>NC_089490.1:384728208-386059637 GCF_036850765.1 Saccopteryx bilineata
TGTCCATCCGTCTGTCCATCCATCCATCCACCCATCCATCCATCTATTACCCCATGCATCCACTTATTAAACAAAAGATTATACAGTACCTGCTTAGGTGCCAGCTATTATCCCAGGGAGTACATAGATAGTGAAGAACACTACAAATTATTTTGCTTATTTGGAGTCCAATAGGGAAAATCCACAAGAGTAAACAGATAAACAAATCACATGATGTCTGGTTCCTTGGCTTCTATGGCAAGCACTAGGTGGGGAGCTTTCGGGGTGTTCTAGAGTGATCCAAGAAAAAGAAACAATATGATCGTACCAGTAGAGATCTTTGGTCTATATTGTGCAGGTAAATAAAAAAAGTGGGGACTGCCAGAAGCTCATTCAGAGGAGTGGGTAGTATACAAGTTCTAAAGGTTATGTTAGGGGATACGTCAATCTGGACTGTATCTTAAGGAGGGTCACTTGAAAGGTGTTAAGTAGGGCATTTTTAGTCCTGTGTTTTAATATCTTTCTAACAGTAGTTACTCAAATTTGAAGTCTAATAAAAGGTAATTAACTTGAAGAACTTTTGACATTACATTAGCTTGGAGTCCAGGACACTATGGTTTCTGATTCAATTCTTTCCACACCAGCCCATTTCTTTTTGGACCAAGGTTGACTTGGTCCAAAATCTGTCCCAGATTTTGGATATTTCTCTCTGCTCCACAGCCCAATTATCAATTCAGCTTAGTTTCTAGATCTAAGAATTTGTATTTAACCATTGCTTACCAGGAAATGTTACTGCTTTAATACCAGCCCCCTCTGACATAAGCCAATGCTCTAATTTTGAAGGTGACATTGTCTGGATTCATTTTGCATCACAATCTAAATATAATATCTGGTTTTAATGAAGAGTTTTAAACCACTCTTTCAAGGGGCCATCAAAAATTAAAAGAAAAACAAAACTTACATACCCATGCTGGATGAGAATTACAACATCTTTATTTAGGACTGACATCACACTAATACAATATATTTGGGTAAAATGGTAATATTTTATAGTATATGGCCATTATTTTTAACAGTCACAGCACAGAAAGAGTTTATTCTCTAATAATTTATATGCTTATGAAGTATTTTTTGGAGAGTACGAGTGCATATGAGTGCTGGAATGGCAGAAGGAGTCCATCCCCTGTCATTAGTAGCATAAAACGGAAGGTGCTAGTGGATGGTCATTTTGAGATTTAGACCAATCACAGCTAAAATATATAATCAGAGATGTTAAGATGAATAATTATTCATGAAAACAGGTGGAAGAAACAAAATGAATGAAACAAATCTACCAACAGTTTTGTTTGTCATTTTTGTTCAGCCTTTAAACTTTTCACCAAAAGTGTGAAATCTTATAAACTGGAAAAAAAATTAATGTATCAAGTGGGAAATTAAAAAAAAAAAAGCATATCCATCAGTCTGGAGCAGAAATTATGCCAAATTGTTATCAGAAGTGGAAGGAACTGCCTCTGATTTTTGGACCTAGGTGGAGGTAAGAGGGGCCAGTGCTGGTAAGAGCTGTTCTTTTCTCTCAGTTGCCCTGGGCATGCCACTTGGAAGATGGTTGTATGAAGCAAAATAGCTAATCAAACACAGCTATTATACTGGAGCTGTAGAAATGGTTTATACCATTTCATTTATTCATTCATTCATTCATTCATTCATTCATTCATTCATTCATTCATTCATCATTTTCACATTTTGTTGGTTGAGTGCAACAAATGTTCTCTAATGTTAGAAATCAATTGATTCCCAAGAACTCAAGAGAGCTCACAACTTTGTATTTGGAGCTATCCGATCTACATTGGGCCCTAGCCTATGGTGACCTCTCTAGCCCCTTATAGAAATTACTTTGAACAAAGGCACATCTTCAGATGGACAAAAACATTTCAGTGCCTTGAGGTGGTTGAATCCAGGAACTGCAATTGGTTCTGGCACTGGTGGTAGTGGGACACAATTGAAAGAAACATATTTGTGAGTGGCCAGCAGTACAGCCATTACAGGTGAGAATCAGTGTGGTCTAAGGTGGCAGCAGGTGATAGGTAAGGAGGACTGATTCAAGGACTCCCTTAACACTCCCTGGCGGAGCAGGGTAGACTTACATCATAAACGAGACATTCTGCAAAATCTGATCTAAATATTGAAAGAGGTTAGTTAAACATGACATGAAAATGATATCTGAGAATCATGATACCCCTGTAAACAAGATACAAAAAAGGCAATCTCTAAAAGTCATTTTAAAAAGACCTCTTCGAAGCCTAATCTATAAATACCCAGATGTACCAGATGTCAGCCCTTGGTATTATATCAATCTTCCTCCCTAAATAGATATGCAGAAAACTCACTGGGGATAGATACATTTCAATAAGTTCCAGGGGCTTCAAACAAAAGCGTTCTTTATCTCTAAAAGAATTACAACATGAAAAGACTATTCTCATAAAAATACTAATCCCCTAGGGAGGTCTCAAGCTTTTCTTTGTAATTAAACTTCCTTTTAAAACAAAACTAAGAACATTTTTAGAGGGAGCTTCTAAATCTTGAGAACACTTTGCTTTCCCCTAAAAGCTATGTTAGATGTAAACCAGTCCTATTGGTGATTATGTTCAGAAGCTATTTGGGACTGGTTTGGTTGTTTATTTTGTTTTAAGAAAGCAGTGTGAAACAGCCAAATTTATCTTCCTAAAATGCAGACATGGTTAAAAGCTATATATAAAATGCTACTTTCCTATCTGTTAGAGTACTTAAATCCATTCTAAAAATAAGCCAGAAAAAAAATAGCATAAACTAGATTTTATTGTTGGAATTAACTTTACCTTTTAAGCTAAGAATCACAACCAGATAGAACAGTTGTCTCAGGAGTAGAACTAATTTAGAGCAAGGGGCTCTTATCAATTAAGCTGTGCCCTTCTTTATATGATGCACTTCCTCATATCTGTAATAAAAACACTGCATTATTTTCCCTGCAACATAATATTCTAGAACTTTCTGTTCCAGTTGTAAGAGCTATACAGTATAATTGGCTATGTACAAAATTAAATGATGGAGATTCATGTATGATAATAATGTAAGGAGATTGGAGAAAAACAAGCATGTGAGTAAAGATATGTTTAGCAGAAAGCAAAAATTGACTTAGAAAAGTAGCTCATGATCAGTAGGTGGTTCAAGCACAGTAAGGTCCATTAAACTTCTAGAACAGGGGTCGGTGTAAAGCCAGGAGCCACCATCATGGCCATTCATATGCAGGTTCCCATTGGATGCAGGCAGATAATAAAGAAATGGCGGAGTCGGAGGATGGTGGGCCATCCTATTTATTGGTGTCTCACCAAGATAAGCAAACCACAAAAGAAAACAAGGGAAAAGCAGAAAACCAGCTTTTTCCCATGAAGGGCAAGGGATCAGGAAAGCCCTTGCAATGGTGATAGCAGGAACTGAAAGAGCAAGCTCCTGGTCTGTCCCACTTTATAGTGTAGAAACCAAAAACCCTTAATCAAATATACAAACAAGAAAGTCTCTGATACAAAGTCACTTATCTGAGGCATAATTGGATTCCTCATGAGAGTGCACCCATCAGATCATGCAATCAGTTAAGGGTGTGGGGAAAAGCTTAGTCTCAAAACTAAGCCCTAGGCTACAACGACCTGGCCTGCTTACAGACTGTCCCCCACACCCAATATAAATCACAAGCGAGCAAACATATATATATTTACAAACTTATTTGTTTTTGTTTTTTTAAAATAAATTTTTATTAATGTTAATGGGGTGACATTAATAAATCAGGGTACATATATTCAAAGAAAACATGTCTAGGTTATCTTGTCATTAAATTATGTTGCATACCCATCACCCAGAGTCAGATTGTCCTCCGTCACCCTCTATCTAGTTTTCTTTGTGCCCCTCCCCATCCCCCCAACCCTCTCCCTCCTTCCCTCCCGCGTCCTCCCTCCCCCCACCCCTGGTAACCACCACACTCTTGTCCATGTCTCTTAGTCTCATTTTTATGTCCAACAATGTATGGAATCATGTAGTTCTTGTTTTTTTCCGATTTACTTATTTCACTCCATATAATGTTATCAAGATCCCACCATTTTGTTGTAAATGATCCGAAGTCATCATTTCTTATGGCCGAGTAGTATTCCATAGTGTATATGTGCCACATCTTCTTTATCCAGTCTTCTATTGAGGGGCTTTTTGGTTGTTTCCATGTCTTGGCCACTGTGAACAGTGCTGCAATGAACATGGGGCTACATGTGTCTTTACGTATCAATGTTTCTGAGGTTTTGGGGTATATACCCAGTAGAGGGATTGCTGGGTCATAAGGTAGTTCTATTTTCAGTTTTTTGAGGAACCACCATACTTTCCTCCACAATGGCTGCACCACTTTACAGTACCACCAACAGTGAATGAGAGTTCCCTTTTCTCTGCAGCCTCTCCAACACTTGCTATTACCCGTCTTGTTGATAATAGCTAATCTAACTGGGATGAGGTGGTATCTCACTGTAGTTTTGATTTGCATTTCTCTAATAACTAATGAAGATGAGCATCTTTTCATATATCTGTTGGCCATTTGTATTTCCTCCTGGGAGAAGTGTCTGTTCATGTCCTCTTCCCATTTTTTATTGGATTGTTTGTTTGTTGGTTGTTGAGTTTTATGAGTTCTTTGTAAATTTTTTATATTAGGCCCTTATCTGAGCTGTTGTTTGAAAATATCATTTCCCATTTAGTTGGCTATCTGTTTATTTTGATGTCAGTTTCTCTTGTTGAGCAAAAACTTTTTAGTCTGATGTAGTACCATTAATTTATCTTTGCCTTCATTTCTCTTGCCTTTGGAGTCAAGTTCATAAAATGTTCTTTAAAACCCAGGTCCATGATTTTAGTACCTATGTCTTCCTCTATGTACTTTATTGTTTCAGGTCTTATGTTTAGATCTTTGATCCATTTTGAATTAATTTTAGTACATGGGGACAAGCTGTAGTCTAGTTTCATTCTTTTGCATGTGGCTTTCCAGGTTTCCCAACACCATTTGTTGAAGAGGCTTTCTTTTCTCCATTGTGTGTTGTTGGCCCATTTATCAAAAATTATTTGACCATATATATTAATATATGGCTTTATTTCTGGACTTTCTATTCTGTTCCATTGGTCTGAGTGTCTATTTTTCTGCCAATACCATGCTGTTTTGATTGTCGTGGCCCTATAATATAGTTTGAAGTCAGGTATTGTAATGCCCCCAGCTTTATTCTTTTTCCTTAGGATTGCTTTGGCTATTCAGGGTTTTTTATAGTTCCATATAAATCTGATGATTTTTTGTTCCATTTCTTTAAAAAATGTCATAGGAATTTTGATGGGAATTGCATTAAATTTATACATTGCTTTGGGTAATATGGCCATTTTGATTATATTTATTCTTCCTATCCAAGAACAAGGAATATTTTTCCATTTCATTGTGTCTTTTTTGATTTCCCTTAACAATGGTTTATAGTTTTCATTATATAAGTCCTTTACATTCTTTGTTATGTTTATTCCTAAGTATTTTATTTTTTTTTGTTGCAGTAGTGAAGGGGATTGTTCCTTTGAGTTCGTTCTCAAATGTTTCATTCTTGGCATATAGAAAGGCTATTAACTTTTGTATGTTAATTTTGTATCCTGTGACCTTACTGTATTGGTTTATTGTTTCTAGTAATCTTTTTGTGGAGTCCTTTTGGGTTTCGATGTATAGGATCATATCATCTGCAAAAAGTGATACCTTTACTTCTTCTTTTCCGATATGGATGCCTTTTATTTCTTTGTCTTGTCTGATTGCTCTGGCCAGAACTTCTAGCACCACGTGAAATAAGAGTGGAGAGAGTTGACAACCCTGTCTTGTTCCTGATTTAAGGTGGAAAGTCCTCAGTTTTGTGCCATTTAATATCATGTTTGCTGATGGTTTATCATATATGGCCTCTATCATGTTGAGATATTTTCCTTCTATACCCATTTTGTTGAGTGTCTTAAACATCAAGTTGTGTTGTATTTTATCAAATGCTTTTTCTGCACCTATTGATAAGATCCTGTGGTTTTTGTTCTTTGTTTTGTTGATATGGTGTATTACGTTAACCGTTTTGCGTATGTTGAACCATCCTTGAGATTCTGGGATGAATCCCACTTGATTATGATGTATTATTTTTTTAATATGTTGTTATATTCGATTTTCCAGTATTTTAGCATCTATATTCATTAGAGATATTGGTCTGTAGTTTTTTTTCTTTGTGCCGTCCTTGCCAGGTTTCGGTATGAGGGTTATGTTGGCCTCATAAAATGTGTTTGGAAGTATTGCTTCTTCTTCAATTTTTTGGAAGACTCTGAGTAGAATAGGAACGAAGACTTCTTTGAAAGTTTGATAGAATTCACTAGTATAACCGTCTGGGCCTGGACTTTTATTTTTGGGGAGGTTTTTAATAGTTTTTTCTATTTCCTCCCTGCTAATTGGTCTGTTTAGGCTTTCTGCTTCTTCATGACCCAGTCTAGGAAGGTTGTATTGTTCTAGGAATTTATCCATTTCTTCTAGATTGTTGAATTTGGTGGCATATAGTTTTTCATAGTATTCTACAATGATTCTTTGTATATCTATGATGTCTGGTGATTTCTCCTCTTTCATTTTGGATTTTATTTATGAGTCCTGTGCCTTTTTTTACTTGGTGAATCTTGCCAAGGGTTTGTCAATTTTGTTGATCTTTTCAAAGAACCAGCTCCTTGTTTTATTAATTTTTTCTATAGTTTTTCTGTTCTCTATTTCATTTATTTCTGCTCTGATTTTTATTATCTCCTTTCTTCAGTTGGTTTTGGGTTTTCTTTGTTCTTCTTTTTCTAGTTCCTTAAGGTGTGAAGTTAAGTGGTTCACTTGGGCTCTCTCTTGTTTGTTCATATAGGCCTCAATTGATATGAACTTTCCTCTTATTACTGATTTTACTGCATCCCAGAGATTCTGATATGTCATATTTTCATTTTCATTTGTCTGTATATATCTTTTGATCTCTGCGCTTATTTCTTCTTTGACCCATTCATTTTTTAAAAGTATGCTTTTTAGTTTCCACATTTTTGTGGTTTTTTTCTCCTCTTTTTTGCAGTTGAATTCTAGTTTCAAGGCTTTATGATCAGAAAATATACTTGGTACAATTTCAATTTTTTTGAATTTGCTGATATTGTCTTTGTGGCCCAACATGTGGTCAATTCTTGAGAATGTTCCATGTACACTAGAGGAAAAAGTACTCTGTCACTTTGGGATGAAGTGTCCTGTAGATGTCTATCATATCCAGGTGCTCTAGTGTTTTATTTAAGGCCAATATATCTTTATTGATTCTCTGTTTGGATGACCGATCTAGAGCTGTCAGCGGTGTATTGAGGTCTCCAAATATGATTGTATTTTTGTCAGTTTTTGTTTTTAGGTCAATAAGTAGCTGTCTTATATATTTTGGTGCTCCTTGGTTTGGTGCATATATATTAAGGATTGTTATGTCTTCTTGATTCAGTGTCCCCTTAATCATTATGAAATGACCATTTTTATCTCTGAGTAGTTTTTCTGTCTTGTAGTCAGCCTTATTAGATATGAGTATTGCTACACCTGCCTTTCTTTTGGATGATATTTGCTTGGAGTATTGTTTTTCAGCCTTTCACTTTGAATTTGTTTTTATCCTTGTTGATTAGATGTGTTTCTTGTAGGCAGCATACAGTTGGATTTTCTTTTTTAATCCATTCTGCTATTCTGTCTTTTTATTGGTAAGTTTAATCCATTTACATTTAGTGTAATTATTGACTCTTGTGCGTTCCCTATTGCCATTTTATAAATTGCTTTCTGTTAGTTTTGTATCTTGTTTGATTCTTCTCTTTTGTTTTTCTATCATTTATTTTTGTTTGTTTGTATTTCATACTTCTTTCCTCTGTTGTTACCTTTTTTAAGTCATGTGTTTCTATGGTGGTTTTTTCAAGGGTGGTTACCATTAAGTAATGAAAAGGGTACCTACCATATTCATTGTAGTACCCTATCTTATGAGTGTTTCTGTGCTTCATCGTCCTTTTCTACTGTTAATCTCCATCCTCTCCCCCTCCTTTTTTTTCTTTTGTTGTCACACTATAAATTTGGTTTTATTGTGTTCTTGGTGGAGCTGTTACTTGTGGTTTTGTTTTGTTTTGTTCCTTGCATCTGGTTGGAAAACCCCCTTTAGTATTTCCTGGAGTGGGGGGCTTTCTGATGATAAATTCCCTCATTTTTTCTGTATTTGTAAATGTTTTTATATCTCCTTCATACTTGAAGGATAGCTTTGATGGGTATAGTATTCTTGGCTGAAAGTTCCTCTCTTTCAGGACTTTAAATATTGGGGTCCACTCTCTTCTAGCTTGTAGAGTTTCTGTTTAGAAATTGGATGATAATCTAAAGGGCCTTCCTTTATATGTTGTATTCTTCTTTTCCCTGGCTGCCTTGAGAATTTTTTCTTTGTCATTGGTTTGTGCCATCTGCACTTTGATGTGCCTTGGAGTAGGTTTGTTGTGGTTAAGAAAACTTAGTGTTCTGTTTGCTTCTTGAATTTGAGGCTTTAATTCTTTCCACAGGCTTGGGAAGTTCTCATTTATTATTTGTTTGAGTATATTCTCCATTCTATTTTCTCTCTCTTCTCCCTCTGATATACCTTTTATTCTTATGTTATTGTTTTTGATGGAGTCAGACAATTCCTGTAGGGCTTTCTCATTTTTTTTTATTTTTGAGTCTCTTTCTTCTTCTCTCTGTTGTGCCTCAAGTTGCTTGTCTTCTATTTCACTAATCTTACCTTCTATCTGGGCTGTTCTATTAGCTAAGCTTGTTACCTTGTTTTTCAGCTCATGAATTGAGTTTTTCATTTCTGTTTGATTTATCTTTATAATTTCAATTTCCTTGGTAATATATTCTTTGTGATCATTGAGTTGTTTTCTGAGCTCCCTAAATTGCCTTTCTGTGTTTTCTTGTATATCTCTGAGTATTTTTAGGATTTCTATTTTAAATTCTCTGTCATTTAGCTCCAAGGTTTCCAATATATTAATTTTTTTCTCCATAGATTTTTTCCACATCTATTTGTGTTACTTCTCTATCTTTTGTATCCATAATATTCTATTTCCTTTTTCTTATTGGCATCTGAGGGTGGTCTTGTCAATAGTACTAATGAGAATTAATAAAGAATAAAAAGTAAAAAAAGTAAAAAGAATAAAAAAATGGAAAAAAATTTGGGGGAAGAGAAAAAAAAAGAAAAAAACCCCACCAAAAAAACAGTAATAATTTATTATTTCCCCTTCTTTTCTTTATTCTCTTCCCCTCCTCTCCCCTCCTCCTTAGGGAAATATAGCGATAACCTGTGAATTATATTATGCTAAATGGAACAAAAACTGCCTATCATGGAGGGCCTGAGTTGGGGGGAAGTATTCAAGGGGCAAAAGAGGGAGTAGGGACCTACAAAATTCAAAAAAAGGAGAAAATCTTGTTCAAGTATAAAATGATTTGCTTGTAAGTGATGGTCGACCAAGAGATATAATGAGAGGGATAAGAAGGAAACAGAAAAAAGGAGAAAATAAATTTGTTGTATTAAGTGGAGCAAAGACTAAATACAATGGAGACCCTGGGTTGGGAGGAATGCTAATGAGTTAAAGAGCAAAGTAAAAAGCACCCAATATGCCACAAAAAAAAAAACAAAAAAAAACCTTGAGCCCCAAATTAAATAATTTGTTCGTGATTGAGGATTGAATGGGAGGAAAAGTAAAAGGAGAAAAGAAGAAACAAATAGAAAGGGAGAAATAAGAAAAAGGGGAAAAACAAAGGAAGAAAAAAAAGGAAAAGAAAAAAAACACAAGGAGAGAGAGTGAGAGTTAAGGGTTTTGGAGTGTAACCCTAAAGGAGAGTGAGGTCGAAGAAAAGAAATAAAATGTAATACTCATGGGTAGTGTAGTTCAAGAAAAGGGAAGAATAAGATGGGCAGAGAATAAAAGGACCGAAGTGGAGGAAATAGAAATAATAATAATAAAGGCAAGAGGATAAAAGGAACAAACAAACAAAAAAATAGTGGAACAAGTTATAAAGTCTGTGGATTTTTCTTGATTTTGAAAGGTTAACTTCTTCCTTTTTCTTTTCTCTCCCTCTTCCTGGTCGGTAACTCTGTACCTCAGGCTCTGCCCCTGTGTCACACTTAGGTAGGGATTTGCAGTTGATGAGATTCTACGGCAATGTCATATAGTTGGCGTCAGTCTTATTGGTAGTCAAGGCTTGTTAGCATTTGCAGGATCCAACAATTAGAGAGTTTGCTTTCCCGGAGCCTCTCTCCTAGTCTCCCCTTCCTGAGTTAGCAGCCTGGTGATCCAGCTATGAGGATGCCACTGCCTCTGCCTGGGGAGTAAGAGGCTCAAAGAGCTGGGAAATCACCACTCTATCCCCACTCAGCACAGGGCTCTGGGTAAGGCTCTGGCAGTCAGAGCCGCCAGCGTAATCAGGCGGGGCTGGGAGCCAATTGTTCTCAAGGTGACTTTCAATAAGCCTCTAGGCCTCTTCTGTTCCTAGCACTCAGTGGGACCACTCTTCCCAGGCTTTCTGCACTTTGTAGCCTGTTTTGGCTGGGAAGAAGAGGCACTAGTCGCTGCTTGCAGTACAGATCTTAACTTCTGCCAAGTCCCTCTTGTTAATGTATATCCCTGAGTATGAAAGCTCTGTCAATCAGAAGTTGCCCCCACCCCTTTAGCAAGAGGCACTAAAAAATATCATGCCTCTTGTCTTGGATCGCTGAACTGAGAGAGATCTTATCAATTAGAGCCCCGTGGTTCAGTTGGGAGGTGCGCAGTTTGTGGGTTAAGCTGATTTCAGTGATTGGATCCTCAGATGTGCTCCAGAAAGGCCTGCAATCTGCCCATGTGCCCCTCCCCCAACACTTGATTGTTAGCTTGAATGGCTGTGTGAGGTGCCCCTCCCAGGGAGAGAAGCTCCGGCGTGGGGAAGATCACTTTGGCGCCCTTCCCGCTTACCGCTGGCAGCTGGGGTGCACTGGGCACATGGGAGAATGGGGTGCTCTGGGTGTGCGGGTGAGTGGGGTGCTCTGGGCGCGTGGGCGAGTGGGACACTCTGGGAGCGTGGGTGAATGGGACGCTCGCTTGCAGTGTGCAGCAGCTGGGGACGCTCACGGCGCACGGGAGCTCAGCACGTCGGCGGCTGCTCGCAGCGCCCTGTTGCTCCCCGAGTATGGGTGGGCAGTTGCTTGCGTGGGTTGACTCACCACAGGTGCACTCCCTCCTTCTCGGCTTGAGCGAACGTCCGTGCGGCAGTTAGCTTCCTCCACACCCTCAGCTCCCTCCCGACTCTTAGCTCCAAGTGATGGCAGCCCTTTTGCCTTCAGTGTGTGTGGAACTCCAGCATGCTCCGAGGATAGATTTTTCTGTTTCTAGTTGATAAATTTGTTGAGATTTGGGGGAGATCTGTCAGATGCGCTGCTCATGGCACCATTTCCGTGGCATCACTCTTACAAACTTATTTGACCAACAGTCGGGAACCTATGGCTCGCAAGCCAGATGTGGCTCTTTTGATGGCTGCATCTGGCTTACAGACAAATCTTTAATAATAAAAAATAATAATAACATTAAAAATAAAAACATTCTCATGTATTACAATCCATTCATTTCCTACCACTTATGTTCATGGTTGCGAGTGGCTGGAGCCAATCACAGCTGTCCTCTGGGACAACACCAAATTTTTATTGAATAATGCGTAATGTACACGGGTCGTTGTATGGCTCTCACAGAATTACATTTTAAAATATGTGACATTCATGGCTCTCTCAGCCAAAAAGTTTTGCGACCCCTGTTCTAGAACCTACGAATCCTCAGATTAATCCAGGAAACATTTCAGAGTGAAGTTTTAAGTTAATACTTGTCAAAAAAATCTTTAAGCAGTTGGATGCTTTTCTTTAAATGAAATGTTAGTCCGAAGCTCTATTTGTCAGTTCAAGTGAAGCTTCTCTGCTTTGGAGACATGGGGGAGATTTGGTAGCAGCCTCCCTGTTGGTCAAATAAGTTTGTAAATATGATATATATGTTTGTTCCCTCATATCATAGTTTGCATTGGGGGTGGGCAACACCAGATATAGTAGTCTGTGAGTTTGCAGGTGGCCTTCCTGATTGGGAGGGGCCATTGTCTTGCTGATGTTTACTGGAAGGGAGGTTCTACCCCCACCACTGAGAAATGCAGGAGGATTTCTTTTTCTCTCCTCCCTGAACCCTTGCCCTCCATGGGAAAAAACAGGCTTTCTGCTTTTCCCTGGCTTTTTTTGTGGCTTGCCTGTCTTAGTGAGACACTGTAAAGCCAGTAGCTGTGGCCATCATCACAGCCTCCTGGCCCATGCAGGTTTGCATTAGATTCGGTCAGACAGTAATGAAACAATGGAGCCAAGAACTGGTGGGCCATTAGCTTTAATCCTAGCTTGCACCCAGAGGGCAAGAACCACACACAGGGAAAACACTTCCCTTTTCATTCAAGGCTCCCAAAGCCACTGACATATCCAAGTATTCCTAGGATCAAAGGTTTCCAACTCACCAGCCTTATTCACTTCTGTTCCCCATCTCCTTCTCTCTGCATAAACTCTGCACAAACTGGCTTCTCCTTCAACACCCCGCCATCTTGGCTGCTTCTCCTCTCCTCCATGTGGCCTTTCTCTGTTCTCCTTTCCAGCATGGGCTCCTCTTGCCCCATTTTATAGTGTAGAAATCAAAACTTTTAATCCAATATACAAATAAGAAAGTCTCTGATACAAAGTCACTTATCTGAGGCATAAATGGGATTCCTCATAAGAGTGCACCACCCCACATCATGCAACAGTCAAAGGTGTGGGGAAAAGCTTAGTGTTGAGAAGATCTAAGGATTAAAAGGGTGGGTAAGGCCTAGTCTTAAAACTAAGTATTAGTGTATAAGGACCCTGCCTGATTACAGCCTGTCCCCCATACCGAACTATAAGTGAGCAAACATATACATCATATTTGCAAACTTATTTGACCCTGTAAAGCCAGTGGCCAGGGCCACCATCACAGCAGCCTGGCCCATGCAGGTTTGCATTGGATTCAGACAGTCAGTAAGGAAACAATGGAGCCAAAAACTGGTGGGCCATCATCTTTAATCCTAGCTTGCACCCGGCGGGCAAGTACAACACACATTGGGCTCCGAAACCCACTCATTCAGTGCTCACAGAGCTACTGACTTATCTGAGTTTCCTAGAATCAAAGGTTTCTAGCTCACCAGACTTATTCATCTCTGTTCCCCAGCTTCTCACTCAACACTCCACCATCTTGGCTGCTTCTCCTGGCCTCCTCCACATGGCCTTTTTCTGCTCTCCTCTCTGCTCTCTCCTCTAATGCTAATCTCAGAAACTAAGAGCAAGCTCCCATTCTGCCCCTATTTTATAGTGTAGAAATCAAAACCTTTAATCCAAAATACAAAATAGGGAAGTCTCTAATACAGGGGTCCCCAAACTTTTTATACAGGGGCCAGTTCACTGTCCCTCAGATCATTGGAAGGCCAGACTATAAAAAAAACTATGAACAAATCCCTATGCACACTGCACAGATCTTATTTTAAAGTAAAAAAAAACAAAACGGGAACAAATACAATATTTAAAATAAAGAACAAGTAAATTTAAATCAACCAACTAACCAGTATTTCAATGGGAACTATGCTCCTCTCACTGACCACCAATGAAAGAGGTGCCCCTTCCGGAAGTGCGGCAGGGGCCGGATAAATGACCTCAGGGGCCACATGTGGCCTGCGGGCCATAGTTTGGGGATCCCTGCTCTAATACAAAGTCATTTATCAGAGAGATGATGGGATTGCACCACCCCACATCAAAAAGGGTGGGAAAGGCTTAGTCTTAAAACCAAGCCCCAGGCTACAAGGATTCTGCCTGCCCACAACCCACTCCCAACACACATTAACATCACCTGGGCAACGGCTTCCACGTGGGCAGAGCCATCTTTAACAAAGTGAGCATAATATATTTTATCTGCCCAACAGACCCAGAGACAACAATAAAGGATGGCCCACTCACCATCCTCCGACTCCGCCATTTCTTTACCATCTGCCCAAATTTAATTAGAACCTGCATGTGATGATGGCGGCCCCTGGCCTTACACTTCCCTTTGGCCACTGGAGACTGTAGTGTTGGTTAAATTACCATGTTCTAGGAAAGTGCGTTTTTGACCTGTGCCTTTCCAAGCTCCATATTTATCAACTGGTCCTTTGGCTGTCTCCCTGATTTCTCTATGGTTTCCATGAGAGTGGTGTGAAACCTGCCCCAATTTCAGAAACAAAGATCTCATTTGAATATCTGCATTGTGTTGTCAAGCATCTTGTTTCACCCTTTTGACCTTCAGCTGCTTCATTTATAACATGGGGAAAAAAACTTAATGAGGAATAATTAGGATGATATATGTAACAGAAAAAATATGCTAAATTTTATCCAAGTCCTGTAATCCTGGAAGTCAGTGATGGCTAAAAAATCCTACCATCCTACCTCCCACCCTTTCTGTGTTCTCGGGAACACCTTACTATAAAGAACTACCCTTTACTATATCACTAAGATAAAATTCAAAGGCAAACACAGATTTTCTAAATTCAAATTCCTTCCTTTTTTTTTTTTTTTGGCCTCATAAAAGATTAGTTAACCACATTTTGGTTTTTAAGATTTTCTTCTTCTCTGAGATCCCTGAACGTTGGTCCACCTTCAGCATGACCTAGCACACATACTTTCTGTAACAACCACGCTCGAGAACAGGCCCACTTCGGGGTGAAACATGTCCTGATCCTGATTTTCTATCTCATCAGGCCATCTCTACCTGTACATCTCATTCATCACATTGCCCCAAACCCAGATCGTTACTGCCTTGTATACCCCACCTAGTTCTGAAATGCTTGCAGATCTCAGGGTCTGAGCATTTCCTTGTTACAGCAGCCCTCCTCTCCCCAGTCCAGTAGTTATTTTCCCCTCCCTCACAATGACCTCTTGAGATGAGACCTAAGGAGAACTAAGTTAAAATTTTCTTTTTATTTGACACAGATGAACTTACTGAGAAATTAAATAGGCTGGGGACTAGAAAAATATTGGGGGGAAAAGAAACATATTATTTTTATCATTTGGACAGTGTGGATCAGAAGAGGGAAAGTTTCAGTAATAATGTATATGATATTCAGATTTCTAAAAGCAAGCCTAGCAGTATTATAAAAAAAAAAATTAAAAGTGATTTCAAAGCAAAAACAAAAATGTTCTGTTAAATACAAAGCATTGCATAAACATTGATTAAAACTTCACAGATCAGAAAGCATGTTCTGCCTGACCTGTGGTGGCGCAGTGGATAAAGCGTTGACCTGGAATGCTGAGGTTGCCGGTTCAAAACCCTGGGCTTGCCCAGTCAAGGCACATATGGGAGTTGAAGCTTCTTGCTTCTCTCTCTCTCTCTCTCTCTCTCTCTCTCTCTCTCCTCTAAAATGAATAAATAAAAATAATTAAAAAAAAAGAAAGCATGTTCTAAGTGCAAGGTGTTTTAAACTATGCCTCTTTCATCTTCATTGACCCCAGACTGCCAACCACCACCATATAAAGTCCCTAACACAGCTGAGAGGAGAGGAGGCTGCTAACATATCCTCTCTGTGCTCCATGCAAAGCTTCTGTTTTAACAATTTGATATGTAGAGCTTTTGAGTAAAATGTCACTTTCAAAAAAAAGAATCCAACTACATTTAAAAAGAAAAGTTTGAAGAGTGCAAACCTGAGGCTTCGATTGTTTCTATCAATCAGCTAAATGACATCAATTGTTATTCATCTCTACATGCTCAGTTATGCTATTGGAAAGTGACTTAACTCAGCAGCCACCATTCAGGTCTAATATTAGGTCAGACACTGGTTCTTAAGCTTTGGTCTTGATATTAGTACCTATACAAATCATTCTTTAAATGATCCAATTCAAGGGAAGTTTTACAAAAGATAAAAGCATTTGGTACCAAATCAGAGACCCTATAATTTTCTTTTGCTTACCTGTAGAACAACATTTATGAAAGCCCCAAATTAGTCCATCCTCATTTCTTGCCTTTATCTTACAATCAGCAGGCACTGGCCACTTGTCAGGGAATAGGTTTTCAGCTCCTGCTGTGTCATAGTAGATTCTTCTGCTAACTTATTTATTTCCTTTCTCTACCAGCATTAGAGTTGCAGGGGTGATGGGGCAGGCATGAACCCTGCCTTCAGGGAGCTTAGAGTCTAGAGAACAGCAGTGCTCAACCTTCAGAGAGTCGGAGAATCACTTACTTGGAAGGCTTGTTAAAACCAAAGTTGCTGTGTCCTATTTTCCTAGTTCTGTTCTTCAGAAACCAAGTCTAGTAGTTTCTAGGAATGTGTTGCTCTTTTGAACTTGCTGACTGCATCTTTGTTAGAAGGACAGAGACTTCCCACTCTTTGGAATGAGATTGCAATAGACTGTCAAGGTTTGTGCGTATCAGAAAGACTAATTGCAGAGAGATTGATTGAGTGGACCTTTCTGATAAACTCTAGATTACTTCTGATAAAAAAAATAGCCCATAAATGAAAATCAGACAAAGTGCCCTGTGTTTTGATATAAAAAAGAGACATTAAAATTCAAGTTGAAGATTTGGAGTTGTTTTGTGTTAAAAGCATGTGCTTGTCAATGTGCTAAGCTGCTATGGTAATGACTTATACAAATATAGTTTAACAAAAACAAGCATGTCCCCACTTATACTGCAGAGACGCCGTGTTTGTGTCATTCATTTGAAAAGCAAAGAAATTGTTCTGATTCTTGGTAGAATGAGAAAATAGATCTTTTCCGTAAGGATAATTTATATCCTTATGTTACAGAACTTGTAAGACATATTCCTTTCTTATTCTGACCTTATCTTTTTTTATTATTATTATTTTGGTGCCAGGGAAACAAGAGAAAGGAACCAGAGAAGAAAGGAAAATTATTCTTTCATTCAAAATGCCATCATAATATCTCCAAAACCAAAGCAGAATATAACAGATTATAATGACTCTGATTCTAAACTTTGACAAATATGATAAAATCGAAGCAAAACTAAAAATAATAGAATGTATGTGGACTTTGATCAACCTGAAGACATCTTTTTAAAATAATAAATCTTCTATCACTACTAAGTAAGAACTTCAATTTAAGGATCCTGAAGGCCACCTGTCTTGTATGCATGAACAGATGTTTCTGAGTGACCTTCATTTCTGGGAAAAATAAGGCATGGCCAGACAAATAAAAAGAAGAAAGAAATTCTGCAAATATCTACTCAGCGGCAAAGCTTTTCCAATGCTTAGTTAAACCCGTATGAAAGTGACATAGGTTGAAAGTACTGATAACAAGTGATAACATCACCACCACTGATGTTTCTGCTGCTGAAGATGAGAGAGGCCCATCAGCAAGCTGGAAAATGTGTTCTCTAAATATGTCATCCAAAAGAGAATCACTAAAATGAAGGAGTTTGAACAGTGGTTCGCAATCCCAACTACACACTATGATTACCAGGGAAACGGAAACATGCAAATCATTCATTTCATTATTAGTCTGAAGCTCACCCAAGATTACTAAAAATTACACTTTATTGTAGCAACTATAAATGGTGTGAGTTGGATACTGGAAATATTGGGGCAAACATTTTGTACAGAACATGATTGTCTAACCACTATGGTATACATCTGAAACTAACACAAAATGATATTAAAAGTAAAATAATTGAAACAACCAAAAAGCCCTTCAATAGATGACTGGATAAAGAAGATGTGGCACATATACACTATGGAATACTACTCCGCCATAAGAAATGCTGACATCGGATCACTTACAACAAAATGGTTGGATCTTGATAACATTATATGGAGTGAAATAAGTAAATCGGAAAAAAACAAGAACTACATGATTCCATACATAGGTGGGACATCAAAATGAGACTAAGAGACATGAACAAGAGCATGGTGGTTATGGGGGGAATGGGGGAGGGAGAGGGGAAGGGAAGGGGGAGGGTCACAAAGAAAACTAGATAGAAGGTAACGGAGGACAATCTGACTTTGGGTGATGGGTATGCAACATAATTGAATGAGAAGATAACCTGGACATGTTTTCTATGAACATATGTACCCTGATTTATTGATGTCACCCCATTAAAATTAATAAAAATTTATTTAAAAAAATAGAGTGAAAAAAATAAAAGAAAGAAATTATAATTGAGAGGCAAGACAAGTCATTTTCTGAGTTGTACAAGCAAATTTCCTAGTTTGCAAGAATTCGGAATCTAAAAGGTTGCCACTTGCTCAATGTCATTTGCATTAATTGCTATTTCCAAAGCAGAGGATGTTCAGGGACATTTCAACTCTATCACCTCAACTATATCCCACTGAAGCAAAGGAAAGATGGAAATGATATTGAGCAAAAGTGTATGGAACCATAAACCATAGCTGCTCAAGATAGAGTATAATGTTCAAACTACTCTGCTGTAGCTTTCAGCAGGGAATAAAATGGCTGTGAGCAAGGGCATACACAGTGATTGCTTTCCACGGTAGCCCCCAAGCTGCCTATGTCCATTGAAATGCGACTGGACAGAGAAAAAACTACTCCTGACACTGGTTCAAAGTCCGAGGAAATAATGTACAATGGGAAGCAAAGAGCTTATTCCTACCCCCCCCCCCAAAAAATACCAGACCTCTTCTAAACTAGTAAAAAGAGAAAATCACTCAGGCATGTTTACTTACAGGTATACAAACATATGTGGAGTCAAATACATGTTCACACCCACTGACGATGAATGGTATGAATTTGCTGCATATTTCTCAAACCGTTTCCATGAATGGATGCATTAATTAATTACACACATGGTGTCACACAATACAAATAAATTCACAGTCTGATGTTCTATATTCAGCCTGTATACAGCCATATTTTCATAGTATACCCTTAACTCTACCTCACCATTTTCTAAGTTGCATTATTTTTAATTGTTTGGATGGATTGATAGATTATTCTTGAGTTACCCAGTTACTCATTGCTGAACATTGAAAGAGTGTTTAATGATTTGTTCTTACATTATGTGTACTTGTCTTAATTTCTGTGATAAAAAGAATACCTTTATTAAGTTTTTTTAGCATGGGGCTAGTGATACAGTGAAGAGTAAGACCAGAGGCAGATTGGCTAGTTTCAAAGTCTGTCTCTGAAGTTTAATAAGTGAACTTCTAAGCAAGTTGGAGATTCAAATTTTTCTTTTATAAAACAAAGGTAACTATATTTCTCATATAATCAGGCCTAAATGGAAAAAAAAGTAATGTATTGAGCAAAGTCTACAGTCATAGCAAAGCAATTATATCCATATTATCTTTTAAAGTTTTATTTACATTTTGACAGATGGTTCTCAAGATAAACTGTACATATATAGACATTTTTGCCAATTTCCGGCACTGACATACATTGAAACCTTTGTCTCATCTAAAGTATAAATATAATACCACAAATTCATTTCAATTCCTTTATTAGTAAAGCTGTGAAAGGATTTCAATCTAAAATAGAATCAGAGAATATGAAATGGAGACTATCATCCATTCACCCACAGAAAAACAAAACTTAAGAACTATGAGTGAGGGTTATCACCTGACCAATGAACGTTCACCAAGAATCTCTCCCCAACCTGAAGTCAATGAACTTACTCTCTAATGCAGGATGAACATTCCCCTCCTTGCACTACTGGCCCATAGATAAAGCCCGCTTGCCTGTACCTTGCTATAACATGCATTTCTAGAATTATAATTTCTCTACTATTTCCAAATTAACTCAACTTTTTGGTCATTTCAGCTTGCCTCTGTTTACTTCTTTATTTAGGTTATGGCAAGGATAATTGGTTCTTCTTATCTATTGGGTATTTGTTTTGTAAATAATTGAGTTTTCTTTATTCTTGCCTCTATTATGAAACTATAAAGTTTTATTTCAAGAATTAGCAAACTATAGTCTATGGCCCAAATTTTGCCAGCTGCCTCTTTTTGTACATAACGTTATATTGGAAAACAATCATGTCATTCATTTATATATTGACTACAACTTCTTTCCTGTTCCAATAGCAGAGTCAAGTAGCCTCCATAGAGAGTATATGGTCTGCATAGCCTAAAATGCTTATGGTTGAACTCTTTACAGAAAGATTGTGTTGACCCTCTTCTATAGTAATTCTTTCTGTTCATGACTGTCTTTCATCCTGGACTGTCCATTTGACTATAAATGTAGGAACAGTACTTTGATTATTGCATGCCCTTTCCCTATGATAGACCTTGGCACAGAATTGGTGTTTACTGAACATTTCAATATATCATGTCTGTTTTACTAAAGACCATAACATTTAAGACACTTAAATGATTGGGGAAAAAAGTCCTGAAAGTTAATCCTGAAAGAAGCTTCCCTTCTCATTATTTACTGGCAAAATTCTGCACATCCACCAAGGTCGAATAAATAGTACTTGAGAGAATTCTCTTAAATCTATACAGAAGTCCTGAAACCAGGCAGTATTTCACCCTTTATAAACCATGATTGTTTTCTCCTATACAGTCATGCATGGTATAATGATCTTTTGGTCAGCAATGGACCACATATATGACAGTAGTCCCATAAGATTTTAATGAAGACAAAAAAATTCTGATTGCCTAATGATGTAGTCCTCACAACATCATAGCACAATGAGTTATTCATATATTTGTGGTGATGCTAGTGTAAATAAACCTACTTCATTGCCAATCATATAAAAAAGTATAGCACATACAATTACAGTAGTAGGCTACACCACTTAAGTTTGTGTAAGTGCATGCTAGGATGCTCACACAATGACAAAATTGCCTAGTGATGAATTTCTCATAAAGTATCCCATCACTAACCATGACTTTAAAAACATACATTTTCACATAATGAAAGCACTTTGCCATCAACACTACTCCAGTGCTTTGGGACTATATTTAAATAAAATAAGGGTGAGCACAAACATTAATGATACCATGACATTTTACCTGATAACCAAGGGCTACTAAGTGGCTACTACGTGGGAAGCCAAGTACAATGTGGATACACTAGACAAAGAGATGATTCATGTCGTGGGTAGGATAGAACAGGAGGTTGAAAATATCATCACACCACTCAGAATGACATGCAATTTAAAATTTATGAACGGTTTATTCCTAGAACTTTTCATTTAACATTTTCAGACTCTGGTTGACTGTGAATAACAAACCATGGAAAACGAAAGCACAAATAAAGGGGGACTACAGTATCCTCCTCAAACAAACAATCAAACTGCTTCCTCTGTGTACCACAAGACTGGGAAACCCAACGTTATACAACTATAACTCTACATTATAATTAAGAGCTTATGAGTCTGTCCTTCTTAATAGGATATGACCTTTCATAAATCAGAGACTCTGTTTCTTATTTCTTTCTATACTCCTAGCATCCAGAAAATAGTGGCCTTGCATTAAATATTCATTAAATGAATGAAGAATATACTCATTGTTAGTCTTAGCCTGGGTCATTTAACTTTCCTCTGCATTAATTTAACCACCAAACATAATATTTTCCAATCAGTTCTCAAGGTGAAGAGCTCCATCAGCCCACCCTGAAGTCAGTGCTTAATTGACCAGACTGCTTGTGGATGACATGAAAGTATTCTCTTCTCACTGCCGGTAACATTTTGTTATAAATGCCAGTGAACATTTCTTTGACAAGATCTGGAACTCCTTTTTAACAAGATATTTGATGCTAAAGAGAAGAATAATGAACCCAATAATTCTACCATTTCTAATTCTTTGCATCGTTAGGGGAGCAAAGAAAATATGTGGTTGAGAAACTTGATTGTTGTATTTCCTCAGATCACTTATATTCTTGTTCTTTTTTTCTCTTTTTTTTTCCTTTTTTTTAAAATTATTATTAAGTGAGAGGCAAGGAGGCAGAGACAGACTCTCACATGCACCCTGACTGGGATCCACCCAGCAAGCCACCTACCAGGTGATCCTTTGCCAGTCTGGACTACTGCTCTGTTGTTTGGCAACCCAGTTATTTTGGTGCCTGAGGCAATGCCATGGAGCCATCTTCAGTGCCTAGGGCCAACTTGCTCAAACTGTTTGAGCCATGGCTGTGGGAGGAGAAGAGAGAGAAGAAAGAGCAAGAGAGAACGGGGACGGGTGGAGAAACAGCCAGTCACTTCTCTTCCTTCTTCTGTATGCCCTGACTGGGAATCAAACCTGGCACTTCCACATGCCGGGCTAATGCTCTACCACTGATTAATCCAGTCAGGGCCAGATAATTTACTAAACTATTTAACCAGGACGTGATCTGAAACAAGGTATATGTCAACTCCTGGAATATAACTCCCCCTCAAAAATCTGTCCTTCCTGAGTGAAGGAGCCAGTCTTGTAAAGAGACAGTTATTTTCCAAGTGATGCATTTGAAAGAGTGTTCTGTCTAGTGGAAAATCAAACAAACAAAAAAAGATAGCCAGGCATTACATGACAAGCCCAAGGCCACAGCAATTTGGTCTCTCTGGAAATAATCTCATCTTTGAAGTAAAACTCCCATAAGACAATTCTACTATCTCTAAAACTTTTATTAGTTTATGTTTGAAAATGGATTCTTCACAAGGAAGATTGTGTGGTCCCATTCAAACACTTACTTTATTCTGTTTTTACAGAACATGGGTGATTTCAGTTTTAAAACAATTGCCTCATAATTGTCCTAGCAGGAATAACATTGCATTTGTACATTTGAAGAAATCAGTGTGGTATTACCTTTTGGGTGTTTTTCATCCTCTGGTTATATCTTTTTCTTTTTAAAATTTGGCCAAGATAGCCTGACCAGGCAGTGGCGCAGTGAATAGGGTGTCGAACTGAGGCACAGAGAAGTTATCTTTGAAACCCGAGGCCGCTGGCTTGACCAGAGGCTCATCTAGCTTGAGCACAGGCTCACCAGCTTGAGCATGAGGTTGCTAGCTTGAGCATGAGATCATAGACATGACCCCATGGTCACTGACTTGAGCCCAAGTTCGCTGGCTTGAGCAAGAGGTCACTCACTCTGCTATAGCCCCCTGGTCAAGGCACATATGAGAAAGCAGTAATGACCAACTAATTTGCTGCAACAAAGAGTTGATGCTTCTCATCTCATCTCTCTTCCTTCCTTCTGTTTGTTCCTATCTTTCCCCTCTCTCTGTCTCTATCACACACCAAAACAAATTTGACCAAGATATAGCATCTTCTGGGAAATTCCCTAAAGGATGTCCTTATCTGTTGAATGGTAAGAATAAATTCCAAAGCCCCCAGATTCCTCCCAGGGGCTCCTATAAAGAAAAATACCTTCAACGGTGTCCTAAATGCATGTAGCTACACAAAGAGCAAGGATCCTTAGGTGAATGTTCACCAGAGCCAGTGGTTGGCAGTTAAATTGATAGAATAGTATCACGTGTGATATTATCAGCCTATATTCCATGTTTATCTATTCTACTTCCTTGGTCTGGGGAAGAATGAGAGAAATAAAGGCTTGTGACACCAGAGACATGACGTTTATAGTAGATCTTTTAGTGCTTAACCCTAAGACATTGGCTTTGGAATATTGCAACTTTACGCACAATAAACACTTGGGAACTCAATGAACATTAATTAGACACTTTACCAAAGAAGCTATATACTGATGGCAAAAAAAAAAAAAAAAAAAAAAGAAAAAGAAAAAAAGTGAGAGAAGCTCAATATTATTTGTCATTAAAAAAATACAAATTGAATCACACAATTTGATTCTGCTGTGTGGATAATGAAATATGGAGTTAATTCTTAATAACCAGTAATGTCTGTAACACCTTATTTTGAAAATTTTATGCAAAAAACAGGAATGACCATGAGAGTCTCTTATTTTACTATAAATTGTATATCAGTAAGCTACCCAAGAAATAAGAAGAAAACTCGGTGTTCGACAAGCTCTCTGTCCTCAGAGCATACAGTGTAAGAGCTCATCAAGTTGGTGCTTGAATTCAGGACCCACCACACTTACTGTTTTGTCACCATGGCTGAGATATTTCTCCTCCATAAAGTGGGAATAATCACACTCACCTCATAGGGTTGTGGCAAGATTAAATGGGGTGCCTTGTACAAAATACTCAGTTCAGTGCCTGGCACATGATAATTATGCTAGCTGATATTATTATCAGCCACCTGGTTATAATATCACAGCATGAGCAAAGCCTGCATGGCACAGAGATGGCCAGCTCAGGTCCCGGGCCTATACCTACAGAATAAGCAGGGAAATATCTGAAGTGGTGGGAAAAAAATACATTATTCGGTGTTGTTTCAGTGCAGCCCTGGGAAAGGTCATTTGATTCCAATTCAATGGGGAAAAAGCAGCCAACTGTCTTCCAGAGGACATGCAGGATGGGTAGAGAAAAGGGAAGGTAGAATTTGGCTAGGTTGGCCTTATTCTGCAGATTGCATAAATTTGGGTGCTTGATGTATGAAGGATTATCAAGAATAAAGAAAAAAATCAGAAAAGAGAGGTTAAGGGTAGCTGGAAAACCACCCTCACCACATAGAGATGCTTCTCCTTTAGCTAAAATCAGTTTGTTTTTTCTCAAGTCATATAATTTTGTATCTCTGTATCCTCTTATCATCAGAGGAAGTGTTAATGTGCTGTCTTCCTTTTATAAAAGGCTACATTGAAATCATCCTTGAAAGCACATTTGTCTATACAGGTTTTAAAAGTGAGGAGTAACACATTTCATAACAGATGATACATATATTTAGTGCATCATTCACTCAGATGCAATCAGCCTTTGCTTCCGGCCTTCCTTCTAACAAAAGTGCCTTTTACTTCCTCTCTCTCTTTTTTTATTGTCACCACCAAAATCAGACCTGTACTTCAGTCCCCTCAAAATGCCACTTTTCATTGACATGCCTAGGAAAAAATTAACTACCAGTTTCTCTTTTGTCCTCTTTTCCATGTAGTTGTAAAAATTGTTATCATAATTTTAATATTGGTTTACAAATCTGCATGTCTGCTTAAACTTTAACTCCAGTAGCAAGCTTATAGAACATTCTCAAAAGAAGTCTTATTTCTTAGAAAATGATGTGATGCTATCTTCCCACACCGTGAGCATGTGTTTCCACGTTATCCCATGTAAATGTCAATTATTATTTTTTAATTAGAGAACTTTTTCTCCAAATGCAATCTAAATCTCTTCTATTGTTCCTTTTTTTTTAAGAGAGAGAGAGAGGGATTTTTATTTATTCATTTTAGAGGGGAGAGAGAGACATAAAGAGAGAAGGGGGAGGAGCAGAGGTATCAACTCCCGTATGTGCCTTGACCAGGCAAGCCCAGGGTTTTGAACCAGCAACCTCAGCATTCCAGGTCGACACTTTATCCACTGTGCCACCACAGGTCAGGCTCTTCTATTGTTTCTTGAGCATGTCGTCTGATTCACTTTTTCCCACTAAAAGCATAATTTAAAGCAAAATGATTTTATTATATTTCTCCTTATTAATAAAGCAAAATATTATTGATAAGAAGAAGGGGGAGAGAGATAGAAAGAAAAAGAAAGAGAGGAAATCCAGATAAGAAATAAAGTAAATAGAAATATTCTTTAATCCAAACACCAAGGTAGAAGCATAATTGGTATTTGGAGATCCTTCCAGAATGCCTTCCTCTCTCCTCCCCCCTCCCACAAAATAAAGACAACTTTGTGTTTGTTTACTGCCACCATGAAGTCTCATATGTATACCTTCTATTAAAATACTTATTTTCGGTTCAGGTCTCTGAGCTACTTCTGCTGATTTAACAATTTTTTTCTACCCATCTAGTCCACAGGAGACCTTCCTGTTAAGAAAGAGTTGAGTTAGCTGCTCCTCAGCTTAGTTCATCAGGAACAAAAATGTCAGCTAAATTCTCACTGCAGGATGCTTCTTGCAGTTAATTATATCAAAGGTAGATAAAGCACAGCAGGCAAATCATATTCTAGGTGCAAGGTGCAGCCTTGGAGGCATTACGGAAATATCTTCATGGCTGGTAATCTGAGTCACTAATGAAGTGGACAGGACCCAGTGTCCATGGAGGAAGAAAATGGACAATTCAGTGAGCACCAGGCCCGGAGTTCATGTGGCATACAAGCGTGTACACAGAGAACCCCACCATAAACTCCCAAGCAATGGCGATCTGAACCCTGCCTTTGAAATGAAACATTATGGCTGATGGGTTAATCAATCTGTAAAGGTCTGCTAAACATGAAGTGATCAAGCTCCGAATTCAAACCCAGGTCCCTCTAGTTCTCCATTCCATATCCCATAAATAACTTTTAAACACAGTTCCCACAAGAGTGTCACACTTGGGGCTCTAGCAAAGATTTCTAATGTATAACTACATAGATAGATATATACAAATCCAAACATTAAAAAAACCTGGATTATGCTAACAGCTAATTTGATTTTTAAATAATAAGATTAGAAAGAAGAGGAAAACTGTTATATTTATACTGGCTAACATGTTAAGAACAGTGCAGCATACTTTATGTCTGTCATCTCATTCAATCCTCATAGATTCCCAGAAAGTAGTTAGTACTATGAGTACTATGTGGGATACAGCTTCCATATGCCCTGATATAGCCCTGTCTACCTTCCCTCCTCCTTATCTGTGAACGTGCATGGACTATAAGCTCCCTCGTCCTCTCGCTTTCAATTGGGTTCAGTTAATGGGGAAAACTGGCAGGACCGCAGAAAAAGAAAATAATAGGTCAAGGTATTTGTATTCCTGGCTCCTTCCCTGCAGGGGTCATGTCTGGCTGAAGTCCTGGGCAGGAAGTCTAGTTAGGCACGCTTTCCCCAGAGTTGTCTCTGACTACACATTTAGGTAACCACTCCATGCCCTCAGCCTCCAGGTTCACAGGTAGTACAAGAGTGTTGAGGTCACTAGCCCTGTCAGTTCCTGAAACCCTCCCCACAGCCACATGTAGAGTTGCTGATGTTTCATCCTGCATTCTTACTCTCATTTAAAGATAAGACACTGAGAGCCAGGGAGATAATTTTTCCAAAGCCACACAAGTAAGAAGTGTTAGAACTCAGACTTTTTTTTTTAGAGAAATATTTCTCTAATTTTTAATTTTTAAAATGTATTCAGTTTAGAGAGGGGAGAGAGAGAGAGAAGTGGGGAAGAGCAGAAAGCATCAACTCCCATATGTGCCTTGACCAGGCAGCCTGGGGTTTCAAACTGGTGACTTCAGCATTCCAGGTTGATGCTTTATCCACTGTACCAAAACAGGTCAGACGAAACTTAGATTTAAACCCAGACTTGCAGCAACTCATAGCCTGCACCAGACTGCTGTCTCAAAATTTAAATTTCAACCCCTATTTTCTTTGAAGTCCTTTATGGGCTGATGGCCCACAGAGAAATGAAAGAAATTCAACTCCTGAGTCAGTGGGAGGTATTAGTAATATCTTCAGCCACCACAGGAGGAAGTACAATTTTATGAACCCAGGTCTAGTTAGCATAGAAAAAAAATGCTATAAAAGCCATCTGCAAAATGTTTGCATGGTGATTCTCCTCTAAAATGCACACATTTGTGCCACTAAACATTTTCAAACATGAGGGAGAATATTTCAAGAAATTTCCATAACTTAACATTCCAATAACAAACTAATGCCTAGAGCACCATCATAGCTTATAAATGGATAATATTACACACAATTACAGGGAAGTGACCAAAGTCAAAGCATAACACGATATATAGAAAAAACAGTCTTTGGAAGGTCTCTTCAGCCGCTGCCCGCTTATTTTATGCTCTAACATTCAGGATTCCTTCCTACCTGTGAAAAATAAAGTCTTTCATGGTCATCTCATGCCTGCTTTTCCCCCTTCATCTTCCATCACCAATTCGATTTCACCCTGTAGATGAGTCAAGCTTGTTGTAGCTCCTCAAATGCATTCTTCTTGGTAACTGCACCTTTCTCATGCTGCTGCAACTGGGATTCCCTTCCCCTCCATGGTGCCTTATGAACTCGACTACTATTACAGATTCTGATGGAAACTATGATCTTCATAACAGCATTGTTAAACTACACCAAACCTGGAACTACCATAGCCCATTGCACATTCTCCACACACCAGAAATTGAGTGTACACACCATTCAACTGAGCCGAACACTCTTGGAGTATTGTTTTGTTTCCTCATGTTTGCATCCCTAGAACACAGTACACGGCTCACAGTGTTGACTCAATAAATATGCATGGAACAAATTAATGAATGAGTGAATGATGTAACGTTTGAAGCAGAGAGCAGAAAGATTTCATCACTTAATTGATGGGGAAACTGAGTAATTTCAGATATTAAGTACAAAGATGAATCTATACAAGATGTGGAATTAAATATGGAATGAATTTCTGGGAACCAAATGTTATAGGACTGCCCTACATTAGAAAGAGCATTATGTTTAACTACTCACTATCATCACAAAAGCAACTAAAAATGATATCTTGTGGCACCGTATTTCTTATATCACGCTAACATCATGACTAGCACAATAATAGGCTCTTAAATCAACACGATTAGGGTTTTCTTCTTTATTTTTTTATAAAATGAATGGTGGCCCCAAAGATATCAGGTGCTTATCCCTGGAAATTGTAAATGTTACCTTGTTTGGAAAAATACTTTTTGTAAATGTGATTAAATGAAGGATTTTGAGATGAGATTATCTAAATGAACACTAAATGCCATCACTGGTATCCTTACAAAAGAGGTGAAGGGGGAAATTTGACACACACACGGAAGGTGAATAAGCCAGTGATTATGGAGGTAGAGATTAGGGTAACAGGGCCACAAATCCGGAAATGCCAGCAGCCAGCAGATGATGGAAGAGCAGACAATGGTTGTCCCTGAGAGCCTCTGAAGGCAGTGCAGTCCTGTCTCCATGGTGATTTTAGCATAGATGGATAGATTTTGAAATTCCGGCCTCCATAACTATGTGAGAATGAGTTTCTGCATTTTAAGCCACCAAGCTTGTGTTAATTTGTTACAACAGCCATAGGGAACTAATACACCCATAAAGCCAGTGGTGGGATTAAGCTTGTTTGCACTAGTTTGGCAGAACCAATACCTAATTTTTTGTTGAGTTCAGTAAACCAGCTATTAAAATGGCACTCGTAATCAGGGTTCTCTCTAAGGCAGGCACCTGGGCAGCTGCCCAATGTGGAAATCACAAATTTACAGTACTTACTCCTTTTTTTTTTTCTTTTCTTTTTCTTTTTTTTTGTGTATTTTTCTGAAGTAAGAAGATAGAGGGAGGCAGACAGACAGACTCCTGTAGGCGCCCCACCGGGATCTACCCGGCATGCTCACCAGAGGGTGATGCTCGGCCCCTCTGGGGTGTTGCTCCACTGTAATCAGAGCCATTCTAGTGCCTGAGGCAGAGGCCATAGAGTCATCCTAAGAGCCCGGCCCAGTTTTGCTCCAATGGAGCCTCAGCTGCAGGAGGGGAAGAGAGAGATAGAGAGAAAGGAGAGGGGGAAGGGTGGAGAAGCAGATGGGCACTTCTCCTCTGTGCCCTGGCCAAGAATTGAACCTGGGACTTCCACATGCTAAATCGATGCTCTACTGCTGAGCCAACCAGCCAGGGCCATTCCTTACTCTTTATTAATGTTCATCTGTGCATCAGCATATTCTAAGCACTCATAGTGATGTTCATTTTGCCCATAGGTGAAAAAAAAATACAAGTGAGGATGCCAATCAAGAAGCAATATGGAAATAGCTTAAATAACAGTTTTATTGTTTTTTTGTCAGGTACTATTTCATACTTTCTCATTAATATTTTAAAATTCTTAAAACATAATCTAGTTTTGGTGTACCTGTTTTACTGTTCTTATTTAAGCATGAAATAAAAAAACTACCTTTCAGTATATTGGTTTTTTATACTGAAAATGGTCATTAGGGCAGAGAACCGGTTGTTAAATGATTTGGATGCCACCACTGCAGAAAGCTAAACCTTACTTCAAAGTTTCCTCATTACTCTACAGCACTTGTTGTGTATCAGACGCTGAGTGAGACACGGAGGATGAACGGGAAAAGGTTTCCCCTCTCCTCTTCCTTTAGCAGGTGCACACTTATGTCTTCTGGGTTAGCTCTGCTCCCTGCACTGAACTCTATTATGGTCCTTTTCACTTTATATTATAATGTGTTTTTATACCTATCATTCCTTGATAAGAAAACCAATTTTTATTCATTTCTTTTTTCACTAAGACATAGCATCCTGTGTGGTTGCGAGTATGTGTTCAGAAAAATGGTTCATGAATTAAATTAAATGGGATTATAAAGTTTCCATAAAGACTTTTGAAAAGAACAAGTTTTTGTGCGTGTGTGTAGCTCCATGTAAAACAAATGAAAAGCCATACTTTCTTCTTTCTGGAGGAGGCAATGCTAATGACATTATGATAAAATTTTAGATATTCAAAATGGTATACATAATAGAACAAATTGATACTATTGGCAAAAAGAAGCAGTCCATTATCATCTTAAGATGTACTGAATCATATAAATGAATGATATGCTTTTAGTTCTTCATTGGGGCCAGTTTTTCTATGCAAGAGACAGTGCAAAGTTTCAGAAAAAATAAAAAACTGACTCTCAAGGTTTGGCATGCATAATGTTCTAAAAATTTTAATTAGAAGACAACTAGGTAGAATGGCATAATTTTCTATTTAGTAGCTGGTCCACTGAGAACCTCAGGCTGGGGTCAGAGCAAGTAAGAAGTGTGGTCCACAGTGTGGGAAGAATATAATAAAAAAGGAGTAAGATAGGGTGACAACAATTATTTTTATTTGCATTAGAAACTGGATTCAGAGGTCCAGATTGCCAATTCCAACTCGGTGACACTGAGGTGCAAATATTTTTCATCTTCCTGACCTTTAATTGTGGGACAATGTACGCGCTAGAGACTTAGTTACTACACCAATGCCAACCACACCTTGAGGGAAATCTTTGCTTGATCCCTACCAACATCTTTGTAGGCTGTACCTTAAAGGATACTTCACACGCAGTCATAGCCCCAGATTACTTTACATGGATTATATGTTTATTGGAATAGCACTTATCTTAAAATTTCATTGCACACTAAGCATACTGTTTTCAACTCAGTTCACTTGTGGGGAACTAAAAGAGGTTGATGAAGATGTCTGGGATTGCCTGGTTCTGATATAGGAGATACTTAACTCCTTCCCTCACTCCACAGAATTCCTAAAGAAGTTTTCTTCTCTCTCTTCAAATGACAGGTTTCAGTCAGTTTCAAAACTCTTGGAAGTAGAATAACATTAGATGTGTCTGTTGCTCAGATAGCTAAGGCAGACCACTGCAGAACTGCCTTATCCTCTTGCTGTTTTTATACCAGGCATTACTTATCTACATTTCCGTTTGATAAAAACTCATAAAATCTTTTCAGACAGAATACCCAATATAAAAAAGTGATTTAACAATCACTTTCTCTCTCATCCTAAATTGAGAAAATCATTTATGCTCTTATGGCTTTCCAAATTAAAATCTGACCTTTCTCACCCAATACCTTCTTCCTCCTTGCACATACCCATTTCAGGAGAAAAAAAAGGCATCATAAATTTGGAATTAAACAAATAAGGCCATCTTTCACATGATGACTCAAAGACTGAGAAAAGCAAGGTTCTGAGTCAGAGGTAGGATTTTAGCATTTTTGTGGACAGATTTTTCTGTTTTGTTATTCAGCCTTGTGTAGGATTTAATGATCTGAATTGACTCTTTGTAAAACCCACGGATCCATCTACGCAAAGCAAAAATAAACACACTTGTTAGAAAAGATCACAGCAAGGGAAGGAGCAGAGCACCAGCGTTTCTGCCCAGCACCAATGCGGCTGTAGGAGGGAAGATCCCCTGATGTTTTTAAGCTGAGAGAGGACACAATTACTCAGCATGACCCTCTGACCAGAAAGGGCCGATACTATCACCTTAACTGTGATGTACTGCTAATTTTCTTGCCAATATGTTTGAAAATGAATGGGGAATAAATATTTGTCTTACTAAAAGCAAACAGTATGACTTGGTCCCTTTATTATCTCTCAATGGGACGGTAAGTTTGGCACTATTGTCACCATTTTGATTGTCCTCATCTACAAATAGGTTTTAAAAGTGTAGACCTGGTATTAGTGAGTGGATCCTTATTCTACAAGCATATTCGGTCATTTATAAATCATTTAGTGAACACTCTACTGTGGACTAGGCACTGTTTTAGGCCCTGGGAATACATAAACAAGCTAACAAGAAAATGCCCTGCCTCTGTGGAACGTATAGTACCATAAACATAGTAAATAAGTGAATTATCTAAGTGTCAGCTTTTAGAAGAAAACAAAAATATGGCAAGAAGAAGAGAGAGGAGACAGGACAGCAGCTGCAATATTAAAAAGATGATCAGGATGGGCTTTTATTGAGAAGGTGAGATTGGATCATTTGATTCCACATGTGAGTGAGAAGATCAATGGAAGAACAAAATCAGACCAGAGGCATGGGTGCAGGGAACAGACTGACAGCTGTCAGAGGGGAGGGGGTTGGGAGATGGAATAAGAAAGGGTGAAGGGATTAAGCAAAAAAAAAAAAAAAAAGGATATATAAATACAGTGTGTCCGTAAAGTCATGGTGCATTTTTGACCGGTCGCAGGAAAGCAACAAAAGATGATAGAAATGTGAAATCTACACCAAATAAAAGGAAAACTCTCCCAGTTTCTGTAGGATGATGTGGCAGCATGTGCACATGCGCAGATGATGACATAACACCGTGTATACAGCAGAGCAGCCCATGGTCATGCCAGTAGAGATGTGGATGGTACAGAAGAAAGTTCAGTGTGCTCTGTGGCTCACTAAATTCGAATCTGTGACCAACGTGCAATGTGAATATTGGCGCGTTTATAATGAAGCACCACCACATAGGAATAACATTACTTGGAGGGATAAGCAGTTGAAGGAAACCAGCAGTTTGGTAGAGAAATCCTGTTCTGTCAGGCCCTCAGTCAGTGACAAGTCTGTAGAGGCTATACGGGATAGCTACCTAAGGAGCCCTAAAAAATCTGTGCGTGAGCCCACATCAAACTGCACTGAATAGGTATGAAACTGGGAGAGTCTTCCTTTTATTTGGTGCAGATTTCACATTTCTATAGTCTTTTGTTGCTTTCCTGTGACCGGTCAAAATTGCACCATGACTTTACGAACACAATGTATAACACAGAGACACAGAAAACAGTATGGTGATAGCCAGAGGGGAAGGGGATTGGGGTTAGGAAAAGGTGGGCGAACAGGGGAGAAGGGGACGGATAAAGACTTTGCTTGGGGTGATGGACACACGATGCAGCATGCAGATGTTTTATTGAGTTACATACTTGAAATGTGTACCCTAATATATTCAATTTTAAAAAAGGAAGAAACAGAGAGGGTGAGATTTGAGTCAAGGCTTGAAAGAGCGGAGGTAATTAGGAGTCAGCTCTCGGGAGTGCATGCTCCAGGCAGGAAAGAACAGAAGCAAAGGCGTTATAAAGGAAAGAAGCCAAGAGGTTCACAGGCCAGCTAGAAGGTCAGTTTGAACTGGGGGATGTGAGGGGGACTGCAGAATAAAAGGATACGAGAGAAATAGAGGAGGGCAGGTCACAAAGCCTGTGTGGATACAGCAGAAAACATTCACATCAAATTCACTAAACACGCAAATTCATTAATAGTTGTATGTTAATATCTGCACCAAACAGTGCGATGTTTCCCTACAAAGGATACGCTCTCCTTAAAGTTCCTGTTGGCAGAAGTAACAAAAAATATGTTTGGCCTCTTGTAATCTTGCATCAAAAGCATCCACCTATCTTGCAAAGCTTTGTGTTTCTGTAATCACAGGGCAGGCATAATCATCATCCCGACAGAAGGGAAAACGAGCGCTTTGCTTTATTCATTTTCTAACTGGGCTTTGATAGGATGTTGAAATATATGCATGCTCTGTTCCACAGGCCGCTAATGAGAATTAAAACATTAGATTAAAAGAAAATTGCCTCAAGTGGGTAGACTGAGCCCAGACATCTAGGTCCAATTCTAAAATCTCTTCAAATGAAAGGAAACAAGATTATTTTTTCTTCCTAAGAGGATTTGAATAACAATACCTAGCCTTTTATGAGTGGTTGATATGTGCCAGAGACTGTTTACATGAGTTAATACATTTATTCTCACAAATAGCCTATGAGAAGGATACAATTATTGTTTTCCCTGTTTTACTGAAAGGAAGCAGAGGCACTGATAAAATCAGTTACTTGCTAAAGTTGACATAGATACTGAGTTGTGTGTCCAGGATTCTGTTCCCATCTGCCTGACTGCAGAGCCCATGATCTTAGTTATCTCTATCGCTTAGAAAGAATTTTTTGGTATTTTTGAAAGTATACAAAGAGGGAGCAAATGACATCTTTGCCCCAGTATAAAGCAGTGATTGGGGAGCAGGAGGAAACTCAAATAGAAAAGGACCCCTGCATGCAGAACACAAGCTATCATTCATTCTTCCATCCCACATTCAGGCCATAACAACACTCTCAGGGACAAATCAGTTCATCAGCACCAGAGAGCAGTGCTTTTTCCAATATGAAGATGACTAGGCAATCTAGAACTACCAAATATTTGGGGGAGGGAAAAAGCCATGAAAATGATCAAACACAATGCACAGGAACAAATCTGATATGCAAGACCACAGAGTTAATAGAGTCAACAGAAAATTCTGAAAGGGCTAAAATTATATTATCCGATACTTAAGAGGCTGATCATATTCATAAGACAAGAAGTGGCTATTATGAAAATTTTAAAAAAGGGAAATATTGAAGTTAGAGGCATGATTGCTGCTGCAAATTAAAAGCTCAATAGCTATGTTGGATGGCAGAATGGACAAGGCTGATAAGCAAATTAGGGAGCGGAAGGAGGGAACAAATCTATTGTTCCAGGGTGCTCAAGGTCAGATCAAAATTTAGAGAAACAGAAAACTGACTCAGACTTCTGCCTCACTCTCTCCATTACCCTTGACCTGAAGCTAATCATGTTTCATATGATATATTTCTAGTCCTTCCTTCCTTCCTTCCTTCCTTCCTTCCTTCCTTCCTTCCTTCCTTCCTTCCTTCCTTCCTTCCTTCCTTCCTTTCTTTTTCTCTCTTTTTTCCTTCTTTTCTCCCTCCCTTCCTTCCTTCCTTCCTTCCTTCCTTCCTTCCTTCCTTCTCTCCCTCCCTCTCTCTTTTCCTTCCTTCCTTCCTTCCTTCCTTCCTTCCTTCCTTCCTTCCTTCCTTCTCTCCCTCCCTCTCTCCTATTTTCCTTCCTTCCTTTCCTTCCTTTCCTTCCTTCCTTCCTTCCTTCCTTCCTTCCTTCCTTCCTTCCTTCCTTCCTTCCTTCTCTCCCTCCCTCTCTCCTTTTTCCCTTTCTTCATTCCTTCCCTCCCTTCCTTCCTTCCTTCTTTCCTTCCTTCCTTCCTTCCTTCCTCCCTTCCTTCCTTCCTCCCTCCCTTCCTTCCTTCCTTCCTTCCTTCCTTCCTTCCTTCTTTCCTTCTCTCCCTCCCTCTCTCCTTTTTTCCTTTCTTTCTTCTTTCCTTCCTCCCTCCCTTCCTTCCTTTCTTTTTCTCTCTTTTTTCCTTCTTTTCTCTCTCCCTTCCTTCCTTCCTTCCTTCCTTCCTTCCTTCCTTCCTTCTCTCCCTCCCTCTCTCTTTTCCTTCCTTCCTTTCCTTCCTTCCTTCCTTCCTTCCTTCCTTCCTTCCTTCCTTCCTTCCTTCCTTCTCTCCCTCCCTCTCTCCTATTTTCCTTCCTTCCTTCCTTCCTTTCCTTCCTTCCTTCCTTCCTTCCTTCCTTCCTTCCTTCCTTTCCTTCCTTCCTTTCCTTCCTTCCTTCCTTCCTTCCTTCCTTTCCTTCCTTCCTTCCTTCCTTCCTTCCTTCCTTCCTTTCTTCTCTCCCTCCCTCTCTCCTTTTTTCCTTTCTTCATTCCTTCCCTCCCTTCCTTCCTTCCTTCTTTCCTTCCTTCCTTCCTTCCTTCCTTCCTTCCTTTCTTTTTCTCTCTTTTTTTCCTTCTTTTCTCCCTCCCTCCCTCCCTTCCTTCCTTCCTTCCTTCCTTCCTTCCTTCTCTCCCTCCCTCTCTCTTTTCCTTCCTTCCTTCCTTCCTTCCTTCCTTCCTTCCTTCCTTCCTTCCTTCCTTCCTTCTCTCCCTCCCTCTCTCCTATTTTCCTTCCTTCCTTCCTTTCCTTCCTTCCTTCTTTTCCTTCCTTCCTTCCTTCCTTCCTTCCTTCTTTCCTTCCTTTCTTCTCTCCCTCCCTCTCTCCTTTTTTCCTTTCTTCATTCCTTCCCTCCCTTCTTTCCTTCCTTCTTTCCTTCCTTCCTTTCTTCATTCCTTCCTTTCCTTCCTTCCTTCCTTCTTTCCTTCCTTCCTTCCTTCCTTCCTTCCTTCCTTCCTTCCTTCCTTTCTTTCTTTTTCTCTCTTTTTTCCTTCTTCCTTCTTTTCTCCCTCCCTTCCTTCTTCCTTCCTTCCTTCCTTCCTTCCTTCCTTCCTTCCTTCCTTCCTTCCTTCCTTCTTCTTCCTTCTCTCCCTCCCTCTCTCCTTTCTTCCTTCTCTCTCTCCCTCTCTCCTTTTTTCCTTCCTTCCTTCCTTTCCTTCCTTCCTTCCTTCCTTCCTTCCTTCCTTCCTTCCTTTCTTCTTTCCTTCCTTCCTTCCTTCCTCCTTATCTTTCTTCATATTTTTTTGAGAGAGGGAGAGAAAGAGAAGAAGGGAGAGAAGGAGAAAACAAGAAGCATCAACTTATTGCTCTACTTAGTTGTGCATCCCATTGATTGCCTCTTCTACGTGTCTTGACCAGGGATCAAATCAGTGACCTCAGGTTTGAGAGAATGACATCAGGCTTCAGTCTGCAACTTCAGGTTCTAAACTGGTGACTTTGGTGCTCTGGGTTGATGCTCTATCTACTGCTCTGACACCAGTAAGACTTTCTTTTCCTCCTTTTACTTTCCATTTGTATATTTTTTCATGGATGTGCCCACATTTTTATTTTTTATAAACAGACTCATACTGTGTCCGCATTTGCTGGAATTGTCTCTTTTCATTATCATGTAAGTAGAATTTTCAAAATTCAATTTTTTTCTTTATGTTCTGCTATTGTGAGACTTTTATAATAGCATCATCCAAATATAAAGTTAAAATATAGAATATATTGAGTTGAAGGACTATTTTTTCTATATGTAATTTCCACCCATTTATTCACAATATTCAGCAATTTAAACTGGAAAATTCTAAATAAGAGTTGCCAATCTGAGGAACAATGGCCACTTGTCCAACAGAAATTCATTCATTTATGTTCAATTGGCCTTAAAATACTTGAAAATATGTGACTGGCATGTGTGCCTTTAAGCACTTATTTAATTAACATTATTGAGTATAGTTCACACAACTGGCTTGATGGTTAGAATAAAAAATAATGATATATGGTATTTTCCTTCTCTGAATTCACTGTCTAACAGAGAATACAAACACTCAAATGACTATCATACAATTTGCTATGTTCTCTAATAAAAGTTTGTATACATTGCTTTGGGAACAGAGATGAGGAAAATTCTAGTAGAGAGACATTTGAAGGGCCTGAATTGAAGAAGAGAACAGAGAACATCATATTCACAAAGGAAAGTCTAGTTTCATTTTCCAGGAAGAATAAATACAATATGGTAGCCAATTGTGTGGACTGGGGAGAGGATGAGGCAGAGTTGAGCTGAGGGTGACACAGGTGTCATCCTTGTGTAACACCTACTTCTCCCTCCATTAATTGAGATGGACGAAACAAAGACATATTTGTATTGGCTTGTGAGGAGTGGGGAGAATCCATGATTTCAGTTTCATACATGCATTTTCATGTGCTAAAGGTCATCTAAATAATGCAGCTGTGCTGTATAGCAATAGTACAGTATACCAGGTGCACCATATTTTTTACATTAAACATAACATTAAAGCATTAACATAGCAAAGACAGTAAGAAGTCTTGTAGCAAAGAAGTTTGCTAAACTGATCTCATAACAGAGATTGTTCTTTGCTTATTTTTGTTTGTTTTCCAGATTACTATTACCATCTGTATAACAGGTTATTAGTGAAACTTCGAAAAATATTGTTTCATTTTAACATGCTGTATAAGATTCTCTACCATGCATACTGTCTAATCTAGATACTTACTTAGACCCTTATTTACTCTTGAAGGTATAGTAGCTCCTCCATCAGGTAAGTCCCACCCACCCAGCATTGCCTTTGAGTGGACGGTAAGTCTGTCCAACGTAAGGTTCATTTAGCATGCCGTTTTAGCTCTCCAATGATGGTATATTCCCCAATCTTGTCTTTAATCATCAATAAAGGCATTATTTTATTCTTCCAAATGCCTGAAATTTTAACTTATTTTTTATTTATTCCTCAATTAGTTTAGAACTTAGGCAGGGAAGAGGCATATTATGTACTGAGTCCCTTTAGTGATCCCTATAATTTTAATTATAATTAAGGAATATTGCTCTGTGAAGGGTCTCACAGACATTGTCCCCCAACAACTCAAATGGTTGAGTAGATATGGGAAGCAATAACCACTTTGTATTATGTCCTCAGCATGTTTCCTACAATCTTGTATTTCATGCTCATAACCTACAGAGGGTAAAAATTACTACTATTGCCACATCAAAAGAAGCAGAGATTTTAATAGCTTGTACCATGTCATGTAGTTTCTGAAGTCCTTATTCACTGCCCAGGCTCCTTACCATTCAACACTTGGAATGTCAATGGAAACTAAATGATGTGCCTTCTCTCCCTTCAATGTTTATCCCAGTTCAGTTCAACTCACCCTTGTAGGGACACTGGACGTCTAGTAGTGTGAGCTAGCTTGATGGTCAATAATGAAGTTTCCAAAGTCCCTTGTGGCTTGTATCTAGGTCTAGCTTTGTTATTCAGTTAAATAATAAATGGACTTGCAGTCTACATTTATTAATCTCAATAATATGCAAAATGACAGTTCCTACCTCATGGAAAAAAAATGAGATGCTGCATAAAGTGTTTAGCACAGAGCCTAACAAGAAGAAAGCATTTAATAAATCTCTTTGGTCCTCAAAGTCTGACACTGAAGCCTCACATGTTTAACCATATTTTTCATAGTCCTTAGAGTAGATTGCACTGCTGTTCTTCAGGTTGAGCAAATGCATACTGAAATGACTTAATTTATTTATCATGCCACTGTTATTCCTTAATATAATATACATTCCTTGGCCACAAAGCCACCTGTAATTCAAACTTCATGCTTTAGTATCCAGCCCGAAGCACATGGAATTGCAACTGTTAGATAGGTATACCTCTATAAAGTAAAAATTGGATTTTTATTTTTGATAAATTCACTTACTCAGAGGTACCTTATCATTTGGGCCTTCCACTAAAAATGCTCTCTTTCTGAGCCTCTGTCTCTTGGCTAAACCCCTACCCAGGTTTCATATGCCAGACTGAAAATATTCCAGGGAAGCTATCCCTGAACACTAAGCCCTGGGTCCCCTTGCAGTATGCTCACCAGCGTGTTTTCTTTTCATCCGCGTGTCTTCAAACAATTTGTTAACCCTGTAGAATTGGAACCATGTCTGTCTTTATGCACTGTGTTTCCAGCATCAAGCACAGTTCAAGGGAGGTAAGCAATATTTGTCAAAATCAGTTAATTACATGTAGGCCACATCATGTCAGAGAAATAGGGTGCTTTCTTCAGGCTAGGTATTTTACAGACATGATTGTAATTCTTCCTTAACACCATGTGATGTCCAATATTACCCACATTACACCCCCCAAAGGAAATAAAGCTTAGAATTGTTAAGTGTCATGCTCAACACTTATCAATTGTTTATTGGCCACAAATCCTAGGCTGATATATTTTACTGTGATGCCATGTATTTATCACTAATTAATAAATTCAGCAAAACCAAGGCAGTACATTTTTTTCAGATAGATAGATAGATAGATAGATAGATAGATAGATGATACATAAATAGATGAATGACATGCATTTTTCTGGAAGAAAATATTTAACAAAAACACTTTAATAGAAATGTCACTTTATGTTACTCAACACCTTACTATATCTTTCAAATAGCCAAGTGTGCAAAGTTGTTGTCATGCTGTGTTGAAGATAAAACCCTTTCCCAGCACAACAACCCAGCACAGTAGGTCAATTCTCCTAATTTCTTTGAGCAGGTGGTTCCTGCTGAAGGTGTTTTCCCCTTTGGACAATGACTGTGGCAATGCATTTGAACATGTCATTCATTGGAGAGAAAACACAGGCTGCTTCCAGCACCAACAGGTAGTACATTTTATGATCAAATAGCATTGCAGAAAATAGGAAACACTCTATCACCTAATGCACACCACTCTTCCAAACCTTTGTCCAGCGTGGCTTAAGCAAATCAAACGGTGGGTACCCACTTCATTATCTAATCAACTCCACAAATGGAAATACTTTTGAGACACTCATATCTAATTAACAGTAATGATAAAACTAATGTAATTGTACTGATAATTTGGCCAAAATATAGTGTCACCAAATTAAGCTAAGCAAAAGCTTCCAACTACCTGCCCATCCTTCATCCCAATGACCACCGATAAAATATCCTGAACCATACATTCCCCAGTTGTGATGCTCTTCTGCAATGAATCTGCATACTAAATAGCAAAATTGAAATAAACACTAATTAGTACTGAATGAGTTGTGGAGAGGTGATTCAAGTAATTTGATTGTCTCACCTCTTTCCACAGGAGATAATTGCTCAGCTATGACTCTAGGTACCAGAAATTGACTACCTGTTAAAAATGCAAATCAATTATCCTGTGGTTAGGACAATGACCCCAACAGGCATAGACATTGGGCCACCATGGTTCTGTGGTTGTTTGATAGTCTGTGGATAATATGCTTATATTTAGCAGTAGCTTAGCATTTATTATTGACCATTTATATGCAAGGTACTACTCTATGGTCTCCACAAAGTTTAGCTAATTTAATTTATACAATCCTTTTTTAAAAAAAATGATGATATAAAATGCACAGCTGGTTGACATAATATAACTTGGCTGACCGCTTACATTTGATGAGCAGTGGAATACAGAATTCACCAAGATGTTGGCTTCAAAATCAAAGCTATCTCCAATTTTGTTAACCTTTTTCCATCTTTAAGTGTTTGTGACTGAATTTATGTAGTGGAAACTCCCAGCTTGTTATAACACGACAACTGTCATCTGTAAATTGTTTTTAATTTGCAAGCTCAGCTTAATGATAACTTTAACTTTGGGAACTATCATTAACTAAATGTAAGCTGAAGGCAGGATAGGCTCTTAAAATTGGTGACCGTTTGATCCAGGAATATATGAATCCAAATTTAAAGTGCTTGGAAGATTGAATGCTCAATTAGACATCTAAGCTGTTTAGGTTCAGAACTTAAATGACTAAGAAAATCACTGAGATTTACTTTTAATTACCTACTGTTCAGTGAGGTAGTTCCTAGCAAAACCATTGGCAGAAATGCCTTCAACACATGTCTAAAGTAGGGAAATCTCTGTTTAGGCTAAAAGCCAATGGCTATCTTAGAAGTTAAACCACTTCTTTCATCATTAAAAATCCCTGACCATTCTTGAATCAAATCTGAGACATATCACAAAGCTCTATGCTGGTACTTTATACACATAATCATCATTCCTTACAAGCACCTTACGAATCAGTACCATTATCTCTGATTTACAAACAAGAAAATGAACTCTGAGATGTTAACTAACTTGCTCAGAGTTAGTTACACCATAAAAATCAAAGCTATGACTCAAAGTTAGATTATCTTGAAAGTTCTTAAAACTTCCTGAAAAGGTTTCCAGGCCTTTTCCTATAACAATCTTCATATATTCCAATATATTACTTATGATACTTCTTCTTAATTCTTTAACATCTTTCAAGTGTTGAGTGCAAGCAATTAAAAAAATGTCTCAAATTATAACACAGCCTGGAAGATTGGTAGAATCTGCCTTTTCTTCAAACAGTTTTATAGTCCATGACAACAGCAATTGCATTTAGGTCATCCACATGTAACTGCACACCGATCCACAGGATTTAAGTATTTCAGTATCCTGACATCCCAGAGGCTTGCGCTATATCTGCTCACACAATCACATATCCGTCCCACATGGCAAATTGATAGCATTCCCTGGGCAGAAACACAGAATGTAAGTAATAAGGGAATTGAGGTGAACTCTTCAATTAGATTATTTTTCCAGATCATATTTATTTACCATGATTTTATCTGATCCATTAAATATCATAGTGACAAAAAAGCCTTTGGCATTATTTTTTAATTAAAGTAAATTACATTCAACATTGAATGCACTGAAATTATAGCAATAAATAGGACAAGACCATTGCCTTCGAAGAGAACCCAGCTAGCAACTAAAAAGTAAGCTTTATTATTTTTTTATGTGACAAAAGTAAGTAAATACTTCACCATCAGTATTCACATTTCAATTTCATCTTAAAATGAATATGGGCGAATCATGATTAGAGATTTAATGAAAAATAGAACATTGCAAAAGACTTGAGAACATTTTTTTATTTTTCAGTTCATTTATAAATGGTCAAACAAAGAAATTATATTTTTTCTTTTGATAATATAAGGTGATTCTGTGCTGTGAAAAACAGGTACACTTACTCCAAAGTGGGATCATTTCTGAAACAAATATGATGATGTATTCTCTTTACATGGGTGATGTCAATCATCCTTATAACTTCAAATACAACATATACTCTCCTGATCGCTTAAGTTAATAGCAAATCTCAGCTTTCTGGCTTAATTTCCAAACTCATTTATATGCTAGATATATTTATTTACATGATCTGCAAGTATATCAAAATCCACATAACAAAAATTTGAAATAAAATTGACAGAAAATATTTGTATTAAGATTTAAGTTGGTGGGTTTACCTAACTAAAATTAGCAGATGAGTCAATCTAGATCAGTGGTTCTCAACCTGTGGGTCGCGACCCAGGTGGGGTCACCTAAAGCCATCGGAAAATACATAATGCATATCAGGTATTTACATTCCGAATCATAATTGTAGCAAAATTACAGTTATGAAGTAGCCACCAAAATTATTTTTTGGTTTGGGGTCACCACAACATGAGGAACTGTATTGCAGAGTCACAGCATTAGAAGGGTTGAGAACCACTGATCTAGATGTTTCTGGTCTTGATTATCATGGGCAGACAGAAGGACACCTGTGTGCTGCCTTCTTGTTCTCATTTACATCACTCTGAAAACCGTCTGAATGACTACCAGGCCAGCTGCTGGAAAAACAGTTATGACATCTCCCTCCATTATCCAATTCTGACTAACACCCTCTTAAGTGACAATAATCTGCCATCTTACTGCCTAAATCACATCCAGACCTGTCCCAGAGAGGCAAAAGGCAGATGGCAAACCTGCAACAACAGGGATAAGACATGAATGAGTGTAATCATTCTGAAGTAACTCAAAATAGCCTGGTGCTCACAAAGGAGGGGTGGACCTGGTACACTACCGTACTTCCCGTCTGGAAAAATAATTTGGAGAAATATTCCATGAGCCAAGCTATGAAAAAGCAATTTCACATTCTTGTTCTTAATCAAGAAAGTCTGAGGCCCTAGCCAGTTGGCTCAATGGTGGAGCATCGGCCTGGTATGTAAAATTCCCAGGTTCGATTTCCGATCTAAGCACACAGGAGAAGCAACCATTTGTTTCTCCTTCCCTCCCCCCTCATCTCTCTCTCTCTTCCCTTCCCATAGCCACAGCTCAAATGGTTCAAGCAAAGTTGGCCCTGGACACTGAAGATGGTTCCATGGCCTCCACCTGAGGTGCTAAAATAACTTGATTGCCAAACAACGGAGCAGAGCCCCAGATGGGCAGAACATCACCTGGTAGGGGGCTTGCTGGATGGATCCAGGTCGGGGCACCTGTGGAAGTCTGTCTCTGCCTCCCATCTCTTAAAAAAATAAAATAAAATAAAAGTGTGAAGACCGTTACATCCTTTTTTACAATTGGAGATAAAATCTCTGCCACATTTTACATTGTACAACTCCAGCAAACCACAAAATATTGTCCTGTAATTTGCTTTCCTGACCTTTAGATACCACAAAGCCATATGCTTCAGAGGAAGTTGTTGATTCCCCAGGAACAGCCACAATCACAATGCCATTTTGAGAAGGTTCATGCCCATCCCTTTCCTCCAAAGGTCACTTCTTCAGAGAGGGCCTCCCTGACAAGGCTGAGCACCCAGCACATCAGTCCCTCGGTCCCTGTGCTGACAACACCCGCACCATCCTGCTGTGCGCTCACACAGCCCCTGCGGTTTGCTTTATGCTTCCCCAGCTCTTATTCCATTTATTCTTCATTCACCGGTTATGTTTGTGTTCCTTTCATTAAAATCACTCTCCTCCACCCAGGATGTAAGTTAAGCTTCATGCCTGTAAGGACTAATTCTGCTGTATTTTCTCTCGATATTATCACATTCCTTGAATCTAATACAAAATATGGATGGATAAAGTGATTCAATATATGAATAATTTTTATCATTACATGTCATAGTCCCAGAGAATTAAGAATCCCCAGGAAAGCAAAACTCATTAAGATTACATAATCTAGAAGCAGATGTGGCCCTAGATATTGTTTATTTCCACTTCCCCATTTTATGAAGAGAGAGGTGGGGATGTCCACATGGGTCCAGAAACCCAAGGTCTTTCAGCTAGTCAGTGAGATGTCATTAAAATGGCATCTCAAAAAGTATTCTTCTATCTTATATGTGAGAAATACATGTAGTTTCTACAACTTTTCTAGAGTAGAATAGTCTCCTGGGCACTCTTTTGAAATGATTTTGAATGATCTAGTGGGGCCAGTTGGGAAAATCAGCTCTTCCTAAGAAAAATGTTATATCAGGAGAATCATAAAGAGGTTTCTCTTAACTGTGTGATAATCGTATAAGACTAACTCACAGCTCTTTCTGGACAGTGGAACATGATTAATTTGAAATTTTAAAGCTATGGATTTCACAATGACCAGTTCCACAATCCCTACTCTGGAGGAAAGGGATCAATTTAAGTTTAAATTAAAGCTGACTTGAAACTTTGGCAACATTGACATTTTCAGCATCATCACTTCCTACCCCTCCACATTCATTCTACTCATCAGCCTTACCAAACGACTCGGTTGCAGTCCCTGAAATGGACTGACCTTATTCTATTTTAATCTTTTGCACATGCTCCGTTTCCACCTGAAATAACTGTGTGTCTAGGTAGCACACACTAGGTAGCTTGAGAACCCGGGTTGACAGTTACCTTGTGGCACAGAGTCTCCTGCTTTCTCAAGACAGAATGTGTCTCTAACTTCAGTGCATGACCTAATCTTGAATGTTTATATTTTTATTTCATAATCCTGCCAGAGGACCTTTCATAGTATTGTGAACTGAGCTAAACCAACATAAAAAATATGAGAAAAGTTTATTCTTAGAAAGTGTTATGGTAGAGCGTCGGCCTGGCGTGCAGAAGTCCTGGGTTCGATTCCCGGCCAGGGCACACAGGAGAAGCACCCATCTGCTTCTCCACCCCTCCCCCTCTCCTTCCTCTCTGTCTCTCTCTTCCCCTCCCGCAGCCAAGGCTCCATTGGAGCAAAGATGGCCCGGGCGCTGGAGATGGCTCCTTGGCCTCTGCCCCAAGCGCTAGAGTGGCTCTGGTCACAACAGAGCAACACCCCAGAGGGGCAGAGCATCGCCCCCTGGTGGGCAGAGCGTCGCCCCCTGGTGGGCGTGCCGATGGATCCCGGTTGGGTGCATGCGGGAGTCTGTCTGACTGTTTCTCCCCGTTTCCAGCTTCAGAAAAATACAAAAAAAAAAAAAAAAGAAAGTGTTCATGTTTAAATTTTAAAATTCATATTTTTTGAAGTAAATATTACTCTGACATCATAATTTTGCACACCCCAAAATGCATATAAATTGTTTGTCATGATAACTGATCATTAATTTATAAGCTGAAGGATATCTGATCACATATCAATATAATTTATTTCACAACACATGAACAAAATCCAGTTGAATATTTTTCCACACTTATGGTATGTGCGCACGCGTGTGCGCACACACACACACACACACAAAATGGTTCTAAATGAATAGGCAAATAAGCTTATTATAACAGCAATATCATAATTGAGCTCATTTTGTAGACTGAACTTATCAAGTTATTTATGTATGAGCTATGCAGTATAAAAAAGCTTATCACTTAAGGGCCCTTCAAAATAATTAAACGAGAAGAATAATTTATCTCCAGTTAAAATTCTTGACTTTATTTCCTGGCTACTGATTTAAATGACAGAATAAAATTAAGATGCAAATGCATTCCTTTATAAAAGTCACAGAGCTTAAATATAGTAGATTATTAAGTTTTCTATCACTAGAGACTGAATATAAAAGTTCTCTTATAACTGATCTAATCCTTGGTGTAAGAACAACAATAAATCAAAGTGTAGGTATTGTTCTGGACGTCCAAATACAGTGTTGGCTGCCTAGAATCCAATCTGTCTGCTTTGCTTTTCAAAACTGTATGATCAAGAAGTTTTCTGTCCTAATGTATTTTCTTACTCACTAACCAAGGTCCTTCTGTGATATGTTCAGTTATATTTTGTCATAGAATACCCACTCCCAGAGTGATCTCATCTACAATTATGGTTTAAATGATCATCTGTGCTCTGTGTCTATGTCCTAATGCTTCAAAGTTCTGTGTCTTTAGTTTAGACCTCTTCCTTGAGCTCCAGCTTTGCACAATTGCTTATCTATACATAGACTTGGATTTTGGAGAGTTATCTCAAACACAACATATCTGAACCTGAAATGATTATGTCTCATAATCCCAAAGACTACATTTTTTGATCAATGGTCTGTATACTACTGAGTTCTTACACTTATACCAGCTAGAAACTTGAGAGTCACATTGTTTTTCTCTTCTTTCAATACTGGTATCTTATCAGTCACCGATTCTACTTGTTCTACTGCCCATACATGTTCTGAACCTGTTCATTTTCTCTATTCCCACTATAGATACCTGAGGTCCTGCTTCTAGCTACTATTCTTCTAGCTGTTATTTATAAAATATGTGTGATTCCTGTAACTTTTCTCACTTATTATTATTATTTTTTAATGAGAGTAGGGGAGATAGATAGACAGAATCCCATATGCGCCCTGACCAGGATCCACCCAGCAACTTCCCCTTCTGGGGTCTGCTGCTCTGCCCATCTGGGGCCATGCTCACAACTGAGCTATGTTTAGCACCTGAGGCAGTGGCCACACAGACATCCTCAGTGCCTGGGGCCATCTCACTCAAATAATCCTGCAATGCCTGCAGGAGAGGGAGAGAAAGTGAAAGAGAGTGAGAGAGAAAAGGAGGAGAAGAAGGGGTGAAAAAGCAGATGGTAGCTTCTCCTGTGTGCCCTGACCCGGAATTGAACCCAAGATATCCACATGCCAGGCCAGCACTTTATCACTGAGCCAACCAGCCAGAGCCGGACTTAGATTACAACAGCCTCAAAACTGATCTCTAGACCTTTGCTTTTATTTTCAACACATTTTTTTTCTCACTGCAGCAAAAAGTAATCTTTGAATAATCATTTTGCTATATTCTATACCTGATTTTCTTTCTTTCTTTCTTTCTTTCTTTCTTTCTTTCTTTCTTTCTTTCTTTCTTTCTTTCTTTCTTTCTTTTTCATTCTTTTTTGTCATTTCCAAGAGTCTAAATTTTCCTGTTGAAACAAATAATTCCCAAATGTCACTGGCTTAATCAAATAAAACATTATTTTGCGTGCTAACGGCATGTCTAATGTGAGTCAGCAGGGGTGCTCAGCTTGTCATTGGCACTCAAGGATCCAGGCCTACAGGGCCTCAGGGATCACTGGATCACTTGAGCAGCAGGGAGAATTGTAAGTACTGGCTCATAAGTAAGGTGTCTGCCTGGATGGAAAGCACGTCCCTTCCACTTACGTTTAATTGACCAAAGCAATTCAATGGCCAACCCTGACTTCAAAGGGAATGAAGAAGTCCAATCTTTCCACCTGCTAAAGAAAGGAGAAGCAGACTTTCGGCAAATGCATTAAGGGTTATTTCAACTTTTTATTGCTGTTGGGATAAAAATCAAACACCTCAACACAATTCTAAAAGCCCAGACCAACCCCTGCAGCTTCTTTCCTCGCCACTTTGTCTTTTCACCTGAAGCTCTTGCAATTCTATTCTTCTCTCTGTCCCTTGAACATGTGGCAATCCCCAGCCAATGTGTTCTCCTTCTGCCAGGATCCTCTTACCCTTCTCATGCTGTCTCACTCCTCATTCCAGTTTCAGTGTAAGAAGTGCTTCTATATTCTAAAGTTAAATGTTCATTCCATGCACTCCTAGAATATGCTGGAATTTTCTTTTCCCATTTACTGATTAACTATTTTACCCAACTAAATGTTAAAATAACCATAGCAGGGACTTACTGTGCATAACCGAGTTTCACTATATTCTCATAGCCTGCACGAAAATATGACACCAATTGGCCATTTATTAAAGATTTTTGTTACAATTATGCAACATCGCCTCCCCCATTATTTTTGGTCACAGCTGCATAATTTCAGAAGTAGGCTTGTAGAAGAGCCAAGAGATACCTTGAAGTGGAGACAGCATCTGGACCAAAAAGAACATTTTTCTAGGTCTTTACAAGAAGATAATAACGAGAACCATCTAAAGATAAGTGTCTTTAAATTAAAACTTAAATTAAATTTAAGGTCAATTAAGCAGGTGCTTATCCCTCATTTCTGATGCTAGGTCCCTGTTTATAATTTTGCATTCAAACTGGTTTATCAAACAGGTTGATTCATCAGTCATACATCCATTCAGCCAATTTGTTGAGTGACTACAAAGTATCAGGAATGGATTTAGATATTGAATTTGTTTACCAGTAGTGAATTAATACAAGCCAAAAATCCCTGCTCTTAAGCTTTAGGAAAAAAAATTGATAATAAATCAATAAATAGTTAATGGTGATACTATGTCTAATAGTGATAAATGCTATGAAGATTAAATAAGTAAAGAAAGGAGCTGGGAGGTGCTAGAGACAGGCACTTAAAGTACACTTGAAGCAGCATAGTCACGAGAAGGCCCCATTGGCAACTGGTCTAGGATCTGAATGAGGAGCCGGGGCGAACAAGGAGCTCTTCCTATTCGGGGGAAGAGATTTTAGGCAGGGAAGACAGTAAGTCCCCTGGGCAGGCACTATGCCTGGATCTTTGACTTATAACAAGGAGGAAGGTATGGATAGATGAGAAAGGGGAGTAGTAAAAGAATAGTTTGTGTTTATTGTACAGTGGTAACCTGGTAGCAAGGTACAAACTGAGCTCTGGGGAAGTATTTTGGTAGTCCAATTTAAGTTAAGATCAAAATGTACTCCTTTTAAAAAGGGATGGTGATCTTGTTTCCCTTACTTACGCGTCCTGAGCAGTCCAGTTTCATATTTGTTTACGCACCTCTAGAGAAGACAGCTGACCTGCTGAGATATGTCTATGGTCATACCTGGCATCATAAGCCTACATAATGAATCGTCGTGTTTTATTTTCTCATCTATCTGCGCATGTGTTCCTCCCTCTTTGTCTTCACCTCTGGATGGATATTTTGATACTTAAGTGAGCAACATTCAGAAGCAGAGCCATCATTTGGATGAGTCAATTCACTAATGATACAAAATGTTGATTCCCCTGCAATCAGAAGTGGGTTCCATCCCAAGCCCTCAAACTCAAACTAGAAATTCCAATTTAAGCACAACGATAATGACTTCCATTTATATAGTCACATTTCTCCAGAAGTATTCCAAAGTGCCCTAACGATTATATATAAGCAATTACATCTCCCACCACAAAAACACAGTCATGTCTAGGGGGGAAATGCAGCCACTGTTTAATAACAAACAGCAACACAACAAGAAATAAAGGAAAAACACTTTAACAACTGCCACAGCCAAAATGTGAAGGGTGGGAAAGAATACCTTGTCTAAAGCCTGCATTTCTGCAAAACACGCTGTATCATATTTAGTGCACTAGCTTCCCACTTTAACTCCTCCAGTGTCAACCAGTCCCATCATGCCACTGGTGCATAAGAGTAGCAGATGATATTCTGTCCTATTGAACTGCTGACCCCTTTACTTATAAGAGTAAAACTGATTCAAATATTCTTTGATACAAATTTTTTAAAAAGTATTTCTTTAAAGCTGACCCATAGGATAGTGGTCATTGGTTCACCAGGAAGTTTCATAACGTTCAGATTCATGGGGTCCCACCTCAGACTATCTGAATCAGATTATTTGAAAGCAAGGCCAAGAACCCACATTTTAACAATCCCTAAATAATCCGCAGACTTGTACTGACAAATTTGGATACCACTGGTCCAACTGGAATTAAGAAGTAAATTTGTGATTATGAGATGTGGGTAATAAGAAATGGGAGAAATCATGACAATATGAACATTTAGGAAAAGAATTCTCCTTAGCTGTGGTTAGGGCTTCTGTGAGCTGCAAAACCATTCAGGTATATATTCAAGGCTTGCAGATGGAAAAGATTTCGGAGTTAGTGTAATCTTACACTCAAATTACAAAAGTGAAAACCAAGAACAAAGAGGCCCTATGACTTGACTAAGGCTATAATGAACACTTCGGATACTTTATAATAGCCTTTCCACCAAGGCAGTATATTTCTGACCTAAGGGTCTGATCTAGCAAAGCCAATTGGACTGTATTTGCTTTCAATAATTTTGTCATTTACTTTTCATCAACTACACAGGTCACCCCTATTAAAAGTCTTACACCTCTTCACTTTCCTAACACTTCGATTCTTTCCTTCTGTCTCTCCTCTCACATTTGCTTAAAATTGACCCACTTAGTCCTTGCATCACTTGGCATCACTTCTGGCAACAACTGCAAGACATTTTGAATTCCCACCAAGGTAGGAAGTCATTGCCAGGAAACAGGCATTCAGTGATGCCCTGCGATGCAAAGACTATGACTTCCAGAACCTAGATGACTGAGCTCCAGTTACAACTATGTCATTAATTAAGTGGATGGCCGAGGCACGATCCATTCATTTACTGAATAAGTATTTATTGAGCACCTACTATATCCTTGGCATTGCTGTGTGGTTGCAGAAACAGAGGCATGTTTTCTTTTCTCCTGGACATCCCAGTCAATGAAAAAGACAAACATCATACAACTAATTAAAAACTGTACTAAGAGCCACATAGGAAAGGTGAGGGCTGTGATGGGACAAGCATGTCTATGTAGGAAAGGTACACATAACTTAGCTGGCAGTATCAGGAAAGGCTTCCTCATGGAAGTGACACTCCATTCTTATGAAGTGGAGACATAAGAGTTGAGTCAGAATTATGCAGGAAGAGAAGAAGCAGGCAATAATGCTGTAGAGGAGATCTAAAAGCCAAAACACAGGAGCTTGAGCAAGAGGGGGACAGGAAATCAACCCAGAAAAGAAGGAAGTAGTCAGATCATGATACTACAGGTGTTCGTTAGCATCAAGTGAAGTCATCATTGAAAGAAGAATTTGATGGAAGCCAAAATAACAATTGTTTTAACAGTCATGCAAAGCAAAAAACATTTTTTTTAAATTTCACAGATTTCATATATAAACTTGCTGTTTCCTCCTCTTCTTCCAAGAAAAAAACTTTAGATGTTGAAGTCTCCAACAGAAAATGACTAACTCATATTTAAAATAAATTAGGATGCCCTAGCCAGGTAGCTCTGTTGGATAGAACATCATCCTAATACATCAAGTTTGTGGGTTTGATACCCGGTGAGGGCACATTGCAGAATCAATCAGTCAATGCACAAATAAGTGGAACAACAAATTAATGTTTTTCTCACTCTCTCTCATCAATAAATGAAATTAATTAATTAAGATATAATCCTTAAAATGAATCAGGCTGTGAGATCATCTGCTTCCACCTTCCCTTTTCAGAGGAATAAGTAGCAAAGCTTGAATTTCAGTAGGTATCTACGTGTGTAAGTGCTTGTGAGTGCTTAATTTATTATGGCATTAACTAAGACTTCAAAATGACCACCCAGTACTGAAGACCTGCTTAAAATCAATCAAGGGCTGAACCAGTGTTTTATAATATCACATCGCAATTTCCCCCATATTCCACAGAAACACTGCCTATGTACAGATCCCTTATTCAGTCACTAATTATTATCTTTATTGTAATACAGCTTTTGCTATCAGAAAATGCCTGCTGCAAAGAGTCAATAATCAAGTCTCTCTAGTAAGAGCTGGAGCAAACATATTGCAATAGTCAACTTTCAGTTTGATAAAATGAGAAGTGATGAGGAAAACTAATGGTTAGACCTCAGCTCAACATCCTTAGAAGCGGTTAACCACCAACAATACATGTCCTCTTTCAACTGTTATCAGTCTTCATCTTTGAGAGAAAGCTTTAAAATATGTTAGTCAATAACAAACTACAAAATATTAACAGAGCAAACTGCTTCCCATTCAAGACGTTAAATAACTTCTCCCTTTATCTGAAATGTTTTCCTCTTTGGCTTGGCCATATGGAAAGCAAGACATTATTATCTTCTTATTGTCCATCGGTGTGAGTCTTCAGATTTCTACTTTCATCTCTTCCCCCACCACCACATACATACAGCCTTCCCCAAATTAGGAGATTTTTCAGGATTTTTTTTTCCTTTTTAGCAGGAGACAGAGAAAGGGACAGATGGGGACAGGCAGACAGAAAGGGAGAGAGATGAGAAGCATCAATTCTTCATTGTGGCACCTTAGTTGTTCATTGATTGCTTTTTCATATGTGCCTTGACTGAGGAACTACAGCCAAGCCAGTGACCCCTTGCTGAAGTCAGCAACCTTAAACTTCATGCCAGTGCCATTTGGGCTCAAGCCAGCAATCATGGGATCGTGTCTATGATCCCACACTCAAGTCAGTGAGCCTGTGAGCCTGCACTCAAACTGGTGAGCCCATGCTCAAGGAGGATGAATCCACACTCAAGCCAGTGACCTTGGGGTTTCAAACCTAGGTCCTCTATATCCACTGCACCACCACCTGGCCAGACAGGGATTCTTTTTATAAATTCTAAATTTGGAGGAAGGGAAATCTGATGCATACTGAAAAAAGTGACCTCTGAAAAAAGTAGATCTCCCAGAAAAAAACTGCCAAAGGCATGTGGAACTACATTGTCAATGTTCCCTGGTTTCTCTGAACTACCACTGGACTCACTAACTAGCCCACAGAGAGGAAATTCTCCTGTACTCAAGAACTAACTGTTGTTATAAAGGATCTCTGTACTCTGCTGGGATCCTTTAGGAAGGCATTCTTGATATTAACCTAATGAGTTAGAAAAGAAAACATAAAGCTTATCAATTGAATGCTGAAAACCATTTCCCAAGCTTTCTAGATACCCTCAGAGTATTACAGTAAATTAGTAGTAGAACAAAAGAAAGCCAACTCCTATCACCCAGAGCAGTTCTGCTTGAGCTGTGACTCACAAATGAGCTATCCCACTCTCGTTCCCATCCCTAATCCTTCAGGATCATCTTCCACTGATGAGCCAAATACATATTACTAACCAATCACTATCACTTTGCTTCTTTGTTATGTCCAAAAGCAAGTTTAATTCTATTGGATTTTATCTGGTCTATAGACTAGATCATCTAGCATATGCTAATGAATTTCTTTTAAATAAAAATAAAAACCTTTTTTAATTTAGAAATTAAATTTCATGAGCTGACATTAATCAATAAGAGTACATAGATTTCAGGTAAACATCTCTATAGTGTATAAAACAGATTGCATTATATGGCCATCATACAAAGTCAAATATTTTCTTGTCATCATATATTTATCCCTCTTTACTCTTTTAGTTAAAATTTATTTAAAAAATAAAAGCCTTTACTTAAATATTTTCCCTTTTGAGATATTGCCTGAGAAAAAGAAACAACATTCTAGCAGCTATTAAAACTTGTCAAAGGCCCTGGCTGGTTGGCTCAGTGGTAGAGCATCGGCCTGGCATGCAGGAGTCCCAGGTTCGATTCCCAGCCAGGGCACACAGGAGAAGTGCCCATCTGCTTCTCCACCCCTCCCCCTCTCCTTCTTCTCTGTCTCTCTCTTCCCCTCCTGCAGCCAAGGCTCCACTGGAGCAAAGTTTGCCCGGGCGCTGAGAATGGTTATGTGGCCTCTGCCTCAGGTGCTAGAATGGCTGTGATTGAGGCAGAGTGATGACCCAAGATGGGCAGAGCATCGCCCCCTGGTGGGCATGCCGGGTGGATCCCAGTTGAGTGCACGCGGGAGTCTATCTGACTGCCTCCCCATTTCCAGCTTCGGAAAAATACAAAAAAATACAAATACAAAAACAAAAAAAAAACCCACAAACAAAAAAATTTGTCAAAGGAGATTACAATGATGATTTCAGTTTAAGTGTAGATGTCTTGAATCTCAATCCACAGCCAACTACTTAATCCTTACCTCTGATGTATTTTTTCTTCAAGTATTTTAGCATACAACAGCCACTTAATGAGTCATGTTGAAAATCCATGTTCAGGGCCTGGCCAGTTCGCCCAGTGGTAGATCATCATCCTGGTGTGTGGATGCCCAGGTTTGATTCCCAGTCAGTTCACACAAGAGAAGCACCCATCTGCTTCTCAATCCCTTCTCCTCTCGTTTCTCTCTCTCTCTCTCTCTCTCTCTCTCTCTCTCTCTCTCTCGCTCTCTCTTTCTCTCTCTCTCTTTCTCTCTCTCTCTCTCTTTTCCTCACCTGTAGCTATGACTCTATTGGAGTGAGTTGGCCCAGGGCACTGAGGATGGCTCCACGGCCTTGGCCTCAGGTGCTAAGAAGAGCTCAGTTGCTGAAGCAACACCTCAGATGGACAGAGCATAGCCCTGTAGGGGGCATGCTGGGTGGATCCTGGTCAGGGTGCATGCGGAAGTTTCTCTGTCTCCCCTACTCTTACCTGATCTAAAAAAAAAAAAAAAAAGAGGGAGGGAGAGAGAGAGAGACAGAGAAAGAGAAATCCATGTTTAAAGTAACAATACTCAACCAAGGAGATAGCATTTAATAGAGAAAAGGGGTCAACTGGTACCATCCGTATCATCCAGTTTACTCACAGCATCGCATTTACAATGTAAAAGCGACCACTAAAGGAATTTCTGATTGTGTTCACTCACCCAGTCTTACATTATAGTAAAAAGCCCCCGAATCTTGAGATTTTGAAGATAAAATCTTACGACAGACACAGGAAGTTTCAGCATCTCTGTAATTTCATGTCATAAAAAGCTAACACTTTTCTCTTAAATATGTGGTATGGACTCAAATGAGATAGTGTCATATCCTCAAGTCGGAAATCCAAGGATCAAATTCTGATCTGCCCCTACCTTGACCACATGATCTGGGATAAGCAAATTAATCATCTGGACCACAGTGTCCTCATCTGCACATTACTGGTAATAATAACCTATTTCATGGTTGAGAATACTATGAAAGTAAACTATAAGGCTCTCTAGAATTTTTAATTAGAAGTTGGGAAAGTTAGCCGACTCATTTATCATGTCTCCCTTGCTGTGTACAATGTAGATACAATTTTCTACTATTTAATAATTTCAAGATATGCTTAGCAATTCTGACTCCTGTTATGTATTTAAGTATTATTATGCACATAATGTTACAAATTGAATATTATCCAAAAAAGACAAAGCCTGTGATGTGAGAAAGAGCTTAAAATGATGAGAACCAGAGATGTACAAGGCAACTGGAAGGGACTGATGAAAGGTGAAAGGTGACAAGGACAGTGTTTGCAGAGCAGGGGGGTGGGGTGGGGAGCACCAGCTCATGCAGCATCCACTGGTCACCATAAGCAGATTGGATTCATGGGCAATGGAAAGGTTTAAATGAAGGAATGATGTGATATTGGTTGTACTTCTTTAAAAATTGGCTGTGACATCAATATTGCGACAGACAGATTAAAGAGAGAAAGGGTAAGAGCAGGGGTCCCCAAACCATGGCCCGCGGGCCACATGCGGCCCCCTAAGTCCATTTACCCGGCCCCCACCGCACTTCCTGAAGGGGCACCTCTTTCATTGGTGGTCAGTGAGAGGAGCATAGTTCCCATTGAAATACTGGTCAGTTTGTTGATTTAAATTTACTTGTTTTTTATTTTAAATATTGTATTTGCTCCCATTTTGTTTTTTTACTTTAAAATAAGATTTGTGCAGTGTGCATAGGGATTTGTTCATAGTTTTTTTTTATAGTCTGGCCCTCCAACAGTCTGAGGGACAGTGAATTGGCCCCCTGTGTAAAAAGTTTGGGGACCCCTGGGTAAGAAGAAGGAAGCCCATCAGGAGTCAGGTTGAACTGAGACAACAGCCTGTGCCATGGTGGGGGTAGAGAGACAAAGAAAAACCAACAGGCACACAGGTATCTTCTGAAGTTAGAAGGAGAAGAGGATGAAAGAAGGGGGTGGTGGTGAAGACCCAGCTGATAGGGACAATTAGAAAATACACTCCTAGGAGAGAACACCAACCTTCAATCTAGTTCAGTGTTTTCCAACCACCCACCCACGGACCATTGCCAACTGGCCAGAAATTTTGTGTTGGTCTCCCTGATGATGTATGAAGTTGTCTTAGATATTTTCAGAACTTGTATACTAATTCAAAAAACCTTTTACACTATGCAGAGTAGTTATAAATCATGTACAATGGACAACAAGCATTTGGACAAACTTATGTCTTATACAATGCATGGTCCATGTGGGGTTTGGAAATCAAGCACCAGCTTGTATTATGTTTCACTGCTAGACGCAGTAAGATAAAACTTTATTTGTTGCTTGCTTTTGATTTTGGCTGGCTAGGTCACCGGTCTCCAAGGATGAAGAGTTTAAAAACCACCGATCTAGTTCCATTCCACTAGGCTAGTTCACATTTCACTTCATTATTTTCCCAAAGCAGTTCTCCACCCTGACATGCCCCATCTCAGAATGGCTCTAATATTTAATACTAGCCTCACTCACTGAGATTCTTCTTGACAAGTTATCTAGTACTCTAGTTAACCAGTTCTTGTATTTAGTGTCTTATAAGTAGATTGCAAGCAACAGAAAAGCAAGAAACAGTTAAACTCCATGAACATAGGTTACATATTCTTGCAAAAACTGACATTTAGAATGATCTATGTGATATGATACACTACTGACAATTCCCTACAGCATTTGCTTTCTTTTTCTTACCTAAAAGTGGAGAGGGACATCTTTTCACCCTGTTGCCCCAGGTGGAGAGGCAAGAGGGCTGTAGGGCCAGTGAGGTGAAAGTCAAACATACTTGGGAAATGTAAACAACTTCCTCTGCTAACGGACTCAAAAGCCTGGTATTGAAGGCAAACTGGCAAAGTAAACAGACAATTAGCTTGTTCTTTTTGGGTGTATCTAGGAGGCAAACTGGCAAAGTAAACAGACAATTAGCTTGTTCTTTTTGGGTGTATCTAGGAGGAGAATTCAAACATTTACTGGAAAAACTCAGTGGGTAAGGACCACCTTCTGGGCAAGATTTATTCATTTTATTTATTGTGGGAGAGCAGAGGGCCAAGGTTGCAGGAGTGAATGAAACAAGCAACGAGTGACTGTTCTCTGCCATTTCATTCATCATGGCCTGAAACTGCACACATAGATTTCCTAGTCTGCACCAATCCAGATGCATTGGCAAAACAACTCTAAAATGATGTATGCTCGACGGAGTACATTTGTGTTCGTCTACACACACATACACAAAAATATATCAGCAAACCAGAGGCCCGATGTTTAAATCTGAAACGATGTGGCGCTGGCTGGGCCATAGTTTATTTTCAAACATGCTGCATCTGCAGAATGTTGGGTAATGATGATGAAAGCCCTTTCAGAATAATTACAGTCCAATCATTGAACACCAAAGCTCACTGTCAGTTGTTCTGCGCCTTAGAAATGAACGCCTCTTGTCACAGTGAGGAAAGGACAGCCGCATTAAGGTACTGTTGTCTATTCCAATAATGCGAATGGGGATGATGAAGTGTGATAGCGTCAGCTGGCCTTGGCCCATCTGTAATAATAATTGACTGTTGTCCTCTGTCCTCACCCCTCCCTGGGTTCTTTGTCCCCCAGCTATATTTTTTTATAAGGCAAAGTCTTTTTATTCTGCAGTCTGGAGAAACTCATCTTAATAGTGCTTTATTCATTTCAGGAATATTGGTTTTCACTTGGTCGCACACCTTATATTTATTTCAATTTAGGGTAGGCGTAGCTAAGCCAAAGTTCCCCAGACCCACAGTTTACCTGAAATTTTCTTTAATTTACATTGAGTGTAAGATAATCTACATTGAGTGCTGTGCCTCTTGTGAATTTCCACTTTATTTATGCCATGAGAAACTTTTCCTGCTCTTTTTCTGGCCTTGGACTTGACCAAGTATAGCAGACATATCTTTGACTGATAAAACACAGTCTTTTCTACCTTGCTGCTAATTTAGCTAAATCCATTTGTCTTTCAGCCTATGGATCATCCCTAAATGGGAGAGAAAAGAGAACACCAATTCCTATCATGACAGCCAAACGCTGTAGTAACCCTGTCAAGTTGTGAATAACTGAACCTTATAAAGAGCTCATGGCAAAGATATTTGATCATGCTAACAAGGGGGTGGTTCACAAGCTAAGCTCTGTGGTTCAAAACTTCAGCAGTTGCTACATTTGATCCGGGGAGCTTTGGAATGGGTAAGTAGACAAGATGAGTCCTGGACATCTTCTACCTATCCACCTTTATCCATTTTATTTATTGATGCTTAAAATATATTATAAAAAGGCTCTGCAGTTTAAAAGAAGTAATCACTTTTCTGGGGCACAGAACCTGATTTTGGATTCAGATTATACAGGTTCAGTCCGTGTATGGCATATCCTTGTTGTCTAACTTTGGAAACTACATCTAACATCTCTTTCAGGGGAAGATGTTAAACATCCATAGCACACCCAACTCTAAGAAGGCAGATAAAATTTGCTTGATGTCTATAACTATACCTAAATATTACTGAGATCCCTTTCAGTAATTTTTCCCTCAGACCCCAGATAGCAACATGGGGCTTCATTCACTTTACTCATGTTTCTATTTCAATATTAATTTATTAGAGGATTTCCATAGACATCCATCTGAAATAACATGTCCCTGTGATGCTTCAGCCCATACTACCTTTATTTACCTCCACAGCATCTGACTTGCTACACAGATTAATATTTGCTTTTGGTTCATTGTTGTCTTTCCACACTTTCACATGAGCTCTAGGAGATCAGGGTCTGGTCCCTTCTATTACTTTATTGACAGAACCAGAATAGTGCCAGGCACATAATAAACATTCAATACATACTTGTTGAATGAATAAATGAGTACCTCATATTTTTAACATTTTTTTAAAGTGGTTATTATCAAATACATTTAAAAAGAGAAAAAGGGGTTTAAAACATCTTGAGGAGTCCTGTATTCTAGTATTGGTATTATTGTTAGTCCACTGGATGGCATTTGGTTAATTTGGTTAATTAGTTTATCTTGCTGGACGTGTTAGGACATACTTTCATCACGGAAGTGTTGACATTATATGATTATATAAAAGTAAATTCTATTAGCTTTGCCTTCTTGTTTTCACATCCTGTGTAGTCCTCTTGAATGTGAGCAAAACCTGTGACTTGTTTCTAACGCACAGAATGCAGCAAAGACGACAGAGGGTACATCATCGTGTTACATGAGATTATAATGGTAATCTAACTGGTATACTCCCTCCCTTGTTGGCTTTAGGAAAGCAAAGGGCCATATTGGAGTGGCTCAGTTGACAAAGAGTTGAGGGATGACTTCAGATCCATAGCCAGCAAGAAACTGAGGCGCTCTGTCCCACAGCCCACAAGGCACTAAATGTTGCCAACCATCATGTGGGTGTGGGCATGAATTCTTCCTCAGTCAAGCCTCATAGTTGACCACAACCTGAACCAAGACCTTTATTACAGACTTGTAAGATAGATCAGAAGCAGAAGATCCAGTTAAAACATGCTGAACTCCTAACTCATAAAAAATATACATAATAAAAGTGTGTGGGCCTGACCAGGAGGTAGCACAGTGGATAGAGCATCGGACTGGGATGAGGATGACCCAGGCTCGAAACCCCGAGGTCTCCAGCTTGAGCATGGGCTCACCTGGTTTGAGCAAGACTCACCAGCTTGAGCCCAGGGTCACTGACTTGAGCAAGAGATCAATTGCTCTGCTGTACGCCCCGGTAAAGGCACATATGAGAAAGCAATCAATAAACAACGAAGATGCCGCAACAAAGAATTGATGCTTCTCATCTCTCTTCTCTCTCCCTTCTTGTATGTCTATCCCTATCTGTCTCTCTTTCTGTCTCTGTCACACAAAAAAATAAAAAATAAGTAAATAATAAAAGTTTGTGGTTTTAAGTCACTACATTTCTAGCAATGTTGCTATGCAACAGTAGATAACCAATACAGAGATGAAATATGCCCTTTGCTTTAACGGCAGGTTTATCAAATGTGCTCAGCCTAATATCTAGGGAGAAGGGGCAAATTGTGTCTCTGCAGTCAGGTTTCTAATTTTTCAGAGTTTACTAAAGGAGTACATTAAGAGAAACACAGAAAATAGCTGATGCTTCAATGGGTAGATATTTCCCACGTCAAACTACTGTGTAGTGAGCAGAGATGTATTTCAGCTATAGTTTATCTTTTGCTCTTCTCTTTTTTCTTATGGGTCCTTTCTTGTCTCCTCTCCCAGCTTTGTTTCCTTAGGTATCCATCCTCCATGAATTCTTTTTATCTCTTTAGGTTGACAAATCACACTGTGTGAACCTGTTCTTTGCAAATTGCTCGCAGTCAACAGTTCAAATGCTGTAGAGATGTTGACCTGAAACATATGTATTCTTATTGATCAATAAATTTAATTTCTAAATAAAAAATAATAATCCAGCTAACATCTCTATAGCTCAGTTTCTTAACCTTTCCATAAAAGTCCTTAAATTAGGTAAGATAAAGTTTGCTTCTATGATGGCACATTCCCAAGACTCTCAACAGCTTACCAAAATAAGAAGTTTATTTCTTGATCACTTAATAGTTTATTAGGGCATTTGTTTGGTTGTTAAATTTTTACACATGGCCCAATTGTGAAATTTCTTTTATTTTGTTTTTCTGCCATTGGTCAGGGCTCCAGAGCCCTTCACTTCCAACCTACAGAAGGGAAAAGGGGAGGTGGAAGCCCTCATACCTCTTGTTTCAATCAAAGTGTTAGACCATCAGTTCTGCTCAAATTCTATTAGTAGGAATGAGTTGCATGCCCAACAAGATTCAAGAGTGGCTGAAAAATAGTTCTAATCTGAGTAGCCATTTCTACCAACAATCTGTACTATGGAAAAGAAAGACAAATCTTTGATGAGTAATTAATCACCTATTCCAGAGGGATGATCTTAGATGCTTCTTCCCATTTTATAATAACAAGCTTTTACTATGTAAAGGTTCCATCATAGGTTAAAGTATAAAATATGTAGAAGTATAATGGAAGCAGCATAGAAGGAAAGGCCAATTTTAGAAAATAAACTTCCCATGAAATCCCCATTCAATACAGGTGTGAACTATACACCTCAAACTGGCCATTAAAAAGTGATAGTTGAATAATGTATCCATGGTGATAAAATGATATACAAGAAAAGATGATCAATATATTATTTTTTTCAACATAAGGAATCGCTTATGGGGGCTTTGATTCTGGCAGAAATTAATCTAGGACAGCTAATCAATTTTTTTACTAATTATTTACTTTGTACAAAGCACCATCCTGGGTATAGTAAAGGAAATCAGATGAATGCAAATATATTTTCGATTATGTCAGTAAAACATCTCATTTAAGGAGCAAAATAACACCAATGTGGATTAAAAATATAACAGATGAATATCAGACACAAATATTTTCTTTAGGGAGTGTGGTTCCCAGATATTTTTGTGGTAATATCATTTCAGCTGGACTTCACAGTTTAGATGGAAATGTGGAAAATTATTTTTTTCTCCTGCTCATGCCACTAACCTCTTAACCTATTAATTATTCATAAAATGGGCCGACATCATTTCTTTCCATGGATGTTAGGGAATTGTGTATCTGTATATATATTTATTTCTCTGTCATAATTTAGCTGTTTTTTTTTAATTGAGTTCTCCTAGGTGTCCTTATTTGTTCATTTAAACAAGTTCATTCTTTCCTGAGCTTTTAAAATAACATCTGTTGCATCTGCTCTATATTCAAGTAATATTAACTCCATGACATTTGCAAATGCCAATTTGAATACTTTCAAAACTCTCAGTTTAGCAGTACCTCAACCTGAAGACCATAGAAAGTTTAAAGGTGTGTCTCTGTCAAATGACGTGTACATGTTTCTTGATGACCTGGGACACTTTGTTCAATGAGAGACATACATCTTTGTTTAAAGAAAGACACACACTTTAGGACAGCATCTCACTGTTGAGGAAAAGACAGAAAGAACAGCATTTTAAAAAATAAATAAATAAAAACAGTTGTTAGAAACCAACTCAATTAGACTAGCTCTCTTTTCTAGATAAGGAATAGAAAAGTTAAATGTTTTACCCAAAGACACTCATCAACATAATAGTAGTGTGATGATGAGCACCTATATCATAAATTTAATCAGTGTCAATTTGCAAGTTAAGTCCATTGCCCTGGCCAGTTGGCTCAGTGGTGGAACATTGACCTGGCATGCGGAAGTCCTGGGTTCAATTCCTGGTCAGGACACATAAAGAGGTGATCATCTGCTTCTTACCACCTTCACTGCCTCTCTCTTCTTTATCTCCCTCTCTCTCTCCTCCTGCAGCTACAAGTTAATTGATTCAAGCACATCGGCCCCACGCATTGAGGAGGGCTCTATGGAGTCTTCACTTCAGGCTCTAAATAGCTCAGTTGTGAGCTTGGACCCAGATGGGCAAAGCATTGGCCCCTGATGGGGGTCACTGAGGGGATCCCGACTGGGGTGCATGTGGGAGTCTCTGCATCTCCCTAATTCTCTTTTAAAAGTAATAATAATAATAATAATAATAATAATAGCATCAAGTTAAGTCCATCAAACTTCATTTTTAGGCCATAGTGGGAGAAATAGAAAGGTTAAGTCCACATTGTTAAATAGAAGGAAAATCAATATTTGCTCACTAAATAATTACCTAGCATTTACTAGAAGGTCTCAGTTTGGGGTGGTGCTATAGTGAGTGAATGAATGCATAAATGAATGTAAGGATGAAGGACAGAGAGCTGAATGAGTGGGTGGGTGAATGGATAGATGCATGGATTCATGGGATAACATGTCTTCTAATGTGACTCTTCAACATATCTGAAGATTTTCTTTGAAATTGCAACTCGGCCTCACCAGGGAATGACAATCCATTCAATGTCAAGATATAATTAGTCATTTAATGATAACAATGTTTAATAACTCTTATTCTCCAGTTTTCTACAGGTAGAAATTTAAATGCCTGATTAAAAATAACAAACAAAAACAACTCTATTCCCTTGAATCAGGTAAAGGGGACTGAAAGTAAAATGCACATGAAAGTCTTTTATTCCTCAGCTTAAAATCCCTTCTGTTATTTTCCTGACCTAAACTTTAAGAAGAAGATGAACTACTATCTGAATCAAGAAAATTCTGGCCTGACCAGGCGGTGGCGCAGTGGATAGAGTGTCAGACTGGGATGTGGAGGACCCAGGTTCAAGACCCCAAGGTCACCAGCTTGAGCACGGGCTCATCTGGTTTGAGCAAAGCTCACCAGCTTGGACCCAAGGTCGCTGGCTCGAGCAAGGGGTCACTCGGTCTGCTGTAGCCCCACGGTCAAGGCACATATGAGAAAGCAATCAATGAACAACTAAGGTGTCACAACGAAAAACTGATGATTGAGGCTTCTCATCTCTCCGTTCCTGTCTGTCCCTATCTATCCCTCTCTCTGACTCTCTCTGTTTCTGTAAAAAAAGAAAGAAAGAAAGAAAGAAAGAAAGAAAGAAAGAAAGAAAGAAAGAAAGAAAGAAAGAAAGAAAGAAAGAAAGAAAGAAAGTTAGTTCTGGCACAGTGAATAGAGCTTCGTACTGGAATGCAGAGAACCCAGGTTCGAAATCCCAAGGTTGCCGGTTTGAGCACAGGCTCACCGGCTTGAGCAGGGGATCACTGGCTTAAGCATGGGATCATGGATATGATTCCATGGTCACTAGCTTGAGCCCAAAGTCGCTGTCTTGAGGAAGGGGTCACTTGCTCTACTATATCCCCCTTACCCCCATCAAGGCACATATGAGAAAGCAGTCAATGAACAGCTAAGGATATGCCACAAAGAACTGATATTTCTCTTCTCTCTCCCTTCCTGTCTGTCTGTCCCTATCGATCCCTCTCTCTGTCTCTGTCACACACACAAAAAAATTAAAAATTAATCAAATAAAATTCTCTACTTAACTTTAAGTGATATAATTGCAAGCGAGTAAGGATTTTTGTTGTTATTGCTTGGCAGTGGATTCATCTACAGAACTCTGTACACACCGGCATTTTTCATGGATACAATATAAGACAACGCTATTTTAGAAAATAAACCCTTTAGCTGATAAAGCCCCGATTCAGATCTATCTATTTCTAAGAAATGCCTGAGGTGCTGGATCCTGATGCCTATCCTGACATTTGGGGAGATAGGCTTATCATTTTATTGGGCTCTGAAACCCAGCCGGTATCATGCTAAAAAAAATAACTTCTGGAAAATAATAAGAAAATCTGTTTGCTTGTCCTACATATTGTGTTCTGTTCTCCAGATGATTTTCAGGTGTGATATTCCCAGAAAAAGTCAAAAACATTGACCAGCACCTGTTTTAAGGAAAATCTGTAATGCTCCTACTAAACTCCTTACGAGCAAGATATACTGTACATATAGGTTTTTCTCCAGGTAGAGTTGGATTATTTTAAGTGGACAGTAAGCATAGTGGATAGCGTCGGAATGGGATGCGGAGGACCCAGGTTCAAGACCCTGAGGTAGCCAGCTTGAGCGTGGGCTCATCTGGTTTTAGCAAAGCTCACGAGCTTGGATCCAAGGTAGCTGGCTCAAGCAATGGGTTACTATGTCTGCTGAAGGCCCGCGGTCAAGGCACATATAAGAAAGTAATCAATGAACAACAAAAAACTGATGATTGATTCTTCTCATCTCTCTTCGTTCCTGCCTATCTGTCCCTCACTGACTCTCTGTCTCTGAAAAAAAAAAAGTTCAATGGTATTTAAAATATACAATAATAGAAAATATATTATAATCTGTGAATAAGAATACAGAATAACAATAATAATAGTAAACAATTTTGTTAATTAAGGAGTACATAGATATTTGAATTATTTAATTTATACTATTCTTCCATTGTATGTGTCTTAGCTGCTATTTGAGTTCTCGACATAAAATATATTCATGTACTATACGTCATTCTAAGATTCTTTATTTTTTAAAGAACTAAGTCTTTTTTTTTTATTCATTTTTAGAGAGGAGAGAGAGAAGGTGAGAGAGAGACAGAGAGAGAAAGAGAGAGAGAAGGGGGGAGGAGCTGGAAGCATCAACTCCCATATGTGCCTTGACCAGGCAAGCCCAGGGTTTCGAACCGGCGACCTCAGCATTTTCAGGTCGACGCTTTATCCACTGCGCCACCACAGGTCAGGCTAAAGAACAAAGTCTTGATAAGTTCACTCAACAAATGTTTATTGAGTATAGGTCTTTTTTTCATGGAACTGACTATATAGCAATATGAAAGACACCTGTGTCAGTTATCATATATTTGAAAAAGCACAAAACATCTCAAAAAATAGTTTGAACAGTAAGGCACTTAGTAATTTTCAAAAAGTAAATTAAAAGATGAAGTTTATTCAATGGTTAAGTTGTGTTTCTATAGATCTATTGTTTTTCTATATTCTTACTATCCTCAGCCTTTGATGGTTTCTACCCTAATAATAAAAAAAATTGATGGTAGCAGCTGAAAGCATCTCGTCCTTGTACAACCTCAAAAATAGAAAGATATAGGCAGGTTTCTGCTATGTCTCTTTATGGAGAAAGAAAAACTCTCTTATACTATCTGTTGTCTCATTGGCCAGAACTGGCTTATCTGTCAAGGTTTAGCAGCCAGGAAGTCGGGCAGCTGACTAAATAACTGGTGATTTCAACCACCACAGTGGAAGCAGACTGTGCCAACTAGAAGAGGAGTCTGGGAAAGGTTGTATGGCAATTAGCAGAGTTTATATAATAAGATTCCTCTTCTGAACAGGTTTGCAAACTATTTTTACAGAACATTTTTGGATACCTCCATGTGCAAGACTTTACCTTAGGACGCAAAAATTAATAGGACTTTGTAGGCTAATGTAAGAAGTTTAACTTTTATTTCAGTACAGTGGATACTTTCAACGTTGGTTTGTTAAACATTTGTTTTGGCTGCAATCTATACCAAAAAATATCACCTGGAGCATTTTATATAACTTCTTAAAATATGCCAGAGAACTCATCTTCCCCCACCTCCCACCATTTGTTTATGAAACTTCAACCATGATGGCCTCCCAGTGATTCCTAGAACCAACCAAGGTAATTTCAGGGACAGACATTTTATAATTAGTTGGACCTTCATTTTGCAAAATATTTCCACAGATCCTTGTGGCTGGCTCCTCAGAATTCAGATCTTGGCCACAAAGTCACTTTCTCAGAGGTCCTTCCCAGAGTGCTCAGATAAAATACAAGCATGTCTCACCTCTCAGTAGCATTCCCATTTTAATTTTTTTTTTATGTATTGATTTTAACAAGAGAAGAAGGCAGGGAAAGGGGAAGAGAGAGAGAGTATGACAGAGACAGAAAGACAGAGAGATAGACAAGCACATCAATCTGTTCCTGTATGTGCCCTGACTTGGGATCGAACCAGCAGGCAACCTCTGTGCTTTGGGATAGCATCATTCCCATTGTAAAGATGAGTAAACCAAGCCTCTGTGAGCTGCTCAAGGTTAAACAGCCAATGAGCCTAAACCTACTTGCTTTTTTCATTGTCCTAGTTACTTCTATAAAAGCTTATATAAAACCCACATTGTCTCCTGTGGGTCTCTTACTTTTAATCCTGCTTTACTCTCTTCATAGACTTCTCATTACTGAAATGCCATTCTTTTTTCAATTCTTTGATGTCTCTGCTTTGCCAATTCAAATGTAAGCTGCATGAAGATAGGGACAGTGTTAATCAAGATTTTGTTGTTATGTCTTTAATTCCTAGAATAATGGTAGCAATTCATAAATAACTCTAGATAATTTTAAAGAAAGAAGGTACGGATGAATTATTCTGAAATGTGTTAAAAATCACAAAATTCCCAAAGAGTAAAAATGCATTTCATTTATAGTATAATGAAGCCTTCTACAAGTGTTCAAATCCTAGCAATTTGTGCCTGCTTTGTTATACCTGTGTATATAGGATTGTTTTAGGTCCTGCATATTTTTTTAGGACTTTTTGCATTTATAAGTTCAGTCAGAGATGTGTTCTTTTCCAGAAACAGGGGGTTTAGGGCACTTTTTTATCTTATTTTACTTTGTTCAGGTAGGGTTAACCTATCTAATCCTGAAAAAAAAGAAAGCTTTAGTTTATATTTACAATAATTACTAAACATCTCTGCCTTCCTAGAGACAATGCTGGTTTTACCTATAGCAGAATTGGTGGCCAGGTGAAATCTTTCCAGAACCGAAAGTAATCACTGTCCCCTTGATATTCAATCCTTCCTTTTCCTCCACCATCACCTGTGTCAAGTATGCTGAAGTGTCTGTCATTCTTTATGGTCAAAACTTTACCTTCTGAAAGGGTTTTCTTTCAAAACACAGTATTTCTGGAACTGGCAATGATTAACAGTCCAATATGAACCATTTTACTTAAAAAGTTATTTCTAAGCTAACCAACTGACCCAGGGAGAAGAGCGGTGGGGATCTCAGTTAGAAAGGTCGCACAGGGAAGGGAGAGACAGCTGCAGGAGGAGGCGATAGGAGTAAGAAAGCCAGAATTAGCTCTAGAATTTCCACAGACGGAATTTATCTGGTGTGGCAACTAATTGCATCCCTGTTACAATTCTTATTTGTCAGTCTGCATGTTAATTCCAGGTGTCCTAGAATAGGGGAGCCAGGGGGAGATTACAGGGGAATACAAGATTAAGAGAGACCTCTCTCCCTACAACATGGCCCCATTAAGCAAAACCTCCCTTGTTTAAAAGTTACCTTCCACTAGGCCTGCATTGTGGGGTGAAAAGTTTAAATGGTTGTAAATACCTGTAAGACAAATCAAAAGGCTCCAAGTATTTGACATGTGCAGAGTAACAATCTCTATTTAAAGAGACCGAACAGTAGGTGAAATTAACCAAGAAGGTGCCTTTTCTTTGAAACCAGTTAGGGAATTTGTGTTCCCAAAAGTGATCCCAATGTGACACCTAGTGGCAGCTCTAGGCTTAACCCTTCAGGTTCTGATAGAAATACCTAGTCTACAAGATTTTCAAAACCTATATTCCTCATGTTTCTTATTTTATATCTGGAAGAAAAACATATTTATTTCATGGGAAAAATCAACTATTAGAACAGACTTTTTAGAAGAAAGTGGTAACATGGAAGCTGCTTATTTTTTTACTGACATATAAATTGTCTCTTCCTAAGAATCTGTAAATAAGCTCCCCACTGCCAGCAAACATCTGCCTATTTATAAGTTCAAAGACCTGCAACCAATTCCTTGGTATTCTAAATAATAATTTTGTACACTTTAAAAATCAATAAATATCTCATAAAGAGATGCTAGTGTTGTTTCATTTTTGTTTCTTTTCTTTTTTTTTTCAAAAGAAGGGAGTACTGGCATATTTTCTTGAAAAATAATAATTTTTTCAAAAGTGTTTTATAAAAACATGAGCCATGGTGGTTTGCTTTTGTGCATTTGTTGTTTTGATTCTAAATTGAATCCTTCTTCCAGCACTAAAGATGCTTTTGCCTGCTCCACCTACACATAAACCCTCCAAGAAAACTCTAGCAAAAGGTAAGATGGATAGTTTTTAGGCCAAAGTGGGAAAAATTAGCTTCAATGCCCTGCCCTCACAGGAGCCTCCCTGCCACATTCTTGGTATCTTACCATCTTGTGCTCCCTCTAGAATTTGTTGATGTCCTCTTGGACACACCGACCCATCCCTGAAGGGATAGTGTCCGATACTTCACGGCCTTTCTACTTCCTAACTAATCTGATCGAGTCAGCTGGTGAAAAGGCTCCAAAATGCTAGCTCAAAGATAAGATTGCTTGTCCAAAGTGGCCTTCTGGTGACATTAGCTCAACTGTTTTCTGTTTGTTGCACAGAGTGCCAGTGGGGAGAACTACAGGCAATTAGTTGGATGTCCCACCATTGCTGTGTTGTTCATCCATATAGCGTTAGTCCTAGTGCACCAATTAATTGGGGAGTAAATTCTGTTTCTCTGTCCCAAGTTTAACTGTGAGCCTGGAACTAAGGTTTTCTGTGTTTTTAAAGACAACAGTTCCCTTGTATTAATTTTCATTTACTGAATGTCCTCTATCTGTCAGGCATGAGGCTGAAATCACTTTACTTGTGTTTCCTTAACCTCAACTGAGCCCTAATATAGAACTTATTGTCTTTATTTTAGATATATGACAACTGAAGTCTAGGGACATGCTTAATGTCCTTCAGCGTGTAAATAGCAGAGATGAAATAGAAATGCTTTTGTCTTTTCACTGTTATTTTCTTGAGCTTCTTTCTAAATACTTGGGGATTTGAAATGGAACCACTTTGGTATAGTGACCATTTCCCCCAAGACAACTATTTATATATACCTCAGAGACTCATAATCTATACATGTATACACACATAAACAATGTACCAAAGGAGTTTGATGTTATAATAAATTGATCCTAAGTCACTGAAATGTCTTGCTTTGCAAACTAATCTTTTTTAGCAGCTTCTTCGGCTATGCTCGGCGTGAAAGGCTTTATTTCTTCAGGGAGTCATTTAACTCAGCCAAAGTCTACCTTGTTATCTTCCATTCCCCCATCTTCTTGAGGAAGAGATACAGATAGACAGAAAAGAAGAGGTTATTACCCTGTAAAGCCTTCATTTTGAGGGCCACATATTCTTGAGAGCCCCATAATGTAAATCCAGAACATTTTCTATACAAACGTTTCCGTTTTGCAAATCATGCAAGATGCTGAGGAAAAGGCAGTTGCTTTGGTAACCAGGATTAAAACAGTGGACAGCCTTAGATGTAGAATCATAATTATAAGCCTGAAATTTTGCTTCAAATAAGAAGCAGTCTTTTTCAGAAGCCATTGGTTTTATATGATAAATATTTTAAACATAAAATTGCAAACTTATTTTGTATGTGCAAAAATCACTGTATTTTAAAGACTCAGACCCAGAAATACAGAGACAACGAATCTGCAGCCATAAAGGGGAATTGATTATAATGGTTAAAAGGTAGTCATTTAATCCAGATTATCAGGCTAAAATCTCATCTCTACAACTTCATGGGTCACCTCAGACACCATACTAGACTTAATATATGGGAAGTTCTTAGAACGGTGCTTGGAATCAGGTAAGCAATCAAAGTTGAATATATCTGTATACAAAAACTCCACAGCCCCAAATGCCTTCAGGACAGTCTGTGGGAGGATGTCTTTTGGAGAAATCATTGACAGGTGACACTTATGGGTAGTAGGAGGCATTCCATCAAATACGTCTTTTCTTCCCTTCCTTTCCCTTCCCTTCTCTTTTCTTCCTTTTCCTTCCTTTCCATTCCCTTTCCCTCTCTCTCTCTCTCTCAAACAGCCACATGCAATTGCTAGATCAAAATGAGCCCTCACATGTTTTTTCTCCAGATGATGGATAGCAAAACTAAAATAGGTCCTCTTGCAATAATGTTTTTTAGTGTCCAGCTGGTAGAGACAGGAAAAGCAATTTCAGTGAGACAACAGCCTTCAAGAACAGATTTGGAGCCACAGTACTATCCTGGCCTTCTAGAAATAGAAGTGTCATGATGCAGAGCACAAGGAATTAAGATGATCCATATAGATGTTTTCCCTGCTCAGTCACAGAGGAAATGATAAAAAAAGGTATATGGTAAAAATGGCCCCGCCAAATCTGACTGGGCCAACAAGCCTGCCAAGACCAGTGTAGACCTGACAGCACAATATTCTGCTTTGAATGTTTAATATCTCAGTGTAGCATGACTGTGGCAGAAGCAGGTGGGTGCCCACATCCTTAGGCAGTGGACATCCTCCAGCCCAGCACTTACCTGATGGACATGTCTAAAGAATGCCAGTCAAGAAACACCCCTTTGAGATGGGCACTGATTTCTTCCTGGGGAAGAGAGAGCTCATCATGTATTTAAAAGAAATACTGCCGTTTCCTCCCATAAGCTTGCTCCCAGAGTCAAGACTGTGCTAAAAGTCATCATCTAATTGTCTGTAGAAATGTCCCTTTTGGCATTTAATCTTTGTCTTTATTTTTTACTTTTTTTTTTCATCTTCCAGCTTTATTGCAACATGATTTTTTTCTTTCCTAGTGCTAAAATATATTGAGCACCTCTATGTGCTATTAATCTTTTCTTTTGTCCTTTCTTTCTTCCTTCCAATGACAGTCATTGAACTATTGTGCCAGGAACTATGGAATATGAGGATGACCAATTTAGACAAATTGGTCTGCAAGTGTCAGGGAAGGGAGAGTATGCACAAGTAAGCAGACAAATAACAAGATAATTGTAAAGTGTGATGAGATCTCTGAAAGAGACGAAACAGTGCCCTGGCCGGTTGGCTCAGTGGTAGAGCGTCGGCCTGGCGTGCGGAAGTCCAGGGTTTGATTTCCGTCCAGGGCACACAGGAGAGGCGCCCATCTGCTTCTCCACCCCTCCCCCTCTCTTTCCTCTCTGTCTCTCTCTTCCCCTCCCACAGTCGAGGGTCCATTGGAGCAAAAGATGGCCCGGGTGCTGGGGATGGCTCCTTGGCCTCTGCCCCAGGCGCTAGAGTGGCTCTGGTCGCGACGCCCGCCCCGGTGGGCAGAGCATCCTCCACTGGTGGGCGTGCCGCGTGGATCCCGGTCGGGCGCATGCGGGAGTCTGTCTGACTGCCTTCTCGTTTCCAGCTTCAGAAAAATCCAAAAAAAAAAAAAAAGAGACGAAACAGTGCAGGTTACCCTGGAGGGTGGCCCACCTCAGATTAGATGGTAAGAAAGGACTTTTCTAAGGAGACGATTTTGAGCAGAGATGTAGGAGTTGCAAAGGATCACCACTACTTTATAGACCACAGGTTAAAGTGTGAGCATGCAAAGGCGCTGATGCAGGAAAGAGCTTGGAATGTTGCAAGAATTTATGACAAGCAAGTGAAACTGGACCACGGTGAACACAGGGGTAGGCAGTGTGCAAGGTAAGCTTGGAGACGTAGGTATGGACTGAGGAGAGGTGGGGCTCCGTCAGGACTGAGGTCCCTGTTTGCCCTGCTCACCTTCCAGGTCCCCAGGGCAAAGCGGGACCTGGAGCCCAGGCACAGCTGCTGAGGCTGAGCCTGGCCCTCTGACCCATCTGCCTTTGTTTTCCTGTCCTCCCTGTCTGTCTGCACCAATCCCACCTGTCTGTTTATTCCTGGGAAACTCATCATTATAACCACTGGCACCACCATCCCAGTCTACCCCATGCTATTAACCACAACCTGATCTCTTATTTAAAAAGAAGAAAGTGTGTAGGGCCATAGAGACCAGGGTTATAAGATTGGCATTTATTCCAAAAATGATAAAATAATAAACATATTAAACAAGAAAGTACCATGATTTAATTTATATTTTAAGTGGCTTAGACTGTTGGATAGTGGATGAGCTATCAATGGGTGAGAACGGAAGCTCTGAGAACCACTGTCAGGATACAGTCATTCTGAAAGCAGGAGGTAATAGCGGCTTAAACTCGGCAGCAGATACATGGAAGTTTATTTCATGTAATTAAACTGTATATACAGAGGAGAACTTCTATCTTTCCCATTTTAGACATGAGTTAACACAGGTTACTAGTGATTACTGTTTAACATTATTCAGCTTCTAAGTGATAGAGTCAGGATTTAGACCCAGACTACTGGCCTAGAGGGAGATTTTCTATCTCATGGTCATCAAAAGCATGTGTCCTGAGTGTGTTTGGCAAAGAAACCTTAAAATAAGATTCAGGGCCTTGGCTGGTTGGCTCAGTGGTAGAGTGTCAGTCTAGTGTGAGCACGTCCCAGGTTCAATTCCTGGTCAGGGAACATAGGAGAATCACCCATCTGCTTCTCCACCCCTCTTTCTTCTCTTTCTTTCTCTTCCCCTCCAGCAGCCATTGCTCAATTGGTTCAAGCACATCGGCCCCGAGCACTGAGAATGGCTCTGTGGAGTCTCCACCTCAGGAACTAAAAGTAGCTTAGTTGCGAGCATGACCCCAGAGGGGTAGATCATCAGCCTCAGACAGGAGTGGCCAGGTGGATCCTGGTCGGGGCGCATGTGGGAGTCTGTCTATCTCCCCTCCTCTCACTTGGAAAATAAGAAAAAAATAATAAGCTTCAGGAATCCCAAACACTTAGTGATGCTTGCTATGGATCCAGCAGTGTTCCTTATGCATTAGCAAACTGAATTTCCACAATGATTCTATGTAGTACATGCTATCATTATCCTCATGTAGCAGTTGAGTAATCTGAATCTTAGAGAAGTTAAACTAATAATGTCAAAGGCAAAGTTTCAAAGCAGGCAGGTTGGCTCTGAATCCACGGGCTTAACCACTCAGCAATGTAAGAATAAACCTCCTTAGCTGGCCAGCGAGTCTATGCTGAAGAGGCACACTTTAAACAAACCCAGGAAAATAGCCACCATTAACCCCCTTCAAACCTCCAATTAAGATAAAGATTTAGAAAAAAAACAGAAAAGATTTTTTTGTATGTGTGTGGCAATTTTATCAAAATGCTAAAGATTAGACTGGCAGGGCTTCCCACACACTTGAGACGAGAGTAAGGGAACGCTGCTAAAAGAGAGCGGAGAGGGAACAAAAGATGTATCTTTTAACCATTCTCAACGCGCAGAATCAACATTTCTACCAGTTCCGCTTTTTCTAATATAAATGTAAAAGGAGACAGATTGAAATGCCAAACTGAACTGCTCCGTGTTTTAGAAAGAGCTGTTTCTCATAGGCAGCCTCCACTCAAAACACATTTGTTTGAGATGTTCTGTAAAATTTTCAACAAGCTGGGTTTGCGGAGAGTTTAAATTAATCACACACAAAAAGAAATCTAATATTCCAACAGAGCAGGAGTGAGCACAGCAAGGGGTTCATTCCTTCCAGCAGCATCCTTGGAAAGCTCCGAGTCACCTTGAATAGCTTGAACTTTGCTCACAGTTCTCCCAGAGTCTCTACTGAGACCTTAAACTCTAGTTTTAGAATCACTTCGCTGCTTCCCTATGCCCTCTGATGGCCCTACTTCCTATCACTTTGATATGTAAAATGCAGCTAATTTAGGCTTTGCAAGGACACACTGCTGAATCTCTTGCTACAGAGCCTAAGGATCTTAGTGCATTAGAGAACGTAAATGGAAATGGGTACTTGGGTTTTCCCTACCTGATTTCTTAAACTGCCGCTAATATAATAATACCAATGGACTATTTGAGGCTTTGCATGTGGAATATCATTTAATCTCATAACAAAGGAGAAGGCTATTATTAGCGTTCTTACTTTTCTTAGGAGTTAATGTCATGTAATCAGAATTAAACTCCAGCTGTCTGATTCTAGAGCTTTGTCTATTAATGGGTACCTTAGTTCCTAAGAATACTGCGGCATGCAGTTTAAATATGTTTTCTAATATATTGCATAATGTAGTATATAGATTAAAATACTATAATATACCGTATATATATATATATATATTCCTTGTCAACCTGCCTACACCAGCGTCAGCACTAATTTCCCCTTCCTTCTTGCCAACAGTCTTCTCAACACTTGATGCATTATGGATTGGGCAATAGGCCCTACATGGCTTCAGTCTGTGGTTTTTAGTCCTATATACAAATCTGTAATTTATAATGGGAAGTTTTAAAAAAGTGCTTATGCCCTGCTGTGTCCTAAAACATTCTGACCTAATTGTTCTAGGGAAAATTAGTATTTTTTCAAAATTCCTTTCTCCACCACCCTAGGTCCAGAGGATAGAATATAACTGTTCTGAGTGAATTAACATAATTCTATCTATTAAAAACTGAAGTGTGTCCTCCCCAAAATTCATAGGCTCTAACCCCTCAATGTGACTGTATTTGAAAACAGGGCCTTTCAGAAAGAAATGAAGTCAAACACATGGGTCCTTAATTCGATAGGACTGCTGCCTTTTTTTAAAAATTTACTTTTCAATTATAGTTTCCATACAATATCATATCAGTGTACAACACAGTGGTGACCCTTATGAAGTGCTCACCTAAAAAAGTCTAGAACCCACCTCACAACATATATAGTTATTACAATATTATTGACTATATTCTCTATGTTGTACTTTATATCCCCATGACTACTTTTATAACTGGCAATTCGTACTTGTTAGTTTATTTAAGAAGAGGAAGTGACGTCAGGAGTATGTGCACTCAGAGAAGAGACCATTGAGAAGGCCCAGTGAGAAGGAGACCACTTGCAAGCCACAGAGAGACACTTCACTAGAACCAACTCCGCTGAACCTGGATCTTGGACTTGGGACTTCCAGGATCAGAACTGAGAATATAAATTGTTGTTTAAGCCTCCCAGTCTGTGGTAATTTGTTATGGCAGCCCAAGCAGATTAATACATCCTTTGCTCACTATGATTGTTGTGGGCTGCGGACTGGTAAAATGGCCTAGTGACCTGAATGTGTGTAGAAAAGCTCTAGGAATAAGAGCTGTTGGCATCTGTTTTTCTGCCCTTAGAGAAGCCAGCTTCAGAATGAAGTCAATACTTAAGAATAACAGTTTCAGAGACAATGGAAGGAAACCTACCCTCATGGCTTATTATACACTATTACTATAAGGAGAGGTATTTAGCAAGAACTAAGGAAGAAACTCTAATAATGAGGCTTATAACATTCTTATTTATTTGTTCACAATAAATAAGGACCGGTCAGTATGCTTACCCCACTGTTACCCTCTAGTGAATGCTGTGAAGTCCATACATCTCTCTAGTTATGATGAAGCCAACTCATATTTATCGTTCTGTGCGTTTACTCTAAATTAAGATATAATCAAAGTGTGTGTTGGGAGATTCAGGGAGGGTGACAACTGATCCTGTCCAGGAACAATATTGAACATTTGAAGAAAGCAGACTTTCTCTTTGCAACAAGTTTTTTCTAATCAAGATTACTTGTTGGCCCTGGCCGGTTGGCTCAGTGGTAGAGCGTCGGCCTGGCGTGCAGAGGTCCCAGGTTCGATTACCGGCCAGGGCACACAGGAGAGGCGCCCATCTGCCTCTCCACCCTTCCCCCTCTCCTTCCTCTCTGTCTCTCTCTTCCCCTCCCGCAGCAAGGCTCCATTGGAGCAAAGATGGCCTGGGCACTGGGGATGGCTCCTTGGCCTCTGCCCCAGGCGCTAGAGTGGCTCTGGTCACGGCAAGAGCAACGCCCCAGAGGGGCAGAACATCGTCCCCTGGTGGGCAGAGTGTCGCCCCCTGGTGGGCGTGCCGGGTGAATCCCGGTGGGGCACATGTGGGAGTCTGTCTGACTGTCTCTCCCCGTTTCCAGCTTCAGAAAAATACAAAAAAGAAAAAAGATTACTTGTGATCTTGGGCTTTCCCAATGCTCTGACCAAAGAGTGAACTGTAACCTTTTTGAAAGTATACATGCATCAAATAAAATGTGAGGTTGATTACAGCATTAAGAAATTAATCAAGGACTACAATTCAATCTGATTTAATTTTCATAACAAAAGCTAAAACTCAATATCTTCCCAATATCATGATTGGGTTTAAAATATGTGGTCTGAAATAAAAATGCAAGTTTTAAAATACACGGACCAGTGGAAGAAAATTGGGAGCCCAGAAATCAAACCACATATATATGGGTATATAATCTTTGAAAAAGGAGCCAAAAACACACAATGGAGAAAAGAAAGCCTCTTCAATACATGATGTTAGGAAAATTGGAAAGCCACATGAAAAAGAATTAAACTTGACTACACTTTGTCCCCATGCTCAAAAATTAATTCAAAATGGATCAAAGACCTAAATATAAAATCTGAAACAATAAATTACATAAAAAAACATAAGTACTAAACTTACAGTTCTTGGCTATAGAGAAAATTTTATAAATTTGACCCTAAAGTCAAGAGAAGTAAATGCCAAAAATAAATGAATGGGACTATATTAAACTAAAAAGCTTCTATAAACTAAAAGAAACCTCAACAAAACAAAAAGGCAGCCAACAAAATGGAAGTTGATATTCACAAACAACTCTATAAGGGGTTAATTTCTAAAATATAGAAACAACTCTCAAAGCTCAACAACAGACAAGCAAAAAATCCAATTAAAAAATGGAAAGAAGCCCTGGCTGGTTGGCTCAGTGGTAGAGCGTCGGCCTGGCATGCAGGAGTCCTGGGTTCGAATCCTGGCCAGGGCACACAGGAGAAGCGCCCATCTGCTTCTCCACCCCTCCTCCTCTCCTTCCTCTCTGTCTCTCTCTTCCCCTCCCGCAGCCAAGGCTCCATTGGAGCAAAGTTGGCCTGGGCGCTGAGGATGGCTCCATGGCCTCTGCCTCAGGCACTAGAATGGCTCTGGTTGCAACAGAGCAATACCCCAGATGGGCAGAGCATCGCCCCCTGGTAGGCATGCCGCCGGGTGGATCCCGGTCAGGTGCATGTGGGAGTCTGTCTGACTGCCTCCCCATTTCCAACTTCAGAAAAATACAAAAAAAAAATATGGAAAGAAGGCCTGATGAAGCAGTGGCTCAATGGATAGAATTTTGGACTGGGATGCAGAGGACACAGGTTCAAAACTCCGTGGTTGCTGGCTTAAGAAAGGGCTCACAAGCTTGAGCATGGGGTGACTGGCTTAAATGTGGGATCATAGACATGGCCCCATGGTCGGTAGCTAGAGCCCAAAGGTCACTGGCTTGAAGTCCAAGTTTACTGGTTTGAGGCCAAGGTCGCTGGCTTACACAAGGGGTCATTTGCTCTGCTGGAGATCCCCCGCCATCAAGGCACATATGAGAAAGCAATCAATGAACAATTAAGATGCCACAACAAAGAATCTCTCCCTTGCTGCCTGTTCCTATCTGCCCCTCTCTCTGACTCTCTCTCTGTCTCTGTCAAAAAAAAAAAAAATGGGATGAGGACCTGAATAGGCACTTCTCCCATGAAGACATACAAACAACAAATAGATATTGGGAAAAATGCCCCTCTTCACTAGCTATTAGAGAAAATGAAAATCAAAAATATAATGAGCTACCACCTCACACCTGTTAAACTGGCTGTTATCAACAAGACAAGTAAAAACAAGTGTTAGAGAGGCTGTGGAGGAAAGGAAACATTCATTCACTGCTGGTAGGAATGTAGACTGGTAAGCCACTATGGAAGACCATATGGCGGTTCCTCAAAAAGCTAAGACTAGAACTACCATATGACCCAGCAATCCCTCTACTGGTTATCTACCTGAAAAAATCTACAATGTTGTCACACAAAGACACATGCACCCTCATGTTCGTCACAGCATTAGTCACAGTGGCCAAGACATGGAAACAACCAAGGTGCCCTGATAGAGGATTGGATAAAGAAGATGTGGTGCATATATGCAATGGGATACTATTCAGCCATAAGAAATGATGATATATTGCCATTTATGATAACATGAATGGATCTTGAGAAAATTATGCCAAGTTAAATAAGTAAATCAGAAAAAGCTAAGAACTATATGATTTCCATATAAGCGGGATATAAAAATGAGACTCATGGACATAGACAAAAGTGAAGTGGTTATCAGAGGGAGAGGGGATGGAGGGAGGGAAAAAAAGAGAGACAAATACATATGCGGTAATGGAAAATTATCTGAATTTGGGTATTGGACATACAACACAATCAACAGTACAAATGCTATACAGATGTTTACCTGAAATCTATGTACTCTTATTGATCAATGTCATACCTTTAAATTTAATTTTTAAGTAAAAAATAAAACATATTGTGCTGAAATAAAAATCAGCTAAAAACTAGGCTCATGACCTGGGACCTTTAACACTCTTCTTTGTGAGGTGAGAATAATAAAATCTACCTATTATGATTTCTGGAAAATTGAATGTGTTATCACTCTAGCATCTTCTCAAATAGTTCTAGAATAGGGGCTTCATAAATGTTATTTGATACGCTTACTTCCTTTCCCAATTCTTGTTTCTATGTATGGGTTACTGAAGTTGAAGTCATTCTGGTTCTCAATTTACATATATTTTAAACTATATAATATAAATATTCCCGTAGAATTATGACAGGATATGTGTTAATTACTCTATGAAATGACTGGTAACATATCAGGTCCTTTGATATTTGATATTTTATGTAAAATACATGGGGACTTTGGCATTAGTTCCCAACTGAGATCTTTTCTCATATAAATTATTCCTGTATAAATAGAAAGTAATGTGATGCCTCAGTTTTCGTTGACAATCCATCTGAAAACAACCTGCGAAATCCGAAACCGATGAAAACCGAGGCAATTATTTCCATATGAATCAATGTAAATCCAGTTACTGTATTAGCACTCGCAATCAATAAAAAAAGCACAAAAACACTGGAAAGCAATGGCTAAATGCTTGTGGTGATGCTCACAGAACTGAGAAACAATGCCATACTGAGCAGAGGAACGCATGGGTCACCCTTTGCTTTCACAATATTAGCAGTGAGGTCACTATGGGCACGTTGATGAAATCTGAGGCAACTGATGAAAACCGAGACAAAATTTTCACGGTAAAAATAGAGGAAAACCAAAACTGACAATAACTTAAGTCAGTGAAAACCAAGGCATTACTGTATTCGCACACTCATTTTAATTTTGTTTATGCATCCATCACTAACCAACACATCATCTGATGGTAGGTCTAAGTCTATACCCTGCATCTTTTCTTCTACACAGGGAATGTGTTGCACTCTGCAAATGGTTTTAGTACTACCAATTTGGAATAGTCACATAACTTCTTTGAGTGGCATACTTGCTAGCTCTCAGTTATACATGAGGAAATCATAACAGACTTGATAGATCCATGCATTTATAACAACAGTAAAGTGCAGGATAAATATACACTCTTGTATACACACTCAGTACCCTTTACATTTCTCTTCTCTTTGAATTACTCAAGTGCTATCCCAACAATCCTAAATGAAACCAGACGTAAACTGAATTGCATTCTTTTAAAACTGGAACAATCACACATCAACTTGCATTAAGTCCTTTCACCAGAGATCTAACTGGTGCAGTATGGAGCTGTGAAAGCTCGTATTGACCTTCATTTTGTATTCTTATTTGTTCATTCTGCTATAAATTTGGTTTGATCTCATTATAAGAGCCGTAAGTGTACTAAATCTTGCATTAGGAAAATGACACATGAAGCATTCAGACTAACCTGTTTTCTAATTCACCATCCTGGGCTGTCAGAGTTAGTGGCCTACAAGTCTGTGAATTACCTGCCTGCCACATTTAGCTAGGTAAAGCCTTGAAACCAGTTTTCAATGAGAAAAATTAGATATCCACACTTTTCTCAAAATGAGGAATAGATGAAAAACATCTTCAATCACTGTTGGATATGACATTGCAGGCGTCTACTCCTATGAGTTCTAAAGGCAGCAGTGACCCAAGTGAGAAGACAATGACTTCTAGGATTACCAGGCTGCCAGCTGCTAGTTAATTCCTAATGTATACATCCAGGTCCTTGAAGACTCTCATCTATATCACACATGGGCCAGTGACCACAAATACCTTGTCTGGTTCTCAAACAATAAAAATAAACAAATTGAGAAATACAGAAATAAAATTTATACTAGCAAATAACTGGCAATCACCTATCCTTAAAATAAATGCTTAAATAAATTTTTCATTCAATTAAAATATTTTCTGAAGTAATTAAAATATAAATGCTCATAAAAATATTTAAGATGAAAAGCTTAAGATAATAAATTGTTCATTTGTAACTCCTTCATTTCTACCTTTCCTGATTTCTATTTTTTAATAATGTATATATTTCATTGTACTTTTTACCAAAAAAGTTAGAGGTATAAATTACATACCAAAAGCTCACCCTTGTAATGTATATAATTCAATGGTTCTATAGAATATTTATGGAGTTGCTCAATGATCACCAATAACTAATTTTAAAACATTTCCTATTTCAAGAAGAAATCCCACACACATCAACAAACACTGCTCTGCCTCCCTCACCTCCAACTCCTAGAAACCAGTAATTAATTTTTGTTTCTGTAAATTTTCCTGTTTTGGGCATATCATATAAATGGGATGATATAATATGGGCCAATTGTTTCTATTTTCTTTTACTGCCTGTAATGTTTTCACAGTACATATAAGTTGTAACATGAATCAGTACTTTGTTCTTTTTAGTGGCCAAATAATTTTTCATTGTATGATGTACCATATTTCATTTACCCATTCACTAATTGATGGACATGTGGGCTGTTTTAACGTTGGGGCTATGATGAATAATGCTGTTATGAGTATTCATGTACAGCTTTCTGTGTAGATATATGTCCAATTTTTTCAGGAATATACCTACCAGCAGAATTTCTGGATTACACGGTAACTCTATGTTTAACTTTTAAAATTTTTTAATTTGTATATTGATTTTAGAGAAAAGAGAGAGAGAGAGAGAGAGAGAGAGAGAGCGCAAAACATCAATTTGTTTTTCACTATTAATGCATTTATTGGTTGATTTTTGTATGTGCTCTGACCGGGGATCACACCCATAATTTTGGTGTTCTAGGGTGATGCTGTAAACCAACTAAGCTACCTAGCCAGGGTTCTAAGTTCAATGTTTGAGAAACTGCCAAGCTGCTCTACAAAGAGGCTACCACATTTCACAATTCCACTATGTATACATTTAAAAAAAAACACCCTTTATTTAACAGCATTACCTTAACTATCTAATTTTGGTGTACCATAACTATATAGGCTACAGAGGTCTTAGAGCCAATTTCTGAGCTATTGCATTGCCCTTTGATTGCAGCAAGATTCATCTCTTGCAACACTCCATTAAAAAAGATTATTTCTACCCATTGCCATTACAAGTTTAAGCAAAACTGGAGACAAGAGAGAAAATGAAACATCACAGGGAATATAGGACACAAATAAAACAGAGTAGTAAAAGTAGATAAATAAAATAACCACTAAGCAATCAACATTAATTTTGCATTTTTATGCCAAGGGGGAAATATGACATTGAGACCAATGACTTTGAAATCAATAAAAATTCCATATTCAGAGCTTGAAAATAAGCTTTGAAACAGAAAAAAAAATGATGTTTTTTTTCTTTAAATACATCCTTAAAGCAAAAAGAGGAAAAGAGGTAGGTAGAAATTGAAAATAGATTTTAGTAAATGCCAGTACTTCTTAATAGCCCAATGTGTGAAAATCCAGCTGTTCCTTTCTGCTTCATATATTAGCAGTGATAATGGCAAAGACGATGCCTTCCTTATTTGCTGACAGTCGTGTTGATGATGCAGGAGACAAAATAGCATTTCTCTTCTGGGCAATGGTAATTATGGAGTGCTGACAGGAGTTCAAAAATAAATCTGGAGCCTTCAAGTCAATGCCCTACGTCAATATAATATGAAAAACTCATAAGGCACAGGCTAGCACAAGAGAAGTGTAAATTCTGCATGATGCCTCTTCTTTTTCAATAAGTAAAAAGGATTCATGGCAGATTTAAACACCAGTAATAATAGTTTATATTAAAATAAAAATTTGGGCTATAAGTGGAAAAATATGATTTTTATTCCAGGTTTCTGTCTCTTTATTAAATACTGAACATTACAATTTTCAGCCCCAATTTTTTACAACAGGCCAGCAACTTTAGGTTATTTAAATAGAGTCAGAATTTTTGACATCTGGGAGATTAAATGAACTGTCTATACCACACTGTTTTTTAGGTAGTACAATTTTCTGTTAAAAATTAATTAATGGCACTGACCTAAAATATTTAGAATGCTTGAGTCTGTATGTCAGGGTTTAACAACCATCTGGCACCTATTTTCAAAAGTATAAGAGAGATTTAATAAGTACTTATTAACTTCAACTACAGTTTTTAAAGCAGCATTTTAAGGTAAGCATTATGATGCTTATTTTTTTTTAAGGAAGATACTAAAAGTAATAAAGAACAGGCAATTTGCCCAAGGTCAAATAACCAACAAAAGGAAAGTTTTATTTTGAATTCAAGATAGTCTCACCTCAAAGGCCTCTCTTCTATGATGCTAGCTTGAAAAGTATATTTAACCTTTGAAAACGTGCTAGTCCTTTGAACCAGTAATTTAACATCTAGGACTGTATTGTAAGGAGAGACGGGGTATATACTATGACTTAGCTATAAGAATATTTATGTCAATGATGTTTATACATAATTGCCAAAAAATGGATCTAGTCCAAGGACCAAAACTAAGAGCTCAGTTTAGTTTTTGTGTTATATCCACATCATGGAATATAAATGGTGAACTCCACTCCACCTTCAAAGTTCAGAATTCTTTGTTGTGACATCTTAGTTGTTCACTTATTTTTTTCTCATATGTGCCTTGACAAGGGAGCTCCAGCTGAATGAGTGACCCCTTGCTCAAGCTAGTGACATTGGACTTCAAGACAGCGATATTTGGGCTCAAGCCAGAAACCATGAGGTCATGTCTATGATCCCACACTCAAGCCAACAACCCCACGCTCAAGCTGGTGAGCCCATGCTCAAGCCAGTGATCTTGGGTTTTTTGTGTGTGTTTTTTTTCTGAAGCTGGAAACGGGGAGAGACAGTCAGACAGACTCCCGCATGCGCCCCACCGGGATCCACCCGGCACGCCCACCAGGGGCGACGCTCTGCCCACCAGGGGGCGATGCTCTGCCCCTCCGGGGCGTCGCTCTGCTGCGACCAGAGCCACTCTAGTGCCTGGGGCAGAGGCCAAGGAGCCATCCCCAGCGCCCGGGCCATCTTTGCTCCAATGGAGCCTCGGCTGCGGGAGAGGAAGAGAGAGACAGAGAGGAAGGAGGGGGTGGGGGTGGAGAAGCAAATGGGCGCTTCTCCTATGTGCCCTGGCCTGGAATCGAACCTGGGTCCCCTGCACGCCAGGCCGACGCTCTACCGCTGAGCCAACCGGCCAGGGCGACCTTGGGGTTTTGAACCTGGTTAGTCTGCATCCCAGTCTGACACTCTACCCACTATGCTATTGCCTGGTCAGGCTAAACATATGTATTCTGTGGTATAGGTCCTCACCCTGTTTCTCATTCCTAAATAAAATTAGGCTGACTCTCCTACATACAGGTTAGGAAAAAAGTAGATTTACAGTTGTTCATATGGAAAATATTGCAATAATTAATAAATAATAATATAAGAATGGACTGTTTTGCATACTCACAGCTGTAAATCTCCTTTTGACCTATCCCATCCTGTATAGGTCTACATATATGGCATATGATAGCATACTTATTCAGGCATCTATCTCCCCTTATAGGCTATGATTTCCTCGAGGTCAGAAAACAAACTTTAGTCACCTCTATTCCACACTCATATCCAATAAAAACACTAATCAGAGTTAAGAGGAGGTTTGCAATAAATATTCACTGAAAGAATAACTGAAAAATTCTTTAGCAGTATGTTCAAACTATTACATGTTAAGGATAGCATAGAAATCAGATTTCCTATGGCTTGGGGGGAAATTGCTGTATTTTCTCACAATGAGGGCAGAAAGACCTGTAACCTACTCGCTCTACTGTATGGTCTTGTGATGCCCTGATTGCAAGTGTCTAGACATATATTGAGTCAATGCAGGGGTTTGAATGTGAGATGCATATATATTTATATACATTATAGAAATTCCTAAAATCACCTTCAAATTATCTTGTAGATTTTATTTTGTGTATATGTTTATTTTGTAAGGAGTCCTTTAGCTTTTTACTCAAAAACAGCCAGAGATTAAAAAAAATTAAACTGCAATGATAGATTCTATATTGTTTTTATTATATCACCTTAACTTTTCAAAATTTATTTTATTTATTAAAGTCAAGAATGTTGTTTTCACTTTAAGACTGGGAGTAAGCTGACTTTTATCAAAACCCACGAAAATGTCGTTAATGAGAAGTTTTGTTCAATATTTTCTGTGGACATTATAGTACCGCAGAAGTATTTACAACGAGATTGCAAAAATTTTTGTGGGAGTGAGAAAAGAGAGTTGCTGTCTGGCTTCCAGGGGAGATGAAGATCCCCTTTACCCTTAGCATCTGTATGCTCAGTATTTTCAAATTATCTAAAGGAAGTCAGAGAATGGGTCATTGGGAAGTCAAGTGGATAAGGGCCAGGAAAAGAGAGAAGAAGAGCACCAAAGTCAGTTACAGAGACAAAATCGGAAGTCTGCCTTCAATAACACTCAAGAAATCTTCACACTTTTTTTAAATCCAGTTGGGTGTTTCTGTGTGTTTTGACATAAAGTATAGGTATATTTAGAACTGCTACATTTTTCATGGCCTAAAGCAGTTTCTATTTCTTTGTCAGGATACTGTTGCCTAGCAGAATTACCACATCCTGAGGCTTAATATTCTGCTGACAGCATTCGATGGGCCATGTTGACAGGGGAAAACATCAGGTGTTTACCTCATTCTATTCCTTCTAAACTCTTCTAAATTGAAACTGTATGTAGAATTGGGCTAGCTGAACTTTGAGAGGTGTAGTCAGAAAATGTTCCTTCATCTGCACCATTGCAAGAATTGGCCTAGTCCCAATTAAACACACACAGACACACACACACACACTCACACACCAAAGGAAGCCAGGGCATTCAAAGAGTAGAAGCCATATCAAGGATGATTGGATGGGTTCCAAAAAAAACCAATTTCAATAAGACATAACAAGTATTATGTGGTCCCTGAATACATGTTTTAATGTGATGTGAGCTGGATTTTTATTAAGAGACAACCAGAGAGTTTTAAACACTCTCTATAGAATCACGAAACATTGGGGCCCAAGTCAGGGATCATGCCATTCCTGACTTGCATAAGTTTCCTGGATACAGTGATGTTGTATGCATTATGACATGAAAATATCAGTAATGATAATATTTATTGAGTGCTTCCTTTGCGCCCAACACTGAATCTATGTACTTTACATGTTCCAACTCACAGATTCTTCACAAGATTATAAGGTTTCTGTCAATGAGGAAAACAAGGCACAGAAAGATAAAGTAACTTCTTCAAGGGCACACAACTAGCAAATAAGATTTTACCCTCTCAAATAATATAATATAATTGCTTACAAGGGAGAGGTGTGAAAGCAGAGCTTTCTTTGGTACCCTGCTATTTAGTATCTCTCCCTCTCTCTTTTTGGCAGTGGTGAGTATAATTTTCTAATCATTAACCACTCTCCCCATTTATACACACATACACATTTCTATAGAGTCAAAAGTACTTTCAATCACACAAATTAAATAAAAATATTTTGAAAATATTGGCCCTTCTCAGAAAAAAACAAGTAAATTGGATACAGTAAGGGCAAATGATCATTTTTCCCACCTCATTATATTCCTACATAAATTAGTGGTATAAGAAGTTTTTCATTTTTCCTTTAATTTAATACATAAACATAACTAAAAACAAGACCTTGACATAACTAAAATTCCTAACTAAACTAAAACATAACTAAACTTCAATTGATTTAATAATTAATTTCTTAGCAAAAGAGTTATTCATTACTTATTCAAACAATAAATATTTATTGAGCAACAACTTTGGTTTCACTACTATCTATGCACAGTGAATATACAGTAATGAACAAAATAAATGAAATCTCATGAACCTTATACTTGGTGATAAAGACGTTATCAGCATTAAATCACTGATGATTTCTCTTACCTCAGAGATGTTTTATATTTATAAAGTTTATAAGTTTATCAAATTAAAATGAGAATTATTGGAAAGAGTGAAACTAGACACTGTGACATACACAAGTAGAATTCAAGATAACAAATAACTGTAACCACATAACCCAACTGACACAGAGACCAGTTCTTAATATCATTAGTACTATTTTAAAATATAAAGATATGCATACACAGCACAGAAGTTACAAACTATGAATTTGGACTTACTATTTCTTCTAAGGAACCCTACTTCTTAAAATCTCCCCACCATCTATCCCCACACACATAATCCAGTGTGAAGAAGCCTATGAATTCCATGGTCAACAACATACCCTTTGTATATGGCTAATGGAGCAGAAAGCACCAAATGGTGAGTTATAAAGGCTAGAAATAGGTGGATAGTACATACGTATTTCAAAAGGTCAACTAGAAACATAAGGCAATATTATACAACAGGAAAAGTATGTACATCAATGCTACATAAAATTCATGTATAGGTTGTTATATCAAATTTTCACTGAAAATGATTTAAAACTGGGAAGATTCTGGCATCAGACTGCAGTACATAAATAAAAATTTGACCACTTAGTGGTTAGCTGATAGGCAAGGATTAGTTTGCCTAATCTGTATACCTAGTAAGCTGGCTCCCCAAACAGACAGTTGCTGCTTCCCCAACTCCTCAAAAATTATTTGGAAATTAAACCCCAGAAGATATGGAAACTGGTGACAACTGAGTTGTAAAGGCAGACCTCATGATAGAATGCTGATGAGACAGAACAGAATGAAAGGTCAAGAATCTCCAACAGCATTCAATGGTAAAATAGAGCTTGGTATCTAGACTCTGAACATTCCTAGGGATGGGCTAGTGAGGTCTCAGTTATAAACTCTAAGGCTGAATATTGGGGCTGGAAGTGACAATTCTGCTACGTTATAGAACTGTAACCACAAAGTTTGTACCTCAGCTCCAACCCTCCCAGAGGAAAGGCTGGCATTCTCCCAACCATGCAGTTTCTAGACCCATGGCTCAAGAGTGGGGGTCCTCTCAGGTCTGATACCTGGCTCACCAATTTCCCGTGCAACTGGCATTAAGAAGATTGCTCACCTGCGATGGCTCTGACTCTGTAAGTTCCCCTCAATATAAGGCTGGTCCCAGCTGGTGTGTGTGCTTTCAGGTCATCCACTCTTGATCACTCGACATTGGATGATCTTGTACAAGTTATTAATTCATTGTGAGCCTCAGTATCCTCTTCATCAAATAGGGATAATGACAGTAAACACTTCATTGGTTTCTGTGAAGATGAAATGAGATAATCTATGTCAAGTATTTGCCACAGCACCGGCGCATTGCAAACATTTAAGAACGTTAGCTATTATTAAAAGTTAAGATCTAATTCCAGGGGAATTTTTAGTACAAATAAGGAATTTCTTTTTTATCATATTTCAAACAAAACTAAAAAATAAACTTGAGGGCTTTCATTACAAGACATTAAGAGCCCTATTCTACAGCCTGTGTGTCCATTGTTGGTGAGGTAGGGATTATCTGAGGACTGAGTGAGTATGAGTTTCAGGTGAAAGAGAAGAGAAATTTATCATACAGAAGAGAGACTTCTGCAGGGAAGCAGACTTCTCATTAGAGTCATCTGTTTGTACTCCTCAAGAAAGAGCAGAATGGAAAGGTGGTATGAGAAAAAAGAGAACCCAGCTGACTACACTTTTTTCATACAGTCATTCATTCATTCATTCCTACATTCACTCATTCATTCATCTATGCATTATTTCCTTTATTTAAATATTATAATGCACTGTACTAAGCACCATGATGGTAGAAAAGGAACGATCAGGCCAGCGTAAGAAAGATTTGGCTCATTCAAAAAACATCTTCTATATGCCAGTCTCCCAAAGAAAGAGCTAGCCTCCTGCAGATCATGTGGAAATCACCACAAAATGTTTAAGCAACCGAGTCTGGTACAATGCTGAGGAAACAGTTTCAGCCATGCTGAAGTATATCAAAGAGCGGAACTCGAAGACTCACAGAACAGCACCCGGATCCTGTCAGAAAGGTGGTTTGTGTTCTCTCACTATGGATGTCCAAGTTTTCAGAACAGGACTTGGAGCTGAGACTATGTCATGCATGTATGTAGTTGGTGGATTCCAGCTTTTAGTCATGCCAGAGAAGGAGCTATTGCTTTCCTACCCAGTTTCTTAAAATCTTCCTGAAACCCAGTGCTGAGACTTCCTGTGTGCTGCCCCAAAGAACAATGAGAAATTGGAGAGCAGAGACCACTACCATCATGAATACTTCCAATATGATGTGCTCTCATCAGTCCTACTGTGTAAGCTTCCTCTGTTTTTGTCCTGGTTAAGAAGTTCATTATAGCCTGACCAGGCAGTGGTGCAGTGGTTAGAGTAATAGAGCATCGAACTGGGACCTGTAGAACACAGGTTTGAAACCCTGAGGTCTCTGGCTTGAGCGTGGGCTCATCTGACTTGAGCGCAGGCTCACCAGCTTGAGTGTTCGGTCGCTCGCTTGATTGTGGGATCACAGACATGACCTCATGGTTGCTAGCTTGAACCCAAATGTCACTCACTTGAAGTCCAAGGTCACTGGCTTGAGCAAGGGGTCAATGACTCTGCTGTAGCCCCCTGGTCAAGGCACATATAAGAAAGCAATCAATGAACAATTAAGATGCCGCAACAAAGAATCTCTCCCTTTCTGTCTGTCTGTTCCTATCTGTTCCTCTCTCTGATTCTCTCTCTATCTGTCTCTGTAAAAGAAGAAGAAGAAGAAGAAGAAGAAGAAGAAGAAGAAGAAGAAGAAGAAGAAGAAGCTTATTATAAAAAAGAGAATAGGGACTCAGAAATATATTTAAGTAATTAAATCAAAAGACTGAGATGCCTTGGGAAAGGTAAATGCCATGTCCAGAGGGAGTCATCCTTTTCCTCTACTGATAAACCTCTCTTGGGGGGTGTTGGACAGAATCAAATCTGAAAATTCTGGCAACATTCATCCCCATAAGTAGTGCATCTATTGTATATGATTACTTCATCACCGGCTCTTGGAATGTGGGAGCAGGCTCTATTTCTCCATGGAATTGACTGGCTTTGTAACTATAATATATCTAGCACCACATGAGGCCCCCCAGGGCCAGTTTTAGTAGGATGATAGGAAATCTATTTTGGCCTTACATACAAAGGGTGTCTCTTAATACAGCTTTACTGATTATAAAGTTGATAGCTGAATACCTGAGCAAGTGAAAACTTTCTTGTACATTTTAAAATAGATTCACAGCCTGAAAGAGATATTCTATTCAATTTAAATGAGGTCACATTTAAATTTCAATTTTCTTTTTTATTCAGACCTGAATTTGAATCTCAATTGATCTTGGAAAGATTGAGTTCATTCCTGCAATCTCATGGTACTCATTTGTCCATGGCCATAATATCTACCTCATTGGGTTTTGTGAGGATTAACTCAGATAATATAACTGATGTGTAGTGGGCAATCATAATTTTGTTTATGTGATATATGTGATGTAATGAGAAAGAACCTTGAGAGATTTCAAGAGAGGGTGAAGTCTTGATATTAAAAACTTTTAATAGTGTAACAGTTACTTAAAATGCACACAATACAAACATTTAGAAGATGACTCAGAAAAGATTGGAAACATTTTTATGACCTGTGCTCATGCCAGCCAGTTAGACACCGCTATTCAGAACTAAGAGCTTGGGTGCTACAGCAAAATCAAGGGAGGACATTTAATAAGTTATTGCAGAAGTCAAATCTCAGTCCATGCCACACCCCTCAGGAGGACACTGCTCTCTGTGTGTCATTTAAAATGTAATTCTCTTTGAATGGACACAGGGCAGTTCTACTACCAGAAATGACTGCTTTCACTACTAGCAGTGGTTTAATGATTTTATGTCATCACAAAAATAGAAATATAACATTCGACTATGACTACAGCTTGTAAATTAGTCTATTTTGGGGAAGCTCTTTTTGGTAGAGGACATGGAAATGTGGAGTCTTGGTCCCTGTTTATTTCCCAAAAGGCTTAGCCAGTAACTAGCACAATCAAATGAGTATGGTGACTTGAAGTTTCAAACATTGCTAATTCACAGACCAAAATCCTTCTTTAGGGAAGGAGGATTGAGCCTGAATTCAATTTTTCCATCAGAGGAAGCATTTCTCATGGAATATGTCAATGACTGAGTCTTCATTCTTGATCAAGAAGAAGCACACCACCAAAAACAACAAAAATTACACGTGCTTTCTCAGGGGAGGACATTGTCTCAGATCTTTCACAGACATATGCGAGGCTAAGTGTCATGTCTTGCACTCTCTACTTCCTTCTAATCTCAGACAAGTGATTCTCTCTTGCTTATAGCCAACTCTTCCGTGTTCTTGATTCCAATCCCTTCTTGTCTCTTCTAGGACCTAGACCCATCAGACTTCTACCTTTCTTACTACTTTCTCACCTCTCTCCTCCTTTGCTACTGAACCTCTCCTTTCAGTCTGATAACATGCCAAAATCTTTACATGCGTGTACACACATATATCACCTAGCTCTAGTCACTGACCTATTTTCCTCTACAACCAAACTACTTAAAATAGTTCACATTTGCAGGTGTCCATTTTTAAAACTCTTGTTTTCTCTCTAGCTTCTTCTATGAATAAATATGTGATTATTTTGTCTCTCTGTTTCCAACACTATACTGCAAGCATTCTTTTTATCTCTCCTTTTACCTCTTCAACCCAGGCTCACCGTCTTCTGCTGTCACCAATCTCCCCAAACTGCTCAGGTAAACTTCATCAATAAAATGGTAAGAGTTAAATCCAATGGTCAATACTGGTCATTTGAATATTTTGCTTGCATGTGAAAAAAATGAGACATGCTTTCCTTTTTTAAAAAACTCTCCTTTAATTTCATGCTGCTGTTGCCTGTTCATTTCCACCAGTTACCATACATTGGTGACAGATTCTCTACATACTGTGTCATACACTTTACAATGTTTAAAAAGATAATACCTGGAAGATAAGGAATATTGTAAATTGTACACATTTAAAAATTGAGCAAATTGGCCCTGGCCGGTTGGCTCAGTGGTAGAGTGTTGGCCTGGGATGCAGGAGTCCCAGGTTCGATTTCCAGCAAGGGCATACAGGAGAAGCGCCCATCTGCTTCTCTACCCCTCCCCCTCTCCTTCCTCTCTGTCTCTCTCTTCCCCTTCTGCAGCCAAGGTTCCATTGGAGCAAAGTTGGCCCGGGTGCTGAGGATGGCTCCATGGCCTCTGCCTCAGGTGCTAGAATGGCTCTGGTTGTGACAGAGCAACACCCCAGATGGGCAGAGCATCGACCCCTGGTGGGCATGCCGGGTGGATCCCGGTTGGGTGCATACGGGAGTTTGTCTGACTGCCTCTCTGTTTCCAACTTCAGAAAAATCCAAAAAAAAAGAAAGAAAAAATATAAAAATTGAGCAAATAAAACCTAAAGGAATTGAATAAATTTACTCAAGTTACAACAGTAAGATGTACTGGATAAGAAAGCAGTTATCAGATACCAACACACGTTTTAACTTGTTAACGTAATTATCTAGTTCAGACTGAAGTCAATGAATCTTGCCTCTCCACATATTTAATAAATGTTAACATTTATTTTACTGGACTAATTATTTTTTCCAGAACTAAATATTAAAAACCGTTGGAGCCCCCTTTGTAATTCTCCCTACCTTTACTTCCTTTCCTCTCAGAGAACACCATCATCCTCTATTTGGTCTCAATCCTTTACATCCGAATCTTTACCCTATCCTTAGATGGATACCGTCTTCTTTATTCCTCCCTCCTTTCCTTTGTCTAGATATTACATATTATTTTGCTCTTCTGTTGGGTGTTCACTTGAATTTTTTAAACACACACACATACATAAGTGTGTGTGTGTGTGTGTGTCCTTATTTTGGTGGGAGGGGCTCAATTTATCTTACCGGTTTCATTCTCTAATAGTTCTTTTTAGTGAAGTTATCTCTAGTTATGGGATGTGATATTTTAAATGATATCACAAGTTAGGGCCCTAAACCAGTGGAACTGGTGGTGTATGTACAGAGAGATAGACACAAAAATGTCTATGTGCAACTGAGGAAAGAGCACATGAGGCCACAGCAAGAAGGTGACCACCTGCAAGCCAGAAAGCGATGCCTCACCAGTAAAGTTACCCTGGAACACATAGATCTTTGACTTCCAACTTCTAGAAATATGCAGAAATAAATTTTTAAACCACTCAGTCAGTGGTGTTCTGTTATGGCAGCTCAAGGTGACTAATACACATGAGTATTTTGGGACCCCCAGTTTATAGCAAAACCCATAGAGTGTCATATCATATTGATGTCTTCACTGTTGTCCCAGCTTCAAAGAGTTTATAATAGGATTCTTGTTAATTTCTCAACCTGCCATGTTCACACCACATAAGTAATACAAATTTGGAATGCACAAGTTTGCTTAGAGCTGTTTTATATTGCCAATTTCTCAAAAATCACTCCTTTTTCCTAAGGGCTAGTGGTCAGAGCTTTTCTCATTCTGCTTACAAAGACACAGCAGGAGGCTTTATGCAGGTAATACACATCTGGCCTCTTTATGAATTGAGCTTATGGCCTGGGCTCCCCTCTGAGGGGACAAAATGTCAGACTCAGCCCTGAGGTTCTGTTCCCCAGTTCTGGGAACTCTGTGAGATTTGGGGCCTCTGATTGTCGATCTTACCTTAAGTTGTTTTCTTCACTCTGGAATCTAAATCACCTTCTTGGGTATTGATTACTGTAGATACATATTTTAAAAGTAATTATTTCATAATTTAAATGCTGGCAGTGAAAATAGTATTTATCTGTATTGGCTTAATTTCAAATTACAAACTCGAATGCCCTTTATTTATTTTTTTGTCTCATGAAGCCACCTTGCTTTTGCCCCATCATGTCCCTGACTACATATTCTAATATCTCAGAGCTATTTTTTTCTACTTGACAGTTAAATACTAATATTTTCAGAGAAATTTCTTCTCTTCTAACATTCTCCTTGGATAAACTAGTTTACTTCCAATATTTTACATAACTCATTTTTGAAAATTTCCATTTGATATCTCCTCCTCACCCCACATCCAACAAGGATGCAAATTCCATCCATTCAGCCTCCTTGGCATTATCATCACACAGCAGCGGCCATAAAACCCACACTTTCTGAGAGATATGAGTCCTTCAGGACTTTTAACATACACATATAATCATTAGCCAACTTGACATCTATGCCGCTAATCAATTTTTTGTCTTTTAGTTTTGTTTGGCTGCCAGAAGTATTTCACTATTAAAAAAAACACACAAAAAACAAACAGACAAAAAAAAAACTAATGCATAGTCTTTCCCATGGATTTCTTTAGCCAACAGGATACAGTTCAGACTTGCAAAACTGAATCTTAATAATTGAGTCTCTGAAATTCTGTTCCAAATTTGTTCTTCCCAGGGCTGCATACCAACCACACTGAACTCTAGCTTAGTTAAACTTAAGCCATTTGTGCATGATGTTTCTATGACTTTGCTCAAGCTATTTCTTTCTCTGAAATGTTTTCTCCTTGCTATCTCTTCCCCTTTTCAGCTCAATATCGCTTCCTCAAATCTCTTATCCTTTTCAAGGAAAGTAGACATCCTTTCTATATCTATCATGAATACTTTTCCTTGGTATATATTGTAATCTTAATTTCATTCCTGTAATAGCATGCCTGCTTCCCTCTCTAAGATTGTAAAATATTTTAAGACAGGGTTTCTCAACCTCAGTGATATTGATATATTGAATTAGGTAATTGTTGTAGGGGCTGTCCTGTATGAGATACTAAGCGGCACTTCTGACCCCTAACCACTAGATATTAGTAGCACCCAACCCCATTCTGGATATGACAACCAAAAATGTTTCTAGATATTATCAAATGTTTGGGAGGTATGGTAGAATAGTAATTCCTGAGTAAGAAAAAAAAATTTAAAATAGTAAGTATATCTCACAGGTCCTGTGTTTAAGGACATCACCTGCATTCCAGCAAAATTAATGAACTGAATGAATGCAAAATAAATGTTATTTTAATTATCAACAGACAGTATGTGTATATAACATATCTTATTCTCTGATCTCTTTCATTACAAGTTATACTTTAAATAACTGAAACATTCAATATTTTCCTTGTGAATTATTCTTTTGAGAAATTCAGAGAGCTAAAGTTAAATAATATCAGAAGGACATGAGATTGACTATACTTATATATGTGTGTATATCATAGTGAAAAACCAAACGCCAAATAGGAGACACAGTCAAGTAAGAACAATTAATAATTTTGTGAATTGACTGCTTGTTCAAATTTATTTTGCCAAGGCTAATGTTTAGTTAAGTTAGGACTTCTGCCAGTTATAAGAGGCTACAATGATTGTGATTATCTCAGCAAACTACTTTTAAACGGAAGGGAATACAATCTCCTGGGTAATTGTCAAAACAAGTGACTGTCTACAATGAATCTCTGAAATAAAAACTAAATGAATGAAAAATCACGGTAGAGCATCAGCAAGGCATGTGGAAGTCCAGGGTTCGATTCTCAGCCAGGCCACACAGGAGAAGCATCCATCTGCTTCTCCACCCTTCCCCCTCTCCTTTCTCTCTGTCTCTCTCTTCTCCTCCTGCAGCCAAGGCTCCATTGGAGCAAAGTTGGCTGGGCACTGAGGACAGCTCCATGCCCTCCACCTCCGGCGCTGTGATGGCTCCAGTTGCGGAGGAGCAGTAGCCCAGATGGGCAGAGCATCGCCCCCCTGGTGGGCATGCCGGGTGGATCCAGGTTGGGCCTGGTGGCAGTCTGTCTCTCTGCCTCCCTGCTTCTCACTTAAGAAAAATACAGGGGGAAAAATAAATAAAAATTATTAAATTTCTAAACTGTTCCACCTTCAGACATTCATTTAACAAATGTCTTCAGAAGGTCTTTTTACTCCTACCAGAAGAGATAAGTCATGCACGTAATAAACTTAAGAAGGAGAATCAAAAGCAGCATCATTAACATGACAATGTTAATGATTATTTCTGGATGGCAGGACTAAGGGGTAATGTGACTTCTTTAGATATCTCAGTATTTTAAATTTATCTTCAATAGCTGATATTATTTTATATATGCACAAATGATAAAATAAATGAAGGTTTTATTCTTTGATTCCACTCAGATGTGAGAACACAGAAAAGCTTTCATTTATTTTATTCATCACATATGTTCATATTATTCTTTGATATCTGTTATTATAAGTGATACTTTAAAAGTTTCAGATACCCCAAAGGATAAAAAAAAACAATTGTGTGAAATTAAAATTTTGCCATGTTGAAACTGCCATAGTTGGTCTGAACTGTGGTGGCACAGTGGATAAAGTGTTAACCTGGAACACTGAGGTCACCAGTTTAAAACCCAGGGCTTGCCTAGTTAAGGCACATATGGGAGTTGATCCTTCCTACTCCTCTCCCTTTTCTCTCTCTCTCTCTCTCTCTCTCTCTCTCTCTCTCTCTTCTCTCTAAAATGAACAAAATCTTTAAAAATTTTTTATAAAAAAGAAATTGCCATATTCCTTCCATTAAAATTCATTTCTTCATTTTAAAAAATGCTCATTCACCTATGTACCAACCAATGTATCTGGAAAATAGATTACAAATTGTGTTAGAATTGCTGAAACAAAGATAGGAAACTAGACCCAATATACAAAAGCTTAAGGGAAGCTGAGCACAGGACAGCTACTGTTTGCCTGGCCAGAGGGAGTGTGGGTAACGTCCAAGACTTTGATTAATACCTTAAGTCTGAATCAAGTGACCTTGAAGAAAGTCTAATGACAATGAGACAAGCAGTTTATTTTTTTCATTAAAACTATGATAACATTTTGTTACCAAGTAGCATTTGCTAAGAGGTCCACTATTTTTGGTAAACAAAAAACACTTTTGTAACAAACAGTAAAAATACTTAATCATTCCTCTTCCAGGAAGACTTTGGCATCACTGGAGTTTATAGTAAAATCATCTTTATTTGGGTTCATATCATCTCTCTCTCATATGGCAGTTAAACATTCTGCCTCCCAGTGGAGTTCTTAAATATTCAGATGGTATCTTTTACTCTTTGGATTGAAACCCCTTGAGAGTTAAATGTATGTTTAAGTACTAGCAAAATGCAAGCATTAACAAATCTGCAAATAGCCAATGCCTGGCAAATAGTAGGTATTTAATAAATATTTGAGAGAATATATTTACAGAGAAAGAAAATTGGTTACAGAAAAACATCATGTTATAAAAGACAGCAAAATAGTCTGACCAGGTGATGGCACAGTGGGTAGAGCATTGGCCTAAGATGCTGAGGACCCAGATTCAAAACCCTGAGGTCGCTGGCTTGAGCTCAGGGTCACAGGCTTGAACACAGGTTCACCAGCTTGCGCATGGGGTAGCTAGCTTGAGTGCGGGATCATAGACATGATCCCATGAGTCTATAATCCCATGGCTGCTGACTTGAGACCAAGGTTGCTGGCTTGAGCAAGGAGTCACAGGCGTGGCTGGAGTCTACCCACCCCCAGTCAAGGTACATATGAGAAAGCAATCAATGAACAACTAAGGTGCTGCAACAAAAGAATTGATGCTTCTCATCTCTTTTCCTTCCTGTCTGTCAGTCCCTGTCTGTCTCTCTGTCTCTCTCTCTTAAAAAAAGGACAGTAAAATAAACTTTGTGGTCTCACCATAATCTAGAGTTCTAACTACAGCAGAATATTAGACCTGAATTGAAATCTTCCCCTGTAAATTAGACTTTCCCAAACAAATTTTCCCTAAAGGTTTCAGATGTAAGAAAAAAAATTATTAGTTGAACTACAACTTTTCCAAATGCACAAATGCTTCCCATGGGTCTGCCTTGAGACCTCATAATTGCTGCTCAGTCTGCATGAACAGTATTCCTCTGATTATTACGGAGTTTGCCCTTGCTTTTACTGAGGTCTCTCCTCAAAGGTCATTTTTTCAAAAAGTATACTCTGGTTAGTTTATTAAAAATAATAAAGGAAATAACATTCTTATCAATTTTTATCCACTTTCTTCACTTTGTTATAATAGAAGACTGATGCCTAACAATATCTGGTTCTCTATTTATTTGTGACTTAGTTATTCTTCTAAAATATGTGCTCTATGAAGGCAGGGACCTTGTCTGCTTTTGTGCACTGTGCATCTCTACCTCTTAGAATACTGCCTGATATACAGTGGGTGCCCAATGGACATGTACTGGATGATAGGTGAAAGAATCAATTAATACAATGGTAATTTCACCATATCATAGTCATCTCTAGGTATAAATTGTGATGAGTCCATTATGAACCTCAGTTTGATCATTTTAACTTTTTGTTTCTTCATTCTCTTCCATATTTTCATGTTGTCTATAATTTTTATTTTTAAATTCTTATCTTTTTGGCTACCTATAACTGCAAAAATATGGCAACAAAAACAATGTCTAGACTTTATTTTTAAATGTTTTTTTCTAAAAATTATTCTATATAACACTTTCTTAATTTTGACAATATTTAATTTTTAAGATATCAGACCTTTGAAATTTTAATGTTTCTGGCTAGCATTCCCTTGTGACCTTGAGCACCAGTCTCCCTGTAGCCATCTGTAAAAGAGAGAAGAAACTACCTTATCATGACAGTTTTTAAAAAAGGATTTATTAAGATAATTTATGACTTTACATAAAGTCCCCAACACAGTGATTCTCATCCGCTTTGCCATAATCGTATAGGAGATATTGCTCTTCATTGCCAAGAAGGATACTTCTAGGGAGGAAGGCAATGACTGCCTGGAGACATGAGGATGAAAATGTACATTCACAGGCTACAGTTACTTTCCAATTGCATCTTAGCTTTTCCATCATTTACGGTATTTCCAAGACATGATTTAGAGTTTATATGAAGACCTGGGTTAGAAATAATCTCAGAGTTGGATTTCTTCCTTATGCTTTGAAGATCAACACGTGTTACCAGATTCATCCATGTGTTCTTGACGATACTCTTTATATGTCTTGTTTCATGTGTACCCTTGCATAGTATCCCCATGGGGCCTCTGCAGTCCGTGCTCCCTTCGCTGGGAATTTTCTCAGATATCCACATGGTTTGTTTCTTCATGTCCTTGTCGTACTCCATCAAATATGACCTTCACAATGAGGAACCTTAGTCATCTCTTCCACTCCCCTCCCAGCACTTCCTTTCTACAACTTCCCTTTGTTTTCTCCTTACTATTATAGCTCTGTGAAATAGTACACATCTCTGTGAAATAGTACACATCTCTCTGTTATCCATCCACACAGCAGACAATAAGCTCCAGGAGGACAAGAATTTTGTTCACTGCTGACACTAGCTCCTAGAGCAGTGCTGGAGACCTAAGACCTAAATGTGTTAAATGAATGAAGTGATGAAATAAATGTTAGTTTTTATTTAGAACTGGAACCAGAACTGGAACCAATACACACAGAAAACTGCTCTCAAAGGGTGTCTAATATGCTGAGAAGTTAGATATTTAAAAATAATTACAAAATGATGAGTTTACAGGGATTGATTCAAATATGTTTAATGAAATTACGATATGTCCAACATAGAAAGGCTATTTTACTCCTTGTATCCAGAGCTAAAAGTTTTTACGTAAAATGAAGGTATAGGTAGGGAGAAGTGTAAGTGAAAGGTGGAAGAAATATTAAAAATGTTTTGTCTGTCTCAACCACTATATGAGAAAAATAATATTTTCTCCAGTTAAGGATGTAAGAAAAAATAGATCAACTCATCTGTATGTAAGAAGAATATATAAAGTAATGAACAGATGAACCTATCAGCCAAAGAATACGAGTTAGAACTTCATATTTCTCATGCATTAGTTTGGCGATCTCAGCAAGTTATTTAAATACTCGTATATAAATGTATTCATTGGTGAAATGAAGATAAAGAGAGAACACACCTCATCGTGCTTCTGAAATGATAAAATGAGAACATGTAGGTAATGTATTTAGTGCAGTTCTTCACACGTAAGCTATTAGTATTATTATTTAGCGAATTATGTTTTTTTAATGTTTCCGGCTTCAAAAACACATTGCAGAAAAATAAAAAGAAAGTGCAAATGTAAAACTGGGCAAATCAGGATAAAGAATATGAGTCAGGGAATGAAGGGTGATGTGGTAGATAGTCCAGGTGCCTGTCCTACTATTTTTCTCCTCTTTTTTTTTATTTTTTTTTATTGTATTTATTTTTAATGGGGTGACATCAGTAAATCAAGATACATATATTCAAAGGTAACATGTCCAGGTTATCTTAAAGTTCAATTATGTTGCATACCCATCACCCAAAGTCAGATTGTCCTGTCACCCTCTATCTAGTTCTCTTTGTGCCCCTCCCCCTCCCCCTTCCCTCTCCCTATCCCCCTCCCCCCGTAACCACCACACTCTTGTCAATGTCTCTTGGTCTCAGTTTTATGTCCCATCTACTTATGGAAAAATGCAGTTCCTGTTTTTTTCTGATTTACTTATTTCACTCCGTATAATGTTGTCAAGATCCCACCATTTTGCTATAAATGATCCGATGTCATCATTTCTTATGGCTGAGTAGTATTCCATAGTGTATATGTGCCACATCTTCTTTATCCAGTCATCTATTGATGGGCTTTTTGGTTGTTTCCATGTCCTGGCCACTGTGAACAATGCTGCAATGAACATGGGGCTGCATGTGTCTTTACAAGTCAATGTTTCTGAGTTTTTGGAGTATATACCCAGTAGAGGGATTGCTGGGTCATAAGGTAGTTCTATTTTCAGTTTTTTGAGGAACCACCATACTTTCTTCCATAATGGTTGTACTACTTTACATTCCCACCAACAGTGGATGAGGGTTCCTTTTTCTCCACAACCTCTCCAACATTTGCTATTACCTGTCTTGTTAATAATAGCTAGTCTAACAGGTGTGAGGTGGTATCTCATTGCAGTTTTGATTTGCATTTCTCTAATAACTAAAGAAGATGAGCATCTTTTCATATATCTGTTGGCCATTTGTATTTCTTCCTGGGAGAAGTGTCTGTTCATATCCTCTTCCCATTTTTTTATTGGATTGTTTGTTTGTTTGTCGTTGAGTTTTATGAGTTCTTTGTATATTTTGGATATTAGGCCCTTATCTGAGCAGGTGTTTAAAAATATCATTTCCCAATTAGTTGGCTGTCTGTTTATCTTGTTATCAATTTCTCTTGCTGAACAAAACTTCTTAGTCTGATGTAGTCCCATTCATTAATTTTTGCTTTCACTTCTCTTGCCTGTGGAGTCAAATTCATAAAATGCTCTTTAAAGCCCAGGTCCATGAGTTTGGTACCTATGTCTCCTTCTATGTACTTTATTGTTTCAGGTCTTATGTTTAGATCTTTGATCCATTTTGAGTTAATTTTAGTACAGGGGGACAAAGTGTAGTCCAGCTTCATTCTTTTGCATGTGGCTTTCCAGTTTTCCCAGCACCATTTGTTGAAGAGGCTTTCTTTTCTCCATTGAGTGTTGTTGGCCCCTTTATCAAAAATTATTTGACTATATATATGTGGTTTTATTTCTGGACTTTCTATTCTGTTCCGTTGGTCTGAGTGTCTATTTTTCTGCCAATACCATGTTGTTTTGATTGTCGTGGCCCTATAATAGAGTTTGAAGTCAGGTATTATAATGCCCCCAGCTTCATTCCTTTTCTTTAGGATTGCTTTGGCTATTCGGGGCTTTTTATAGTTCCATATAAATCTGATTATTTTTTGCTCCATTTCTTTAAAAAATGTCATTGGAAGTTTGATGGGAATTGCATTAAATTTGTATATAGCTTTGGGTAATATGGCCATCTTGATTATATTTATTCTACCTAACCAAGAACGAGGAATATTCTTCCATCTCATAATGTCTTTTTCGATTTCCCTTAACAATGGTTTATAGTTTTCATTGTATAAGTCCTTTACATTCTTTGTTATGTTTATTCCTAGGTATTTTTTTTTGTTGTTGCAATCGTGAAGGGGATTATTCTTTTGAGTTCATTCTCAAATGTTTCATTGTTGGCATATAGAAAGGCTATTGACTTCTGAATGTTAATTTTGTATCCTGCGACCTTACTGTATTGGCTTATTTTTTCTAGAAGTCTTTTTGTAGATTCTTTGGGGTTTTCGATGTATAGGATCATATCATCTGCAAAAAGTGATACCTTTACTTCTTCTTTTCCGATATGGATGCCTTTTATTCCTTTGTCTTGTCTGATTGCTGTGGCTAGAACCTCTAGTACCACATTAAATAAGAGTGGAGAGAGTGGACAACCCTGTCTTGTTCCTGATTTAAGGGGGAAAGCCTTCAGTTTTGTGCCATTTAGTATGATGTTAGCTGATGGTTTATCATATATGGCCTTTATCATGTTGAGATATTTTCCTTCTATACCCATTTTGTTGAGAGTCTTAAACATAAAATTGTGTTGTATTTTATCAAAAGCCTTTTCTGCATCTATTGATAATATCATGTGGTTCTTGTTCTTTGTTTTGTTGATATGGTGTATTACGTTAACCGTTTTACGTATGTTGAACCATCCTTGAGATTCTGGGATGAATCCCACTTGATCATGATGTATTATTTTTTTAATATGTTGTTGTATTCGATTTGCTAGTATTTTGTTTAGTATTTTAGCATCTGTATTCATTAGAGATATTGGTCTGTAGTTTTCTTTTTTTGTGCCATCCTTGCCTGGTTTTGGTATGAGAGTTATGTTTGCCTCATAAAATGTGTTTGGAAGTATTGCCTCTTCTTCAATTTTTTGGAAGACTTTCTGTAGAATAGGAACCAAGTCTTCTTTGAAGGTTTGATAAAATTCGCTGGTATAGCCGTCTGGGCCTGGACTTTTATTTTTGGGGAGGTTTTTAATGGTTTTTTCTATTTCTTCTCTACTAATAGGTCTGTTTAGGCTTTCTGCTTCTTCTTGACTCAGTCTAGGAAGGTTGTATTGTTCTAGGAATTTATCCATTTCTTCTAGGTTGTTGAATTTGGTGGAATAAAGTTTTTCATAGTATTCTACAATAATTCTTTGTATATCTACGGTGTCCGTGGTGATTTCTCCTCTTTCATTTTGGATTTTGTTTATATGAGTTCTTTCTCTTTTTTCCTTGGTAAGTCTTGCCAAGGGTTTGTCAATTTTGTTGATTTTTTCAAAGAACCAGCTCCTTGTTCTATTAATTTTTTCTATAGTTTTTCTGTTCTCTAATTCATTTATTTCTGCTCTGATTTTTATTATCTCCTTTCTTCGGCTGGTTTTGGGTTGTCTTTGTTCTTCATTTTCTAGTTCCTTAAGGTGTGAAGTTAAGTGGTTCACTTGGGCTCTCTCTTGTTTGTTCATATATGCCTGAAGTGATATGAACTTCCCTCTTATCACTGCTTTTGCTGCATCCCATAGATTCTGATATGTCGTATTATCATTTTCATTTGTCTGTATATATCTTTTGATCTCTGCACTTATTTCTTCTTTGACCCATTCATTCTTTAAAAGTATGTTGTTTAGTTTCCACATTTTTGTGGGATTTTTTCCCTCTTTTTTGCTGTTGAATTCTAGTTTCAAGGCTTTATGATCAGAAAATATGCTTGGTACAACTTCAATTTTTCTGAATTTGCTGATGTTGTTTTTGTGGCCCAGCATATGGTCAATTCTTGAGAATGATCCATGTACACTGGAGAAAAATGTATACTCAGTCACTTTGGGATGAAATGTCCTGTAGATGTCTATCATATCCAGGTGCTCTAGTGTTTTGTTTAAGGCCACTATGTCTTTATTGATTCTCTGTTTGGATGACCAATCTAGAGCCGTCAGCGGTGTATTGAGGTCTCCAAGTATGATTGTATTTTTGTCAGTTTTTGTTTTAAGGTCAATAAGTAGCTGTCTTATATATTTTGGTGCTCCTTGGTTTGGTGCATATATATTAAGAATTGTTATGTCTTCTTGATTCAGTGTCCCCTTAGCCATTATGAAATGGCCATTTTTGTCTCTGAGTACTTTTCCTGTCTTGTAGTCAGCTTTACCCGATATGAGTATTGCTACACCTGCTTTTTTTTGGATGTTATTTGCTTGGAGTATTGTTTTCCAGCCTTTCACTTTGAATTTGTTTTTATCCTGGTTACTTAGATGAGTTTCTTGTAGGCAGCATACAGTTGGATTTTCTTTTTTGATCCATTTGGCTATTCTGTGCCTTTTTATTGGTGAGTTTAATCCGTTTACATTTAGTGTAATTATTGACACTTGTGGGTTCCCTACTGCCATTTTATAGATTGCTTTCTGTTAGTTTTGTGTCTTGTTTGATTCTTCTCTTTTGTTTTTCTATCTTTTGTTTTTATTTGGTTGTGTTCCATACATCTTTCCTCTGTTGCTATCTTTTTTAAATCATGTGCTTCTGTGGTGGTTTTTTCAATGGTGGTTACCATTAAGTAATGAAAAGGGTTCCTACCCTGTTCATTGTAGTGCACTATTTTGTGAGTACTTTTGCCCTCCATCGCCCTTTGCTACTGTTAATCTTCATCCTCTCCCCCCCTTTCTTATTGTTGTCACAGTTTAAAGTTGGTTTTGTTATGTTCTTCTTGGAGCTTTTACTTGTGGCTTTGTTGTTGTTGTTTTTTTATTCTTTGTATCTGATTGGAGAACCCCCTTTAGTATTTCCTGGAGTGGGGGTTTTCTGGTGATAAATTCTCTCATCTTTTCTGTATCTGTGAATGTTTTTATTTCTCCTTCATATTTGAAGGTTAGCTTTGATGGGTATAGTACTCGTGGCTGAAAGTTCCTCTCTTTCAAGACTTTAAATATTGGGGTCCACTCTCTTCTAGCTTGTAGAGTTTCTGTTGAGAAATCTGATGATAATCTAATGGGCCTTCCTTTATATGTTGTATTCTTCTTTTCCCTGGCTGCCTTGAGAATTTTTTCTTTGCAGTTGGTTTGTGCCAATTTTATTATGATGTGCCTTGAAGTAGGTTTGTTGGGGTTAAGAAAACTTGGAGTTCTGTTTGCTTCTAGAATTTGAGGTTTTAGTTCTTTCCAGAGGCTTGGGAAGTTCTCATCTATTATTTGTTTGAGTATGTTCTCCATTTTATTTTCTCTCTCTTCTCCCTCTGATATACCTATTATTCTTATGTTATTCTTTTTGATGGAGTCAGATAGTTCCTGTAGGGCTATTTCATTTTTTTTAATTTTTGAATCTCTTTCTTCTTCTCTTTGTTGAGCCTCAAGTTGCTTGTCTTCTATTTCGCTGATCCTCTCTTCTATCTGGCCTGTTCTATTAGCTAAGCTTGTTACCTCATTTTTCAGCTCATGAATTGAGTTTTTCATCTCTGTTTGATTTGTTTTTATAGTTTCAATTTCCTTGGAGATATACTCTTTGTGTTCATCGAGTTGTTTTCTGAGCTCCCTAAATTGCCTTTCTGTGTTTTCTTGTATATCTGAGTATTTTTAGAATTTCTATTTTAAATTCTCTGTCATTTAACTCCAAGGTTTCCAATATCTTAAATTTTTTCTCCATAGATTTTTCCTCATCTCTCTGTGTTACCTCTCTATCTTTTGTATCCATGATATTCGATTTTCTCTTCTTTAATGGCATCTGAGGGTGGTTTTCTTGATAGTATTAATGAGATTTTATAAGGACTTCAGGTGTGTTGTGAAGCATCTGAACACTCCAAGGATAGGTTTTTCTGTTTCTGGTTGAAGTACTTGTTGAGTTTATGGGGAGATTTTCGGTATCGCTTCCTACCGCACCATCACTGTGACGTCATCCCTATCTTTCTCCTCTTGTGTCTTCGTAATGGATTATAGAATTAATGTGGCAATGTGTTTGACTACATATCCCATGATCCTTTGCAGTGAATAATTTCGTTAAGATCCAGTCAATAGAATAGAAGTGAAATTTTCCAAAGAAATTTTTTTTTAGGAAAGCATTATCAAAATTGAGGACTAGCTTAGCTTAAATATGTCTTTTACCTTCAATTTTTCCTCTACCTTCCTTTTGCATCACAGTAAGGCCAGTTGAAATGTTATTATCATTCAGCTTCTAACCATGCAGGGACCTTCAATGTGGAAGTCCTCAACTAACAATGTAAGAGCAGAAAGATGGAAAGAGCCTGGGTCCCTGATGATATAGAGAAATTGTCCTATCAGTCTGCACTGCCACCTTCTGGTTCCCTTATCAGGGGCATTTGGTTGCTTTTTGTTTAACCACTTATTGGATCTCTGCTTTTCACAGCTAAAGAGAATTTTAACTAATAGAGGTGAGATAGTTACCCCAAATAATGGAAAAAAAAAGTCTAAGACAATATATTGCACTTACATATATCTAAGTTCTTAACTTTCTAATAGCCTTGAAAATGGAACATGGTGGAAAAAAACTGTGAAAGTTTATAAAACTTTCATTAACTAATAAAAAAAATGAACACCAATTCTATATACTGCTAAATTTATTCCAGTCATTAGAGTCCAAAAGAACCACTTCACAAGTTTATGTATGAGAAATATATGATTTCATAATTGGTATTTTGATAGTTTTTTGATGACATACATTGATCTTTATTTTTTTTTCTCACAGTGAACTTGGCCAAAGAGAAAAAAATAAATTTTGTAGAACTTTAAAAATTATTCTATAGAAAAGGGCAAACACACATTGTTTTTTAAATATATGACCTGATTTAGAAGTATAAATTAAAGAATGTAAAAGAAAAGTTTGCATGAATCTGCACTCTTCCAAGATGAATCATTGCATCCTAGCTGCACACTGAAGGTAAATATCAATAATTTTGATATTAACATTGTTATGAAGTACCTGAAACATAAAGACAATTTTAGAAAATAAAGAAGAACCACATCACTTGGCTTTCTATTTTGAGAGTGAAGTGGAAACTGTAGCCATTCAGTTATAAAATAAAAATGCTTGCTCAGAAAGATAGTCATTCATGTATAACCCAAGATGAACCCAAAGATTCTCCAGGGGTAAGACAAAGGCATTTATTAAGCAACAATTTAGAGTTTACTCAAATGCTTTAACAAATCCTTAAATGGAAGTCATTTAAGGATTTATTATGATTTCATGTTATGACCACCATAAAGCATCAAAAAGACTTGAGCCTATAGGATTTTGAGAGCAGAAACTACCATTTGCTTATCCTAACCATCAAAAATAATTTCATTTGGCTTATGTACACCAACTTAATAATCCACTATTGTAAGTTCAAGAGTGTTATTGGAGAAATCAATACCCAGGTATGGAAAACTGAAGTAAGAAACAGGGGACTGTCCACTGTGCATTTAAATAATGCTGTGCTAGTTACAGAAGTGAGATTTTTGCAAGGGAAAGGAGTTCTCTATTAAATATGGAAAGCAGGGGAATTCAGAATAGAAAAGCTGACAGAGACAGGGCAGCCTTAATTTACACTTCAGCTATAAAATCTGCCTTACAAGACTATTTACTTGGTAACTCAATGACATTCCTTAAACTAGTTACCGTAGCAACTACCGCATGACACATCAGGCTCCAAGACACAAGACACAGAATGTCTTCCTGCAGGAAACAAAAGCGCCATCAATGTCCCAGAGGAGCATTACCATTTTGAGGAATGCTGACGGTGTGAAGGAAAGGTGTTAGCCCAGATTCACTGTGATTTTTCTTTTTAATTTCTACATTCTAGCAAAGTGTCAACAGCGCTTTCAATATTTTTTTCTCTCCTAATTATCACTTCACTGTCTTTTTCTAAAATGTTAATTACCTAAATATTAGCTTTTGGTTAAAGCTGCTAGAAAGCTTCTCACAAATCAAACTCAACCCACCTTTACAATTTGATTTTCAAAAGAAAGCCCTTCAAGGACCTACATTCTAGTTTAGTTTTTTTTACAAATGGTATCTCATGGATCACCAGTAACAATCATTATGATGCTTTGTTATAAATGTAAGTTTTTTTTTAATTAAGTTTATTGAGGTGATGTTGGTTAATAAAGTTCTAAAGGTGTCGGGTGCACAATTCTACAGCATATCGTCTGTATATTGCATTGAATTGTGTGTCCACCACCCCCAGACCCTCCATGGGGGACCTGCAGGTTATTATGCAAAGTGACATAATGCAGTCCGAGAAAGGTCAGTACCATATGACTTCACCTATATGTAAAATCTAATGTACAAAATAAACTAACAAGCACAATAGAAACAGTCTCATAGATATAAAGAACAGACTGACAGCTGTCAGAGGGGATGGGGGTGAGGGGCTGGTTAAAAAAGGTGAAAAGATTAAGCACAGGAAAAAAACGTAAACTCTTTGGTCCCAATCCATACCAACATAGTCAGCATATTTCGGGTGAGCCACAGAAATTCATATTTCTGTTCATTTGAAAAGTTGGTGTGTTTTACATGACTTTTATTTTCTTTCCTCTGTTTCTTTGCTAATGTATTTCCTTACCTTGAATATTTCTCATTAATCTAAGTGTATAAGTACCACTCATTGTTTAGCTTAGCTGTCACTCTTTCTCTTAACAAAAAATCACTTCCCACCAACAAATTACAAACTCCACTACTTTTCTAACTCTCTAATTTTTTTAGTTTCTACTTTACTTTAAACAGTGTATTAGATGTATTAATTTACATATTACAGTTCTCCTCTGTCTTTGTACAATATTGAATTTCCTGTAGCTTTTTATTGCTATTCAGCTAGTGCATTATAATACTAGGGTTATGACATCTCTTCTGCTGGTTAGGCTCTGCTGAGGGTTGTGTCTGTGGCCAAGTGAATGAAACATATAGGTGTCAACAAATGTTTATTTAATTGACCTACACCTATCTCTAATAATAATAAAAATAACATATCAAAAAGAGATGATTGTTGAGCACTAATTCATTCCAGGTTCACACACAAAAAAATGTTATTATTATTTTTGTTTTATCGTATTTTTTATTTTTCCGAAGGGAGAAGCTACGCAGGGGTGGGAAAGGGAGATAGACAGACAGACTCCTTCATGCGCCCTACCAGGATCCACCCGGCATACCCACCAGAGGGCAATGCTCAGCCTATCTGGGGCGTTGCTATGTGTCAATGGGAGCCATTCTAGCTCCTGAGGTGGAGGTCATGAAGCCATCCTCAGCGCCCCCGCCAATGGAGCCCTGGCTGCAGGAGGGAAAGAGTGAGACAGAGAGAAAGGAAAGGGGGGAGGGTGGAAAAGCAGATGGGCGCTTCTCCTGTCAGGAATCAAACCCAGGACTTCCACATGCCGGGCCAACACTCTACTCCTGAACCAACCGGCCAGGGCCAAAAAATGTTACTATTAACACCTCTGTTTTAACAGATCAGGAGAGTTGGCCTTGGAGAGGTCAAGCCACCTGCCTTAGATACAACTAACAGGTTATACACCATGATTCAAAAATTGAGCTTCAATAGAAACCCAAATTGTAGCCACTAGATATAGTGCCTACTTTTCTTAAAAGACCATGAACTAATAATCTTTATTTTAACCTCTCTCCTTTGGACATAAGTTAAGATAAAGATATAAAATGTAAGTATCATGTCAAAACAGTTCAGCCTTAAAAAATAAAGTTATTACACAGAAGTTAATTTCTCCTTATGATTTTTTTCACAACATAAAATGATCCAAGATTGAGCATAAAAAGCAACAAAACAATAGCTCTCAATGGTATGATCTTAGACAGATCATATGATTTTTTTCTCTTAGTCACTTTCCTACTTATACAGTAGAAGACTTGAATTGCATGATCTCAACCTGAAATTTTGCTTACAGGCATAAAATTATATTGTTCATCATGCCTTTTCCCCATGTCTCTTCAACCTGGTGGACTACTCGAGAAAAAGATAATTTGTCCTTTAAAATACATCAGGCTTTCCCTATTTTACTTAGAATACTTGCTACAAGATTGCTAATAGTCTACAAAGACCTCACCAGATATCACACCTCTCTTCTCTCATATTCACTACATTCTAACCATAGTGGTTTTGCTGCTCTGCTTTCAGTTCAGGGAATTTGAACTGGCTAATCCTTAAACTTGAATCTCTCCTCCCAAGAAGATATAGGGCTTCCTGCCTCACCTGCCCCAATCTCACCATCTTACTTGGACATTCTATTTAAAACTTCATATACATATTCTGTATTCTATTCCTTGACTTATTTTAATTGTTATCATTTTAATCATATATTATTATATATATTTTATCATATATAATCATTTAAATCATGATATATATATATATATATATATTATTCCTACTAGAAGCTGAGCTCTAACATCAGAAACGTTTTCTGTTTTGTACTTGGATGTATCCCCAGCACCTAGAAGAGCATCCTGTATGGAAAGAATCCTCAATATTTATTGATTGGGTGAATGAATGTGAAACTATTCATCTATTCTTCTTTCATTCAAGTCACCAAATAACTCTATTCCTTGATGACTGTTAGGCACAATTCTAGTTGTTGAAATTGCCTTAATGCTTTTTGAAACCTTAGAACCTTACACAATTTTACCCATTCTGGCTATTATAAATGAATTGTGTCTGCACAAAAATTATTACTCTTTTAAGGTAATAAAGAGGAGGTTTCTATTTTTTTTAAAATCAAGTGTCAAGGCTTATAATATGCACAATATGCACATTTATTTCAGCTTCAAAGGAATGTCCTTGAAACCAGTCTTTTGTTGGCACAGTCAAAAGAGAAAAATGGAAAACTTAAGGTTTTTGTATGTCATGAGATTTGCAGGTTATTAGGTAAAATTAGCTTCGGTTGCCTAGAGGATGTCTTAGGTAATGGCAGCTATCCCCAAGCATTACCACATCTAATTCTTGATGCCATGCTTTTGGGAAAAAAAATAAAGATATCAGAGAAATGCAGAGAGCCCCTATCACAATGATAAAATGCATGAGGAGACCAGACTGTAAGAAAGATCAGTGAAATTAAAAATCATACGGTCTAAAATCCCACTGATTACTGAGAGAGTGATTTCTTTTCTATAAATATTAAAGAAGAGCAACAAAGAGAAAGAGGCTATTATCCTAATTGTGTAATGTAATACTGTTTTTAAAAGCATTCTGATTTATATATGTGAAAGTCTGCATTAAGCAAGACTGCCTTTTCAGTTGTGGAGGAAACAAGCATTAGAAGCCAAAATGAATGTCTTTTTTTTTTAAGAGAGAGAGAGACAGACAGACAGAAAGGAAGAGAGATGAAAAGCATCAACTCATAGTTGAGGCACCTTAGTTGTTCATTGATTGCTTTCTCATACGAAATGAATTTCTTAAAGCCACTGTTTTGCTTAAGTGGACTCCTAACTGAGATCAGTAGGAGTCATAAAGAACCCTGCTGGAAATGATCACCTTGGTGAGTAAGATGTATAACTTTTTGTTTTTACGGGAGAGAGTGTAAGAAATTTACAGGATTCTAATGATGGCATGGTGTGATTGCCACATGGGAGCACTCTCATTAAATAGGGAGGGGAAACATCCCCCCCATGTCTAAGTCTTCAAGATACCATAGTAAAATATGGGATTGTATTTTCTTTAGATTAGAAACACTCTCAAAAAAATATATGCATTTTTCCTTAACAATTGACAAGGAAGCTTAAAGGAGCAGCTGTGTTTCAGTGAGGTGGCATGAAATAGAAGTTATGAGACCTGGGTCTTTGCTTAGGCTGTATAATTACCTTGTTGTTCAAGCTATGGTAAGTTACCTTTTTTAGAACCTACTTTTTAAGCTGCTAAATGGACTTAGTGGTTCTCTCAAGTACCTTACAGTGTTGAATTGTGTCTCTTTAAAATGAGAAAGTGTATGGAAGAATCAATTTTTCCCAAAGCAAAGCAATATACAAATATCTATTTAATTTTAGTAGATTGGCACAACTACCTAGGAGAAATAGATACTTCTCAAGGACTCATCTTATCCCAGTGTTCAACTCTTCCAAGAGATGTTCACCATAATGGTCAATCCCTTGTAGAAGCAATAACATTTTCCAACAAGGATAGTCATTCAATGTGACCATGTAACTTGCTGACTGTGAAAAATGAGGATAAAGAAAGATCGTATCTAAGAGTGTGGCCAGGTCAAAAGTAGATATGAGAGAGCAGTAGGAAAGCAAGAAAGAGTACAGAGTGGAGAGACAGTAGGTCTACAATTGTTCATAAGAAAAGTAATACAATAATTAATAAATAATAATACAAGAATAAACTCAGTGTTTCACATACTCAAAACTCAAAACTTAATTCTGCCCCATCCTGTATATGAGGATTCCCAACAAAGCAATGGGAGCTGAAAATTATGGACAAGAAATAATGGCAGGATTAGAGAAGATGAGGGATAAGACATAAGAGTTAAATAGTTTTCGAACCAGCACCTGATTTATCAACTCTAGAGAAGGATCATGACAATAGTGGAAATGACTGGTTAGACTTTTTAAAAACCGGTCACTTTTGTTTTGGAAAAAAATCAGATGCGTTTAATCCCAACTATGTTTTTCTATACTTCTTCCTTCTACCTGGTCTCTGGAGATAATCTTTCCAACAGAAAAAATGGCCCCTAGTTCTCAGTTGTACTCAGTCTGGCCACAGTCAGTGAAAGAGAGAGTGAGCCTCTTTCCTACAAGTACATGTTCTCCAAATATTCCAAATTAATACACCTTGCTAACTTTGCTTTTAGATCTGTTACATGAATGCCTACATTTAGCTAGTAAAGAAAGAATTGCTTAAATGTGCTTCATCTATATCATTTGCTTTGGCTAAATGTGTTGTGGATTGTTTAGCCCTAAGCATCATCCGTTCTTCCTTTCAGGATCATTCTTAGAAAAAGCCATTCTGAGTTAACTCTCAAAAATGTAATGTTTTGCCTTTTCAAACCATTCCATTTAAGACTATGACACTTTTAAGTTGATATGGTATTAGAATATAAATAAGAAAACCACTGTGATTTTCCAGTGTTGATTATTTTTATTACTTATAGCTTTAATCTTAGATATTAAATCATTATCTCTTAAGGTACAACCACATTTTTACGGTCAAGTCTAAATCTTTCATGCACTTTCTAACATATTCTAGCTGTTTCTATACATCTATACATTTTTAAAATTTTTTCATTATTTTTTATTAATTTATTTTTATTGAATTTATTAGGGTGACTGCTTTCCTTTGAAAATATTCATGAGAAAATCACCCCAATGTATTCTACAATCATGCCGTGAGTCATCTGAGAAATCTGTGGGGGAAAGTCCAAAGATTGCAAGAGACAGACAGCACCTATAAAATGCAGAAAAACATGAAGGCTCAGGTATCTTCTCTGTGAAGAACTCAGATATCCTGCATACTTATCTGTCAAGTGTAGATTGAAGAAAAAAAATAAAATGATAGAAATGGTCAGTTATTAAGCATCATGTAAATAATATATTCAATCATGTACAAGGTGCTAATGTTATATCTATCAATTTATCATCTATCAATCATTTATTTATCTGTCATCTGTATCTATCTATCTATCTATCTATCTATCTATCTATCTATCTATCTATCTAATTTTTATTACTTTTTCCTTGACCATAAAATCACCTTGAGATGTAGTAATTTACCATTAGTTTTACTTTATAGATGAAGTTATGGGACAAATTGCTATTATATAGCATGCCAAATCCAAGCATGGAAGCAAGCTATCCCTGGTATATCACATGCTTTCCGTAGCTCTTCAAATAACTATTTTTAAAATATCAACATATTATACCTATTAATGCTCTTTTTCATTATATACACAGCTAACTATCTTGAATTCTCTTATGCACAATTTTGACTGAGTTTAATGATTAGTCTTGTGAAACAACAAAGCAGATCTGTTCATGTCTTCAGAAAATAAAAGCCGGTTCTGTCAAAAATTATGACTCTATGTTAGTCTCAAAAAGTACCTAATTCCTAAAATCAAGTTTATACCATCTAATCCCTTTGATGTTCCACTTAGCTGTGTTTCCTAAACATCTCTGACCCTTTTATGCAAAATTATCTTTCAGCTCATGATTCAGTGATTCTTTAATATCTTCATACACCAGCACTTACAAAGCCACTCACTAGAAAATAAGGAAATAAAAACATTTCTCTTTACAATTATTTAGTCAGTTTACTCTTTCTAAGAGTTTCCACATCCATTACCTTGTTTAAGTTAAAAGAGAAATCATTGAAATAGAAAAACATTTCTATAAAAAATTTTTTTGCTTTTTTTTCCTTTTTACTTCATATCAAAGGATAAAATCACATGTGTAATTGCCATCTGCAGCAAACACTCACTGCCTATCAATATTTCTCCTTCCTTAATACTAAGGAATCTAATTTTTAGCTAAGGGTTTTGCTTCCCAATTAAATGCTATTTCTCCTCACTCCTCACTGCTGCACGTGGCCATATAACTGGGTTACTAAATGCATGTAACTTGTGTGAAATTGCCTTGAACATTAATGGAGACTTGTCTTTCTTAACCTTTCTATGCCATGCTACCTGGGGGGGGGGGGATGTGGAGTTCTAGTAGCTACCTTGGGTCCTAAGATTTAGAAGCATAGCACAGAGATGATGGAGGTAGAAAGAGACTGGGCGTCTGAAAGAATTTGGAGAGCTGCTTTATCAGTGTTGGACTGCAGACATTTGGACTGGAGTTTTGATGATTTACATATCTAATACTTCAGCCTCATAACAACACTGGGCAGTAGGCATTGATACTTCTATTTTACAATGAAGGATGTCAAGTTCCAGGAATTCTAAACAATTGACGAAAAGACATAACAAAATCCAAGGTTTGAAATCCTATTTTCTAGTACAGCTCCAAATTGCTTTCTATTAAACGATGGCATCTATAAATGTGTCTATTTGCTAAAGGAGACTTTATTTCAATAGGTGCCCTCAGTTTATAATCAGATTAGGAGAACACAATGGATCATTCCACTAATAAGGCCCAACTGGGTGATTTTAAGAGTTTAGTGACCTTTGTTTCATGTCAGCATGCTATTTTCAAGATACCTTTCTTTTTATATTATTTTTAAAAAGAAGTAGAAATGAGAGAGAGAGAGAGAACACAACTGTCAAGCAGTTGATGTCCTTCCTTTCCTGGAAACTTGTCAACATGAATATAAACAAACAAACAAACACGCAATATCCTTTGTCCCAGGAGTAACAGAAATAGAGCTCCGTTGTATTGGCTGTGGTGAAATCTTTCTAAAGGTTTAGCAAGTTACAGCTATTTCTGATAAGGTCAAAATAAGTGAAACAAAGAGTAGATTGCAGCCACCAGAGAGGCTAACACAGTTACTGATGCCAAAATGACAGTGAAGGTTTTGAATGCAGTTATGAACACACAAGCGCAGTGATAAAGAATGAAGTTATCATTTTTATTAAGGGCAAAAAAAAGAGCAGGGGAGACAGTCTGACACTCTATGAATTACTAACTTTCCTTCTCAGTTTGGATTTGATTATTTTTAGCTAAAATTCTAATGGCGTTCAGGTTCCTCATTTTACTTCTTAGGCTGTAAAGTTCTAAATTTTGATTGGAAAGAAAAGGATCTCTGAACTCCATCAACAATCATATTTAGCATCTATTAAGCACTTGAACATGGTAGGAAGTTTGCCTACATAGTCTTATTTATTTACCACAGCTTCCTCCAGCCTCCCTCTGGAGTTGCACTATGGTTAAAAGAATCCCACTCCCTGGTTTAAAACCTAGTCTCTGCCTCACACTAGATTGGAGAATTTACACAGGTTATTTAACTTTCCTATCCTTCAGTTTTCTACTCTACAAAATGGAGATAAAATTAACATCCCCTTATCTAAGTCGTTGAGAATGGAGTTAGGTAACAAACACAGAGGATTTAGAACAGTGCGAGACTCTAGTCTAACATTTGTTTGCTCTCCTTGCTGTTATCTTTATCCCCATGTTCCTGAGAAGAAAATAAAGACCCAGAGAGTTTATCTAATTCATAAGGGACACAGCTAGGATAAAATCCTAGGAAGATAACCTCTAGTCTGCTATCATTCTATGGCATCTTTTCATGTGTCACTCTAATGAAGGGATAATGAATGTTCCGTAGCAACTTTTCAGAGTGTTCATTCTCAAAAAAAATCTCATTCCCCCAAAATTCCAAACTTGGACAACCTTTTTGCCTCCATTACAGGCTCATTACAACTGAAGGGCAAGGCATACTTGACTTCAAGTAGGCTAACTACACTTTTAAATGGCTCTACGATATAAATCTGAGTTCTTAATGGCTTCATGACAACAATTAGTTTTTCATATTTGGAAAGAAAGCTCTTAGTCGGAAAGGACTAAAATCTCCTCCTTCTTCTTTGCTTCAATATCTCCCTCCTTCTTAAAATCCCCCTCCCAGCCTGTCCACAAACCTACTTGTGTAAGCCAAAACAAAGTTTTCAAAAGACACCCCTAAGGTAGCTTCAAAATTAGAGTAATTTGAGTTGAATTTTTAAACACTTTCTTCCTTTCTTCTTGCTTTTCAATGCCTACTTAAGAACAAACACAAAGTCAATGCCAATGCTCTTTATAGTTCAAGACATTAAAATTCCAATAAGCAATAATCTTCTTTTACTGCAGTTGAGTGCTAAAAAAAGGAAGTTATTCTAAGACCACTGTGGCTGTTTGTACTTAAAATGGCCAAATTATCTTAATTGTCTCAGAAGTGGTGCTAAAGTTTGAAAAAGAGAGGGTGCATGTGTGAGAAGGAGGGAAAAGTACCTTCATTATGTGCACTTTTTAGAAAGGAACATTTGTTTGCATTTCAGTCCACAGCAAACCATGTCCTAGTAAATCAAAACCTGAAGAGGTACAGGCGACAAAATTATATGGCATGTGTTACCCTTGGCTGAGTTGTAGTAAATTTAACTCCATTGTGCAGAAAGCTGCTGTGCAGAAATATGAGTCCATTTGATTCCAATTTAATCAACTTGAAGTTCCAAGCTGGCTCATTTTGAGGCTGAGAGAGATCGCATCACAGTGCATGCAACATACTTTTTTCCTTTGGCAGAAATCTCTTTGGATGCTTTTTGCCCAACTCAATGTCAAAAAATATTGGAGACTCCCAGGGAAGTACGAAGTGAGCATACAATTCATTCAAGCTGCACTGAGAACCTACTCAAAGGCTAAAGGAAAGAAGGCTGTAATAGAAATAACCGTAGCAAGAACTATTTATCATCAAGTATTTGGATTTACCTTTTATAAAACAAACAGAAAACAAAATCTATGTCTCTTCATTTTTCTTTTTTTTTAGATTTTACTTATTCATTTTTTAGAGAGACAGGCGAGAGAGAGAGAGAGAGAGAGAGAGAATGAGAGAGAGACAGAGAGAGAGAGAAATGGGGGAGGAGCAGGAAGCATCAACTCCCATATGTGGCTTGACCAGGCAAGTTCAGGGTTTCGAACCGGCGACCTCAGTGTTCCAGGTTGACACTTTATCCACTATGCCACCACAGCTCAGGCAATCTACGTCTCTTTTCATACAACATCTTAAATATGTAAACAAAATCTCTTTTGCCTCCTCTTTCTGAACAACGTCCATAGCATTAATTTTAATTTTTTCTCCATAATGAAGACTGGAAATAATTATCTATCCTAACAGCTGGCATGTTTCTTTTCTCTGCTTTCTGGACCCACCCCAACTGGCCTTCACCCTCTGATTACACACAAATAATCCCTAGAAAATCACCATTGCTTTACATTTTGAAATGATGAATAATCATTTCTTAGTCCTCAGCAAAATTGACTCATCAGCCAGCCAGTCTTGAGAGAATTAATCCTTCCTTCTCCATAGAAGGTGTTCTTCACATGGCTTCTAAGTGCCTTCTATTGATTATCCTTCAACCATAAATGCCACTCGTTCTCAGCAGTTGGGTCTCCCCTATTGTTTTAATCTTTGTTTGATGGAATATCCCAGGATCTACCCTTCTTGTCTTATACATGGTGTTGTCATATCCCATAGCATGATCTTAAGTTTCGTCCGTGTGTTGATGACCAAATTTACCTCTCTAGTTTCAATATGTTCCTTAAAATCCAGACTTTTTATTTAATAACTGCAATTAAAATTCTAACTATCTTAGAATTTAAGCTTCTCGGACACACGTTTTATGTCTACCTTTTCTCAATCCAAGATGCTGTCTTCTCTCTCATCAATGGGCAATTCTATCCTACCAATCCCAAATCTTGTTTTTAGCTTTGACTCCCCTTTTTCATATCCTACTTCTAATTCATCAGCAAACGATTTTATATTTAAAATATGTTCTGAATACCCCCTTCCCTTTCACTACTGCCACTGCTACCTCCCTGGTCCAAGCTACTGTCTTCTCATGCTTGGATTCTTGCAAGACACTTCTAACCATTATTTAAAATATAGATGTCAGAGTAATTTTTCAGAAGCGTAACTCAGGTCAGATCATTCCGTCTGTGCCTTCCTGTCTCATTCAGAGTGAAATCCAGATAACTCTCAGAACTTCTACTGCTTTTCCTTCTACTGGTTCCCAAATTGACATATTAGATCCATACCAAGCTCCATACCATTCCTTAAACAGCCCAACATGTACTTGCTGCTTAAACAGCTAGAATGATCTGTCCTCAGAACATACCCATGCTTCTATCAGGCCTCGCTTCAGTTGTTTATTAGGAAAGCTTTCTGTGGTGCACATAAAATAGCCTACCTGGAGCATCGCTACTTGTCTCTTTATCCTGCTTTATTTTCCTTCATGATATATTTTACACTTACTTGTCACTAGATATATTTCTTTATTAACTTGAACATAATGTTTACTTTCTTCTGCTCACACCTGTATTCTGATAAATAGAAAGATGCCTGGCACATAGAAGCCTTTTAATAATTTCTAGGATTTATTTAATAGTTACTTTACCACAATAAGTAGAATCAACAAAATGGAACTGTCCTCACCTAATTTAGAAGAATATTCAAAAAAAGCATCAAAAATAACAAAGTATGGGAATCTCTTGATTCATATATATAAAAACTGTGGGGCAATCTCAGTAGAGAGTAGAGGGTCCCATCAATTTTATCTTCTGATATTACCTTGTGACACTTTGCAAAGGTCATGCATATGTGAAATTAAAATTTCCTTTGGCATAATAGAAAGTGAGTCTGGTATAATAATTAGGAAATATTGATTTAAGAAATCTGATGTCTCAGGCTTTCTGAGATACTAGGGCAGAGAGCCAAGGATCACAGGCTTGTGATGACTTAGCACCTTTGTAGTTTGCTGAATCCATTTTTGGCTCACGTGGATCTATAGTGCACATGTTCAGTATGCCTGTCTGAGTGTTCTGGTCCCAATAATGTTTCCTCGTAACTATTAACATAAAACCACCTCAAATTAACATCTCTGCTAAATTAATCCTGACACATTTTAAAATGCAAGCCAATTTGTTTTCAATTCCTCAATCAGCCATCATTCTCATTTTATTAATTCTAAAGACAGAAAGAAGCTTGAAGTATAACTTTGTCGAACATAATCTGATTTTACAATTCAAATGCCAGCCGTTACAGTTCAGCAAGTTTTTAAAAATATTCTCTAGCACTTTCCATATCACTTTTACATTTATAAAGAATTTTTCTTGATTTCTTTTTTAATTTTTTTTACATAATAGAGCTGGAAAAAATTGCCAAATTTTATTCACCTCTACTACACCTATTTTTAATCAAAATTTTTTCAATTATAGTTTACACTCAATATTATTTTTATTAACCTGCACTATATCTATTAGCCCTTATCTTTAGACTTAACCTCACCCCCCAAAACAAACAAACAATATTTTTTAAAAAAGCATCAAGATTTTTTAGTATTCATTTCAGAAAAGCATTTGGTTACCGTTTGAACAGCAACTTGATATATTATCACCTTTGAATTCAAAACATCTTAGGGGAGTTTCCAGCCTCACCATTAAAAAGGAGGTTTCATTTCATGAGATGCAACAAATAAGGAAACAAGCAAAATATGTCACAGCATGAACTCTCTTCTAAAACCTCGTCACCAACATCTAATTCTTTTTTGTACAGCTCACTGCCTGCATCTACAAACACAGGCCATTCTTTCTCTGAAAAGTTATCAGCCTTTGTCTCCCTACTTTCGATGTTCAAGGATGTCCCTGTATAAAACGTACATGCCATTAGTATTGAAATATCTGTACTGCTTCTCCTTGCTTATCATCTTTTCTTTTCTTTTTGTATTATGTCCAAATCATTTAGCAGTCACAGCCTAATGTAAGTATTTTTGGAAACAATATCCTCAATAATATATAACCAAATTGCATGATCACATTTTGGAGGGAGTAATTAAAGATTATGAAATGGCCTGGACAAATTTAGAGCCAAATTACCAGAATTGACTGACAAAAATGAGTATTAATTATCATGTCCTGCCTTCTTACTACAGCTGAGTTTAATTCCATGGCCTTAATATTACCAGAACAACACAAAAACGAATACACTCTTGTGACCCAACCATATGATGACGAAGGCTGAGCATTTGAATAAAATGTTGTCATTGTGTGCTAGTATGCTGTGTAGCTAACATTTTATCTCAAGAAAAAAATAATATAAGCATTATATTTATAGAGTATCATGTAGTAATTATGACTATCATATTGTAACACAGAGAAATGCTCAGGATCCATTTTTTTTAATCTACACATGTGCTGAATATATATATGACATGTGTTTATGGAAAAAAGACTAAACAGAAACATAAATAAAAGCATTTCTTGAGGTTGTAGGGTATCAAAGAACAACTGCACTATATGGAGTTAAACTATAAGGAAGACATTATTCAAGACCATTGCAATAGTGTAGAGGTTCCGTTATAATGACGGGGAGAGATTGAACTCAGCTCCATTGAAACAAAAGACAAGAGAATGTTAAAGCCCTTGGGGAGCTAGTAGAAAATTACTAGAGAACATTATTGGGAAGGTTGGACGATTTTGTTTTGTTTCAATTAAAACAGTTATAATGTAGTTCAAATCAATGTGCCTTGTTTATTATAGCTCCTTCACTGCCAAATCGGAGAGCAGTAACTGGGTTCGTGTGTCTGCCCTCTCGTCATAATAACCAAGGTGTAAAGATATCTGGTGCATTGAACATTATGCTAAGTGAAAAAAATATATATCAGAAAAAGACAAGAACTATCTGATTTCCTACATAGGTAGGATAGAAAAATGAGACTCATGGACATGGACAAAAGTGAAGTGGTTACCAGGGGGAGGTGGGTGGGGGAAAGGAGTGAAGAGGAACAAATATAAGGTGATAGTAACCGAAAATAGTTTGATTTTGATTGATGGACACACAATGCAATCAACAGTTCAAAGGCTATAGAGATGTTTACCTGAAACCTAAGCGTTTTTATGGACCAATATCATCCCATTAAATTTAATTACTAATTAATGGGGGAGGGAACTTCAGATGATCCTTATTATTATTCTAATCCTTATCAGTAGGGGGGTGTGATTAGGTCACGTATGTTTGCTAATTTTTACTTACTGTTAAATTAAGCTCTTACCTTTTCACAAAAACTGAGAACTAGGGGTCCTATCTTGCTTGACTGCATTTCAAATGGATGGCTCCTCAGTCCTAGGAAAGTCTTCCCTGAGTTGTAAAACTTCCAAGAGGCCAGGAAAGGGTTTATATCCCCAAAGGCTAAGAAAGACTTTGTAACTGCAAGTGTTCATAAGTAAATGCTCTAAGTACAGGGAACTCAGGGCCTATAGTCAGGAGGAGACCTATTCAAGGTTTAGTCACCTGAAGGGTAACATTAAGGCTTTTGTGGTCAAGAAATATGGGTGATATTATTCTCTCTTTTTCTGTAACATATCATTTTGATTAAAGCAGAAAAGGCAACAAAAATGTCCCCTTTAATAAATTTTGAACTCACCAAAATGTTCTGTTGGGCAAAGCAGTCAAGCCTATCACCCATGTGCCTATTTCTCAAAAGAATCTTGCCTCATAAAATTGGTAACTATCCTAGTTCCTGAGGGAGACCAGCTTTCAAGACTCTAATAATACAGAATCTGAGGATTTTCAATGCCCCCACTTAGGATTCCACAGTTCCACAGGAAGTAAAATATCAGATGGCTGGATGGGCCTGAGGTACGAAATGATCATTAAGATCAAGAAAGGGGACCACAGCAATCTCTTAGAGAGTTCCTTGTCACTTCCTTTCCTAATAACATTTTAGTTTTCCCTGGGAGAAGAAGTTCCTCTGCGTAGCTCCTATTCCCCTAAGTTAACCATCAGTATCAAAACACGTATTTCCGCACAGAACATTTTACAGGACTTTAAGTTTACTCACACTCTGAGACTGGCAGTATATAGCAATTACACTTTTACTCAAGACTGTTTAAGCTAATCTACATTTCATCTTTCCAAAAACCAGTGTAAGAATAGGATAAAAGTCTTGACCCAGAGACAAAGTGAACTGATTTTCTGTTCCAAATCCACTATGAAATGGGCATGTAACACTGATCGAGTATTGCTCTGCCCCTGGTCAAACACTAGAGATGCCAATCAATCAAATGAGAGGGTTAAGTTCCAAAACTAATAAGAGCTCCTTCATCCCTAATAGCTCATACTTCTAAGGTTCTTTTATTTCACAAGGTTGCCGTGAGAAAAAAGTTAGCTTATGTTTGTTCAAGCTGTGAAGGAAATATAAGACCCTGAACCCCACAAGGAGTAATAGAATAACATTAGCAGGCAGTTTTATTTCTTTTTTTTTATTACTCTATAGTTGACATACAATATTATATTAGTTTCATACAATATTATATAACATAGCTATTCAATGTTTATATATCTTAAAAAGTGATCTCCGCAATAACTCATCAAAGTTATTATGAAGTTGACAATACTCATGATGCTATATATAACATCCTTGACTTATTTCTTTTATAACTGGTAGTTTGTGTGTCTTATTCCCCTTCACCTCCCTTCCCTCTGGCATGATCAGTTTCTTCTCTGTATCTATGAGTCTGTTTCTGTTGTGTTTTATTTGATCACCTCACACCTGTCAGATCGCTATTAAAAATACAACAGATAATAAAGACTGGCAAGAATGTGAAGAAAGGGGACCTCTGTGACCTATTGTTGGGATTGCAAATTGGTGCAGCCACTATAGAAAACAAACACTATAAAAGTTCCTCAAATTAAAAATAAAACCACCACATGACTAAGCTATTCCTCCTCTGGGCATCTACCCTAAAAAACAACATTAATTTGAAAGACATTTGTGGCCTGACCTATGGTGGCGCAGTGGATAAAGCATTGAGCTGGAACACTGAGGTCACAGATTCAAAACCTGGGGCTTGCCTGGTCAAGGCACATATGAGAGTTGATGCTTCCTGCTCCTCCCCCACTTCTCTGTCCTTCTCTTCTCTAAAATGAATTAAAAAAATGAAAAACATATGCACCCTTATGCTCACTGCAGCATTATTTATAATAGCCAAGATATGAAAACAATTTAGTGTCCTTATAAATAAATGAAAGAAGAAAATGTGATGTGATGATGTACATATATACATTCCATAATGTAGATATATGAAATATTCTCAGAAATTAAAAAAAATATCTTGTACTGTATGTCAACATGAGTGAACCTAAAGGGTATTATGCTAAGTGGAATAAATCAGACAAGAACAAGTACCACATGATTTCACTTATATGCAGACTCTAAAAAGCAGGAAGTTTTAGAATAAGAACCTACTATCCCAGAAAAAAAAAAAGCACTCATTAGTAAACCAGCCAAAGGCAATTTTAATTTGTCTAAAGCCCTTCTATTTCAACCTGGAAATGCTGAGGTAACCGGTTCAAAACCCTGGGCTTGCCTGGTCAAGGCACATTATGGGAGTTGATGCTTCCAGCTCCTCCTCCCTGTCTCTCTCTCCTCTCTCTCTCTCTCTCTCTCTCTCTCTCTCTCTCTTTCTCTCTCTCTGTCCCTCTCTCTCCCTCTCTTTCTCCTCTCTAAAATAAATAAATTTAAATTTAAATTTAAAAAAATTCCTTTAAAAAAATAAATAAACCCCTTCTATGAAAACAGTATAGACATAATCATGTTGCCAAGCTTCAATTCTTATATTAACAGATGAGTTTTAAAAGTTCTTAGTTTGTTTCTCTAAGGACCACATAGTTTCCACACTATTAAAAAAATGCATGAGAAACATTATTTATCTAGGTAGCATGTAATGACTGGTTTGCACAAAAAAAGAACATTTTTACAATACATTCATAACACCTCCCAATCCTCCCATTTTCCAAAGCTGGGAGTCACTGGTCTAAATACATTGGTCACTCCTGAGTTTGACTTATATTATCTTTCTGGCAAGAAAAAAACATTTCATAGCCTTAAACTACCTACCATGAGCTCACACTTAAAATCTGGGGAAGTAGCATAAATGCAACAGCCAAACCTGAATAAAATGGATTGTTCATCCAAAAAAAAAAAAAAAAAACACATTCTTTGTGATATACCTGAGGGTCAGAATTTCTTAAATGAGAGAAACCTTAGTTCTTGAGTTGTGCTTAACTAGTTTTTCGAGGGAACCATGACATGTGTCTTCAGAAATCTGTGTAATTAACCACTTACTGTCTCTTGAAATAAAGGAAGGAGCTGATAGTGAGGAGTACGCTTGGACTTACAGTTAATAGAATGTATCGTTTATCACTTTTTAATCCTCCCTTTAAAATCAACTACTCCTAAGAAATTATGTCTAAAGAATTCTGGTGAGGGGCTGTTAGAAACAGCCACTGCTGAGAACTGATATAGAAAACACTTAAAATTCCACATGCTAAATGGCATGGAATTTCCCTCACAAGGCATATTGTTTGGAAAGGCATAGCTTCTTTTGCTAGAATTGCTTTTAACCAATCTGGCTTTGCGTTAGCGGACTCCTGCTTATTGGTGAGCCTGTATCAAGCAACTGATTGCATCAAAGCCTTCATTCCCCAAGTGGAAAACAAAGGTTTTGTGACATAGGAGCTTGGGGACATTTCAGAATGTTAAAACAGTTGGAGTAAAGCGACTTTGTGTTTACTATGCACAGAACTTCTTATTTTCCTGAATTTGATGCCAGGGTAGAATGAACACATTAGATAAATAAATAGATAATACAAGTTAAAATACTGTCCCATTCCCTGAAAGAGCAGCAAAGCTTGGCATTTTCCTCCTCACACTGGCCCAGTGAACATGCGAGCTGGGCACCTGCCACAGGGACAGCACAGAATTCAGATGGATCTTCTTCCCTGTTTACTAAATTATATTCCCAAACTGCCTGTCTTTGACGTTCAGAAAGCCTGGGGTTCTTTTCAGCTAAAATAATCTAAGTTGTGTGGTACTTAAAAGTGATTTTAAAATATAGTCAACTGGTAAAAAAAAAAAAAGTACACAATAGTGACCATGACTTTAAAAACTGGCTGTAGGAGAGATGTGATAGAGAACAGCCCCTGGGGAAAAGTCACAGATCTTGGTCCATTATCCCAGGCAATAAATCATGACCCAGACAAATTGAGGCATATTGAGACTTGATTGCTTAATGAATAATCTATTGACCTTTTAATCCCTTTGGATCCTTTTCTGTATTCATCTTTTCATGCCAGGCAGCATATCACAGGCCTGGTAAAATTGTTGTGCTAGCCAAAGGCGAGCTAGTGAAAGCGAACGTCAAGGGCACTGAAGCTAGTTTTCCCCTCATTGCTATTTCCTCACGCCCTGGAAAAGCCGTGGGTTGAGTGGAAGGGAATGCCAGGACACAGACTCAACAGCTCTATTCATTCCAGCTGTGCTGTTAATCAGGTGCCTGAGTCAGGTAATAATGCTTCTGTTTTCTAGAGTGGGATATTCCAAGCAATCAGTCCACATTAGGAACCCTACTTGAGACAGCCAATACAATTTCTCTTCCCACTTTGAGAAGCAGAGTAACTTGATAGCATCAAAGATGCCAAATTGAAGGCTGATTTTTAGAAAATTACTAAAGGGCAGCCTCTTTGGAGTACCTGTAGCAAAGAGCAGAAAAGAAATGTAAAAGCCTAGACTGAATATGATTATATATATCTTAAGAAAAAAGAAATCCCAAATAGTTTAACAGAAAGCAGCTCTGATTTTCATAAGGCTGGCTCTGCATGTTTGTTTCTTTATCCAAAACATTCTCACCTTCCACAGGAACCGGGTTTTCACTGCCAACACTCCTGCAAGGTTCAGTCACCTTGGGTGATAATGTAACTAAGTACTGTGTACAGACTAACCAATCAATTAATCACTCCAGAAAAATGAGCAAGTCTCACCCAGCAGGCTCTTATCCTAGGGAAAATTAACACACTATTGTTTTTACTTTATCAAACTCTATGCAAATCAGTAAACCAATCAGTTACTCCATCCTACTACTAGTGTGCATAGATTAAATGGTAATTCCATTATTTAGTCAACCATTCCAACTATCAAATGGCATCAAGATCATCCCCATCCATTCCGGGCTCTGAGTTAGCAATCCAAAAAAGGAAAATGGATCCAGCTGACCTAGAGATTACTAAGCATGAAAGGATAGTTATGAAAAATGTAGCCATGCAAATGAACCCATGCATTGAAATGAGGCTTGTCCAGTTCCAGACAACAGGGAAACGTTTCATTAACATTAAAAATAACCACCTCTCATTCTGGTGTGTGTTTTTTACATTGAGAGAAAGTGGTAAAAGTCTGTTTAGATCACCCCAAAACTCCACCACAATTTAAGCCTATACGGACTACAAAATTTTTCAGAGCAGAAAACTTGTTCTTGTAATAGATCAAGAAATTGAAGTCAAAGAGTGATTTTTAATATTCACCCAGCTAGTTAGTAACTCTGGAAAAAAGTATTTGTGTGTTTGTGTGTTTGTATTCCAGAAATCCTCAGAACAAATCACTCTTCATTATACCAAGAAATCAAGATGATCACGAGTTGTTGGTATTTTAAACTTTCCATTAAGAATCTGAAAAAAGTGTGAGAACTCACAAATCTATAAGTGATACTCATCATTAAATATCAACCAACCAAGCAACCATGAACGCCCATGGTATGTTCTGGGCTTATTCTTGACTTGATATTGCTGTGGATAAAATAGTCCTATTGTACATGGAATTTTCAACTAGATTGATCAACAAACCCAGAAAAATCAAAGAACAAAATAGTAGATAAGCTCCAATCATCTAGTAGGAAAATAAATAGAAATAAAATTAGACATATGAAGAATTTAAGACAAGGTAAAAATAAACCATAAAAAGTTAGAGTGACGGTTAGAAACAGGAGAACAAATTTCAAAAGGCAGAGTCACCTTCAGGCTGAGACTCAATCACATCCTCCACAGGAAGTAGATGGCATGGTCAGCCTGGTAAACCTGAAAACAGTTTAGTTAAGGGATGATTTATAAATGTGTAGCCAGGTGTAAGAAGGCTGCAGGTACGGTTCAGTACCCAGACTAATCACAGAGGCATGCTAGCTATCTTCACTTGGTTAGTACAGTTTTGCAGAACATAAAGTGAATTCCAGGATTTGGTGACTATTGATTTATCCCCACCTTGCTCTCCTCCTTTCCTCCCATTTCCTTCCACTGTGTCTCCAATAATGGAAAAACTCAACAGGGTTCCCAAGGGCAAGGGAGCCAAAAGGTAGGGTACGAATCTGGGGAGACAAACAGAAAACATTGAGCACATGTGCTAATATTTTCCATATGCCTGCCTGCTGCTGCATGCATGACTTCGTTTATGCAGAATATCTACTTCTCACTTGCTCTATTCATTTTCGTTTCTGCCTTCTCCATGAACACTGATTCCTCCTCCTATAGATTTAGCAAATCAAGACCTACCTCACAGGAAGTATGTACTAAGTATGAGTTTCCTTTTTATCCTTCTATCTGTAAACGAAGTTGACAATGACTGGTTTGTATACTTTAAAAATTGTATTATTGAGAAATAAAATGTAACAGTATTACAGGTTAGGTTAGAATATACAATTTGAAAACAAAACTTCAATATTAGCAAGAAAAAGCTGGATGAGGGATCAAACAAAACAGGAGCCATTATCCCAGAATGAACACTGGAATGCAGAATTCAGTACACAAAGCAGAATATGATCTCTGAATTTTGGCAGAAACTATAACCTGAATATACAGATCCCTGCTCTTCTGGGCAATAATTGGTAAGACAATTAAACATTTTAAGAATTAATATGTTTTTCAAAAAATATTATAGATTATAGTTAGAATTTTAGTTATGGGAATGGGGCTGAAGAAGGCTTGATACTTGCAAGGGAAGGAGATACTGGGATTTGTTAGCTTTCACAAGGTTTTTAAGGACTTTTTAAATCTTATTACCCAATCTTCTCTCTTGGATAGACAGGGTCAACTGGTGAATAAAGTAGGATTGATATACCTTCAATGGATTTTAATATCTATTTTATCTAAGGACATGAGGAAAACAACTAAAGAAAACATCCTCTTATATATTAAACGAATCTTTTGAATTTATATATTTCTAGGTTTTTAACAAAATTATAATAATTTGTAATACCTAACGTGGTAGAATGTATAACTATTGAGAACATGAACAATATATTTATATTCTAACTATAAAGAGTTCCTCATAGAAAGGAGCTCAGCAAATGTTGACTGAGTTGAATTAAGTAAAACTGTAATTGACATAAAATCAACCAGTTTCTCTGTGATTAAATAAAATAAGCAAGTTTTCACTAATTAATAGCAACTATAGAGTTTGCTTGTCAACATAATAGAAGATGTCATATATTAGATTTAAAATTAGAATGCCCTCATGCTAAACCAAGTCTCTTTGGCTCATAAACCTGAGCCATATTGGGACTGGCTATAATGAAAAATACCCTCACTGCTTCCAATGCAAATAATCAAAAAATCAACATATCTCCTATTTTCTCTGGGGATTGTGAATAAATAATAGAACTTGCAAGCTCAATATTTGTAGAAAAAGAAGTGATTCTAAAGTAGTTTGCTTGCCAAGAACTGTCTATAGGAGTAGATATAGACTCTCTAATCTCCCTATTATCTACTGAGCAAAAGATTGATCAGTAGCAGGCAACTAATTATGTTGAGGGTAGTGAGAGTTGATATAAAAAGAATCTTCAAAATCTGGGGAGTTTTAACTTCTCAAGTAGAGGTAATTCAGAGATCTTTTGTTGCTCACAAATTCAATTTATCTTTCTCACATAAAGAACATTTCCAGACCTCTATTCTAGTAATTTATATTATTTTTCTCCATAAGAAAATGCCCACACACATGACTTAATTTTGTTATTGCCTGATAGATATAATTAAGCTGTTTATCTAGCAGTTATACTATCTCATAGTATTTTCATTTCCTATAGATTTTGGTAATATGTACCTGGTCAGCTTAATTTATTCTTATTTTCAGGTGTCTTGTGCTAAATAATTATACCAAGAGCCTTGCCCTCAGTGAATTTCTGGATTCTTTTTTATTTTTTCCCTTTAAATGTTATGCCTTAGACTGAAAGTCTGGGATGTATACAAGAAAAATATTGCTTGGTATGTATGCCCAAGTGCATTTTGGACACTTTAAGATAAATCATTCTGTTTGTACCACACTGGACATAGTCATATCTGATTTATGAGCTTAGCAGAACATTCATTGGACACTAGTCAAACATACAGTTCCAGACTGTTCTCTAAGACTTACTGATTATGTACCCTTGAACTGTTCACTACCCATCTCTAAAATTTACTTTTCTCCTTGCAAAGTGCAATAAAACTTCTCTGTCTTATGGTGGTTTTGAAAAAAAAATTAAGTGAGATAAAGAATATAAATGATTTTCAACTCTGGCCAGTTTGCTCAATGGATGGAGCATCAAACCAGCTTATGGACCTCCTTACTTCCATTCCCAGTCAAGGCATACAAAAGGACTGATCATCTGCTTCTCTCCCCCATCCTCTACCCATCTTTCCCTCTTCTCCTAACATAGCCAGTGGCTCAGTTGGCTGGAGTGGTGGCCCCAGGTACTGAGGATAGCTCAGTTGGTCCAAGCATGAGTCAGTCTCAGGCACTAAAAATAGCTCAGTATATTTCAGCATCAACTGTAGACAGGGGTTGCTGGGTGGATCCACATTGAGGTGCATGCAAGACTCTGTCTCATTATTTCCCCTTCTCTCATTTAAAATAAAAGAATATAAATGATTTTTAAATAATTAAGGGTTATTCAGTAATAATCTTATAGGCTTTTAAGAGTTTCATATCTGTATTCTGTTCCTATGCAGTCTAGTGAACTCAATGGTGCACTGAAAAGGCTGGACTTTGATATCTAATATTAATACCACTCAATATGAAGTTTACTGCTCCAAAGCTATGCTACTTTGGGAAAATTTTTTAACCTTTCTAAGAGCAGTTCTTTCATTAAATGGGAGAAATAGCACTCTTTCATAGAAATATAATGCCTTTCACTTAGTAGTCATTCAATTACCATTTAAATATACATATTTCCCTGTATCTTTCTTAGATTGAATCCCTCCCCTAAAATACATACTGCAAAGATGCCGTGCCTTTTTATAAATATCACAACTTTGAAACTAAGGAGAACTCACAAAAGTTAACAGGAGTCACAAGAAAAAGTCATGCCTTAGAAAATAGGAGGTATGAAAAAGTTTAAAGGAAATGGATCATTTGAAACTGAGCAGAAAATTAAAGGGAGTGGAATTGAAATTGTCTTTTCAGAAATAAAGATGAGGAGATAGAATAATGATCACCTTCTCTTTGTGAAGACAAAAATAGAAAGACCACAATTGAAGGGGTAAAAGAGAGAGACTGAAATTGTATGATTTGCAGTTAAAGATGCTGGGCAGAGCATAGGCTTAATCCTCTTCTCCCCCAAACCCACTATAAGGACAGCATGATATATATGATATATACACACATATATACATATAGATATGACATGTGGTAACTGACAAGCAGAGTGAAAAGGCTGGACTTTAACCTATAATAGAGAACAATGACAAACAACCTGATTTATACCTGGAACTCCCAATGGAACTGGTACCTCAAAGTTTTAACACAGGGACTAAAACCAAAATAATGAATTGAAAGTCTGTGTAAAAATTGTTAGGTCTTCCCTTGGCCAATCCAGCCAAACATCTGCCATTTCTCTTCATGGGTGGAACACCAAGCCTTTATTATTTGACCTGCACAGACACAGGGTCTCTGCACTGGGAAACATCAGACAAACTTGAAATTGGACTAGCAAACAGAAACATGAGGGATTCAGTTAACTGAGTGTTGGTGGCTTGGAAAATAGAGTGGGTGGAGGAATTTAAAGTTGAATAAACAATATAGAGACCCCCTCCAACTTTCTTACCCCACTGGGCTCCCAGATAGAGTCATCTTATAATTTACCACCTAAATAGAGATACTTTTGGCCCTGGCTGGTTGGCTCAGTGGTAGAGCGTCGGCCTGGCGTGCAAGGGGTCCCAGGATCGATTCCCGGCCAGAGCACACAGGAGAAGCGCCCATCTGCTTCTCCGCCCCTCCCCCTCTCCTTCCTCTCTGTCTCTCTCTTCCCCTCCCGCAGCCGAGGCTCCATTGGAGCAAAGATGGCCCGGGCGCTGGGGATGGCTTTGCCCCAGGTGCTAGAGTGGCTCTAGTCGCAACAGAGCAATGCCACGGAGGGGCAGAGCATCGCCCCCTGGTGAGCATGCGGGAGTCTGTCTGACTGTCTCTCCCCGTTTCCAGCTTCGGAAAAATACAAAAAAATAATAAATTAAAAATAAATAAATAATAAAATAAATAAATAAATAAATAGGGATACTTTTGAAACTGAAAGTGGATGCTATTCATAATATTTAGTTTGAAACACAGTATAAAATAGACATCTCCCAGGCTAACTGGAGTTTATGGGGTCATTGGCCTATTCTTAGAACTCCCAGTATCCAGAAAGGAGCGCCAGAAAGAAAAGTTAGAAGAGTCCTCACTGACAAAACTCTGAAGAGCTCAAGAAAAAAGACATATAAGACGCTGACATCTAAGATTCCCTAAAAAAAAACCCAAAACACCCAGCATGGTCAGCTAGCTTTGCAATAAAGGCTATAATCAACACACTTCAGCTATGAAGAGTACTACAAACTAAAAAAATGTCAAGCCTAGATAACAATCTAATTAAAATTATAATAAAATGATATTTTGAGAAATGCCAAGTGTGCATATCAGAATTTAAGGACATTCTAAAAGACATAAATTCTCATCTTCTGTAGGGAGAAGTCAATAGATAATGCATAAAAATTAAAGATATAAACTTGGAACATAGCATGCTATACAAAATATAGAGATGACTTTTTAACAAAGTATTAAAATAGCTGAAAGACACAGATTCTAGTTAGTAGGAAGTGGTCAGGAAGGGGGAATGCTATTTTTTTTTACAGTGACAGAGAGAGAGTAAGAGAGGGATAGATAGGGACAAATAGACAGGAATGGAGAGAGATAAGAAGCATCAATGATTAGTTTTTCATTGTGACACCTTAGTTGTTCATTGATTGCTTTCTCATATGTGCTTTGACTGTGGGCCTTCAGCAGATCGAGTAACCCCTTGCTCGAGCCAGCGACCTTGGGCTCAAGCTGGTGAGCTTTGCTCAAACCAGATGAGCCCACGCTCAAGCTGGCGACCTCGGGGTCTCAAATCTGGATCCTCTGCATCCCAGTCTGACGCTCTATCCACTGCACCACCGCCTGGTCAGGCAGGGATGATATTTTTTATAATAAATATTTGACCTTCTGAAACAGATCAGCAAAGTATAGCATGCAGGCCAAATCTGCTAGTAGCCAGCATAACTTAAACACTAAAGTTTTTAGGTGGTAGAGAGTACAAGGGTGATAAATGGTGATGAACAAAGACATGACTTGGGGACGTAAATGCAAAATACAGAGTACAGGGATGTGTTATAGAATTAGGCACATGAAACATATATAATTAAGTTAACCAGTGTTACCCCAATAAACTCAATTTCAAAAGTTTTCTAGGGACACAACCATACCCATTTGCATATAATTTTATAACTGCTTAATACTGTACAACTGCAGGACTGAATAGTTGCAATAGAGATCATATTTCCCACATAGCCTAAAATATTTATTATCTGGCACTATAGAGAAAAGAATTTGCTAACAGCCCCTCTAAACTGTGAACATATACAGTTGATTTAAAAAAGTTAGGCCTGACCAGTGGTGGCACTGTGGATCAAACATCGATCTTGAATGCTGAGGTTGCCGGTTCAAAACTCTGGGCTTGCTTGTCAAGGCACATATGGGAATTGATGCTTCCTGCTCCTCCCCCCCTTCTCTCTCTCTCTCCTCTCTTTCTCTCTCTCTCTCTCTCTCTTTTTCTCACTTCTCTAAAATGAATAAATAAAAATAATTTTTAAAAAATGTTAGAAACCTAGTGGTGTTGAATACGTTCTAAACAATGCATGCTCCCATGCACCAGAATGATGAATTGAGCAAAATTGAGGGAATCTCTTTCTTGGCGTTCTGCACTGGCAAACATTTTCCTCTTCTAATGATTATGGATAACTCTGTTGGAAACCAGGATAATGAACAGTTAGTATATCCAAGAGAGTGGCTAGTCCATGCTTCAAACTAAGCAAACAATATCACCATCATCACCATTATCATCATCATCATCATCATCATCATCATCATTTTGGATATTCAGCAATTTCTGCTAAGTTGTCTATGTGGTTCAAAATATACAATACAGGTTTTCTTAAAATGTTATATAAGTAACATCTGTTCATTCATCTACAAGGTCTACTAGCAAATGTTGTTCTCAGAAGAGCTCAGTGATAGACTCCAGCACATACTTCTGCACGTGAGGATTTAATTGTTTCCCGTGAGGAAAACTCTGCATGGTATTCTATAGGCATCTTTTTCATTCAATTGATTTCACATCACATTTCTTAGTATACTGCATGGTCTCTTAGTGTCATGATTCTTGACAGACTTCCTAATAAATGCTTAGTTAAAACAAAAAAGACAAAAAAAAACTTTCCTCTTTTTGGTCACACAGGAAATAACACCTGAAAAATCAATAGATTTTCATTCCTCATCTTTACCTAAAGTTTCATGTATCAGTTGTGCTAGAAATGAAAGATATTCATCAAAACTGTTTGGTTTTGGACATAATTTTTTTTTTCAGAGAAGATGACAAACCTATACTCTTGGGACTAAATAAGCCCTTCCATGTCAATATTTATTACTGAGTCTTTGACTCAAAAATAACTTGAAAAAGAAATGGTATCTACACCATCATCACCATAAAATCACAGCAATAGTATAAGAATTGTGAACAAGTATTTCCAAGTAAAAACAGCCTAAAAGTACAATTATACTTTTCTGAGATCGAAGTCTGGTTTAATTACAGAGAGATAAGAGTTTGTGCTTACTATCATAGCTTTCAAAAATCTGTCTAAGGAGGTGTGGTAAGCAATTGTTTTAGATAAGGTTGTATCCAAAAAAAAACAAACTATAAGAAACATCTCTTGATTTGTTTATTTTATTATTGTAGATCTGATAAAATAATTATTTTCTGATAGCATGTGGAGAGGGTGGAAGCATGAACACATGGAAAGAAGCCTAGAGTGGGTGAATGAATGTAAGATTGGTCCGCTAGGCAACTGTCAATGGCTTGCTCACAGGGTACTGGAAAATACTCAGTGACAGACCAACCACAGCATTTAGCACATAGTAGGGAGTCAATACATTTTGAATGTATGAACAAAACAATGACTAAACCTATCAATTTATGCAAGAATCATTAAATAGGTAAAGAAATAAAACAAGGTGGGAGGTCAGACTTAAGGTCGGGGGGGGGAGAGCATGTGTTGAATCAGCTCATGGGCTAGAAAGATGTGACTCATGATCTTCATACAGTTTATTATCCAGAATCTGTGTGATAATCATTTTTTATGAAAAAGCATAATAAATAAATACCAAATGGTTATTTTCAGATAGTGTCAGATACAAATTGCCCTTTAAAGACAAGTTGCAATTCAATAAATAAAAGCCTGGAATAGTGTCAACTGGTTCAAACTATTGTCATATGAAAGTTAATGGCCCTGGCTGGTTGGCTCAGTGGTAGAGCGTCAGGCTGGCATGCAGAAGTCCTGTGTTCAATTCCCGGCCAGGGCACACAGGAGAAGCACCCATCTGCTTCTCCACCCCTCCCCCTCTCCTTCCTCTCTGTCTCTCTCTTCCCCTCCCGCAGTGAGGCTCCATTGGAGCAGAGATGGCCCGGGCGCTGGGGATGGCTCTGTGGCCTCTGCCTCAGGCGCTGGAGTGGCTCTGGTCGCAACAGAGCGATGCCCCGGATGGGCAGAGCATCGCCCCCTGGTGGGCAGAGCATCGCCCCTGGTGGGCGTGCTGGGTGGATCCGGTCGGGCGCATATGGGAGTCTGTCTGACTTTCTCTGCCCATTTCCAGCTTCAGAAAAATTCAAAAATACAAAAAAAAAAAAAAAAAAAAAGAAAAGAAAGTTAATGGCAAGGAATCCTGCTATATAGCTGGACAAGAGAAATGTCATACACATACACTTGCACATACAAGCCCATATCCTCTTGCTCAATCTCTTATTGTACTAACAGGTTAATGAAAACCCTTGGAATAATATTAGCACTTGAAAGAATGGTATATTGAGCATGGAGATGAGAAATAATCTAGCAAGAAATATTTACTCTGCGTCAGAGATTGGGGCATATATCCCAGTAAAGTTTACAGTAGGGTTGAGGCTTTTATATTATTTGAAGCCTTGGCTTCTGTCCTCAAGAAACTTGTAATCAATTTACAAAAATAAGAGAGAGAAGATGGCAGCGGAGTAGGTGGATGCACAGACACCCAGCTCTCAACACCAAACTGGAATACAAATCAATTTAGAAAAAATCAGCATGAAAAACCAACACTGAACTGCAAGAACAGCTCTCAAAAACCAAGGAGCAAAGAGGAAGCCACAATAATCCTGGTAAGGAGTGCCTGAATCTCCTCTGCTTACAGGAACGGAGGGGGGGTGAGGCTGAGAGCCCAGAGAGGATTTCACAGAGGAAAAAGAGCAGAAACTACTGCTCACAGCCACTTACCTGGTGACCAGGGAGCAAGGTGGGTTGAAAAGACCAGCTTATCTCCCAAGTGGAAAAGACAGGGAGAGGGACAGACTGTGAGGGGCTAAGGTATGCAAGAAAAAAAATAAAAAAGCTGACTCATTCGTGCTGGAGGCGGCCATAGCTGGGGGAGGGACTGAACCTTTCACAAAACAGAGCTGAAGTGCTTCCAGATCAGAGATCTCCGGACATCTATCCAGCTCCAATCAGCACAACAAGACACAGCTGAAAACAAGAAGTGGGGAGGAGGGGCAGTAACTCAGGTCTCCATGGAGATCTGAGATACACCTCCCCCTACTAAAGCTGAGAGAAAAAACCCTGCCCCCAGTAAGATTAGTTGGAGGAAGAGACCTTCAGCATCTCAGGTTACACCCACAGCATTCCTGGATACAGTTTCAAGGAAGCCCCCTGCTGAGATCAGTTAACAAGACTATCACCTGTTAAGAAAACAAACAAATCAAGACTTCAAAGCTGCCCAAATCCGAAAGTGGATTACAAATAATAGCTGATACCAACCCACGAAGACCTAAAAATAACACAACTGAAAACTGGAGGCAGACAACACCAAGCCTAGACTCAATCAACTCTACAAATAAAAAAAAAAAAGAAGAAGAAGATGAGAAAACAAAGGAGTGCAATCCAAATGAAACCACAAGAGACACTTTCGAGAGATGAACTGAGTGATATGGAAATAATCAAACTTCCAGATGCGGAGTTCAAAATAATGATTGTAAGGATGCTTAGGGATCTTAGAAAAACAATGGAGGGGGAGTTTGAAAACCTAAATAAAGAAATAGCAAGTATAAAAAAGAATCAGTTGGAGACGACAAATACAATATCAGAAATAAAGACCACAATGGAAGGAATTAAAAACAGGATAGATAGAGCAGAGGATCGAATCAGCGAGTTAGAAGACAACTGGAATGAAGGCATGAAAGCAGAGAAGAAAAGAGAAAAAAGACTCAAAAAGTCAGAGGAAACTCTTAGAGAGCTCTGTGACAACATGAAGAGAAATAACATACGCATCATAGGGGTTCCTGAAGAAGAAGAAAAAGAACAAGGGATAGAGACTTTGTTCAATCATATCATAGCTGAAAACTTCCCTAAATTAATGCAAGGAAACTCTCACAAATCCAAGAAGCACAGAGGACTCCATTAAAGAGAAACCCAAAGAAACCTACACCAAGACACATCATAATTAAAATACCAAAGCTAAGCGATAAAGAGAAAATATTAAAAGCTGCAAGAGAAAAAAAAAAGTTATCACCTACAAAGGAGCCCCCATAAGGATGACATCTGACTTCTCAACAGAAACACTTGAGGCCAGAAGGGAATGGCAAGAAATATTCAAAGTAATGCAGAACAAGAACCTACAACCAAGACTACTTTATCCAGCAAGGCTATCGTTTAAAATTGAAGGAGAAATAAAAAGCTTCCCAGACAAAAAACAACTCAAGGAATTCATTACAACCAAACCAATGCTGCAGGAAATATTAAGGGGCCTGGTGTAAACAGATAAAGTGGGAAAAGAATACAGAAAAAAAAAAAAGAAAAAGGAATACACCTTTAAAGAAGAAAATGGCAATAAACAACTACATATCAATAATAACCTTAAATGTAAATGGATTAAATGATCCAATCAAAAGACATAGGGTAGCTGCGTGGATAAGAAAACAGGACCCATACATATGTTGTCTACAAGAGACACACCTTAGAACAAAAGACACACACAGATTGAAGGTAAAAGGATGGAAAAAAATGTTTCATGCAAATGGAAATGAAAAAAAAGCTGGGATAGCAATACTTATATCAGACAAATTGGACTTTAAAACAAAGGATATAGTAAGAGATAAAGAAGGCCACTACATAATGATAAAGGGAGTAATCCAACAGGAAGATATAACTATTATAAATATCTATGCACCTAATATAGGAGCACCCAAATATATAAAACAGACTTTGATGGATTTAAAGGGTGAGATCAACAGCAATACTATAATAGTAGGGGATTTCAATACCCCACTAACATCACTAGATAGATCCTCAAGAAAGAAAATTAACAAAGAAACAGCAGACTTATTGGAAACACTAGATCAACTCGATTTAATAGATATCTTCAGAACCTTTCACCCTAAAGCAGCAGAATATACATTCTTTTCAAGTGCTCATGGTACATTCTCTAGGATAGACCACATGTTAGGGCACAAAAGTGCTCTCAACAAATTTAAGAAGACTGAAATCATATCAAGCACTTTCTCCGATCACAACGGCATGAAACTAGAAATGAATCACAGCAGAAAAGCTCAAAAATTCTCAAACACATGGAAACTAAATAGCAGGGTGTTAAATAATGAATGGATTAAGAATGAGATCAAAGAAGAAATAAAGAAATTCCTAGAAACGAATGACAATGAGCATACAACAACTCAAAATTTATGGGACACAGCGAAAGCAGTGCTGAGAGGGAAGTTCAGAGCACTACAGGCACACTTTCAGAAGCTAGAAAAAGCTCAAATAAACAACTTAACCCTGCATCTAAAAGAATTAGAAAAAGAACAGCAAGTAAAGCCCAAATGTAGTAGAAGGAAGGAAATAATAAAGATCAGAGCAGAAATAAATGACATAGAGGCTAAAGAAACAATACAGAGGATCAATGAAACTAGGAGCTGGTTCTTTGAAAAGGTAAACAAGATTGATGCACCTTTAAGTAGACTCACCAAGAAAAAGAGAGAGAGGACTCAAATAAATAAAATTAGAAATGAGAGAGGAGAAATAACAACTGACACAACAGAAATACAAAATATTGTAAGAAAATACTATGAAGAACTGTATGCCAAAAAACTAGACAACCTAGATGAAATAAACAAATTCCTTGAAACGTACAATCTTCTAAAAATCAATCTGGAAGAATCAGAAAACTTAAACAGACCAATTACACCAAAGGAGATCGAAACAGTTATCAAAAAACTCCCAACAAAGAAAAGTCCGGGGCCCGATGGCTTCACAACGGAATTCTACCAAATATTCAAAGAAGAACTAACTCCTATCCTTCTCAAACTATTTCAAAAAATTCAAGAGGAAGGAAGACTTCCAAACTCCTTTTATGAGGCGAGCATAATTCTGATTCCAAAACCAGGCAAAGACCACACAAAGAAAGAAAATTATAGGCCAATATCTCTGATGAATATAGATGCTAAAATCCTCAACAAAATATTAGCAAACCAGATCCAACAATATGTGGAAAAAATCATACACCATGATCAAGTGGGATTTATTCTGGGGAGGCAAGGCTGGTACAATATTCGTAAATCAATCAATGTGATTCATCACATAAACAAAAAGAAGGAGAAAAACCATATGATAATTTCAATAGATGCAGAAAAAGCATTTGATAAAATCCAGCACCCATTCATGATCAAAACTCTCAGCAAAGTGGGAATACAGAGAACATACCTCAACATGATAAAAGCCATCTATGAGAAACCCACAGCCAACATCATACTCAATGGGCAAAAATTAAAAGCAATACCCTTAAGATCAGGAACAAGGCAGGTGTGCCCCCTTTCACCACTCTTATTTAACATAGTCCTGGAAGTCCTAGCCACAGCAATCAGACAAGAAGAAGAAATAAAAGGCATTCAAGTTGGAAAAGAAGAAGTAAAACTATCATTATTTGCAGATGATATGATATTGTATATAGAAAACCCTAAAGTCTCAGTCAAAAAACTACTGGACCTGATAAATAAATTCAGCAAAGTGGCAGGATATAAAATCAATACTCAGAAATCAGAAGCATTTTTATACACCAACAATGAACAGTCAGAAAGAGAAATTAAGGAAACAATCCCCTTCACAATTACAGCTAAAAAAATAAAGTACCTAGGAGTAAACTTAACCAAGGAGACTAAAGACTTGTACTTGGAAAATTACAAAACATTGATAAAAGAAATCAAGGAAGATACTAACAAGTGGAAGCATATACCGTGCTCATGGTTAGGAAGAATAAACATCATTAAAATGTCTATATTACCCAAAGCAATTTATAAATTCAATGCAATACCAATTAAAATACCAATGACATACTTCAAAGATATAGAACACATATTCCAAAAATTTATATGGAACCAAAAAAGGACACGAATAGCCTCAGCAATCTTAAAAAAGAAGAATAAAGTGGGAGGTATCACACTTCCTGATATCAAGTTATACTACAAGGCCATTGTACTCAAAACAGCCTGGTACTGGCATAAGAACAGGCATATAGATCAATGGAATAGAACAGAGAACCCAGAAATAAACCCACAGTTCTATGGACAACTGATATTTGACAAAGGAGGTAAGGAAATACAATGGAGTAAAGACAGCCTCTTTAACAAATGGTGTTGGGAAAATTGGACAGCTACCTGCAAAAAAATGAAACTAGATCACCAGCTTACACCACTCACAAAAATAAACTCAAAATGGATAAAAGACTTGAATGTAGGCCGTGAAACCATAAGCATCTTAGAAGAAAACATAGGCAGTAAGCTCTCCGACATCTCTCGGAGCAATATATTTGCTGATTTATCTCCACGGGGAAGTGAAATAAAAGACAGGATAAACAAATGGGACTATATCAAACTAAAAAGCTTTTGCACAGCTAAAGACAACAAGAACAGAATAAAAAGACAAACTACACAATGGGAGAACATATTTGACAATACGTCTGATAAGGGGTTAATAACCAAAATTTATAAAGAACTTGTAAAACTCAACACCAGGAAGACAAACAACCCAATCCAAAAATGGGCAAAAGAGATGAATAGACACTTCTCCAAAGAGGACATACAGATGGCCAATAGGCATATGAAAAAATGCTCAACATCACTAATCATTAGAGAAATGCAAATTAAAACCACAATGAGATATCACCTCACACCAGTCAGAATGGCGCTTATCAACAAAACAACACAGAATAAGTGCTGGCAAGGATGTGGAGAAAAGGGGACCCTCCTGCACTGCTGGTGGGAATGCAGACTGGTGCAGCCACTGTGGAAAACAGTATGGAGATTCCTCAAAAAACTGAAAATCGAACCGCCTTTTTTCCCAGCTATCCCACTTTCAGGAATATACCCCAAGGACACCGTAGAACGGCTCGAAAAGGAGAAATGCACCCGCATGTTTGTGGCAGCATTGTTCACAATAGCGAAGATCTGGAAACAGCCCAAGTGTCCGTCAGAGGACGAGTGGATTAAAAAACTTTGGTACATATATACTATGGAATACTACTCAGCCATAAGAAATGATTACATCGGATCATTTACAATAACATGGATGGACCTTGATAACATTATACGGAGTGAAATAAGTAAATCAGAAAAAAAGCAGAGATGAATCCATACATAGAAGGGACATAAAAATGAGACTCAGAGACATGAACAAGAATGTGATGGCAACAGGGGCGGGGGGGTTGGGGGAGGGGGGGAGGGGGTGAAGAAGGAGAGAGGGGTTAGGGGAGGGGAGGGGCACAAAGAAAACCAGATAGAAGGTGACAGAAGACAATTTAACTTTGCGGGAGGGGTATACAGCACAATCAAATGTCAAAATAATCTAGAGATATTTTCTCTCAACATATGTACCCTGATTTATCAATGTCACTGCATTAAATTTAATAAAAAAATATTAATATTAAAAAAAATTAAAAAAAAAATAAGACAGATATATTTTTATAATTAGTGTCAAATTTAATTACAGTACACTTATGTGCTACCGTGTATCAGGAATAAATTTATGAATGTTTGTTATGAAAGAGAACAGTGTGATGGCATGGTGCGACACTGAACCTCCCAAATGTGGAAAGTTCAAGGTCACAGAGCGTATTAGAGCAGAAACTGGAATGCAAGGCTCCTATCTCCATGAGTCATCTGTTTTCCTCATTCTAACCAGTAAAATAGCAGGTAAATATTGTGAGAGTAATAACATAACTCTGTTTTTAGTTTACTATTTTCCTCCATTTAAAACAGAAACTAAAATAAAGCTCCACAAGTTTTCTGAATAAATGCTCAGAATAGTCAAAATATGAGTGAAAACTGTTTGATTAGCTGTTATTAGCAAGACAGGTAATAGCAAATGTTGGAGAGGCTGTGGAGAAAAAGGAACCCTCATACACTGTTGGTGGGAATGTAAAGTAGTACAACCATTATGGAAGAAAGTATGGTGGTTCCTCAAAAAACTGAAAATAGAACTACCTTATGACCCAGCAATCCCTCTACTGGGTATATACCCCAAAAACTCAGAAACATTGATACGTAAAGACACATGCAGCCCCATGTTTATTGCAGCATTGTTCACAGTGGCCAGGACATGGAAACAACCAAAAAGCCCATCAATAGATGACTGGATAAAGAAGATGTGGCACATATACACTATGGAATACTACTCAGCCATAAGAAATGATGACATTGGAACATTTACAGCAAAATGGTGGGATCTTGATAACATGATACGAAGCGAAATAAGTAAATCAGAAAAAACCAGGAACTGTATTATTCCATACGTAGGTGGGACGTAATAGTGAAACTAAGAGACATTGATAAGAGTGTGGTGGTTATGGGGGGGAGGGGGGAATGGGAGAGGGAAAGGGGGTGGGGAGGGGCACAAAGAAAACAAGATAGAAGGTGACAGAGGACAATCTGACTTTGGGTGGTGGGTATGCAACATAAGTGAACGACAAGATAACCTGGACTTGTTATCTTTGAATATATGTATCCTGATTTATTGATGTCACCCCATTAAAAAAAATAAAATTATAAGAAAAATATATAAAAAAAGTATGAGTGAATACCTTACAAGTAAGAATAAATATGACATCATTTTAATGACAAGTATTTGATACTTTGGAATACCTAGTAGCTCTTTTTATCTTATGCAATCCCCATAATAATATTTTGAGTTCAAAAAATATTATTCTGCTCATTTTACAGATGAGAAAACCAATGTTCAAGGAAACTAAAGACATTTCTCAATGAACCACATAGCCAATTCTTAAAACTATCTCTGCCCCAGAGAGTACTGGGATGATTGTTGGTATGAAGCATGATCAAGTGAGAGGGCTAAGATTAATGATAGGAAAACTACAAGCCAAGTAAAGAATTTTTCCCTCAAAACAAACTAAAGCAGGTAGTCTGTGTAAAATTCATGGAACAAATGCATGAAGTCATTTTATCTTTCCAATTTTCTAGTTTGATCGAAACAATTCTAACTAGCTTTGTAGAGGGGAGGAAAGGGAAAAAGGAAAGAAGTAGAAAGAGAAAGAACCTCGCTGTCAGAAAATAAATAGCAACTTTATAGTTTTTCATCAGCATAATGGACTGTTAGGGCATCAATCTGTAATGTCCTAGAATCTAGACTAGGTCTATCCTGACTCAAGAAGAGTAGAGACCCTCTTACTCATATATCCCCAACTGCATTCTAGTTACAGGTAGGGACTCTGCCAAAATTCCCCATTGCTACCTAGCACCACTGAACTTCCTGAAAATGCCATTTCTTCACTGTTTCTGCAATCAGTGATGTAGTAGGCATAGTTTCGTTTCTTTGTTTTTGTTTCTTTAAATATTATTATTAGGTTCTTCATTGGTTGATTATTTTTTCCATGACTCCCAACATTTGGTGTATAAGATGCAAAATCTGAGGAAATCAATTACTTCCTTTTTTTTAATAAATTTTTATTAATGGTAATGGGATGACATTAATAAATCAGGGTACATATATTCAAAGAAAACATGTCTAGGTTATTTTGTCATTAAATTATGTTGCAAACCCCTCGCCCAAAGTCAGATTGTCCTCCGTCACCCTCTATCTAGTTCTCTGTGCCCCTCCCCCTCCCCCTAACTCTCTCCCTCCCTCCCTCCCATGTCCTCCCTCCCCCCCCCCACCCTTGGTAACCACCACACTTTTGTCCATGTCTCTTAGTCTCATTTTTATGTTCCACCAATGTATGGAATCATGTAGTTCTTGTTTTTTTCTGATTTACTTATTTCACTCCTTATAATGTTATCAAGATCCCACCATTTTGCTGTAAATGATCTGATGTCATCATTTCTTATGGCTGAGTAGTATTCCATAGTGTATATGTGCCACATCTTCTTTATCCAGTCTTCTATTGAAGGGCTTTTTGGTTGTTTCCATGTCTTGGCCACTGTGAACAGTGCTGCAATGAACATGGGGCTACATGTGTCTTCACGTATCAATGTTTCTGAGGTTTTGGGGTATATACCCAGTAGAGGGATTGCTGGGTCATAAGGTAGTTCTATTTGCAGTTTTTTGAGGAACCACCATACTTTCCTCCATAATGGTTGTACTACTTTACAGTCCCACCAACAGTGAATGAGGGTTCCTTTTTCTCCACAGCCTCTCCAACATTTGCTATTACCCGTCTTGTTGATAATAGCTAATCTAACAGGATGAGGTGGTATCTCATTGTAGTTTTGATTTGCATTTCTCTAATAACTAATGAAGCTGAGCATCTTTTCATATATCTGTTGGCCATTTGTGTCTCTTCCTGGGAGAAGTGTCTGTTCATGTCCTCTTCCCATTTTTTTATTGGATTGTTTGTTTGTTTGTTGTTGAGTTTTATGAGTTCTTTGTAAATTTTGGATATTAGGCCCTTATCTGAGCTGTCGTTTGAAAATATCAGTTCCCATATAGTTGGCTGTCTGTTTATTTTGATATCAGTTTCTCTTGCTGAGCAAAAACTTTTAATTCTGATGTAGTCCCATTCATTTATCTTTGCCTTCACTTCTCTTGCCATTGGAGTCAAGTTCATAAAATGTTCTTTAAAACCCAGGTCCATGATTTTAGTATCTATGTCTTCTTCTATGTACTTTATTGTTTCAGGTCTTATATTTAGGTCTTTGATCCATTTTGAATTAATTTTAGTACACGGGGACAGGCTGTAGTCGAGTTTCATTCTTTTGCATGTGGCTTTCCAGTTTTCCCAACATCATTTGTTGAAGAGGCTTTCTTTTCTCCATTGTGTGTTGTTGGCCCCTTTATCAAAGATTATTTGACCATATATATGTGGTTTTATTTCTGGGCTTTCTATTCTGTTCCATTGATCTGAGTGTCTATTTTTTTGCCAATACCATGCTGTTTTGATTATCGTGGCCCTATAATATAGCTTAAAGTCAGGTATTTCAATGCCCCCAGCTTCATTCTTTTTCCTTAGGATTGTTTTGGCTATTCGGGGTTTTTTATAGTACCATATAAATCTGATGATTTTTTGTTCCATTTCTTTAAAAAATCTCATAGGGATTTTGATGGGAATTGCATTAAATTTGTATATTGCTTTGGGTAATATGGCCATTTTGATTATATTTATTCTTCCTATCCAAGAACAAGGAATATTTTTCCATCTCATTGTATCTTTTTCGATTTCCCTTAACAATGCTTTGTAATTTTCATTATATAGGTCCTTTACGTTCTTTGTTATGTTTATTCCTAGGTATTTTATTTTTTTTGTTGCAATCGTGAAGGGGATTATCTTTTTGAGTTCGTTTTCTAATATTTCATTGTTGGCATATAGAAAGGCTATGGACTTTTGTATGTTAATTTTGTATCCTGCGACCTTACTGTATTGGTTTATTGTTTCTAATAATCTTTTTGTGGAGTCCTTCGGGTTTTCGATGTATAGGATCATATCATCAGCAAAAAGTGATAGCTTTACTTCTTCTTTTCCGATATGGATGCCTTTTATTTCTTTGTCTTGTCTGATTGCTCTGGCCAGAACTTCTAGCACCACGTTGAATAAGAGTGGAGAGAGTGGACAACCCTGTCTTGTTCCTGATTTAAGGTAGAAAGTCCTCAATTTTATGCCGTTTAATATGATGTTGGCTGATGGTTTATCATATATGGCCTTTATCATGTTGAGATATTTTCCTTCTATACCCATTTTGTTGAGAGTCTTAAACATAAAATTGTGTTGTATTTTATCAAAAGCCTTTTCTGCATCTATTGATAAGATCATGTGGTTTTTGTTCTTTGTTTTGTTGATATGGTGTATTACGTTAACCGTTTTGTGTATGTTGAACCATCCTTGAGATTCTGGGATGAATCCCACTTGATCATGATGTATTATTTTTTTAATATGTTGTTGTATTCGGTTTGCCAGTACTTTGTTTAGTATTTTAGCATCTGTATTCATTAGAGATATTGGTCTGTAGTTTTCTTTCTTTGTGCCATCCTTGCCAGGTTTTGGTATGAGGGTTATGTTGGCCTCATAAAATGTGTTTGGAAGTATTGCTTCTTCTTCAATTTTTGGAAGACTTTGAGTAGAATAGGAACCAAGTCTTCTTTGAATGTTTGATAGAATTCACTAGTATAACCGTCTGGGCCTGGACTTTTATTTTTGGGGAGATTTTTAATAGTTTTTTCTATTTCCTCCCTGCTGATTGGTCTGTTTAGGCTTTCTGCTTCTTCATGACTCAGTCTAGGAAGGTTGCATTGTTCTAGGAATTTATCCATTTCTTCTAGATTGTTGTATTTGGTGGCATATAATTTTTCATAGTATTCTACAATAATTCTTTGTATATCTATGATGTCTGTGGTGATCTCTCCTCTTTCATTTTGGATTTTATTTATTTGAGTCCTGTGTCTTTTTTCCTTGGTGAGTCTTGCCAAGGGTTTGTCAATTTTGTTGATCTTTTCAAAGAACCAGCTCCTTGTTTTATTGATTTTTTCTATAGTTTTTCGGTTCTCTATTTCATTTATTTCTGCTCTGATTTTTATTATCTCCTTTCTTCGGCTGGTTTTGGGTTGTCTTTGTTCTTCTTTTTCTAGTTCCTTAAGGTGTGAAGTTAAGTGGTTTACTTCGGCTCTCTCTTGTTTGTTCATATAGGCCTGAAGTGATATGAACTTTCCTCTTATTACTGCTTTTGCTGCATCCCAGAGATTCTGATATGTCGTATTTTCATTTTCATTTGTCTGTATATATCTTTTGATATCGGCGCTTATTTCTTCTTTGACCCATTCATTTTTTAGAAGTATGTTGTTTAGTTTCCACATTTTTGTGGGTTTTTCCCCCTCTTTTTTGCAGTTGAATTCTAGTTTCAAGGCTTTATGATCAGAAAATATGCTTGGTACAATTTCAATTTTTCTAAATTTGCTGATATTGTCTTTGTGGCCCAACATATGGTCAATTCTTGAGAATGTTCCATGTACACTAGAGAAAAATGTATACTCTGTCGCTTTGGGATGAAGTGTCCTGTAGATGTCTATCATATCCAGGTGTTCTAGTATTTCGTTTAAGGCCACTATATCTTTATTGATTCTCTGTTTGGATGACCGATCTAGAGCCGTCAGCGGTGTATTGAGGTCTCCAAGTATGATTGTATTTTTGTTAGTCTTTGTTTTAAGGTCAATAAGTAGCTGTCTTATATATTTTGGTGCTCCTTGGTTTGGTGCATATATATTAAGGATTGTTATGTCTTCTTGATTCAGTGTCCCCTTAATCATTATGAAATGACCATTTTTGTCTCTGAGTACTTTTTCTGTCTTGTAGTCAGCATTATTAGATATGAGTATTGCTACGCCTGCTTTTTTTTGGGTGTTGTTTGCTTGGAGTATTGTTTTCCAGCCTTTCACTTTGAATTTGTTTTTATCCTTGTTGCTTAGATGTGTTTCTTGTAGGCAGCATATAGTTGGATTTTCTTTTTTAATCCATTCTGCTACTCTGTGTCTTTTTATTGGTAAGTTTAATCCATTTACATTTAGTGTAACTATTGACACTTGTGGGTTCCCTACTGCCATTTTATAAATTGCTTTCTGTTAGTTTTGTATCTAGTTTGATTCTTCTCTTTTGTTTTTCTATCATTTGTTTTTGTTTGTTTATGTTCCATACTTCTTTCCTCTGTTGCTACCTTTTTTAAGTCAAGTGTTTTTGTGGTGGTTTTTTTAAGGGTGGTTACCATTAAGTAATGAAAAGGGTACCTACCATATTCATTGTAGTACCCTATCTTATAAGTATTTCTGCACTTCATCATCCTTTGCTACTGTTAATCTCCATCCTCTCCCCCCTTTTTTTCCTTTGTTGTCACAGTTTAAGTTTGGTTTTATTGTGTTCTTGATGGAGCTGTTACTTGTGGTGTTGTTTTCTTTTGTTCTTTGAATCTGGTTGGAAAACCCCCTTTAGTATTTCCTGGAGTGGGGGCTTTCTGTTGATAAATTCTCTCATCTTTTCTGTATTTGTGAATGTTTTTATATCTCCTTCATACTTGAAGGATAGCTTTGATGGGTATAGTATTCTTGGCTGAAAGTTCCTCTCTTTCAGGGCTTTAAATATTGGGGTCCACTCTCTTCTAGCTTGTAGAGTTTCTGCTGAGAAATCTGATGATAATCTAATAGGCCTTCCTTTATATGTTGTACTCTTCTTTTCCCTGGCTGCCTTGAGAATTTTTTCTTTGTCATTGGTTTGTGTCATCTTTATTATGATGTGCCTTGGAGTGGGTTTGTTGGGGTTAAGAAAACTTGGTGTTCTGTTTGCTTCTTGAATTTTAGGCTTTAGTTCTTTCCACAGGCTTGGGAAGTTCTCGTCTATTATTTGTTTGAGTATATTCTCCATTCCATTTTCTTTCTCTTCTCCCTCTGATATACCTATTATTCTTATGTTATTCTTTCTGATGGAGTCAGACAATTCCTGTAGGGCTTTCTCTTTTTTTATTATTTTTGAGTCTCTTTCTTCTTCTCTGTTGTGCCTCAAGTTGTTTGTCTTCTATTTCACTAATCCTATCTTCAATCTGGGCTGTTCTGTTAGCTAAGCTTGTTACCTCGTTTTTCAGCTCGTGAATTGAGTTTTTCATTTCTGTTTGATTTGTTTTTATAGTTTCAATTTCCTTGGTAATATATTCTTTGTATTCATTGAGTTGTTTTCTGATCTCCCTATATTGCCTTTCTGTGTTTTCTTGTATATCTCTGAGTATTTTTAAGATTTCTAGTTTAAATTCTCTGTCATTTAGCTCCAAGGCTTCCAATATGTTAAGTCTTTTCTCCATAGATTTTTCGACATCTATTTGTGTTACCTCTCTTTCTTTTGTATCCATAATATTCGATTTCCTCTTTCTTATCGGCATCTGAAGGTGGTCTTATTGATAGCACTAATTAGAATTAATAAAGAGTAAAAAGTAAAAAAAAAAAAAAAAGGTAAAACACCCCACAAAAAAAAAACAGTAATAATTTATTATTTCCCTCTTTTTTTCTCTCTTCTCTTTCCCTCCTCTCCCCTCCTCAGGGAAATATCGTGCCTATAATGGAGGGCCTGACTTGGGGTGAAGAGTTCAAGGGGCAAAAAAAGGGAGTAGGGACCTACTAAATGCAAAAAAAAAAAAAGGAAGAAAATCTTAGACAAGCATAAGATGATTTGCATGTAAGTGTTGGTCAACTAAGAGATATAATGAGAGGGATAAGAGGGAACCAGAAAAAAGGACCAAAAAAGAATAATAAAGAAGAAAAAATAAAAATAATAAGTAAAAATCTGTTGTATTAAGTGTAGCGAAGACTAAATACAATGGAGACCTTGGGTTGGGAGGACCCAAAATGCCACAAAAATAAACTAACAAGAAAAAAAAATAAAAACAAAAGCAAAAAAGAGAAATAAAGCCAAAAAAAAGCCTTGAGTCCCAAATTAACTAATTTGTTCGTGATTGAGGATTATATAGGAGGAAAGTAAAATGAGAAAAGAAAAAACGAATAGAAAGGAAGAAATAAGAAAAAGAGAAAAACGAAGGAAGAAATAAAATAGGAAGAGAAAAAAACAAAATAAAGCAAGACAAAAAAAAAAAAGAGGAGAGAGTGAGAGTTAAGTGTTTTGGAGTATAACCTTAAAGGAGGGTGAGGATGAAGAAGAAAAATAAAATGCAACACTCATGGGTAGTGTAGTTCAAGAAAGGGGAAGCATAAGATGGGCAGAGAATAGAAGGACCGAGGTGGAGGAAATAAAGGCAAGAATATAGAAGAAACAAACAACAACAACAAAAAAAAATTAGTGGATCAAGTTGTAAAGTCTGTGGGTTTTTCTTGATTTTGAGAGGTTAACTTCTTCCTTTTTCTTTTCTCTCCCTCTTCCTGGTCGGTGACTCTGTACCCCAGGCTCTGCCCCTGTGTCACTCTTAGGTAGGGATTTGCAGTTGATGGGATTCTATGGCAATGTCATATAATTGGCTTTAGTCTTGCTGAAAGTAAAGGCTTGTTGGCGTTTGCAGGGTCCAACGATGAGAGAGTTTGCTTTCCTGGATTCTCTCTCCTAGTCCCCCCTTTCTGAATTAGCAGCCTGTTGATCCAGCTATAAGGCTGCAACTGCTTCTGCCTGGGGAGTAAGAGGCTCAAAGAGCTGGGAAATCCCCACTCTATCCCCACTCAGTGCAAGGCTTTGGGAAAGGCTCTGAGAGTCAGGGCCTCCAGTGTAATCAGGCGGGGGTGGGAGTCAATTGTTGTCAAGGTGACTGTTCAGCGCCTATCATTTAGTTGGACCTCTCAACCCAGGCTTTCCACACTTTGTAGCCTGTTTTTGCAGGGAAGAAGAGGCACTAGTCTCTGCTTACGACTAGTGTAGTATAGACCTTATTATCTGCCAAGTCCTTCTTGTTAGCGTTTATCCCTGAATATGGAGGCTCTATCAATCAGAAGTTGCCCCCGCCCCTTTAGTGAGAGGCACTAAAAAATATCACGCCTCTTGTCTTGGATCGCTGAACTGAGAGAGATCTTATCAATTAGAACCGAGGGTGCGCAGATTTTATGGGTTAAGCTAATTTCAGTGATTGGGTCGCAGCTGTGCTTCCGAAGGTATTTTAGGCTGCCTGCACGCGCCCCTCCCCCAACGCTTGATTGTTAGCTTGAATGGCTGGGTGAGGTGCCCCGCCCACCGAGAGAATCTCCCAAGCCTCTCCCGCTTGCCCCGCCGCTGGCGGCTGGACCGCACCAGGTGCAGGATAATGGAGCCCCCTGGGTGTGCGGGCCAGCAGGGCGCCCTGGGGGCGTGGAATGCCCAAGGCACGCGCGCGAATGGGGCGCTCCGGGCACCGGTGGGCGGCGACCCCCACTCGCAGAGTGTGGGCCGCTGGGAATGTCAGCGGTGCTCAACCGGACCGGGCGCGCGCGCGGCTGCTCGCTGCGGCGGCTCTCGGTGGCGGCTCGCGGCGGCTCGCGGTTCCCAAGTATATGGGCTGACTCACCACAGGCGCACTTCCTTGGGGTTTGAAAGAACGTCCCTGTGGTAGATTCCTCCACACCCTCGTCTCTCAGATTCAAGTGATAACAGTCCTTTCGCTATCAGTTTGTGTGGAACTCCGGAATGCTCCGAGGATAAATTTTTCTGTTTCTAGTTGATAAATTTGTTGTGATTTGGGGGAGAGCTGTCGGACGCGCTGCTCACGGCGCCATTTCCGTGACGTCACTCCGAAATCAATTACTTTCTATTGCTTTCTTTATTTACATCACGAAGTGATTGGGAGAACAAGTTAAGGAAAATGAAAAAAAAAACACCTTATTTGTAATCTATAACATAAAAAAATATTATTTCATTGGAACAGGTGTTTTCAGTGTTTCTTTAACTAATTTCCATATTACCATGAATTTACCAACATCGTTAACAATGAAGAGTTGAAATTATATAAACAGACTACCATGTGAGAAATTCTCAAATGCAATACTTAATTTTAATTAGTCAACAATAAATGATCTGACACAGGGTTTGGAAGCCTGACATTTTGCAACTTTGCTGAGATAAAGTACTTTGTAAGACCCCATCAAAAAGCTTATCAAAATCCTCAATTCTTGAGGACAAAAAAGAAAAGGCTTTTTTTTTGCCTTTCTCCCTTTCAATTTAATAGAATTTTATGACTACAGCTAAATAAAAACCCAACAAAGTATATAATCCTGACCTTTTCACTCACATGTGGGGGAAAAAATTTGTTCAAAGCAAGTAAAGGAAGACAAATTTTTGAAACTTCTATTATTTCAATTACTCACAAAAATATAAATGCAACAGAACATTTGGAATGGAATAAAAGAGACAAAATTAAATAGAAATGACACATGATCAGGCATCTTTTTCATAGCTGTCTGGTCCTCTTATGATTCACTGCTAGAGACAGAGGTGTCTAAGAAAAAGTTTTATCTTGATTTTTAAATCCTCTTAATGTAATGTAAACTCTTGCTGTAAACCTCTTGCACAGCAAAATGTAAATAATTGGCTTCTTTTGGTGCCAAAAGTAGTCTCCCTATCAGTGGCTTGTAGGAACAAGTCTTCTTTCTCCTGTTCTCCATGTGCTTAGTAAACATCCAATTTAGGCGAGTGCACAACCAAATGAAAAATGATTGATAAGAAATATATGCATGTTGTTGTGTTGGTTCAAGGAAAATCTCACCTCTTGGGAAAGAAAGTGAATTACTACTTCTGCTCAACATTGTAAGTACTGCACAAAGTAATATATATAATAACAGAGTCCAGCACACAATTCACTAAAGCTAATTCACTCAGTGTGCACTGGGCCAGGCAGAAAATGCCATTTGTTTTTGACTTTCATTTTGAATTTCCTTAGGCCCTCAAAATGGTCATACCTAGCTTTCATCAGATGGGACTTCTCACTGAGCTGTATAAAAGAGAAGAGTGACTTGCACTAAAACTGCTGAAATTTAGCAGTACGTATATGAACAGCCTCTTTTTAATGACAGACAGTATCTGTTCTGAATGTGAACCCAGAAAGGAACCTGTCACTAGAAGCCACTCTGCCCACAAGTTTGTTGAGACTGCTTTCTCTCCCTGCTAATAATCAGAAAAAGGATTCCCCATTAATATTTTCATTCCAAGACTGTTGCAAATACCATCGACGGAAGTAAAGCACCCAGCAATAAATAACAAACTGTTTTGTAGGACCAACTGATACCAACAGCTCTACTTTGGGAGTCTCCCAAAAATTCCTCTCATATGAATTTTTTTTTAATTACACCGAATTTCTTTTTTTTTAAAGATTTTATTTATTCATCTTAGAGAGAGGAGACAGAGAGAGAGAGAGAAGGGGGGAGGAGCTGGAAGCATCAACTCCCATATGTGCCTTGACCAGGGAAGCCCGGGGTTTCGAACCAGAGACCTCAGTGTTCCAGGTCGACGCTTTTATCCACTGTGCCACCACAGGTCAGGCACAAATTTCTTTTTCTTTGTGGCATGACACAGGACAGCTATGCTATGCCTCTATCTGTTAAAAGCAGAGGACTTAGAATCCCAACTCTACCCTTGCTCACTGTGTGATCTTAGGTAGGTTGCGTAACCACCTAAGAGTCAGTTTCTTTATCTATAAAAGAATAAGAATACACTCTTGGTTACGCCTTGTCAGGACAAAATAATATAATAACTAAGTGTTTGGAATGGTTTAAGTACATCATAATTTTACTTATTTTCATTAGTATGAGGCATGGTAGTAACATAAATAATATTCAAATATTCCCTACCAAAAATTGTTTCCTTAAATATTTCACCACTCCTCTGCTGGCGGCTACTACATTTTTCCTAAGTCTGCTGCAAGCTTCTTTTACTGTGTCATTGTGCAGACAAAGGTTTATTTTTAAAATTTGCACTGTGCTGATGCTGAATGCCTCGCTGCACCACACGATGCCAAATATCTTAGTTCTGTGTTGTGAAGGCAGGTAAGGGGAGGTTGATGCAATTCTCTTCAAGAAGCCCAGGCTCATTAGGGGCCTGCCATGCTTTGCATTCCTGGCTCAGTCTTCCCCACAATGTGCATCAATCTCGGTCCTATTGGGAAGGGGATTATTCTCCAGTTAAACCTTAAGTAAGACTTTAGCCCTGGTAGTCCCTTAACTGCCGCCTTGGGAGAGGCCCCAAAGCAGTGGATCCTGCGAAGCTTCGTCTGAATGTCTGACCTACTGAGACTGGGAGACAATAAATGTGTGTTATTTTGAGCCACTAGACCTGTAGTGATATTGTTATAAAGCAGTAGGTCACTAATAAAATATGGCCAGGATGCATTTGCAATAACATTGAGTGCTTATTTAGTACAATCTGACTCTATGCATAGGAAATCATTATTTTATTTTAAATTTCCCATATCACTTTGCATAGTAATTAATGCAAAGTAGTACTTATCTTTCTGGACTAAAAATTGGTCTTTGTCTCTCATAATCCTTTTATCCATAAAATAAATAATTTTGGTATACAAATACCACTTCTAATATACACAAACATGTCATACCTGATTAATAATAATTAACTCAGAGTTTGGATTATTGATGCAGTTAATAATATGCAAATGGTCTTGAGTATCCCTAATTCCTAAGTGCCTAATACTGATAATAATAATAATAATAATAATAATAATGATTCATTTGTACTTTAAAAAAATATAATGTTCACCTGACGCTTGTTTTGATATAATTACAGATATCTAGAAATATAATCATAGAAAGAAAAGAAAAGGATAAATTAGTCATAGCCATGCATGCAAAAAAGTATCCAGTCTTAAAAAGAAAATCATTATCTCCCATCCACTTACTATGGTCTGGGTAGGGCTAATCATGACCAGGGTATGGATCATAAATTTGTTCCCTTTTAATTCAAAGGGAGCATATGTGGGAACCAAATTAGCAGGGTGGGCTCATAGTACTCGGCAGCTGGTAGAGACTGAAGCCCGATGATATCTCAGAGGCAAGAGATAAAACAATATCTAAGTGATTCAGCCAGAAGTACTTTCAAATTAATTAAGCCCAGAGACCATGGCGCTGATTTTTTAATGGGCAAATTACAATGTGAAAGGCCCAAAGTGCTCTTCAAGAAATGAGTGGGCAGTGTCAGGGAAGTGGCTCTGGCTCTTTTTTACTTTTAATGTAGGTTTTCCTCTTAAGAAATGTGTTCCTCGCCCCAGGTGCCTTGGCCCTTTTCAGCCTTTATCTAAATTGCCTTGCCCACAGCCGAAGCACCCCTTGACTGAGAGTTCAAGCCACAGAGAGGAGAAGGGGATGACCCTGTCTGGGATTTCAAGAAAACGACAGAGAGGGAGAAGGCAACAGTTTATTAAAACTTGAACTGGAAGGAGAGCAGCGCGCCAATCTAATTAGTGTTTAATGACTGGGCCCAAGTCAGAATGTCAGCCCTGGGCTGCCAGGGAGAAGGAGAGAGAACATGAGGGGGGACAATGACATGGTCAATTGTCTCTCTCTCTCTCTCTCTCTCTTTCTCTCTCTCTCTCTCTCTCTCTCTCTCTCTCTCTCTCTCTCTCTCGTGCCAATTGTAGGAGCTCCCACCGCTGAGGAAATCAAGGTGGAATAAAAAATGTGACTTTTCCTCTACTCCTCCCCCATCCTGCTTCACAATGACAGTGGCCTCAGTGGCCACAAGCTCCGGAGTGTCTTCAGCATCTGTTTCTATGACCGATAAGACCATCATCACCCAGATTTAAAACAATCGCTCCGTGTTCATGAAGGACTATGACAGAATAATTTTGGCAAAGTCATGATAACCCATGAGTATAAACAAGCTTTGATTCAGACAGAACTGATGAACAATCCTAGCTTTACCAGTAACTAATTGGGTGGCAAAATATATAAACCAGTTTTCATGTAATAACAAACAGTCTGTAGGTGATTGGCTGGATCTCTCTAAGTCTCTCTAAGCTATTATCTGTCTTAGGGGAAAACTGCAAGAATTAGAGGAGAAGGTGATAGTATAGGATCTTAGCTCACGTTAGAAACTCAATGAACGTTAACTCTCTATTATACTTGAGAAATGTCAAGGGCAAATAAATGCCGCATCCTCAAACTTCTGTCACTCTACATAAGTTCCAAATATCATTCTGTATACATTTCACTGGTTAATCTCTGCTTGTCTTCAGAAGTGTTGCAGGTAACTAGAGCAAGACCTTTGTATCAAAGAAGTGATCCTGCTTCAGGACACAGAAAGTCCTCACTACACGTCCTCAATAGGTTCTGTGACTTTAAGCGAAATGAGGTATAACAAAACCAATTTACCCAAGGCTTATTGATATAAACAAGTGTTAAGTTCCTACAGTATCTCATCAATGTTATAATAAAATGACATTGAACAAAACTGTGTCATTCAAGGACCTGCTATACTTATTATTGCCATAATATTAGTGGTAGTGATATTATGCAATAGACAAATGATACAGTAGTATTAGAAATAACAAGGTCACAAAAATGAAAGACCTGGCTCCAGCTTCTAGTCAGCACTGACAGAATGAGGGTCCCTTAAGCAAGCAGAGTACATTCTTGGGGTCCGCTTCTCAGATGCCCCTCCACCCATCCTCACAGAAGACACTTTCAGTCAAAGTTTGAGAAGTTGACATTTCTGCCAAATAAAAGCACACCTTTTTGGTGTGGCTCTCAGAAGATAGTTTCTTTTTCTGTTTTAATTCTAAAGTATACCACTCTGTGGCCATCACATAAGCATTTTGTATTTTTCATCCCATTAATGATCAGTTGATTTTTTTTTAAGTGAATGAGAGAGCAAGCGGGACAGACAGAGACAGACAGAAAAGGAGAGAGATGAGAAGCATCAATTCTTTGTTGCGGCACCTTCGTTGTTCATTGACTGCTTTCTCATATGTGATTTGACCAGGGGGCTACAGCAGAGTGAGTGACCCCTTGCTCAAGCCAGTGACCTTGGACTCAAGCTAGCGACCTTGAGATCAAGCCATCGACCTTTGGCTCAAGCCATTAACCATGGGATCATGTCTATGATCTCATGCTAAGCCAGTGACCCCACACTCAAGCTGGTGAGCCCACACTCAAACCGTATGGCCTGTGCTCATGCCAGCAATCCTCAGGGATTCAGACCTGGGTCCTCAGCATCCCAGGCCGATACTCTATTCACACTGCCACTGCCTGGTTAGGCTCTGTTGATTTCTTTATAAATTTTCTAGGGCGGCTCTAACACCTTTAGTAGCTCAAAAACATCATACACTTGTTTTCTCATCATTCTGGAGACCAGAAGTTCAAAATCAAAGTGTTCACAGGGTTGGCTCTTTCTAGAGGCATTTGTTCCGCAGCTCTCTCTAAACCTGTGATGGCTGCTGGAAATCTCTCATGTTCCTTGGCTGGTAAACTTATCACTTCAGCTCAGCTACATCATCACATGGCCTTGCCGTCAGTGTGTCTCTGCTATAAACCTTCTTCTCCTTTTTCTTATAAATATAATCATTGAATTTAGGGCCTATCTTAAATCCAAGAGTATTTAATTCTAAGATCCTGATGTTAATTACATAAACAAATGACACTATTACCAAATAAGGTCACATTCACGGCTACCTGGGATTAAGACTAGGCTGTATCATTCAGAGAAACATTATTCAACACACTGCAGAAGCCTCATATGCCAACAATAAAGGTTACACCGGTCCCCTTAAGCCTTGTCCTTCCACCAGCCATTGACCACAAGCATAAGCTAAGGATGTGTAAAAATATAAATTCGATCCTATCACCCTCCTGCTCAAACCACCCCAAAAGCTTTCCAATGCAGAGCAAAATAAAGCCTTAGATCTTGTTCTGTACGTTAGGGTCTACTGGACCCAAACCCAACATTTTCTTCCCCAATTTTTCCCACAGCTGTCCTTTCCTCCTCTTTCACATTCACTCTGTTCTATAAACACATCAAAAGTTCCTTATACTTTCTGTCCTTGGATTTCTCTTTCTCAAAATCGTTGTTTTTAATCGTTGTGGCTTAACATCAGGGTGGTATGTACCTTTCACCTTTTAGTTCAGATGTCACCACCACAAAGAAGATGCCCTTGATCAAACTCTCTGAAATAGCTCCAGTTCCTCTAAGTCATGCTTCATTTCAGCGCCTGTTTTGCATTCTTTAAGGATGTTATCACAATCTCAAATGACACTTCCTATTAGTGTCCCTGTTTGTTGTCCTCTCCCCAACCAGAATGTAAGTGCCAGGAGTGCAGGGACTGTTTCGGTTACCACTGTTTCTCCACCATAATACTAGTGTTTCCAACATTGTAGATACAAAAACAAAAAAGTGGACAGAGAAAAAGAAAGTGATGATTGTTATTAAGCAACTCTCACATGCTTAATCATTCTCTCGCCTATGCAGTAATAACTCTTTTAATTTTCACACTGACCCTGTGATACAGTTTCTATTATTTCTCTTGCATATGAAGCAGAGAAGCTAAATTATTTCCCCAAAGTCACATAATTTAAAAAAAGGAAGTTTTTACCCAGCTCAGATCCATCTGACTACAAGACCCATGCTCTTTTAACTAACACTACTCCACAGAGGACAGATATAACTTTTAAGGCAGCATTGAAACATACTATACAAGTAGACCTGTGATAAAAAATGCCATAGTTTTTTAATAGAACTTCTCTCAAGTGTTTCCAGAAGGAACACTGGTCTACTGGATGGATGTGAGTGGATTCGAGGAAGAGGAAGTTCTGGGATGCAGCAGATGTAACCAGTGTTTTGGCAAGGCAGCTCAAAATAACCCGGGTGGGTGTTTGCTTTCCACATGGGTAAATTTAATTAGCTTTGTGGGTGGTGAAGAACTGAGGCAGACCTCCTCTGGCTGGCGCAGGGAATTATCCAGGGCTGCATTTAGCATTTCTCAAAGCACGCCTCTGATCTTCATCAAACTTGTAGGGAAACAGAAACTCAGGTGCCTCAGTCAGGAGAATTTTGAACCAGTACAGAGAATGAAATTAAATTTAAAATCAACGGAATGCAGTATTTTTCTCAACTCTGCAATTCACTATTACAAAACTGTCATCTCTTGGTACACCGGATTGCAGTGTGCTTGAACAGTCTTTTCAAATCGTACTAGCTGCTTTGGTTAATCAAACACACACAGTGCTACAATAAAGGAAATAATGAAATGGTAAAACTATATTTTGAAAATTAAAATGATACTACTTCCTTGAGAAAATAAATTTCCCTAATCTTCATTTTTTTTTTTTTTTTGTATTTTTCTGAAGTGAGACACAGGAGAGGCAGAGAGGCGGACTCTGACATATGCCCAACCAGGATCCACTGGAATGTCCACCAGAGGGCAATGCTCTGCCCATAAGGGGTGTTGCTCCATTGCAACTGGAGCCATTTGAGTGCTGAGGCAGAGGCCATGGAGCCATCCTCAGTGCTGGGCCAAGTTTGCTCCAATGGAGCCTTGGCTGTGGGAGGGGAAGAAAGAGGCAGAGAGAAAGGAGAGGGAGAAAGGTGGAGAAGCAGACAGGCGCTTCTTCTGTGTGCCCTGACCAGAATCAAATCCAGAACATCCACACGCCAGGCCAAGGCTCTACCACTGAGCCAACTGGACAGGGCCTAATCTTCAAGAAAGAATGTTCATTTTCAGTTTTCTTCCTCTCATCTTACCTGATTTTTTAATATAATTTTATTTTTTTAATGGGGCAACATCAATAAATCAGTATACATATATTCAAAGATAACAAGTCCAGGTTATCTTGTCGTTCACTTATGTTGCATACCCATCACCCAAAGTCAGATTATCCTCTGTCACCTTCTATATAGTTTTCTTTGTGCCCCTCCCCCTCCCCCTTCCCCTCTCCCTTTCCTCCCTCGCCCCCGTAACCACCACACTCTTATCAATGTCTCTTAGTTTCACTTTTATGTCCCACCTACTTTTGGAATAATGCAGTTCCTGGTTTTTTCTGATTTACTTATTTCGCTTCATATCATGTTATCAAGATCCCACCATTTTGCTGTAAATGAACTGATGTCATCATTTCTTATGACTGAGTAGTATTCCATAGTGTATATGCGCCACATCTTCTTTATCCAGTCATCTATTGATGGGCTTTTTGGTTGTTTCCATGTCTTGGCCACTGTGAACAATGCTGCAATAAACATGAGGCTGCATGTGTCTTTATGTATCAATGTTTCTGAGTTTTTGGGGTATATACCCAGTAGAGGGAATGCTGGGTCATAAGGTAGTTCTATTTTCAGTTTTTTTGAAAAACCACCATACTTTCTTCCATAAAGGTTGTACTACATTCCATTCCCACCAAGAGTGGATGAGGGTTCCTTTTTCTCCACAGCCTCTCCAACATTTGCTATTACCTGTCTTGCTAATAATAGCTAATCAAACAGGTGTGAGGTGGTATCTCATTGCAGTTTTCACTTGCATTTCTCTAATAGCTAAAGAAATTGAGCATCTTTTCATATATCTGTTGGCCATTTGTATTTCTTCCTGGGAGAAGTGTCTGTTCATATCCTCTTCCCATTTTTTTTATTGGATTGTTTGTTTGTTTGTTGTTGAGTTTTATGAGTTCTTTGTATATTTTGGATATTAGGCCCTTATCTGAGCTGTTGTTTGAAAATATCAGTTCCCATTTAGTTGGCTTTCTGTTTATTTTGTTATCAGTTTCTCTTGCTGAGCAAACACTTCTTAGTCTGATGTAGTCCCATTCATTAATTTTTGCCTTCACTTCTCTTGCCTGTGGAGTCAAATTCACAAAATGCTCTTTAAAACCCAGGTCCATGAGTTGAGTACCTATGTCTTCTTCTATGTACTTAATTGTTTCAGGTCTTATGTTTAGATCTTTGATCCATTTTGAGTTAATTTTAGTACAGGGGGACAAACTGTAGTCCAGTTTCATTCTTTTGCATGTGGCTTTCCAGTTTTCCCAGCACCATTTATTGAGGAGGCTTTCTTTTCTCCATTGTGTGTTGTTGGTCCCTTTATCAAAAATTATTTGACTATATATATGTGGTTTTATTTCTAGACTTTCTATTCTGTTCCATTGGTCTGAGTGTCTATTTTTCTGCCAATACCATGCTGTTTTGATTGTCGTGGCCCTATAATATAGTTTGAAGTCAGGTATTTTAATGCCCCCAGCTTCATTCTTTTTCCTTAGGATTGCTTTGGCTATTCGGGGTTTTTTATAGTTCCATATAAATCTGATGGTTTTTTGCTCTATTTCTTTAAAAAAAAGTCATTGGAAGTTTGATGGGAATTGCATTGAATTTGTATATTGCTTTGGGTAATATAGCCATCTTGATTATATTTATTCTTCCTAACCAAGAACAAGGTATATTCTTCCATCTCATTATATCTTTTTCGATTTCCCTTAACAATGGTTTATAGTTTTCATTATATAAGTCCTTTACATTCTTTGTTATGTTTATTCCTAAGTATTTTATTTTTTTTGTTGCAATCGTGAAGGGGATTATTCTTTTGAGTTCGTTCTCAATTGTTTCATTGTTGGCATATAGAAAGGCTATTGACTTCTGTATGTTAATTTTGTATCCTGCGACCTTACTGTATTGGCTTATTTTTTCTAGAAGTCTTTTTGTAGATTCTTTGCGGTTTTCGATGTATAGGATCATATCATCTGCAAAAAGTGATACCTTTACTTCTTCTTTTCCGATATGGATGCCTTTTATTTCTTTGTCTTGTCTGATTGCTCTGGCTAGAACCTCTAGTACCACATTAAATAAGAGTGGAAAGAGTGGACAACCCTGTCTTGTTCCTGATTTAAGGGGAAAAGCCTTCAGTTTAGTGCCATTTAATATGATGTTAGCTGATGGTTTATCATATATGGCCTTTATCATGTTGAGATATTTTCCTTCTATACCCATTTTGTTGAGTGTCTCAAACATAAAATTGTGTTGTATTTTATCGAAAGCCTTTTCTGCATCTATTGATAAGATCATGTGGTTTTTGTTCTTTGTTTTGTTGATATGGTGTATTATGTTAACCGTTTTACGTACGTTGAACCATCCTTGAGATTCTGGGATGAATCCCACTTGATCATGATGTATTATTTTTTTAATATGTTGTTGTATTCGATTTGCTAGTATTTTGTTTAGTATTTTAGCATCTGTATTCATTAGAGATATTGGCCTGTAGTTTTCTTTTTTTGTGCCATCCTTGCCTGGTTTTGGTATGAGAGTTATGTTGGCCTCATAAAATGCGTTTGGAAGTATTGCTTCTTCTTCAATTTTTTGGAAGACTTTGAGTAGAATAGGAACCAAGTCTTCTTTGAATGTTTGATAAAATTCGCTGGTATAGCCGTCAGGGCCTGGACTTTTATTTTGGGGGAGGTTTTTAATGGTTTTTCTATTTCTTCTCTATTAATAGGTCTGTTTAGGCTTTCTGCTTCTTCTAGACTCAGTCTAGGAAGGTTGTATTGTTCTAGGAATTTATCCATTTCTTCTAGGTTGTTGAATTTAGTGGCATAAAGTTTTTCATAGTATTCTACAATAATTCATTGTATATCTACGGTGTCCGTGGTGATTTCTCCTCTTTCATTTTGGATTTTGTTTATATGAGTTCTTTCTCTTTTTTCCTTGATAAGTCTTGCCAAGGGTTTGTCAATTTTGTTGATCTTTTCAAAGAACCAGCTCTTTGTTCTATTAATTTTTTCTATAGTTTTTCTGTTCTCTAATTCATTTATTTCTGCTCTGATTTTTATTATCTCCTTTCTTTGGCTGGTTTTGGGTTGTCTTTGTTCTTCTTTTTCTAGTTCCCTAAGGTGTGAAGTTACGTGGTTCATTTGGGCTCTCTCTTGTTTGTTCATATAGGCCTGAAGTGATATGAACTTCCCTCTTATCACTGCTTTTGCTGCATCCCAGAGATTCTGATATGTCATATTGTCATTTTCATTAGTCTTTAAATATCTTTTGATCTCTGCACTTATTTCTTCTTTGACCCATTCATTTTTTAGAAGTATGTTGTTTAGTTTCCACATTTTTGTGGGATTTTTTTCCTTTTTTTTGCAGTTGAATTCTAGTTTCAAGGTTTTATGATCAGAAAATATGCTTGGTACAACTTAGATTTTTCTGAATTTGCTAATGGTGTTTTTGTGGCCCAACATATGGTCAATTCTTGAGAATGATCCATGTACACTGGAGAAAAATGTATACTCAGTCACTTTGGGATGAAATGTCCTGTAGATGCCAATCATATCCAGGTGCTCTAGTGTTTTGTTTAAGGCCACTATGTCTTTGTTGATTCTCTGTTTGGATGACCGATCTAGAGCCATCAGCGGTGTATTGAGGTCTCCAAGTATGATTGTATTTTTGTCAGTTTTTGTTTTAAGGTCAATAAGTAGCTGTCTTATATATTTTGGTGCTCCTTGGTTTGGTGCATATATATTAAGAATTGTTATGTCTTCTTGATTCAGTGTCCCCTTAGCCATTATGAAATGGCCATTTTTGTCTCTGAGTACTTTTGCTGTCTTGTAGTCAGCATTATCCGATATGAGTATTGCTACACCTGCTTTTTTTGGATGTTATTTGCTTGGAGTATTGTTTTCCAGCCTTTCACTTTGAATTTGTTTTTATCCTGGTTACTTAGATGAGTTTCCTGTAGTCAGCATACAGTTGGATTTTCTTTTTTAATCCATTCTGCTACTCTGCCTTTTTATTGGTGAGTTTAATCCGTTTATATTTAGTGTAATTATTGACACTTTTGAGTTCCCTATTGCCATTTTTATCTTGCTTTCTGTTAGTTTTGTGTTTTGTTTGATCCTTCTCTTTCATTTTTCTATCTTTTGTTTTTATTTGGTTGTATTCCATACATCTTTCCTCTGTTGCTATCTTTTTTATTTCATGTGCTTTTGTGGTGGTTTTTTCAATAGTGGTTACCTTTAAGTAATGAAAAGGGTTCCTACCCTGTTCATTGTAGCGAACTATTTTGTGAGTACTTTTGCACTCCATTGTCCTTTGCTACTGTTAATCTCCATCTCCTCCCCCCCTTTCTTTTTGTTGTTGTCACAGTTTAAATTTGGTTTTATTGTGTTCTTCTTGGAGCTTTTACTTGTGGCTCTGTTTTTTTGTTGTTGTTGTTCTTTGTATCTGATTGGAGAATCCCCTTTAGTAATTCCTGGAGTGGGGGTTTTCTGTTGATAAATTCCCTCATCTTTTCTGTATCTGTGAATGTTTTTATTTCTCCTTCATATTTGAAGGATAGCTTTGATGGGTATAGTATTCGTGGCTGAAAGTTCCTCTCTTTTAGGACTTTAAATATTGGGGTCCACTCTCTTCTAGCTTGTAGAGTTTCTGCTGAGAAATCTGATGATAATCTAATAGGCCTTCCTTTATATGTTGTATTCTTGTCCCTGGCTGCCTTGAGAATTTTTTCTTTGCTGTTGGTTTGTGCCAATTTCATTATGATATGCCTTGTAGTAGGTTTGTTGGGGTTAAGAAAACTCGGAGTTCTGTTTGCTTCTTGAACTTGAGGCTTTAGTTCTTTCCACAGGCTTGGGAAGTTCTCATCTATTATTTGTTTGAGTATGTTCTCCATTTTATTTTCTCTCTGTTCTCCCTCGGATATACCTATTATTCTTATGTTATTCTTTTTGATGGAGTCTGATAATTCTTGTAGGGCTATCTTATTTTTTTTAATTTTTGAGTCTCTTTCTTCTTCTCTCTGTTGTGCCTCAAGTTGCTTGTCTTATATTTCACTAATCCTCTCTTCTATCTGACCTGTTCTATTAGCTAAGCTTGTTACTTCGTTTTTCAGCTCGTGAATTGAGTTTTTCATCTCTGTTTGATTTGTTTTTATAGTTTCAACTTCCTTGGACATATATTCTTTGTGTTCATTGAGTTGTTTTCTGAGCTCTCTAAATTGCCTTTCTGTGTTTTCTTGTATATCTTGGAGGATTTTTAGGATTTCTATTTTGAATTCTCTGTCATTTAGCTCCAAGGTTTCCAATATATTAAATTTTTTTCTCCATAGATTTTTCCTCATCTAGCTGTGTTACCTCTCTTTCTTTTGTATCCATGATATTCGATTTTCTCTTCCTTAATGGCATCTGAGGGTAGTTTTGTTGATAGTATTAATGAGATTTAATAAAGAATAAAAAGTTAAAAAATTAAAAATCGAAAAGAGTTGTTGTTTTTAAAAAAATTAATAATGAAATAAAGAAAAATAAAATAAAATAAAAATTATAAAAAAAGGAAATTATCCCCCCTCCTTTTTTCCTCTTCTCTCCTCTCCCCTCTTTCTTTAGAAAATCTTGTGATGAACTGTTAATTATAACAAACAATGCCTGTAATGGAGGGCCTGAATTGGGGAAAAGTAATAAAAGGGCAAAAAAAACAAAAAAGAAAGAAAGAAAGAAAAAAGAAGGGGGTATGGACCCACAAATAACAAATAAGGAAAAATTTTGGGTCAAGAATAAAATGATTTGCTTTTAGGTTTTGGTTGACTAAGAGTTATGATGAGAGGAATAAGAGGGAAACAGAAAAATGGGAGGACAAATTAAAAAATTACTATTGTATTTAGTGGAACAAGAACTAGATAAAATGGAGAGCCCGGGATGGGAGCACTGCTAGTGAGTTAAAAAGGTGAAGTAAAAACCTCCCAAAATACCACAAACATAAGTTTGAGTCCCAGATAAGATAATTTGTTTGTTATTGAGGTTTGAATGAGAGGAGATGTAAAGGAGAAAGGAAGAAACTAATATAGAGGGAGAAAAGAAAGAGAGAGAGAGAAAAAAAGAGGGAACCACTAAAAGAAGAAAAAAGAAAAAAGAGGAGAGAGAGAGAGGGTTAAGGGTTTTGGAGTGCAACCCTCATAGAAAGAAAGGAAGAGAAGAGAAAAGATAATTGGAGATGTAACACTTATGGGTAGTGTAGTTCAAGGAGAGGAGAGAATAAGACCGGCAGAGAGTTAATCAGCCAAATTGGAGGAGGAAAAACAATATCAAGAATGAACATAAGAGAAACAAACGAACAAATATAATAAAATGGGATACATTATAAAGTCTGCAGATTATTCTTGATTTTGAGAGGTTATCTTCTTGCTTTTTCTTTTTTCTCCCTCTTCCTGGTCGGTGACTCTGTACCCTGGGTTCTGCCCCTTTGGCATGGTCAGGTAGAGGTTTGCAGTTGATAAGTCTCTATGGCAATGTCATGTATTGTGCTTTAGTCTCGTTGGCAGTCGAGGCTCATTAGCATTTATAGGCTCTGACAGTGAGAGAGTCCGTATTCCTGGAGCCTTTCTCCTAGTCTTTCCTTCCTCAATTAGTAGCCTGATAATCCAGCTATGGGGTTGCTGCTGCCTCTTCCTGGATAGTAAGAGGCTCAAAGAGCTGGCAACTCCCCACTTTATTTCCACTCAGCACAGGGCTCTGGGTAAGGCTCAGTCAGTCAGAGCTGCTAGCATAATCAGACGGGCTTTCCACCCATTCAAAGACCTCTGGCTCTGCCACTCTGTCCAGTAACACAGGCGGGCGCCCACTCCCGGGGCGCTTGGAGGAAACTCTCGCTCACTATCTGTGCGCACAGACCAGGATATCCGGCCAGCAGTCTCACGCTCTGAGTGAAACCCCCAGCCGCATGGAAAAGTTCCAGTGTTGGAATTGGCTCTCGCTCCGTCCCCGTGCGTGGCTTTTGCAAGGCGCTGGGGCGGCCCGAGATTCCGCTTTGGCCCACACAAAGGCCCCTTACTCTGCCCCTCTGTGCAATAACACGGTCGCGCACTGCCGAGGCAGTTGGAGGAATCTCTCGCTATATGCGCACACAGACCAGGATATCAGACCGGCTGCGTTTCCCTCTGAGTGAAACCCCCACTAGCACGGACAAGTTCCACGGTTGGAATTAGTTCTCGCTCCCTCCCGTGCGTGGCTTTACCAAGGCACTGGGGCTGCCCAGAGATTCCGCTTTCAGCCCACACAAAGGCCTCTGACTCTGCCTCTCTGTGGGGTAACACGGGCACCCACTCCTGGGGCTTTGGAAGAAATCTCTTGCCCACTATCTGTGCACGCTGACCAGGAGATCGGGTAAAATGGCTGCCCCGCTTGTCTTTCTTTGTCTGAGTTTGGCGCTAGTGTTAGCTTGCATTGCCCGGGTTGCCACAGGAACAGTTTTTCCTTGGCTTGGATCTCTGTGCCACAGCCTGGTTCGGCCGTTTGTGCCACGGCCTGGATCTATTCACCCCCTTTGCCCGCCTCAGTTTCTATATTCACAGATCCCAGAGAAAGCTGCCCTGTTTAGGTTAGTGAGGAAGGCGGAGCATTTCTTACTCCCTAATTCCTTCGGGGTTTGGTTATATATTTAGCCAATTTTTCGCTCGACCATACCTTCGGGTGTATTGCCAAACATCTGGACGCTCCAAGGTTAGATTTTTTTGTTTCTGGTTGAAGATCTTGTTGAGTTTTGGGGGAGATTTATCGTTATCGCTTCCTACCCCGCCATTACTCTGACGTCATCTCCCCACAATTCCTTACCTGATTTTTTAACATTTACACCACACTTAGTCAGAAATGTTTATAATTTACAGGGCATTTGTTTCTTAAATCATTATTTAAAAATCAGTAGTATGACACATTATTCAATTCCCAAACTCATCCAAGACTAGCTACATGAAGGAATTAAGGTTCAGACCTAGTCAGCCTTAAATCTGAGCCAGGGCCTTAGTTTATGTACTCATGCAAACATCCAACAAATATCTAAGACTTGCTGTGCACCAGAATTTGGTCAAAAAATTTAAACAAAGTATCTGCCCTCCTAGAGCTCATATTCCAGTGCAGGAAATAGAGAGTAAATACACATATCAGTAGGCAGAAAACACAACCGCAGTTAGTACTATGCAGACAGAATAAAATAGTTAAGGAGATGGAAAGTGACCATAAGGTGTCAAGGGACATTTGAACAAAGATCTGGCAAAATGAGGGAAGAAGACCTGCAGACAATTGGGGGAGGAGATAGAGATGGGAACTGGGAATATAATGACATGGCCACCAGGTCAGGGAAGTGCAGGGAGGCTTGGATATGGGAGAGGAATGTGAAAGGGGATGAGAAGTGAGAGGCGAGATTAGTGAGGTAGTGGTTATGGAAATAAAGGGATGGGGTGGACAGAAAGGGGGCTGAGGATTCCATTGCACCTGTGCTGGAAAGCCAGTGCGAGGTTTTGAATAGTGTTCTGGCAGAACCTGAGTGACAGTTCTAAAGCATGGCTATAGCATCTGGGCTGAAAATAAACTGAAAAGGATCAATAGACCAAGATAAAAGATCACAAAGGCCATTGCTAGATCCAGTGACAGTGGCTTGAACTAAGGTGAGACTGGCAAAGGTCGCTATGAGAAGCAGTCAGATTGGATAGGGCTTTCTAACTGACCCAGGTGGACCATGAGAGAAAGAGAACACACAGAATCATATCCCAATTTTTGATCTGAATAACTGAGTGATGGGTGATGCCGATTAGCTGCACAGAGATATTTGCTACTGTATTAAAACATAAAGCAGAAAATACCAGAGTATTCGGTAAATGATAGCTTCCTTGGAACCATTACTGTCCTTTCATACACAGAACTGAAACAGAGGGACATAGGATTTTCTCTATTCTTTTTGTTGTTTTTGTTTGTTTAAATGAATTTCCCTGCTTTGCTCAAAATGATCTCAAGCAGCTCTCTGAAAATATAAAATATGTCAAAATAGCATAAGTTAAAGAAAGAACAAAAATGTCCTTTGGCCCAACAGTTCCACTGTTAGGAATTGATACCAAGGAGAGATATAACGTGTTGTATAAGTGAGCAAGAATGCTCACTGCTATATTGTTTGTTATAGAAAATTATGGGCAATAACATAGTCAAATTAGTCATTGTGTACCCAAACAGTGCCAAATGCAGGTGTGGCTGCCAGCTGCAACAGAAGTCAAAATCCTGAGGCAGTGCTGGTGCAGAAGAAGGGGTTTATTCAGGTGCTGGAACCTGGGAGAAGGCTGGCCACCATTCTGGAGCATCTCATCTTCCTGCGCAAGACTGTGGTTTTTATAGGGTTACAGATGGAAGGACTCTTTTTCCTACCAATTATCGTAGTAGTTTTCAGGCACTCAGTCCCTGCCCATTCATATTGCTCGATTTTGGTGTGCTAGGGCCCTATCCATTCATTCTCTTAGCTTTCAGTGCTCAGTGTAAGAACTTCCCCCTATACCATCTTGGTCAATGAAGAGATTTCTTGATGCTCCCTGACTGTCTATGGTAAACAATTGTACCTTATTAGAATCACTATTAAAAAATTAAAAAATATTTAATTCATATGCAATTGCTATACAAAGATGAAATTGTAGATTGTGAAGAGAAAAAAGAATTCAGGCTACCAAAGAGCATTTAAAGCCCTACCAATACATATGTGTCTAGGAAAAATATCTATAAGTCTATACACGAGATCTTAAAGGTGACTATTCTTGGCATGAGAAACAATGGAATATGGTAAGTTTTGTAAAAATGTATGTACAAATTATAACAGAAGGGTATTAACCCCATGACAAAAATGTGATTTTTAAAGTGGAGCGATGAAAGAATGAATGGGGGAAAACAAGTGTGTAGAAAGGGAAATTGTGAGCAAACCAAAAAGTATCAAGCAATATAATATTCTACCTACTTGCTACCGGGGGTGTTCAAAGTTCACTCTAAAAAGATAAAAGGATGAGCCTGGAGACATCTCTCATACCAATACTATTAATTTCTATTCCTGAATATGGTAAAGTTTGTAATTAATAAAATCTGTCTCTTAGCCTCAGCTACTCAGGGTTTTAAACCCATTAACCTTGTGGTAGTTTGTTACATCCACAACAGAAAACTAACACTGATGGTAAACATCTTGAGAGCAGCAACTTACCCACTGTGTTCACTACTATATTGACAGCATCTAACTAAGAACTTTGCACATAGAAGGCAATTTATAAATCTTTGTTGAATAAATGGATGTTTGAATGAATTATGTAACATTTACCTACAAAACAATTTTTCCATTTAAAAAAGACATGAAATAAACATCCAAGTGGGAAATAACAAAACATTAAAAAAACATAATCCTCTACGCTGTCCTTAAATCACATATGTGAATTTTCCATACATCTGTGATCTTATATAAATTGAATTCTACCTGCAGTCACACTCAATTGTTAAAACCACCCCCAGATTCACAGATGACTTTAAGAAAATCTCTCTGGTATTATTTATTTTTAAAAATCTTCTACAACTTCTCAAAAGAATATTGGGAAATAGATTTTCCTACTGACTGTCAAAACTAAAGCTATGAGATTAATTACCCCATCACTTTGCCATTTTCATTCTGCACCAGTCATCTTCACTACAGCTTTGACCTACTTACCAGGTAGTCCCCACCCCCCAATAACAAGGTAGTAAAATGAGATCTATGGTACAAGCCCAGATGCTGATGACTGAGTTAGACTGCAGAGGAAAATCAAACACCAACAAGCAATGCCAGTGACAGTCCAAGACTTGCAAATTCCACGTGAAGTTTAAGAGGCTGCCTGAAATTATAAAAATCTCTTTTATTAGAGAACTAGAAATTTGACTATTATTATCTCCCCTTTGTTGATTTTGTTTGGGTTTAATGAAGAATTTGAACTTTCTACCAACTCTTTTTTTCCCTTTTCATTGAATTTATTTGGGTGACACTGGTTAACAAAACTACACACGTTTCAGGTGCACAATTCTACAACACATCATCTTCAACCAGCTCCTTAAAAGCTTCCTGCAGGGTAGTGGTGCTCACATTTGAGCATACATCCAAATGACCATAAGGCTTGTTAGAACATGAATGAGTGGCTCCACCCCCTAAGTTTCTGATTCAGTAAGTTTCAGTTGGGTTCTGGCCATTTGTATTTCTATCAAATTCCCTGGTCCTGCTGTTTCTGGTCTAGAATAGTCCCTGGGGAAGCAGAGGCTAGTAGCGTCCCACCCAAATCTCCTTTACCAGCTGTTGTGTGTGGTGACTAGTAGTTCACTGCAACTCTTATTTCTGGTTTTTGGTTTTTTTTTTAATCAAAGGGTTCCCTGATCAAAGGAGTCTACAGGAATACCACCTGCCTCTGCCTGGCAATGACTGCTTGAGTACAAGAGGGCAACGTTGTATGTTTTGTTTGCATGTGCGCGTGTGTGGCAGAGGTAGTACAATTCAAGGTCAAGGCTTCCTCTGGTCAAAGTTAGACTCTGACTGAGCTCATGCTCTTGTCTAACTCCCTTTTCCTCCTGTTCCCAGCACTCCTCCTCCCCTGAGAGGATGTCCTTCATCAGTCACTTAAACAGAAATTCTCATCTCAACCTCTGCTTCTAGGGAACCAGACCCATGTCATCTCCCTTTTGGTCATGGAGCTGTGGCTCAATACACTGATGACCACATGGCTCCTTGAATACCAGAATTAGAATTTAAATTATAAAGTATATATGTATATAATATATATATATATAAGGTCTACCGGAAAGCTCTGTTCGTTTCTATCACAAGTTTCGACACGTAAGCACATGTTTATTTGGCGCATGTGTGCCTCTCTATTTTTATCACTTAATGTATACATACTGACGTAGCAAATGAACTAAAACAAAGTTGATTCACGTTAGTCTTATGTGTGAAGCGATAGTGTACCCATGGCTACTGATAAAGTTCATTTACGCACTGTAATTTTTACAAATTTCAACAAGGAAGAAATGCTACAGAAGCATGTCTGTCGCATCCACCATATTCCCCGGACTTAGCACATTCCAACTATCACTTGTTTTTGTCCTTACAAATTTTTTTGAAGGGCAAAAAATTCAAAAATGAAGAAGATATCAAACAAGCACTGGTTCAATTTTTCACATCAAAAGATAAAACATTTTTCAAAAATGGGATATACAAATTGCCCTCACGCTGGCAAGAAATCATTAATAATAATGGCAATTATATTATTTAATAAAATTTATTGATGGTAAGAAAAATTTGTATTTTGTTTTATTCCAAAAATGGACAGAATTTTCCAGTAGACCATATATGTATGAGTCCAATGTCTCTTCTAGAACATGGAGGCCTTGTTATGTAAAATGTGGATGGCGGTTATTATTTCTCAACCTCCTCGTCCACTCCGACAATAACATGTTTATTAGAGTTCCTTGAAATCTGAACTTAAACATTATTTCCTCAGCCAAGATTCATTTTTGCCTGATCCTCAGTTTAAAGCTGATTTCTCTGTTAAAGGTTGTTATAATTCCCTGTACTTTGATAACGTGGTATATATCATGGTTTTCAGTGCATAGTTGATCATGTCTTCCAATTTAATAATCTGTCTCCCTTACAGACTGTGAGCTTCAGAAAAATAAGAAATGACTTAATTTCAATGCTTACTATAGCATTTACTAAAAAAGTATAGACACACTACTTATTTGTTGCTTGGATAAATGCCTAACAGAATGGCTACTTTTGGAAGAGTGAAAGACACCCAAACTTTCACCATGAAAGTCAAACATCACCATCTAGTGATGTGTCAGAAATGTACAACATGAACAAATAGGAATCATGTACCCTCAGCCCTTGGATTACATAGAATAGTTTGCTAATGGGTCAAGTAGTAAAAAAGGAGGAGAGAAATAGGGAGATTCAGATTTAAAGATCTGTTTACCCAGAAGACTAATTTGGAACCCTGTGTTCATGATCCATATTTATGTATCCAAGTAAAGGTCTGAAATTAATAATATAAAACTGATTCTATACTACAGGCCATGTTAAACCACTTTGTGCCTTGGGCCTGATGAAATTATATTGCATTCACCACTGTGTTTATGATATAGGTTTGTGGATATCACTCTGGGAAATTTTTTCTTATTTAATGCTATGATGTGCAGTTTTTAAACAGTTCCACATTTGCGAGCTATCAAAGACTAAGATAAAAGGATGCATATTATTGTTCTCTCTGTGCCCTTCTAGTACAAAAGTGTCAAACTGTAGCGTTTCCACAATAAATCTTGACGCTTGTCTCCTGTAAAAAAAAATTTTTCAACTTGAGCATGAGAAAGACGAACAGGCAAGGAAATCTAATGAGCAATTGTTGGAAAGCTAACTAAGTGAAGAAAATGCAAACTAAAGACATTAAAAATCAATTTAGAAACAAATAGCGTTTTGTCAGACTTAAGAATTATTCATTAGGGGTTGAAGGTACATCACCATCATCAAGACAGCATAGAAAATGAGGCTTAACAAAAATAATTAACAATTAGCCTAGTAGTTTCTTTTTTCTTTTCTTTTTCTACTGTATTTTACATTCTTCCTGGGAAGAAATCGAGTCACCCCCAGTTGTGCTAATATTCAATGTGCCATGCATGAGAGCATTAGGGAATTTTCTGAAATGGATGTGGACTGCCTTGTTCTCTGAGTCATCAGGTTTTAAATAGAAATGAGATAGTAAATTTCTGCCTGCATCACAGTGTGTGTCTTCTCTGATTCACTACTCTCATTCATCTTGCTATTCTCTAATTTGTAAAGATGCGGGCAACGTATAAATATTCATGAAAGCTCTGGAAATAGACTGCAAAGCACTCAGTCTTCCGTTAGAGATGGGCAGAACGTCCAACAGGGCTGAAGATGCTTCTCAAAGATGATATACTTGGGTGGTCACTGGGTGAGAAAAAAGAATAGCGTAATAATGTCTGAGGAGAACCGCACAGCTGGATCTGTGAACGGACCTCCTGACAGTGTGTTAGGCCAGTGGTTCTCAAACCTGCTACACAGAACACAGAATATCAGAATCACATGGGGGGGCATTAAAACCACCAATACCTAAGTTGGGTGCCCCAAGATTCTGATTTAATTCATCTGGTATAAAACCTGGGCATATGTATTTGAAAACTTTTCTAAGTGATTCACATACTCAGTCTTGGTCGAGACTCACTGGCTTGCCTGACCAGGCAGTGGCACAGTGGATAGAGCATCAGACTGGGACATGGAGGACGACCCAGGTTTGAATCTCTGAGGTTGCTGGCTTGAGTGCAGCCTCATTCAGCTTGAGCATGGGGTCATAAACATGACCTCATGGTCACTGCCTTGAGCCCAAAGGTCACTGGCTTGAAGCCCATGGTCGCTGTGTTGGGCTAGGGATCACTCACTCTGCAGTAGCCCCCTTGTCAAGGCACATATTAGAAAGCAGTCGATGAACAACTAAGGAGCTACAACGAAGAATTGATGCTTCTCATCTCTCTCCCATCCAGTCTGTCTGTCTTTATCTGTTCCTTTCTCTGACTCTCTCTGTATTTGTCAAAGAAAAAAAAGAAAAGTGGCTTAGTCAATGGCAAAACAGTCTAAGCCACTCAAACTTTAATTTTACCTTTGGGCATTATACTTGGGCTGAAAATATTAAAACAAAACTAAACAAATAAACAAAAATATGGTGATCAACACAGTATAAGTGTTATATCGTAGAATTTTTTTCAGAATTTAGTGGTGCACAAAACAGAGAAGGGGTGACTAGATTATTTCTTAAAAATGGAGTGAGATTCTCAAAAATTTCTTTGAGGCCTTAATGGGTACTTTTTAACAGGTGGGTGGAGAGGAGGTAAAGTGCTCATGCAAAAAGAAATTTCCAGCAAAAGGGTGTCTCATGTTCAGAAAGACATACGGACCTTAAAGAGACTAGAGCATTTGTCAAATGTAAGGGGACTGACGTGGTTGGGACACAGGTAACTGCCCCTGTCCTTCCCTTGGCAATTTTGTAAATTGTAAAATCAAGCTACTGGCCTGAGGTTTTTCAGTGTGCTATGAATAAGTAGAAAATCAGAGTTATTTTGAGGTACAAGGGATATTAGTTTTCTATCTGGAATCATATGGTTATAAAGTGTGAAGGCAGTTAGTACAAAGGGCGTCAACTTATTATTAAATTCACTACAAAGGTATCAGAATTTGTAGAAGGAAAACACTGTTGAGCTTAGACTAGCCCCTACAGATATTAGGAGTGAACTTGTGAATTCAAGTCTCTCATCATATCATATGGTTTCCGCACCCATCAATTTGATTGGGCAAATGACCAACTCCTGGAACCTTCCTCATTATCTAAAAAAGCTGAATTCTTATTTGAAGACAATACTTCTAACAGATGTATAAAATATTGGGATGTTTGTCCAGTACAATGAGCCTGAGTCTTTCCACACCAGGTCCCTGACTTTTTACGTTTAGCAGCAGAGACCAGGGGGCTAGTCTAAGGGAACACCTTTGTGATATGATGCCAAGCGAATCCATGTGGCCTCTAAGAAGGCAGGAACATGGACGTCTAGGTTCTAAGACTCCATAGCAGCCAACCAAGCACAGCTCTGCCCTTTCCAACAGTGACATCCACTATGCAGCTGGACAGCACTCGGCCTGACTTTTCACTTTTCCTGGGCTTTTTAACTAATACTAACTAATTTAGTAGTTTTTTCATCTTTTCCAAATCAGGAAGGGAGATAAAGAAACAGACTCCCACATGTGTCCTGGTCGGGATCCACCCAGCAACTCCCACCTAGGGCTTATGCTCTGCACATCTGGGGCCATGCTCACAACTGAGCTATTTTTATCGCCTAAGGCAGAAGCTCCATAGAATCATCACAGCACCCAGGGCTGACATGCTCAAACCAATAGAGCTATGCCTGTAGGAGAGGGGGAGAGGGAGAGAGAAAGAGAGGAGAGAAGGGAGGAAGGGTGGAGAAGCAGATGGTCACTTTTCCTTTGAGCCCTGACCAGAAATGAAACCCAGGACATCCACAGGCCGGGCCTACCTTCTATCACCGAGCCAACTGGCCAGGGCCACTAATATAATATGATATGTCAATTCTCTTAATTTTTTGACTGCTAGCCACATCACCCTTTATTGACACATGCTTCAATTGCAACCTGGGAGGACTACTCCATTTTTAGCTCTTAAGAGGAATTTTATGCTCTATTTTCTTTTGTGTGTGTGTGTGTTATTAATTAATTAATTTATTTTTTTATAAATTTTTATTAATGTTAATGGGATGACATTAATAATTCAGGGTACCTATATTCAAAGAAAACATGTCTAGGTTATCTTGTCATTAAATTATGTTGCATACCCCTCACCCAGAGTCAGATTGTCCTCCATCACCCTCTGTCTAGTTTTCTCTGTGCCCCTCCCCCTCCCCCTAACTCTCTCCCTCCCTCCCTCCTGCGTCCTCCCTCCCCCCACCCCTGGTAACCACCACTCTCTTGTCCATGTCTCTTAGTCTCATTTTTATGTTCCACCAATGTATGGAATCATGTAGTTCTTGTTTTTTTCTGATTTACTTATTTCACTCTGTATAATGTTATCAAGATCCCACCATTTTGCTGTAAATGATCTGATGTCATCATTTCTTATGGCTGAGTAGTATTCCATAGTGTATATGTGCCACATCTTCTTTATCCAGTCTTCTATTGAAGGGTTTTTTGGTTGTTTCCATGTCTTGGTCACTGTGAACAGTGCTGCTATGAACATGGGGCTACATGTGTCTTTACGTATCAATGATTCTGAGGTTTTGGGGTATATACCCAGTAGAGGGATTGCTGGGTCATAAGGTAGTTCTATTTGCAGTTTTTTGAGGAACCACCATACTTTCCTCCATAATGGTAGTACTACTTTACATTCCCACCAACAGTGTATGAGGGTTCCTTTTTCTCCACAGCCTCTCCAACATTTCCTATTACCCGTCTTGTTGATAATAGCTAATCTAACAAGTGTGAGGTGGTATCTCATTGCAGTTTTGATTTGCATTTCTCTAATAACTAATGAAGATGAGCATCTTTTCATATATCTGTTGGCCATTTGTATTTCTTCCTGGGAGAAGTGTCTGTTCATGTCCTCTTCCCATTTTTTTATTGGATTGTTTGTTTGTTGTTGAGTTTTATGAGTTCTTTGTAAATTTTGGATATTAGGCCCTTATCTGAGCTGTTGTTTGAAAATATCAGTTCCCATTTAGTTGGCTGTCTGTTTATTTTGATATCAGTTTCTCTTGCTGAGCAAAAACTTTTTATTCTGATGTAGTCCCATTCATTTATCTTTGCCTTCACTTCTCTTGCCATTGGAGTCAAGTTCATAAAATGTTCTTTAAAACCCAGGTCCATGAGTTTAGTACCTATGTCTTCTTCTATGTACTTTATTGTTTCAGATCTTATATTTAGGTCTTTGATCCATTTTGAATTAATTTTAGTACACAGGGCAGGCTGTAGTCAAGTTTCATTCTTTTGCATGTGGCTTTCCAGTTTTCCCAACACCATTTGTTGAAGAGGCTTTCTTTTCTCCATTTTGTGTTGTTGGCCCCTTTGTCAAAGATTATTTGACCATATATATGTGGTTTTATTTCTGGGCTTTCTATTCTGTTCCATTGGTCTGAGTGTCTATTTTTCTGCCAATACCATACAGTTTTGATTATTGTGGCCCTATAATATAGTTTAAAGTTAGGTATTGTAATGCCCCCAGCTTCATTCTTTTTCCTTAGGATTGCTTTGGCTATTCAGGGTTTTTTATAGTTCCATATAAATCTGATGATTTTTTGTTCCATTTCTTTAAAAAATGTCATAGAAATTTTGATGGGAATTACATTAAATTTATATATTGCTTTGGGTAATATGGCCATTTTAATTATATTTATTCTTCCTATCCAAGAACAAGGAATATTTTTCCATCTCATTGTGTCTTTTTCTATTTCTCTTAGCAATGCCTTGTAGTTTTCGTTATATAGGTCCTTTACATTCTTTGTTATGTTTATTCCTAGGTATTTTTGTTGTTGTTGTTGCAATCGTGAAGGGGATTATTTTTTTGAGTTTGTTTTCTAATATTTCATTGTTGGCATATAGAAAGGCTATGGACTTTTGTATGTTAATTTTGTATCCTGCAACCTTACTGTATTGGTTTATTGTTTCTAGTAATCTTTTTGTGGAGTCCTTTGGGTTTTCGATGTATAGAATCATATCATCAGCAAAAAGTGATATCTTTACTTCTTCTTTTCCAATATGGATGCCTTTTATTTCTTTGTCTTGTCTGATTGCTCTGGCCAGAACTTCTAGCACCACATTAAATAAGAGTGGAGAGAGTGGACAACCCTGTCGTGTTCCTGATTTAAGGTGGAAAGTCCTCAATTTTACGCCATTCAATATGATGTTGGCTGATGGTTTATCATACATGTATGCTCTATTTTCAAGCTTATCCTGTTATAATTAAGGGATAAAAAAAACCATTTAATGCTTTTTTGAAAAATAGCCATACCGATCTCCTCCCTGCCCACTATAAATGAGTCTTGTGAGTCTGGCTCTATTTTGCTTGTTATGGGGTGAGAGTGGAGTAGGGGGAAGCAATGTCCAAGAAAATTGATATCTTCCCATCTAACCATTTTTTAAAGAACTATAACATCAAAGCTAATTGGGAGGGGGTGTTGTTTGACATGGACAAAATTAGAAAACACTCTATTAAATTTACTGTTTTTAAACTTTTTTTTCCCAAGCTCCAATACTTTATCATCTTCAAATGCAATACTGATATGGCACTCAGAGAAGACACATAGAAATTTTAGAAAATTTCTCAAGTATGTTATGGAAAATAGCAAACTGCCTTAACTCATCTTTAAATGTGGTTATCTCATATTTTAAATAGTTATAATTATTTTGTTGTCTGTGATTTCAAATGCATTGATTTTAGTGTCTGTTTAGCAACAGCAACCACAATACATGCTATCCTTCTCAACCAGTATTAATGAGTATATGTTGTTACATCCCTGATATCTTGTTAAGCAGTAAAATTCAAGAGTAATAGAGGTGTTCATGTTCTTTAAGCAGATCAACTCTACAAATATACTTTAAGAAAACAGTATAAAAAATTAAAGTTTAGGTACAAAGATATTTATTTTAAAATCATGAGTCTTGGTCAATTTTTCTTTGAAACAAACAGTTTATGCTGGAAACAACCTAAATGTCCCATGAACTGGGAATGTTAAAAGTTAATGAATAATGCATCACTTAAGCAAATGAAAGTATTTGAAAACTATTGCCCACACACAGCCTATTTTTGTGTGGCCCTCAAGTTATGAATAATGGTTGAACAGACTAAAGGAATACTATTTTGTGACCCATGAAAATTAGAACAAATTTAAATTTCAGTGCCCATAAAGTTTTATTGGAACACAAAAATGCTCACTCATATACCTATCATTTATTAATTTATACCTAGTTCATAGCCATCTTGTTATAACAGCATAGTAAAGTAGTTGAGACAGAGAACATGAAACCCACAAGCTTCAAATATTTACTGAAAAATTCGGCTGACCCCTAGTCTAATGTCAATGGCAAAGAGTACAAATTCTAAAATTAGGCTGGTTGGTTTAGAGTGCCAAGTCTGATGTGTATTATCCATGTAACACTAGGAAAGATATGTATCCTCTCTGTTCCCATATTTTTCCTAGTGTTACATGAATAATATATACCAGACTTAGCACTTCGAACCAACCAGTATAATCCTCTCTGTTCCTCAATTCTCTTATTTATAAAATGAAGATAAAAATAGTACCTGCCTCTTAGGGTTGTTTAAATAAAATTGCATTACAACACATAAAGTGCTTACAGCTGTGCTTTGTACTGTGCAAGCCCAGTGAAAAAATCACTATAGTTGCTACATTCCTACTAACATAAAACTGGCTCAATGCTAGATAGGGAAACAGATAAAAACATATATTTTGATCATAACTGTTAATAATAAAATCCTCATGGAAAAACCGTCTGGCAGAAACTATGCCAAAACATTAACAATGATTACCTTTAACTAGGGGAATTGTTCTTTTTTGTTCTTTCCAAGTTTACTATAAGTACTGAAATTGCTTATATATATAATGGTAAAACAAACAAATATGAACAGTAGAGATAGAGATGGTTTTAACCATGGAAATTGTTGTGTGAAAGTGTGTGTTACCTAAGAAAGGAATACACAAATGGCAGGAATGAATATTCTGTGCTTCAAAGGCTTTCTTTCTGCTCCTTCACACATTTATCTATGATAATATATAATATATATATATTTTTTTTTTCTTCTACCTAAAGGTAAGAGCGGCATTATGGATTTCACCTATACCCTGTGCTGCTGGTCACTTGGAAGAGTGAGATGACAAGTTCACCCAAGCACATCCCATTACCCAAATTGCTAATTACCACTGACTCTGCTGACCACACACTTCATTAACCACATTGAAAATTCCATTCTGCAGCCTCTTTGCTCTGGGCACTTGCCTCCAGCAGCCCTCCCCATGGACAGATGCATTTTTATTCAGTATTAAATACTCCTCATCCCTACAATCTATCTGTCAGTAATAATAATAAATAACAAACTTTACTGTCAGCTGAGGGTATGTGACTGGATTCCTAGGGAAAGAAGTTTGGAAGTGTATAACTTGAATACCAATCCTTAGTCACAATTTCCTAAAACTATTAATTTGCCCTCAAGACAATGTTGCTTGAAAGATCAGTTCAAATGTTTCATTCTTTATTTTCTACTACACCACAAAATAGCAATAAAACACAAAGTTGTGAATGTTTGTGCAAGTGAATATTGCTAGTGTGAGTTCACACTTAAGGCAGAAGATTAAGTCTCTAATAAAACATTGAGTTAAACCCAATTTGGAGGATAGTCTTTTCCCAAATGGCAGGTTATATACCTCAGAGCTTTTGTGAATAAATGAAAGAGAATCCAGGAAAAATAATTGGGTTGTTTGATGTAATTCACATACATAGCACATTGTTTGGTATGTAGATATCACACAAGCCCCATCATGATTCAATTGATCTTTTCATCCATCCATCCACCCATTCATTGATCTATATGTATAAAACTGATTAAAACAAAAACTTAAATTCACAACCTATTAAAAATGGATCAGTAGTGCCACCTTACAACAAGCACAACTAATACTGTTCAGGATGATTCTAATCCAAATACTGATGATAAAAATTAATAAGCCCCTATTTTAGCCTTCCATAGTTAGCCGTCCAGCAGGGTACACAGACAAGAAGACACATACACTAAAAACAAAGTGGTAAGAGTGACAATAATAGCATGCCCAAGATACTGAAGTGACATATTCTCTGGGAAGAAGATTACAGAGAAATGTCCTACATGAGAAACATGGTACCAAATTGGAAAATACTGAGTTTCTTGCAGATTTCCTCATGTTGTTAATCCCTGATATTAGTGATAAATTTATATGCATATTTATAGTTTGTTATCAGAGAGAGAGTATATCCTATGTAGCACAGTCATCACATGGTAAATCTCTTTTGAAAATCAAAAGTCACAGCCACAGGGAAAGGTAGACTCCTTTTATGTGACCAGATTTATGCTTTGCTGTACACTATCCTACTCTCTTCTTTGCCTTTTATTCTTAATTTAAGAAGATGCTTCATTTAAAAAAAAAAGTATAATCTTTAATCATGGAATAAAGAAGTGCTTTTTAACATTATTTGGTTTAGTTTGAACTCAACTGCTAAATTTGAAATTGACTTAAATCACCAGGAAATAGCAAAGAATACTTTTAAATGAACATAGACATATATTTACATTTATACTTAAAAATAAGACAACTGAGCATGAGAAGTAGACCCAGCACAGAGACCCAATTGGAAGAAATATACAGATTTACAAGAATGAACCTTCGCAGGCAACCCCTGGGCTATAAGTTTTATTTCCAAGTGAGAGATATAACAGGACTGGTGCAAATAAAGATTGAATAATTGTCATTTTAAGGCAGTGGTTCTCAAGCTTTTTGAAGTCTGGGTGCGTTTAAAATCCTACAAATAATTGTAGGCACACTATATAAAAATTTCTAAGAAATATGTTATAATAATTAAGTCAAATATTAAGGAAAAAATATAAAGTCCAAGCGTGTTTTTTTATGATAATTAAACAAAATAAATATGACAAAATTAAATTTATTCTGACATTAAAAAAACATTTTATGTTACATTTTTTTGAGTTATGTTTTTTAGAATTCATAAAAAAGAGGAGTTAAAAATTAAAAATGACAAAAAATTATCTTTTTATATATATAGTTACAATCTTAGTAAGATTTAGTAAATTCGGCAGGTCCCGGCATTAATGTGTTAAGTTTTTTCATTCTTGTGTTTATGAGAAACATGAGCCTGATGTGTCCTAGCAATTTCTTCAATGTTTGGGCATATATTTGAAAGGCAAAGTCTCATATCCTCATCAATACATTGAAGAATTCTTCTCTTTTTACTCTTAATTGTATTGAGTGCAGAAAACCCCCACCATACATATCATCTTAACTTGACACCAAACAAAGGATAGAAGAAACTTGCAGTCTTTCAGGGGAACATGGGGGGTAGTGTAAACAATCTTGCAGCAAGCTTAACAGCTTTTTGCAACCTAATCAGTCAAGTGATGTGGGGGGTTGGGTAGGCTCTCAGTTTATAGCCAATTCCCCACATCTCTGTCCCCCCAAAATCTAAACTCCAAAAACCCTGTTGGTTTTTTGGCCCCCAACAGGCACATATTTCTCTGCAGTACTATAGGGTGCACCTGGAAATCTTCTAGGGTGCACCAGTGCGTCCTGGTGCACACTTTGAGAACCACTGTTTTAAGGCAAGATGACTTCCATCTTGGACCTACGGGTTAATTTTACTTTGCTTTTGGAATTGTCATTTGGTCTTCTCCACTATTAAGTTAATAGTTATTATTTTTTCAAAAGAAGTCCATAAAGCATTATGGCTCTAGGAATTAGGAAAAGATTCTGTTCCTTTAACAAATAAATAGTGGAGATGACTACACCTTATAGGAACTCCACATTCAAGCTCTAGTAGTGAAGGAATTACACAAGGTAAAATAAATCTTAGCAGTTTATTAACTAGATACCAAAAGCATTACCATTAGAAACTGGAAATATTGCCAGTTTTTATTTTGATGGATTTGCCTTTGTTCTGTGAAGAACAAAACAACAAAAGTATTAAATTAGTGACAGGGAATACAACCTTCTAACAATTTTCATTAATATAAGATATTATCAGTTCTGATAATTATAATCAAACTTTATGGATCTTGTTAAATCCCATTAAAGAAGTTAGTCATGGTCAGGTTATTATATAGAACAATGACAAAAATAATCAAACTGATAGTGAGAGTGTCATTTTGTGGTTTTTTATAAAGGCTGGCATCCTTAAATCAGACTAAAAGTAGAAGACAATGGATGTCTTTGTGTGTGTGTGTGTGTGTGTGTGTGTGTGTGTGTGTGTGTGTGTGTTTGATGAGGAGGCAGTTGTCTTATTTCAAAGATCAAAACCAAGGTCCATCCTGGCCAGTTGGCTCAGTGGTAGAGTGTCGGCCTGGCGTGTGGAGTCTTGGGCTTGATAACCGGTCAGGGTACAGAGGAGAAGTGACCTTCTGCTTCTCCACCCCTCCCTTTCCCCTTCTCTCTCTCTTCCCCTCCCATAGCCATGGCTTGACTAGATCAAGTGCATTGGATTCAGGTGCTGAGGATAGGTTCTTGGAGAGCCTACCTCAGGTGCTGAAAATAGTTTGATTGCAAGCATGGCCTCAGATGGGCAGAGCACTGGTCCCAGACAGGGTTGCCAGGTAGATCCCAGTTGGAGTCCATGTGGAAATCTGCCTATTTCCCCTCCTTTCACTTGAAAAAAAGAAGAAAAAAGAAAAGAAATAAAAAAAGAAAACCAAGGGTCCATAAATTGAATAAAGTGTAAAAATTATAGGAATCTTTGGGTTTTTTCTTTTGTAATAGGACATTATCTAGCTTCATGAATATATGACTAGATTTTTAGGTTTTCACAACTCCCTAATAACTATTTCTAACAATGACTATTAGAAAGCAGGCATAAATACACAAGCTCATATGATAAAACCTTTACCCACTGTAAACCATTTGAGAACTAGATTATAAAATTATATTGCATACTCCAGATATACCTTGGCTTAGTATTCTAATAGTTTATTTTTTCCTCCCTTACTTCATGAATCTTTCCCTGATTTTTTTTTTCAGCCCACATGAGTAAATTCTTTCCCTGACTCATTAGTACTCAGTCTCTGGGCTGTATGTATCTTTTTTAAATGATTCTTATTAATGACTTTCCTTTTGCATTAATAAAATTATAAACACCTTAAGCCTCAGGCTATAATTTGTAGTTCTTCAGAAAACTTTTGATTGCATGGGGGGAATGCAACAGAGGAGGGAGGTCCAGGATGCTCCCAAGGCACATTAAGTCCTGGAATATTTATGCAAGAAATGTTTACTGAGTAACTCTGTGTCAGGTTCTTTACTAGGCTCTAGATATTGATGAAACAAAACAATACACTTCTGGTCCTCATGGACATTACAAGTTATGAGAAGGCAGAGATAGTAAGTAGTCAAATAAATTACTATAATGTCAGAGTTCTCTAAAAGCCACATGGTGGATTCAAGGATGGAGAATCAATGTTTGACCATGTCTAATTTCTACTTTCACTTTTATTCTTGTCAAACCAATTAATATAATCCTAGTTCAGAAACTTGTAAGGTTATGCCACTGTTAGCAGAATTTAATTTCTTGTGGCAATAGAACTCATGGTGACTTTGCTTTTTTAAGGCAGCAGAAGAACACCTCTCCTGCTTTGAATCTCCTTTTATAGGGAAAGCATAGACCCTCCTTTTTATTTTTATTTTTTTAATAATTTTATTTTTAATGGGGCGACATCAATAAATCAGGATACATATATTCAAAGATAACAAGTTCAAGTTATCTTGTCGTTCACTTATATTGCATACCCATCACCCAAAGTCAGATTGTCCTCTGTCACCTTCTATCTAGTTTTCTTTGTGCCCCTCCCCCTCCCCCTTCCCCTCTCCCTCTCCTCCCTCCCCCCGTAACCACCACACTCTTATCAATGTCTCTTAGTTTCACTTTTATGTCCCACCTACATATGGAATAATGCAGTTCCTGGTTTTTTCTGATTTACTTATTTCACTTCGTATAATGTTATCAAGGTCCCACCATTTTGCTGTAAATGATCCGATGTCATCATTTCTTATGCCTGAGTAGTATTCCATAGTGTATATGTGCCACATCTTCTTTATCCAGTCTTCTATTAAGGGGCTTTTTGGTTGTTTCCATGTCTTGGCCACTGTGAACAATGCTGCAATGAACATGGGGCTGCATGTGTCTTTGCGTATCAATGTTTCTGAGTTTTGGGGTATATACCCAGTAGAGGGATTGCTGGGTCATAAGGTAGTTCTATTTGCAGTTTTTTGAGGAACCACCATACTTTCTTCCATAATGGTTGTACTATTTTTCATTCCCACCAACAGTGTATGAGGGTTCCTTTTTCTCCACAGCCTCTCCAACATTTGCTATTACTTGTCTTGTTGATAATAGCTAATCTAACAGGTGTGAGGTGGTATCTCATTGCAGTTTTGATTTGCATTTCTCTAATAACTAAAGAAGATGAGCATCTTTTCATATATCTGTTGGCCATTTGTATTTCCTCCTGGGAGAAGTGTCTGTTCATGTCCTCTTCCCATTTTTTTATTGGATTGTTTGTTTGTTTGTTGTTGAGTTTTATGAGTTCTCTGTATATTTTGGATATTAGGCCCTTATCTGAGCTGTTGTTTGAAAATATCATTTCCCATTTAGTTGGCTGTCTGTTTATTTTGTTGTCAGTTTCTCTTGCTGAGCAAAAATTTATTAGTCTGATGTAGTCCCATTCATTTATTTTTGCCTTCACTCCCCTTGCCTTTGGAGTCAAATTCATAAAATGCACTTTAAAACGAAGGTCCATGAGTTTAGAACCTATGTCTTCTTCTATGTACTTTATTGTTTCAGGTCTTATATTTAGGATAAACCCTCCTTTAAATAAATCAGTTGTTTAGGTCAAAGTCACCCAGCATAACCTCCCTTTTGATTAACTCAAAGTCAACTGATTAGAGAACTTAATTGCATCTTCTCACTCCCTTCCTCTTTGTCATATAATGTAAACCTCTAAATCAAATTTTCTGTCCATCCTCAAGAGTATATAGGGCTTGAATACCAAGGGTAGAAATCTTATGGAAAATTTAATAATTCTGCCTATCATACAAGACCTGCATCTTCTCTTTCCTGGCATTAAAATACAGCAGTTGAGTTGAGTAGCAAATGTGTCCCTTTAAAACTCATCAAATTCTCTGAACTCATTATTATAAGCTTAAAATGCTGGACTGAGTAGAAAATTAAAACTAAAAGTTTCAGTGGATTTTCAAGATCAACCTACCAAGAAGACAGGAATTCTAACTATGTATGCCTCAAACAACAGAGTTCTGAAATATTTAAATCAAAAACTGATAAAACACATAAAAAATAAAAAATTACAACATGACAGTTGGACATTTCAAAATCTATTTCTCCACAAATGAAATGACAACTAGACATAAAATCAGCAAAAAGATACAAGAGCTCAACAGTGACATTCATGGACAGGATCTAATCAAAATTTATATGACACTCCACTCAACAAAAGCAGAACATACAGTTTTATAAACTTTGTATAGAACATTTACAAAGATAGGCCATATCCTAGACTAAAAAATAAGCTTCTAAATTTAACAGATATTGAAACTACACATACTGTATTCTGTGATCACAATAAAATCAAACTAAAAACTAACAGAAAGGTAACAGGAAAATCTCCAAATACTTAGAAATCATACAACATACTGGTAAATGATACAAATGGCAAAGAAAAGTCTCAAGGAAAACCAAACTTGCATTTAACTGAATAATAATAAAACTACAACATATTGCCTTACCAGGTGGTGGTGCAGTAGATAGTGTCAGACTTGGATGTGGAAGACCCAGGTTCGAAACCTCAAGGTCACTAACTTGAGCACAGGCTCACTTGGTTTGCGCAAGGCTCACCAGACTGAGCCCAAGGTTGCTGGCTTGAGCAAGGGGTCACTAAGTCTGCTGTTGCCCCCGCCCCCCATAAAGGCACATATGAAAAGCAATCAAATAACAACTAAGGTACCACAACAAAAAATTGATGTTTCTCATTTCTCTCCCTTCTTCTCTGTCCCTATCTGTTCCTCTCTCTGTCTCTCTCTGTTTCTGTCACACACACAAAAAAACTACAACATATTATAATTTGTAGAATACAGTTAAAGTAATGCTTGAGATATTTATAGCATCAAATACATTTTTAAAAAATCTCATCAATATTCTAAATTTCCCTATAAAGACACTCGAAGGAAAAGAGAATTGAACAAAAAGAAAGCAGAAGTAGGACATCATAAAGATAAGGATATAAATCAATGAATTAAAAAAAACACAAAAACCATAGAAAACATCATAAACAGGAAACTGGTTATATAGAAAAGAACAATAAAACTGACAAATATCTAGCAAAACTGAAAAATAAAGAGCAAAAACACAAATTACTTATGTCAACAATAAAACAGTGAATATTACTGCAGACCATGTAGATATTACAGAGATACCAAAAGAATAATTTGAACAATTCTACACATATAAATATTTGTTTACTTAGATGTAGTAGACCAATTCCTCAAAAAGCACAACTCAATACAAATCACCAAATATAAAACATATAATATGAATAGCCCTGTAATTATTAAATATATGCAATGTATAATATTTTTAAATCCTTAAACAGAAATACTTCTAGAACCAGGTAGTTTCAATGGAGAATTGTAACAAAACTTTAGAGAATAATTACCACTCATTTTACACAATCTGTTTTAGAAAATAGTAGAGAATAGAATATTTATCTCATAATTTTATGAGGCCAGTATTAACCACATATCAAAATCTGACAAAAACAGTTGAGAAAAAGAAAACTATGGACAAATAACCTTCAAAATAGTAATGCATAAAAATCATTAGTAAAAGATTATCTAAATTAAACAATACATAAAAAGAATTACATACCCTGTACACATGGGGTATACTTCAGAGGTACACCTGAAACCTGTATAATTATGTTTGCTAGTGTCACCCTAATAAATTTAATAAAAAAGGGACTGGTTTAGTATTCAAAAAACAATTAATATAAGCTATCATTAATAAGCCAAAAGAAAAAAATCACACTATTATATTCATGAATTCAGAAAAATGTATTTGACAAAATTCAGTACTTGTTCATACTAAAAATTCTCAAAAAACCCACAGGAGATTTTTCAACTTAATAAAGGTAACCTACCAAAAAAGCTAACATTGTATGTAATGGTGAAAGACTGTTTTTTCCCCAAAATTGGGACCTATGAAAGGATATCCACTCTCACCACTGTTTTGTGCTTTTTAATTTTGTTGTTTTCTATTTTTGTTTTTGCTTTTTTATCTATCTGGCTAGTTAAAAATTCAAATGATTCCAGTGCCAGGGACAAATAGTGCCTTTTTGTTCAATAACTGCTTATGGAATGAACATGCGCTGTAATAGGAATGTAAAGAAGTTGGTTCCATTAATATTGGTTCAATAAGTTTTTCTTATATTTGGATCCCAACATGTAGAAGAATAAAATAACAATGGGAAAAGCAAATTCAAAATAGCAGATGAGTTCAAATTATAGGTTTGTTATTTTAAAAATACATGGGATAGCACATTCAGCACTTTCATTTCACATCATACTTGGAGTCTTAGCCAACACAATAAAGCAAGAAAATGATATAAAAGGCATGCAGTTCAAAAAGAAAGAAATCAATTTGTCCCTATTTGTAGATAATGAAATAGTGGAGCAACCATCTTATATCCTATGAGGTACCAAGCATGACAGTGAATACGATTATCATTATGATGGTTGGTTGGGCAGAAAAGCAGCAGTCTAGATCCTTAATGACTACATTAGTAACACCAGATTTATTTTTGGAACTCCTATTACTTAAGAAAAATAAACCCCTTATGTTGTTAAGAGACTATACCTAAAATCTCTTACAAATGACAAACAATCCTTAAGTGATAGTTTTTCTGTTAACCCATTCTCCCGTCTTGAACATAACCATAATGAAGTACCCCTCTCACAGGAGGTTAAGAAGTTTGTATGGTAACCACAAAGAATGGTCATTTGGACTGATTTATGACTTTCCCAAATCCATATGTTTAAACATTAATCCTCAATGTGAATGTACTTGAAGATTGGGCCTTTAGGAAGGTAATTAAGATTAAACAAGGCTGTAAAGGCTGTAAAGGGTAGGAAATTGATCATTTAGGATTGGTGTCCTTATAAAAAGAGAAAGAGACAACAGAGCTCTCGAGTGCTCTTTCTCTCCACATACAAACAGAAAAGAGAACACACACACACACACACACACACAAATTTTTTTGCCATTTATAAGCCATGAAGGGAGCTTTCCAAAGATATTGACCCTGAAGCCCATTGATTTTGGATTTCTAGCCTCCAGAGTAATGAGAAAATAAGTATCTCTTCTCTACACTACCTAGTCTGTGGTATTTTGTTATCGCAACCTGAATGGACCTCACAGAAACTAAGTAAGTAGGTATTTTCAAAAGGAAACTGTAAACAACAAAATGAAAATAAAGAAATTCAAGGCAAGAGAATGAGTATAAATGTCAGTTAATAATAGGTATATAGAGAATAAAGCAATAAGGTAGCAAATTGTTTTTTTATTTGTATGAGATTATTTGTATAGTCTCTTAACAACTGTGAGGATACAATACTGTATACATACATTTAGATTTCATAAGTGAAGCCATTTCAGGTATTTCATCATATTTCGTGAGAATGAATCAGCAAATATACTGACCATTCCCGTACCATACTAACAGGTATCTAGAAATAGTATAGCCATTGTGTATGTGTTGTATGCTGTACATCTATTCTACACACAGTCTAAAAATTTTTTCAGGATAGTGAAAATGTCTATGTAGAGAAGAAGACAATGTCTCATTGTTTTTACTATATAAGTAAATAAGAGTTGCTTAATGAGGATAGATTAATTTTAAAAAGGTAGTATAATTTTAAAGGAGTTTTCTATTTAATGAAATTATAGAAGAATAACGTTTTAAAAATACCAAGGGAGAACAGGACAGCCACCCCCCTAGCATTTATATACAAAATCGTGGTACTGACAGGATACAAGAATAAACACCTTGGGGAGCATCTGAGAGTGGAGAGGTAAGCAAGTTCTCAAGAATAAGCAGTGAACAGACTACATGAAAAGTAGATAATCTAAGGAGTCTTTATTTTGGAAATAAAACAAAATTTCACTGCTGTATAGCACTGACTATCATTGTGCTTCCTCCTAAATGCACACTATTCACAAGTAGGCAAACTCATGATCATGTGTTCCACGTCCATTCATATTTCTAGGGCAGAGAGCTTGAAAATCTCTGGGACACGTTCCAACACCAGAAATAAAGTGTGGTGTGACTGTCTATATTCGTCTGCTGTATTAGCCTAATGTGACTTTTTTCTGTCCTCATTTTACCCCATTAGACTCCTTCTCTGGAGGAAACTATATTATTTTAGGTATATTCAGCCTACAATGGACACAGACATAGGTTTAGAGATCGAGCTTAAAATATATAAAGACGTTCATATAATTCAGTAAAAAGGGAAATATTATCATTAACGTCCAATCAAGAGGAGAGAAGTTTCTGCCACTGAAATTCCTGAACTTAGTTTTCCTTGGACCTTGAAAAAAGTATGAGCCAATACTACCAAGAAACAAAGTATCTTTGCTGTCTTAAGTCACAAGTCATAAGGAAAAATCCTGAACATCAGCTTTGCAGAAACTGAAGAAAGCAGAGAGTACGCCACAAGCTATCCTCTATCATTTCAGGGTGAATCAAAGCAAAAATTAGCCTGATCAGGGGGTGGCATAGCGGATAGAGTATTGGCCTGGGATGCAGAGAACCCAGGTTCGAAACTCAAGGTTGCCGACTTGAGTGCGGGCTCATGAGCTTGAATGCGGGGTCACAGGCTGAGTGTGGGATCACAGACATGGCCTTATGATTGCTGGCCCGATTCCAAGGTCACTGGCTGGAGTCAGGGGTCACTGGCTCACCTAGAGTCTTCCTCAGTCAATGAACAACTAAAGTGCCACCATGAAGAATTGATGTTTCTTATCTCTCTTACTTCCTGCTAGTCTGTCCCTGTCTCTCTCTCTCTCTCTCTTAAAAAAAATCTAAAATTACAATAAATTTACCTCACATGAAAACATTTCAATATACAAAAAAAAAAAAAGAAAAAGAAAAAAAAAGAAAGAAGAATTCTACTGTCTGACCAGGCTTTGGCACAGTGAGTAGAGCGTCAGCCTGGGGCATTGAGAACCCAGGTTCAAAACCCCGAGGTTGCTGACTTGAGAGTGGGCTCATCCAAGCACAGGCTTATCTGAATGCTGGCTCATCAGCTTGAGCACGGGGTTTCTGGCTTGAGTGTGGGATCATACACAAAACCCCATAGTCACTGGCTTGAGCCCAAAGGTTGATGGCTTGAAGCCCAAGGTTGCTGGCTTGAGCCCAAGGTTGCTGCTTTGAGGAAGGGGTCACTGGCTTGGCTGGAGCTCCCCCCCATTAAGGCACATATGAGAAAGCAATCAATGAAAAGTTAAGGTGTCATAATGAAGAAATGATGTTTCTGATCTCTCACCATTTCTGTCTGTCTGTCTATCACAAAGGAAGGAAGGAAGGAAGGAAGGAAGGAAGGAAGGAAGGAAGGAAGGAAGGAAGGAAGGAAGGAAGGAAGGGAGGAAGAGAGGAAAGAAGGGAGGGAGAGATGGAGGGAGGGAGGAAGGAAGGAAGGAAGGAAGGAAGGAAGGAAGGAAGGAAGGAAGGAAGGAAGGAAGGAAAAAAGAAATTTTACAGATGAAAAACTTTCAGATTTTTCAGTACTCAAGCTACATACTAAGAGTCAAGACAATTGATTCACCACCTGGAAAGAACAGAAAACTGGATGGATTACTGTTTTATATGAATAAAAATTAAAACTCAGTAATAACACCCTATATGGCTATGACCATGACTAGTTTACTTTTGCCCTTTTACCTTAGTAGGTAAAACCATTTACCTTCTAAGATAGGCCAGGAATTTCTGCTTACATTCATTTCATTTTGGGTTTTATTGAATCTCTCTATATACTACAAAATATTTAAACTTCAAAATTTAGTGTTGTAACATTTTGTCAGAGAACAGTTTTATTTGGAGCTGTTCCTGATAATGAGAGAGGAAACATCCACAGAGTAAATGATTTTGTAGAAAGGGATTTTTTTGTAATCAACATAAATACTGGGAGAGTTTTTTTTATATAAGATTGCAGAGGCCTATAAAATGTTTCTCCTACTCTTCCCCAAACGGCAAAGAGTATTTCCAGATACACATAGAAACAGGGTACTTTTCATAGACTTATGTGTGGGCAGGGTCACTGTAAGACTTTCTTATAATGTAAAGATTTACATAACCACAATCAGGAACAAAAAGATGGGGTAGAATATTATTTATAAAATCTAGGTGAGGAAGACATAGGCTTACATACTTTAAATTATTATTATTTTTTGTACTTTTCTGAAGCTGGAAATGGGGAGAGACAGTCAGACAGACTCCTGCATGCGCCCTACTGGGATCCACCCAGCACGTCCACCAGGGGCGACGCTCTGCCCACCAGGGGGCGATGCTCTGCCCCTCCGGGGCGTCACTCTGCCGAGACCAGAGCCACTCTAGCGCCTGGGACAGAGGCCAAGGAGCCATCCCCAGCGCCCGGGCCATCTTTGCTCCAATGGAGCCTTGGCTGCGGGAGGGGAAGAGAGAGACAGAGAGGAAGGGGGGGGTGGAGAAGCAAATGGGCGCTTCTCCTATGTGCCCTGGCTGGGAATCGAACCCGGGTCCCCCACACGCCAGGCCGACGCTCTACCGCTGAGCCAACCGGCCAGGGCGGCTTACCTACTTTAAATAGTGAATATTGTAGAGATTTCTTTATATGAAATCACGCATTTTGCATCTTCATTACCTCTAAAACAAGGGCCTGGAAGTCTAAGAAAACAGAAGCATGTTCTAGCACCACAGTTTAGCATTGAATCATGTCAGAAGCCTTTCTGAATCTGTAACTCTACTAGACCAGGAATACGGTAGGTTCTGTTCTGATCTAACATAGCTGCTGTTACTCCATGGAGGAGAATGAAACTTTCCTGCTGTGTCGACAGCGCAGGTTTAACCATGTTGTTGGCTTTGCCTCTCATACGAGACAGCTATATGCCTCCACCCACCAAAGTGAGAAATGGCTATTTGACTCACTTTGGCTAATGAAGTCTGAAGAAGTATATGTGTCTCTCCTGCGGATAACTGTAAATCTGTTTATAGTTCTACCACACCTCTTTTCTGTATGCCGGAAGACCAGTTATACCCTACGTCTGACCTGCCTCTGCACTCTGGGTCCCAGAGGGAATATAAAGTAGACAAGAGCCACAGACAGCCGCAGCAAGCAGTAGCATAAACAAAAGAATACTTTTTGAAAGCTATTGACAATTTGTGTTGTTTATTATTATTATTATAGCATATACCAGTCTATCCTGAAGATATATACAATGACAGAGAACACAGTAGAAATATATAAAAATGTAACTTATACTCGATATTATATTTTATATTCAATATAATATTTAAATGGATTTTATATTTAATATTCTAGTACTAGAGAATTGCCAGATCATTCTGATTGATAATTAACTGAAGTTATACCAGTAGATCATTTGTAGCTATTTTTTTTCTTCTTTTCTAAGTGAGAGAAGGAGAGATAGAAAAAGACAGTCTCCCACATCTGCCTCTACTGGGATCCACCCAGCAACCGCTGCCTGGGGCTGATGCTCTGCCCATTTGGGGCCGTCCATGCTGCCAACAGAGCTATTTTCAGTGTGTGAGGCGAAGGCTCCACAGGGCCATTCTCAGCACCCAAGGCCAATGTGCTCGAATCAATCAAGCCAAGACCGTAGGAGGAGAAGAATGAGAGACAGAGAGAAGTGGGTTGGGAAGGGTAGAGAAACACATGATCACGACTCTTGTGTGCCCTGACCAGGAATTGACCCAGGATTTCCATATGCTGGGCCAACACTCTACCACTGAGACAACTGGCAGGCCTGACATTTATAACTATTGAATATGAAATTAGTTGTTCAGCTCATTCCATGGTCAGTCTTTGTATCATCTCAATTAATTCTTTGCACAATAAGAGAGTCCATCAATAACCTCTTCAAAAATAGATGTTCTGGCGAATTACGTTTTGAGAGAATATATTTAAAATTCTTTTCAGGAGTGGAATTTAGTAGTATTTCAACACATTTTGAATGCTTTAAGTCAGCAATTTGAATGCTTTAGAAAACTATGTGATCAGTAAACACAGGAACAAAGCTTTATGCACAAGCATCACGTATAATATTGAAAAATATAGTAAAAATAACCTGAATACAACTATAGAAAATGAGCTAAGTAAATTCTGGCATATTTATATAATACACAGCTAGTATATATTCTATCAATAGGAACATTAATCCTACGGGAAATGCTCAAAATATTCTAGGAGAAAATTATAATATTATAACCCAATATATGGTGTGACTCACATGTTATTCAAAAACATAAATGAATAAAAGCCTAATAGTGAAAAAACAGGTGCTTTTCTTTTATTCTTCATATTTATCTTTATTTTCAGTATTATCTGCTGTGACTTTGTGTATGATGAGATAATGATAATCTATTGTATATTATTGAATGGAAAAAAGCACATGAATGGTATGATACTATATAATTATATTATATGCACACAGAGTAATCTTAAAAAAAGGTATACTGAACTCCTAAAATCGATTAACTTTTACAATGTTAGTGGAAAGCAAATGAGAAAACCACACGTATTTCATGCCTTGTACAGTTTAATATTATATGCCTTTTACAGCGAGTACGTTTTAATTTTTAATTTTAATAACTTCACTAATGTTGTTATTAAACATATAGTACATAAACACACACACATTTTGAGCTTTGTGAAATGAGAGATAATTGAACTTGAACTCACTGTTATACCCTGTTGCCTCCATAGAATACAATAGAACCATACATTGTATTAAAACACTTCAAGGCAGAGTAAAAGACTAAAATCCAGGCCAAGCTCTACAGGCAGTTTGGAGTTATTCTTAGCTCTGGGGTTATTTTCAAGTATCTACTCATTTATGATATTTACAAAAAGAGGATGTACTACTCACACACACATTTCTCAGGCTTTGGTCCAATGTTTTAGCCTCAAAACAAAAATTACTTGAGGAAATAAACAAAGGACTGTGTGCCCAAAATCCAGGACACAGAATTTGAGAAAAAATAACTTCACACAGAGAATGGGATAAGTCATGGAGTTCTCACTTGTTCATTCTGCCTGTGATTTTGGATAGTCCAGTTTTGACCTTCAGTTTCATTCATTTCTGTACAAAGTATACTTACCCTCTTCAACCTTAGGAAAGCAAAGGCTGATTGGGGAATATGTCAGTAAATGAAAAACCAAATGCTTTATCCTAAAGAAAGATGGATTTCCATTTAATCATTATAGCATACTACATTTTATTTGTAAGAAAGTACAATGCAGGTCTGACCAGGCGGTGGTGCACTGAATAGAGCATTGGATTAGGATGTGGAGGACCCAGGTTTGAAACCCGGAAGTTGCCAGCTTGAGCATGGGCTTGTCTGGTTTGAGAAAGGTTCACCAGCTTGAGCCCAAGGTCGCTGGCTTGAGCAAGGGATCACTCGGTCTGCTATAGCTGCCTTGTAAAGGCACATATGAGAAAGCAATCACTGAACAACTAAGGAGCTGCAACAGAGAATTGATCCTTCTCATCTCTCTCCCTTCCTGTCTGTCTCTCCCTATCTGTTCCTCTCTCTGTCTCTCTCTATCTCTGTCACACACACACACACACACACACACACACACAAGAAATTACAATGCAGAATTTTCAGAGGAAAAAGTATATGATATTGTTCCCTTTCCTTAATGTTAAAATGTGCCCAATGTTTCATTTTTTTTATTTGGGTTTATGTCCCAGTGGAACTTTCTCTTTCTGAATGCATTATGATCCATCACTATTTATGGTTATACAAGTTTCATAATGTATCCCAATAAAACTATTATAGCAGGGAAAGAGAATTAACAAGGATAAGGGTAATTGAGTCATAATACACACAGTCTATGAAGTTAAAAATGTTCTTAATCATTAATGTTGCAATGACTTAAAGGGATATAATTCTTTGAGGCTCTAAGTAAACTAAGGTCTGAGTAGAATAATCCCTCTTATACACTGAATAGTTCTTATATGGCAGTGATTATAATAGCAAATTCATTAAAAATATAACTTCTAGTTGCTGATAGTACACTTATACATGTACGTAGATGTCAACATTTAAAATTGCCATAAGTCACATGCATTCAATCCATAAAATATCCATTATCTTTTTACTCTGCAATTTATCACAAAGAATTTAAAGAGGAAAAAAAAATTGTAGTATTATCTAAAATAACAGAAAATTAGATCAAGATAAAAATAAGGGAACTGTTAAAACCCATGCTGTAATTATCGCATTTTATGTAGAGTTTGTGACCATTTGCAATATAGCCATACATATTAATGACATTGGAGAACATATATCCATCCCAATATTGTAGTGTCTAACTCACCTGACCCAATGTGTCATACAATGTGAAATGAAACAAAACAGGATGCAAAATAAAGTGTTGTGATTCAGCAAGATAGAACGCCTTTACATCCGGGCACAGATGAGCACGGAAGGAAGCTTGACAGGAATCACAGTTCTGTTAGTTGTTAGGTTTCAGAGGGTTTAGTTTTCTTTGTGAAAGCTGCTTACTGTTTTGTTTTTATTTTTGTAATTATTAAAAAAAACTGGACAGAAAAGAAAACACAGGGATATTTTCAAGTTTATAAGTTCAAGAAAAGAGACTTTAAAAAAAATGTATCCGAGCAATCAGTACGTAATCTCGACCTCTGGAACTTCATTCTCTGTGCCTTTTAAGCCAACACATTCTATAAGGTAACACAACATCATAGAGCACATTATGTCAACAATGAACAGTTTCTTTTATTATTATTATTATTATTGTATTTTTCTGAAGCTGGAAACGGGGAGAGAAAGTCAGACAGACTCCCGCATGCGCCCCACCGGGATCCACCCAGCACGCCCACCAGGGGCGACGCTCTGCCCACCAGGGGGCAATCTGCCGTGACCAGAGCTACTCTAGCGCCTGGGGCAGAGGCCAAGGAGCCATCCTCAGCACCCGGGCCATCTTTGCTCCAATGGAGCCTCGCTGCGGGAGGGGAAGAGAGAGACAGAGAGGAAGGGGGGGGTGGAGAAGCAAATGGGCACTTCTCCTATGTGCCCTGGCCGGGAATCAAACCCAGGTCCCCCGCACGCCAGGCTGACGCTCTACCGCTGAGCCAACCAGCCAGGGCAACAATGAACAGTTTCAATCTGCCATTTTATTATGTCCATTTAGTGTTTAACCAATTTCTCTACTAATGTCAAGTAATTCTGGGAGGGGAGAACTTGTAGTCAATCGAGTTGAGTGATTTCAATTAGGTATCTAATGTCAAGTTAGGATGCCATTTTCCAAGCCCTATTCAAGGGGGTTGTCCAAAAAATTGGCATGTGATAAAAAAAAAAAAATCTAAGCCAGGTTTAGCTGTACTTTCCAGACCTGACTCGAAGGTTCACTAGATATTTCCCATAGCAAAACCAGTAAACAATTACAAATTCCATGTTTCTAAAGATTGTGAATCACTCTGTTTCATAGCCTGGTTTAATTTTTAAAAAAAGAAAGCTAAAAGAAAAAGATTAAATAAAGTTCAAAGTTTCTTACATACTTATATGAAGTAGCACATATATATTTTTTTAATTTTTCTTAAGTGAGAAGTGGGGAGATATGCACTCCAAACTGGTGATGTTCTACCTATCTGGGGCTGTTGTACAGTTGCTCAGCAACCAAGCTATTTTAGTGCCGAGGTGAGGCCATGGAGCCATCCTCAGTGTCCAGGGCCAACTTGTTCAAACCAAGCCATGGCTGTGGAAGAGGAAGAGAGAGAAAAAGAGAGAGAAGGGAAAGGGAAAGGAGTGGAGAAGCAGATGGTCATTTCTGTGTGCCCTGATGGGGAGTTGAACCCAGAACAACCATACGCCTGGCTGACGCTCTACCACTGACCCAACTGACCAGGGTTGCACATATTTTTCAGAGTTTTCAAAGGACAGAACCTCAGTGTTTAGATCTCTGGGACCAATACACATGGCAGAGGCAGTTATACTTCAGCTGAGATTCTCTCTGCCTTCAGAGGCAGACGTCCTGGTGGTTGTTCTGTGCCCCTGTTCCTAATACATGTGCTATCCCTGGTGACAAACTATGCTGTGCTTTTTTTGAGGCATATAAATGAGAACTAGGACCAAATCCAAAGCCACTTTTTTCAGCTTGGGACGTATGCCAAGAAACTAAGGAAAATAGATTATTTTAGCATATTTCTTTTTCTTTCCTATTTTTAAAACCATTTCAAAATTACAACTACCCTCCCAAACTCTAAACCTATCTCTGGAAGAAGAGCTTAACACATAAAAGTAGCCTGACCAGGTGGTGGCGCATGGGTAGAGTGTCAGACTGGGATGTTGAGGACCCATTTTCAAGACCCTGAGGTCACCAACTGGAGCTTGAGCTCATCTGGTTTGAGCAAAGCTTGGATCCAAGGTCGCTGGCTCGTTCAAGGTGTTACTTGGTCTGCTGAAGGCCCATGGTCAAGGTATATATGAGAAAGAAATCAATGAATAACTAAGGTGTCACAACAAAAAACTGATGATAGATGCTTCTCATCTCTCTCTGTTCCTGTCTGTCTGTCCTTATCTATCTCTCTCTCTTTCCCTGTAAAAAAAAAATCAAAGTAATAAGGATCATGGTATTTCTATTTTTTTCATATTCTTTCAGTAACTAGAAGATGTTAAATCATGTCTATGTTGTACTGATTAAATTATGATTCATCTGTCAAAGATACAAAAAATAAGTTTATTGAGGAGAGTGAAACAAGAGGGACTGAGCTTGCTATTGAATAAAAACTTATTTTTTAAAACAAGTAAAAACAGACATTTCTTGGAAAACATAAAATGATATTTTTATCCTTGCTGAAATATATTGACTGAATTTATACTGCATGCTAATCCTCCCTAGTAAAAGGTAAATATTCTCTGCATGTGTACTATATTTCACAACATTAATAAGAATCAAAAGTCCTGTTGTTAATAGTGAAGCTCTGGAAACAGCCCAAGTGTCTGTCAGTGGATGAGTGGATTAAAAAGCTGTGATACATATATACAATGGAATACTATGGGGCCATGAAAAAGAAGGAAATCTTACCTTTTGCGACAACATGATGGACCTGGAAACTATTATGTTAAGTGAAATAAGCCAGGCAGAGAAAGAAAAATATATGACCTCACTCATTTGAGGAATCCAATGAACAATGCGAACTGAGGAACGGAATTGAGACAGAGGAGAGATCAAAGAGACCAGAGGAAAAGAGAACAGAGGGAAAGAAGATGATAGGATGAGATAAACCTGAAGAGGGGAAGGTGCTATGGGGGGAGGGCAAGGGAGATGTTGAGGGGAATACGGGGGAGGGGGGATGCATTGGAGCAACACTAGAATCTATGTAAACACAATAAAATCAATAAAAACTGCTAATTAAAAATAAAGTTTTGTTGTTTTTGATATCCAAAGAGTAGTAAAGTTTTGATAGTAGGAAATAAAAAAAAAACATTATGGATATACTTTTTTAATAATGACAGGAATTATAAATATACATAGATTAGAAAGTATATATCACCTCTGAATCTAGTATTTAAAGATAAAAGATGATGGACAGGAATCCTAAAGCCTTTATCTTTTTTATATTTTTCTTTTCTTAAGTGAGAAGCAGGGATGCAGAGAGACAGACTACTGCATAAGCCCCAACTGGGATCCACATGGCAAGCCCCCTACAAGGCAATTCTTCGCCCATCTGGGGCATTACTCTGTTCCTTGACAACCAAGCTATTTTGGCACCTCAGATGAGGCCATGGAGCCTTCCTCAGTCCCCAGGGCCAAGTTGCTTTGACCAAGCCATGACTGCGAGAGGGGAAGAGAGAGACAGAGAGTGAGAAGGGAGAGGGGCTGGGTGGAGAAGCAGATGGTCACTTCTCCTGTGTACCCTGACTGGAATCGAACCTGAAACATCCACACGCTGGGCTAACACTCTATGACTGAGCCAACCAGCCAGGTCCACCCTTAATCATTTAATATTTAATTATTTATGTCTATAACAACCCAAAGGTATTTTTTCAAAGAGATATTTCAATCAAATATCTCTTTGCACTTAACTGCAAATAAGAGAAAACCTAGGCACAGGTAAATCAAAAGTGAGAAATGCATTTGTTTTCTTCAGCTATGAGTGTGAGAAGAGATGAAGCTGGTACAGCAGTTCAGCAGGGAGGGGCCCAACCCTCTGCTCTTCTATTTTTAGTATGCAATTTTTATGTCTTTGTCCTTGTCACCTCTTCACCTGGTTACCAAAATGTTCTCCGGGGCTCTACGCTTCAACTACTAAATATAAACAGGAGGAAGTGATAAAAGAAAGAAAGCTTTTTTTTCTCCTAGTAAAGGTTTTCCATTATAGTATTCCAGAGCTGTGCTCTCCAGAGACTTGTTCCTATATTGCATTGGCCAGTGCGACACACGACTGTCCCTAGAGGCGTAAAATCCTGAGAAATGAGTTTGTTGTTGTTGTTGTTGTTTTACTTTGTTTTCTGAAGCTGGAACCATTGCCACCAGTGATGTAAACAAAATCATTGTTACGTTGATGAGAAAGAAGCAGGAATAGGTATTATATAGACAATTTGTAGAGACAGGCAGTATATGTCCCACTCCGTATCAGTCTATTTCGGCCTCTTCTTTGAATAGAGAGAGATCACTAACAAGGCCGAAACAAAATTTAAAAATTAAAAACAAAATATGAATATTCCTTTGTCTCTTACTTGATTATCTTTTTATTCTCTTTCAGACCTGCTTTAAAGCAGCAAAATAAGTTAAGAACAGGAAATAAGATGAAGAGTAAAATACAAATGTGAATATTGGTCTTCTTTATAATGCTAAGCAAATACAGCATAATGTTTATTAAGGTGACATTGTATCAAACCTTGCACAATTTTATTTCACCCATTTTGCCAAAATTGCACTGAAATCCACTTCATTATCCTTAACTTTTTCAACCACCTGAACTGCCTCAAAATGCCATAGCATCTTAGACACATTCTAGTAGTTATGATATCATTATTCTACTGCCTACCATCCAAAGGTCGTCGGTTCCTCTGATATTTTATATGTATGCTAAAAAAAAAAAAACATGATAATTGAGATTATGAGAGAATACAGGTTAAAAAATGCAGTCAATTATTGCTCCATCAAAAATACAGATATATAAAAGCATTTTAAAATATGAAAAGACATGCTGAATGGAAAATAATTCCTTTTTTCAAACAATAAACTGAATTTTTCAAATAACCTAATGATATTTGTTAAGAGACTAAATGTTTTCAGAAAGAATAAGGATATAATTTCTTTCACAGGTATCACAAATACATATATGATTACTTCCTAACTTTCCATGTATTTGAGAGTCTGCCATATAAAACAGGAAATAAACTAATTTTTTGGACCCAGAGAAGCATAACTGACAGATCCTGTTTCACTTAGGTAGTAACAGTGCTTTGAGTTTTTTTGAAAATTGATGAGCTTTCGAAAGACATAATGAGTGCATGGTCATTGGAGCAGATTTTGTGTTCAGTAGAATAAAAAATAATAATTTTGTCTAAAATGAGGAGACTATGAACAGAATAGAGTAACATAGATAAGTGGAACCACAGTGGGAATAAGGGGTTATGTGATAAATTGGAATTCAACATTTATAATTTCTCTTTTTTTCCCTTTTATTTTTTTGTGATAGAGACAGGGACAGACAGGTAGGGAGAGAAATGAGAAGCACCAATTCTGCATTGCAGCACCTTAGTTGCTCATTAATTGCTGTCTCATATACCTTGACCAGGGGGCTACAGCAGACTGAGTGATCCCTTGCTCAAGCCAGCCACCTTGGTCTCAATCAAGTTGGTGAGCCTCACTCAAACCAGATGAGCCCACACTCAAGCTGGTGACCTTGGGGTTTCAAACCTCGGTCTTCCATGTCCCAGTCCAACACTCTATCCACTGTGCCACTACCTGGTCAGGCTCCCTTCTTTTTTTTTTTAAGCAGGAGAGAGAGAAAGAGGGATAGACAGGGACTGACAGACAGTAAGGGAGAGAGATAATAAGCATCAACTCATAGCTGCAGCAACTTAGTTGTTCATTGGTTGCTTTATAATATGTGCCTTGACCGGGGTCTTCAGCTGAGCCAGTGACCCCTTGCTCAAGTCAGCAACCTTGGGCTCAAGCCAGTGACCTTGGTATCATATCTATGACCTCATGCACAGGCTGGTGAGCCCACACTCAAGCCGGATGAGCCCACGCTCAAGCTGAAGACCTTGCAGTTTTGAATCTGAGTCCTCAGCATTTCAGGCCAATGCTCTATCTGCTGCACCAGCACCTGGTCAGGCTCCCCTTCTTTTTTTAAATTAAATTTATTAGAGTACCATTGATTAATAATATCATCTAAGTTTCAGGTGTACAAGTTTATAATACATAGTCTGAATACTCCATTGTGTACTCACCACCGGCAGTCGGATCTCCTTTTGTCCCAAAATAGTTGACCCTTTTTACTCTTTCTATCAGTCCCACATCCAGCTTTATGTCTAGTAACCACCTTACTGTTGATAAAGATATATATGTATCTCTATGTTCATCATATTAGTAATCTCAACAGCCAAGACATGGAAACAACCTAAATTGCTTTGACAGATGATTGGATAAGAAAGATTTATGTATATAGGCACATTTACATAAACAGTGGAATACTGTTCAGCCATAAAATAATGAAATATTCATATTATCTGTGATAATATAAATAGACTTTAAGTTTATCATGCTAAGTAAACTAAGTCAGATTGGACAAGGACAAGAACCACATAATTTTACGCGTATATGGGATATAAAACAAAAAGCAATAAACAAAGAAAACAAAAACAAACTTAGAACAGGTGCAGTTTTAAATGTAGGTTAAAATTTGTTGATATACTTTTATTATTGGAGAACTTCATTAGGAACATCCAATGATTAAACTCCAAATTTTAAACACACTGGGATCTTTTCCAAAATGTTAACTGATTTCACTTTATGCTAGTGATTAACTTACTTGACTTCCTCCATTAGGCTCTGTGAATTTTCTGTGACTCAGATCCTTAGAGAACTGATGTCATTTTCATCTCTGTGAATTCTAGATTCCTCTCAAAAGCAAGAAATCGAAACTTTTCTCACAGTGTCCGAATTACAGATTTTTACAATTGGTCATTGAAGTCTTTCGCTGACATTTCCTGTTCTATGAGGGAATGTTAGGTCAAGTTTGAGAAACAATTATCGGGTTCTCTTCATTTTTCATGTCTTCCCTTTTCTGAGTTTATAGATCTGTAAGGAGGTATCTTTTCCTAGTCTCTGATATACTAAAAGATAATAATAATTGGGTGTGTGGGAGGGAGCAGGATCAAGGAGAGTCAGAGAGGGAAAAGAGAGAGAAAAGAACTTGAATTTTATCATGGGTCATCATTGAAAGGCCACAATTTAGGTTAAAAAATTTTAATTTAAAATTTTTGCTCGGGCACTAACACAACACTAGAATGTAATAGGAACCCTCTTAAATGCCCTCAATTTAAGGGAAGCACTGGGTGAGCTGGCATTTTCAATTCTCCCTACAATGTACTGCCCGTGCCTCCAGCACACCATAGGTTTGCTGCTGTGTTCTAGGCGACACATGCCTCTCTGCGTCCCAGAGTTGAGACGCATGCTTGTCACAGGCCAGTTTTATTGTTTCCCAAAAGTATGTATTTGTTACTGTAATTATGGCATTTGAATATTAATAATTAATTATAATACATTAAGTATTTCCTAAACTGGTGAAATAAGTGTTGAGGGAATAAAAAAGAATTTTCATTTCTATGAAAACCAAATAGAATGCTTTGTGAAGATTTGACATTAGTGAGTCACTAAAAGCCTGGTTGTCAAATTGATGTGGATGAGAAAGTTCTAAAAAGTCAAGGGGGAAAAAAAACATGAAAAATAAATGAGTTTTGCACTCAAATTTCTTTGTAAGTTTTTCTTTTTAAAAACGATACTGCTAGTTCAGAGAAACCGAAAAGGGAATTAAATATTATGTTCTGGGAATGGTTTATGTAAGAACAACGATTCAGAATTCTAAATGGGGTAAAAAAATATCCCAGAAAGGGGATGGCTCTGTAAACAGTAGATTAGCGAAGGGATGCTTTTCATGTTAAATCTTAAGTTATAGAGTAGTTTATAATTCCTTCCTCATCAAGGTCCTTACTTAACCAACCCAAAACACCCAATTTTATTAGATAAGAGAATTTCTATTTTAAGCATAAATCTCTTCAAGAGAGCTTAGTTCTCCTCTGTCTTGGGTCATTGGGAACTTACAGCAACTCTGCAAGTCAAGAAAAAGAAAGTCCTCTATATGCTTCACCTCGATTCACCAGTTAGTGACAATTGCCACTTCTGCTTTCATCATTTTTCATTCTGCACTCTTCACTTCTACTCCTTTTACTCCAAACCATTATTTATTTGTGTTTATTTGTTTTTGGAAAATTATATATGAGTGTAAGTTGCAGGCATCATGACCTTGTACTTCTACCAAATTGCGAAAACCCAGTCTTGATCTCGTACAAAAATGTGCGTACAGTTCACCAACACATTTCGAAAAACATAGTCTATCTTTGACTGAAATTGAGTGGGTTTTGACAATGGATTAACTTGAAAACTGGACATCAGGAAACAATGTCAGCCCCCTCTTCAACTGTGAATTAACACATAACAGGTTATAACAAAAACAGGATGGCACCTAAAACAGATAAATGTCGAAGAGGAAGAAAGCATGGAACTTTATTGAAACCATTAATATGTCCTGGAGAATAAATGCATCACTCAGAAATGAGGGAGGAGAAGCTTCTTAGAGAACAGATTAATAGTTGTCGGGGGGAGGGGGTTGGGGGACTGGTGAGAAAGGTGAAGGAATGCAGTAGTACAAATTGGTAGTTACTAAAGTTTCAGGAATGGAAAGCACAGCATAGGGACTATAGGCAGTAATATTGTAATAACTATGTCTGGTGCCAGATGGGAACTAGAAACGTCAAGGGAACACGCTATGAAGTCTAACCACTTTGCTGTAACCCTGAGACTAATACAAAATCGTATTGAATATCAACTGTATTTTTAAAATATTTTAAAAATATTTTTATGGCAAATTTAAAAAAAATAAATAAAAGTGAGGAACAGAAGGCCCCTCCACCAGGAGTGTTTAAGCATTGTCTAGTTCAGGGGGAGTCAACCTTTTTATACCTACCGCCCACTTTTGTATCTCTGTTAGTAGTAACATTTTCTAACTGCCCACCTGTTCCACAGTGATGGTGATTTATAAAGTAGGGAAGTAACTTTACTTTATAAAATTTATAAAGCAGAGTTATAGCAAGTTAAAGCATATAATAATAACTACTTAGCAAGTACTTTATGTTGGATTTTTGCTAAGTTTGGCAAAATAAATCTTTATAAAACAACTTATTATAGTTAAATCTATCTTTTTATTTATACTTTGGTTGCTCCGCTACCGCCCACCATGAAAGCTGGAACGCCCACTAGTGAGTGGTAGGGACCAGGTTGAATACCACTGGAGTTAGCACTATCTCAATAAGGATATGGTTTTCCTGGCGTTTTTGTTCTTACTATGTATGTATTAGGACAAATGAGACTAAGTCAGTAAATATTAAGATCAAATAACAAACCCTGTTTTTTAATTTGATGCACATCTGAGGACACAAAGTGAAGTAATCTTCTGATGAATTGCCTGTTAAACAAAGAGGCAAAAACAACAGAAGAGACCTCCAGTCTACTGATGAAATTTTTTATGGGTATTTTTTAAATGTTAATTATTATTATTAATTACATGATATCGCTTTCTCTACTCAAAAGTCCTCAATAGCTCCCCACTATTTAAATAAGAGTGTCAAATTTTGAGTCAGAGATTCTAGGTTGTTCATAATTTGTTCTTGTCCTATGTTTCTGACCTAAAGCTTTGACTTGTGACCCAGATTATTATCACCCCACTACATGCCTCTTTCTGTAGTTACATCAGGCCCCTGCTTGTTCTCCCAATCAGCTTTCCTTTCCCTCTTCAGTGCTGATGGTGAACTCTTTAAAGTTTTCTTGTTTGCAAAACTTAGTCTCCATAATATTAAATATTAGTCATCAAGCCCATGCCAAGTCATATTGGTGCCTGAGGCAAAAGGAAAAAATCATTAATTCTGATCTAATTTTTATTAAAATTTTATTATTTTGTTCATCATGGAATTGTTAGTATAAATATTGATCTTGTAGAATAATGCATTAAAATATTATTTATCTTGATTACTGAGAATTTTGTAGTCTACTTACATGAGAGCTTGGGGCACAAAACTCACTTGTTTTATTCTAGAAACTCCTTCAGGAAAACTTCCTTGATTCTCACAACTAAAAGTTAACTTTATCCTGTCTAAAATTCCCGAGTACTTTATTATTATAACTTTCAACAATTCTACTGTTTCTATCACGACTGCTATGTTCTAAGTTCACTGAGGGCAAAGATACCGGCAGTGTCTTTGTTTCGCCTTCCTGACTTAGCCTTCTCTTATGAACATTGAATGCTGAAAAACAAAAATAAGGAGCAAAACATTTTAATGGGAAATCGACATTTCACTGTATATTCTTCAGTTTATTTTCTACTTAGGGAAATTCTTATAAAGAGCTCATTAGAAATACAAAGAGTGGCCAGCTAAGAATTCCTCATTCATTCACTCAAGAAATACTCACTGGACACATAGGACACACCAGGGGCTGTGCTGGTGGAGTATCCAGTAGTGACTGTGTCAAACACAGTTCCTGAACTCATGGAGGTTAGATTCTGCAGGGCAGAAGTTCAGTGATTCAGTGTTATTCCTCACTATGGTGACTGATATGAAATAGGAAGCATTAGATATAAAGGCAGTCCATGGGAAATCCTTCAACCCTGAGTGAGGGAGTCAGAACAAAATTACTCAAGAAAGGTCTAGGCTCAGCACTCTGATGTTTCACTCCACTCTAATGTCCTCATACATTATGTATTTATTAGAAAATATTTAACTAGTTGGTTTTCTAGTATCAAATTAATTTCTTCTACAAATTAGGAAGATATATATGTGTGTGCATACTTATACACACATATATACATATGTATCTATATGCACATTTATATACATATACATATATGAACATATATATGGAGAAAGAGAGAGAGAAATATCAAATGCATAGGGGTATATTACCATGCTGTGTATATCTCAGCTAACTAAACCACAACCCAAGAAGTAGAATCTGGATAATTGTAATTGGCTTTGTCAACAAGAATAATTTGAAATGAAATCTCTCTTATATGACATTTAAACACATCCAGGGAGAAATAATCAAGCAACTAACTGATCCCCTTGGGTGGGGGTTAGGGGGAACCAAGTGTAACTCAGAAACAGAAACTGAATTTTTCAAATTGAAAACATCATGGGTAGTTGGAGATAATATATTCTATGAGCTAGGTGGAGGTTTTATCTTAAAAAGGAGACGGAGCCTCCCTTCGATTCAATCGTTTGTCACGACCCATTGCTTAATAATCATGGCACGTCAGGAGCTTTATAAAAAAAATTGCTTTCTTGTCTCCCATAATGGAAGAAGTCAAGCCCCAAGCACCCTCCCCCCAGCCAGCTCTGGTGAATGGAGCAAGTCATTAAACAGACATTTGAATTGAGGAGCTTTTCACGGGATTTTCTGTCAAGGCTTCTAAATAGACAGCCAGTGAATGGGCCCTTACTTACAAACACAGCCTTGTTGCATGTGGGCTGAGCAAACAGACACCATTGTGGAGACAGGTGGAAAAGAAACATGAATGGACAGAGCAGTGTGCCGCTGTGGGGAATCTCATTACCGGCTGACTTTGTGCCTGCCTCTACGTCTGGGACAGCAGCCACCCTTCCACAGAGGCCGGTCTTTCCCCTTGTGCATCTTAAAGACTAACAACAATAGCAGGCATCATTTGAAATTCTTTAGAGTGTAAACGTCTCCCCAACTCCTTCTCCTGTTTATTTAAAACAACATTCCAATTGCGGAGTACAGTCAGGACACCTTTCTCATGGAAATGAAAGTATGCAGATCTCTTTACTTCCAGGTACTCTATTTAGTAACCTGAGGGACCTCAGGAGTAATGGACATGCCTAATAGAGAGAGTCCTGTGTCCCCCAGCCACATGCAAGCCTAGGTCCTTCTATAAGAATTGTGTGATCCTTACAACCTGCAGGAGGCCAATGAGTGCTCCATTATCATTCCCAGGAGATAAGCAAAAAGGCAATAGGAGCGTCCACAACACTGACCTTGAATAAATAGTATTGTTAGAGACTAGCCCGGGGAGAGAAAAGTAAATTTGTTGTCTTGCCCCTATTTTCCTAAAGGCAGCTTGTGGACTTCGTATAAGTGACAAATCACAAAAGTGATTTTCAAAGGCCAAAACCTGGGGATTGTTTTCCTTTTTCTGGAGAAGAGCAGATATATTTTTGGAGGCTTATAAATACCTGGGGAAAGATAATGAACACCCGTTGTTTGCAACAACATGGGCACTGACAGAACAGAACCAACCTTTCACTTCTTGCATACCTTCTCCAGCTGCACAGCGCAAACAGTGTAATAGGACCTCACATAGCGGGAGCTCCAGGCTGCGCCCACACCCTGCGCACTGCTGAGGTGCTTATGACACACCTGCCTAACTGGTGGCTGGGACCGTAAGGAATCTGTTTCACAGTGAAGATGCAAGAGCATCCTCAGAAAACAGAACTAAACATATAAAGAAGTTAAAGGAAGCAGAACCAGTATTAAAACCATCGGTGGAAAGAGGTAGTTCGAGTATAGACAATTACTTGTATTTATCTCCCAGTCCACCACAGCCCTGGTATTCAGGCTTCAGTTTTCCGAAGGAAGAAAAGCTGTTCAAAATAAGTAAATAAATAAATAAATAAGTAAATAAACCTGAAAAGAATTATTTCACAGAAAGACATTGGAGTGAATGCAGAGACTGCAGGGAACCCACAGAAACCTGAGATACACTATTCCTGATTTACAATACAGCCCGGATATTGCAGGGCTCAGCTGTGCTGATAGGTGTCTTGGACCATGATGGACAAGGGAGCCTCATAGGCCTGGCAGTGGTTGAAGAGGAGAGGAAGCCCACAGGAGAGGAAGGCAGCCTGCAGACAAGGGAATCCTGCGGTGACAACTGCATGAGTGGAGATGACGTTCCCTGAAGTCACATGGACTGCATGGTTCAGCAGGCTGGAGTGGAGGCAGATCTCCATGGAAGAGGGCAAGGGTTCATCCACCAGAGGAAGCAAGAGGATGCATTCTCAAAGAAGGCTGGAAGGGCGAAGGAAACAGCAGATGCTCTGTGCTCTCTGACTGACTTTTTTTTTTTTTTTTCATTTTTCCAAAGCAGGAAACGGGGAGGCAGTCAGACAGACTCACACATGCGCCCAACCGGGATCCACCTGGCATGTCCACCAGGGGGCGATGCTCTGCCCCTCCGGGGCATCGCTCTGTCGCAACCAGAGCCACTCTAGCGCCTGGGGCAGAGGCCACAGAGCCATCCTCAGCGCCCGGGCCATCTTTGCTCCAATGGAGCCTTGGCTGTGGGAGGGGAAGAGAGAGGCAGAGAGGAAGGGGGGGGGGTTGAGAAGCAGATGGGCGCGTCTCCTGTGTACTCTGGCTGGGAATTGAACCCGGGACTACTGTACGCCAAGCCGACGCTCTACCACTGAGCCAACCGGCCAGGGCTCTGACTGACTTATTTTCGAGCACACAGGAGTCCTTTCTGAGAAACCTAGTTGGTCTGTTTCCAAATCTCCGCTATTGTAAATAAAGCTGCAATGAACATATGGGTGCATATATTATTTCATTTTCATTTATTTATTTATTTTTTATAGAGACAGAGAGAGAGTCAGAGACAGGGATAGATAGGGACAGACAGGAACGGAGAGTGATGAGAAGCATCAATCATTAGTTTTTTGTTAACACACCTTCATTGTTCACTGATTGCTTTCTCATATGTGCCTTAACCATGGGCCTTCAGCAGACCGAGTAACTCCTTGCTTGAGCCAGCGACCCTGGGTCCAAGCTGGTGAGCTTTGCTCAAACCAGATAAGCCCGCTCTCAAGCTGGCAACCTCAGGGTCTCGAACCTGGGTCTTCTGCATCCCAGTCCGACACTCTATCCACTGCACTACCGCCTAGTCAGAAGGGTAAATATATTATTTCAAATCAGTGTTTCTGGTTTCTTTGGCTATATTCTCAGAAGTGGACTCACTGGGTCAAAAGACAGTTCCATGTTTAATTTTTTGAGTTAACTCCATCTTATGGAATTGCATACCTGATACCTATATCATTGTATTAACCAATGTTACCCCAATAAATTTGATTTTTTAAAAATTTTATTTAGTCATTTTTAGAGAAAGAACAGAGAGAGAGAGAGAGAGAGAGAGAGAGAAGAGGGGAGGAGCAGGAAGCATCAACTCCCATATGTGCCATGACCAGGCAAGCCCAGGGTTCTGAACAGGTGACCTCAGCATTCCAGGTGGACGCTCTATCCACTGTGCCACCACAGGTCAGGCCAATAAATATGATTTTAAAAAATGGAAAAAAAAGAAGAAGAAAAGAAATACTGAGCTGGTAATTTGGGGAATGAGAATGAGAGAAACATGGGTTACACATAGAACATTGCCCCTTTCCATCCATCACTCATGAGATTAATTAAAACTCATGCACACGGCACCCTTTTCTCCACACTACTATGGTCAAATCTGAATTGAGGTGTAGGTACAAGATGACAGTTTCTGTGGCAACTACATTGAAACATGCAGAAATTATTATATAATACCCTATTATAATTTTCCAGAGCAGTTGTTAAAAAAAAATGCTACAAACTTCAAAACCCCACGCCAGTCACTTTCAGCACATGAATAAACTCAGAAAAATCCAGACTCAGCAAACCCAGCCCTTATCTCCTTTTGACCAACGCACCAGAATATTCCTGCCATGTCAGCTCTTGTCCCTTATATTCACTCAACTGTGCTTCGATGACTTGATTTCCTACCTATCCTTAAATCCTACTCGCTGCTTTGTTTCCATAGAATCGTTTATCTCTAGCTTTCGATAAGTTTCCTCTTTTATTTCCTCCAATTGGGGAAGCTTTAGGATTTTAGACTTTACTTTGAGACACTAGTAGAAACAAAAAGTCTAAAGCTAGTTCGAGTTGCACTAGCAGAGGTACGGTGTCTAAAATAAGGGAGGTGATTTACTCAGCTCTGCTCTGCTTTGGCTAGACTACAGCTCATCTTAAATATAATTTTCAGGTCACATCACATGTTCAAGAGACAACAATCAAATAGCACGTGCTGGAGAAGAATTAGGACTATTACATCACTCATGTCTGGCTCAGTGTGACACATCGTACATACTTAATAAAGGTCTCGGACTTGCTCTCCTTTTCTCTTTCTGCTTAGAAGCTGTCTGAGTAAGGCGAGAGGCTGATTTAGGAGCCAGACTGCCTGGGTTAAATTCTACCTACAACACTGATTTGTTCTAGAATCTGCATCCAGTTTCTTAAATTCTAAACAAGCTCTTTGGCTCAGTTTACTCAACCGTCAAACAAGTAAATTATAGCACACATCTCTGAGGTTAATGTGTAGACTAAATGAATTGAACTTCTTTCAGTGTTTAAAGGACATAAGTTGAATCTTAACAAGTAACCAGTAAATGTTAGTTATTACTATTATTGCTCTTAATTATATTTATATAAATATTTATCTTATCTTACATTAAAAATTATAACTTTTTTTGCTAAAGATTCATAGCAACCAGTTCAGGAAGAAAGTAGAAAGTAACGACTATCAAATAAACAATGAATATTGTATATATGCTTGTATATGTTGACATGAACCTAATATAGTTTCCATTTTAAGATACAGATTAAAGTTGAATTATAACTCTGTATACTACCTAAGCATTGTAAAACCTGCCTTGTAAAACCTTTATTACTTAGGTTCTAATATATTTTTGACTTTGGATATAGGCTGTACCATAATATATGATGACATATTGCCATTTACAACGCGGATGCGAACATTATGCGTGAAATAAGTAAATCAGAAAAAAAGGTAAGAACTATATGATTTCACACATAGGTGGGATATAGCTGAGACTTATGGCCATAGGTAAAAGTGAAGTGGTTACCAGGGGGAGAAGGACATGAGGGAAAAGGGTTGTGGGGGAGGGAGTGAGGGGGAAGGGGGTAAAGAGGGACAAATACCCGGTGATGGAATAGAATTTGACTTTAGATGATAATTAACAGTTCAAATGCTATAGAAATGTTTACCTGAAACCTGTGTACTCTTACTGATAAATGTCACCCTGTTAAATTTAATTTTCTAAGTAAATTTTTTTTAATTTTTTTAAAAAAGGAAATAGGCTATAGATAAATTTTAAATGGCAATATAGCACTGTAACAAGCCCAGACTCCAGGATTACTATTTCTACAGTAGCCGAGTAACTAGGCATTTGATTCAATTCAGTCTTTATCAGTGAGAAAACAAGGGAACTCAGTAATGGAGTTTCTTTGCGAAAGTCATGCTGAAACTAACTCAAACACAAGCAGCTTTCTCCACTTCACTTTGTGGGTCTGCTTATGACCTCAGTCAACAAAGCAACACCGTGTCTTAGAACCCGAAGGTTTTTAATCCTCAGTTTGGGTGGTCATTCTGAAGGCTCACCAGAGCATGAGTAAGAAGGAATCGGTTCTTTGTGCTGACAGGGCCAAATGCTGCATACTTATTTTGCATTTGAGATTTTTTAATATTTTATGCAGAAACCAAAAGAAGGCAGTGCCGTTCAGGCTTCCGTCATTTTATTGAAACAAATGAGAACATATTGAAAAAAGGAAAAAAAGGGCAAAACACTGTTTTATGATCTTTGGTAGTTAATGAATGTGTTTTAGTCAGATCACACAAACTTTATATGAAGACAGAAGTCCCCTTTGTACTGAAGTTTTCAATTAGGACATAAAATATATGTTGCATTTTCTTTTTAGACAATATTAATAACTCATGCATAAAGTCCGACATTTTGTAGCGATTTAGCCAGGAAATACCTTTTGACATTTAAGAGTTAAATGACCAGCCAAAACTAAGAGAAATTTTTGTACAGGCAGTGATCCAATTCTTTCTCATTATTTTACCCACTAGAATAAATCATTTACTAAATGATGTTAAATTGTATTAGCTAACATCAAATATAGAAGACAAGGCTATTAGAGTTATCTTAAGCAGGTTTTTCAGCTTTCTCTTTTCTCTGTCACGTGTCATAGGCTTCACATGTATCTGTCCCTTACATTTCCCTGTTTTGTGACAGTCGGTGGAAGTGTGGATTTCCATGTCTTAATTATAACAGGAGTCTGTGGATGTTATCCCATGCCATCTTCATTGTCTTGGGCAGATACATATTGGAATTAGGAGACGAGTATCTATTACGGCAGAAAGTAAAACACTGGCATACTTTATAAGGTAACTGAAGGTTTAACACTCATAGATAAATGAATTCTCATGCTTCTCTATTAATACAGAAAACCTGTTTGGTCTTTCTTGATTAAATGGATGCTAAAAACAGAATAAAACAAAAACCCAGGAACTACCCTAAGTCTGTTTCTTGTTTTCCATACATCCTCTACCTAAGTTTTCAGATGCTATAATTTCTTAGGTGGTTCAGTGTAAATCTAAACCCTTCAGAAATCCACCACGCACCCTGGAGAAGCATCAGCTTTCACTTCTGAGATGTCCAAAAAATATCTTCCAACAAAAAATTCTAAGAATGAAAAGGGTTAAACTAAATGTATGGATGGACTCTGCCATAGAATGTTTGATATCAGCACAGTGGGCAGCGCTCTGCAGGGCGTGACAGTTGAGAGTATCATTTGGGAATTCTGATTATGGAGAGATCTGCCTTGAAATCCCAGAGATGCTACTCACTCCGTGTCTTAATACATCTGAGATGCTATCACAGAATATGCCATAGACGAAACAGCTCACAAACAACAGAAATTTACTTCTCACAGTTCTGGATGCTGGAAATTCCAAGCTCCAGTAGCCAATAGACCATGTGGCTGATTAAAGCCCACTTCCCAGGTCATAGATGGCCATCTTTCCCCCAAGTCCTCACATAGTGAGAGGAGCAAGGGAGCTTTCTGGGGTTTCTATTATAAGGACACCGATCCCATTCACGAGGGCTCCACCCTCACCATCAAATTGTTTCCCCAAAGCCCTACTTCCTAATACCATCACAATGGGGATTAAGTTTCAATGTATGAATTTGGGGGAGACAAATTAAGTTAAGTCTGTAGCAGTGATCTTGAGGAATCTGCTTAACATCTCTGTGCTCCTATATCTCTCTGTGAGGATCTTCCAAGTTAACTACAATCTGAATGGATGAGAATTGTTTCTGGTGTAATGTGACCAGATAGGGTTTCTGTACTGTGCTACCGTTTATTTCCCTCAGAACCACAAGGAAACAACAGCAGCACATACTATTGAAAACATAAGTGGAATAGGACATTGCTTCATGACTTCCAAGGTCACCCTGGGCCCCAGTTCCCCAAGATTTGTAGTGAGTGGGAAGCAATTTCTCTTTCTTTCTTTCTTTCTTTCTTTCTTTCTTTCTTTCTTTCTTTTTTTTTTTTTTTTTTTTTTACAGAGACAGAGAGAGGGATAGACAGGGACAGACAGACAGGAACAGAGAGAGATGAGAAGCATCAATTCATTAGTTTTTTGTTGCGCATTGCGACACCTTAGTTGTTTATTGACTGCTTTCTCACATGCGTCCTGACCGCAGGCCTTCAGCAGACCAAGTAACCCCTTGCTTGAGCCAGCGACCTTGGGTCCAAGCTGGTGAGTTTTGCTCAAACCAGATGAGCCTGCGCTCAAGCTGGCGACCTTGGGGTCTCAAACCTGGGTCCTTTGCATCCCAGTCCTATGCTCTATTCACTGCGCCTCTGCCTGGTCAGGCAAGGGAAGCAATTTCTTGAGTCTTGAGGAAAGGAAACATTTGCTTTCCTTAAATATAGCAGCCTTGAGTCTCACATTTCTATTTCTCAAAGAAAAGATTAGATTTGGTTAAGTTGCTTTGAACAGCATATATGGAACACTCTCATTAATTCGTGTCCGTGTCACATATCTCAAGTTGTCAGGTTTCCTCGTGCCAAGCCCCGTTAGGAGCCATTTTGCAATGTTCCTGAATCAATACGCCATGATAAAGGCAGTAATTAGCTTTGCCTCCCTTTCTGAGCTTATAGAGGTTTAGCAGTAAAACAAGGAATACCTTGGGGGCTTTGGATAAATATATTTCAGGAATCACAAATACACAGACCTCTTGTTCATCCAATTGGCAGTAGGCCAATTCTGGGATTGATTAAATTCAGAATTTCTATAATGCATTCAGGGACATGGGAGTTTTCCATCTTTCTCCTACGCCATCCTCAACATATCAATGTTGTTTCCTCTCAAGGCTGAAATGAGCCCAAGGAGAACCAGCCATATCCAGCAAATAAAGTGTTTTTAATGTGTTCATTTGAATTAATGATGAAAATCATTACGCAAGGCTTCCCACTAGAGGTCTTCAAGTGTCATTTTGTCCCGAATTGGATCATGACACTGGCAAGGGAAATTAAAGCACAGCATTTGGTTTAACTCTGTGGCTGGGAGGGGACACCATAGAAATTGAACACCTGACCCAAATCAGGACTCTGACAGCAAGAAACTCAGAGTTTATGCTGAATCATGTGAGGTATGTGTTATCTGCCACTCCCAACATAGCATGTACTCAGCCATTCAGTGATAGTGCTTAGGACACACTCAAGTATAAAATATTTTTAAGAAAATTTACTTAAGCCTAGCTGGGTAGCCCAGTTGGGGAGAGTATGGACCCGACACACCAAAGATGTGGGTTAGATCTCTGATCAGAGCAAACAACAGAAACGACCAATAACTGCATAAATAAATGAAACAATAAATCAATGTTTCTCTCTCTCTCTCTCCTTTTTCCTCTTTCTAAAATCAATTTAAAAATGTTAAAGCTTCACTTGCTTTTTTAATATTACTATTAACTCTATTAGTGTTATTAATAGAAAACCTTTAATACTCTAATATAGTTATAGAATACAAATCATCTGCTTTAGAAAATGGTTACTTATGATGCATTCTATAATCCAAAAAGTGCTTACCATTTGTCTAAAAGTTAGATAAATTGTTCAGGGGTCTGAAAGAATGGAGTAAATTCTCTCACCCCTAATTGGCTGCTGTTGGTTCTTTTCTCTAACAATGCCAACATTAGCCAGAAATTGTCACATTATCCATTCAGGTTTTCATATAAAGAATTTTCTCTTCTTAAGCATTTTTCAACTATATGAATTTTTAGGGAGACGGGCCAATGAAGACACTGATGCATCAGCAGATACTGTTTCATTCTTTGAAGCCAAAGGCCCTTGGAAATTGATTGAAGGTTCAGAACAGGAAATTGAGGAGTGTTTAAAACATAAAATAAAAAGGAGAAAAGATATGGGGTTAATGTTGACCTTATCCTATCAACTTTAGATTCAGACTTCTAAACCTCCTTCGAATGCCTGAAGTTTAGTTTCATTGCATATATTAAATATACAGTTAAATTTAACAAATAAGGTAGTAGTACAATTATTATTATAATATATTTATCAAAGACAATATGTTCTAGGCACAGTGATAGTTCTTTTCTGTATCTGTATCTTCATCTACATCTATTGAGAGAGAAGAACAAAGTTTTATATATAAAGTTTATAATCACATCTCTAGGTTGGGATTATGTCAGTTTCACAGATGATTGAGAGTCAAAAACGATGCTCTTTGGTATTATTATAGAGACTCAAGACACCGGTTATGCTTGAGAAACTTTTTTGAGGTATTTGTTTAAAAACAATAATAAAAGAAAAGACCCCAGTTGTAGTATAAAGCTAGCTGAATCTTCATTTTTCTGGAAAACTCATCTGAAAACATTTTTAAACTATAAAGTACACCTGTGTCAATAGTTTGCAAAAATGTAAATGATCTTGGGCAAGTCATTTAACAAATTGAAGTTTCATCTAAAATATTTTATTATCTTACAAAAGAAGACCAATTACGGTTGCTTTACATGTTTATTAGATATCTGGGAAGGTGAAAAGTAAGAAGTTATGATAGGAGAAAAATGATCTTTGGAGACCAATGGTCCTGGTTTAGCTAGTTCAGTGGTGAAAGCATTGTGCGTGGGGATTAATGGTGATCTTGGACTGATTAGCCTGCTATTTTTATCTCTAATATAAAGAGAGCAATACTTATAATCGGTAGCCCATCTCCAAGATGGTTTCCAATAATTCTCATCTCCTAGTATTTAAGGCCTTGAATAGATCACTCTTATATTAAATAGGGTTGACCACTGTAACCAACAGAGTATTGCAAAAGTGGTTGTGAGTGATTTCAGGGGTTAGATCATAAAAGATATTGCAGTATCCATTTTGCTTGGTTGAATTACTTCCTTTGAGGGAAGCCAGCTTCCATATTCTAGACACTTAAGCAGCCCTACAGAATCAATCTTGTGGAAAGGAAATAAATTATCCTTCCAACTACCACCACCAACTAAAGTAGCTGTGTGTGTAAGCTACTTTAGAAGTAGATCTTCCACCCATAGTTAAGACTTTGACGAATGCAGCCTTAGCCAATTTTTTTACTACAACTTCCTGAGGAGCTCCCATTCAGAACTACATAACTAAACTATCCTTAATACCTTACCCACAGAAACAATGAAAGATAACCAATGTTTATTACTGCTTTAAACCACTGAGTTTTGAGTTAACTTGCTAATCAGAAATTGATGGCTGACATAGTGAAGCAAACTCAGTTTAGAGAGTTATTGTGAGATTTAGAAAAAAGTATCTTTATATATGTTTATACACCATGTCTCTACACACATTTAAAACTCAATTAATAGGTATTTTATGGAGTTGGACTTTCACTGAAAAATATATCACAAAGATTTAACATTTATTTTAATATACAAGGTGAAACAAATGTAGGTTTACAGCTATGAGTATACAAACCACAGAGTTTATTCTTATATTATTATTTATTACTTTTCATACGAACAACTGTAAATCTACTTTTGCCACACCCTTTATTATGATCTATATATATTTTAACAGCTACCCAGAAAACATTTTTTTTTAATTTTCTCTTAAACAATATCTTGGGGTTTTACTAAGAAATCTCTTTCCATTTGAGAGCTGAAGATTTTCAGGGGTAATGATCTCATGTCCCGGTTCTGGAGAGTGTCCCTGGCAAGGAATCACCTCAGGAGTGTATCAGTGATGAAGGACAGTCTAGTTGTTCTTGGAATGTTGGTAATGATGTGTTCTTTCACTTTAACTGATTGTAGCAATCTGTATAATGCACTGTGACTAACAGAAATTCCTCTTCAGTGAGGACAGACAGTAATAAGACAATGAAGGATCTCTGGATGGCAGAGAAAATAGATAGAAAGAAATTCTGGGGGTTCTTTTTTTATTTTTTATTATTATTTTTTTAATTTTTTTATTTTTTTAATTTATTCATTTTAGAGAGGAGAGAGAGATAGAGAGAGAGAAGGGGGGAGGAGCGGGAAACATCAACTCCCATATGTGCTTTGACCAGGCAAGCCCAGGGTTTCGAACCGGCGACCTCAGCATTTCCAGGTCGACGCTTTATCCACTGCGCCACCACAGGTCAGGCTGGGGTTCTTTTGATTAAACCAATTAGGCCCCAAGCTCGTGTTACCTTTGGAATTCCAATTATAAGAGCCAGGGCATTCCTTTTATTGTCTAATGTCCCCATAACTGAATATTTCATTAAAAAGCAGTATGTTAGGATAATTTGTACAATTTCTATATTATCATTATCACTACATTTATTTTGATACACTATCTACAAGAATCAAAAAGAGTTTAAAGATTCCAAGTCTTATTTCTTGGAACTTCAGTTCCATTGGATTGTGAATTATGGATTTGAACACTGCTGTATTCCTTATACTTAGAGTTATCATTTCCTCCTCCCTCACCTTCTCATCATAATTATGTTTTGCTAAATCTCCTTCACTGTGTTTCTGCCATTACTGAGCAAGAAAAGCTATTGCTGTTTATAAAAGAAAGACAGTTACTTTAATACTTGAAAGGCAGCAGCCACCGTGTATCAGAATTTGCTATCACTCTTTTTTTTTCCCATTCATTTTCTTGAAGTCAGATTCTGGAATTTGCCCTTGTCAGTATAAAATAAAGCCACAAAGCCGGTTCAAAGAGAATTGGCAAGGAATGATGCTGTGCATGCAGCAAATCAGAAATCACTGACTCCCATTTTGCAACCTTGTGGGAGAAGCCAGTTCTCCCAGACACTCTAACTCATTAACTAGAATTCTACAAAGGAGTAAACAGTTCTTTTTCCTATATACACAGACATCTTGATCTCAGAAGTCTGCTCAGCGCCCCCTGACAGACAGCACAACACGGGAAAGAACATATGTTTTTGTTTCAAACTCCCAGACACGCTGCAAATTAGTCTAGATCTGGTGAACCTGAGTTCACTCCAGTTTCCTTGCTGAATAGCAGTTTGACTTTGGACAAGTCATCTAAGCTTGCTAGACCACAGCTTTCTCATCTTCAAAATGGGGAGGGATATTATCTCTTTCAAGTGGTTAGTGGAAATTGAAATAAGATGATGCATGTTAACCTAAGGTGTCAAGTCTTGCATAGAGTGTATAGTAGTCCCCCCCCCTTTTTTTTTGCATGGCCATAGTATTTCCCTAAAATTGGCTTTTCAAATGAACTTATTAAAAAAAAATGCAACTGATAAGAAAACGGTATAAAAAGAAAGTTAAAATATCACACCACTTCTATCTACCACACGCTCCTCTCCTCACGTTCTGTTTTGCACCAAAGATATACTTTATCGATGGTTTTGTGCATATTCTTCCAATTTTTTTCTAATATTCATAATTATTTGTTTTTATTTGTATTTTTATTATCACCATTCTTCAAATATTAGGAAGGACCCATCAGTTGTCAAGCACTAGATAAGGCGAAAGTAAGACTCAGAAACGCAATAAGCAAAACACAATAGGAAATAAATGAAGAAGTTACTTTGCTAAATTTTAAGTGGATAAAAAATCTCATAAATTGTAAATCAATACAGTCTCACTGGAGGACAAATTAGGCATGCACCTAGCAAAAGCCTTCAACAAATTGTTAGGATTTTAGAATAGTAAGTCCATTTCTAGGACTTTATGTCAACTAATTATATATGTATTCAAAGATATAACTATAAAGATGTAGGGCATAGGATTGTTCACAAAATAGAAAAAAATAGAGGAAAAGCTGGATGTTTAATAATAAGGGGTCGATTCAATGAAGAGCAGACATGCATTCAATAGCACGCAATGCAGATATTAAAGCAGTGCTATAAAAGTAATATGGATTAAAAAAAAGTAATATGGAGCAACCTGGAAAGAGGCCCGTTTTGTATTTTTGTAAAGAAACAAGTAATGAAGCAATATATAAAGCATAATCTCATTTTGGATATTTACCAATGAAAGATGATCACTATTAAAGGGTATTTAGTAATAAAGATTATAAAGAGATGTGCTAACAATAGATATTTTTAGGTACAGATTTGATGTAACTGCTTTTTCCTCTTAGCTTATCTATAGTTTCTGTTTTATTTTCTCCAAAAAAAAAAAGAAAACAGTTTAACTTTTATATTATACCATATATCTCCTTAGCCTTGCCTGCTAGAGCAAATGACTCATACTGTTAGAAACACAACAAATTCAACTGTTTTGGACTTAGCGGTCATCAGTATTCTTTCAAAATCCTACTTCACCATTGTTCCCTCTTCTCATGAGAAATTGGGAGAGGAATTTTCAAATGTAGCACCATGTCTTTCTACACTGCTGTCTGTTTTTCTCACCATCTCTTAACTCTTTTATTCACTTTTGCTGGGAGGCCAATAAGCTGCTGGTGACCTCTCACAGAAACAAATATCTGATACCTTTCTCCCTTCAGCTCTTTCTAATTAGCTCTTTTCAGGGTGTTTCCCACTGTGTGTATGCTTGTGATTATGTATTGTGTGTGGATGCACACGCGTCATTTCACGAACCCCTTCTTTCCAGAGAACAGACATTCTGAAAGGAGATGGCGAGGAGTCAGTCACACACTACCTTACACTGTAGCTCATGGATATGGATATTGTCTGTGGCCAATCCTTCCATGTCCTTACCTGAAGCCCTCTTTCAAAGCACCAGTATTTTGCAAATCAGATCCCTTTGGAGTCTGATCATAACTAAACCCCAATTTTAGATGAAGTTTCTATAACTTCTTGCTGATTTCTGGAGCCACAGTAAGTCAAAAGATGTGGTTGCGCACCTGTTTTAGAACTCCTGTATCTGTGAAAGTCCTGCAGCTGATTGGCTAGCAGCACATAAAGGGCCTATGCAAGTACCTAATGCCACATGATGTCAAATGACGATTTATGAACCAGGCTAATTATTGTCACAGAAAATGAAAAAAAAAATTAAACTCTGTTGTGTCACCAGGACATTTATGTCAAGAAGACATAAAATGCTACTTAATAGACACAACACTGAATTTAAAAAGAAATTAAAATTCTAGTTTTAAATCTGCCATGGAGTAACTTTTGATAAATCAGCTCATATTTGTGTTTATTTTCATATCTGTCAAATTACACATTCATGCAGTAAGACATTAAGGGGTCTTCTCAGTGGAAACAAATTTGTTTTCCCAGAACGAGACAACCATATTTTACTGGCATAGTCCAAATTTGAACACAAACCAAATAAATTCAAAAACACCCTACACACCCTCATTGCCAACTAAATTTTGATTTGGAACTTTAATTTCTAAGGATATATAAAAAGCTTGCAATTGTGACTAGAGTATCAAATCTTTTTATCACATTTACTAAAGGAATCAACTGAGAATACAAACAAAATCCAATTTACATAGTTATTTTGAGATAACATCCTAAAAAATATGTATATGTGTGTATGTGTGTGCACACAACATCTCTATAGCTTTCAATAGTGGTTTTGTTTTGTTTGTTTAATTTGATTTAGAAAATTAAATTTAAAGGGGTGACATTGATCAATAAGAGGATATAGATTTCAGGTAAACATTTGAACTGTTGATTATGCTGTGGTTTTGTTTTAAATAGTGGTGTTTTATATGCAAGCTTCCTCAAACTTCAGATTCATGTCTGACTTCGATTACCATTCAAGGAATGGTAATCCACATATGAAAGGCAGAGAAAAAGGAAAGGTTTCAATGAGGGAACAAATCTTGTGGAAAGTGGTTCAGCAGTTCATAGTCAAAAGGTCAAGGTCTTTTCAAGACTTACAATAGAATGGTGGCTTCCATTTCTGTCTAATTAGACATCCATAGTGCATTACCCTAGTCCTTTTCATCAGCTCTAAAAACACATTTGCCAGTACATATGGTCCAGTTAACTTTTGTTGTATAAAAATGTTTCTTTTCCAAACTAGTTCAACCTCTACGTCCTTTTTTTTAGTAACTGTAGTAATTTCTACTGCTGTGAATGACAAATCAAGACAAATTTAATGGCTTACACCAACTCTCAATTGCTATTCCACATTTTCCTTGGATCAGAAGGAAAAAAAAATCATCACTCCCAAACACATTCTGGTTGTTGGCAAAATTCAGTTCTTTGTATTTGCGGGAAGGAGGTCCTCTCTTCTGGAAGCTGAGCAACCCCCATTTCCCAGGGGCTTCCCACACTTCCTCACTGTGGGACTTCTCTCCGCCCTTCCACAACATCGCAAACAACAAGAGCCCTCAGGTAGAATCTTCCTCACACTCTGAACTCTGCCTTCCTTTTCTGCAATTAGCCAGAGAAAATGTTCTACTTTTAAAAAGCTCCTATAATTAGGTGAGAACCACTCTGATAATCTCCCCATCATAAGTCAACTAATTAGTAACCTTAATTATATTTGCAAAACCTCTAACTGCCACAAATTTAACAAATACAATTGCAAACTAACAACAGGAAAGAGAGCACTGTGCACACCTTCAGGATTAGGGTGGAGAATCTTGGGGAGTTATCTTAGAATTCTGCCTACCACAGTAACAAAAGGCCAAGTGAATTCTGTCTTATTGAAAACAGTCTTTCCAATTTACACAGTTCTAAGGCACATAGCAACTTACTTTTTACAGTGATTGCCCAACATGAGAGATCTATTTAAACTTTTGAGTTTCTAGTACTGCTATAAGATACATTTATTCAAGAACAAAAAAATATTGCTTCTTGAGTTCAAAGGAACTATCGAATTTATCTAATTATCTTTACCAATGCACAGTCTACAAATTCCTTTTGGAACATGATAGTAATAACCACAAACACTTACCTCTTAATGATTTACCTGTTGCCAGGCTCAATTCTGCGCTTCACTTGACTACGCTCTTGTAATCCTCACACTGAGTCTAAGATAGATAACCCTGTTATTATCAACACCATTTTATACTATGAATAAAGTTAGGCATAGAAAAGTAATTTGCCTGACCAGGGGGTGGCACAGTAGACAGAGTGTCAACCTGGGTGAGGACCCAGGTTTGAAATCCTGAGGTTGCTGACTTGAGCTCAGAATCATAGACATGATTCCATGGTCGTTTGTCTTGACCCCAAAGGTGGCTGCTTTGAAGTCCCAAGTCTCTGGCTTGAGCAAGGGGTCACTAGCTCACCTACATTCCCCTGGTCAAGGCATGTATGAGAAGCAATTAACAAACAACTAAACTTATGCAACTACAAGGTGATGTTTCTCATCTCCTTCCCTTCCTGTCTGTCTTGCAAAAGAAAGAGGAAAACAGAAAAAGTAATTTTCCCAACATTAAAAAGTGTTTTTCTGAGATATCACCTCACACCAGTCAGAATGGCACTCATCAACAAAACAACACAGAATAAGTGCTGGTGAGGATGTGAAGAAAAGGGAACCCTCCTGCACTGCTGGTGGGAATGCAGACTGGAGCAGCCACTGTGGAAAACAGTATGGAGATTCCTCACAGAATTAAAAATTGAACTGCCTTTTGACCCAGCTATCCCACTTTTAGGAATATACCCTAAGAACACCATAGCACTGTTCCAAAAGGAGAAATGCACCCCCATGTTTATGGCAGCATTGTTCACAATAGCGAAGATCTGGAAACAGCCCAAGTGTCCATCAGAGGATGAGTGGATTAAAAAGCTGTGGTACATATATACTATGGAATACTACTCAGCCAAAAGAAATGATGACATCGGATCATTTACAACATGGATGGACCTTGATAACATTATACTGAGTGAAATAAGTAAATCAGAAAAAATTAAGAACTATATGATTCCATACATAGATGGGACATAAAAATGAGACTCAGAGACATGGACAAGAGTGTGATGGTTACGGGGGGGGGGAGGAGAGGGGGGTAGGAAAGGGCACAAAGAAAACCAGATAGAAGGTTACAGAAGACAATTGGACTTTGGGTGAGGGGTATGCTACATAATCAAATGTCAAAACAAACTGGAGTTGTTTTCTCTGAATATATGTACCCTGATTTATCAATGTCTCTCCATTAAAATTAATAAAAAAGTGTTTTTCTATTAAAAACATGTACATCATCTCTGAGTTTTATTGAGTCAGAGCCTCCTGTGATCTGAACACCACCCTACTGTCAACACAGCCCAAGACTGTGCCAGTGCTGATGACAATCATGTCACCATGTTTCTCTTAATCACCAGCTGAGAAGTCTTCAAACTGAAGCACTTTGCAGACTGCTGTTCTCCAACCTTTTTCAGGATGATACCATGATATAAAATAAACCTATACAAATGTTTTGAGTTCAAGAATATAGTAAAGTTATGGGGGGAAAGGAGATGAACTAACAGATAGTGCACATGCCAGTGTGCACTGTGGTCAACACTAAATGAAGAAGAAAATGACACTTTCAATGGGAATGTAACATTACTGCTTTCAAATCTTTTTTTTTTCCTAAGTAAGAGGACGGGAGATAGAGAGACAGACCCCTGCATGCACCCTGACTGGGATCCATCCACATCTGTGGCTGATGCTTCACCAGCAACCTCCATCTTGGGCCAATACTCACATCAATCGAGCCATTTTTAGCACCTGAGGCTGACATGCTCAGACCAACCAAGCTATCTTCAGTGCCCCTGGCCCATTCTCAAACCTACTGAGCCACTGGCTGCAGGAGGGGAAGAGGGTGAGAAGAAAGAGAGGGTGGGGGAGAGAAGCAGGTGGTAGCTTCTTTTCTGTACCTAGACCAGATATCTAACCCAGGACATACATTGGGCCAAAGCTGTACCCATCAGCCAGGGCTATTACTTCTAAATCTGAGATATATCACAATATCCACTTAAAGAAAATTGAACTTGCTAAATGTTACTCATCCATTCCCTATGATGTCTGCCAGTAATATACCTCACTAAAGTTTCAAAGAATCAGGTGCTTTCCTTAGAACCCTGCTTATGTTGGTATGACTAAAACACACCCACAGTACATCTGGGAGGTTACTATGTCTAGAGCTTGGTGAATGACTCAAAAGAGAGAGAGAGAGAGAGAGAGAGAGAGAGAGAGAGAGAGAGAGAGAGAGAGAGATGTAAAAGAAAGTTTGGCTTTCAGATAAAAATAAAAAATTTTAAAATTAGCCTTATATTTCAAGGCTAATTTTAAAACAAGTGTTCTACTTTTAAATTATATTTTTACAAGGGAACCACTTTGTTGCCATCAAAGCTCCGAATAAGCAACAATATAAATGACAAACCAGACACAGATTTTATTGTGATAGATATCAAAGTATTTCAGAGGTATCTAGAAACTAAATTAAAATAGAGTTTCTTAAAATGTGGTCTATGGAGCACCTTTACCAGAACTACCTGGAGAGCTTATTTAAAATGCAGGACCCAGGATGCTACCTTCAAATTTCAGCTTCCCCTGGGAAGATGCTTTCATGCTAATGTTAGATAGACTATTTTAGGAGGAAGTTGAGTTGAAACCACAGTATAACAACTTATAGAGACATGAACATCAGAAGGATAATGATATTTCAGAGAATTTCTGTCAGGATGAAATGACATGCTCTCTGTAAAGCCCTTACAGCACCACACAGACTCAATACATGTTGCGCCTTCTCCAATGTTGTCAACACAGTAAGGACTGCTGTTCTGTTGCATGACCCAAAGTTCTCTGAAAGCCAGATGTCGATGGGGTGAAGAGATTCAGTGTGCAGATATTTCATCTGTGTAGACAGGGGTGTGGGAAAAATAACAATGATGTTTGAAGAATATATTGAGAAGGAAGATTTTTATGTCTATCAACCCCCCTTTTCTTGAATCCTTTTTTCATCTTGCTGTGCTTTTTTCTTGGAAAGGTATTCTAATATCTTAGAATTTAAAAATTTTTTAAATATTTTATTTATTCATTTGTGAGAGGAGAAAGAAAGAGAAAAGAGAGAAAGAAGGGGGAGAGGAGCAGGAAGCATTAACTCCCATACGTGCCTCGACCAGGCAAGCCCGGGTTTTTGAAACAGTGACCTCAGTGCTGCAGGTCAACACTTGATGCACTGCACCACCACAGGTCAGGTATATTTTAGAATTTTACACCTGTATCATAAATTTAATCCAGAAGTTCGATTTCTCTATTTGAAAGCATATGCATAATGCTCAATTTGAAAGACTTTGTCAACACTGTTTTTGGACTTCAGGTAGACTTCTGTTTACAGTGAAGTCTTAGTTTTCAGTGACTACCATATAAAAATATATATAACACAACATGCTATGTAGGTGAAGCCAAGATTGTGTCATGCCTGGTTATAAAATTTGAAAAACATCATGTACACTATGTCCAAACATTTTTCAAAAGAAATTATTTTAGCCTAAGAAGATTGTTTTACATTCCCTTTAAAAATGATGGGTAAACGTGAGGGAAGAAATGGAGGAAAACAAAATAATATGCCTCATATAAAACATACACTCAGTTTCATCTGTGAATGGATTTTTTACAGAACAAACATTCCATTTCTTGTTCACTGAAAATGCAGTTGTGTTACATTATACTTTTTGCCATGACTCCAGCTGACTTCACAGGGAGTTGCTAAGGAATTCTGAGTCTGTGTCTAAAATAAATAGGTTCAGGATTTTCTTTAATTAACAGTATTTATTGAAGAATTACTATGTTCTAGACACTGCAAAGTCATTAATTTACTCTCCTGTAAAATGGAGATAATAACAAGTGTCCTCTCAGATTATGTTTTATTTAATGGGATTCTTGTCTTTATACTTTATGTGTGTTTGTGTGTATGTGTGTAAGTGAGTGTGTATATGTATCTACTAAAGAGATGTTCCATTATGTTCTCAGAAGAATGCACAGGGGATAATTTTTCTAGGTCACCACTGCAAAAAGAAAGAGTTAGCCTGTGTTATGAATGTTCATTGAAGTGTTCAGACACTAAATTAGACCGTATGAAAATTTTTGATTTGTGGATTTTCTCAGAAGGAGTTGCATGATTTTACTTAGATTTTTTAAAAGGTTTGTGATACATAAAAAATTAAAAGTGGTATAGATCAGATGTAGCAGTGTGGGGTTATTTTAGCCATGATTCACAGTAAGATACAGGTTTTGCATTGTAAACTGACCTAACATGTAACTGGCATATGGACGCACGCACACGCGTAACCCTTTCACATTGCAGTGCACTCTAATCAATTTCTATTCTAAATATTAAGTGAAAAAAGCTACTTCTATCCCACACGGTTTTGCATCTCAATAACTATAACTGTCGGTACTCTATCACAATTAGGAGAACTCTGCTAGGCATTATAGAAATCTCACAGACATCATGGCATTCCTGACACCACAACGTTCTTGCAGATTATGTTGTCAATCATAATATGCAGCAAGGGCAAGAAACCCATCTTCTCCAGTGGCCTTGTCAATGGGTAAATCCCAGTAAATACTTATGAGTTTCGGAGGCCAAGTAGTGGCTGAGATACAAGGAGTCTGAGAATTTAATAGGATACAATGCCATAGACCATATTAAATCCTTTTTTTTTTTTTTAAGTGAGAGGAGAGGAGGTAGTGAAGCAGATTCCCGCATGTGCCCTAACTGAAATTCACCCAGCAACCCCCATCTCAGGCTGATGCTCAAGTACAGAGCTATTTTTAGTGCCTGAGATGAATGCACTTGGACCAACTGGGTCACCCTCAGAGGCCCAAGGCCATACTTGAACCAATCGAGCAAGTGACTGTGGGAGGGCACAGGCAGAAAAGGGGAGGTGAGGGAGAAAGAAGCAGACAGTTGCTTCTGCTGTGTGCTCTGACCAAAAATCAAACCTTAGACATCCATATGCTGGGCCAAGGTTCGATCCAGTGAGCCACTTGACAGGGCCAAATCTCATTCTTTTTCTTTAAATGTTAACATACTCTGGGAAGAAGGCAATCTGTGTTCTTCCAGTCTGGGTATCATAATTATTTTAATTAAGAAAAGTTAAGGCTAATCTTCCTTGATTTTTTTTAAAGCACAAAGCTGTTGGTAGCCCTGAGCTGTGGAGGGACAACCGGAGCTTCCTCACAGGAATGTTGCCGCCTAAGAACAAATGATGGAACACTGATTTCTACCTCTCTTGGATATATTAGTGTCATAATATGTGTTCCTTTGTTTCTTTCATTACCATTTGTTCTTCTTTTCAACCATGAATTAAATGTGGCAGAAACCCAAATGCACAAATAAACCTTTCCAATATAGGAGATGTGGCTGTTTAAAAATAAATTGGGTTCTAGTACTCCAAATTACTTACTATATATCAGGGCCTAAGCTAAGTGTTTTATGTGTGTAAAATTTCATTCAGTAGGAGTGTTAGTATTCATAAGGTCTCATTTTCCATGTTTCTATACTTGTCCTGTCCTTTGGCAAGCGGTTCTCTGTGGGCGTTTCTGGGGGTCCCGAGGGATGTCTCTTGCCTAGCCAGATTTCTGCTAGTACCACTCTGCTCTCCATAGTGCTATGCCTCTCCCTTAGACTAGCCGGGTCCTTCAGTTCCCTTCCTGCTTGTCCTGTATGCAGGCACCAAGGTAGTCCCTATTCTTTTAAGAAGAGCAGGGGTCACTTCAGGCCCTGCAAGCCAGAGGGAGAGCTCTCCTTCCTACATGTTCCAAAGCAGCGCTCTTTACCCCTCATTGTTTCATTAGTACAATAGCTCTTTTGTGTATTACTCTGAGCTCTTTCTTTAGATTTTGTGTGTGTGCCTAGAAGAGATGAGGTAAGGCTAGACTTAAAGTAAAGCCACTATACTACACTCAGTCCAGTGATCCCCGTGCCAACAACACTCCTTCAGAGGCCTGCTCCTCTTTCCCATCCCCTTTTGTCGGGTGGCTTGAGACAGTTCTTTTCAGACGGCGGCCTCTTGGCTCCCTGTAGCTATCTATCTGTAGCACTGCTTCCAACAGTCTTCCCGACCAGTAGCTCTCCACCCCGTTGGAGATTCTTTAGAAAGGACTTCAGTCGTGACTGGCCTCTCTGTCACACAGTCCCCTTTCCCTGGTTGTCGCATGTTTCTAAGTGCTTTTCATGCTCAACACAGGACTTTATTTCACATATAATCTTCTGAACTATCTTGCAGTTTGGATATGTTATCCTCGTTTTAAGGCTGGGAAAACTGAGTTTCATAAGTTTCAAGTGATTTATCCAAATAAAAATGTGTAAGTAAGATGTGAACTGAGGCTTGCATTCAAGCCTGAATGTGCTTTGAATACTACACCCTGTCTCATATGACAAAAGACTAGTATATGTGCATGGTCAAAGCAAACAAGCGTTACTTTCTTTATTGTTTAAATGCCATTGGCCAATTTAACTCCTGGGTGCCTAGGGTAATACTTTCCTCCAGACTGCACACTTGTAACTCAGAACGGAGAATAATATGCTAACGTTCTATATTACATCTGCTGTTCTCTCTAAAACAGGCTCTGGTCTCTTTCCCTTCCCTTAACAAGCTGCATTTCCTTCCAGTATTTTTTTTTTTTTGTATTTTTCTGAAGTTGGAAACGTGGAGGCAGTCAGACAGACTCCCGCATGCGCCCGACCGGGATCCACCCAGCATGCCCACCAGGGGGCGATGCTCTGCCCCTCTGGGGCGTCGCTCTGTCGCATCCAGAGCCATTCTAGCACCTGAAGCAGAGGCCATGGAGCCATCCCCAGCGCCCGGGCCATCTTTGCTCCAATGGAGCCCTGGCTGCGGGAGGGGAAGAGAGAGACAGAGAGGAAGGAGAGGGGGAGGGATGGAGAAGCAGATGGGCACCTCTCTTGTGTGCCCTGGCCGGGAATCAAACTTGGGACTTCCGCACGCCAGGCCGACGCTCTACCACTGAGCCAACCGGCCAGTGCCTTTCCTTCCATTCTGATCATACTCTGACGACCCTCAAGTCTATATCCTCAGCTAAGATCTCCCTCCTGAGCTCCAGACCAAAATTTCTAGCTACCTAGTTAGCATATCCATGTGGACACTCAGATGCATGGCATGTTTTATCTGTGGAGGACAATGCTTACTCTCTTTTCTCCTTACAGAAGATGCCTCTCATAGTACCAGTTTTGGGTAATGTCAATCAGTTACCCAGTCACCAAATGCATCTAGGAACCAACATTTGTTTTTTCCTTAATCATTTACTTTCAGTCAGTCTTCAGACTGTAAATTTTTCAGAGTCTTCTTTATATTTGTTTTTAGCGCCCTGATTCCAGTTTCCCTGAGTCCTCATTCCTTGCGATCTCTTTTCCAAATTGACATTAATCATAAAGCACACTTAGTCAAGTCCATTCCCTCATAAAGTCCACTTAAGTTCCAAAATGGTGCAATCCCACCACTTGCAAAGGTGAATTTTGGAACTGTGGGGCTTTTTGGTTGTTACATTTGGTTTGGAGTGACATTTAACGGGCAGAGGTAATAGAAGATCTGCACTGCATAGACAGTTCCACATGAGGAGGGATTCTGCTAATTCTATGTGACCTTTGAAAGCCCCACTGGACACTGAGTAGGTAAAAATAATGTGTATCATTATCTAACATTTACAGAAACATCCAATTGCATATGGTTTCTTGAATTTTCCAGAAATGGTAGTACCTGAGAGAAATTGAGAGAAAACTGAACGCTGTTTGTTGGGACCTTACCAAGAATGCTTCTCCACTTTGGCAACCTACATCGTGCTGGCGATAGTGATGGAAGCACAGTATTAGGTCCATTTGCAGCGGCGGCATTCATGAGCACAGGCTAGAGCCTCTGACTACTTATTCTTCTCTATAGTTGTGCCTAAGGATCTCTATACTAAAATATATATTTTATGTGAAACTATTATTCTTTATTTTTCACTACCATTGGGGTACTTTGGGAACTATTTTGATTTTTTGATTTAATTATCAGTGTAGATAAATTCCATTACCTATAAGTTTAACTTCAGGTTATTAAGATTGTGTTACTTTTAAAAATAAAAATAGTGTTCTTTAATCCGCACTGGCGGAAAACTACTTAAAGTTGATTCTAATGTGGTCTAGTATCAGGAGCCATCAACATTGGGTCTCTATTTCTGTCATTCTGTGAATATCTTGAGTTTCTACTTAAATATAGATTTTTGTTTTGCTCGTGCTAATATTTGTTTAGAATGACATTACTGTAATTTTTTTCGGTCCCCAAACTTATCAAAAGCCTTTTTCTTGACAGAAAGTAAATTATACAGGGATGTATTTTATATTCTTAGTGTTCTATTTGGCACATTACAATAAATATCTCTGCTACATGGCTAGCCAACATCCATTCTCTTTCTGACAACATCATGATTCCTTCTTCGATCAGGTCTGTTGGGATTGTAATCAGGGGCTTGGCACTGCATTAGCTTAAGGAATAAGTCCAGAATCCAACCTGAGTTGGTTGAAAATAACCATCTTGAAATCCTGAGCTGAAAGAAAAAAAGGGCAAATAAAGAAAAATAAAATCTGAAAGTGATTGGATTTTATCCATTTCAGACTCAGGCTCTGAACACTGCCTTTCCGTTATGAGACCATTTCTCCCCTGTGCTGCAAGCTTAAGTACTTGAGCATTATAGGGTTCTTTTTGGAATAACTTGCTCCATAAATGCCCAGCTACCACCAGCATGACAGAAGTCAAACCTGCAATGCACAAGGGACTCTGTCAACACTCCCGGCTACTTACCTTTGCTTTTCTGACTCTCTATGCTGTGTGGCATCAGCTGACCAAACCAAAACGTTGTACAGGAAAGCAAGTGCCACAAGCATCTAAACTCCTACGAGCCTCGTCTCAAATAATACAGCTCTCAGTGTTTTCATGTTGCAGACTACAACATAGTAACTCTTCTTTTTTGTTTATGACATTTTCCAGAATAAAAATGCATGGTGCTGGTATTAAAATTCCATTTACTATGTATAACTTTTGTCAATTTTTCCAATGTCTGATGATTGTTCTCTATTTTTTTAAATTTTAGTCATTGATTATATATATATATATATATATATATATATATATATTCCCTTCCCTTGAGTTCAAATTATATATATATAATTTGAGAGGTAGGCAGGAAAGGAGAGAGGGGGAGGAAGGAAGGAAAGAAGAGAGGAAAGGGATGGAGAGAGAGACAGACACACAGAGAGATAGAGAGACATTGGTTCCACTTACTTATGCCTTCATTGGTTGCTTCTTGCATGTGCCCTGACTGGAGATTGAACCTGCAACCTTAGCATTTATCAGGATGAAGTTCAAACCAACTTAGCTATCTGGTCAGTGTACTGATGATTTGTTCTTTAATCCAGAGTTCTATTAGCAACTTGAGGTTTGCCCATTGCTGCATATTTAGCAATGGCCCTCAAAATATTTTGTCAAGCCCAATAAGAGTGGAATCTTGATTCTTCTAACACATATGGCAGCATAATTAAAAATCACAACTCTGCCAGGAACTGCAGGAAGTAAATCAGGATAGCTATGAAACATGAATGGTTCCCGGTCTCAGCTTCTTCGCTGTTAGATCAACCAGTTGAACCCACCAAAGAGTGAATGGAGCAGAGTGCTGGTCCACTGGCACAACCATCCACAGGAACACTTAAGTATATAAAGTACTGCATCTTAGATTATCTTACTCTAGAGATAAATTAGAATGACTGTGTATCATTGTAAATGTCATAAAGAGTAGTCCTAAAATTTGTTCCATTTTCTGGGTAAATTGCAAAGAATGCAGCTCTAAGATTCCCTTCCCTTGTGTTAAAATATAAAGCAGAAATAAAATGGAGGAAATGAGTTTTCTTATTTATTACTAATAAAGTAACTAGATCTGTATGTGTTGTGTTTTATTGGGAAGGGGAGTGGGTTGAGGGGAGTATTGTGATGGAAGGACCAACAGTAAAATGATTGTGAAAGAAAAGAAAGAAAAATGAACCTTAGTGCTATTTCCATGGGGACAATTTATGGAACTATATTTAATTTCAAGAAAGCAAGAGCGTCTTTTGTAAAAGTTTATGAATTCAGGAGAAAGAAAAATGACGGCAAACTTCGGTAAGTTTAATGAAACAATGTAGACATCTTATTCTATTTCTGAAGAAGAATTCACGTTTGAAAGGACAAACTATTTCTAAGAATTGCAAATTAAGATACATCATTTTAATAGAAAAAGGCCAAGCTTAGCTAAAAAGGAGAACACTTCTATCAAAAGAAACATATTTTCTCTAAATACTTTAGAAATGACTATTCCAGACATGACTTCTACTGCATCTTAAAGAACTGGTCAAAATAAATTTTTGAGCAGAATCCTTAAGAGGCATAAGTCTATTTTCCCCCTTCAACATATAGTATACTGAATTTTATATTGCTTTACTCTAAAATGAATTAGAACATCAGTTAAATCATTAAAGAATCAATAATAAATGTTTAAGAATGGCATAGGCACTCTGTTTTTCATTTCTGCATCTCAGGTAAATTACTATTCAGGTAAATTTTATTTGTCTCAAGTTTCAACAATAGATGTATATGAGCGGCAATAACAGATAGCCTAACTAGAAGTAATAGTTATAGAAATATTCAAAAGGCTCCCTTTTCTCTAAATGTCTGTATATTAGTTGATTCTTTTTAATAGCTTTAACTTGTCTATAACTGGCATTCAAGGAAGTGAACTAAGAGGTATTTTATTTAACAATACTTTTTCAGACTAATGAAAGCCGCCCCTCATAGCATGAAAAGTAAAGGGCAGCTATTTGCACATTGTATGCTGCAGCTCAATTTGTTTTTACAGATCAACATTAATCTGCTTGTCTTTGGTTGGCATCATGCAGTTGATTGCAAGTCCTAATTAGACATGCAGGCTTCATTTGTCTCTCTATGACAACAAGCAAGAGGAAAAATATTTCTGAAAAAAAAATTCATTATAATTGGATACCCCCACTGCTACATGCCAGCACCAACTGTCTCAGAAGGTTGTTTTCTAGAACACTTTACATTGAACCACCCCACTTTCTTCCTTTATCTGAAATTTACTTTTTTCAGTTTTTTATTAAGAAGTGAAGACACAGAGCTTAGAGGTGGGACTAGGATGTTACCATATAGAGGGTGATGAGATAGGAATTAAAAGGAAGCCATTGGAAATCTTGACCAGTTCTCCAGATGCCTAGTACTGCACTCATTCCATTAGCAAAGAAATAATGTCTTTGTGTTACAACATTTATAGTTTGCTGGCTTTGCGGAGAGGTCTACAACTCTGAACTACTGTCAGGGAGCATTTCCAACATCCCCCCTGACTGTCACTGGCCCCGTGTATATTCTCCATCTCCATTAGTGCTTTGTCATTCTGCCATTCTTCCTAAAGTGTGAGTTGCTTCAGACTTGTGCTTCTCTTTTACCCACCACATTCAAACAAGTGGCACATTAGATAACATGATGAATAAATGGCTGATTAAGCTCTTTTGTTAGCACCTAATAAGTGCTAGATGCTCTGATACTCATTAAATAGAACTATAAAACTAGAAGCTTCTTCTTCCAAAGGTCTTCCACAATGACTTTCCATTCAAATCCAAAGCCCTTGGGCTCACTCTTAGGTCATCAGTCTTCTCTCTGGCTTCAATCTACCCTAACTTCAATGCTATAATCAGCTACACACTATGACCTCCAAACACCTACAATCCAATCTTGCCATACATGTTCACCCTAAACCATTTTGGTATCTCTGTTTTTATTTTAACTCCATTACTTATATATGAACTGATTGGTTCTACACACATTTCTTAGAACCTACAGCACATTAAGCCCAGTACTTGGACTACACGGATAAATGAGACATACTTTCTACCTTAATAGACCCCCTCTTACTAATAAAAGCAGAACAGCAAACTGAAAATCCCAGAGCAGTAAAAGTGTGGAGGTTATACAAGTAGAAGTAGCAGAGAAATTTTACTGTCCTTCCTACCTGCCAAGATTTTACCTAATTTAAGACCAGGTTGAAAGCTTCAGACTCCATGAAACTGTGTTAAGATGTTAAAATAATACCCTCCTCTTTATTCTCTCATTTCTTACTGAGCTTTACTTTTCTTTTTTTTCTTTTTTTCTTTATTCATTTTTAGAGAAGAGAGAGAGAGGGAGAGAGAGAGACAAAGAGAGAGAAGGGGGGAGGAGCTGGAAGCATCAACTCCCATATGTGCCTTGACCAGGCAAGCCCAGGGTTTCGAACCGGGGACCTCAGGATTTCCAGGTCGACGCATTATCCACTGCGCCACCACAGGTCAGGCTGAGCTTTACTTTTCATCATAACACTTATCTCTGCCTGAAATTGTATGAAAATATCCTTATTTATTGTATAATTCCTCCACAGATGTAACATTCATAAAAGCAGAGATTCTGTACTCTCTTATTTTTAACTCATACATTCAACAAGCACAGATTGGGTAGCTATTATGTATACTCCACTTTATCCCCAGAACCTGTGTTTACAATAGCCTCTGGGTCATAATAGGTCTTCAGTGAGGTTTTGATTGTTTAACAAATAAAGGGCTATATTAAGGAAGAGGGCTTCCCCTACAAGCATGGTAATCTTTCTCTTCTCTTTTTCCATTGAACCTTGCTTCTCTTCTCTGAACTTCTTTGTGGTATTGTATTTACATTACTGTAGCACGAGCATGTCTCGCTCACTAACTCGTGAGGCTTGGAAGAGAGGGAACATGGCATTCATATGTGCTATTCTGCACAGTGTCTGGCTCATTGTAGACACTCTAATAGTAGAAATCAATAGCCAGGCATTCCAAGAAGAAATTTACATCCATTGATTTATGGAGTGAAGTTAGATTATTTCTTTTACCTGAGTGGCTATATTTTCCTGCCTGGCATACTGCAGGCTTTGTCAGTGAGTTTTGTGCCTCATGCAAAATGACTGTTGGGTTTAGATGTAGCCTATCCTGAAGAAAATCCAAGCAAAAAAAACTTTAAATTAATAGAAAGAGTAGAAATTAATCAGTTTTTAAAAGAATTTCTCTAAGAGATTCTTCATTTGTCAATTATAGCTTTCCTCCTTTTGAATAAAGTGATCTCCTAGTATAATTAAAATATGTATCAATTTACCAAAAGAAAATGCTATTACTTTCCTGTATAGGTTTTCAAGGGTCCACACATTTTTTTCTAATAAGTGTGTATGAAAAATCTTTCCCTCTAAACTCACTACCTTTAAGCACATCTAGTGAAGAAAAAAGTATGTACTCCTGATAGAGTCAGGAACTACCACCAAATGTTAAATATATTTTAAACAAAACAAAACAACAGTTATTTTTGTTAATGAATCCACCAATAAGTGTGTTTGTCATTGTTTGGGAATTTCTGCACTGGTCCTCCATCTTTCAGTTTTCATTCACTCTTCTTGTTGCACAGATAACAGAAACAAGGAGTGTCAATAGTAGAAAGAAATGTGAGGGTCCTATGTAGTTAAGGGAGGCAGGGATGATTCTCATGTCTCCTTTACTGTGGCATTGCCATGGCTGAGTTAGGTCTTCAGAGCTATAAGACTGAACAAAAAGGATTTTGACTCAACCCAAGTGGGGGGAGGGGCTGATGGGAGAGAAGAAGAAGGAGGAGGAGGAGGAAGAGAAGGAGCAAGAGGAGAAAGAGGAGAAGGAGGAGAAGGAAAAAGAGAAGAAGAAAAAAGAAGAAAGCATCTAGCAGTTACTGACCATAACCTTTATGTTAAGCCCCACACTAGACCTTTAACAAATATCATTTTATTTAATTTATTAAATAATCCAATTCAATAGCTATGTGATATATAGATGTGTAAAGATGTTGGAAAAGGGAATAAGACACAAAAAGGGGAAAAAATAGGGGTGTATTGTGTGAAAGGAAGAATTTAATAACAGAAGCAAGTCTCAAATGTCATTAAAATTAAGTCTTAAAGGCAAATCAAACTTAACTGAGTACCCTCTATGTGTTTTGTCACTGTACTGAGCACTCAAAAACAAAATAGAAAAAACAAACATGGAAAGTTCATGTAGTCAGATGGATCTTGGTTTGAATTCCAACTCTCTTACAATCTAGCTAATGACCTCAGGCATATTACTTAATATCAGAATGCTTAGACTCAGATTCTCCATCTGCAAAACTGAGACAGCAATATTTTCTCCAAAGCTTATTACTTAGAATAAAAGCACATAACATACAAATAAAACATTAAAGGAGCACATGACACAGTAAATGTTGAATAAATTGTGTCTGGTATCAAAATTCTAGTAGATTAGCATATTTGAAATGAAGCATAATGTTTTAAAATGGCAAAGCCATCTAGATGTATTTTATATAAATATTTGAATCACAAAGTTGTCAAACAAAAGAAAAGAATAGAAATCGCTTCATTGGTCTTGACTTCAATGATCTTGCTCAACCCTAGACGGATCAAATATTAGAACCAGAATACAAATTCTTACTTTGAACTTTTATAAGTCTGTACATTTACCAAGATTCTACATAAGAAATAGCCATGTTCTGATAGAAATCAGAAGATTCCCTGGCCGGTTGGCTTAGCGGTAGAGCGTCGGCCTAGCGTGCGGAGGACCCGGGTTCGATTCCCGGCCAGGGCACATAGGAGAAGCGCCCATTTGCTTCTCCACCCCTCCGCCGCGCCTTCCTCTCTGTCTCTCTCTTCCCCTCCTGCAGCCAAGGCTCCATTGGAGCAAAGATGGCCCGGGCACTGGGGATGGCTCTGTGGCCTCTGCCCCAGGCGCTAGAGTGGCTCTGGTCGCAACATGGCGACACCCAGGAGGGTCACAACATGGTGACGCCCAGGATGGGCAGAGCATCGCCCCCTGGTGGATGGAGCGTCGCCCCTGGTGGGCGTGCCGGGTGGATCCCGGTCGGGCGCATGCGGGAGTCTGTCTGGCTGTCTCTCCCTGTTTCCAGCTTCAGAAAAATGCAAAAAAAAAAAAAAAAGAAATCAGAAGATTAGGAAAATTCACAAGAAAACACAGATCATTATACAATACATTTCTTCCTTTCCAGATAGGTACTGGACATACCAACTCTATTCGTGGAGACATCCACCTCAAGTTTATAACAGAAAAGAGGCCAAATAAAATGCAAAGATTGTTTTGTAATTTTTTACATCAATGCACCAGAATCTTTTAGAGGGTCGAAACATAACAGTAAAAAGCAGTTTCCTACTGTTTAGAAGAATTATTTTTTCAGTTCCTTTTGTTTATTTTAATAGCAAAGACATTAGAGGTTGAGACTGTAAAATGCTGTGACCCAAACTTTTGTTACAGCACTCTCTTCCCACCTTTCCACCACAGCAAATAAAAAAATCACATGCAAGTTTATTTTTAAACACTAATATGCACCTAACTGTTTGAGCTACACAAGTGCACTTTCGCACCTGGAGTAGGGCCATCTATGTAAGTGATTTTACCAGAGTATGCTCAGCTCTCTCCCCTACAGTAACACTGAGTACAAATATATATAACTCAGAATTTTACAGACAGTATCAGAAGATGTCCGACAATGCACGGCATTTCCTATTTATTGAGTAATATTCTGAGAAAGGTAACCTGCTGGTCTCCAATCTTAGTGAAGTTCAAACAAATGGATTTTAACTGAGAAAAAAGATTGAAACTTAGGTTTAAAGAAAGGTCTGATGAAACACTAAATATATAAGAGAATGGCTCCAGAACCATATGAGACATTCCCCAAATACTTTAAAGTAGAATTTAAAAGTTTAGAAGAGAAAGATCGTTTAAATATAACTTCTACAATGGGCTACTTATCTAACTCTATTCTCATAATAACGCATGGAGTACCTTTTACTTACTGGTTTTTACTGAAAGGGAAAACTGAGAATGAAAAAATAGACTGGGTTTTCCAACAGAACACATAAAATATTAGAGGCAAAACACGGATTCAGATGTTTACAAATGCTTGCTTTTACAAAAATTCTATACAAATAGCCCTATTCTTATTTAACTCATGAAATAAAAGGAATTCACAAGCTAACTGCTATGCATTCAGTTGTCCTTTTTGTGGCATTATTGTGCAAACTGGAAAAATGAGTCACATGAGAATATATAGAGCATAAGACCCACTCTAAATCTCCAAGAAAGACCTTAGTCACAGGTAAGACTTCAACTGAAAGTCAGACTTTGGTTCTAGTTTCAACTCTGCATTGATCTTGGTTAGGAGACTTAGTGTTTCAACCTCTTAATTCAACTAGCCAATTCTTAAAAGAGATAGGCAGATAAGAAACAGTCGGTATATTATAAATATTTTATGTCTTCAGAGCTTTTCTTCAAACTCAGGAACTTGGGACTAAATCTTACACTGCTCCTCATTAGTCATCACATCTGGGAAAAGTTACTACCAGTCCAGAAGTCTCCGTTTCTTCCTTTAGAAAATAAAGATGACAATAAAGACATAATTAATAACATTATTCTGGGGATTAAATAAGAATCGTTATAGGTGTTTTTAAGGAAAATACTACCTTGTGCAATATAGTGTGCACTAAACTAATGCTGCCTAATATTATTAGAAGGAATCTCCACTTATTTCAGTTCTGGAATTTTTGTGAATTTTAATTTGGTGCACTTACTCATTATAGGCAAAAAGTCCAGCAAAAATAAAAGCAACTCAGTGAAGCTGTGGTTGCGTCTACTTCCCCATTAATCACTCAGTTTTGTCTTGGATGTGTTAGAAAGAGCATCTGAAATATTAAGGAAGACAACAAAAACTTTTTGTAAAAAAAGGTAAAAGAAAGCAGCTTTATGTGTATGAGCAGGTGCTGTGTTGTCTTGCAGAAACGAAGGAAAGGCTAGGTGTGAAACTGATAGTATGTCAGGTGAAGGTGTTACTAAAGAATTAGCACAAAATACCAGAGAAGATTGACAGCTCTCCTTGGTGAACTTCCAATGACACAGCTCTTTGGAAAATATAATAAATACAATACATAGTAAGTGCTTTTGATTGTGAAAAATATTTCAAAAAGTAAGAGACAGATTCTCGAGCACACCATGGATTTATCATCTGAAACTTATTTGAGATAAGCAAGATAAAAGGACACCTTTCTTTTTTTTTTGTATTTTTTTCTGAAGCTGGAAACGGGGAGAGACAGACAGACTCCCGCATGCGCCCGACCGGGATCCACCCAGCACACCCACCAGGGGCATTGCTCTGCCCCTCCGGGGCGTCGCTCCGTTGTGACCAGAGCCACTCTAGCGCCTGGGGCAGAGGCCAAGGAGCCATCCCCAGCGCCTGCCCGGGCCATCTCTGCTCCAATGGAGCCTCACTGAGGGAGGGGAAGAGAGAGACAGAGAGGAAGGAGAGGGGGAGGGGTGGAGAAGCAGATGGGCGCTTCTCCTGTGTGCCCTGGCCAGGAATCGAACCCGGGTCCCCTGCCAGCCAGGACAATGCTCTACCGCTGAGCCACCCGGCCAGGGCCAGGACACCTTTCTTTATGTCCATTCTCTGGGTGAGGTTCTGCAATTTCCCAGGATCTGGGGGTTTTTTTCCTTCATACTTTTTTCCTCAAAGTAGTTATTTAGTTATTACTCCTTTTTCTCAGATAAATGTAGATTTCTTGAGATCAAGGATTATGCCTTGTATCATTCTGTTAGCACAAATTAAAGATATTTTCATTATTACACACTTTTCTTAGCAGTATACTATGTTAAAAATAGCATGGATTCCCAATTATCTACCTTACAAAGAAGCACCACATACATAAATGACAAAAGCCCATAATATAGAACTATTTCAATAGCTCTTTTCTTTTATCTGAGATAAACAGAAAGTCCCCTGTTGTCCCTTGGAAATCAAGTCTTCCCTAATGCAGAGGCAAACAATCTTTGATTTCTTTCATCAAAGATTAGTTGTGCCTGATATTTGACTTCACATAAAAAAATCACACAATATGTACTTAGGGTCTTCAGGTCACACTTGGAGAACTGCTGGGCTGAATGCATGATTCTCCTTATAAGATGTAACTGAACATTTACCAAAGTTGAGATGTTTTTCATTTCCACTTGCACTTTACAAACATTACAAGTTTTCCACATTCTTGCCAGTATTTCATATTGTCAGTGTATTTTTGTTGTTGTTTGCCCTCCTTCTGCTGAGTGTGGAACGATATTTCTTTGTGTTTTAAATTAGGATTTTTCTAATGATTAATGATGCAGAGCATATTTTCATGAGCTTAATGACTATCTGTATATCATCTTTCACAAAATGTTTACTCAAGATTTTTTTTACCTAGTTATTTTAAAAATTTGGTTCTGTATTTTTAATTATTGACTTGCATGTGTACTCAAAAATATTTTCTGGATATAATCTGTTACAGAAATATGTATTAAAAATGTTTCTTCCAATCTGTGCTTTGCCTATTTATTATTTTTTTTTGTATTTTTTCTGAAGTTGGAAATGGGGAGGCAGACAGATTCCCTCATGCGCCCTACCAGGATCCACCCGGCATACCCACCAGGAGGCAATGCTCTGCCCACCTGGGGCATTGCTCTGTTGCAACCAGAGCCATTCAAGCACCTGAGGCAGAGGCCATGGAGCCATCCTCAGCACCCGGGCCAACTCTGCTCCAATGGAGCCTTGGCTGCAGGAGGGGAAGAGAGAGACAGAGAGGAAGAAGAGGGGGAGGGGTGGAGAAGCAGATGGGCGCTTCTCCTGTGTGCCCTGGCCAGGAATTGAACCTGGGACTCCTGCACGCCAGGCTGAAGCTCTACCACTGAGCCAACTAGCCAGGGCCGCCTATTTACTTTCTTAATGGTACATTTTGATAAGCTGAAAAATTTAATTTAAGTAACATCAAATATATCATTTTTTCCCTTTTTGATTATGCTTTTTATATCCTATGTATAAAAACTTTGCCTTTTATAATAGTATAAAGATGACCTCTTTTGCTGTCTTCTAGAAGCTTTGAGGTTTAACTTATATGTTTAGATTGATTATCCTTTTAAAATTAATATCTGTATATGAAGGGGGATAGGGGTTGAGGCTGACAAGTATTCCCTTTATAAATATTCAGTTGGTCCAGCATAATTTGTGTCAAAAAGATTTTCTTTCCCATTATATTTTGTTGTCATTCTTAACAATTGAAATGTTTCATATATATGAGTCTATCTCTGAACTCTTGGGAATTGAACTTTTAAATAATGAAATGAAATTTCTATTCTTAGAACCAACCTTGATTATATGACCTTGACAAAGTGGCTTCATCCTTAAAAGAGGGATAACAGTATCATCTACTTCATAGAATTTCCTGTTTTACCCAGGAACTGGGAAATACTAACTTCATTTTTGTCATTATTTTACAAGTATTATTAAAACCATTAGCATCACCACCATACCCCTACTAAGAAGAAATGTTGATAAACAAAATCCACAATTGAAAGATAAAAATAAAGAGATTTTTCCAGGCTGTGTTTACACCACCACCACCAATAACAAAGCCCTTTATCTTCATAGTGTGAGCCTAAACCATTACCAAAGCAAGTACTGTGGCTGGGATTTTAGGCTCTCAGATAGAAATCAACTATGGTACATATACTTTTCTGGTGAATTGTACTGATTGGTGGCCTTTAGTATATATGTATGGTGAGAGGTGAAGTGAAAATAAAAAAGAAGTTAAAACATTTCAACTTGGAATCAGATTTGCCAACAAGAATCAAAATACCTTGCTGCTCTTCAAAATCACACATTCAGGTCCCTATAACTTGCCACAAATGCTGTAAAGATTGCATGTGCATAGCATAGTATATTGGTATATAACTGCTCTGCATAAAACATCTCTGCTCATTTATAGAATTTGGGGTGTCATTTTTAAATTACTGTAAAAAATTATAATTATCAAAACCACTGGGCATACAAATTATATCTGAGTCTAACTGAGTTCAGTTGATAGGTTATAAGCCCCATTTACAATATTACTGCAGTGTAAAAATAAAATATACTTCATAGGAATTCCCTTTGCAGCATAGAGTCCAGATAAAACATACCTTAGATGAAGGTTCTGTCCACAATCTCTATGTTCTTAGCATAGATAATTCTCAGAAAATTATAGCCCAGTTGTCTGTTGCTTTGACCAGGTAGTTCAAGCTTTGATTTGAAACTTTCCAAATAAAAGACACAATGATACCCTAGTTGTTGATAGTTCAGAAATGATTGGGTATTATATTTTTATTATCTAGGGCTTCCAAATCATCTTGGTCTAACATTTTCATGCACACCAATGCCTGGTATTCCCCAAAAAGTTATGTTCCCAAGAAAATTTTAAATAGGCAAGTCATTGAAGCTTTGCATCCCCCTCCTTACATTTTAGAGAAGAAAATTGAGTCTAGTAGGATTAAATGACTACTTCTGAATCTCAATGAATAATAACCATTGTTGCTAGTTCCATAACCACTTCTACCACCACCATTATAATGACAGTCATTAATACTAACACGGTTAACACTATTATTACTGATCCTGGGTTATAGCAATGACAATACTACTTTAAACATTAGTGGGTTTTATTTTGTATCTATAATAACACTGTTGTTATTTTTACAGAGTATTTTAGTTCAGATAAAATCTATTATGCTGATGGGTCATTAGCCATGTGGAGGCACTAAATACACAAAATTTAGATACTGTGTTCAAAGGTGTTTTCCCCAGATTCTATACCCTGCTCCCTACACAATGGCTTTCTCTTCTCTTCTTGGGACTAATTACAAATGACCCCCATTTAAAAGCTTGGCTCAAAACTTACTTACAGCTTATTTTATTATAAATAAGAAGCCTTTTCCTATTTTTATTAGTTTCATAGACTGCCATAACCAACTGCCATAGATTTAGTAACTTAAAATAACAGAAATATATTCTCTCATAGTTATGGAAACCAGAAGTATGAATCAAAGGGTCAGTTCCTAAAGGAATTATGAGAGGATCCTTCCTTGCCTCTCCTAGCTTCTGGAGGCTCCAGGTATTCCTTGACTTGTGGCAACATAACTCCAATCTCTGTGTATATTTCCACATAATCTGTTTCTCTATGTATTTCTCTTATTCTTATGACATTGGTCAATAAATTTAGTGCCTGACGTATTAATCCAGGATGATCACATCACAAAATGCTTCATTTACTTATATTAGTAAAGACCCTTTTCCTAATGAGATACCATTTATAGATAGCAGGGGTCAGAACTTGGTACTTTTGGGGATCCATAGTTCAACCCATGACACTATTAATGAACAAAATGCATGAATATATAACCACAAACTACCAACATCTCTGCATCAAATACCTGATAACTGAGGGGTGAGTTGTAATTCAACTGATTTTACTGGAATGGAAGTACAGGAATGATTAAAGAGGAAATAAAGTAGATATTGGAAACTTTCCTTCTTCAGCAAAATTTACTGTTCCAAAATTTTCTGGCCCATACATACATGCTGAAATAATAAAATTTTCAAGGAAAATGAGATTAATTTTGGACACAATTCAAATATACTTATAGCAATGAACACCTTTTTACCTTAATTTCCTATAGATAAGTTACCCTGAAAATAATAGAGTTCAAAAAATGTGCTTAGTCTTATGTTTCAGAATGCTTTCCTAGTTCAGCCTAAATAAATATATAAAACTTCCAGAGGAAATATTTGCAATGATGTTTAAATACTGTCTTATTTTTTACTTATATAATAGATGTTAATGAAATTGTATATTTGATTTTCATCTATTGTGATGGATTGTGGTGCTTTTATGGTATGAACTAATGTTCCAGGAAAGAAGTCCCAATTTACAATATTGTACCTAAGGGAAATAAAAGTCAACTGTTATCCAAAAACCAATTAGATAATAAATTTTGAGGTACTTGTACTCTATTCCAATTAGTGAATCACAGCTACTTTGAATTTTATTGAAACAACATATAGGCCTTTCCACTAGTCAGAGCACATAAATGACTTTTAAATTTCTAGTACATTTGATGGACATTCCTCTGATTCTAGAGATTTCCATTAAATGAGCTACAAAACATGTTCCTCTGATGTGCAACAAATGCCTTCGGTTCTAGCTTTGATAATCTCGTTATTTATTTTATCAATGTCCCCTACCCTGCCAGCCTAAGCTCCCAAATTTCCCATTCTTAGAGAATACACCATGTATATTCAGCTTTTCCAAATCCCAAAAAGTCTTACAAGACCAATTCACTCTCAGCTCTTCTATGAAGCTTTTCTATTTTGAACCCCCTATCAGTGAGTTTTCTTTCTTTGAACTTCTTTATTGTTCCATTGATATCTTTTAACCAAAACAGAAAAACAAAACAAAGATAAGCATGTTGAGCCGTGGTTATATTCAAAGAAATCTATAGTACAAAGATGAACACAACTTTTTTAGGATTTTATTTTGATCTCCTCAGTTAAATGCTAAAAATGTATCTTAAATTTATCTGTTTCTACATTAAACAACACTGAACAAAAAAAATGTTCAAAAATAGCAGCTGTTTAATCCAAAAGGAGTAAATGATTATTTAAACATATTCAGTTGTAGATTAAACCATGTCTATGAAAATCAAAAACAAATGGAATTGGGAAAGGGGAAATTTAAACACAATTAAGTGCTGCTTCTGATAACTGTTGCATTGAAAATGTGAAGAAACTTAAACTAAGAATGATTATTGATTATTAACCCCAGATGATTCATATCTTCCTCTTAAGCCAGAAATAGAATTCCTTCAACAAAACAAAGACCACAAGGCAATAGTAATGGCAAAGATTCTAGTAAAAGGAGCTCAATTTTCATGGAAAGAGGGCTGAACTGAGAATTGTACTGTATTTGATTTCTTCCTTTTTATACTAAAACTTGGAATGCAGGAAGAAAGTTGGCTGTATTATCAATTACTCTATGCTTAGGCTTAGGACAGTGTGTGCCACAAACTCTGCGTCAGGAAGGTGAAAATGGAGGAAGATAGGCAGTAGGGATAAAGAATAATCACCTTGGTCTATATGCATATTTCACTGTATTTTTATTTTATTTTATTTTATTTTACAGTATTTTATTTTTTTGTGTGTATTTTTCTGAAGCTGGAAACCGGGAGAGACAGTCAGACAGACTCCCGCATGCGCCAGACCGGGATCCACCCGGCACGCCCACCAGGGGCGACGCTCTGCCCACCAGGGGGCGATGCTCTGCCCCTCTGGGGCATTGCTCTGTCACGACTAGAGCCACTCTAGCGCCTGGAGCAGAGGCCAAGGAGCCAGCCCCAGCGCCCGGGCCATCTTTGCTCCAATGGAGCCTTGCTGCGGGAGGGGAAGAGAGAGACAGAGAGGAAGGAGAGGGGGAGGGGTGGAGAAGCAGATGGGTGCTTCTCCTGTGTAACCTGGCCGGAAATCGAACCCGGGACCTCTGCACGCCAGGCAGATGCTCTACCACTGAGCCAACCGGCCAGGGCTTCACTGTATTTTTAAAAAGAAACTAAAAATCATTTTTATCTTTTCTAGTCCCTATTATATTCTAGTTGCTGAATATACAGAAATTAATAAAATGAAAACTTGCTGTTATGGCATTATGATGATCACAGTTTGGTGAGGTCCAACCTAAACTACCAACATTACTGGCGGGGTACTGCTATTGCCTTTTTACCTGGTCTCCTGGTTTCCTTTTGGCTTTCCACAGCCCATTTTCCATACAGGAGATAGGTTGATGCATTAAGAATCAAAGAAGATACAACCAACCAATGGACTTACATCAACCAACGGACTCACCATTGCAATTTTCTTTCATTGTGAATTCTTTCTTATGAGACTCTTAGGAGTTGCTACAAGATACGAAATCCTGCAGATTTATATTACCTCATTCAGAGTCTCTGCACTAGAAATGAGAGAAGCAGAATCCCAGAGAACTCTCTATTACAGATGAAAAAATAAAAAGAGCTGCTGAATGAGTTCTAGAATATTTCATCATTTCCAAAAAGGTATTTGTAACACGAACTCTTAAAGCCAACATTTACATAAAAATATTTAGTGAAGAACTGTGGGCAAGCATAAAGTCACTCAGATGGACATGATCCATACCTATTTCCCTACAGAATTTGTAGGGGTGACAAACTAAGTGTTCCAAGGAACACAGGGGGTAGAAGAAGGATTGTGGGTGCATTCATGCATATTCATTACATCCTCTAATTTATTACCATATTTACCACCAAAATTGTTGAGCAAATTATATTCTATATCAGGTCTCAAAGGGGTTTTCATCTGCCCAGCTTGGTCAAGAACCAAAGCAAAGCACATTAAAGAAAGGAATTGCAGCAGTTGGTCGTTAATATTTGACATTATATAGAAGGTGATGTTCCTTAAAACAGAGAGAAGTCACCCTTCCAATGAAAAATTAATCCTGTTCTAGTCAATCTACACTTGCAATCAGAAACCCTGCACAGAGACAGCACCCCTAGCCCTCTGCAGAAACGATGAGTAAACAAACATGAAAAGAATTTTCTCACGATGAATTTCTGCTAGAATGATTCCTCTTACTTTTAGCAGAAAATAACAAAATGGACCTCTGCCTGATTCCATTTTTTGTTTATATTTCAATGAGATTAGATTGAGATAAATAAGGAAATGGTGATGTCCTAAAATGAATCTTCCTTGGAAATGATTAAGCCAACATATATTGGTTAAGTATGGTTATGAGGACATTAATTTAGTAAGATATCCTAGAAGAAATACAGTACTCTGTAGTCAAAAAAAAAGATTGCAAAATACTATAAATACACTCCTTTGCTTAGAATTTCACAGTATACTTTAACTTTTAAAAGGCTCTAGAAAGTTCTACAGTAAAGAATCCTATTTAAATTCATTTATGGTTCAACATACGTAAAACGGTTAATGTAATACACCATATCAACAAAACAAAGAACAAAAACCACATGATCTTATCAATAGATGCAGAAAAGGCTTTCGATAAAATACAACACAATTTTATGTTTAAGACTCTCAACAAAATGGGTATAGAAGGAAAATATCTCAACATGATAAAGGCCATATATGATAAACCATCAGCTAACATCATATTAAATGGCACTAAACTGAAGGCTTTCCCCCTTAAATCAGGAACAAGACAGGGTTGTCCACTCTCTCCACTCTTATTTAATGTGGTACTAGAGGTTCTAGCCAGAGCAATCAGACAAGACAAAGAAATAAAAAGCATCCATATCGGAAAAGAAGAAGTAAAGGTATCACTTTTTGCAGATGATATGATCCTATACATCGAAAACCCCAAAGAATCCACAAAAAGACTACTAGAAACAATAAGCCAATACAGTAAGGTCGCAGGATACAAAATTAACATACAGAAGTCAATAGCCTTTCTATATGCCAACAATGAAACAACTGAGAAGGAACTCAAAAGAATAATCCCCTTCACGATTGCAACAAAAAAAATAAAATACTTAGGAATAAACATAACAAAGAATGTAAAGGACTTATATAATGAAAACTATAAACCATTGTTAAGGGAAATCGAAAAAGATATAATGAGATGGAAGAATATACCTTGTTCTTGGCTAGGAAGAATAAATATAATCAAGATGGCTATATTACCCAAAGCAATATACAAATTTAATGCAATTCCCATCAAAATTCCAATGACATTTTTTAAAGAAATAGAGCAAAAAATCATCAGATTTATATGGAACTATAAAAAACCCCGAATAGCCAAAGCAATCCTAAAGAAAAAGAATGAAGCTGGGGGCATAACAATACCTGACTTCAAACTCTATTATAGAGCCACGACAATCAAAACAGCATGGTATTGGCAGAAAAATAGACACTCAGACCAATGGAACAGAATAGAAAGTCCAGAAATAAAACCACATATATATAGTCAAATAATTTTTGATAAAGGGGCCAACAACACACAATGGAGAAAAGAAAGCCTCTTCAATAAATGGTGCTGGGAAAACTGGAAAGCCACATGCAAAAGAATGAAACTGGACTACAGTCTCTCCCCCTGTACAAAAATTAACTCAAAATGGATCAAAGATCTAAACATAAGACCTGAAACAATTAAGTACATAGAAGAAGACATAGGTACTCAACTCATGGACCTGGGTTTTAAAGAGCATTTTATGAATTTGACTCCAATGGCAAGAGAAGTGAAGGCAAAAATTAATGAATGGGACTACATCAGACTAAGAAGTTTTTGCTCAGCAAGGGAAACTGATAACAAAATAAACAGAAAGCCAACTAAATGGGAAATGATATTTTCAAACAACAGCTCAGATAAGGGCCTAATATCCAAAATATACAAAGAACTCATAAAACTCAACAACAAACAAACAAACAATCCAATAAAAAAATGGGAAGAGGATATGAATAGACACTTCTCACAGGAAGAAATACAAATGGCCAACAGATATATGAAAAGATGCTCATCTTCTTTAGCTATTAGAGAAATGCAAATCAAAACGGCAATGAGATACCACCTCACACCTGTTCGATTAGCTGTTATTAGCAAGTCAGGTAATAGCAAATGTTGGAGAGGCTGTGGAGAAAAAGGAACCCTCATACACTGTTGGTGGGAATGTAAAGTAGTACAACCATTATGGAAGAAAGTATGGTGGTTCCTCAAAAAACTGAAAATAGAACTACCTTATGACCCAGCAATCCCTCTACTGGGTATATATCCCCAAAACTCAGAAACATTGATACGTAAAGACACATGCAGCCCCATGTTTATTGCAGCATTGTTCACAGTGGCCAGGACATGGAAACAACCAAAAAGCCCATCAATAGATGACTGGATAAAGAAGATGTGGCACATATACACTATGGAATACTACTCAGCCATAAGAAATGATGACATCGGAACATTTACAGCAAAATGGTGGGATCTTGATAACATGATACGAAGCGAAATAAGTAAATCAGAAAAAAACAGGAACTGTATTATTCCATACGTAGGTGGGACATAATAGTGAAGCTAAGAGACATTGATAAGAGTGTGGTGGTTACGGGGGGGAGGGGGGAATGGGAGAGGGATAGGGGGTGGGAGGGGCACAAAGAAAACAAGATAGAAGGTGACAGAGGACAATCTGACTTTGGGTGGTGGGTATGCAACATAATTGAACGACAAGATAACCTGGACTTGTTATCTTTGAATATATGTATCCTGATTTATTGATGTCACCCCATTAAAAAAATAAAATTATAAACTTTAAAAAAATAAATAAATAAATAAATAAATAAATAAATAAATTCATTTAATATAGCATTCTAAACTTGGCTGAATATGGCACTTTGTTCATATACTGTTTGAAAATTGAAGTACAGGCCAGGTAACTTAACTGAAGAGTTTGAGAAGGGACAACACGAAATAAAGGTCAAAAAGTTAAAGCTAAATTCTTAATCATCTGTTCCCAAATATAAAGTATAAAAATACTGACTCTATACTAATACCAGACATTAAAGTAATTCTGTGTGCAAATATCTATAATGTAAATGATCTGTCCTTGCCTTCATAATTATAAAATCATCACACTGATACAGGATAGAAAGAAGTTAGGGTAAACTTTAGACAAGTGGAATGAGGAAGTAGGATCAAACTTCACAGGCTGATGAGCTTCTAGGTGCTCTTCTTAGAGCCCAAACCTCCACCTGTGATCAAAAGGAAAGTGGCCCACCCACTGGGGAAAACTCCTGCTGTGGTCACTAAGGACTGGCAAAAGCCAGACCAATACAAGATAGAAAAAAACTGACCAAAGAAAGACCCCAAAGACCATTATACCACTGTCATTAAAATGAAAAGTCAAAGCACATGTAGAAGTGGGGCTAAAGAGACAAAGGTCAGGACACATTCAGAAAGGACCATATAAAGAGTAATACACTCTCCTAACCAGTAGTCGAGGTCAGAATTGGCATCACAAACTCAGAAACAGCCCACTTTCGGATACACATAAAATCCCAAGAACTGACTGATCACACAACTCAAATGCAAGTTCACCTGGGGTCACTTGGACGTGTACGTTCCCTTCTTTCAGAGTGGGCAGTGGCAGCACTGGTATCCTGGCCTCTTTTTCTCCACCTGAATAAAACTTGCTTTCATTCTCACTCCAACTCAATCTTCAATTCTCTCCTGTGTCAGTCAGGAGCCTGGACGTCCCTGGCCATCCTCCAGCACAGACCCAGCCCAGTGATACCAGAGGAAGACTAAAAAAAGTTTGTTATCAATGACTTTGAAAAGTACACACATCCATAATTAACAGAAAGGATGCCCCATGTATCCACAAGGAAGGATTGTTTACATTTTACCTTCCACATACTTCGGTCTCAACATATGACATTGCAGACCTATCTGAGCAAACTCTCACTGAAAGTCTTGAGTTACAGCAGAGGATCACTGAGGTTCACATTATCTCAACTCCATTATTTGTACCTTAATACCCCACTTCCAGTCTACTTACTGAAAACTGCCCAGTTGTTTAATAAATATGGGCATTTTAGGAGAGTTTTAAGCTTAAGTTTTTAAAAGTTACACCAACAGAGTGTAGGAATGCCATACTGAGGCACACGCAGTACATCTATGGCATTCCCAAGTCCTGATGGTACAAATACCACTTGAGCACGTGCCTCAAAAATAAGGAGGTCTACAAATGTTAAATTTTTATATTTCAAGGTCCTAATAAAGTACTAAATTTCCAAGTACTCATGCTACTTCACAAACCATTTCTTCATGGATGAAATCACTCCATATCGATGGATTATTGCAGAACTGCTAAGTACAGGAAGTGCAGGTAGATTCTCTTCTTTTACAAATAAGTTAACAGGATTGTGAAAATGCAAGTTGTCACATGAAGATTTTGAGGAGAGTCAGTGTTTAAGTAGTGCGTTGCGAAGTAGCCCCAGGCAGCAAGTGTCTTAGAAGAAGAAGGAGAAATAGTAAGTACTGAGAATTTGGATCTCCTATCCACATTCCAGAAAAGGTCCCTAAGCATTTTTATCTTTTTCATATTAGGAGTTACATATCAATTTTATGTGCAATTTTTAAAACATTTTCTCATGCACTGATTTGTTTTTAAACCACTAGTTTCAATTGTTTACAAATGAGAAAAATTAAGCCAAGAGAAATAAAGAGCTTCACCCATGGACATAAGAGTAGCTTAGTGGATTGTAGGGTGACTTGGCAATGTCATCTGTCATCTAGTTGATCATTGTCTGTCAATGTAGATATACCTTCATTGTTTCATATGAACCTCTAGAGTGTCTTTCCTAATGGCAGAACCAAGACTATAACTGACATCGCTCTTGAATTACAAGGCTGTGAGTTGTACTTGACTATTTCTTACCTGAGTTATTGAGAGATTTCTCAGAAGTGACATAGAAATCCCATCAGGGATTGGAGAAGGCACACCATTTGCTCATATTGCTTCTGGGTAAATGCCTTTATTCTTCCATCACAATACACTTTTAAAATAACTTTATTCCATACAAGATAGCCAAAACTCAATTCTAGGTGACCAGAGATCTCAGACACTGAAATAGAAAGTGGGTCTCTCTTCCTGAAAATTAGATATAGATGTTCTACATAATATATATCCATATTCAGAACTATACCATCTACCAGAGATTTAATATGCTCCTGCTCTACCAACTCAAAGAAAAACACGGGACTTTAAAGATTAAGAAACAAACTGAATAGAAAAAAAAAGATAGAGTGCCGCTCTCAAAAAACAATAGTACATTTCTCTCTTCTGAGTTCTTAGAGTTCTGCAAGCTTGACCTTTTTTTCCCTGCTGACTCCTATTTATTTTACACTTCTTAGGTTGGAAAAAAATGCAGAAAGGGCACAGGAAATTTAAAAGCTGTTACCTCTAAGCTTCAGTATTCTTTTATTACAGGGAAGAAGAGAGATGCTCACTTAAGAGAAACTTCTGTGCAAAATATGGTGGCAGATACAGCAAGTGCCATAACATTAGTAGTTGCTCTGTGTTGACTGACCTCATTCAAGAAATGTAAATAGGCCCTGGCCGGTTGGCTCAGCGGTAGAGCGTCGGCCTAGCGTGCGGAGGACCCGGGTTCGATTACCGGCCAGGGCACATAAGAGAAGCGCCCATTTGCTTCTCCACCCCTCTGCCGCGCCTTCCTCTCTGTCTCTCTCCCGCAGCCGAGGCCGAGGCTCCATTGGAGTAAAGATGGCCGGGCGCTGGGGATGGCTCTGTGGCCTCTGCCTCAGGTGCTAGAGTGGTTCTGGTCGCAACATGGCGACGCCCAGGATGGGCAGAGCATCGCCCCCTGGTGAGCAGAGCGTCGCCCCATGGTGGGCGTGCCGGGTGGATCCCGGTCGGGCGCATGCGGGAGTCTGTCTGACTGTCTCTCCCTGTTTCCAGCTTCAGAAAAATGAAAAAAAGAAAAAAAAAAGAAATGTAAATAATACAGAGGTAGGCAGACAGGGGGAGGGGGAAAGAAACAGAAAAAGAGAAGGAGGAAAGGGATTCAGGAACGAGGAGCAGGTTGTTCATGTCTTTATGATTACAATTTGGGAGCAAGAAGAAGGAAGAAAATAACTATCCCTTATTTATTATCACAGAGCTATTATGAGCAGAAATGTGGGTCTATATTACATCCCTAGATATGGACTCTGTGTAACAAAACTGAAAAACATGAGTATAGATGCATTGCTTTGTAAAATACAAACTTCAGAATTTCCCATCTGCATAATTTAAGTCTGTATCCTAAAAGTAACCATAATATATGTTAATTATGAATCAAGACACTGTTCATATTGTTAATTCTTTCAAAGTTTTATATATGTACAAATGATGTTCTCCTAGAGAGATATGACATGACTCGTTTACACTAAAAACATTTTTTTGTCTTTCAAAGCAATGTGGTTATTCAGGTGGATGGTGTTAATTGAAGAAAGAAATATCCCATATGGTCCTTTCAAATGCTTCACATTAGAATGAACCATGTGAAATAGTCATTTTTTGGTTAAATATGGATAAATATTGGCAACTTCATATGGTTCTACCTAGAGGATAAACAGAATTTAAAAGATTGTCAGAATTTATTCCCAAACCTCTTAAACTAAAAATGAAGTTTTACAACACAACTATTGTAATGAAAAAAACTTAAAAATGTATCCTAATTAATATAAATCAAGTTGGAGGACCTAAGTTGTCTAAATACAAGTATTCAAATAGCCAGAAATAACATCAAAACCAAGCTGGCTTCTATATACCAAGATGATGCAACTAAACTTTTAGAGGTGGATACAAATTTATACAATTTTCTGTCACTTTGCAAAAAAAAGAGCTTTTTTTTTTGAGAAGATATCCAGAGAATTAATAGCCTCCAATACTATGTAAATAGTATATTCAATTGATGTTAAATCTTATTACACATCATTGTTTTTCTAGTAGTTTAAGCCAAACTCACTCATCCTATAACAGGTATCAAAAAGCACATAAAAGCATTTGAAACCTTACAAATTACATTCTAGCTACTATCAGAGATCTCAAATTCTTTACCTCCTTGTTTCCAAACTATTAATTCTATAAATATATCCATTGATAGCTCACACTGTGTTTCATTGGTGAAAATTATAAAAAGGAGACACTTTGGGGGTACATAAATTATAAAAAGGCAAGACTACCTCCAGAGTCTAGACTGACTGTAGTAGAGGGCTAGAATTCATAAGTTGGAGACCTAATATACTATTTTAGAAAAGCACCATTGTGTAGGGCATAAGTTACACAATTGTTATGCAGTTTGGTTGTCTGACTAGTGGCTTTCAAATCTTAAGTTTTTATAAAATCTTCTACATTTTAGATCATAAACTTTTAATATTCTCTCTAGTGTGACTTTAATCCTCCATCTTCCAATCTTTATACCCTGGAGATGGGGTCAGAAAGAGAAATTTTGGACATCTTGAGCTAAGGATAGTTTGCATTTCTATATTATGTGATAGTATATCATTGGTGAAAACTAGCCTGATCTTGCCTGACTTTAGCATTCACAACAGCAGTATCTGCTACTGCTGGTTTTCATCAATTTATACCAAGGAAACCTCAAAGCATATCAATTTTCCATGTATTCTTTTGGGAGAGGTACTCCATTAGAATAATATACTTGAAAATTAGATGATATAAAACAGATGTCATCAGGTCAGCATTTTCTCTGCAAGAGTGATTCCATAGATAGGTGAATGAAAGGTAGCATATTACCATCAATAAAAAAGCTGTGGTACATTTAGACAATGGAATACTACTCAGCCCTAGAAAAGAAAGAAATCTTACCCTTTGCAATGCATGGATGGACCTAGTGAGCATTATGTTGAGTGAAATAAGCTAGTCATTTAGAAAGACAAGTGCCATATAAATTCACTCATATATAGAATCTAATGAACAAAATGAACTTACAAGCAAAATAGAGACAGACTTGAGAAGAACAGGCTGACTTCTGTTGAGGAGGGCTTGGCAAGGCAGGGGAAGTGAGCAAAAAGAAAAAAGAAAAAATCTCATGGACAAGAACGACAGTGCAGTGATTGCCAGGGGTGTGGAGAAGGCGGAGGAGGGTTAAAGGAGCTAAATGGTGACAGACAGAGGCTTGACTTTGAGTGGCAAACACACAATACGGTGTTCAGATGATATGCTGTAGAGCAGTGGTCCCCAACCCCTGGGCCGCGGACCAGTACCGGTCCGTGGGCCATTTGGTACCGGTCTGCAGAGAAAGAATAAATAACTTACATTATTTCCGTTTTATTTATATTTAAGTCTGAACAATGTTTTATTTTTAAAAAATGACCAGATTCCCTCGATTATATCCGTCTAAGACTCACTCTTGACACTTGTCCCGATCACGTGATACATTTATCTGTCCCATCCTAAAGGCCAGTCCGGAAAATATTTTCTGACATTATACCTGTCCATGGCCCAAAAAAGGTTGGGGACCACTGCTGTAGAGTATGTACCTGAAATCAATATAGTTTTGTTAACCCCAAGAAATTCAATGAAAAGGTAATAAAAGGTAGCTATTAATATTGGGAGAGGTCCTGATTAGAGTAATATATTTACTGTGTTTAACTTAGAAATTCCAAAAAGCATTTTGACAACAGTACTAATTCTTCACACACACACACATCATGTGTGTACATTTTAAGAACTGGACTTTAAGCCAATTAAATAAAAGAATTATAAAATGCCATTAAATTAGTTGTCACCCATCACAAGAGTAATAAAAAAGCACAAGTTATGTTAACCTAGCCTGACCTGTGGTGGCACAGTGGATAAAGCATCGACCTGGAACACTGAGTTTGCCAGTTTGAAACCCAGGGCTTGCCTGGTCAAGGCACATATGGGAGTTGATGCTTCCTGCTCCTCCCCCTTCTCTCTCTCTCTCTCTCTCTTTCTCTCTTTCTCTCTCTGACCCTCCCTCCCCTCTCTAAAATGAATAAATAAAATCTTTAAAAAAAGAAGTTATGTTAATCATTCTGAACTAAATTTCTCCTTATAAATCAATAGCAAAATTAATACCTCTCTAATGCTTATGTAATAAAGCCCTTCACTCTTTCATACAGGTTAGCTAGGAGTGGTGGAAATGGTAGTAGTTAATGACCAAAGTGGAAATATAAGATCATGACTGACTGACAAGGACCATGATGAACAGGCCATTCCTTTTAAAAAATTATAACTGATATATAATATTTTCTTTAAAAATTCTGTTTAAGTCAAGCAACTAACATGTGTGTTTTCTTGTCTTGGTGTTTCATTCGACCTATGCTTAGAAAAGGGCAAGGTTTCATAAAAGACTTGCTTCTGGGAGGGTGGGAGGGCTGGCTTTGGTATTTGCCTTTTTTTGGTATTCCCTACTTTTCCATCTTCCTTTTCTATATCGATGCTGGCACACAAGATAATTATGTATGGTTTGTAGCTACATTATCAGCATTTCAAATAGCTAAATATCTGTTTAAGATATATCATGAAAACTATATATATAGCTAGCAGAACCAAACCATAATTTTATAGATATTCTAATTCAGAATGAGACTACTTAAGAGAGAGAGAGAGAGGAGAAAAAAATTAAAGAAAAATAATAACGAATACTGGTGAAACACATATTAAAAAAACATACAGATAGAATGCAAATGATTAAAACTTGGACAGCATTGCTCTATAACAACTCATAAAATAGATCATTATCATATCTACTTTAGAGGCAAAGAAACCAAATCTTTAAGAGGGAAAATAAAGTGGTGAAGACTTACCAGTAACTGGCAAGGCTGAAATTCAAACTCAGGCTTTCTGATTCCAAAGCTCATGTGTGTAAATACTTCACATGCTGCCTCACCACTTTGAGAATCTCCCTAACTATGCCTTTTCTAAGTCTACAACATCAAAATCTTGCTTTATTTAGGCATTTCCTCTCCATCCTCCTAAACTATCTCAAAGTCTATTCTCCTGGTATGTACAGATTACTACTCTCAGACTTCCCATAACACTACTGGGCTTCAAGCATTCCACCTACAATTATGTCAAATAATTTGAATACTTTTAGTCAAAGAATTTGCAAGGCGTTTGGAATAAAATGGGAATGAAATAGCCTGACCAGGCAATGGTGCAGTGGATAGAGCATTGACTTGGAATGCTGAAGACCTATGTCTGAAACCTTGAGGTTGCTGATTTGAGTGCAGGCTAATCCAGCTTGAGCATGGGCTCACCAGCTTGAACGTGGGTTCACTGGCTTAAGTGTGGTATCATAGACATGACCCCATGGTCACTGCCTTGAGTCCAAAAGGTGCTGGCTTAAGCCCAAGATCACTGGCTTAGGCTAGAGATCACTGGCTCAGCTAAAGCTCCCTGGTCAAGGCACATATGAAAAAGCAATCAATGAACAACTAAGGTGCCATAACTATGAGTTAATACTTCTCATTTCTCTCCCTTCATGTCTGTCTGTCCCTGTCTCTCTGTCTGTCTCTCTCTCACAAAAAAAAAACCCACAAAAAACAACACTCAGTCTCTATGTTCATGGGATTTATAATCTTGTAAAACAGGCATAATTTTTTTTAATTTAAGTGATAAGAGGGGAGATAGAGAGACAGACTCCCACATGTGCCCCAACTGGATCCACCCAGTGACCTACATCTGGGGCTGATGCTCTGCCTATCTTGGACTGATGATCACAACAGAGCTTTTTTAGCACCTGAGGCGGAAACTCCATGGAGCCATCCTCAGCACCTGGGGCCAACGCTCTAGAATTAATAGAGCCATGGCTGCAGGAGGAGAAGAGAAAAAGAGAGAATAAGGAGGGGGAGGGAAGGAGAAGCAGATGGTTGCTTCTCCTGTGTCCCCTGACCAGGAGTCAAACCTGAGACTTCCACATGCTATTTTGATGAGCAACTAGCCAGGACCAGGCATATATTTTCTTTTAATCTGACAACCATAGTAAACTGAAATATGAGCTACAATAGAAGGTTACATAGTTTTAAGATAAAATAAATGGGGGCCTGACCTGTGGTGTAGCAGTGGATAAAGCATCAATCTGAAATGCTGAGGTTGCCGGTTCGAAACCTGCACTTGTCTGGTCAAGGCACATATGGAGTTGATGCTTCCTGCTCCTCCCCCCTTCTCTCTCTTTCTCTCTCTCACTCTCTCTCCTCTCTAAAATGAATAAATTTTTTTAAAAAGATAAAATAGATGGGGAGGCATTGAGATCATGAAATAATTTACTAAACAAGTGATACTTAAGCTGAGATTGAATGAAGAGAAAGGGTTGATTAAACAAATTGGCAAGAAGTAGAAAAAAGTATTCAACCAGAGAAAAAACATATGCAAAGAACCTATAAGTGGAAAAAGCAAAAGGGATTGAAACAAAACAAATTAAGGTCTATGTTGCTGATGTGCAGAGGATGGTTGTGAGCAGAGAAAAGCGGAAGTAAGAATAACTTATGTGGAGGCGTTTTTGTTTTGCATCATTATTTTTTGTTTCACATGCATAAACCTTATTTACTCCTAATGACAAACTTCCTAACAAGATCAATGTAAATACTCGTTTATTCATCTCCTTCATGGCAATGAACACAGTGCTAGGCACCCGTGACATTAAACAAGTTGATATTAAAAATCAACTACTAACTACTACATGATATAAATGGCTTCAGCCTAAATCACAGGAGTCTGTGTTAAAATTTTGGACAGTATGTTTACCAGGCAGTTTTCCAGGAAATACAATTATGGATTTAAAACAGGAAGACAGCTTGACAGTGATCACAACCACCAGGCATGAGAGGATATTCATTTCATGAATATGGTGATGTCACCACAGCAGAGTGTGTCTCCAGGTGACGGGAGCACATTCGGAAAAGAAGTCACTGGCTCACCCTGCTCGCTGTTTTATTTTCATTAATGTTACAATAGAAAAACATGTCACATCCAAGGTCCAACCATTTCATCAATGTCATCTTCTGGTAGGCGTTAGAGAAGACAGAGAGGAACTTTCTGCATCCTCTGCAGCAAATAAGTAAGCTTCTATTGCCAGCCTGGATTCCAAGCACATTAACCAGAAGTAGTAGAACATAAAGGTCCTCACATTGCTTATCCATGCGCACTAGTGTCTTAAATTGGAGGATCCTGCATAATGTTATTGTACATTATTCCAGATACTAATTCTTTCTAAAAAGAAGACTAATTCTCCAAAGATACACATTATGTTTATGTACAAACTACGTAAAAAAAAAAGATTGATGTCAAATCCTAATGGTGCTTTGAGAGGTAAAATTTAATTACAATACAACATGTAGCTGCAATATAGGGTTAATATCATTTAAATTCTATCTCTGAATTCTACTTTAAATTCTTGAGTCTGTAACTAAAGCTACTAACTGAACAGACTTTTAGTGTCATTAGGAATAACAGTATAGCTCTAGTAATTCTTGAATACAGCTCTATGAGCACAATTTTATTTTAAATCCGACTGATTATTATGTAATTTGTATGTTCTGGTCCATATCCAATATGAGTTTCTGAAGGGAAGATACTATAATTATGATCAGAAAAAATATTTTCTAAAATGTCTTTCGTTGTAAAGTCATTCAGACAAATTCACTATAGTAGTATTTATAATATATTAAGATTCACAAATATATATTCATATATTCACTTTCCTTTGTACTTTTCTGAGTACCAATTCTACAAAAAGCAAAAGGATGTAGTTTAAACTAAAATAAAGCTTTATTTTTATATAGAATGACTAATAATACATGGACAAGAGGCACACACTGATATCAGAGTGCCCATCCAATGGGGAAGGTCCAGGAGGCAGCCCATCTCTTGAGAGCTCAACATCTCACAACTCCTTCTTTACTCTTTCCTCACATGTTTTAAATTTGTTTGCTCACAAATAACAACTTTTTGTTAAGGAACAGAGCAGATTTCTCAAGCTTTGTGTGTCATATACAGCTAAAGAAACATTTTCTTGACTTATGGATATTAAAAAAAAAGTAAAAACAAATTTAAAAAAAGAGAAAGGAAAATGCAACAGATTAAATGTCAAGCATATAAACAGCTTCAGCACAAACTGATTTTGATGAGAACCTGAGTGTCTAAATCTCACGGAAAATTGCTCTCTCTCTCTATGAAGTTACCTGACAAGTCCTTGCCCACTAGTCAGCATTGCAAAATCAGTCAGGATCAGTAAGGGCAGGAGGTGGGGGATCCTACTTAAGCATCTTTATAAACAATATATCAGTTTTCTGCCACTGCTATAACAAATATCTTCAAACTCTGTAAGTTAAAGCAACACAACTTTACTCTCTTGAAATTCTGGAGAGTCAGAAGTCTGAAATCACTTCCACTCAGCTAAATAAAGATGTCAGCGGCCATGCCTCCATGGCTGGCTCTAGGGAAGAATCCATTTACTTGCTTTCTTTCAGCCTCTAGAACTGCATTTCTAAAATTCCTTGGCTCATGGCCCCTTTCTCCATACTCCCAGCCAGCTGTGTGTAACATCTTTACTTTCTCTGTCTGCTTCCGTCACGTGGCCTTCTCCTCAGCCTACTCTTCCCATTTCCTGGTCACAGCTGTGAAACCTCTTTTGCACCTAAGGTGACATCTACGAGTTCCAGGAGTTAGGATCTGGATATCTGTCCCAGGCAGAGGAGTAGAGGCTCTCCTTGAACCTCCCTGAGGTCTGCCAGGATGTAACACCTCTCCTGGGTAGCCCGCCTGATAACAGAAGTACACAGAAAGGAGTCCCCTCTTGTTTCTTTGGCTGTCTGCCCTAGAACATTTCTTCTTCTTTCTGGGCCAAAACAAGGGATTTTTCTCTCTCTCACTGGGGCAGTGGGGACAAGTTAACTGAGTCTTCAGATGTCCACAACAGGTTTAGACAGTTTTCTCAATCCCTCTGGCCATAACCTCAATTCTGGGTCATCTTCACATGCAACAATTATATGTTCTTATACAACCAGAGGGTATGATAGAGGCTCCAAGGGTCAGTAGTCATTTCTTTAACTTTAGTTAGGTTTTGCTTCAAAGTACCCATCATAACAATACTTGAAAGCAAAATATCCAGTCTGAGAGTTCCAGATAGATAAACACCACCACGTAACACATCTTAAAGGAATCTGGTGCCAAATGTGCTCTGAATTTTTACATAATGAATCCTCAACGCCACCCTACATGGGTGTGCATGAGCACTCCAGTGGCATCAGTGTGCCTTCCTAGAACGCAAGACCATAGCTGCTGGCTATTATATAGCAGTGTGGATTACATCAAGTAGGTGCTTCTCTCTGTTAAAAGGTAATCTGAGGGGTTCATTATAATTTTTAAGTGTTTATTTGAGCAAATATGGATTTGAATTGGGCACCAGTCATCCAAAAGCGGCTTAAGCGTTCTGCTGATGGAAGCCAGGAGAATGGCTTTCTCTGAGTAGTCTTTAGGATTTTAAAGAGACAGACACACAGACAGGGAGATAGGAAGGGAAAGAAATGAGAAGCATTAACGCATAGTTGCGGCACCTTAGTTTTCAATGATTACTTTCTCATATGTGACTTCATGGGGGGTTCCAGTTGAGCCAGTGACCCCTTGCTCAAGCCAATGATCTTGGACTTCAAGCCAGTGAGTGACCTTTGGGCTGAAGTCAGCGACCAGGGCATCATGTCTATGATCCCACGCTCAAGCCAGAGACCCCGTGCTCAAGCTAATGAGCCTGTGCTTTAGCTGGTGACCTCGGGGGTTTGAACCTGGGTCTTAGTGTCCCAGGCTAAAGCTCAATCTACTGCACCACCACCTGATCAGGCTGACTGAATAATCTTTGAAGCAAAGCAAGGAAACTGGTTATAGTTAAAGTAGCTGCCTATTTGGGAAGGCCTAATTGGGTGATTGTCACTGGTTGTTCTTATCTCTTTTTTTTCCCCTTCAAATATAAATGCATTTACAGGAATTGACTCTAGCTTTGGTCTTGGTTTCCTTGCGTAGGCTGCCGAGGCTTTAAAGACACCCAAGTTTAATGGCTTCCTTGTGTAATATACTTCAATGTCTCCAAAAACATTCTCAATTTAAAGACATCATGAAGAAAAATAAAGAGAAGCCTTGCTACCATTTTTTGGTATTTTTTTTTATTGCTGTTTCCCAAAGAATAACTTTTCAACATTAGCGGTTTGATTTTTCTTTCTACTGCCCAGGTCCGCTGCTCCTCAACAACACCATGGTTTACTTCGTCTGCACAATTAACTAATAGCTCCTCCAACTTCTGCTGGACACAGTTTTAGTTAACAAGCTATGATCATCTCAACATCAGCCTTAGTAATGAGAGACAATCCACAAACAGAAATTTATTAGGCGATCTCATTCAAAATCCTATAAGGAGTGATATAAATTACATACAGGCATATCCGTCTTGCTAATGGGAGTTCCATTCCAGGAGGTACTTTTTTAGAAAGTGATTAGGAAGTTTAAAAAATAGAGCTTGCACATTCATAAAGCTTGACCCCTGAAATTCTGCTGCGCTACATGAGGGGATTATTACTCTGCAGGTAAACCCAGGCATGGCAAACTATTCTTTTCCTTGTCTGCCACGTAGTAAGCACCTGGAAGTTTACATGTAAGAGAAATTTATAGGTAAGAGAAGAATACCCTTGAGACTATGATCATCTAATGCAATAAGAACTTTCAGGTGAAATAAAGCTTTATGGTATAAGCCTTATGGCCAATAACCAAAGGGAGAAGAGCCCAGGACAAAATTTGTTGCTTGTTTTAACTTGAAATTGTTCAAATCAATGACGAAAGCTCTGTTTTTAGGAAATCCTCTGAATGATATGTCTGAGTAAAAGTGAAGCTTGTTTCACTTATATTACTATCTCTCAGCAAAACATGAAGGGAAATGACCTGGAGAAATAAAATTACCCAAATAAAGATTTACTAAATTTAAATCCAGATCCTTGGGCGTGGCTGGTATCTAAGGTCAGTATGTAACTAACTAGGTCTTCTCAAAATTTTTCAATATACTTTTTTTTCTGTATTATTTAAAACTAGAATGGCATGCGAAGTGTGTGTGTGTGTGTGTGTGTTCATATGTATGTCCCACAAGTGAATTACTTTCTGTTCTGAAGAGCAGCTGAAAAAGAAATAGACTTTTGTAAGCCATTTCTCTAATCATGTTCAGAACAGCAGGGCCTGAACTCCGGGTTTTCATCACATGCTTTGGTCCTGAGCATTCAATTTCTGCAGCACAACTGGAGAAAACCTGCTCCCACACTGGAGAGCCAGCATTACCTTAGCCACCGGAGAGCTGGCATTCTCACTGGAGCTCACGTCATATAGAATGATGCTTGATTTCATTCCCAACATAGCGGCATGATGAGCTGTCTCGTTGATAAAAATTAGTCTCAGGAATCAGGTTAAAGTAAATTTGAATTCATACTAATCATGTGACAGGGAAATATTTCTCTCTCTCTCTCTCTCTTTTTTTCAGTTTAAAATTGTTTGAGAAACAGTACCCATAGACTTGAGAAAGGATTCCCTGAGATACTATATGTCTGTTAAGTGCTTGTTATAATAATGTCTGGTATAAAATAAGCACACAATAAAGCTTTTATGAATTTTTCTGCCTGTGTAGCACTTGTGCTTTAAAATAACTGCTAGAAATGTTTGTTTCTTTATTTGCTTGGTAAAGTATATAAAGTAAATTATATGAAGTTATTTGCATATGCGCATGTGTGGGTATGTGTATATGTGTATGTGTGTGTGTGTGTTCTAAACCTACCAAATCAAATTACCTATTCCGGCTAGCCCACTCTACTTAGCTAGGTTTGGTTGCTAACTACTCTTAATTCTAGACTGTATACACACACATATTTATGGTCTGTTTTGATAAAAGAGCATAATAATTTAATGTAAAGCAGAGACTCAATTTGATAGCTGTGTTCTACTGGTGGTAGTAATTTAAAACAATACAATAATGCAACAAAAATTACACGTCCTTAAATAAAATTAACCTGCTGCATAATGCCTTTTGCTTACAAATCATGTTAAATAATTAGTTATTTTAAAAAGGAGTTTAATATGAATGTTTTGGTCTGAAAAGTATCCCTCCAAATTTCATAATTTGAATTCCTCATTCCCAGTACCTGAAAATATGACCTTGTTTAAGAAATAGGGTCTTTAAAGGGGTACTTAAATTAAAATGAAATCATTCATGTGGAACCTAGTCCAGTACAACTGGTGACCTTACGAAAGTGAGATGCAGCCACAGATATACAAGAAGAAAGCCTGTGTGAAGACACTGGAAGAAGAGCGACCTACAGGCTGAGAAAGAGGTTTCAGCAGAAACCAACACTGTTGACACTTTGATCTTGGACTTCTAGATCCCAGATTTGTGAAAAAAATGAATAAATTCTAGCCCTGGCCTGTTTGCTCAGCAGTAGAGCATCAGCCCGGCATGAGGATTTCCTGAGTTTGACCCCTGGCCAGGGCACAGGAGAAGTCATCATCTGCTTTTCCCCCTCCCACCTCCCTTCTCTTTCTCTCTCTTCCCCTCCCACAGCCAAAGCTTGGTTGGAGCAAGTTGGCCCAGGCACTGAGGATGGTTCCATAGCCTCACCTCACATGCTAAAATAGCTCAGTTGCCGAGCAATGGAGCAGTGGCCCAAGCTGGGCAGAACATCGCCCTATAGAGGGCTTGTTGGGTGGGTCCCAGTAGGGGTGCGTATAAGAGTCTGTATGTCTGCCTCCCTGCCTCTCTCTTAGTAAACAAACAAACAAACAAATAAGTAAATAAATTCTGTTCTAACTACCTGGACTGTGGTACTCTTTTCTGGCAACCCAAGAAAATCAATACAATGGAGTATTCCCTTTTTAAGTATGAGGCAAATAAAGACTGAGAAATGTGTTGGCTGTGTTTTAACAATTTTAGGAGCAGAGTGAGAATTTGAATCAGTATTTCCAAAGAATCTGTATTCTTTCTACCTCATTACAGTGCTCCTTGAGTAATCTAGTGACCCAGGGTTGGTGCCTCTTTTCAAGGAAGCACTGGGTAACAAGGCTTTTTTATGACTAGAGACAAGCCCCTATTTTTTTTTTACTTAACAGAGAGTCAACTGACTGAGTTGTAGTGATAAAATCCTAGCTTTATATAGCTCCCTTCCGGCACTATGCCCTTTGTCTTTATCATGAGAGCTGATATTGGAGTGGCTAAACCTGGATGCAAATCCTCAGTATTTCCTGGGATAAGGTTTAAAAAAATACCAATAGGACCTTCATCTAAGTCCTACTAAATGAGAATCTTGAACAAGGCAGAGGATTGTAATGAGTGAGCTGTGTTTATTAAGAAAGTTCCCAGATGGTTCTGATATAGTCAGTCAAGCAACATTTAGGAACGCCAACTTTGCACAGTGGGAAGACTATGAGATTTGAAACAGACACACATAAATTTAACTCTCAGCTCTGCATTATAATTTACTTGTCATTCTGAATTTTAGACTCTACACATGTAAAACAAAGACAACAGTCCCTGCAGACAATTTTATATGTACATATATGTATGTTTGCATCAATATAGATATACTATACATATAGAAACCTTTTTTTTGGGGGGGAGGGGATGTTTTCTTTTAAACACTGGATGGGTTCTCAGGAAATCCCACTGAGGCATCTACTATCAGTAACGTGATTTATATTTGATCCCTGAACCTTGGCAATGCTTGCCATAACGAGCATCCAAAGGCCTCTCTGCCATATGGACTCCCAGTTACCCAGGCTATTAGGTTCACATTTGCCTTAATGATTCATGATCCCTCTTTCAAAGGTTATCAGCGCAGAAAGGAAATTATTCCAGCAGTACATTCAGATTCTTCTGTGAACCAGATTTCTGGACCAATAGCAATTCTTTTCCCTTAGTTTGCAGCCAAAATGTGCCAAGTAATTTTACAAAGTGCTTGCGAAATTAGTTTCTATGTGATGAGCCAAAACCTCATATTGAGTTAGCATTTCATCTATTTCTTGGAGAAATTTTTTCAGGGTACTCTGATCCCAGGCTTTAAATCATAGCAGATATCTAAGCCCCAATCATCATGGCAAGTTTCTTCTCCTTTGTTTCACATAGTTGAAAGCTAGACTCATCTTGACAATCTTACACTCCAATAAATTGCCAACTAAACAGAAGGAGATTCTCTCATTATTCTTTCTGTCATTCTATCCTAAACAATCAAAGTCCAATATGTTTGGTTTTAAGCCCTCCCTTCCTTCAGCTCTCCTTTTCATCATCCTTCTCACTCTCATAGGAGTTGAATAGAACACCTGTTTGAGGAAAATCCCATTAAACATACAGACATCCAGCACTTCCTCCTAACAAATCCTCACCAACTGACCAGAGATCAGTAAGCAGAATAAGTGGAGTCCTTATAAAGCAAACTAAATTAGGTAATGGTGTTTGCTCTGAACTGGATGAGTCCAAGATTCTAAATAACCTATTAGGAATGCTATTTTCAACTGACACTCTGAACACTTTAGGTTGAGATGAATCATCATACAACGTCTGTCTGCCAACAACCATCAATGGCTGTGCCAGGAAAACATTTGGAAAAATTCTCTCTACCTAATGGCAGAGATAGTTTGCCCAATATTCCTTGTGGGGGCCAACAAAAGGAAAGGAAGAAAGACTCTGTTTTACATATGGTCATAAGGCTTCACAGGACTTTTAGGCTTTGGAAACCATTCTCTAGCATCTGTTGTTAGAGTCATTTCCCCCTGTATTCTAACCATCAATTGTAAGAAGCTACAATATATAGGCGGGAAGATCAGTTAAGCCTGAGTTTTCACTCCTAAATACCACAACAAGTTGACTACTTTTTGAAGAATGTCTCCTTATCTCTCAGTCTCACATAAATATTTCTCCAAAGAAGTCACTTAAATATAAACCATCTGCTACAGAACTTGACATTATTTTTGTTTCAGAAATACATATTAGTTGAGCACTAATCTGATGCTAAGTAAATATCTAAGTGCTCAATAAAACAGGATACAATCTTTTCCTTATGGACTCTGCATCATGATGAGCAGCACATTTAGAGGGAAAAGAAGAAAGGCAGTGTCATGTAGCAGCTTCAGAGTTTTTGAGAGAGTGTAACAGAATTATAGCAGAACATCAAGCCCAACGGGTGGGGCAAGAGAGTGGGTATGGGAAAGTATGAGAAGAAGTAACAACTGAGATCATAATTAATTTATAAAGATTAAAAAAAGAAAAAAGAAATAGGGTAGAGACAGGGAATGGGGAATATTCACTGGAGATAACAGGATGTGTCCAGGATTCAAGCTGACTCTATAAGCACCTGCTTCCTGGGTATTGCAGAAACACAGTTGACTCAAGAATAGTGTGGTGGAGTATGAGGTTAAGTGGAGGACACCACCTGAATCATGAAGGGGAAGGATGCTGCTATGAGGAACTTAGATCTCTTCCTAGAAAGGATAAGTGCTCAGAGAAAAGGTTCCAAACAGGGCAAATTTCATGGAGGATGGATCTGCAAAGGGAGAAGAAGTAGGTGTAAGGAGACTAGTTAGGAGGCTCTTGTTATACTTCAGATGAGAGCTGATGAGACCTTCACCTCTCAACAGAGAGGTAAATATACAGAAAATGTGTTTTGAATTATTCAACAAATAGTTTGATTTATTTTGTCCCCAAAGTCATTTCTCAATACAAGTCACTAAGAAAAAAAAGCATCTCTATTAGATTTTGCACGTGTTGAGATATGACCCATTTCTTCAAATTTATATTTTAAAAAATCTCATCTTGTATATATTTTTTAAAGCAAGACTACCTAGATAACTTCACATTCATTAATTACAACAAACCAGAACAACTTTTAGTTGGGCAATTTGCTGCTGCTGACCCTTCCTCTGTTAGGCTAGCCTCCATTAAAAAGAAGAAAAGAATGTCGGCTATACTATTCATTTACTAAAATGTTTGTGCTTATTCTTGACCCTGCTTGACTATTCTTGCTGAGAAAGATGACTATTTCCCTGCTGGCTAAAAAATAAGTGAAATTAAAAGCAAAATCAATTTTTACTGAAATATGTATTGTTTCTCAAAAGGTTTGCAACTTCCTTGGTATATTAAATTTATCTTAGCTGCCACCATCATCTTATTGCAAGCCCTGAAACTTAGGCAGGGATCATGCCATATTAACAATCACTCCTGGGAACGATTGCTGATAAAATGTCCAAAACAATTTATTACATTTGATTCAGCAGCTGTGCTATTTTTGAAACTTCATCTTAGATCCACAGGAAGATAGAGGTAGGTACAAAAAAAAAAAAAGAAGAAGAAGAAAAAGAAAAGATAAAGCTTTTCAAACATTTCTGATATTGAAATTCTAATTTTACTTACATTAGAAAGCTAGATTCTAATGTCTGAAGACACAGAAAACTCTGGTTTGGACTTTAAAAAAATGAGTGAGTAAAAGGTAGGTTTTGTGCATGGGAAATAAATATCTACGTTGTTTAATATGTGGGAACCCACCCTGCATCTGAGTTGTGGGATATTAACCTTGAAGTAGCTTGGGGAAAAAAAAAACAAAAAACAGAACTAGAGTAAGGAAAACATATTATCCCTTGCTTTCTGAATCATCCAAATTATAAAAAGAGGATAATTTCTGGCATTGTGGATTACTAAAACCAAAATTTCTTCAAAGAGCACTTACTAAACTAATGAAGCATAAATGGTTACACGAACTTATGGGAAAAGATACAGCAAACGCGGATCAGCACGTTGCAGAACTCCTGCACACTCAAGCCCTTTCAGAGACTTCGCTAGGCAACCCAGGCATCCCTGAAACGCATTGATGTCCTTAACTTCTGCCACACTAATTTCCACAAATACAGAGAAAGAAACTGACAAGAATTTACACACCTAACTGAGACAGGTCAGAAGTATTATAAGTGGACTGTACAAATGGAGAGGTAGCCATGTAACAGAAAAAAAAGGATAATATTCATTGAGCTCTTACTGTGATTATGGTGTTATCTAGTCACCACCATACATACCTGAGACAATGTTTATTTGAGGATAAATTTGCCCTAAGGAAACTGATATTGAAATTTCATAATATACTCTATGCCATATGCCATTGCTACCTGCATTTAGAGTCCGTCTTAGTAATTCAGCAGGCCGTTTCAGACACAGGAGCATTTGGTGTGTCCTGTTTGACAAGACTAATTTTGACAAGTAGGCCTTTTAACACTACCTAAACTATAAACTATATGCACTTTCAAGTTAAAGAAGAAATTTAAGTTAAAAAAAAATACTATGAGGCCCTGGTCGGTTGGCACAGCGATAGAGTATCAGCTCACTGTGTGGAAATTCCGGTCAGGGCACATAAGAGAAGAGACCATCTGCTTCTTCATCTCTCTCTCTCTCTCTCTCTCTCTCTCTCTCTCTCTCTCTCTTCTTTCCTCTCATGCAGTCATAGCTGGTTTGAGCAAGATGGCACCAGGCACTGAGGATGGCTCCATGGCCTCTCCTCAGGTGCTGAAATAGCTCAGTTGCTGAGCAGTGGAGCAGCAGCCCCTGATGGGCAGAGCTTCCCCCTGTAAGGGGCTTGCCGGGTGGATCCCAGTCAGGATGCATGCAGAGTCTGTCTTTCTGCCTCGTCACCTATCACTTAAAAAAAAAAAACTATGAAGCTGTAGAAACATATACATTCTCACCCACTTCTGAACCTAATCTCATCTCTGATACTCATTGTGCTGCTGACCTGCAGCCTTAGGGTGACTTTGGGCTAGTGGTAGGGTTTGGGAATCCAACAGACAGTCAGAAGAACTCAGGTGAGAGATATGTGTATTTTCCTGCACCTAAAAGGAGGCCATGGAGTCATAAATTTATAACTTTCATATATTCTACAAAGGATCATAAATCACTCTGAGTAAATTTTTCATTCTCTGGAAAATTAATTGTAACTTAATGGTCTATATCTCTAGTTTAATCACTAACAAATTTAACTATTTTGTAATAAAACTTATTCTGTTTCCTATTCAAAAATCTAAAAAGATGTTTGTTTTTTTCTTGTAGAACTAAGACTATGCTAACTCATTATTCATTTCACAAATATGTTGAAAGCTTAAATTCTTTTTCCTGGGCCAAACACAATAGAGGGGCATATATTGGACATTTAGAATGACTGAAGTAGTACAGTATAATTGAACCATAATATAAACTCCTGGGTTTGAATCCACACTAAACAGTGAATCTCCCAGTAAACATTTGGGTTGGGTTTTTTTTTTTTTTAGAATTTTTAGTAGTATAGATGCATTGTTTTTAATACATTAAAATAATATGGCCTCCTATTTTTAAAAAAGAAATGTAATGCATTTAATTGTGTGTATTACAATGTGGTGCATTTTTTTATAAAATAGCAAATAGATACTCCTGGACACTCAGTTGGTTAGAGCATTATCCTGAAACACCAAGGTTGCAGGTTCAACCTCTGGTCAGTGCACATGTGGAAAATGACCAATGTATGCAAAACTAAGTGGAACAACAAATGAATGTTTCTTTTTTTTTTCATTTTTCCAAAGCTGGAAATGGGGAGGTAGTCAGACAGACTCCCGCATGTGCCCGACCAGGATCCACCCGGCATGCCTACCAGGGGGCGATGCTCAGCCCCTCTGGGGGGTCGCTCTGTTGCATCCAGAGCCATTCTAGTGCCTGAGGCAAAAGCCACAGAGCCCTCCTCAGCATCCGGGCCATCTTTGCTCCAATGGAGCCCTGGCTGTGGGAGAGGAAGAGAGAGACAGAGAGGAATGAGAGGGGGAGGGGCGGAGAAGCAGATGGGCGCTTCTCCTGTGTGCCCTGGCCAGGAATCGAACCCGGGATTCCTGCACGCCAGGTTGACTTATTCTCTTTCTCTCTCTCTCTCCCTTCCTCTCTTTAAAATCAATAAAATAACAAATGATTAAAAATCCAAATTATTAAGAAATCATTAATTTAGAAAATTGAAATCCTCATAATTAGGGTGAAGATCAAGAATATAGAAAGGGGGCCCTGGCCGGTTGGCTCAGCGGTAGAGCGTCGGCCTAGCGTGCGGAGGATCCGGGTTCGATTCCCGGCCAGGGCACACAGGAGAAGCGCCCATTTGCTTCTCCACCCCTCCGCCGCGCCTTCCTCTCTGTCTCTCTCTTCCCCTCCCGCAGCCGAGGCTCCATTGGAGCAAAGATGGCCCGGGTGCTGGGGATGGCTCCTTGGCCTCCACCTCAGGCGTTAGAGTGGCTCTGGTCGCAACATGGCGATGCCCAGGATGGGCAGAGCATCGCCCCCTGGTGGGCAGAGCATCGCCCCTGGTGAGCGTGCCGGGTGGATCCCGGTCAGGCGCATGCAGGAGTCTGTCTGACTGTCTCTCCCTGTTTCCAGCTTCAGAAAATAGCAAAAAAAAAAAGAATATAGAAAGGGTCAGGGTTTTGTGTTACTCACATTTTTATTTATTAGAATCACAGATTAGGATATGTGTTTTAAAAAATAGTCAGAACTTTAAATAAAAGTATAAACATATTTTTACTTGGTATGCTCTTACTATTGTCCGACACTTAGTAAAATATCGTTTTTGAATGGTGATAAAACTAAACTGAATATCTATCTTCGATTTGTTCAAAAATAATTAAAATATATATATATTTATATCAATATTTCATCCAGGCCCTGGTCAGTTGGCTCAGTAGAACATCAGTCTGGCATGTGAAAGTTCCGGGTTCGATTTCTGGTCAGGGCACACAGGAGAAGTGACCATCTACTTCTCTACCACAACTACCTCTCTCTTCCTCACCTGTAGTCATGGCTCCAGTGGTTTGAGCAAGTTGGCCCTGGGGCTTAAGGATGGCACCATAGCCACCCCAGGCACTAAAATAACTCAGTTGCTGAGCAATGGAGCAGTGGCCCCAGATGAGCAGAGCATCGACTGGTGAATCCCAGTTGGCGTGCATGCAGGAGTCTCTCTGCCTCTCTGCCTATCACTTAAAATAAAATTTCCTCCATTAGAAGCCATATCGTGGAATTACCTCTTTTTACCAATAGTCAAATATTATATGCTCAGAGTTAGTCATACCAAGTAGTTGAGGCAGAATGTTAACAGCATCATCTGGATCACTTGTTTACCTATGTGATCTTGATGACCTGTTTAAACCCTACAGACTTTGGACTTAAAATACCTTAAATGATTTATATGGTCCTTTTTATGTACCTAAAAATCGGATTGATATTTTTAGTCTCATGTCCATTTATTTATTTATTAACTTAGTGACAGAGACAGAGAGAGACAGAGAGAGGGACAGACTGATAGGAAAGGAGAGAGATGAGAAGCATCATTTTTTTCTTGTTGCATCTTAGTTGTTCATTGATTGCTTTCTCATATGTGCCTTGACTAGGGGGCTACTGCAGACCGAGTGACCCCTTGGTCAAGCCAGCAACCTTGGGCTCAAGCTGCTGAGACTTGCTCAAACCAGATGAGCCCGCACTCAAACCTGTCACCTCAGACTTTCAAACCTGGGTTTTTTGTGTCCCAGTCTGACGCTCTATCTACTGCACCATTGCCTGGTCTGGTGTCCCTTTATTCTTTACCTGAGCAATCTGAAGTATCACCAGATGAACCAAAATTATCACATTGTAAGATATGAGCACATGTTGTACTACTTTCAATCAGATATAAGGTCATGCTGATTTTATTTATATTATTCTGAAGAGGAAAATAAAATGATAAATATTTCTTTAATAACATTGAGAAAAATCATACCCTATATGTTTAACTTGAATATAATCATGCCATAGATTTAACTTCCAATTTGTAGGACATTTAAGGAGTAGACTGAGGAACAAGTTAAATCACACCAAGAAGAAATAATCATGTAAACCAAGAACTTATAAGCAAACTAATATGTTGTCTTTAAGATACACATGTCAAGAATAACAAAGAAAAAAGGGAAGATTGTTTCAGATTAATAAAGACAGGATATAACTAAATGTAATGTGTAAACATTTACTGGATCGCAGTTCAAGGATACCAGTAGTAAAATACACTGTGGAAATACCTATAGGTAATTAAATATGGGCAGGGCATTATATAATTCTGAGAAATTACTGTTAATATTGCTGTGGTGTAATATTATAATTATATAGTAAAATGCCTTTTTATTAGAGATCCATTTGAAAACATTTAGAGCAAAACCAGCTTGATTCACATAATTCCCTTTAAAATATTTCAGGAAAACCATTAATGAAGCAAATATAATAATATATCAAAAATTTCTAAACCAGGCGATGGGGTTAAGTATTTATATATATTATTATTTTATATATTAGAACATTTTTACAATCAAATAAAAAACAAAAACTTCTAATGCCAGTTACTAATAGGGAATCAGTAATTATAACATATATAGGTTCTTATTATCAATGATGTTTATGTTGGGGAATAGAGGAGATGCACATATGATAGAAGCATCACATGTAGACTACACCTTCGTGGCTAGAGGATGAATGAGGGTTTTGAGAATGCAGAAAACTACAGCTGAAGGCTAAGATACAAAGTTATGGCATATTTGCATGAAGAGAATCATTTACTAAGCTGGATCACTATGGCCAATATTACGTGTAGGTATAATTCCCCTACCTATTAAGCCAACAAACATTTCACTGTCATGCTCTACATATATCTATTATGATGTAAATATTAGTAGAATACAGTTACTGCCTGAACCAGAGCCAAATGATACATTGCAATTCTACAGAAATATTATATTCAAAGTTTAAATAAATAGATATGATGACAGAGAAGAGGGAGTAACTAGTTTAGCCAGCAAGTCTGCAGTGTCTTATAAATTTATCAATTGAGAAGGAAGGAACACATTATAGGTAGAGGGAATAATATACAAAAATACTTAGAGATGAGCAAGGATATTTCAAGTATATTAAAAAATTTAGTATGGGCTTTGAATAGACTTTTAATAGAAGATGCTGAATAAAAGAGTTAGGGTCAGACTGTGAAGTCTTTGTATGCCAGGCTGAGGAATCCATCTACATTTTGATATTTTATCTAAATATAATGCACAAAACTATCTTAGATGCCATGGAGCTATAACAATAAGAAGATTGGCATTAATTTGATTTATGTAAAATTTTCTCCCCTGAAGAAATTTACTCTGTAGAGAAAGCAAAACTGATTTTAAATGATAAAAATGCACTGAATTCCCAGGTGAATTACAATGTAACACCCATTGCACTTTCCTTTTATTTCTTCCACTTTACCTAGTCACAGGGGAATAAATTTACCTAGAATATGCCACTTTGCTGTCCTTGTTTCTTTGTACAAATTGTAGCTTGCCGGTAGGAAAGCTAACAAGTCTGGGACCTTACTGCCTTACAGATTGCCCAGATGACTACAGACAAGGCTGATAAGTTAACCAAAGGAGGTGACACACAGTTTCAGCTTTGCAACGATACACCCTCTCTAACTAATGACCAGACTAGAAATGCTGGGGCCCCAGGAAATAACTCTCTCACCTACAACAGGAACAATGATCATATAATTATAATAATAGCTAAAAACTGGGAATACTTAAAATGACAAATAATAAAGTAATGGTAAAATAAATTATTTTTTTAATTTTTTTTTTATTTATTCATTTTAGAGAGGAGAGGGAGAGACAGAGAGAGAGAGAGAGAGAGAGGAGAGACAGAGAGAGAGAAGGGGGAGGAGCTGGAAGCATCAACTCCCATATGTGCCATGACCAGGCAAGCCCAGGGTTTCGAACCGGCGACCTCAGCATTTCCAGGTCGACGCTTTATCCACTGCGCCACCACAGGTCAGGCAAAATAAATTATTAATCCATAAAGGAATCTGTTTACCTATACTCAAATATGATTGTACATTAGTATTAATGATGCCAAAACATGTTAACTGAATCTTTAAAAACATATAAGTATATGCATATAATATCAATATACATATACACAGAAAAAATATACATATATTAAAACACACTAGTAAAAACATTGGTTAGTTCTGAGTGGTGGGATTATGAGTGATTTAAATATTTTATACTGTTCTCTAATTATATTTTTTCTAAGAGATAGATATATAAAATAGACAGAGAAAGATATGTATAATCACTAGCTTTAAGGAAATTACAGAGCTAAAGAGAAGAGCAAAAGCAATTAATTCTCAATTGAAAAATTAAAAGGGAGGAAAATTCAATTTGTAATAGTAAAGTGGGTTCAATCTACTATTCCAACTATCAAAATTCTAAACTTTTATCTTAATAGCATGTTTGTTTGGAGGGCCACAAGTTGAAGACATGCTCATGTGAAATGTGCAATTACTTAGGAAATCAGGTTTTTGCTTAGTTCTTTGAATTATATGCCATAATGGTTTCAGGGGAAAAAAAGTATATGCAAAATTATAATTCTCTTCAATTAACCACCCACTAAGTTTTTCTTATTTTATTTATTTTTCCTCCAACAGATATGTATCTATTACTGTATGTCAGGCACTAGGCTAAGTTTCACAGTTAAACTGATAACAAGAGATGCAAAGCCATTCTATCCCCACAAAGGGAATTTCAAGTAGCCTTGATCAGTAACAAAAGGATAACTTTCTCAAGACCAGAAGAATTTGTATTTCAGTTACCTAACAATTGCCTGGGCTTCAGTGAAGAGGGAATGCTTCTGTTTCATTGGCAGTACCATGGACAGCAACACCATCACCTTACCATATTTCTTTAGTGACAGAAAAAGGATTAGATAAGCTTGTCACTAAATATTTTCAATTCCATTTTTTATGGAATGCCATATAATCATTCAAGGGGACAGAACTGAAATTTAGAAATAAGTCTCATACGGCAAAATTTCTCAACCCAGAGTGGAATCTGTAGGTGATTTCTTCAAATACACAATTTTGAAATTGGCTATTGCCAGAACCAGCAGTAAAACCTTGATGTTTTTTCTTTCTCTCTCTCTTTCTTTTTTTTACCAATTGTGTTGTCATATGCCTTGGTGTGGCCTTCTGGGAATCAACTTTCTATTATAGTAGAGGTCTATTATCTATAATGCCACTCAGTGGCTTTACTGTAATAGCAGCTTTTCAGCCTTTTTCTGTTTGAGAGCACCCTACCAACAGTCAAGACAAAACTGAATTGCCAAAAGGCAGTTGCCCTCTTGAACTGCGAAATAAACCCTTCTATTACATTTAAGTTAGAATGGAATTGAGACTCCCTGTTAATGTTTAATTGTACATTAGCGCTTTATATAGGGGAAAAACAATTGCTTAAATTGAAGCTCCCTGGTAGCAGAAAAAATGTAATTAAGGGAAGAAAGTCCAGGAAAACTTCGAGAGGCGGTTGCAACACTAAACTAAGAGGTAAAGAATGGGGAAGGAAGAAAGCCGGACTACCATGACAGTTCAACGTCTTTGTTACCAAGAAGCTGAGGCATTAAGACAATGCAAAAAAGGGTTAAAAGGAAGTTTTTTCTTTTGTTTAATATTACCTTTTTTTCCCCCTTCATTATTTTTTTAAATATTTTTTTTGTGATAGAGAAAGAGACGGAGAGAGGGACGAATAGAGACAGACAAACAGGAAGGGAGAGGGATGAGAAGGATCCATTTTTTGTTGCAGCTTCTTAGTTGTTCAGTGATTGCTTTCTCATATGTGCTTTGACCACAGGGCTACAGCAGAGCCAGTGACCTTGGGGTCATGTTTATGATCCCATACTCAAGCCAGCAACCCCGTGTTCAAGCTGGTGAACCCGCATTCAAGCCAGATGATCTTGTGCTCAAGCCGGCGACCTCGGGGTTTCAAACCTGGGTCCTCTGCATTCCAATACAACACTCTATCAACTGTGCCACTGTCTGGTCAGGCTCCTTCATTATTTTATTATGTGCATTCCCGTTTGTACATTTCTTTCTGTATACCCTCTTGAATTATACACATATGCACATACACATAAACATTAACACATACACTACAACTTTATTCTAAAAGTGGTAGGAGCCTGCACCCATGAGGCCTTTACTATGACAATGAGGACAAGAAAGAATTATCTGACTGGGGCTCACCTTTTTTTATTTTTGGATTACTAACTCCCAAATAACTTGTCACTTGCACTGTGGTTAAATATAGCCTGCATATGGTTCAAAACATCTGTGATTTTACATTCATGCATAAATTATTTTGTACAGTGGAGTTATTGCACAGAGCACCTCCCATCTCCATGGTTACCAGTCTTTTCTGTAGAGCTCCATATTCACGTTTACTGTTAGTACAATCACAGGGTGAGTGGTAGGAATAAAATGCAGAGATATAACTTCATAAACTGACATGATGATGCTTGGTGGTATTTGTAATTAGCAAAAAGTTAGAAATTTAAGATTGGCATGGCTTTCGCTTTGGGCCTAAGTTTATTATATAAAAAATATAGAATTAATTTAAGTTGAACAAAATAGCTGTTTCAGGATACAGAGTGAAAGCCCTTTCACTAGACTTAAACTCACCATACATTTCTCGTCTATCTCCAAAATTGATAAGATGCATGATCACTTTCCTTGGAATCCTTTCCTGATGTTCCTGCCTCATAGTTTCTGGCCTCAGGATGTACCAGTGGAGGCGTATTATAAAAATAAGTTTAATGGATAAGTAATTCAAATGGTAGAATAAATTCTGTGCACAAATATGAACAGTCTGTTGAAATAATTAAATAAGATCTATGCCCTCTTAATTATTCTCAGTATGAAACTTAGTTCTCTCCTTAGTTTTGCTGTCTAAAACCAGCTGGGCCTCCTTTCTTCCAACAGTGAAGTGCAAGGTAAAACCAATCATGCTCTATATTTCCTCATTTAAAAATTCATACACACACATGCACACAAAACGATTACTCTTGAGTGACAATTTTACCAAAAGGTAAGATGATAAGACCATTGTGCATTGAAAAATTTGAATGATGTTAATTGAAGGGCAAGGTTGACAAAAGAGGTAATTCAAAGTTGAGGAAGCACAGCTTCAGAGTAGACAATTTAAAATATAAAACCTCTATTTAAAATTAGATCCTTGTGAACAAAGGAAGGTTTCAATGAGCTGCCTTTTAATTGAACAGACTAGATATTTTGGTTTGTAGTTAACAGCAACACAGTACACCTTAGTAATTAAGAGAGGAAAGTTGCATTGTGTATAGCTCAGCTACCTGAGAGAGTTGAATCCCTTATTTTTTTGGAGTGCAAAATTGTTTATGTTTTGTTTATTAGTTACAAAAAATATTCTCTATGTCTCATTTGATATTTCTTTCTATATTTGTAGGGAATGACATGTCAATAGAAACTTTCCTGTGGTTCCAGCTACGAGTAGGGATAAAACAGATACCATGGCTTGAAAAAGTAAGAGATGCTGAAACTTACAGGTGAACTGAAACATTGTTTCCATGTCTTTATTTCTTTATTAGGATAGGTATCTTAAATGTACGAACATTAACCACTGGATAAATTACAAAATAAACAATATTAAAATACATCTATAAGCTGGCAGAAAGGTAAACAGGAGAAAGGCTAAATGAAACAAGAAATCAACAAAAAAAATAAATAAAAAAAGCACTGAAGCTGCATTTTATTTGGAGGACATTTGCCAAGTCCATTTAACTTGAGCCTCAGATTCAGAATTTCAGGCGAAGTGCTTTAGTCCATCATTAAGACAGCAGATCACATAAAATCAAACCTCACAGATATGAAAACGAAATAACAATTGAAAATTGATCCAAAAGAAAAGAAATCAGTTTAAAGAAACAATAAAAAGAAAGTGAGAAAGGGAAACACACACACACACACACAAAAGAAGACAAAGTGAGAGCACAGAATTTGGTGATAGAAATAAATTTCAACATTTAAAAAATTGCAACAAAGGTAAACTGATTCAATATCTAAATAAAAGATAACTAGATTCATTGCCTACCAGACACACATTTAAAACATTAGAAAATAGACATGTTAGAAGTACAAATATAGGGAAAGTTTCCAAACAAGTATAAATAAAACGAAGCTTTTGAGATGATTGAAGGGACACCGAGAGCAGGTCAGGTTTCTGTGGCTGTTGACCTTGATTCTGCGTAGGACTTAAGATTTACTTATGATCAAATCTTTAGTTGCTTTTGTTGGCACAATTTACATACTTTATTGAGAATGAACAATATAAAGGTTTAGCTTTAAATATAAAGATGTAGCCTGGACATCAGAGAAACATAATATATCATGATATCTATGAATAACTGTGATATATACTCTGAACCATTTATAGTCCTACTAACATGCTCCATTTGTCTATGAGTATTGCATTAGGAGAAGATAAATATTTTTTCAGAATAAATAACACCCACTTAAGCATAACATAAGGTATTCCAGTCCCTTTGAATTAAATATATTTTTAGCTTATGTTTCACTTATTGACTTGAGTAGTAGTGTAAAGAATAGGCATTATATGGGTACTTTTCTCTTCTGACTTATTAATATCTCATCCAAAAGTAGAAAATACTCCCATAAACTCAATAATAGATTAATTGAGAAAACTGACAAGTTTATGTTAAGAAAAAAAAAAGTGTCCAAATTTGTGTAGCTAAACAGTTCAACAAGTTTGCCATTTATTAATTCATTTTTCTGAGTTGAGGATCTATTTTATCAAGAAAATCTCCTTTATAATAAATTTATGTGGCTTTATGTGGTATCTTAATTTAATAGTGATGTTTAAAGAGGTGTTTCTGAAGAAGTGATAAAATGTGTATTTCTGCATACACCCTAAGTGCTCAGGTGGCAAGTATTGCTGAATAATTTCATTGTTGTTACTATGTTTAAAAATTACCTAGCCATATTATATAAAATGCTACTATTATATTTTTTGTTGTTGCTGTTATAGAGAGATAGACAAACAAACATACATACAGGGAGGGAGAGAGGTGAGAAGCATCAATTCATAGTTGCAGCACTTTTTTTACTCGTTCATTAATTGCTTTCTCATATGTGCCATGACCAGAGGGCTCCAGCCAAGCCAGTGATCCCTTACTCAATCCAGAAACCTTTGGTCTCAAGACAGCCACCATGGGGTCATATTTATGATCCCATGCTCAAGTTGGCAACCCCATGCTCAAGCTAGTGAGCCTGTTCTTAAGCCAGTGACCTTCGGGTTTTGAACCTGGGTCTTCAGCACCCCAGGTCAATGCCCTATCCGCTGCAACACCACCTGGTCAAGCACTACTATAATCTATTGATATAATTAAACAGATGCATATGTATTTGTAATATAAGAAATGCTTGTATAATAATAGTATGATCTTTATAGCAAAATGATGGGATCTTGACAACATTATACGGAGTGAAATAAGTAAATCAGAAAAAAACAGGAACTGCATTATTCCATACGTAGATGGGACATAAAAGTGAGACCAAGAGACATTGATAAGAGTGTGGTGGTTACGGGGGGAGGGGGGAGAGGGAGAGGGAAGGGGGAGGGGGAGGGGCACAAAGAGAACTAGATAGAAGGTGACAGGACAATCTGACTTTGGGTGATGGGTATGCAACATAATTGAACGATAAGATAACCTGGACATGTTATCTTTGAATATATGTATCTTGATTTACTGATGTCACCCCATTAAAAATAAATACAATAAAAAAAATAATAGTATGATCAAGAAAATCTAAAAAGAGAAAGTGTATGATTGTCTAGGAATATAAAACAATTATAAACATGTATGAATCTAAAAACACAAACACATATATGCCATATACATAAATATATATGAATTATATACATATATTTTAAGAGAACAAAAAAAGAGCAATAGTAAAACTTTTCCTCTTCACTAAAGTAAGAAGCCAATTGTTTTATAATTACTTAAATGCTTCAAAGGACAAAGATGAAAGGAATTAAACTTATTCAGGTATCTCTTGGGTTCAGAACAAACTGGCCACTTCAAAGTTATACTCAGAGATTTGAGGAAGAAGAATTGATGTCAGGGGCACTTTCCCAAGATTTATTTAGCTTCTACCTTTTATTTTTAAAATAAGTTTAGACTTACAGAGGAATTACAAAAACAGTATAGTGTTCCCACAGTCCCATCACATAACCTCCCCTAATATTAAGAACTATAACCACAATATAATTAGCAAAACTAAGACATCAGCACTGGTACAATTCTATTCTCTGAGTTGCATATTTTGTGTCCTCTATTTCTGTTCATTTTTTTTTTTACTTAAATCAATAGATATGCTAAGATGGTCACAGAGCTATCTTTGTAATTTGATCATTAGTTTTAGTATTTCAGGAAGTATGTAATTATTGTGCCTTCAATGTGCTGAAAGTATCATATTTATTTAGTCTTAAGTTTCTACCATTTCCATACCTTAACTATTCGTTATTTTGATTTATTATACACTTTCTTTTTCACTTGGGACATTCTGTTGCCTCACAGACTAATTCTTCAACTTCTTAATCAAGGTGTGAATGTATATTGTACAGAACACAAGAGTGAATTTTTATTGTCCTGACAATCAAAGTTTCTATGGACACAATAGAAATCATCCCAGTATATAAAACTGGGGATTTTTTTCTTCACTCATTTTGCACCCTTCACCATGGGCATAATTGTTAATTAAATTTATTGGGGTGACATTAGTGAATAAAATTATATAGGTTTCAGGTGTACAGTTGTATAATACATCATCTGTATATTGTATAATATTGTGTTGCACATTTGAAAGTTGCTAAGAGTAAATCTTTAAATGTTTTTATTATAAAAAAAGAATATATTTTGTAACTATGTATGGTGACAAATGTCTATTATTGTTGATCACTTCACAGTGCAGAAATATAGCAAGTCATTATATTGTCCACCTGAAACTAATATGTTGAATGTTAATTAGTCAATTATCCTTTAATAAAAAATAGTAAAGAAAAAATAAATGAAATAAAAATGCTGTTTTTTGTTGTTATTTGTTTTGTTTTTTGGTTATCTGCATTCTTTTGTGGAGCAGGAAAATGACCAGCTTGATGGAGATTCATGAACTAATATTTGCTTGGAAATTAACAATCCAATATTATAGCATTCAATTCTATGGAGAATTGTTCCATTTCTTGTAAATCCTCAGTTGGCACATATGCCCACATTGAACTGCTTTAGTAGCTTTAGGCTAACCATGTTGTTTTTCTTCAAGTATAGAAAGATTTTATGACTACATGCAAAACAGGCTCCTGGGGCTAAAATGTTTTTATTGACAGATAAAAAGGATTTTTTTTTCTCCTGTAGAAAACTAAACAATATCTTGTAGGCAATGGGATAGCATGTTGTTCAGGCAGGTGGGTAATATAATCATTATAACACTTTAGGGAGGTACTTGTGAGGGCAGCTAGAGGCAGGGAGACTGGAATGGGCAGAGAGCAGATGTACAGGATTCAGTTAGGAGGCAGGTGATGGGCAGTGAAGACCTCCTGGACCACATCAGTGGCAGTGGGCTTACAGAGGAATTTTTTAAACAGATTTCCCTAAGAAGAATCAACAGAAATTTATGTTAGTTGAATGGATATAGAGCAATGATAAAGAAACCAAGGCAGAAAATAATAAAGATGAGATTAGAGGGCTGTTTATGTCATTCAAAGAGATAGGAACACAGAGTGTTTTTAGAGAAGACATGGAAATTAACTTCTGATTTGTACTTACTGAATGTAAGTGCTTAACAAAATTCAGAGTGGAGATGCCCAAGAAACAGATGACTGTAGTCATATGTCTCCCTAGTCACTTGACAGAATATGGGTGATTCTCTCATTAAAAAGCCCTTCACAATTTTCTAGCCAGTTTCCTAGATACAAATTCACCCCACAGTTACTGTAGCAGTTGGCAATGGCTGAAGATCTAAAACCTCTTTGTTGGACAAGATAAATGTATTTCAGTAGGTGCCAACAATTCTTCTGGGATGAGATATGCCACGTTGGTCTCAATCGATCACTTTTCCAGTGGCAGTGCAAGATTTGATACATCTGTTCTGTTCTCACAATCCCTTTTGCCTTGATATCTTTTTTTAAAAGCTTCTTGTTCTATAACTCAACAGAGAAATGCATCAAATTTCCTCTGAATGGCATCAATAGATATCAGGTTAAGGGAATAAAGAGTGAATTGAAATAAATTTATTTTTATAGAATTGTGTAACATTTACGTTTTAAACACTTCTTTAAGATGCTGCCTGTTATTTGAAAAAATATATGCTTACACATCCATTTAGCAAATATTTTTTGACCCATGATTTTTATTATGCAATGAGAGGGAAGAAGTAGACAAAGAAATAGTAGGTGGGCCAAGAGTTTTGATTATCTCTGGAGACGGCAATGATAGCTTTGGGGTATAGTAATGAGTCTCAGAGAAAACATTGAAAAACTGAGTAACTAGCCTGATGTCTAGGATACAAATTCACCCAAGATGGTATAGCTACTAGAACTAGATAATTTGATTCTATAAGTAAATACATACATAATGTATTCCTATTTAAAGACCATTTAATTAACCTGCCTTTGGCCCTGGCAAGTTGGCTCAGCAGTTGAGCATCTGCCCGCCATGTGAAAGTTCCAGGTTCAATTCCCAGTCAGGGCACACAGGAAAAGAGACCATCTGCTTCTCCATCCCTACCTCCATCTCTCTCTGTCCCTCCCACAACCATGGTTCAAACGATTTGAGCAAAGTTGGCCCCAGATGCTGAGGGTGGCTCCATAGTCTTGCCTTAGATGATAAAACGGTTTGGTTGCTAAGCAATGGAGCAGCAGTCTAGACCTCCCTTCCCCCGCTGGGGCACATGCTCTGTCTCTGCCTCCCTGACTCTCACTTAATAAAATAATAATAATAATTAATAAAATAATAATTAATTTGCCTCCAAGTTGTTCACAAGGTACTGGAGACACATAGAGCATGGGAATTATTGAGCTAGAAGTATGGCACAAGTATTCTGAGGAAGCAGAAGGGGTCATTAAACCCATGTCTCTAAGGAAGAGTTACAAGAGCTGGTTATTCTTAAACTCTATCTTAATGAATAAGTTCATTTAGTGAAATAGATAGGAAGATGGTTGGTGAGCTAGGAAGGACATCAAGAAACATTTACAAAATGTTTTGGTTGATCAGTGTTGAAAGACAAGGTAAGAAACCAGTATAACCAATCATACAGAGATATTAAGCAATAGAAACCATACTATACATAAAGATCCAGGAACATAGTCCTTACCAATAATCTATTGATGAAGGAAGTAGGCTTAAGTGGTCACTTAAATATTAATAATAATTTCATAATTCCCTGGCTGTGCTTCCAAAGTTAATAATTAATTTACAAGTAATTCTGATGTGCAGCTAGGTTTAGAAAGCACAGTTCTAAATATGAGATTCTGCCTCTTTTTTCACAGGTAATTTGGACCACAATGACTTTTATATGGCTAATCTATAAACTGATCAGGAATGGATAAAGTGGAATGGTAATTTAAAAAGATAAAGAAACTCTCTAAAAGGGACACTAACAATTAGCAAAAAAAACTGGATTCTCTCTCACTGTTATATGACTATAAGATGAAATAATATTAATTTATTTAGCAGTATGTTGGTTTTTTTTCATTTTTCTGAAGCTGGAAATGGGGAGGCAGTCAGACAGACTCCCGCATGCGCCCGACCGGGATCCACCCAGCATGCCCACCAGAGGGCAATGCTTTGCCCCTCTGGGGCATCGCTCTGTTGCGTCCAGAGCTATTCTAGCACCTGAGGCAGAGGCCACAGAGCCATCCCCAGTGCCCGGGCCATCTTTGCTCCAATGGAGCCTCGGCTGCAGGAGAGGAAGAGAGAGACAGAGAGGAAGGAGAGGGGGAGGGGTGGAGAAGCAAATGGGCGCCTCTCCTGTGTGCCCTGGCCAGGAATCGAACCTGGGACTCCTATCAGTATGTATTAAGAGTGAAAAAGAACCACAGAGAAATACCACAAATGTAGGCCAAGAGACCACACAGACTAAAAGCAAATGATCAACTACTATAACACAAAAAATAAAAATTCGAGAACATAAATCAACAGAATGACCCATGGACAATAAATTTGGCCAGTAAGAACTATGTATTCCCTAGTGCTGCCTCCACATTCCCATCTCCAGGGACCAAACTCTAGGGCTAAACCTGGGATCCAGCAATTGTGGTTCTTATCTGTTTTCTAAGTTACCAAAATAGGCCCATTACTACTTTGGGTGTCCTAAGTGACTCTCTGTTTTTTATTTGTTTGTTTGTTTTTATAATTATTTTTGTTGTTGTTTTTTTGTTTTTTGTTTTGGTAGAGAACAGTGAGAGAGTCAGAGAGAGGGACAGATAGGGACAGACAGACAGAAAGGGAGAGAGATTAGAAACATCAAGTCTTTGTGCGGCTCCTTAGTTGTTCATTGATTGATTTCTCATATGTGCCTTGACTTGGAGGTTACAGCAGACCGAGTGACCCCTTGCTCAAGCCAGAAACCTTTGGCTCAGGCTGGTTAGCCTTGCTCAAACCAGATGAGCCCACACTCAAGCTGGCGACCTCGGGGTCTCGAACCCAGGTCCTCCACATCCCAGTCCAATGCTCTATCCACTGTGCCACCGTCTGGTCAGGCGACTCTCTGTTTCTTGCTACTGAGAAGCAAATATCTAAGGCAGAAATCAGTAACAATTAGAAATATTCAAAATTAATAAAATTTATAACTCAAGAAAATCAGTTAAAGTGCTCATTAGAGGTATGAGTAGATATGGCGTATGCCTTTGTAATCATATCATTTAGGTAACGTAAAGGACTTAATATTTGAGGAGAAAAGGAAGTAAGTGCTTTTTATTTTGTCTCTAGAAATATGAATATGCATAAGCATGCTTATATATCCAGTCAGATGTTATGGAAAACTATCTTGCTAGAGATGAGATTTGATTTGGCATATGTTCTTTGTGATAACAGAGCCAGTCTGATATCGTAGGTGCTGTGACAGTGAATGCTGGTGTTCCCTCACTGGCATCCCCTCTTCTTTCTTCGCTGGGCACATGTCTTCTCGTAATCAAGTCTGCATTTCCCAGCTTTCCTTGCAGCTAAGTATATTCATACAAATAAGATTTGGGTAATGTGATATAAGAGGCAATATGCAAATTAGCAAGTGCTACTGGCATATACATTTGGTTGCCTTTCTCTCTTACTACAGGATAGAGCAAAAGATTGATTTCTGGGGCTCAAACAACATCGTGCACAATGAAGTGTTGATAATGGTGTAGCAATTTAGAAGAATCGCTTCTGATGTTCAAAGAACTGCCCCTTTAGCCCTGTACTGCTTACTTTTCTCTAAGATATGTCCCCAAGAAACTGAAAAATAGTAATACTGATCTATGACTTTGCAGACATATTGCACCTTCAGCTCAGATCTACCAACATCTTTAAAGCAGAACACCCTTGAAGGGAAGAAAATTCAATATTATGTGTTCTAGTCACCCTTTAGGTGACATCCAACCCATTCCACAGAACAACATCATAGAAGTAGCATAAACCCCAGACTCAGAACATCCACGTGAAGAGGTCCTCACTGCAGGACCTCTCTAATGTTAAGAACCCCTTAACCTACCAATACCAACCCGCAAGTTGTGCCTGAGAAAACTAACCCAAAGGCAGCAGTTCCAAAATATTAGTGTGCACCATCACTAGACCCTTATAGTTAGGCTCACCCCTAGAACATTATATTTCAGTAAGACTAAGAATTTGAATTTAATTCAGTATTACTTAGATTCTGAAGCAATGGGATTTTGATTACTCTTTAGAAAAAAAATACTACCAGTATTAATACAACAAATATACAAGGAAATTATCCATTAGTTAGTTAACTTATGAGCAAAGATTGATGTAATCATACCCACATACAATCAGTTAAGAGGGCTAAATAATTTAAAAGATATAATTAGACTTCAGAGTTCAAATGGCTGTGTTGGGACTCGGGATATAAAATATCTACACAGAACTTTGCAGCTTACAAAATGTACATTCACACATCTGTAGGTTCTACAAAATACTATGATGTAGATACACTTAGAACCCTAACTCACAAATAAGAAGTTCAGGTTCCCAGCGTTAGAGTCCAGCGTGCACACTTGCACCCAGTGCCCAAAGACTCTGGTTCCAATACTTCATCATTGGCTATCTCATTAGGAAAAGAGAACCTGGAATAAATAAGATGCCAAGCATGATGCAATGTAGGGCATGGGCAATACTGTGGTTGCAAAGGAAGGGAGAGGTTGAGGAGAATGTGGAGGAGGGGGATGCATTCGGGGCAACACTAGAACCTATATAAATACAATAAATTAAAATAAAAGGTAGAAAGAGCACCCTGGACACCTGAGTGTGGGAAACAAGGGTCAAGCAAAATTTCTAAAAGAAGAATGAAAATGCACCAAAGATAAAATGTCCTGACTTTGCAAGTTTGGCTGTAACCAGCCTAATCTACAATGAGAGATGGCAGCAAACAGTCACAGAGAAAAATGTTAAAAAGAGGTGCTCCTATTTTTTCCATAATTGTCTGTGATAAGTAACATCTGGACCAGACTGTTGGCCTGCCGACTGTGCAGCAAACATAAACAGGCCTCTGCTAATTGAAAGTCTGCTTGTCCACCCTCCCACAATTAGCACTGAATGATGCTGGGAACATCTTTGATGGTGCTAACCCTGGACATGAATATTTTATTCATTTGGACCATACCCCAAAATTAGCAAACTTAAGAAACTATAATGTGTTGCCTGACCAGTAGTGGCACAGTGGATAGAGTGTTGAACTGGAACATTAAGGTCTCAGATTTAAAACCTCTAGGTCACAAGCTTGAGCATGGGCTGATTTGGCTTGAGCACAGGCTCATGAGCTTGAACGTGAGGTTGAACCCATATGATCACATAGTCACTAGCTTTAACCCAATGGTCACTGACTTGAAGCCCAGGGTTGCTGGCTTGACCCCAAGGTTACTGGCTTGAGCAAGGTGTCACTGGCTTGGCTGGAGCCCCTGTGGTCAAGGCAGGTATGAAAAACAATCAATGAACAACTAAAGTGCCGCAACAAATTGATGCTTCTTATCTCTCTCCTTTCCTGTCTGTCTGTCTGTCTCTCTCTCTCTCACACATACACACACACACAGACACAAACTATAATTTGCTATATGCACTATAATTTCGTAATGAGAAAAACCTCTCCAAGAATTAAATTATACTGTGAATGAAGCAATACACAGTATTTACCAAAATAATGGGGACATTTTCTGTCCTGTTTTTGTCCTGCACTATGTATATGCATCCAAAATTTGTATTTAATAAAATTAATGTATTTTAAAAATGCCTAAGAACATTGATGAAGTTACTTGTTTTGTTTGAAATATAACTTGTGGTCTACGGAACAAATGTCCTTGTGGTTTGCGATAAACTGATCTGTTTTCTTCTGCTTCATATACAGAATTCATGAACCCTTTACAAAAGAGAGAGAGAGGCCCTGACCGGTTGGCTCAGCGGTAGAGCGTTGGCCTGGCGTGTGGGGGACCCGAGTTCAATTCCCGGCCAGGGCACATAGGAGAGGCGCCCATTTGCTTCTCCACCCCCCCTCCTTCCTCTCTGTCTCTCTCTTCCCCTCCCACAGCCAAGGCTCCATTGGAGCAAAGATGGCCCGGGCGCTGGGGATGGCTCCTTGGCCTCTGCCCCAGGCGCTGGAGTGGCTCTGGTCGCAGCAGAGCGACGCCCTGGAGGGGCAGAACATCGCCCCCTGGTGGGCAGAGCATCGCCCCTGGTGGGTGTCCCGGGTGGATCCTGGTTGGGCGCATGCGGGAGTCTGTCTGACTGTCTCTCTCTCCCCGTTTCCAGCTTCAGAAAAATACAAAGAGAGAGAGAGAGAGAGAGAGAGAGAGAGAGAGAGAGAATAATACAGGACAATAAGATGGATGAATCATTTTAAAGAGATAACAAGATCTCAGTTTTCAAATGGCTGGCTTAGGGTTCTGGGGATATTTTCAGTATGTCAAAATGAGAAGAGACATTACCCTAAATCAGGGGTTGGGAACCTTTTTTGGCTGAGAGAGCCATAAATGCCACATATTTTAAAATGTAATTCCATGAGAGCCATACAATATGTTTAACACTAAATACAAGTAAATGTGTGCATTTTATGTAAGACCAACACTTTTAAAGTACAATAAGTCTCTGAATTCTTTTTAATAACATTGTTATGCTGCTATTGCTAACCAGTGATGAATAAAGTACTTCTTACCATTAATGCAACTTCTGGTGCTGCATGGTTTTGCTGATGGCTTTGAAGTCTGGGTGATACGTGATAAGGTTAAGCTTCATGCAGGTGTTGAGACTTCCATCCATTAAATGTGATCGTAGATTGGTCTTAACGTTCTTTAGATGTGGGAAAGACTGCTCACATGCATATTTAGAGCCAAACATTGTCAGTACAGCAATACTCACATGCTACAGTGTGTGGTATGTGATAGGAAGCGCGTTCCAAGTTTTAACAATCAGCTGGTCTATGGGTTGAAGTTTTTTCATTTCTACCCATTTGTGTTTGCTCCCCAACTCTGCTTGCTGTCATGCAAGTCTTTCCAAATCTTCATTAAGTGACTTGAACTTATTCACTCACATGTCAGCAGCTTGTAGCTCAAAATCTCTGACGGAGACACCAGGGATGTAACTCAGGTCGGCACTGTCCACTGCACACTCGTGTGGATGGGTGATAAACTTAAAAAGATGAGTGTGCTCACGAAATTCTCCAAAGCGCGCTTTAAATGACTGCAGGAGATTAGATGTGAAGCCTGCTAGCTGCTGGAGATCAAGATGTTGAGCAGGGTTACTTGCTGTGCATGCATCTTTAAACTCTCCCAGTTTTTCAAAGTGTAGTAAATGACCTATTTTCAATGTCAGCGATGAAAAGTTCAAGCTTGTTTTCAAGTGCAAACACTGCTTGTTGAAGGGATAAGACTGTATTTCCAACACCTTGCATTTTCACATTGAGCTAGTTCAGATGTTCAGTCACGACCACGAGATAGTAGAACTTCAGGAGCCACTCAGTGTTAGCTAACTCAGGATGCTCGATGTTTTTCACTTCAAGAAAAGTCCAGATTTCACTCAGACAAGCCACGAAATGGCTGAGCACCTTCCCTCTTGACAACCAACGCACATTGCTGTGCAGAAGCAGACCAGGATAATTATTCCCAACTTCATCCAGCAGTGTTTTAAACTGGCGATCATTTAAAGCTCGGGCAACAATAAAGTTGACCACCCAAATGACCGGCAACGTCACCTTACCAAGCCGCTCGCCACACATCTGAGCACAAAGCGCCTCTTGATGTAGGATGCAGTGAAAACTTAGGATGGGTCTCTTTTCATGTTCACAAAGAAGCACTACGAATCCTCTGTTTTTCCCCACCATGCACGGAGCACCATCAGTACACACCGAAATAAGTTTATCCATCGGTAGATATTTTTTTCTTTAGCGAACTCAGTGAGAGACTTGAATAAATCCTGCCCTCTTGTTGTCTCTTTCATAGGCAAAACAGCAAGACTTTCCTCATGTAGTGTGTCACCAACAGCATACCTTGCAATCACGCTGAACTGGGATAAATGATTTACGTCTATTGACTCATCCAAAGCGAGAGAAAAGAATGGTGCTGCATTTATGTCCTTCACTTGTGTTGCCTCAATTTGATTTGCCATCATGATGGTATGATCATGAACAGTTCTTACTGACAGAGGCATGTCTTTTATTTGTTTGATTATCTTTTCTTTATCTGAAAAGTCATCAAAAAATTCATTGGCAACATCAAGCATGAATGTTTTGGCATACTCCCCATCTGTGAATGGCTTTCCATTTCTCACAATTGCTAAAGCACCAGCAAAGCTAGCTGAATTCCAGTCACCTTGTTGGGTCCAAACACGAAGTTGTTGCTGACTAGCTTGCACTCTGCACAGTAGCTCTTGACATGCTTTCTTCCTGCTGTCCCCGCTGGATATTTCGATGCAAATGTAGTATGGCATATATTGAAATGCCACTTTATATTTGACGGTTTCATCAATGCAATTTTATCATTGCATATTAGACACACTGCAGAACCTGCTCTCTCCACAAAGGTGAATTCCTCTGTCCGTTCCTGCTGAAAAGTACGATACTCTTCATCTTTTTTTCTTTTAGCCATCTTCTTCGTCAAAAGGTTTCTGTAATTAGCTAGCTGACTACTTGATTGAAAGGAGGGAAGTTTACTTCCTGACCTCACAACAACCTGTGTACATTACACATTATCCAATAAAAATTTTGTGTTGTCCCGGAGGACTGCTGTGATTGGCCCCAGCCACCCGCAACCATAAACATGAGTGGTAGGAACTGAATGGATTATAATACATGAGAATGTTTTATTTTTATTTTATTTTTACAGAGAGAGAGTCAGAGAGAGGGATAGATAGGGACAGACAGAAAGAAACAGAGAGAGATGAGAAGCATCAATCATCAGTTTTTTGTTGCGACACCCTAGTTGTTCATTGATTGCTTTCTCATATGTGCCTTGACTGCGGGCCTTCAGCAGACCGAGCAACCTCTGCTCGAGCCAGCGACCCTGGGTCCAAGCTGGTGAGCTTTGCTCAAACCAGATGAGCCTGTGCTCAAGCTGGCGACCTTGGGGTCTCGAACCTGGGTTCTCCGCATCCCAGTCCGACGCTCTATCCACTGTGCCATCACCTGATCAGACTGTTTTATATTTTTAATGTTATTATTTTTTTTTTATTAAAGATTTGTCTGTGAGCCAGATGCAGCCATTTAAAGAGCCACATCTGGTTCATGAGCCATAGGTTCCCGACCCCTGCCCTAAATCCTCCTGAGCACCTGGTCTACCAGCTTCTGCACAATCTGGTACCCACTCAGCTCTCAGCATCCACACCTTCTACCAGTCCCTTTCTGGAAAATTTTGCCTAAGTCACATATGCCTTCTTTAAATTTCTTGAATATTTCTATACACTTCTGTTTTAGGACCTTGGTATCTACTATTCCTCAACCTCAAACACATTTCTCCCTTTCTTCCAATGGCTAAACTCTTACTCATTTCTCAGGTACCAAAATCATTGTCAAATTCCTGAAATATGATTTTTGTCTGATCATCTCCACATTAAATTAAGCGTCTTGTCTACAAATGCCAGTGTTTGTATATTTTTTTCTTCATAGCAATTATTCCCAATAGAATGTATAGTCATCTGAGTAAACATTTGTTTCAGGAATGCCCTCTGCTATACCACAGCCCCACGTGGGCAATGGTCAGGCTTGTCTTTATTATGATTGTGTGCCTTTCAAGGAACCTGACATATAGTAGCTACTTAATAGTTATTAATTGAAAGAGTGAGGAAATGAACATAACCTTTTTTTAAGTAAAAACATTAGCGTGTGTTAGTACTGCAGCATGAAGGGCTGAGATGTACTTTAAAAGCAAGAATAAAACGTAACTAGGGCCTTTAAATAATAGCATTTATTGTATGAAAGATTTAATGATACCAGAAATCATCATTTGTTCTATAAACTTTCCCAAGGGACTTGAAAAATATCAAATTAGCGACTCTCACATTTTGGGGGTTACAAATATAACATCAAATTTGTTTCATGTAGCATTTCTCTTTGCTCCACCCCTGCCTTCAGCATTTCAGATGGATGGATGCTGGTAAGTTGCTGTAAACAAGCATACCAAGAAATTTTAATAAAATAACTAGTTCTACAAATATGTACAATATCAAGCTCTTAATATGTGACAAGCATGGCATGAGGTGACGAAGACCTGGATGATACTCAAGTTTGAGAGTCACTGTAATACCTGGTGACTTCCCCCATCACTTCCAATGCTACAATTCTCACTTATTTGCTTATTCCGTAGATATTTATTGATGACCCCTAAAGCCTAAGGCTCTACACAAGTCTTAAAGTGACAGACATTCTTTCCCTCAAACTCCTGCAATAGCTCAGAAAACGCATAGTTACATTTATTGGCTAGCTGCCAAACATCAAGCACTGATAAACATTTTTACCTCTTCTCAAATAGCTATGTTTATGAAGGGTTTGTTCAGGTCTCTAAAACATAATATATTTTTGTGCATACTAGGTTTTTTTTAGAATCTAAAAATATATTTTAATACTGGCACAATTAGACACTTATTAAGAATTTCTGTCCTCACCCTTGTTTCTTGCACTCCCTTGGGGTTCTTGCTAAAGGACAGATTTGATAGTTTTCTTTCACTAAGGAGTAGTAAAGAATTTTGACTTTTCTATGTTTTAAAATGTATTTCTTTTATCTTTACTCTTTAAAGAGACTTCATTCCAGACTGACAGCTGCTGTCCCTTGGCATTTTCGTATATGACACCATCATCTTCTGACTCACGCTTACTAATTTTTACTATTGTTATATGCAATGTGATATTAAACATAGGAATTATTATTATAAGCACTAAGGTAATATCTTTATTGATTATTAAATTACATGGGAATTATAAAAAAACAATCTAGCTAATAAGATAAAAGGGAAAAATAAATGTATATAAATAGCTTCAATATGAAGCAGTAGCCAATAAGAGAAACTATAGAAGAACAGAGTAGAGGAAACCATTTGAAACGGAAAAATACAAAAACAAGTGTGGGCATGACAATACATTTATTATGAAATTTGAGATGAGATCGTTTTATTTATGATCGTTTCTACTAGTAAAAGACTTGCAAAGGGGCTTTAGCCACTTAAGTGTCTATGTCCCTTGTATAGTGAATGCCATGTACTGAATTTTCTTCTCGAGACATTTTCTCCTTTTGTATCTCAAATACCCATCTACCTCTCCCATTCTTGTGCAAGTAAATGTTCAACAAGGGCTTATTCTCACAGATATTCAGCAGAGACAGCCTTCCACCGGGCTCGACATAGTTGAGTGCTTTAGCAGTTTTCCTTTGCAAAGTACTACCATTGGGGAGCGGCCAAGTAGTTATCAACAAGCCTTGTTTAATATTTACTGCATTTAGGATTTGTGTTGGGTTGAATAGTGTCCTTCCCAAAATTCATGTTCATCTGGAATCTTAGAAAGTGACCTTATTTGGATATAGAGTCTTTGTAGATGCAATTAGTTAAACTGAGGTTATACAGCATGACAGTGAGCCCTAAATCTGAGGACTGGTGCCCTTATAAAAAGGCTGTGTGAAGGTCCACAAAGAGAAAAGGGCATGTGATGATGGACACAGAGGCTGAAATGATGCTGTTACAAGCCAAGAAAAGCCAAGGATTGCCAGGGGTCACCAGGGGCCAGAGAGACACAAGGAAGGATTTTTTCTGGTGTCTTAGGGGAAAGGAGGAGAAAGATCTTGCTGACACCTTTATTTTAGACTTCTAGACTTCAGAGCTATAAGATAATTCATTTCATTTCTAATCTTTAAAACAGCACAATTTGTAATAATTTATCATGCAGCTGTAGGAAACTAATACAGGATTTTATCAGCTAAACCTCTGGCATAAGTCCTTATAACAATGGACCTATAGTATCATGCTTTTTTAAATTGCCCAACAGAACTTCCTCTGGCATGATTTTCAGTAATGGGGACATATAACAGCATAGTCACTGAAACTAGTGACTCCTTTATAGAGTGCAACCTAATTTTCATAGTTAGGAGTTTGTAAAGAAGAACTGTGAAAATTTCCAAGGTTTTTCAGATGCAACTTTCCATTAGCCAAACACAAATGCCCAAATCAGTGTCACTCATATTGTCTATGGGACGCATCTGTGAGGAGAGATGAAAAAAGTTTCCAAAGTGTATCTCCTTGATTGCTAGGATTATTCAAGGTATTCGTGACAAGAGAGATGCCCTTTGACTTTAAGGTTGGAGATAAGAGAATGTTCTGGGTATTGCTATGGACGCGTTTTGCAAAAATACATTTAGAGAAGGTTCCCAAAGCTGTGTGACATTGAAGAAGGAATGACCTACGCACAACATCTCAATGAGGAAAGTGTGCTTGCGTGGATGTGTGTGTTGAGAAGCAGCAATCTGTCCCTCTTTCTTCAGATCTTCTCTCTTTCCAGGATCAGATCACCGCTGTTTGCAGGGGGATCATAATTTTGCAACCTATGGTCATGCTAAATATAAAAACATAAAAGTTCCCAGGAAGGGTTTCAGTACAGTTTATGTGTAACTTATGGGTGGTTACTCTTTGCAGTTAGAGGCAATGAACTTGAAGAAGAAATACTGAGGACTTGCCAAAATCTCTGCAAATAAGACTGCCACATTGATACTTGATTCTCCCACAGAGCATCCTACCACATTCCGTATTCAAGAAATTCTGTATCACACATTTGTAACAGCATCAGAGCATGTTTCCGATCGTATTAGTGCTTCGAGCACGAGCAAGTGAATTTCATCACATCCCTTCCCCTGCATATATTTCCTCCTCACCAATTAGTCCACAGGCATATTAATTAGAGTGTGGTTAATTCAGCTATCATTTCAAAAATATGTAATTCTTAGAAGTCCAGATATCAGCCAAAATTCCTTCACTCACTTGCCTCCATTCAAATATATGTACAGAGAGTGTTAAGAGTAGAGATGCTGGAGTTAGGATGACCTGGGTTCAAGCCTCAGTCTTTCACTTTTCCTCTGTGTGAGTGAGCTTCGAGGTTGGATTCAGTTTTAAAGTCTTTGTTTTCTTATCTGTAAAGTGGATGTCGTGATAGTGGCTTCGATGTGGAGGGGTGATGGCACTGACTCCACTTGCTTATGTTGCCACAGTGAAAAATAAATTTGTGGTCCACTTTCAGGATAGAAAATTTTGGATGAAACTCTTCCAGTTTGTTACCACACTTTCATTCATTCTACTCCTTAGACAAGAGAAATTTGATCTAATTGGTGTATTTGGGAGCAGGTACTGAGTATGCCCATCAGCCCCTCCCTCGCTCCATTTTTAGACCTGCCTCCCTGCGAACAGGGCACTCCAGATAGCCTGGGCCATGATCATCTTTTGGGAAAGGCTTGAAGCTGGCTAGTTGGACAAAGCACTGAGGGCACACATCTTTCTAATTCATATGAGATATCGAAAGAAGCCTACCGATGAGCCAAGCTATGTCGGATAAAAAGTGAGGGGAAGCCCTGGCCAGTTGGCTCAGCGGTAGAGCGTCGGCCTAGCGTGCGGAGGACCCAGGTTCGATTCCGGCCAGGGCACACAGGAGAAGCGCCCATTTGCTTCTCCACCCCTCCGCCGCGCTTTCCTCTCTGTCTCTCTCTTCCCCTCCCGCAGCCAAGGCTCCATTGGAGCAAGGATGGCCCGGGCGCTGGGGATGGCTCTGTGGCCTCTGCCTCAGGCGCTAGAGTGGCTCTGGTCACAACATGGCGACGCCCAGGATGGGCAGAGCATCGCCCCCTGGTGGGCAGAGCGTAGCCCCTGGTGGGCGTGCTGGGTGGATCCCGGTCGGGCGCATGCGGGAGTCTGTCTGACTGTCTCTCCCTGTTTCCAGCTTCAGAAAAATGAAAAAAAAAAAAGTGAGGGGAAAAAGTTATTTAATTCTTGCAAAATAATCTAAACAACAACGAAAAACATTAAGAGACAAAAAGATGGGCCTCAAAGATGAGTTGTGAGAACTGAAAGCTAAGATAAGAAATACAAAGCTTGGAAGAATGATGAGTGCATGATCATCAATGGACTATCGGTTATTATCATGACAACTATTTTTCTTATTGATATTACTACCACCAACATTATCTTTTTTTCCTTTTTTTTTTTTTTTTTTTATTTTTCTGAAGTTGGAAACTGGGAGGCTGTCAGACAGACTCCCGCATGTGCCCGACCGGGATCCACTGGGCATGTCCACCTGGGGGTGATGCTCCGCCCATCTGGGCCGTTGATCTGCTGCAACCAGAGCCACTCTAGTGCCTGAGGCAGAGGCCATAGAGCCATCCTCAGCGCCCAGGCCAACTTTGCTCCAATGGAGCCCTGGCTGTGGGAGGGGAAGAGAGAGACAGAGAGGAAGGAGAGGGGGAGGGTTGGAGAAGCAAATGGGCACCTCTCCTGTGTGCCCTGGCCAGGAATCGAACCTGGGACTCCTGCATGCCAGGCCGATGCTCTACCACTAAGCCAAGCTACCACCAACATTATTAATACTGCTTCTGCCGTTTTATTTTTATTGCTGTTGCATTGGCATCAGCCAAAGAGAACTGTGACTTTCCATTTGCATAAATGATTTGCACAAGAGTGAGGACATCTTTAAATGGTGTTCATTTGCTTAGTGGAGAAAAAGAAAGAAATAAAAGTGGAGGTGATATCACAGCATATGGCACCTGGGTGGGGATGCCTTTTGAGCTCATTCTGTACTCTCTGGAGGTCTCCTCTTCGTTTCTGCTGAGAACAGGGAGCAGCTGCGCTCTCAGAGGGACTGAAGGCAAGGTAGCACCCTGCGGACTTTCCTGGAGGTTGCCATCTCTCAGTGTGCTCCTGAAACCAAGGCCCTCTGACCACGTGGGCGGCCTCTGGTCCAGTGGAATCTAAATGTTTCCATTCCGTTCCAATCTGTCCATCCCTGTCTTTCACTCCCCATACCCTTCAAAAAACACACACACTCAGTAGCAAACTTCTAACCAAAAACACTGCACAATTTTTTGAGTTTCAGAGAGTAGACAAAAAGTAGTTACATTTTTCTTTGTTTCTTCACTTTCAGAAACAGTCTTATATAGATGTCAGTTTATAATGAATGTTAAGATCACTGAGAGATAGTAACAAAGGCAGCAAGGTAATATTGGCAGGAAAAAGCAGGGAAGAAAAAATGAGAAAAGAGCAAAGGTCTAAAACCACTGCAAGAGAGAAGTCATGAAAGCCACTTTTAGAATTTGTTATGGCCAAGTTTTTGTGTTACATTGTAGCAAAAGAAATTAAAACAGATATTAGAAGAAACTCTAGACTTTAGCCTGACTAACTTTCATTACTGATTAAACATGAATTTGAAACTGTAATTTTGAGATTAGATGGAGTCTAAGTCCTTGACTTAGATGTCAAGTCTTTTGTTTTCTCTTTAGGTTATTGCCTCCATATCCTTGTCTTTGTGATATCATCTGGCAGATGGTCCTCAAATTTTCTTAATAGTTTGCTCACTTAAAACACTAATTGACAATAACAAATAGTAACATGTGTTAAATATTCAACTGTATGCTAAGGACTGTTATTGACACTTCGTATGAACTAATGTACTTAGTTCTCTCAATGACCTTTTGAAGATATATATATATATATATATATTATATATATATATAATATTCTTTCAAAACTGAAAACAATTAAGGCACATGAAAAATAAACAAGTTGTCAGAATCTTAGAAACAAATAATGATACTGGATACAAATTGAGTCTGTCTCCTTCCAGAGCCCAGAATCAACCACTGTGCTAAGCTGTTTTGGACCATATATAAATGGGAACAGAAATTATTAAATAGTGGTTATAAGTTTAAGCTTCTTTAATTGTCCATCTATAACAATTTCAAGTTTTATATTTTCTGGTGTTACAGGATCAGAAGGAAGGAGAATTCAGTGTATTTTGCTAATAATGAATGCCTAGCTGGATATGGAGAGGCAGTGATATGCTCATGATAGGGTAGCAGTCCAAAGCAAGTCAGTAGGTTGAAATTATGTTTTCCATATATAAATGACCTTATAGCTCATGCTTTATTCTAACTTTGTATTTATTTTCATGCCTTCGAAAAGGATCCTGTTCTCAGCCCAGTCTAGTTGTTCAACCAGCCTCAATTCTTCTTGCCTCTTCCTTCCCTTCACCACCACATTATGTTCAATGGGGATGCACTTTTGATATTTATGACTGCATTATTCTTTAATGTGTAGGATTGTCTTGTGCAATATAAAAGCTTTCAAATTTCTGGTGTTGGTACCAAATGCCAAATAACAACCACAAATGTCTCCACAATTCCCCAATTTTCCCCAAGGGTGGCACTGTACTTGGTGAAAAACCATTGGTCCAGGTCATCAAAGCCAACCAAGGGGTGTTTCACAGAAATTCTTCATTTCTATTTACTCACATTGCTCTACCTTAGAGTGTGTAAATGACATCCCAACTGCATTTGTGACTGAAGTGGAAGTCCTCTAACATGCTTTACTAATCTAAATGTTTTCTCTGAACAATTCCTAATCTTCTTCTTCTGATATGGTTTCTGTACCTTTATTGTAATTTATGTATTTCATTGGTTGAACCCTTTTTTCAAGACAGAGAACCAGGAATGAATGCATTTTAAAATTCCATTTCTGTCCTAGCGGATAGTCCATTCATTTCCAGGAATGAAAACCATAATGTCTTCCCTTTGAGGGAAGGTGATCACTACATGTTTCACCTGTGCTAGACATTTTATATGAGTAAGCTTAATATTTATATAATATTTATATAAATTCTCCATGGCCATACTGAGGGGAAAAAAAGAAAATTGAGATTTAAAGATAGTAAATAACTTATCAATAATAACGTTTATGAAGGTGTTATTTATATAAAAATAATAACAATAGCAACAGCAACAACACAGAACCTGACTCTCCTAGGGTAACAGTACCTTCTCAGGCTTTAAATGATTGCATTTCTAAAAGTAATGTTTAGAAGATCTGGATAGTTCTATACAGAAGTTGTATGGAAGACCCATACTGGGCCCTCCCCAAAAATATCAGCTGTAATTTTGTCTATTTACTGAATAAAGCTTAATGACTACAAAAAAACAAACAAACAAACAAAAAAAACAAACCTATTCTTATACCCTGGTCATATAGTTAAGTTGTTCGGAGCATCATTCTGATATGCAAAGATTGTTGGTTCGATCCTCAGTCAGGACATGTACAGAAACAGATCACTGTTTCTGTCTCTTTCTCCTTTTCTTTCTCTCTTAAATTAGAAAAATAAATATATAAATAAAATAAAATAAAATAAAAACTTTCTGACCTATCCAGGGGCAGATACTAAAGATCTCTGGATAGACAATCTAAAACACTCTAGAAAAAAAACAACAACACTGAAGCATCTGAAATTGGTTAATTTAAACTGTCATTACTAGTTGTGTTTCCTTGGGAGTTTGGTTCTCAGTCTATTTGGAAAGTAGAAAACTGGATCAGCGACTGCTAACATTCCTACAATAGACTGAGTTTAAAGGCACTTACACTTATAAAACTTCTTCATTTAAGTACTGCCTTGACTTTGTCCCACATTTCATATAATGTTTCTGAACATATCTTGAACACAACAAAAAAGGAAAAAAAAGTTAACTCTCTTAGAAGTATGTTCATTTTTTGTGGACTGGCTGGTGGGAAGAGATGGCTTGTAAGGCTAAGGGTAAAGAGATGAATACACTTTATTGCAATGAGGACATGAAATTACAGGACAAAGAATCAGAGAGAAAAATATTGCCTTTAGGGTGACAGGCTCTCCTTGAAAGGAAAGAAAAACCAAATAATTTATTCCTGTGAAGGTACTATAGGGCTCATATTTTAGCCTGTAGAATTCCTCAGGATTGCTATAACTGAAACTTTGCAGAAAGGACCTATTAATCCTTTGCATGCTTAGCCAGTAATATTATTTATGAGGCTGTAAAAATAGGACATAAACCTTTAATGTTGCTTTTTCACACTAAAAAACTTTTTTTTCTTAAAATTTTAAGAGTATCTGCCAGTTTGATAGGGCACTTTAAGTAGATTAGAGAAGCAGATGGCTAATTTGCAATGACTAATTTTTTGCATCAACCACAGATTTGTTATTTGATGCAAACTTCAAGAACACCAGTGTTCCTTTCTAATGAAGTTGGACGATGCTCTCAATAGGAAAAAGCAAGAGTTTGTGCTGCCAAACAACAGAGGGTAGATTCAAAAGGGTCTACAAGGATAAGAAGGATGAGGACTTAAAAATCAAATCAGGAAAATCCTAGAGAAAATGGAGGCTTTGAGGAACCCAGTACTCATTACTCAATGTCAATTTTGAGAAAAGTCTCATGCGAGAATGACAAAAAGTCAATATTTTAAGAGATGAGGCAAGCAGACCTTGGTTCAAAGCTTTGGACAGCTTTTTGCCCTCTGGATAATTTGAAGTTGTCATTTGGGCATTAGTGTTAGTAAAGGTTAAATGCCAGTAGGAATAAATCTTGTGAAAAATGCTATTATAAGCATTACATTTAAAAGTGCATATAATGTGTTGAGCTCAGGGCCTGATATTTAGTAAACACTCATTTGTTAAATATTTGACATAAGAACTCACCAGGTTCTTACTTTTCTTCTTAACAGTTTCTTTTCTCCTAGAGTCTGAAAAATCTAAACAATTTGTACTCCCTTTGTTATTACCTGTCTAATTAGAAACACTGCTTTTGAGGATGATTCTTTTTGGTCATCTTTCTGTGACCCAACTCCCAGTTTGAGGCATACGAGTATTGGGAATCAGAGGGAGGATGACTCCAGGAAACCACGAAGGGATAGAAAAGAAACAGGGAGCAGTTATGGAAAACATGGCCTCTAAAGGAGTCAATCTGAGAATAAAGAAATTCTGTAGAGTTTGAGACCATTAGGCATTATGCTGGGAATAAGAAGAAGAGTTAAACATTATAATGTGATAAAGACAGAAATAGTTCTAGAAGAAGTGAAGCAAGTTTCACTGTGTTTATTATATACTACAACTGTCAATGCAGAAGGTTCTGTTGGCATTGACAGGAATAAAGAAGAAATTTCCTACTTGTTTTTTCCAGTGACCAATAAATTCCATTGATTCTTTTGAATATTAGGTATACAGAGATGACTACAACAAGGTTCTAGCTCTCATGGAGTTTCAGATTAGTTGGATAAATGGACAAAAATAAGCAAATTTGACCCTGGCCGATTGGCTCAATGGTAGAGCATTGACCCAGTGGCAGAGTGTTGACCTGGTGTGTGGAAGTTTAGGGTCCAATTCCCAGTCAGGGCACACCGGAGAGGCAACCATCTGCTTCTCCCCTCAACACCCCTACCCCAGCTTCTCCTCCCACAGCCATGGCTTGATTGATTAGAGCATGTTGGGCCTGGGTGCTCAGGATAGCCCCATGGAGCCTCTGCCTCAGACACTAAAAAGAGCTCAGTTGCGAGCAAGGCCCAAATAGGGGTTGTTAGGTGGATCCTGGTTGGGGCACATGCAGGAGTATATCTCTGTATCTCCCTGTTGATCAATTAAGTTTGTAAAATGTGATTTTTATGTTTGCTCACTTATAGTTTGCAATGGGGGCTGGGCAATGCCAGGTATATGTCTTTGAAATTGCAAATTACCTTCCTGCTTGGGAAGGGCCATTGTCTTGCTCATGTTTGCTGGAGGAGAGGTTTTTGCACCAGAAAGTTTGGCAGAGAGATGGAAGCCATGTTTGCAGAGTGAGAGCAGAGAGAATGCAGAGTGCTATAGAAGAAGCTAGTTTGTGCAGAGAGAATGAAGGTGTGCCGATGGGAACCAGAGGTGAGGAGCTTTTGTGAGCTCTGCTCAGACTGGTGGGGCCTCTGAGATCCTCTTGGTTGTGGGACTGGAGAATGTGTCAGTGGCTTTGTGAGCTCTGAGTGAATGAAGAGGGATGTGTTTTCTCTGTGTGTTGTTTGTCAGCCGGTGCGAGATTTGAATCAAGGATGGCCCACCAGTTTTTGGCTCCATTCTTTCTTTACCGTCCGCCCAAATCTAATGGGAACCTGCATGTGCATGGCCGTGACGGTGGCGACTACTGGCCATACACACCCCTACTTCTACTTATTAAAAAAAAAAAAAAAAAAGCAAATTTTAGTAATGCAATAATACAAGCACTGGATATACAAAGGACTATGGAAACAGTGCGAAGGGAGTGATAATGTTTAACTGGGAAGGAACCTGTTTTTGAAACCCTGCTGAGGCTTTTATTCACCATGCAGTTTTGGACAGGTTACTTCAGTTTCTTAGACCTTAGTTCATTATTCAATTGCTCATTTAGTTTTTATTTCCTTCTTGCCTTGAATTTTCAACAATTATTTTACAAACTTTTTCATGTGTGTTATACAGGGTTAGGAATATCTGGAGGCATTGTAATTCTGCTTAAAATATAACCCATTGGATCCACCTCATTCTTCACTAAAAGAATGTTATTGTTTTCTATCATTTATTTCATGCTGGTTATATCCAAAAGGCATTCTCTTTGTTATCAGAACCACCTCATTTATTTATTCGTCCAATCAATTCATAGACATTAGTGAACACTTGCTATGTAATAGGCATTAAAGACATGAATGGAAATATCATGGACTTTGTCCTTAAAAAGCCACTGATATAGACTAAAATGCAAAAATATTAGTATGTGATGTGATAGTGTGGACAACAGAGTCTGTGGGATTTTAAAAAAAGGGAATATCTAACTATTGTTCAAAGAAGAATGTTTGTCCCATTATTTATCCATAAAATTGTGCATTTCATTGATTACATGTCTTCAAACAATGATAAAAGCTTTGTACAGTTTATATAAAGACATGCTTAATTATGATCCAACAAATGGCAATTCAACCATCATGAGCAAATGAGAAGCTTTGGGGAGATGAGAGGAGAATTCACAGTCAATTGTGCACTAAGGCTTTCAAAGTGTGCAGTTGACCAGACTCCACCCAAAGCAGTCTATCTGTAAATCAATGAATGATAGCTATCAAGAAAAGCTTTCCTTCGACAAACATCTGTTGAACAGCTACTCAGTAAAAGCATTATGTTAAGGGCTAGAAAGAGTATAGCAATGTGTATGGCATGCTCTTTGCCCTCTGTGAGCTTCTAATCTAAGAAAATACATTTTAATATTTGTGGCTATAGAGATAGTCGCCAATATGTTTTAAGAAATCAAAAGAAAATAATCAACATGCTTTCTAGAGCAGGTAGAATTTCTGGTGAACTATGATGGTAGGATTTAGACCTGAAAAACCGGAGAATATCTCCAAGGGTAAATAGCAAGAATGAAAGCTCTAAAGGGAAATAGAGGATCTGGCTGGTGCTTCACTGGTTAGGTACCATGAGCCTGATGCTAAGCACCGTATCTTAAACATAATGCTTTATTCAATTTTTACCATAACCCCTTGATATATTATTATACCATTTTAAAGATGACGAATTCATGGGTTAGAAATTTTGAAGAGAAACGTTACCGGAGGTCACAAAGTTAATACATGTTTAAGCTAGGATTCGAACTCAATACACTGTGATATCAAAGACTTTTCACGGAGGTATCAGTAATGCAGACAGTCTAGCTGGTCCTCTAAATGGGAGTACTAAAATATGTTATTAGAAAGTCTACTTTGTCACATTATTGAGGGTCTTGAAAGATGAGCAAAAAAAAGCTTAATCTGTCTAAATACTACAAAAAAATTTTCCAAAGAAATTAAACGCATGAAAAAATATGTAAGCATATACTGCATTTATTATTATTTTTCTTGTGGGAAAGACAGAGAGAGTCAGAGAGAGGGACAGATAGGGACAGACAGACAGGAAGGGAGAGAGATGAGACACATCAATTCTTCATTGCGGTTCCTTAGTTGTTCATTGATTGATTTCTCCTATGTGCCTTGACCGTGGGCCTTCAGCAGACTGAGTAGCCACTTGCTCGAGCAAGCAACATTGGGTCCTAGCTGGTGAGCCTTGCTCAAACCAGATGAGCTTGCACTCAAGCTGGCAACCTTGGGGTCTCGAACCTGGGTCTTCCACATCCCAGTCCGATGCTCTATCCACTGCGCCACCGCCTGGTCAGGCAAGCATATACTGAATTTAACTTAGCTATGTTTCACTAGTTTAATTTATGAGATTTGGAATAATGAAACACAATACCTAGCATTACTCTTCGCAATTTTCTGAGCCTATAGCACATATCTAACAAAGATAGATGAAGAAACGGAAAAACCAATGACTAAATTCAAATAATGGCACGTATGTATATGTATTTATGTTTAAATGGAAATGCCATGTTCTAATTCCCCACCAAACTCATGAGCCTAAAGCCTAGGACAAAGAACCTCCTTTTATGAAATTCAGGTGCCACAAGAGGGTCCCAACAAAAGGAAATAAATGGATGATATCTATTTATGCTGCCATGCCAGGCAGTGACAAACTACTGATTAAGATCAAATTTGCCAGCTTAGGATGCTGACCAAAACTTGGCTCTGTCTCGAGGATGGCATTGCCAGGACATATAATTGTATTTCTGCAACATGGAAATGAACACATAGCAAGAGGATTGATTTTTGTCCTCTTCCCTGCTCTCCTCCTTTGAGGCCAGCATCACTGTCGCTTGCTGTTGATTACATTCTTACCCTTCTCGTCATCTATTCTGTTCATGTTAAATTGAGACTTCCAAAAGAGAAGTGAGAAGCATTTGTTCTCTGTTCCAATTGTGGAACTTGTCATTTAAAAAGACCAAGAGCACACACACATACAAACACGTGCATCGTGGAGATAAACACGATACACATTCATGCATTGGAAATAACCCTGCAACAAAAATAAGAGATCCCCAGTGTAGGCTGAAAATGATGAATGGAACATCATTGAGAAGTAAATTGCCAGAGGTATCGGAAGATATGTTTTGGTGATGCCAATAGTGGCACAGTCATTTATTTCAATATCTGACAACTGGAAAGTGAAAGGGAGCCCACCCCCATCACTCACTCAGGCTGCTGATTGATTGATGCCAACCTTTCTCTCCTTCCCTGGCATCCTATCATCTTCCATCCCTTTCTGACAAAATCCTCAAATATCTTCCAGCAAAGAAGTCATGCCTTAGGCAAGAGCTTCTTATAAATTTTACTAAATGGAGTGGTGATCTATAAAGGTCATGGTTGTTTTCTAACAAGCTGTCACCCAAACCAAATGCCTTTCAAATGTGACTAATTATCAAATGGGGAGATGAGGCCAGAGTCTCTCTGGAGTCAGTTAGGCAGCATGGGAGATGTCTCTGATAACATAAGGCAAGTATATAAGGAGTTCAAGGGAACACTGTGCTATAATTACTAGATATGCATTCATCCTCAGGATTCTTTTAAAACAAAATCAGGACTCCTGTCACCACAATGACAAGGGTGTGGTTTTCATGGCAGTGATGACAGCAATTTTCTTAATGCAGACACCAGCTGGAGAAATGTACTAGAGAAGAAAAATGTGTGTGCTTTTCACACTTAAGTCCGAGTTGGATTCTTAGGACGTTTCAAACCACCAATTAGAGGCAAAAGACATACAAGCAATGTAAGATGGAAGTCATCATGATTTAAGAACACAAACATAAAACTGGCAGGTTCATTATTATTTAAAATATGTGGAGGATATTCTCATTGTCACTGCAGAATATACATTCAGATAATATAGAAGGCATATATTTCTTTACTCAGGACCTGCTACCATTTTATTAGATGATATTTAAATCTCCAGTGTGTCTCCAGCAATATCTGCTTTACTCTCACCTAAAATATTAAATTAAAAACATGTTATTGAAACTCTTTTGAAAAGCTAATGATGTTTTCTAACAAAATAAAATTATATCTGAATAAACATATAATAAATATTTTCAGAGGCTTAAATCCAGGAAGGAGTCACATAAAATATTCTATCATTGCTTTTGCAAGTCTTGATATAAATCTCAGAATGTAAACTTATATATATGTGGAATATTTACAAAACAGTGATAATAAAATTCAAAAATAACTAGAATAAATATTCTCATCTAATTTTCTTGTTTTAATGATGTCCAGAATGTTTTCTCTCTGTCTAATACCAAGGAAAGAATACAAAATAATAGGTACAAAAGTATAAATAGATAATGACTATTGTACCTTTCTAGTTTACTATATTAATTTCTTCAGGCTCTGCTGTACTGTTGAAAAATAGAGGTAAACAAGAACCATATGAAATCCAAGTGCCATCTAAATAACTTACATATTTGATAGCAAAGAGAAGAAATTTAAAAATGCAAAAGAAAAGTATACCTTTCTCTAGAGGGGTACTGTATATCTTCACTGCATGCCCTGAGCTTGGCCTATTTTAAATCATGGACAAGGGCCTGACCAGGTGGTGGCACAGTGGACAGAGTGTCAGACTGGGATGCGGAGAACCCAGGTTTGAGACCCTGAGGTCGCCAACTTGAGTGTGGGCTCATCTGGTTTGAGCAAAGCTCACCAGCTTGGACCCAAGGTCACTGGCTCAAGCAAGGGGTTACTTGGTCTGCTGTAGCCCCACGGTCAAGGCACACATGAGAAAGCAATCAATGAACAACTAAGGTGTCACAATTGAAAAACTATGATTGATACTTCTCATCTCTCTCTGTTCCTGTCTGTCCCTGTCTATCCCTCTCTCTGACTCTCTCTCTCTGTTTCTGTATAAATAAATAAATAAATAAATAAATAAATAAATAAAATCATGGACAAGGACACAAACAAGAAAAAAGTAGAATCCATGTCAGGACCAAATCAAATCATTCTTATTAAAGTAACATTGGCAGAAGGTGGGGGAGACAGTGATACTTTATATCACTGTACTTACTTAGTTATTATTTATTTAGCATCTATTATACTTCAACCAGGGCAAGAATTGAAATATATAAATGAATCTTGATCCTGTCATGAAAAGGTGCTCAGTCTAATGATATAAATATATAAATATGTAAATATAAAAGGAAAACTAAGACTATAATGCTCTAATTGCTGTTTTATGAACACAAACAGATACACTGTATCTCTTTCACAGGGCAGCTGGCCCATAGCTTAGGAAGCTTAAACTTTGTTTTGGCAGCTTTTATAATGACTTAATGCAGGGAAGCTGGAAATGGCCCAGAAAAGAGCAGCAAAAATGATGGAAGCAGAGGCAGACTTCTGAAGTAAGATTAAAGAAGACAAATATGTAGTATTATTTGCCTAAGTGAGGACATACTCTCAATATTTTTATGGTATAGTATAGATATCAAAGGAATAATGTAGGATGCTTAAGCAGAATTTGAAAAGGTAAACATTTTAGTATAAATCAAGGGTAAAAATGTAATAGCAGGTGTAAACTATAGCATGAAATAATTGATTTTCTAGAAAGGGTAGAAGTGCATCTCTTGGGTCATTTGATTTTAGGTCCTTTTCTCTCCTCGCTTGACTCTAGGAAATACAAAGTTTATTTTCAATTCAGTTCCCCAGGCATTGCTTTAGGATCATGACTGTGCTAGGTGCTGAGACTAGAGTTAGGTCAAAGTAAGATAGAAGCCTGCTACAGATTGAATGATTGTGTTCCTACAAAATTCTAATGTTGAAACCTAATGCCCTATGTAGCGGTGTTAGGAGACAGGGTCTTTAGGTCATGAGGGTGGTATCCTCATGAATGAGATCAGTGCCCTTATAAGATGGGCCTCAAAGAACGCTCTCTTCCTTCTTCCATTTTCAGTTACAGCCATAAGAAAATGGCTGTCTACCAGGAAGGAGGCTCACACCAGACACAGAATCTTCAGGTGACTTGATTTTGTACTTCTAGCCTACAGAACTATGGAAATGAATTTCTGTTATTAATAAGCCATCCAGTGTGTGGTTTTCTGTTATACAGCCTGAACAACTAATACTGAGTCTTGTACTTAGAGAATTTACACTCAGAAGGAATTCTGTGTCTTCCCATCACTCCACATATATTCCACCTCCTATTGATACTTCTCTGGAGCTGAAAGAGTCCAGGTATCTCAAATTGCTTGGTGTTTGTATGGCCAGTAGTTGCCGCTGTCGTGGCCATGCACATGCTGGTTCTCATTGATTCAGGCAGGCGGTAAAGAAACAGTGGAGCCAAAAAACGGTGGGTTGTTCCTTTATTCAAGTCTCTCACTGGCCGGTGAGCAAACACACAGGGAAAACACACTTCCCTTTCATTCAGGGCTCCCAAAGCCACTGACACATTCTCCGGTTCCACAACCAGGAGAATCTTCTTCAGTTTCTCCTAGAATCAAAGGGCCCACCAGTCTCAGCGGAGCTCATAAAAGCCCCTCACCTCTCTGGTTCCCCATCTGGTTCCTCCTCCCTTCTCTTCTCTCACTCTGCAAACATGACCTCTCTCTCTCTCTTCACAAACTTTCTGATGCGAAAACTTCTCCTCCAGCAAACATTAGTAAGACAATGGCCCTTTCCAAGCAGGAGGATAATTTGCAATTTCACAGATTACACACCTGGAACTGCCCAGTGCCATTTTTTAACACTAAAAGTGAGCAAACACAAAAAATACAAATTTTACAAACTCATTTGCCCGACAATGTTGCTAGGATCAAATCAAGCATACCTTCCCCTTACCACAAAAGCATTCATCTTTCCTCCCTTCCCCACCTTCACCATACACACACTTGCACACTTTATTAAACAAAATAAGCCAGGCATTTAATATAGCAGTAGCTGTTAATTTTTTGGTAGCATGTAAAAAAACAAACAAAACAAAACAAAACTATTGTAAGGCCCTGGCCAATTGGCTCAGCAGTAGAGCATTGGCGCAGTGTGTAGAAGTCTGAGGGTTCCGTTCCTGGTCAGGGCACACAGAAGAAGTGACCAACTGCTTCTCCACACCTCCCCTTCCCCCTTCTCTCTTCCCCTCCAACAACTATGGCTTAAATGGCTCAAGCCAAGTTGGCCCCAGGCACTGAGGATGGCACCATGGCCTCGTCTCAGGTGCTAGAATAGCTCAGTTGCTGAGCAGTGGAGCAGTGGCCCTAGATGGGCAGAGCATCGCCTGGTAGGGAGCTTGTGGGGTCCAAGCACATGTGGGAATCTGTTTCTCTGCCTACCTTGCTCTCCCTTTAGAAAAAAATGATAAGAAAAATGTTTTATAAAAAAGCGAGCCTACTATCACAGTATGACAAAGTTATTTTTAAATAGCAGTATTTTCCTAAAATCAATCAGCAAATACTGTGTGTGCGTGTGCGAGTCTGTGTGCACGTGCACATAAGCACATGAGCCTGAAGGAATTTGAAAGGTCCGGGAAGCTTTATTCAGTAGCCCGACCCCCATCGTCACAGGTAAATTGAGCATAACAAAAGGCAATGCAGCATCCTGTCTGGCAGCCAGAAGAACAACAGGGTAAACAGCTGGTTCAGGGTCCCGGGTCACACCTGAGCACTGCAGGAGTCTCCTGCCCTCTCTTTGGGCCAGTGATCCCTGCTCCTCCCTCTGCGCTTAGTCACCTCCTCGGATATGTTCAGGGGTGACCTGTCTGCACTGTGGGGATTCATGCTGCCTTTCCAGTTAGAAATCATTTCTGTAAAGTTATGGTTTACCCTTGAGATAACTACAAAAAAAATAAGACTGACCAATTAACAAAGTATTCAACTCTTAGAAAAGTTCTTTCCAAGAGTTGGAATAAATGATTCCTAAAGCAGCAAGTGTGTGTGTGTGTCACATGAATAGAAGGTTAAAGTTGAGGAACTGTATACCAAGAGGGGAAAAGCACTCTGGAAAAGTAGCAAAAAAATGATAAAAAGCAACTCCAAACTGTACCTTTTATTATGGTCTGTAAAACTAATATTATTCTTATCATGATTATAATATATATATATTTATAAAAGTTGATTTTGGTAGATGTGACTAAGCCCTTTAATAACTTTAGAAATTGAGGAAAAAACAAACTGATTTTTCTTGTGTATTATGATGACTGCCTTCCCAGACCATACAGCTCCCTTTATGTGTTCCTTTGACCATGGAGCCATGGGCTTTTGTCTCTTTAGCACTCTAAAGTGAGAAATGTGTACATTTGTCCTGTCTGAGAAAACAGTCTAAATGTCTATGCAAAATTTGTACTCGACATATATTTCTGTCCAGCACACTTTTTTTTTTTTACATTTTATTTTTATTTTATTTTATTTTATTTATTCATTTTTTTTTATTTATTTATTTTTTTATTTATTTTTAATGGGGTGACATCAGTAAATCAAGATACATATATTCAAAGGTAATATGTCCAGGTTATCTTAAAGTTCAATTATGTTGCATACCCATCACCCAAAGTCAGATTGTCCTGTCACCCTCTATCTAGTTCTCTTTGTGCCCCTCCCCCTCCCCCTTCCCTCTCCCTATCCCCCCTCCCCCCGTAACCACCACACTCTTGTCAATGTCTCTTGGTCTCAGTTTTATGTCCCATCTACGTATGGAAAAATGCAGTTCCTGGTTTTTTCTGATTTACTTATTTCACTCCGTATAATGTTGTCAAGATCCCACCATTTTGCTATAAATGATCCGATGTCATCATTTCTTATGGCTGAGTAGTATTCCATAGTGTATATGCAGCACACTTTTTTAAAGTTTGAGAATTATAGGCTTCCGCTAGAGCCCTACTTCGGCCAGCAGCCTCACCACGCCCACTGTATTACACAGCTCTGATTTACTCATTTGGAGTCTACCTGGCCCCTGTAGACAGTGGAGCTGGAGATGGCTGATCCAGTCTAGAATGAGCCTCTTACTATGCTCTGATGTGCCAGATCCTGGTTTTGGCCAGAGGGCAGATATCTGTGTGGCTTTCAGCTAGTCCCATTTCTACTGAAATCCTTGTAGCACTCGGATTTTCCTATCAGTAAAGTGAGAAAAAGTATATATTTCTCAGTCCCTTTGCTAGAAAAGTTTCTCTTTATAGAATAATATCAGCTAATCAATGTTAAATAATTACAGAATTAGAAAAATCATATATTTTTTTAAATTTTAAAGCAGTAATAGATTTAGACAATGATCACCTTAAATCTGTTAGGTGAATCGCTGATGGGAATTATATAACAGATGGTTCTTCCTGAGGACCATCTAATCCCACTGACCAATCTTAATGTCCTCACAGGAGAAAAATCAGATGCCTCCTGCAGGAAGCAGAGAGCACCAATGATCAATCATGTGTGCCAAAAGACCAGAGATCTTTAACTACATAAATGCTTTCTCCACAGAAACTATCTCTGTGCTTGTTCATAGATTATACTTGAGCAGTTCTGTCTTTGGGAAAAGAGTTGAGAGACAAAAACCAATGGGAATCATCTTGAAATAAAGAACATCATTTTAGAAACGAAAAAGAGAAAAAAGTGGACTTAAATTTAAATCCATATGAAAACAAGATTCCATTTTCATAACTTCATTTGCACAGAACTTTTCAATAAAATACAATGTATACATTGAAGTGCAGTGTTCTCTTATAATTATCTGCTACCCTAAAATAGATGGTAGTTAACTGGGAAGCATTAAATAAACTAAAAGCATCATTGTTTTCCCTCTTCTCATTAAACTGTTAAACATATTCTGTGACTTACTCACAAATCAACAAAAGACACGGGAGCAGCTTACTTGTATTAGAAAACAACCTCAGGCTACTCGCCTTCCTGAGTCAGCCGGAGAGACTAACAGATTGGTCTGGTTAGTTGTATAAACTCAGTCTTTGTACTAGAAACCCAAAACTTACATGAAGACAGGAAAATTAAACATAGACTCAGAGACAAAAGGATTGAAGATGGGAAGGTGGTCAGGCACTTAACTCTCAAGAAGGAACTAATTCTCAAAGAGATAGAAGATTCTTCGCAGATCTGTACAATTTCCTCCAATAGCCCTCTTCCTCCTCTTCCTCCAGCCTGTCCCACCTTGTGCATCTCATCCTTCAGATTTTGTCCTTGCTCCATTCTATTGAGGCAGGACAGAAAAGAATTAGGAAAAAATCTTGACAAGTGGAATGAGGAAGTAGGAGCCAAAATCACAGGTCAATAAACCACTGGGTTCTCTCTCCATGCATGATCAGAGGGAAACAGTTTATGGCAGGAAACCCCTGCTGTGATCGCAGAAGTCAAAGACAAGACCTAGCTCAAACCATATCAATCCAAGATGGAGGAAAAACTGACCAGAGAAAACCCCAGAGCTTACTATACTGTATCATTACTATGAAAACCAACACAAGTAGAAGGGCCACGCCCACCCCCAAGAGCAAACCCCGTGATGCTTCCAGAACAGATCATATTAGGAACAAGGCTCCCTCCCAACCAGAAGGCAGAGTCAGAATTTGGTGCCACAAAGCTTAGAAAACCCATCTTTAGGAAGATATAAAATCCAAGAACTGACTGACCATGCGTATGTGCAACTCACTCGAGAGTTCACCAAAGGCCACTCAGATGTCTGCTTACCTTTTTTCTTTCACATTGAGTGACAGCAGCACCCGTGTCCCGGCCTCTTTTTCTCTGACTAAATAAAACTTGCTTACTTCTCATTCTGACTCACTCTTAAACTATTTGCTGCTGGAGTCAAGAATCTGGGTTTCTCTGGCCAGCCATCAGCACAGAACCCGATCTGGTGACACCGAGAATTTTCTTTTTTTTTTTTTTTTTATTATTATTACTGATACTCAGTTTCACCCACTTAATTAGGGCAAAACTAGTACAGAATGAAGGGAACAGGGATTGTTTGATTCACTACCAGACCTCAAATCATCAAATACAAGAGTTTATATAAGATTCTGGAAAGAAAACCTGGACATTCTCAATACATTTTTTTTTCGTCCACAAACACTATTGCCCCAAATTCTGTTTTCTCTTTAGACTCAGTTTTCTTCCACTCATTGAAATTGATGATGCTTCTTTTTGGTAAAGTAGGGTTAATGTTGATACCAGCAATAGGAGTTATTCTGAGGATTACATTAGTTAATTCATGAAAAGTGCTTGGAACAGCACATAGTAAGCACTTGTTAATTGCTAGCTAGTGGTTATTATTAGTATTATAAATTATTATTGATGTAGTTATTATTATTATTATTATTACTATTACAAATGGTGATGGAAAGAGACTTGAGGTGGTCAATATATAATACCACTACAAGTGATATGTTATAGAATTGTATACCTCAAAACTATATAAATTAATTCACCAAAGTCACTCCAAAAAAGTCAATAAAAATAAAATAAAGTATATAAAAATTTTAAAAAATATATATCTATTCTCAATAAAACAATGTGATGATAAATAACTCTGATATTTACTTCCAAAGTATTTGAATCTAGAAAGCTTTGGTCATTTAATCAATAAGACAGGCATTAAATTTGAGGTGCTGCCACTTGTTAGATATATTACTTGAACAATGCTACCAGATATCTTTGAGTTTGTTGTCTAGACCAAGACTTGTGATAAACTTACAAAGATCATATATAAAGCTACGGTGATAGTTAAATGAGATTTCTGACTTAAGACCTCCTAGCAACGCCTGCTACATATTCAGGCCTTATCCCTAAAGAAGTTTGCTCCGGTGCTGGGCAGTCAGACACATCTGGATTCCAAGCCTGGCTCTTTCTCTTCCCATATGATTCAGGCAGGTGCCCCTCTTCTCTGACCTGCTGCGTCCTCCCTTGTAAAAAGCCCAAGTTTGTTGGGAAATGCCTATGGCAGCGCTTGGAGTTTAGAAAGCTCTCACTGCATGACAGCTATTGATCAATGCGTTACTCCCCTATGTTTCTGAGGCTGGACTGACTGTATCACATTTGGGGAAAAGAAATGGCAAGACTCCTCCCACCACACAAACAAGCTATTCTCTCACCCAATTTAGAAATCAAGACTGTTTTCTAAAATATTTAATTATTTCTTTGCCTTACCCCAGGTGAACGAAAGAAAACTTTATTTTATGGGTGGAGGAAAAGAGTCTGAGGTCAAAGGGAGGAAATACCCCTATAGTACCTATCTTCACAGACGGCGTGGACAAGTGGGGAAGGCTTCCTGCAGCCACTTGAGCTGGGACCAAGAGCGGCTCGTTCCTCTCCTTGCCCAAGCTCTTGAGCGCTGCAGTGCTTTCCCGTTTCCTAGGAGCCCTGGTCTCTAGGGAGATTCACAGCAGAACACTTTGCTGACCTCTGGAAAAGCAAGTTTAACACTTCCAGAGATAGAAAGGCAGGGGATAAAAGGTCCAGTCCCCCCACCACCACCTCTAGAGAGATACTAGGAACATCAAATTAATCAAAAGAGAAGATTGTGCATCTGTCCATAGTCTCCCAACGTTCCTTATGTTTGGCCAATGGTGTTCTAAAAAAATTTTTTTTTTACAGTAAAAAAGAGCCTGACCTGTGGTGGCGCAGTGGATAAAGCATCCACCTGGAGATGCTGAGGTCGCCGGTTCAAAACCCTGGGCTTGCCTGGTCAAGGAACATATGGGAGTTGATGCTTCCAGCTCCTCCCCCCTTCTCTCTCTCTGTCTCTCCTCTCTCTCTCTCTCTCTCTCTCTCTGTCTCTCCCTCTCCTCTCTAAAATGAATAATAATAATAATGAAAAAAATAATTGAAAGTAAAAAAGAGGAGGAGTGACGTCACGGAAATGGCGCCGTGAGAAGCGCGTCCGACAGCTCTCCCCTAAATCACAACAAATTTATCAACTAGAAACAGAAAAATTTATCCTCGGAGCATTCCGGAGTTCCACACAAACTGAAAGCAAAAGGACTGTTATCACTTGAATCTGAGAGACGAGGGTGTGGAGGAAGCTACCGCAGCGACGCTCATTCAAGCCGCCAGGGAGTGCGCCCGCGGTGAGTCAGCCCATATACTTGGGAACCGCAAGCCGCCGCTCGCGGCCGCGAGCCCGCGAGCTGCCGTGAACCCCCGCGAACCGCCACCGCAAGCTGCCGCGAGCCCCCGCGGAACCGCCACCGCGAGCGGCCGCCGCGCGCGCGCCCGGTCCGGTTGAGCACTGCTGACGTTCCCAGCGGCCCGCACACTGCGAGTGGGGGTCGCCGGCCACCGGTGCCCTGAGCGCCCCATTTGCGCGCGTGCCTTGGGCATTCCACGCGCCCAGGGCGCCCTACTGGCCCGCACACCCAGGGGGCTCCATTATCCTGCACCTGGTGCGGTCCAGCCGCCAGCGGCGGGGCGAGCGGGAGAGGCTTGGGAGATTCTCTCCGTGGGCGGGGCACCTCACCCAGCCATTCAAGCTAACAATCAAGCGTTGGGGGAGGGGTGCGCGCAGGCAGCCTAAAATACCTTCTGAAACACAGCTGCGACCCAATCACTGAAATTAGCTTAACTCATAAAATCTGCGCACCCTCGGTTCTAATTGATAAGATCTCTCTCAGTTCAGCGATCCAAGACAAGAGGCGTGATATTTTTTAGTGCCTCTCGCTAAAGGGGCGGGGGCAACTTCTGATTGATAGAGCCTCCATATTCAGGGATAAACGCTAACAAGAAGGACTTGGCAGATAATAAGGTCTATACTACACTAGTCGTAAGCAGAGACTAGTGCCTCTTCTTCCCTGCAAAAACAGGCTACAAAGTGTGGAAAGCCTGGGTTGAGAGGTCCAACTAAATGATAGGCGCTGAACAGTCACCTTGACAACAATTGACTCCCACCCCTGCCTGATTACACTGGAGGCCCTGACTCTCAGAGCCTTTCCCAAAGCCTTGCACTGAGTGGGGATAGAGTGGGGATTTCCCAGCTCTTTGAGCCTCTTACTCCCCAGGCAGAAGCAGTTGCAGCCTTATAGCTGGATCACCAGGCTGCTAATTCAGAAAGGGGGGACTAGGAGAGACAATCCAGGAAAGCAAACTCTCTCATCGTTGGACCCTGCAAACGCCAACAAGCCTTTACTTCCAGCAAGACTAAAGCCAATTATATGACATTGCCATAGAATCCCATCAACTGCAAATCCCTAACTAAGAGTGACACAGGGGCAGAGCCTGGGGTACAGAGTCACCGACTAGGAAGAGGGAGAGAAAAGAAAAAGGAAGAAGTTAACCTCTCAAAATCAAGGAAAACCCACAGACTTTACAACTTGATCCACTAATTTTTTTTTTTGTTGTTGTTGTTGTTGTTGTTGCTTGTTTCTTCTATCTTTTTGCCTTTATTTCCTCCACCTCGGTCCTTCTATTCTCTGCCCATCTTATGCTTCCCCTTTCTTGAACTACACTACCCATGAGTGTTGCATTTTATTTTTCTTCTTCATCCTCACCCTCCTTTAAGGTAATACTCCAAAACAATTAACTCTCACTCTCTCCTCTCTTGTTTTTTTTTTTTGTCTTGCTTTATTTTGATTTTTTCTCCTATTTTATTTCTTCCTTCGTTTTTCTCTTTTTCTTATTTTTTTCTTTCTATTCGTTTTTTCTTTTCTCATTTTACTTTCCTCCCATATAATCCTCAATCACGAACAAATTAGTTAATTTGGGACTCAAGGCTTTTTTTTGGTTTTATTTCTCTTTTTTGCTTTTCTTTTTATTTTTTTTCTCTCTTGTTTGTTTATTTTTGTGGCATTTTGGGTCCTCCCAACCCAAGGTCTCCATTGTATTTAGTCTTCGCTCCACTTAATACAACAGATTTTTACTTATTATTTTTATTTTTTCTTCTTTATTATTTTTTTTGGTCCTTTTTTCTGATTCCCTCTTATCCCTCTCATTATATCTCTTAGTTGACCATCACTTACAAGCAAATCATCTTATGCTTGTCTAAGATTTTCTTCCTTTTTTTTTTTTTTTTTTTGCATTTAGTAGGTCCCTACTCCCTTTTTTTGCCCCTTGAACTCTTCACCCCAAATCAGGCCCTCCATTATAGGCACGATATTTCCCTGAGGAGGGGAGAGGAGGGAAAGAGAAGAGAGAAAAAAGGGGGAAATAATAAATTATTACTGTTTTTTTTTGTGGGGTGTTTTACCCTTTTTTTTTTTTTTTTTCTTTTTACTCTTTATTAATTCTAATTAGTGCTATCAATAAGACCACCCTCAGATGCCGATAAGAAAGAGGAAATAGAATATTATGGATACAAAAGAAAGAGAGGTAACACAAATAGATGTGGAAAAATCTATGGAGAAAAGACTTAACATATTGGAAGCCTTGGAGCTAAATGACAGAGAATTTAAACTAGAAATCTTAAAAATACTCAGAGATATACAAGAAAACACAGAAAGGCAATATAGGGAGATCAGAAAACAACTCAATGAACACAAAGAATATATTACCAAGGAAATTGAAACTATAAAAACAAATCAAACAGAAATGAAAAACTCAATTCACGAGCTGAAAAACGAGGTAACAAGCTTAGCTAACAGAACAGCCCAGATTGAAGATAGGATTAGTGAAATAGAAGACAAACAACTTGAGGCACAACAGAGAGAAGAAGAAAGAGACTCAAAAATAATAAAAAACGAGAAAGCCCTACAGGAATTGTCTGACTCCATCAGAAAGAATAACATAAGAATAATAGGTATATCAGAGGGAGAAGAGAAAGAAAATGGAATGGAGAATATACTCAAACAAATAATAGACGAGAACTTCCCAAGCCTGTGGAAGGAACTAAAGCCTCAAATTCAAGAAGCAAACAGAACACCAAGTTTTCTTAACCCCAACAAACCCACTCCAAGGCACATCATAATAAAGATGACACAAAACAATGACAAAGAAAAAATTCTCAAGGCAGCCAGGGAAAAGAAGAGTACAACATATAAAGGAAGGCCTATTAGATTATCATCAGATTTCTCAGCAGAAACTCTACAAGCTAGAAGAGAGTGGACCCCAATATTTAAAGCCCTGAAAGAGAGGAACTTTCAGCCAAGAATACTATACCCATCAAAGCTATCCTTCAAGTATGAAGGAGATATAAAAACATTCACAAATACAGAAAAGATGAGAGAATTTATCAACAGAAAGGCCCCACTCCAGGAAATACTAAAGGGGGTTTTCCAACCAGATTCAAAGAACAAAAGAAAACAACACCACAAGTAACAGCTCCACCAAGAACACAATAAAACCAAACTTAAACTGTGACAACAAAGGAAAAAAAGGGGGGAGAGGATGGAGATTAACAGTAGCAAAGGATGATGAAGTGCAGAAATACTTATAAGATAGGGTACTACAATGAATATGGTAGGTACCCTTTTCATTACTTAATGGTAACCACCCTTAAAAAAACCACCACAAAAACACTTGACTTAAAAAAGGTAGCAACAGAGGAAAGAAGTATGGAACACAAACAAACAAAAACAAATGATAAAAAAACAAAAGAGAAGAATCAAACTAGATACAAAACTAACAGAAAGCAATTTATAAAATGGCAGTAGGGAACCCACAAGTGTCAATAATTACACTAAATGTAAATGGATTAAACTTACCAATAAAAAGACACAGAGTAGCAGAATGGTTAAAAAAGAAAATCCAACTATATGCTGCCTACAAGAAACACATCTAAGCAACAAGGATAAAAACAAATTCAAAGTGAAAGGCTGGAAAACAATACTCCAAGCAAACAACACCCAAAAAAAAGCAGGCGTAGCAATACTCATATCTAATAATGCTGACTACAAGACAGAAAAAGTACTCAGAGACAAAAATGGTCATTTCATAATGATTAAGGGGAAGTTGAATCAAGAAGACATAACAATCCTTAATATATATGCACCAAACCAAGGAGCACCAAAATATATAAGACAGCTACTTATTGACCTTAAAACAAAAACTAACAAAAATACAATCATACTTGGAGACCTCAATACACCGCTGACGGCTCTAGATCGGTCATCCAAACAGAGAATCAATAAAGATATAGTGGCCTTAAACGAAATACTAGAACACCTGGATATGATAGACATCTACAGGACACTTCATCCCAAAGCGACAGAGTATACATTTTTCTCTAGTGTACATGGAACATTCTCAAGAATTGACCATATGTTGGGCCACAAAGACAATATCAGCAAATTTAGAAAAATTGAAATTGTACCAAGCATATTTTCTGATCATAAAGCCCTGAAACTAGAATTCAACTGCAAAAAAGAGGGGGAAAAACCCACAAAAATGTGGAAACTAAACAACATACTTCTAAAAAATGAATGGGTCAAAGAAGAAATAAGCGCAGAGATCAAAAGATATATACAGACAAATGAAAATGAAAATACGACATATCAGAATCTCTGGGATGCAGCAAAAGCAGTAATAAGAGGAAAGTTCATATCACTTCAGGCCTATATGAACAAACAAGAGAGAGCCGAAGTAAACCACTTAACTTCACACCTTAAGGAACTAGAAAAAGAAGAACAAAGACAACCCAAAACCAGCCGAAGAAAGGAGATAATAAAAATCAGAGCAGAAATAAATGAAATAGAGAACAGAAAAACTATAGAAAAAATCAATAAAACAAGGAGCTGGTTCTTTGAAAAGATCAACAAAATTGACAAACCCTTGGCAAGACTCACCAAGGAAAAAAGACACAGGACTCAAATAAATAAAATCCAAAATGAAAGAGGAGAGATCACCACAGACATCATAGAAATACAAAGAATTATTGTAGAATACTATGAAAAATTATATGCCACCAAATACAACAACCTAGAAGAAATGGATAAATTCCTAGAACAATACAACCTTCCTAGACTGAGTCATGAAGAAGCAGAAAGCCTAAACAGACCAATCAGCAGGGAGGAAATAGAAAAAACTATTAAAAATCTCCCCAAAAATAAAAGTCCAGGCCCAGACGGTTATACTAGTGAATTCTATCAAACATTCAAAGAAGACTTGGTTCCTATTCTACTCAAAGTCTTCCAAAAAATTGAAGAAGAAGCAATACTTCCAAACACATTTTATGAGGCCAACATAACCCTCATACCAAAACCTGGCAAGGATGGCACAAAGAAAGAAAACTACAGACCAATATCTCTAATGAATACAGATGCTAAAATACTAAACAAAATACTGGCAAACCGAATACAACAACATATTAAAAAAATAATACATCATGATCAAGTGGGATTCATCCCAGAATCTCAAGGATGGTTCAACATACGCAAAACGGTTAACGTAATACACCATATCAACAAAACAAAGAACAAAAACCACATGATCTTATCAATAGATGCAGAAAAGGCTTTTGATAAAATACAACACAATTTTATGTTTAAGACTCTCAACAAAATGGGTATAGAAGGAAAATATCTCAACATGATAAAGGCCATATATGATAAACCATCAGCCAACATCCTATTAAACGGCATAAAACTGAGGACTTTCTACCTTAAATCAGGAACAAGACAGGGTTGTCCACTCTCTCCACTCTTATTCAACGTGGTGCTAGAAGTTCTGGCCAGAGCAATCAGACAAGACAAAGAAATAAAAGGCATCCATATCGGAAAAGAAGAAGTAAAGCTATCACTTTTTGCTGATGATATGATCCTATACATCGAAAACCCGAAGGACTCCACAAAAAGATTATTAGAAACAATAAACCAATACAGTAAGGTCGCAGGATACAAAATTAACATACAAAAGTCCATAGCCTTTCTATATGCCAACAATGAAATATTAGAAAACGAACTCAAAAAGATAATCCCCTTCACGATTGCAACAAAAAAAATAAAATACCTAGGAATAAACATAACAAAGAACGTAAAGGACCTATATAATGAAAATTACAAAGCATTGTTAAGGGAAATCGAAAAAGATACAATGAGATGGAAAAATATTCCTTGTTCTTGGATAGGAAGAATAAATATAATCAAAATGGCCATATTACCCAAAGCAATATACAAATTTAATGCAATTCCCATCAAAATCCCTATGAGATTTTTTAAAGAAATGGAGCAAAAAATCATCAGATTTATATGGAACTATAAAAAACCCCGAATAGCCAAAACAATCCTAAGGAAAAAGAATGAAGCTGGGGGCATTACAATACCTGACTTTAAACTATATTATAGGGCCACGATAATTAAAACAGCATGGTATTGGCAGAAAAATAGACACTCAGACCAATGGAACAGAATAGAAAGCCCAGAAATAAAACCACATATATATGGTCAAATAATCTTTGATAAAGGGGCCAACAACACACAATGGAGAAAAGAAAGCCTCTTCAACAAATGGTGTTGGGAAAACTGGAAAGCCACATGCAAAAGAATGAAACTCGACTACAGCCTGTCCCCGTGTACTAAAATTAATTCAAAATGGATCAAAGACCTAAATATAAGACCTGAAACAATAAAGTACATAGAAGAAGACATAGGTACTAAAATCATGCACCTGGGTTTTAAAGAACATTTTATGAACTTGACTCCAATGGCAAGAGAAGTGAAGGCAAAGATAAATGAATGGGACTACATCAGAATTAAAAGTTTTTGCTCAGCAAGAGAAACTGATATCAAAATAAACAGACAGCCAACTATATGGGAACTGATATTTTCAAACGACAGCTCAGATAAGGGCCTAATATCCAAAATTTACAAAGAACTCATAAAACTCAACAACAAACAAACAAGCAATCCAATAAAAAAATGGGAAGAGGACATGAACAGACACTTCTCCCAGGAAGAGATACAAATGGCCAACAGATATATGAAAAGATGCTCAGCTTCATTAGTTATTAGAGAAATGCAAATCAAAACTACAATGAGATACCACCTCACCCCTGTTAGATTAGCTATTATCAACAAGACGGGTAATAGCAAATGTTGGAGAGGCTGTGGAGAAAAAGGAACCCTCATTCACTGTTGGTGGGACTGTAAAGTAGTACAACCATTATGGAGGAAAGTATGGTGGTTCCTCAAAAAACTGCAAATAGAACTACCTTATGACCCAGCAATCCCTCTACTGGGTATATACCCCAAAACCTCAGAAACATTGATACGTGAAGACACATGTAGCCCCATGTTCATTGCAGCACTGTTCACAGTGGCCAAGACATGGAAACAACCAAAAAGCCCTTCAATAGAAGACTGGATAAAGAAGATGTGGCACATATACACTATGGAATACTACTCAGCCATAAGAAATGATGACATCAGATCATTTACAGCAAAATGGTGGGATCTTGATAACATTATAAGGAGTGAAATAAGCAAATCAGAAAAAAACAAGAACTACATGATTCCATACATTGGTGGAACATAAAAATGAGACTAAGAGACATGGACAAGAGTGTGGTGGTTACCAAGGGTGGGGGGGGACGGAGGACATGGGAGGGAGGGAGGGAGAGTTAGGGGGAGGGGGAGGGGCACAGAGAACTAGATAGAGGGTGACGGAGGACAATCTGACTTTGGGCGAGGGGTTTGCAACATAATTTGATGACAAAATAACCTAGACATGTTTTCTTTGAATATATGTACCCTGATTTATTAATGTCATCCCATTATCATTAATAAAAATTTATTAAAAAAAAAAAAAAAAAAAAAAGAAAGTAAAAAAGAAAAAAAAAAGAAAAAAAATTTAATTAAAAAAAAAAAAAACTTCCCTAGCAATTTGATTATTAGGTCACTTCAGGGGAGGCAATTTAAGAAACCAGCGAATGCTGCTGGGGGAAGGAAAATGATAACACGCAACGCTAATATAGCACCTTTCTTCTTCAAAGCACTTTAAAAACATGAAGTAATTAGGCCAATTAAAACTTGAAAAAGTAGCCTATTTAGACGCAATCTTCTTTTCACATACAGTGCATCTGCTGGAAATGACTCTCGCCTTGTTTTCAATGCAGAAGATGCTCACAGGGAAACAAGACACCCATAAATAACCAGCGGGGATGAATTTTAGAAGGATCTAGGTCTAGAAGCATTTAAGGCAGACAAATCAAAAGTTATATTTTCCACATCTTGATTCTCCCCAGAGATTCCCTACCACACGGTCTGGGTAGGTAAACACCTCCTGTGAGTGCCAGACAGTTATGGAGGATGAAATCAGCAGACAACAAGGATGAAGAGTCTGGGGAACGAATGGGCAGCAGCCCCGAGGTATGCCTCTGCATTGTACGCTAATGCCCAAAGAGGCATCCTAGAGGAACTGCGCAGAGGGGCATGGTGGAATGAATTAGAAAGTGTTTTAAATTGGAAGGAAGGAAATTTAAGTCCTCATTCAGGTTGAAACACTAATTCACAATGTGACTTGGGAAAATCATTTTATCTGTTTAGGGTTTTGGTCTCCAAACGTGAAATGAACTGTTGGATTAGAGCCATGTGTATGTTCAGTGTATGTTCTGGAGGTAATGTGGGTCCCCAGTGACGGTCAGTAAAAGCTCTGAGCTTCTCTGGTTCAGGAAGAGCCACAACATTTTAATTCATTCAGATGTTGGATTTTGATGAGCTGAGGGCAGTTCCATGTTTAATTAAGTAAGAAAATCACTGGAGTGGATGATCCCCAAATTCTCGTGCAACTGTGATATTCTGTGATGCTATGAAAGTTTCCAAACCCTGTTACAAATAGGATGTATTTCAATGAAAACTTTCGTTAATTACCTTAACCTGCTAGGATCAGAGAAAGAGATAAAAAACATGAGTTCTCTATTGCACTGCAAATGAGGGGTAAGGAGGGTTATTTTTCTTTGATTTGTCTAGGCTAGCAGGTGTGAGCAGAGGCCCCAAACAGGTCTCTGTGCTTGGTTCCAGGTTCTCTCCCTGCCCACAGCTGAGTGATTCTGATCACCTTGGCCTCAAAATGTAGATTTGGGGAGGAACAGGGAGCTCCATTATATCCTCCAATCTGGCCATTTTCAGAGTGACTTATATAAAGCTGTTAGTATCATTTCTCTGATTTCTGAGTACGCCCACCTTCTGACCTAGAGCCCTGAAGGAGTAGAGGAATAAATGCAAGAATCTGGGCAAATAATCCCCCCTCCACTGCTAGCAGTGTCCCCATTTTTTTTTCTGGAATCCAGGCTGCTTTAGGGGACCCTCTTGACACTGCACTCCAGAAAACTGGTCTGTTAATAGAACATGTCAGGAATCCCCCGAAAAGGTACGACTGATCTGCATTGCAAACAGGGAGGCTGAGACAGAAAGGGCAAGTGCACAGCACTCCAAAGTTCGGGTGCTGAAGGCAAAAGCAAAAGATCTGGCTGGATGAATTGAACTCCCGACTTTCTCCATCCCCAAACTGCTTTTCAATTTAAGTTGCATAAAATCAAGGGAAATAAGTTTTGCTTTCTGTACTGGCTGTTCACTTAACTCTTTTTCTGCAGAAACTCACAGCTGGGCGACAAAGTAACCAATGGAAGGAGTGTAGGTTTGAAGTCAGGGCACCTGTCTCTCAAATTAACATGTGAAATGACTTCATGAAAGTCACAGTCAAAACTATGATGTCTCAAAGCTTTTTTTTTTATTTACAAGAGTATGAGTATTAATACCTACTCAACTACTTTATAACACTATTATATGACTTTAACATATTATTTGTGGGAACACACAACAAAATTACTTTAAACTGCTCTACCCACTAGGCTAGTGTTATTTAAGATGTTTCCGTCTCTAAGGTTTTCCATCTTTTAGGGCATGGCAACTGAGTAATGGGCCACAGTAACGAGTTTTCCAAGAGCACAGATTTCCCCAGTGAAAACAACGGATTCCTAATTCCAGATGGAAAGTTTTTTGGCATTTCCTTAGAGCATATCAGTAGTGGATTAAAATAGCAATAGATGCTTCTTACTGAGTAAAAGTCTAGCAACTCATTTATAGGGTCTATCCGCACTCTAATTAAAATAGCACAATTATCTGGGAAATTGTGAGGAAAAGCCGCCAATACTATTGACTGTTTTCTGCAAAGTCAACAATCACAGGAACTGTTCAGTAACAACCCTTAATGCCCATATGCAGGATATAAAAGCGAAATAGTAAGTTATACCTGCAGAATATTAGAGAAGATTCCAATAGTGACTAGAAAAAAAAAAAGCTAACAATGAGCCATAGAGCTGTGAAATCAACAAAGGACATGAGTTTAAACAGGCTCACCTAGGCAAAAGTCAACTGCTGATTAAAATAAACATCTCCCTTTCTATTATGAGCCTAGGCTCAGAAGCAGCGAGGTGACTGAATGCAGGATATTGTGATGTCTCCTAAGTCTCAGAAGACATCTAGTAACTCTTGAAAGGGCAGGTTTCTTACTAGAAAACAATACCCAAGATTTTGGCCTATGCCTAAACTTACTTCCTCAGTTGTCCCTGGCAATAACGGAGATCAGCTAATCCGCACAGGCCCTCTGGGTACGGATTTGAAGTTTATATTCCCAGCCCTAAAAGGCATCCATTTTTTTTTCCAGATGGAACCCATTGTTTGGCTTTTACCAACTTTTAGATCTCTCACTCTCTATTGACCTAGCTTTCCTATCAAATGCCATCTCCACTTAGGCAAGTCAGTACTAGATTTGTTTTTGCTTCTGTAGTTTCATTGAAATATAATTGACATATAATATTGCAGGAGGCCACAGAAATAATGATTTGATATTTGTACATATTTACAAAATAATCACCACAATAAATTTAATTATCATCAGTCACTTCATATAGTTGCAATTTCTTTTCTTGTGATGAGAACTTTTAACCCTCTACTCTCTTAGCCACTTTCAAATATACAATACTGTAGTGTTAACTATAGTCACCACGCTGCACCTTTAAAATTTTTTTAATTAAAAATTTTAATTTATTGTGTTAACATGGATTCAAGTGTCCTACTCAATATAAGACCCTTACCCCACACCTATGTGCACCCCATTTTACCCCCATTACCCCTCCCTTTGAGTCCCTCTCTCCCTTCCCCCTGGGATTTGCTGTCCTGTTATCTGTATCTATATGTTATGTACCATGCTATACCTTGATCCTCCAAACTTATTTAGTATGTTATAACTGGATTGTTTTACCTTTGATTGTCTTTACCCATTTCTCTCACCCTTCACCCCTCCAAATAAACTAAATATTTTATTTGTCTAAAAGAACATACCCCAAAGACCCATTTTATACAGATTGTATATATTAATATTGCTTAATCCTGGCCTTTTCCTCTCCATTGCTGTGGCTGCTCTATCTAATATTTCTTTTCTCAAGAAGAACCGTACGCATTCATTATTTTATGTCGTATATTCTCAGAGAGTTATCTGGCTAGTTCAAAAGTTATTCCCTAATTAATTCTATCTAGCTTCATTCCTTGCCCTCTCCTAGGTAAAATCTAATGCTACATGTTAGAGAAGGCACTTTTCCCCAAGATTAGCAGATTTACGTAGACACATCTGAAAGCTGACCTGTTTGCCCCTGAGACACACTTATTAACTTCTTCAGAAGTGTGGGGAAGCATGGGAATCTTTTAAGCCTATTGTTTAGCAACAAAATATGACACTACACACACACATGTTATAGCTGTTTTGAAAATAAACAATGATTCCCAGAGACAACCAAATCAACTAAGAATTCTATAATACCTACTTTTATTACAGTTTTATAATTTAGTTAATCTTACCAACTTCAAGAAGAAATTCAACTTATACCTCTTCTTAAATACTATTTAACCTAGGGGTCTTTGACTTGGATTGGCTTTTGATCTAAGAGTAGGTTTCACTGGCTTTTGAACAACCTGAAATTACACACGTTATTTGTGAGTGTGTGTGTATCTGTCTTATTTATGAAAAATTTCTGGGGAGTGTTACTGACTGTATTCTCAGTTTTTATGATGTCATCATGACTTCCTAAAAGGTTACTAACCACTAATAAACCATCTATGATTTAACTTATGACCATTCAGTCTTTAGTCTGTAAAATGACACAATTATTCTGACTCCACGTATTACTCTAACCTATAATCTTCTTTCTAAAGGTAAGAGGGAGTTAAACAGAAGAAAATGTGCTCCTCTCAATGATGCATGATAATAAATAATATTGTTTTACAAACCTGGCGTTCATGTTTCCCACTTCTGTAGTAAAAAAGAAAAGACTCAGAAACCAAAGTGAAAACGCTCTTTCTGTTAATCCAAATTCGGAGGGACCGAATTATGGAAGACAGAAGCAAGGTCCGTCGTTTACACATTAAAGCTTTATTGTCTAGCTTGGCCAAGCGGCGGGAACTCCGACAGAAATCTGACAGAGAGCGCGCCGGCCCTTTGTTTTACTTAGTTTTTATAGTTTTGTAAGTGGGAAGTACAGAAGCAAAAATTGCAATTAGGAGCCCCTTACCGCTATTGGTTATAGTCATATGTCCTTTAACATGATAGGACCACGTTCAATTTGCAAACCATACATCATTTTGGAGAAAACAAAATTTACAAGCCAACACAATGGTAGAAAGATGTCTCTTTACATATTAAAGGCATTCCTATATTATCTAGTGTTTATCTGCTATCTCTCTGTCCAGAGTCACACACGCATTTACATAGGAGAGGTAGTTTCGGTGGGGACAAATGCCCGCAAATGACTCATTGCTATAAGAAAAGGTTTATTTTGGCTTTTCTCTTCCTGCACCTGGCTAGACATTCACCCCTTTCCCCACAGGTGTGGTGGAATGTCTGGGAATCCATGTTTTCCTCCCCTTGCATTTACAATACAATGCCAAGGGCCATCCTGGTTATGCCAATCACACAGTACAGAGACTACTCTCATAATTTCTCTGCACTCCTTAACCCAAATTAATAAAAATGTTCTCCAAGCCTCCTAAAATATTAATATTAATTCTGTAGCTTTTGGTACTTTACAACACCTGAGGGTGAAATGGCTCAGTGGCTCCTCACTTTCCTTAGTGCTGTCTTACTGTCGTATGGGTTAGAGCCTGGTCCAGTGAGTCTAGTGCTTTTCAGACGGTTACACAGAAGAACCTCATGTTTATGCCCATAGAGCTGGGCATGAATGTACAGTTCGAACCTCTTTCTCTGATAAGAGTGGGAGCTCTCAATGAATAAATACGATGCTCAGAGTCAGTAAGAGGATGCAGAATTTCCAATAATATATTTTTTTTAAGACAGAGCTTTTCTATTACTGTCCTCCTTGTGAAATCAGCTATTTGAAGGAAATAATGAACCTTCACCTAGAGCAAGGTGATGAAGAATAGATGTACCATACAGGCAAGTACTGGCTGGAAGACGATTATGGGGAGGTGGATGTACGAGTGTAAATTCATTTCTCCATGGCATTAAAAGAATCTCACATGACCTTCTTCAGCTTACGAGGGAGGATGGTGAGCTGATTAGACAGTGCCAGTAAGTGGAAAGGTAACTCTCTGAATACTGCACCCAATCTGTAAGAAGGGCTCCACACCTGAGTCATTGGTTTCTACACTTGACCTTGTAATATCAAACAGAGTATGTATCCTGTAAATTTGTCCATGACAAAGAGGTAAGGAGATAGATAACATGGTAAATGTTAGAATAAATATTCAAAGGGACCTTGATAAGGACCTGACAGCTATAGGAGTAAGTTGAAAATCAACAACGTAAACTACCACCATACAATAATATAGTATAAAAAATATAAGTTCTGAAATAAAAAAACCATGAGTTTAAATGTCTGCTTTACTGCTGACTACCCATGTAGGTTCAGCTAAATTGTTTCTAAGGCTCAGTTTTCTCATATGTTAAATGAGGACAATAAATTCTATCTCATGGGATTACTAATGAAAATTAGATAGCATATTTAAGATCATAACATAAAGTATAGAGTCAAATAATTTGAATGATTTAGTTTTAAGTAGTGTATTAATTTTAAACATTACCTTTACAAATTAAAATAGAGAGATAAACCTGATTTTTATTCTTTTATTCATTTACTAAGTATTTATTAAATGCATAATAGATGTTTAAACACCTAATAAATCCAGTGTTATTCTTGTTTCAGGAGTTACAAAGATGACCCAGACCTAGCCTACAGGCAGAACTGAGAGGTTGTAATAAAGAAATGAGGAACATATAAAGGAAACAGCAATTCATGGTATAACATTACTAATCACACACTTCCTGGCCCTATACTCTCTGCTCTTCCACTTGACTATATTTGAATTAGAGAGGTCATGCCTGAAAATGTGCTCTTCTAGGGAAGTGACCCACAGAAACCCTGATGAACAAACAAACAAGCCTAAATAACTCCAACAGCTATGGTCTGAATGGTCTGTCCCATCAAATTTGTATGTTCAAACCCTAACCTCCAATGTGATGGGATGAGGAGGTAGGCCTCTGGGAGGTGCTTAGGTTATGATGCTGGAGCCCTTATGAGTGAGAGCCATGTTTTCACAAAAGACCACCTATGGACCTCCCTAGCCCCTTCCACCCTGTGAGGACATAACATGAAGTTCTCAGTCTGCAACTGGGAAGAGGGCCTTCACTAAAATCCAACCAGGTTGGCACGCTGGTCTTAGACTCCAAGCATTCAGAACTGTGAGAAACAGATTTCTGTGGTTTAATAGGCCTCACCATCTGTGGTACTTAATGAAAGCAGCCCAAACAGACTGAGATATCAACCCATGACACAGCCAAATGGACCAGGCAAAGACACCAGATCCACAGTACTTGCTATATGAAAAGCTAAAGGCCCTTTCTTAAGAAAGTGAGCTGACCAGGAGAATCTCTGTCCTGGAAAAAGAACTAGGAAACAAGGAGAGATTGGTGTAACTGGCAATGACTCCTTCAGATGGGAGGATGCACAAGAGAGGATTGAGTCTGGGCGGGAAGGGCCAAGTCTGTACTGAAATTTTGAAACATGAGACAAATGGTTAAGCAGAGATACCCAGGAAAAATCAGAAATACCATGACAGTGTCTAGGTGGGAGCCGGACACTGTCACTAATACCAACAGCTTCAAATTCCTGATACAATAATAAAAGCTACCCCCTCTTGAGCACTGACTTGGTGCTAGTCACTCTTCTAAGACATCAGGAATCTCTCCGTGATCCCATGTCTGTTATTTTTCTCATGTAACACAAGAGAAAACTGAGACCAAAGATATAGAGTAATTTTTGCGAGTTTCCAGGGTTGCTGGAGCCGGGATTCAAACCCAAGCCTTCTACTTCTGAGTCTGCATTCCTGTCATCCTCTCCAGAGGTCCCAGTCCTTTTGTGCCCTCATAAAAACCCCTCTGCTTCCTGACCAGGTGGTGGCATGGTGATAGAGCGTCAGACTGGGACACAAAGGACCCAGGATTGAAACCCTGAGGTCGCCAGCTTGAGCGCTGGATTATTTGTTTTGAGCAAAGCTCACCAGCTTGAGCCCAAGGTGCTGGCTCGAACAAGGGGTCACTTGGTCTGCTGTAGCCCCGCCCCCCAAAAAGGCACATATGAGAAAGCAATGAATGAACAACTAAGGTGCCATAACAAAGAATTGATGCTTCTCATCTCTCTCCCTTCCTGTCTGTCTGTCCTGTCTGTCTCTCTCTCTCTCTCTCTGTCTCTGTCAAAAAAGAAATAAAATAAAAACCCCTCTGCTTTTGAGTGATCTAAAGGGAACTTCCCAGCAGGCCACAAGAAATACACTAAACAAACACAGAACCTTGGACCTGACTGGGACTCAGCTTCTGACAGAGAGGGGAGTCAGTACTCTGCAGGCCTCCGAGGCTTTCTCCAACCCAGGACGTCCTGCTCTGTGCACAGGACTGGGTTTCTGAAGATCAGCTTTTGATAGTCTTTGAGGAGGCATTTTGGGATAACAATACCTTGAAAAAGGAATGAAGCAACTTTTCTTAAAACCTTCCAAGTGCTCTACACACATCCTCTCGTAAATGCCCCCATCATCTCTCCAAAGAGATCTAGGGGCAACCCAGCCACCCCCCACCCCCCTCACCATGCCACAAACAGAGGCAGAACAGGACTCAGGGTAGTTTGCCCAAAACTTCTGCAATGATAAATACATGATGTTCACTCAGCAGCTCTAAATCATAAGCTCTGTGATTCTCTGACTTTTTCTCCTCTCGACTGTAAGGCTTTCAGACAGAAAGGACTATGGAAATTTTAACCATTCTGTAAACAGTGCTCAGTGAAGTTGCTGAACATGAAAAACTTCCTTTTAAAAATGGCTTTCGATAAATGAGAGAACAAACATAGGAAAGAACAAAGTATATTGCTGGTGGTATTTGCCTTCCTAAACAGAAATATAAACTGTTAAATTTGGTTGGTAATTTTACTTATAAAAATGAATGTATATATATACATACACATTACATATATAAAATTTATTCATGTTATTTTTATAATTCGAATACAGGTTCTAGAGCCAGTTTTCACGGTTGTTTTTTTTTTATCTTGGCCTTCTAATTACAATTTTTTCTAAATTCCTCTTCCTCAGTTTCCTAGTTTAAGAGATCCTGTAAAAACTTAATAATTATAGCTGCCACATAGGGCCACTAGGAGGATTAATTGAGACAATAATGAGCCCCTAATAGTGCCAACACATACTAAGCTCTCCATAAATATTAGCCTTTTTCTTATAACTATTCAATAGATAAGGAAATGGAAGATAGCCCTCTTCACAGTGACAGCACAAAGTACATAAATATATAAGGTCTATCGGAAAGTTCTGTCCATTTCTATCACAAGCTTTGACATGTAAGCACATGTTTATTTGGTGCATGTGTGCCTCTATTTTTATCACTTAATGTATACATACTGACATAGCAAATTAACTAAAACAAAGTTGATTCATGTTAGTCTTATGTGTGAAGCCATAGTGTACCCATGGCTACTGATAAAGTTCATTTACGCCACTGTAATTTTTACAAATTTCAACAAGGAAGAAATGCTACAGAAGCATGTCTGTCACATCCACCATATTCCCTGGACTTAGCACCCTCCCACTATCACTTGTTTTTGTCCTTATAAAATTTTTTGAAGGGCAAAACATTCAAAAATGAAGAAGATATCAAACAAGCACTGGTTCAATTTTTCGCATCAAAAGATAAAACATTTTTCAAAAATGGGATATACAAATTGCCCTCACGCTGGCAAGAAATCATTAATAATAATGGCAATTATATTATTTAATAAAGTTTATTGATGGTAAGAAAAATTTGTATTTTGTTTTATTCCAAAAACAGACAGAACTTTCCGGTAGACCTTATATAAGCTATATCAGGAGATAATAGTTAAGAGTAAGGTTCCAGAATGTATTTTGTTCAAATTCCAGTATGACTTTGGGCAGTTTTCTTTACCGGTCTGTGCCACAATTTCTGCATGAGTAACCTAGAGATAATAATACTCCCTGTCCCATAGGATTAAAATTGTAATATGAGCTCCCATCTGTAAAGCTCTTAGACTAGTTAGTAGTTTATAGTAAGTTCAATATAAATATTTGCTATTATCAATCATTATTATTTATACTTACTGTAATGATACCCAAATATAAAGTCCCACTCCTATAGGCTTTATGTCTTCTATATTTGAAGACATCTCTGCAGTCCATAGCTTTTATCCCTCTGATATACACTACCAGATTCCCATCTGCTTTGACAATAGTTGGGAACTGCTCCTAATCCGGAGCTCAGATTTAGTGGGAGTGTCTCAGGAAAACTGTAATTGAACGGGATGCTAAAGGAAGCATGGCTACTTGCTTGGAGATATTTTGCTCAGATGTTCTGCTAACATTTTTTTTTCTCTAAACTTGCCCCGAGTAATTACTTCTCTTAACAATTGTTATAGCTCAGTAGCAAATGCTGGGTGACTCCTGCAATCAGTTTTTATCAAACTGACATTCTAACAAATGTCTCTTGCTAAATGTCAAGTGAGATTTCTGGAGGAAAAAGAAAAAAATGTTTCTTTTCTTCTTTCACATCCCACATTTATGTAGATCAAAAAGACATTGCATGGCTGCCCATTGTTCCAGCAATTCACACATTGACAATAATCCTCCAAGAAGCCCTAAGCAGTCAAGTCTCCATTCTTAACACTGGGGAGGATGAATTATAAATCTGGAACGGGCACCGTGGTCGAGCTGGGAATCTGAACTGATGGAACTGATGAGGTCCTCCTGCAGTTGTAAGTAATGAGGGAAGGCTTCCAGGGCGTTCAGACAGAAGCCAAGTGAGACTGATACCTGGTCCACTATGCAAAACCTTCTTATCCCTCTTGGTATCTGAGTTTCACATTATCCATGAAATAAACATTCCAAAAAATATAACCTCATAAAGATACATAAGCGAAGTTGATGAAATCAACAAGTAATTAAATGTGGCGAGTCGGTGAAAAGAAAAAAAATGACCTTCAGGAGTCAGTGAAAAGAAGAAAATGACCTTGAGGAAAAGGTACTGTTTCCTAGTCGATTAGGGAACTAACTAAAATGGAAGAAAAGGTCGTTCTTAGCCCTCCATACTATTGCCATTGCCCTGCTTCTCCCACAGTAATCAGATTCCCAGATTGCCCAGCGATCTGACAGCCGTTGTCTTTAGGAGGCTACGCTCTTCCAAGTTCCACAGGCAAATCATGATTGACCTAAACCTAAACCCATTACGATAGTCCTGACCTTTTGCTAGTGGTGGTTTAAGAAAGGCCTTGTGACCCAGTTATTATCCAGAGGACCTACACGGAGATTTGCCAGGGGCACACCTACTAAAGGTTTCCTGACTGCTCAGAAGAGAGACAGGTGGGAAAATCACTGTATTGGGAGGTAAGGCTCACAATTCACTAAAGTCATCTTGTGGCCACGGAAGCACATAGTTTGGATCAAAAGTCAAAGTGCTAAAAATGACAGGACACAGAGAGAAAGACCTGAGTCTTTGATAATATCTTTTGTTCCCTGCATCAAAAACCTACAACTAAGCCTACTTCTGACCATCTCATTATCTGATACAATAATTTTTCATTTGAAAGCAACTTTAGTCAGTTTTCTGTTATTCACAGGTAAATCATTTTAGGCAATATTCTGCTCAATATAAAAATAATCTATGTTATTTATTTATTTAATTATTTTTAGTGAGAGAGAGAGAGAAAAAGGGACAGAGAGAGGGACAGACAGGTACAGACAGAAACAATAGAGATGAGAAGCATCAATTCTTTGTTGCAGCTCCTTACTTGTTTATTGATTGCTTCTCATATGTGCCTTGAATAGGGCGCAACAGCAGATCAAGTAACCCTTTTCTCAAGCCAGTGACCTTGGGCTCAAACCAGCAACTTTTGGCTTCAAGCCAGCATCCTTTGGGCTCAAGCTAGCGACCATGGGGTCATGTCTATGATCTCATGCTCAAGCTCGTGACCCCATGTTCAAGCAAGAGACCCCGCATTCAAATCAGTGACCCTGTGCTCAAGCCGGCGACCTCAGGGTTTTAAACCTGGGTCCTCTGTGTCCCAGGCTGATGCCCTATGCACAGCACCACTGCCTGCTCAGGCTAATGTAGGCTATTTTTTAAAAGTATATTTACAGCAACTTTCTCAGGTACGTATTTTCCCCTTTCCAAAAAACAAACCTGAGGCTCCAAGAAAGCAAACAACCTGTGACCCATCACATCATAAGCACCGCTGGAATGAATGCACATGAGTGAGTGATGAAAAAGCCTGTTGCCCTCTATGCTCTACAGTTTCATCACTGAAAATATATTCATGCCTATTTTATTCAGCTTAGCACCTTTTGGATGCCAAAAAATATACTAACTGCTAGAGGTACCAAAATTATAAAAAATAATAATAATTCCTGTCTGTTAATAATATAGTGTCAGAGTACGTACAAGTAGCGATCAACACTGTTTGGGACTTTAAGTAGTAATGGCTGAGATGGATTTTAATGAAAGACCATGGGGATTTTAGAGAGGTGAGATAGGGCGGATGGAGTTAAGGAAATCTAGGGAGAGAGAATGAAGTATTTTGAAAGCCACAGGTGATTAGCTCTTCCTGGTGTATGAAGCACGAATGGTGGGTTAATGGCTACCGAGTGACAGAGGAGGCAGGCATGCTCATGAAAGAACTTGAACTTCTATAGATCATTGGCTTTCTCAGCTTTGGTCTTTAACTTTTTTCCTTCAAAATGGAATTTAAAATACTAAAGCAGATAATAAGAGAGTTTTCTAGTAGAACCCACCAAGCTCACTTTAAACGTCACTCTTTGTGGGGTAACAGGATGCCGCCTGATGGTTGTAGCCGTAGAAGTCCCATAACAATAATGATACCTCAGAAGGAGTAATGTGGGTACATCATAGAAGATAGGAAGTTGGGGAAAGGAATCAGAGGCAGGGAGTTCAGCTAAGAAGAAGAGACATAGGTACTGGGTAGTAAAATAATTCCCAAAAGTCTCACATACATCATGCAGGAGAGATCAAATGCCCAAAGTAAGGCAGTGGCAGTGAATCAACACACGCGCACTGCTACCCAATTTCCATTCCCCATCCTGTATGGTGAGCATATGTCAAAAATGTGGTGGGGAACAGTGAGAGCGCCAATGTCAGTTCCAGGTAGGATCTGATTAACCGAAGCCAATCAGAAAATCTTATCCCCCAAAGTGATTGGTTTGGGAACTGTTGTGTAATACGAATTGGGCTGGAAGGACTTTTTGGAAGGAAGAAGACGTCTATCTATCATTTTATTCAGTTTATGATGAGAAGCGATATCCTCCCTGCAGGATGAAAACCCGGAACCAGACAGCCCCAGATGCTGAAGCAGGCCATCTCGTAACTAAGAAGGGCGACAGGCAGAAAATAGTGTTACGGAGAGAAAGCAGAGACATAAATATGCTGCGTTTTGACCGTATCATGAAGCTGGTATAAGACATCTCATTCGAAACCCTTACCACCTCCAGATTGTTCGTTTATTTGAATCACTACGCTTCCATTAATATATTATAGTATTTAGTGTGCTCTGGGTTGCACTTTCTCTTTCTTACAGCTGAAAGTACTTTAAATAATATAGGATAGTAAGAAATATTTTTTTAAAGACTGGATTTAAAATAAGATAAAAAATCAATAGGTCCACAGCACTGACTTAATTTGACAGGAGGGTAAGGGCAGAGTTCAGGATGACTCCCTGCTAGTTTGTGGCTTAGTTGGGGTAATGACCCTGTATCAGGATGTGGTTGTAGAAGCAAAACCAAACAGGAGACTTGAGAGAATGTCCAATTTGGGTTTTGGATGTCCTTATTTTAGGTGCTTGCAGGATCGCCTGGTGGTAATGCAATAGACATTCTTTTTAATCAGTCTACATTCCTGAACAAAGGTAATCATCCATCGTCAAGAGGCCTTTCAGACTGGTGATTCTTGAACGTCATACATCCCCATCTGGGGTGGTTGATATTCCTGGGAGTATGTTTGGAGACTTATAAAGATACTAAGCTAAATATGACAGATATTCTAAAGCCAGTAATTAAGGGTGGAAATGCAAAGAAATCATGTAATCTGATGAACACAGAATTTTAAACATTAATTTTAGACTGAAATAAATAAAAATGTAGAGAAAAAGCAGCATTTCCTTGACTTCTCTAAGACAGAAAGCTAGACTTCAAGGAGGTGTCGTCACATTTACCACTGGCTGATTCAGGCCCTTTCCTTTTCAGGCCCCTTTAAAAACATGGAAAAAAAAAGTTATTGTTCCGGAGTCATCGTGATTAACATTACTAAGGAAACCTGTGTATCAGATCAATTTTCCAATATGACCTATAGCTGCACGTAAATCTCAGAACAAATAAAGGAAGGCCCCTGAAACTGAGGCAGTGGGAGTTCGCAGAATGATGCAAAGGTCAGGGAAAAGGGACCAAGCCCAAGGTGATCAGGATCCCAGCTGTTACCTGGGCCTGGCCAAGGTGCGCATTTTCTTTCCCTGTAAGAGACTCTTGTAGACAAATGCAGGGATGAGTCACTGTTGCAGGTTTTACTCTCCAATAGCCTCTGGTCCAGTACGGGAGTGATTTTAGACTTACACTACTGCAAAACATTTGGGTGAAAATGAGTTCCAGCTGGCAAGGCATCCATCAAATTCTGATAACCAAAGTCTTATAGGGAACACCCATAAGGCATTTTACACGTCAAACAGCTCTTACTGAATGATGTTTTGATGAAATAATTACAAACGAATCAGAAGAAGTAAATTGCCCTTGAAATAATAACAATACTTAGCATTTTCATTTTCAAAGTGTTCAACAAATTACTAATTATTTAATTTACATTCTAGCATTATGAGGAAGAAATGTCTACTCCAGTTTTTTAAATGGGGAGCTAAGCTGTCAGGAGTGGGTGACATGCTCAAGTTAAGAAGGGCCATCTAGAAAGAATGGTAAATGCATTTAAAGTAGCTGTTCTCCTGAGTGGAGTCATCAGTGAAGTGAGCACGGGAGAGATGGTCCTTCAGTGGAAGCCCAATTTCCTTCCATTCTCTGCCCTTTGAAGCCTTCAGAATGCAATCACATTTTTTTTAAAAGCTTCTGAATTGAAAGTACGTCTAAAAATGAACATTGCTTTAAGCTATATCTTGATAAATCTGTGACTGAATAATTTAGGAAACTGAGCCCTGGCTGGTTGACTCTGCGGATAGAGAATTAGCGTGGAATAAGGACGTCCTGGGTTTAATTCCTGGTCAGGGCACACATGAGAAGTGACCATCTGCTTCTCCCCCTTTTCCTCTCCCCTTCCTCTCCCTCTTCCCCTCTGCAGCCAGTGGCTAGATTTGTTCAAGTGCACCCTGGGCACCGAGGATAGCTCAGTTTGTCTGAGAGCAGCAGCCTCAGGTGCTAAAAATAGCTTGGTTGATGCAAGCATCAGCCCTAGTCAGGGTTGCCAGGTAGATCCTGGTCAGGGCACATGTGGGCATCTGCCTCACTATCTCCCCTACTCTAACTTAGAAAAGAATAATTTGGGAAACTGGCCCACTTTGAGGGAAATACTTAGCAAGGGCTGAGCTACACATGATTCCTTCAAGGCAACGATGGGAACCATGCAGTGAAGACGGTACTATGCAGAATGCTATCAGAACACAGTAGTGATTTCTTTCCAGATGGCTGCCTCTTTTTTAAAATTTTTATTTATTGATTGATTTTAGAGAGTGTAGAAGAGAGGGAGGGAGAGAGACAAACATCAATTTGTTGTTCCACTTATTCATGCAATCATTGATTGATCCTTGTGTTTGTCCTGACCAGGGATCGAACCTGCCATATCCCTGCATCTTAACTACCTTGACTTCTTTTTCTCCTTCTTGTTCTTTGATGCCTCATGTAGATTATAGAATTTGATGCCTCGGTCCTGCCCAGTTAGCTCAGTCAGTTAAGAGCGTTGTACCAAAACAACAAGGTTGCTGGTTTGATCCCCGGTCAGGACACACACAGGAAGCAAGCAAAAATTGCATGACTGAGTAGAACAACAAATGCTTCCCTTTCTCTCCCTTCTTCTGTCTCTCTAAAAATCAGTAAAAGTTAGGTGCTGGCCCAATAGCTGTGGAGCATCATCCCGGAACGCAGAGGTTGCCAGTTCGATTCCCTGGTCAGGACACATACAGACGCAACTTGATGTTTCCGTCTATCTCCCTACCTCTTAAAAAAATAATAATAATAAAAAAAGAATTTGATGCCTCATGTCTCCTGGTGACTTGCTTGGACTGCTTTTATGAACTGACATCCTGAACTCAAACTCAGAACTAAAGCTATTACTTGCCTGCTGTTGTCTGGAGTTGATGCTCTCCACACCTGAAATTCATTTTGGCAGCTCAGTTCTGTGCTAAAACATCATCATGCAGATGGATCCCCAAAGTAGCTTTATATTTAGGGCCAGAGCAGCACACTGACAGATGTTCGTGTTTCCTTCAGCTGTTTGTGCAGCCCACCCTGTGCACTGGGACTAGGCAAGAGTTATATTCCCTGCATGGAGGCTTGATGTATCTGTTCCTAAACCCTCCCTGCTCTGTATCTATACTGCCTATACAGTTCAGTTATCTACCACCATATAACAAACCACACTGAAAAGGCGTGGGTGGCTTCAAACAACAACATCTGAATCAGGATTTCTGACAGAGCTCATCCAGGAAGTTCTTTGCTTCCCATCATATTGACTGGAGTTACTTATATGACCAGAGTCCACTGAGAGCTCTGCTGGGGCTGAAATATCCATGGTGGCTTGTCTGTCATCTTAATAGGGGACACAGAGTTTCTAACTATTTAATCATCCAACCCAAGAGACCGCAGAAGCTCCCAGTCTTCTTTAAGACTGAGCTTGAAAGTCTAAAAACATCATTTCTACGGCATTGGTTTGGTCAAAAGAAACTGTAGCTTAAGAATGAACTCTGACTGCTGTGTTCCCTGACAACTATTGTACTTGCTCCCAGGCAATAGCTATATTTCAGGAATTCAAAGGCAAGCAGGGTGACTTACTGAGCTACTGACCAAACGCACAGGGGACGGCCATCATAATAGACTGTGGATAAACAGGCGGTGTTTTATCCTCCTCCGAAGTCTCCATGTGGAATCTCTAATCCTTCATGTGGGATAAAAACAGGGCTTGATTTGTTTTCTATGATTTTATGGAGAAAAGGACTTGCTCATAAGTTACCAGGAAAAAAATTTTACCCTAAATTACAAAGATGTTGCTTACACACACTTTGAGTGCACCTATATTTGTATATAAATGATTTACTTGTAACAGTAGGTCATTAAGGGCACTTAACTTGCTAGTTGTTCCTCATTGTATAAATTTTCTTTCCCATACCACTATAGAAATGATATATGGATTTCACAGGATATGCATACCCATTGGTACATTCATACATAACGTTTTTAAAGTTTAGTGAATGGTTGCACTGCATCTTTTAATTAATCGGAGATTGCATCTCAGATAAATTCGAATTATTCAATAAATTTACTAAAATTATATTTTTCCAAAAATTAAAATGTTGGTATATACTTATATATTGCATATATTTTAAATACTTATTCATATTATTGTACAGCTAATCTGAATTTTCACATTTCCACTGCAGAAAAACATTATCCTCCTCACCCATTCACCAATGACCATTTATTGTGGATCAACTATGTGAGGCTTTATTCAAGCACTAAAGTAAAAAAATGACCAAGACAGAATCTTGCATTCATTTACTGTCTTCATCAACGTGTTCAAAGGGAAAACAGTTAATAGACTCATAATTTTGGACACTTCCTGATATAAAGTTAATTTTGAAAGAAACAGAGAAAGAGAGAGAAGTGGGAAGGAGGACTGGAGGGAGGAAAGGGAGGGAAGAAGAAGGAAGGGAGGCAGAAAGAAAGAAGGGGGCTCTCTGAGCCTGATGGGTCTATCAACAAAGTCATAACGAGAGGGCAGCTGTATTTGGAGATCTCAGGACAATTTCACTCCCCAGTCATCATCTGTTTCATTTTGAAAGTGAAACTAGTAATGCACATGATATTATATAAACATATGATGGTAAAGCTATAAGATTGTTATTTTGTCTCTCGGTCTATCTGCAGAATGTTTCTCAGTTTGTGTGTGCGTGTGTGTGTGTGTGTGTGCAGTCATTCACATGAACACTCACATACACCATGCCCAGTTGAAACCTAGGATTTTACTACTGCACCTACATCTTCTCTTGAGAATTGATGGACCACGTTCTGTTTATATTGTCACACAAACACATACTGGTAATCAAATAACTCATTGTTTAGTGCCACTACCTTATGTTTACTTAAGAGCATGACACTTTAATAAGACTAGGCCTTTGGAGTTTGGGCCCATATTTGTTTCTGTGGTGGTCCATGCTCTCTGATATGGTCCAACATGTAATTATAGGGACATCTAGTGGTGGGGTCCAGAAGTCTGAAAGCTTGAAGAATAATGCAAAAAGGATTCATTTCCCCTAGAGGGACCATCCGCCAAAAAGGTAGTAACCAGCGGGAAAAGTTAGGCTGAAATGGTTCATTATGCATACATGATTCTATTTGCTGTTACAGGAGCTTAGATAACTTTGGGATAAAAATAATTAGAACAGTAAATAATAATACCCATATTCAAAAATAAAAAAAACAAGATTGATTCAATAAATCTCTATTTATGGTATGATTTCAAGATTCTGCTTTTATTCAAAAAAGGAACAAACTACTCCCGTGACTGTATTGTGTCCAAAATGCTACATCAGACAGAGAAACATTAGCATAAGATTTTATTTATATATCAAAATAAAAGTTTCCATGGGAGAGATGATATATCAGTCATTGACACTGTAGTGTGAATCACGAGGACATAATCTGGAGATGAGCAACAGAAGAAGTTGACAAGTTTTGGACAAAAGCATTAAAACAACGGTTTTGGGAGTAGGAGAGAGGGTACTCTTGTCATTAGGCTACAATAACACCAGAGAGGATTTAATTTCACTTACTAAAAGCATATTGTGGCTATTACCCTGGCTGGTTGGCTCAGTGGTAGAGCGTCGGCCTGGCGTGCAGAAGTCCTGGGTTTGATTCCTGGCCAGGGCACACAGGAGAAGCGCCCATCTACTTCTCCACCCCTCCCCCTCTCCTTCCTCTCTGTCTCTCTCTTCCCCTCCCGCAGCGAGGGTCCATTGGAGCAAAAATGGCCCGGGCACTGGGGACGGCTCCTTGGTCTCTGCCCCAGGCACTAGAGTGGCTCTGATCGCAACAGAGCGACGCCCCGGAGGGGCAGAACATCGCCCCCTGGTGGGCAGAGCGTCGCCCCCTGGTGGGCGTGCCCGGTGGATCCTGGTCCGGCGCATGCGGGAGTCTGTCTGTCTCTCCCCGTTTCCAGCTTCAGAAAAATACAAAAAAAAAAAAAAGCATATTGTGACTATCAATGTTTTGAAAAACCAAGTGGTTTAGAGGCTATACTATAATTCTGAAAGTGAAGTAGTGAAAAAATTAAAATATACAATAATACATGCATACACACACACAAACACAAAGCCTTCCTATAACAGCATCCTCATAATCAATATGATCAATACTCTGGAAGAGTTTTAAAATTCAACACTTTTGCTTCATCAAAATCTAAACCCACTGTGATGCAACAAAATTCAGGTCTAGTATCTTTTTTTCCCCTATTGCAGTGGAGAGAGATGTATTATAATAAAGTCCAACTATCGTCATAAATATTCCTCAAAGCGCTTTCTAACTTGTGGCAAGCTGCCCACCTCCACTAGAAACTCCTTGATATTTCAAATTACAAACATAGTGGTATGTCAAGTATATATCTCAATTGCCTTCTAAGATACGAAATTGCATTGAGAAGAAGGGTTGGGCGTACTATGAGGAAGGATTCTCCAAGGTCACATTGTGTCCTCTCAGGGCACCAATAAAACATCCCAATGTCCCCAAGTAATATCCCAACATCCCAAAGGAGGGGAATAATGCAAACTTTCAGCAGACACAAGAGCAGGAAACATGGAAGTTTATAAAGTTATTTGTTGTGAAACTTATATTCCAGTATTATCTGCTCATCAACAGTGTTTTGCCTTTTTAGGGGGAAAACACTACCACTACCACTGCACACGGCCCTGCTCTTTCCCGCAATAATTTTTGTCATGCTTTGCCACTCTTGATTTCTATGCAATTTTCATGATATGTATAAAGCAAAACCAGTAATCCTGAAAGAAGAAAATTAACAGATTCCAAATGAAGCTTCCATCATTATTTTCCTCTCTGAAAGTTGTCTCTACTTGCCCATAACTCTACATTTTTAATATCTTTCTCAGCCTAAAAAACATATGAGATCCAAGTGTTGTTGCAATTACTGAACTTACTAAATAATTGACAGTTTGAAAAATTCTTTTTTATTTTTTTTTATTTTGAGAGAGAGTCGGAAAGAATGGAAAGGGAGAGAGAGAGAGAGAGAGAGAGAGAGAGAGAGAGAGAGAGAAGCATCACCTTGTGGTGGTTTTCACAGTAGTTGTCCATTGAGCTTTCTGTGAATGCCTTGACAGGAGCTGTGCCAGTGCCCCTTTGTTCAAACCAGTGACCTTGGGACTTAAACTGGCGAGCACTGGGATTGTGCGGATGATTCTATGCTCAGTCCAGCAACTCCACATTTACCCACGCTGATGAGACCGCACTCAGAGCCAGCGACCTCAGGGTTTCCAACCGGCAACCTCAGCGTTTCAGGTGGATGCTATATAAACTGTGCCAACATGCTTGACATAGTTTTCCTACATGTACAGATCCTGGTTCACCACCATCACAATCAATTAGAGCCTCGTGACTCAAATAATGGACAATAGCCCTGCAGCATTGCCAACCAACACCTGGGACCTTCCTAGCCACGCACAATCTCAGGCCACTCTCCAGGTCCCTGGGTTATTTGTCAGCATGTTAAAATTTGGAAAGCACTTCCATAAAATACTTTATAAGCCTCCATATTATTTGATTCCCCTTATCCTCAAACCTGCAGAATCCCCATCTTTGAGGGTAGAGATCGGAAAGTAAAAACCTAAAAAAAATTGATTACAGGCTTCCCAGATAATTTCTGAAAAACAATCGAGTTTGACAACCTTATTTATCGACTCCTGTTTGCTTATCTGGAAATTTGAGGCTTAGAATGTGTAGTCAAACTCAGGTCAAGTCACTTTGCTTCCCTGAGTCTGAATTTTGTATCTGCAAAATAATCTTCACAGGGTTCTCTGAGTCCCAGGTGATACAATGTACAGGGAAGGAGTCTCTGCACACAAGCAAAAAATGCTACAAATAGGAGAATTCATTGCTATTCTGATGTGCCTAAGGATATTTTTTTACCATCTCTGTCTCAGTGGTTTCTACTTTTTGAAACTAGGAAGGGGAGTTTCTTTTTCCTAAAGAGTCAGCTAGGGTAAGTGAGACTTCCTGCCGGGGAAGTTCTCATGGATTTTCCCCCTTTACGATGCAGGGCAGCTTGAAGTCTGCAGATCAGCTCAGCTGTGGCTCAGTGCGCAGCTGGTGATACAGCATGCGTAGCATGCTGGCTCAGCTAAGAATACCCCTTCTATTCCTGCCTGCTTTTTGTTTCATTTCGTTTTGGGGCTGAGGTGTTCGGGAAAGAAGCAGTATCTGAGTGCAGTTCCTAGTCAGCCTGCGTTTTTTAAACCAGCAAATCTTTTCAATCCTCTGCCGTGAAGAGGCTGGTCCCATCTGCCAGGGAGGCAGCCAACGTTTTGGAGACTGAATGGAAATGAGAAGTTCAAGAGGTTTGTGCTCCTGGATTTTCACTTAGATGGGATATCAGAGATGTCTCATAATGCAGTCACTACTCCCAAAAGTATACACAATGTCGCGGGACTAAAGATAGATAACATTATTGCATACAGTATGCTGTATCTGCAGGAGAACATTAATGAGACTGACACTGGAGTGTGATCCCAGTAATATTTGATGGAGATACTACTGGTACTATGGAAAACATGGGCATATATTAAGGACAATTGCTAGATAAGGATTCAAGAGTCCAGCCCTCTCGTGCTCAGACAAAAATATCAGTCTCCAGCAGGCCTATGTTCCATTACAAAGGAGTACTATTTCATCTATACCAGCATCACAGGATACTGATTTTTCAGTGCAAATTTACTGATTTCACAATAGTTAATGTTTACAAATTATCTGGTAAAAGTAAAGCACTCAACCAGGTACTCTCCATACAGTATTTAAAATGAGTAGGTACCTAATTTCATGTTCCCCGGAGAGTTAAGCCATAAAGAAATGTTTTACCCTCACACATTCACATCATAGCCACATGGGTATTTGTCAATAAGTATATTTCCATTCATAATATAACTACGTGGATCAGCATTTCCCAATGGGTTTGTTTCATAGAGTGCTAGTAATTTGTTATATGCTAACAGATGTTTCATAAAAATAAAAAAAAATAGTGTTCCATAGTCAAATAGGTTTAAGAAGCACTGAATCAAATAAAATTATACATGGTTGTTCAATACAAGACTTCCTGGCCCTGGCTAGGTGGCTCACTGGTAGAGCATCAGCCCTGTGTGTAGATGTCCCAGGTTTGATTTCTGGTCAGAACACACAGGAAAAGCGACCAACTGCTTCTCCACCCCTTCCCCTTGCCCTTCTCCCCCCCACACACACACCTCTCTCTCTCTCTTGTCCCTTCCCACAGCCATGGCTCAACTGCTTCGAGCGCATCAACAGGGCACTGAGGATAAGCACTAAATATAGTTCAGTTCCGAGGGGCCCCAGACGGCAGAGCATTGGCCCCTGACAGAGGTTGCTGGGTGGATCCTGGTCAGGGTGCATGCAGGACTCTGTCTCTCTATCTCCCCACCTGTCATTTGGAAAAGAAGAAAAAAAAAGAGAGACTTCTTGAATTCTCCAAACATTTGTTTTTTTACTTCCCTTTGTAAGAGAAAGAAGTTATGGAATGTTTAAAAAGATGTAAGACAGATCTAGGAACAGTTTCTTCTCCAAATACACAGCAATATCTTGCTTTTTGCAAATATAGTGCTTGGCCTGGCCTGTATGGTACAGTGGATAAAGCGTTGACCTGGAATACTGAGGTCGCTAGTTCTAATCCCTGGGCTTGCCCAGTCAAGGCACATGTGGGAGTTGATGCTTTCTGCTCCTCCCCCGCTTCTCTCTCTCTCTAGTGAATAAGTAAAATCTTTTTTTAAAATGTAAAAAAAAAAAAAAAAAAAAAAAAAAAAAAAGAAAATATACTAGATTGCCTTGGCCAGGTAGCTTAGTTGACTAGAATGTTGTCCTGATACACCAAGGCTGCAGGTCAATACCCATTCAGGGCACATATAAGAATTAGTCAATGAATACATAACTAAGTAGAGCAACAAATCAATGTCTCTGTCTCTTTCTCTCTCTAAAATCAATCAGTAAAAAAATTTTAAAAAGAAAATACAGTGGTACCTCAAGATATGAACAGACCACCATACGAATTTTTTAAGATACGAGCTGTGGCTCGGTATGTATTTTTTTTCGAGATCCAAGTGAAATTCCAAGACATGAGTAGTGATTCGGGAAGCTGCCGCTAGTTGGCGCGTTGGCGCACGGGTCCAGTATTGGCAGATTGATATACGAATTGACTGACTTATAAACTCGGTTACAGAACAAATTAAATTCATATCTCAAGGTACCACTGTATAGTAATGTATTTTAGGGCAACTCTCGAAGGTGGAAACACAACCATTAAAAGTTGCCAAAAGAAATAGGATTATGCTATTTATCCCAATATATATTTTTTAAATAATTTATTTAGTCTCCCTGGTTTTCCTGTTGTTGCCATAGGCATTCAGGAAAAAACTAGAATTTCTGACAAAACTCAGAAGCACCAAATGAAAAATGGATGTTGTAGAGGCCCAGAGCTTAGTTTGAGCCCTTGAGAATCCATACCTGCCTACCAGCCCCTGGCATCTGCCCCTGAAGGTGAACTAAATGCTGTAACAAACATAAAGTAACAAGTAACACTATCCATTTTCCTAAGCTGTCATTTTCATCCCCAGACTGAATACATGCATTGTTTTTGTTTCTTATGCAATGAGACTCAGTATCACATGGTCAGATCTCGCTTATGGAAAATAAAACCAACCATAGAGAAACTACTTGAATAAAGAAATTCTTGCCATGTCCAAGTCCCATAGTAACAATAGTCTATGAATTTGGCTGGAAAAAGTAGAAGCTCTTACAGAATTGAGTCACTAGCTTCAACTGTTTGATGTGGTGCAGAAATCTTATATGTGGACATAATCATCTCAGAGAGTCTATTTTGCAGCACTAATTTCTACTTCCAAAAGCAAAGCCAGATTAAAAAATAAAAAACATCTTTCCTTGCAAACAACAGCATATCTCTAATGATGTTTCTCATGAGCTGAATGGGCAAGTTTACTTTTCCTTTAAGAGTCCCTAAGACTAATTCTTTAACTTTCTTATATTAAGACCCAATATCCAGCATTTAAAAAGGGAAAGATAGGCCCTTTTTAGGCTCAATGGATAGAGAGTCGGCTGGCATATGGACATCCTGGGTTTGATTTCCAATCAGAGTACATAGGAGAAGTGGCCATCTGCTTCTCTTCCCCTCCCCTTTCCCCTTCTCTCCCTCTTCTCCTCCCACAGTTAGTGCGCCATTTGGTTCAAACATGGCCTCAGGTGCTGAAGAGAGCCAAGTTAGTTTCATTGCATCAGCCTCAGGCATTAAAAATAGCCCAGTTCTCAAGCATTGGCCTCAGACAGGTTGCCCAGTGGTTCCTAGTTGGCAAACATGTGGGAGTCTGCCTCACTATCTTCTCTCCTCACTTAAAAAAAGGGAAGGGGGAGTGGAGACAGACACATTAGTACCAGTACTTTTCCTATAATGGTCTTCAGTGTAATAATCCAATAAATCTGATAAATCTCAAAATATGATAAATGACCATTTCATCTGCAAATATTTTTAGGTAGTGTCTCCATTCTGATATAAAATACTTAATTCTTTTTAATCTTCTAACAGAAAAAAAACCCACAAAACACTACTCCCAAATGCAACATAATTGCAAGGACAAATGCAAGCACTAGTGAAGCTTCCAGAAATGGGCAACATGAGACATTGGATTGCATGAGACCTGACAACAAACTCTTACCTCCAACTCTACTCCAGCATCCTGAGTTAACTCACCTATGCCAATACAATAAAAAATATTCAATTATCACCCACTGTTGACAAGATAAGTGTCAAACTAAAAAGTTATTTAGTCTGAGCCCTTTAAAGCTATTGTTTACCTTTTACAGTACAATTCATGAACTGTTATCTTTCTTTCCAAATTCACACATACACACATAATCCAGGAACTGTCCTCTGTCTTCCACTCTAGGGATTTAATAATTTGGGGTAGGAGGAAGATAAACACATTTCATATCTACATATGCCCTACAAGCCTTTGTTAAACTCACCTCAAAGACTTTCAAGACTTTGTTGATAATCTTAACTCTTGTTCCCTAGAATATCTTTTGTCTTAACTCAATGTCCATTTACTTAAGAGTTTTATCATTTATTTAATCATTCCATTATGTTTTTCCATCTTTTTTTTTTAACCAAATCTTCTGACTTCTTTGTGCCAGACTATATGTTGGACATGGGGAAAGATAACTTCAATATTATACCTGTCTTAGGTGATCTCAAGCCTTATGAGATAAAGTAGAAGAACAGGATTCAAAAAAGAGAGAGATTAATAACACTCAAGCGTAACAGTTAGTAGAAACTGTACCCGCTGCTTTGATTCATTTATTGTTTGATCTTCATATCATGATTCATTTATTAAATATTAAACAAGTATCTATAGTAGACCTATTATATTTTAGCACTGACTATATACTAGGTGAAGAAGATTCCTGATTTTACAGATCTTATATTCTAGTTAATTTTTAGTGTATAGTAATGCAATAAATTTTTATATGTTGATTTTGTATCTTGCAACTTACCATGAATTTGTTTAACATTTCTAACAATATTTTTTGATGGAGTCTTTAGGATTTTCTACATATAAAATTATGTCCCCTGACCAGGCAGTGGCAGAGTGGATAGAGCGTCAGACCGGGATACAAAGGGCCCAGGTTCAAAACCCTTAGGTCGCTGGCTTGATTGCGAGCTCACCAGCTTGAGTGCAGGGTCTCTGGCTTGAGTGTGGGATCATAGACATGACCCCATGGTGGCTGGCTTGAGCCCAGAGGTCATTGGCTTAAAGCCCAAGCTTGCCAACTTAAGCTAGGGAACACTCTGCTCTGTTGTAGCCTACAGTCAAGGCACATATGAGAAAGCAATCAATGAATGACTAAAGAGCTGCAAGGAAGAACTGATGCTTCTCATCTCTCTCCCTTCCTTTCTGTCTGTCCCTATCTGTCCTTCTCTCTATCTCTCTATCTTTGTCACATACAAATAAAAAATTATGTCAAATAAGGCATTCTTACTTCTTTCTTTCCAAATTGGATGTCTTTTGTTTTCTTTTTCTTGCCTTATTGCTCTGGCTAAGACTTCGACTATGTTGAATAAAAGTGGTAAGAGTGGGTATCCTTGTCTTGTTTCTGATGCTAGAGGAAGAGTGTTCAGCTTTTCACTATTGAGTATATTACCTATGGATTTGTCAAATATGGCTTTTACTATGTTGAGGTACCTTTCCTCTATACCCATTTTGTTGTAACTTTTTATCATAAAAGTGTTAACAGTTGGTTCAGTGGTAGAGCATTAAGTTGGCATGTGGATGTCCTGGGTTCAATTTCCAGTCAGGGCACACAGGACAAGTGACTATCTTTTTCTCCACCCTTTCCCCTCTTGCTTCTCTCTCTCTCTCTCTCTCTTCCTCCCCTCTTCTCACTTAATAAAAAAATAAATTAATAAATAAAATACCATAAAAATGCTAATTTTAAGTGCTTTTTCTGTATCTATTGGGGTTATCATATAATATTTATTCTTTTTGTTAATGTATTTTATAATTAATATTCTTGAAAAAAATTTATGTTTGCTCTACAGAGAAAGGATTAAAAGAGAACAAGAGTGAAAGGGGAAATAAAAACATTGATATGGTAAGCCAACAACCATGTGGCCTAGGACCCATGGCAATTGGGTAAAAAACATATTCCAGATATATTTTAGAGGCTTTATCTATGGCCTTCTCCCAGTTTATTGATTTATTTTTCTCTCAGCACTGAAAAAAATATGCAAACATTTTCATTGGAAATTGAATGACAGCTACACATTATAAATGAGAATGTACTGTCTAAGAGACTATATTTTGATTTCAAAGATCCTATCTACTGGATGGATACTAGTTAACTCATTTGTATAATGTTGAGATAACAAATGGGTTCTAAAGAGCCAGACTTCTCAGGAGTAGAGGGGCAAGGAAGGTGTCTCTCTCTTCTGCTTTGAAGACTACTTGATATGTATGACTAAAAAAACTCAACATTGGACCTGCACTGTCTGCTGTACAGTGGTCCCTTGTCTATCGTGGGGGTTAGGTTCGACCCCTCCGTGATAGGTGAAACTCTGCAAAGTAGCAACCCTATATTTATTTTATTATATATAAGGCTTTATAAACACTCCCCACACTCTGATAAACCTTTCCCACACTCTTATAAACACTTCCTATCCTCTTAAACACCTTCTACACTCTGGAAAATGCTTATTTTACTGCGAAAACAATTAAAATAATAAATATATAAAAAACCTATATACCCCCAAATCCCACAATATAGCAAAAAATCTGCGATACAGAATTAGATATACACAATTTACAAATCCGCAGTGAGACTGTGAAAAGTGAACCACGATATAGCAAGGGACGAGTTTATTTGATAAGCTTTGCCAAGACTACTAATGAATGTGCAATGTATTGGTGAGTGTTTCAATGAGAGTCAAGCATACTAGATGAAGGATGGGGACCCAAAATTGTTCTCTTTCCAACCGTTATATTTTCTTTGTGTCAGTCTCACAGACCTAGGTGGAAGGTAGAAGAAAAGTGTAAGAAAAGCAGTGATCACTAGGAAGAGTGGTGAAGACAGAAAGACAAATAAAGAACTGGGACTTCCTCTGGAAAAAAGAGGATATAGAAATCTTTATACTGCGACCATCCAGCACCCATATCATTGTTAACCATTATGGTAAATAAGGTTTATCAAACACTCCAAAGTTATTTCCAACCTGCTTTTTCCTTTCCATCTCTCACATATTTATCCCAGCCTCCATTCCAGGTAGAGATCGGAATCTGCATTTTATCCTCATTTATAGACTAAAGTTGGAAGGCTCTTCTTCTATTAGTTAAATTAGAGATATAACTGACTTGTGTCTTCCCATTTCTTCATCCTTTGGGCCTTGAATGCAGATAAGATGGTGAGAACTTTAGCAGTCATCTGGCAATCAAGAGATAAAGACCAAAAAATCCCTGGCTCTGACACTATTGAGTCATGGACTCATGGCCTACAATTTCTGGAATTCCTGTTAAGTGAGGAAAATGAATTCCAATTCCTCTAGGCTTCTGGAGTCAGATTATTTGCAGCCAGGAGTTGTATTAACTAATTAACTGGTCCAAACATCTTCTGCTCTCAAAAGTAAAACCATTCACGGAAGCAAAAAAAAAAAAAAAAAATTAAAGAAGTGTTCTCATAATATAGTCATGATTAGTATCTCACTGTCGTCCCATTTTCTTTCAAATTTACATATATATGCATATTTTTATGCAGTAATTATTATACAAAATCTTCCAAGTTGGAAATTTTATTAGCTGCCTTATATATATGCACAATTATTTCACCAATATCCTTTTGTTTGACATATGGGTGAATATTTTTTAACTATTACATTTTTTTAGCATATTTGTGCAGTTTGCATTTTCATATTTCCTTGGGATAGATTTCTGGAAGGGGATCAGAATAAATGAACAGTTCTATGGCCTATAATATATAAGGTCAAAATTGCTTTCTAAAAGTGTTATACCAATATACACTGCACCAGGAACGAAAAAAATGTATCAGTTTATTTAAAAAATTTTATACTGACTATTAATGTCAAAACAAAATTGCTAATTTCATAGAAATAAGAGCATTTTTTTAAAGTGGAGATTTCAATTCAAGACACTTTTGGACACTCTTCTCTCTCTCTGCTGTCCCTTTCTTGATGTGAAATCAAACACTGAATCCCCACACTGTATAATCTAAAATAATTTATCTACCTTCAAAATGCTCCCTAACAATTTTAATACTGTATACATGCAGAATCTTTTACACAGCAGCAAATGCTATTGAGGCAGGTATGATGCCAACTCTACAAAAGACTAAAGCTGATTTTAGAAAGTGCAAGTGAGCACTTCCTGGCAAGCTAGAGGAGTAGGTTAACACGGCACTCGTCTCCTCCCACAAACACATCAAAATTATAGCTAAACTACAGAACAATCTTCATTCAGAACCAACTGAATTCTTGCTGAATGGCGCCTACAAGTAGGAAATTAAGAAGAAACTGCATCGAGACTGGTAGGAGGGGCAGAGATGTAGAAGGAGCTGGTCCCACACCCACATTTAGGGGATTCAAATTGGGAGGGATATTTTGGCTACAGAGTCCTCTCCTTTAGAAGCAAAGGGTCTCAGCACCACACTCAGCCCCACCCCCACCCCTGCCCATGATTCCAGTACTAGGAAGAGAAGTTCCTGTAACTCTGGCTGTAAAAACCAATAGGGATTGAAGCTGAAGGAGAAGGAGGGTTGCTGAAGTCCAGGCAGTTCTTCATAAAAGGCCTGTGCACAGACTTACTTGGACTCACTTCCTCTGAGCTCTAGTGATGGGGCAGCAGCTTGATAGACACCAGAGACATACAGAATTGCTTGGCATCAGAGCTAAAGCTGGGGGGCAATTTTCTCCCCGACAGAAGTGTTGGCAGAAAAAAAATTGTATTCCTTTGATGAGCTCTTCCCCCTCAAAGCTGGCAGGTGGGCACCATGTCTGAAACTCCCATCAATCTGGCTCATACTCTTTGCCCTGTCCTGGAGATTTCCTGAGACCCTGCTCCACCCAACTATCAGGCCCACCCAAGCTGCTTTCCATTGGGTGTTCTATACCAATGGCCTGTTCTGCCCCATGCCTCAGATTTTCCTAAAATCTCTCATACAAACAGCATCTAGCCTCAGTGTACCCAGTGCCTCTTGCTAAATGGCCCCAGGCCTGGCACTAGCATCAGTGAGCCTTGGTTCACAGAGTGGTCTCACCTGGGCACCACCAAGACCAGCACAATTAGCAGCCATCTGTAGATGACTTTATAATTCATGCTTGGTGGCCCCAGGCAGAACACATGTGGCAGTGGACCTTGGCCTGTACCTCCAGGAGGATGCAGAGCCAATGCACCCATTGGACAGCTTCATATTGTGTCAAGACATCTCCACCCAAACACCTCCACAAGCAACACACTCAAGGGGCAGAGTCAGAGAACACCAGAGCCCTGCTGAAGTACATCTTGCTCTTTGGGGTGAGTCACTGAACAGCTGATCCTCCACAGTGGTCAGAGGCCAGTATTCCCAGTCAGTCCTTGAAGCTGTTTTGCCTGGGATAAATCCCTCCCATTGATGTGCCAACAGCAATCAAAGCTCAACTACAAGAGGAGGGTGTACACAGCCCACATAGCGAGTATACTTTGACTTCCCAGCTTGGGTGATTGGTGAGGCTGTGCCACTGGACCTTACAGAACACCTACTATAAAGGCCATTCTACCAAGCCCAGGAGACATAGCAGCTCTATATAAGACAAAGAAACAAACACAGGAGGGTTGCCAAAATGAGGAGAAAAAAAACCATGTCACAAATAAAAGAACAAAACAAAACTCCAGAAAAAGTACTAAGCAAAATGGAGATAAGCAATGCGCTAGATACAGAGTGTGAAACACTGGTTATATAAGTTGGCTCGATGTACTTAGTGAGAACCTCAACAGCATGAAAGAAGGCCAGTCAGAAATGAAGAATACATTAACTGAAATAAAAAATAATTTACAGGGAATCAACAAAAAAATAGATGAACCTGAGAATCAAATCAGTGATTTGGAATATATGTAAGAAAAAAGCACCCAATGAGAACAACAAAAAGAAAAAAGAATGTTAAAAAAATGAGATAGTGTAAGGAGTCTCTGAGACAACTTAAAGCATAACAACATTGACATCATGGGGGAGCCCGAAGGAGAAGAGAGAGAGCAACAAATTGAAAACTTATTTGAAAAACTAATGACAAAAAACTTCCCTCACTTGTTGAAGGAAATAGGCTTACACATCAAAGAAGACCAGAAAGTCCCAAACAAGATGAATCCAAAAAGGCCCACACCAAGACACATCACAATTAAAATGCAAAAGGTTAAAGACAAAGAGAGGATCTTAAAGTCAGGAAAAGAAAAACAGTTATTTACCCACAAGGGAGTTCCCATAAGACTATCAACTGATTTCTCAACAGAAACTTTGTAGGCCAGAAGGGATTGGCATAACATACTCAGTGATGAAGAACAAAAATCTACAACGAAGATTAGTCTACCCAGAAAAACTATCATTTAGACTTGAAGGACAGATAAAGAGCTTCCCAGAGAAGAAAAAGCTAAAGCTATTATCACCAAACCAGTATAATAGAAAATGTTATGGGTCTTCTTTTTTTTTTTATGGGTCTTCTTTAAGAAGAAAAAGAAAAAACCAAAAATATGAACAATAAAATGGCAATAAACACATATCTATTAACAATTGAATCTAGAATAAAAAAACAAGCAGAACAAAAACAGACTCATAATTATAGAGAACATTTTGACTGCTGGCAGATGAGAGGATGTTTAGGGGAATGAATAAAAAAATTGAAGGGATTAAGAACTATAAATTAGTAGTTACAGAATAGTCATAAGGATGTAAAGTACAGCACAGGGAATATAGTCAACAATATTCTAATAACTATGTATGGTGTCAGATTTATCTGAATGATCACTTAATAAGTTATATAACCTAAGAGAAGAGCCTGTTATGAGCAGGGCAAGAGTCCATTCCATAGAGAAAAGATCATTTTGAAACCCTAATTCTATGGAATATTTATAAAAATGGGTCAGTTGTTATAGAACATGGTGGCTCTGAAGAGAAAAAAAGTAGTATAATGAGTATAGCCTTTACACAGCAGCTCCCCAATGATCCAGTAGAGTAGTTACTGAGCCAGGACTTTTATGAAGTTAAGCATAAGCCCTGAGATCTTCTAGGTACCAGGTATCAGAGTGTGTTTACCAGGTCGTCTGAATTAACCTAATAATTATGGACAAAGATATTGACTATATAAGCTCAAGTAAGGTAATGAGATTTTAGAAGGGTAAAAATTAAGTCTAGTAATGGGAAAAAGAAAAAAATATAGATGTGTTATTGGTATGGGAAAAGTAGTCTAACTTAATTTTTATTCCTTTTTTTTCTTTTTTTTTTCTTTTGGTAGATCTGGCAGAAGGCTACACTCTTGGGACCAGCAGAAAGTTAAGATTTAACACTCAATCTTTGGTTCTCCTTCTCTCTTTTTTTACATGTTCCAAATATATACTGCACAAAAAGAACACTGTATATTTCCAAAAGAAATAACTCATGAAGTGTTAATGAGAAAAATCTCTTCTCCCCAGTGTTTACTCTCCTGATACAATAATTCTTGATAAATTGGACAATAAAAGCAAATCAGGACCCATGTCACCACACAAAGCACATTCTAAGACAAGCTGGATGTCCCTCAAGAGACAGCAAGTGTTTCTGGTATCCAGCAAACAAAATTCTATCTTTGCAGAAAGGGCTCAAAGACATACAGAGCATGGGAAAATTTCAACTATCAGTCAGTTAAGGTTAGAAGAGATCGAGAGGGGAGAAGGGAGAAAAGGGAAAGGAGAAACAAAAGCAGATGGAGCAGAGGCCCGAGGGCTGGCATCTCAGTGCCGGTGGAGGTTGAATGCATGTTGAGTGGGAGTGAAAGTGAGAGGACCTATGTTTGAATTCTGAGTTCTCCACCTAATAGTTGCATAATTTTGAACCTTTCACTTAGTCTTTAATCCTCACTATTCCCATTCATAAAATGGAAAAATAATACCTTTCTCAAAAAGTTACTGGGAAAATGAAAGATTACCATATGTGAATATAACATACAAATTACTATTTTATAATATGGTCCAAAGAGGGTAATTTTTTCTTTCTTCAAATAAAGACCTGAGCAGGAAAAAAAAATCCACAGTGTGTGAGTATGAATGAATACCTGGGTGTGAGTGTGTGTAAAATTCAAAACTGTAGATGTCTGGGGCAAATCAATTTCCTTTCTCTGTTGAAGCCGTTTTTAACAAAAGTGACATTAGCTCTATGAGTTAGGTCCAGCGCTCAGTAGGTTCTAAATATTTATTTGTTGAACACTCAAAAACAACATTACAAAATGAAGCTGAATGAAGGTTAAGCTGCCAATTAGCAAAGTCTAGAATTTTTATATAAGCAACTGCACAGTTCAGAGAACTACATGCACTGAACCAACTTACTCTTTTTCAAGAAATACAGAAATACAACAACTTGGGAAACTCACAAATCCATTTCCACCCCAATTTAAAGCTTAGAAATAAATTATACTTGTGTAATAGGTAACCCTCTTCCAGTTACTATTGCTGTGTAGTATACCATCCAATACATGGAGACTTCAAGATTTTCAAATTTTTTAAAAATTACAGTCTACTTTCACTATAATTTTGTATTAGTTTTAGGTGTGTAGCATAGTGGTTAGACAATCACATACTTTACAAGGAGTTCCCCCCCGTATTTCTAGTGCCCACCCGGCACCATACATAGTTACTATAATACTATTGACTATATTTCCTATGCTGTACTCTACATCCCCATGACTATTCTATAACTACCAATCTGTACACTCTCAAACCCTTCAGCTTTTTCACCCAGACTTCCAATGCCTCTTCTTCTTGTATCTAACCGTTTTCTGCATCAGATGGGCTCTTATTCTGTTCCTTCCATCTCAATTTACTTATGCAGCTGCTGTTAGCTAGAGAAAAGCCTCAACGTGGATGCACACATCTGGCAGCTGGCTTTCAATGGCACAATATGGGAAGAACGGAGGAAGTTGTCGGTCAGTTTTTCTCCACATGACTTTTTGTAGGCGCCCCTTTATGGTGTTCTCAGGGCAGCTCTCAAAATGAGGAAAATGAAAGCTGCAGGCTTCCACAGGTTGATCCTTGTAGGTGTATAATGTCATTTCTCCCACAGTCTATCAAAGCAAGTCATAAGGCCGGTCCAGATGCAAGAAAACAGACTCCACTTCTTCACGGGAATCAAATAGCAAAAGGATGTACCTACCAGGTCATGTGGAATTTGTAGCCATATCTGTCTTTTTACCATGAAGAAATGACAACTGTGGCCATTTCCCTCACTAAGAGGTTAGGAAAATGCATTCCTGCTAGACTAAATATGCACCAAAAGACTTTTTAAATTTAATAAATTCCAAGCACAGGGTAAAGTACAAAGGAATCCGGAAGAGACAAAATTACATCATGTTGAAGGTCTCATCAAAACCCAGAAATAAAGAGAAGTTTAGAAATAAAAAAAATACAGGCAATTAGAATAGGCTATTATTTTAATTATGCAGATCTGGGCTAGGAAGTCATAATTTTAGCATAAAGCAGACTATAAGCACCTTTAAAATGAGACCTGTATTTTCTCAAAGAATAACTCTGACAATTATTAAATATACATACTATCATCACTTAAGCTCTCTAAGCCTCAGTTTCCTTATCTGTAAATTAAACATAACAGCAGTATTACCTGCATTTGCTGATACTTAAGAATTAAACAAGATCTCTGTGCATCTCTGTTGCTGGCATGGAATATTCGATAAATAGTAGAAATAAATAAAATATGTAACTAATCATTAACCAGTTTCCAACTATAATTCTACTACTAAACCCTGTTTTGAAACAATTAAAATCCTATAAAAATTAGTCTATATTTATTATTTACAATGTAAGTTGTTCTTTGAGCTAGAAAACAATGAGTTTTTTAGTATCCCAAGGGGGTTGGTACATAACTTGCCTTTTGTTTTTGTCCCCAAAATAAGTTTGTTGAGAGAATTTGGGAAGAAAGGTCCCTATCCCTTGAGAATATGTAAAGAGTGACTTCTAAGAAAAACTTAGTAAATAAAAGTACTTTAACTGACAAGATTCCAAGGTGAAGATACTTACTGATGTGTTCAGGATAGTAAGACAACCCTCAAAGCATATAATACAATTTAAATAGAGCACTACAATCTACTATATGATGTTTCAACTGTCACACAAAACTTGGATTCAGTAGAAACAGAAAATATTCTTGGAACCTCAGAACAATGAACTTCCACTCATTTTTTCCCCTATAAGAGAGAGAAAGAGAAGGTTGTGGAGGTAGGGGGAAAAAACTGAGGAACCAATATATATGCATACTCACATTGTACAAATATTTGGCTATTCTGTGATAATGTTAACAACTTCATCTATTATAAAGCTGTGTTTGCATGCATGCACATGTGTGTGTGTGTGCATGTGTGTGAGGTGTGTTATTAACATCTTGTAGGCTTACTTGAAGTTTTGTCTTCTCTTTATATCAGCTTTGCTTTCTTTGTGTTTTCTCTATGTTATTATTCCTTCCCTAATTGGGCAAATGTGATCATCTGTAATAGGTCTTCAACTCATTAGTGTAGTTTATTCAGGTTCTACTGTATTTCACCCGACACACCACCCAGGCTGCTGCCAGCATCTGTTTTGGGAGCTCTATTTCATAAGCATCCACAATATTTCTGCTTTAAAATGGAAAAATGATTGTCTCTTAATCAGCTATTTGTTATACTGAGCGACATAAATATATGTGGCATCCTCCACAAGTAGTTTTAGGATAGAACATAGCAAATTAACATTTGCTTGCAGTTTTAAACTTTACAAAGCTTGTGTGTGTGTGTGTGATGTGTGTGTATGTGTTTGTTTTAACATACCAAAACACAAAATCCCACTTATTTCCTGTGACAAAAGTCATTTTTAAAAATAACTTAGCCTGATCAGGCAGTGGAGCAGTGGATAGCATCAGACTGGGATGCGGAGGACCCAGGTTGGAGACCCTGAGGTCACCAGCTTGAGCGTGGGCTCATCTGGTTTGAGCAAAAGCTCACCAGCTTGAACTCAAGGTCGCTGGTTTGAGCAAGGGATTACTCAGTCTGCTGAAGGCCCACAATCAAGGCACATATGAGAAAGCAATCAATGAACAACTAAGGTGTCGGAACGAAAAACTGATGGTTGATGCTTCTCATCTCTCTCTGTTCCTGTCTGTCTGTCCCTATGTATCCCTCTCTCTGACTCTCTCTCTCTCTGTCTGTGTTAAAAAATAAATAAATAATTTAGCAGACATCATACTATATTTCCAGAGGACTGATTTTTCCAGACCACTATTATGTTATCTTGTTCATTTATTTAACCTCTCTGAGCTTGATGTTTCTATATGTAAAATTGTATAATATTTACCTCATGAGTTTTGTTTTTTTTAGGCGAAAGTAAATATATATTTTTAATTTTTTGATTGATTTTTAAAGAAAGAGAGGAAGGGAGAGAGAGAGAGAGAGAGAACCATCAACTTGTTGTTCCACTTATTTATGCATTCATTGTTTGATTCTGGTATGTGCCTTGACCGAGGACCTAACCCAGAACCTTGCCATAAGGGGATGACACTCTAACCAACTGAGCTACCCAGCCAGGGCCTGGGAAGGATCAAATTTTTATAATGAGTATAAAGTTCTAGACACATAGTCAATGCTGGGTAAATGTTAGCTGTTATCATGGTCCCAATTTGGCAGATAAGAATACTGTCCTTTTTTTAAAGATGCTTACATCAAAAGACAGAAATGAAATAGTTGTCAAATATTTAACTAAGGTTTGCAGATTGAGAAGACCTGGAGTCATGCATGCAAAGGCATTGTCTGCTCCTCACCCTAGCTGGAGAGATGAATATTGCAACAATATTGCAACACTGGGGCTGGCAGAAACAATGCCTGTAATCTGAAGCCTTAGAGGTCAGTGTGCAGAATAGAGACCAGAACAAAGGGTGCAGTGTGAGAGCAATAAAGATATCACCACAAAAACAAAGTGGGCCTGAGGTAGATATTGGAACATTTGGGACTGAACTATGAGGGCAAAGGTATAAAATGACAGAAAGCAAGAAGTCAGGAAGTTTTAGCAAGCTAGCAGGTTAGATGACAGTCTGAGTGAATGTCAGAAATTGGAGCTGTTGCCTAGCAGTGACACCTCTTGCACCTTCTGTGGCATTCACGTGGTTCAAAGGCTAAGGGCAAGGATGATAGGAGCAGGGACAGACTGCCTTATATTCTGGTCCCTCACGGCACTAAGCAACTAGGGAAGGTGGTGCAAGTGAGCAAAATCGATACTGAGGAGGACAGGTGTTTCTGGAACTGTATTCGTCCCAGACAAGGAAAGGAAATTAGTTCCTGTTTTGCTTTTGAATCTCATAGCTCTATTCTCAGCAGGGGAGAGTGTCAGCTCTTATTTAAACAGAAGTCTGATGGGTGACTCTGTAACTGACCCAGAGAGGCAGACAGTAATGATCAAAGAATCAATCTGGGTGGCTTCCCCTTGGTAAGCAAAAACCTCAGCTGCTTTCTCAAGCAAATGATGGGGTCGGAACCAGAGCTGACTGACTTAAAATCATCTGCCTTTTGTTTCTCTTGGATTACTCCCTTGGATCTAAGTCCCTAAGCCAAGAAAAACAGCATCCTATGAAGCGCCCTGGCAAATTTCTAAACTCATTGTTTGGAGCTATCATCCCTCTGGCTTGAGAGAAAGAGGAACTGCCATCTACTCCCAGCAGAAGGGGTCTCTCTCCCATCTCTCAGAACTGCAAAGAAAATAACCGGGCTGCAGCCGGGAAGGTCAGAGAGCAAGCAGCCTTTCCATCAACGCTCCATGGTTGTTTCCAGTGTCATTCCATTCTGAGCTGGCAGTTCATAGACGTGTTTCCCTCTGGAACATACAGTCAGCGAGGCTGGGACCATCTGCCTGCCCGACAGACCATCTGTGTAAAGCATCGGCTCTCCTTCCAAAAACTGAGGGGAAAGGGACATGCTCAGAGCTATTCGAGAAACAAGAGAGCGAGGACACTCCACAGACGAGTCTTTGCATCTCTCATTGTGCCCAAACTCTCTCATGGCAATCTCTGAAAGAAAAGTTTCCAGGAAAATTGTTAAAGGTAAAAAAATGTTATAGCAAAACAGAAAACAAGTTTCAAAAGAGTATAGAAAAAATTTAAAAGGCAATTGGAAAAAAATAGAGCATTGTGTACAGGTTTAAGTGTTTGGAGGGATAAGGCTGAGAATCAGAGGAATCAAGTCAAGTGGGCTTCGTACTCAGGTGCATCTAGGCAGACACGGTGTATTGCATGTCATGATTCATTACCTTGACCAAATCACAAGCAGTCTGAGGTCCAATTTCCTCATCTGCATTCTGAGAATAATCATACTTCCTTTTCACAACTGTGAAATTCCAAGCATGTCACTTGAGATATCATAGTGTAAAATACATGGTAGCTACTAGGTTAAATTTGTGATTTTTTTTTCAAGACCTTCTCCAGGGCATATTTAGGACCAAAACCAAGTTTCACTTTCTTCCTTACACTTCCCAGCCACAAACTCCCCAACAATAACTCCATTCTCTGAATCATATACTAACTCCATCCTGTTTTGAATCTGAACACTATGTTGTCTGTTTAGCAGGTCAATTACCTCTTTGTCAATGTAACATCAGCAATAATATATTAACATATTTGAGGAACAATGAATCATGTTGCTTACAGTGTTCTGTTCCACACTATAACTGTGATATAATAGAGAACATAATAAGTGTTCAATAAACACTTGCAAGATAAATGACACCATTAAAATGACCACAGAAGCAGAAGAATATATTGGTACTCACAAAAGGATAAGCACTCTGAGTTACTTGTGCAAAAGCAATTGTGACCTATATCCAGTCAAATGAGTTTTGGGGAAAACAAAACAAACAACAAACAACAACCAAACACCATGTACCAGATAGGTAGAATCGAATTCCATTTAGTGACAGCTTAGAAAAAAAAAATGCAGCAGTGCCTACAGAGATTGGAGAGATAAAAATGAAACATGAAGTGGCAAAGTTACACAGCCAGTAGAATCAGGGCAGAAAGGCAAGACGGGTCAGGAAAGAAGAGAGAGATAAAGGAGAGAGCATCGAGCGGATGAACACAGGAGGAACTCAGCCGTCTATGAACAGGCCAGACTCCGGTTCCTAAAAGTATCTGCAGTCAGGAGGCACTCAGAAAAAAATGGAAGACTATTTGTATATATGCTCTTACTATGGCACTGTAATCAGAACAGGTTAATTAATAAAATGTTTAGGGTTCAATAGTAATTCGGGTTTGTTGGTCTGTGAAAGATGCTAAGCAAAAGTCACATGTCAACATTGATTTCCTTTAGAAGAAGGATGAGTGGAGTTTTTTTCCTTGTGTGTATCTATACTCAGTATGGACTTTACTGTCACTATGTATAGTGAATACCTCCAACAGGAAAAAATATAGCAAATCCATCAACTGTGTTACTAATGATTTGTTTGTTTTCAGGAAAGAGTTCACTTTTGTTAAAGTGGTTGTTCAAAATGCTTACACTTCACCATTAGTTTGACTGTTGTTCAAACATTTGTCTCGATGAAAGTATTTTTTCTTTACTGAAACATTTATTTCATACTGAGTGTCTACTCATTTCCAAGTACATTTGGTCACAAGTATATATGATTAACTCCAATCATACTTTTCCAAAAGAGCAGACCCTGAATCACTGTGTGTTCAATGAATCTTTGCTTCTGACTTGTAACCTAAAACATGAATATTAAAATTAAAAGGTTCTACATAAAGGATTTAAATCACCTATCCTGGAATGACTTAGCATCAAACATTTAAAATGCTAGTTTATTTGCCTATATATTAAGATATACTTTATATATTAATATGTATTTAATGCATTTATATTAAAAGCAGTTAGAACACCAACAACTTATGCAATATCACTGAAATACCTATATGGCATACAAAAGCTAGAGAAATTTTGCGGGGATGAGAAGAAGGGGATCAAAAGTTTCCTTTTCCTTTCACAGTCAAGTCAAAGGAAGATTATTACCCCTTCTCTTTATCAAGAATGCTTTCAAAACGTGAGTCTTTTCTCTGTTTACGGCCGTGCAGCAAGCTGTGTTCCCAAGCTCACAGCATCTTGGGGTCTGACTTTAGAAAAAACTCCTCAGCTCATGAAACTCTCCGTCGCTTTTCCTTGTTCCTCTAGTTCCCTTAAACGCTCTGCACGAAATCCCCCTTTTTGCACTGACATGTTCGCCACTGGCATCAGTATTGCTGGAAGATCATTTCTCTCCTCTCTTTCCTATTTTTTTATGGCCAGACAGACACGAATATTCACTTTCCCATTTACTCATGTGAAGTGATCATTCGAACCACCTCTGGCACCGTGGAGCACAAGAAGCTTTATAAGCAGACTGGGATTGCTATATTATCATAATTAGAACTATTACTGATTATTATTGTGAATACTACTACTAATTATTATAATGACCTATCCTTTTTTTTAACACCAAATAAATTCCAATTTTTGTTCTAAGTCCTTTACAAGTATTATTTTTTTTTCTGAATCTTTTTACAACAACCCTGCAAGGTAAGCTCAGGAAATGTGGGTAAACAACAATCTGCACAGTTATGAAACTAATAAGTATATAAACATACTGAGAGAGATGACTGTAGGGTGCACACTACAAATGCTGCCCGGTGCTACTCACTATTTAATGTTACAGAGGAGAGCTCTAATTCTTTACTTTATTCCAAGTCCTATAACTGTAGTCCTTTCATATCATTGCCCATATCTCACATGACAGCAAACATTCCAATAAAACAGGCCATTGTCAAAATTAAGTAGAGTTATACTTTAAGCTATGGATGACACTGAAGAGCACATGAATGTGGCACTGATGCTGTACTATGTCAGGCACCCATTGGTTCGGGGAGGTGGCCCTTCAGAGGTCCCTTAGAGGCACTGGGATCATATCTACCCACAGATAGAGTGAGTCATGTTATTAGAGCAAGGTTACTTGATTTGCACTTAGAGAAGGCTGACTCTGGACTGCCCATATGCAAGAATTTATGTGAAAAAGCACTGGGTTTGCAAGCTAAAAATAAAACTAAAAAAAAAATAAATAAAGAACCATATATTCATGAGCTCTGGAGTGAGTCAGAATTTTAGGCAAAGGAATGGATCGCTTTTGCCTCATCTGTAATATGGGAATAATATGATCTTATTTTATTTTTATTTTTATTTTTATTTTTGGAAAGTATAAATAAGTAATCTAACCTACCTAGCACAGTGCCTGACACATAGAACACATTCATTGACTATATGAGAGAGTTATTTATAACTTTTAATACTGTCTCGAAATGTGCTGGCAATAACCTGCAATTTGTTATGTAGGGAATTTGCTCAGTTCAGTGCAGCACTCAAACCACAAATCCTGATGCTTGAAGCTGTAGTAGAGGCCAGCAAACTTGTGTTTACTATTTTGAGCAATTGACCTTCCTCTTCTCCTTCTTACTCCATTGGATTTGTATTTAAAATAACAACAACAACAACAAAAAATAAACAGGGTCTTTAAATGAAGATAACATGTATATTGTCTTTTGCCTCAGCAAGCCATAAAATAGACTTCATCCATTCATTACAGGGATAGAAGGAACCCACAAGCTGAAGGACAAAACCCTGTCCCCTTGGTACACAGTCAAAGGCTGACTCTGCAGAACAGAAATACCCGGATCAAACGGTACCAGCCACGCAGAGTTAGCAAGGCAGAATTGAACTCATCACTGACAGTTCAGCTCAGCTACATATAATAGGGACAAGGATTTTTTACATCCTTTGCAATATGTTCTTGAACTATAGTAAGTAAAGGTTAGGTGCAATGGCACAGCCCCACATACGTCAGACTCTCACAGAGAAATCTTCATTCTGTTTAACAATCCCATCCAAATTCCAAGGGGCAGCCTTGAAGACGGCAGCACAACCCATCCAGTTGCAGGAATCGCAGCAAAGAGACATAGTGCAGAGAGAGTCCTTCATCATCCCCCACAGCAATCACCACAGTGTGGGTGTTCAGTAAATATGCATCCTTTCTCTGAGTGTAAACAAAATGCCATGTTAGGTAAAGAGCAGTGTTAATACCATGTGCGGACATCCGAATTGTTTTTCTGCAACCACATGAGGATGGGTGCACGTGATTCTCACTACTTACATTCAGCATCATTTTGGAAGTTGTGAGTGTAACTGAAGTGACATCTGGAGAGGGCACTTGGTTGCTCTGAAAAAAAGGCCTGATGAAACCACAGTATGTGCAATAAGCTCATGTACAGAAATATGGCTTTCTCTCTCTCCGGCTCTTAGATCACAGCTGCATAAGTAACATGAACACATTGAATTAGGGTGGTCCAAATTCCTAAGCCAGGTAAAGCAATGAGAAAAAAATATATATGTGAATTACGTATGGAGTCTTAATGTTGTGTCAAGGGTTTTACCAAGTAATGCATATATTGTCATTTAGTCATTTGTAACAGAGGCCTTCTCGATGACCGACTGCCCTATTTTACAGACCAGATCAATTGAGTCTCTGAGAGAATCGGTATCTGACCTGTCTGTCCCACTCCAGAGCGAGTGCTCACCAACATCACATGCTCTTGCCATCGTGATCTCCAACTCAGCCTTTAAATCCTGCTCTGTTTGCCCCCCAACATGTGACTCAGAATGACAATCAGCGTGACTAATTATTGTATTAGAAATACCTTATTGATACAACTTCCAAGTTTAACTCAAATTCTAGTCAACAGCTTCACTGGGCACTAGAGTTTTCTGAAGCCCACAAACTGCAAAATGTGTGTCTTCCCACAGAAAAGACTAGAGCGTCCAAGTCTTTCTTCCCTTTTCCGGATACCCAAGGCCACTGAACTCAGGTGTTCCCACACTTTCTATTTTTTGTGGGTCTAAAATGGTATCTCCTATAGATTGGCCAATGCCTTGCACACGCAAACATACATGTAACTAACTAAGAATGCACCTGAAACATTACTGAGAAGAGGTATAGTCATCACAGGTGGGAATGCTCTCAAATCACAACATTGTATATTTTGATCACTCATCATGAAAAGACCGATTCTGCTTCATCAATTTAATTTAAATCATACTGAAGAAATCATTTGGTAGAGTCCTGAACCGTATACAAAGTCATCATTACCATAATACCTTACATTTCAACAGCAATATTACATTTTACTCCGCAATAGTTCACAATTCTCATGACAACACCATGAGTTAATGTTGATTTCCAAACTATATAAGAGAAAATCAGGGTTCTGAGACTTTGAGTGACTTACTGACCCTTAAAACAGTGCTATCAATCTTCTGACCCTCAATCCAGGTTTTTCTTTCTCATGATTCTAACCCCAGCCTCCAACCTCCCCCCATCTTAGCAATGACTACTGAGTGGTCCCAAAAGGCAATACAGATAATTGAGTGAATTGATTTAATCAAGTACAAAGCCCCTGTCCTATTTGTGCTTCAATTAATCTATCTTTTCTTTTGTAATTTATTGGGGGCACCCTGAGGTGTTGTTTTGAAATGGTAAGGGCAATAACAAGAATACACATGTCTGTATAAACTCTGTCTTCAGATAGTAAGTCTCCCTCATTCCGGGAGTCTGCATTTTCTGCAATAGGCTGATGCTCTCCTATTAGCAGTAGCCCCGATGTCAGCATCAGTTCCCAGTGCTAGCAAACAGCTCCAGGCTGTTGTAATGACTCAGCAATCAAAACTTCAAGTTCAGTCCACCTAGTCCTCACCCACCTCCAGGGCCAGAGCTCCAAGAGTTCCTTTTTGCTTCACTTGCTGTGGGATCTTTCTGGCTTCCTTTAAAGGTTCTCAGTTGCTGACTCTCCAGCTGTCAGCTCTGTTTGTTAAGGAAGTAAAGAGCCCTTCATCTGTTAAGCGCCCTGGGTCTTAAAAGCATAGAAACATGCTGAGGAGTGTGGGGCCTGGTTGGCTCTCTCGAGCTGAGACCCACAGAAAGGCTGGCAAACCGACTGAAACTAAATAGAGAACGAATTGGAATTTCCTTTATTCTCCCTACATAAATTCAAGGCAAGCTTTAACCAGTTCATTCTTTTACCAGCACAATCCTGCACTTACTTCTAGGGAACTTTCAGCCTCTTCTTTGGCAACTGTGACATGTCACCTCTACTGAAATGGAAAGCCAACTTCCCTCCCTTCTCCCTTCTTTTCTGAACTCACTAAGCAGGAAAACTAGCCCTATTCAACTTCATCACAAAGCAAAGCCCAAGAAGACACAAGAAAGCCCAGGGTCTGGAGCCAGTTCTGATGGAAAGCTGTTTACCTTTGCTCTGACCTGAGCTGATAATAAAGATGAGAAGGTACAGTCCACTCAAACCCCATCAGGGACCCTTGAGATACCAGGGAGGTGCTTTGCACATTGCATGAGCTGTAATCAGATCATCCAGCATTGGCTTGTACCCACTTCTATTATTAGCCTAAAGTGAACGATAATGAAAGTGTTGCTCTTGCTAGTAGATTCACTTGTTACAATTATTAAATCTCAAATGCACAAAAGCCAAGATGCGATCCTTTTTTTTTTTTTTTAAGATAGTGTTGAGAACAATCTATGCAATTAAATTTTACCAAGACCACAAGTCTAAATATATCCACACTGGGTGAGAATGTGGATGAGAGGAGGAACCATCAAAATTAAATAGCCTTGATAATAGGAGCTTCTAATATGCCAACTTTCAGAACTATATTTTCAAAGGGCTTCTCTTTATTCAGAACAATCCTAACACAAAACAGATAACCTAAAATACTGTCCTCTGTCACTGGTACTGGCTATCATCAGCTGAAGGTTAGTCAGAGCTGACCACTCTGAGGAATGGTGACTGTCCTGGCAGAGACACTGGGGATGTCCAGCACTGACATAACTGACTGGCACTTGGGGATTTCGGGCTCTGCACTCTCCTTGGAACACTGAACTTTGTGTTTCTTGTTCATCTATTAGATTCACCTTCAGCTTTGATGAGTTTCAGGTTGTTTTCTCTACAAAGAAAATGAAATTTTATTGGGGGTTTCACCTATGTTCAAGTCATTTAAAAATTGGGGGGAAATAAAGCTCCTTTCTTGACAGGGGAAACGTAACTGGAATCTGAGCAGCAGAAGAAAATACCCGGAGCAGAAATGCCTGACAAGAGAGACAGATCATCAATTATCCTGCCAGGAGAGGGTTTCCACCTAGCATTCTTAGCAAGGGCGCTGTGCGAAGCATCAGTTACAGGAAGGAAGGGGGCATTTGTACCAGCTGCCTGCTTTGCCCAGTGTCTCTAACACCGCCATGCAAAACATTCCATAGACAGAGATAGCCCATGGTGATACCAGAGTGTAATTTCATCTTTCAGGATTTTTTGCGCCTTTTTAGTTCAGCAATCCTTTTTAGAAACAAGAAACAGTATTAATGTTTTAAGTGTGACGATGTTTAACATCTCTCAGCTTGGATGCTGTAATAAAACTTTAACCCAGTCAAATGGCTCTGACTCAGTCTCTTCTGTTATAATTTGTTCCATTTCTCTGTCTGCACACAGACATCAATACTTGGAGAGAAACATCTATGCATGCTCTCCTCTGTCTAGTTACCTAACATACCTGTCATCTCCTCCATGAATATGCTCACAAGAACAGTTCTGAGTTGGCTAACATCCCATGAAATATCACCATTCCTTGTGGGATAAGCACCCACATGCATCAGAACATAGCCCCCAAATGCCATATGCATTGACTGAGGAAAGCTCTGTTACTTCCAACTGAGGTCTCAGTCTTTCAGAAAGACATTCGCAAGTGATCTCACTTCCTGGGATAAGCTAAGTGCCCATGCGAACAGATTCTGTCACAATGAACTGGTATTTTGCTTTAATTAAATACCCTCAGGATGGAAACAGGTAAAGTACTCTCTACATTTAACTTTGAAGGAAAGGGAAAGAAGAAGGAAAAAAAAGCAAAGCTAACTATCAGGAAACACTAAAGAGACTGAGTTAGACAAGATGTTTGACCCAAGTCACCTGAATTCCTGACGCCGCCTGATTGCTTTTACAGCCAAGAAGAGACAATTAAGAGCAATTTGCAACCATACTCCTTTCTCTGGGGACTATATGGGGTAAGGGGAGGTTTCAGGATGAGAGACACAAGTCTCAATCAGGGGACGCTGCAGTCAGAAAGGTTAATGAGATGCACTAGCAGGAGAATCAGTGCAAAAAAGATAGGTTCAAAATACTCAACAATTTCCACTTTGTTCAAATTTGCTCCAATTAAGAGCTGTTGAAGCAGCTTTTCTGTATTTCACGCACTCACTATTCTCCAGAGCAGATTTAACTACTATTCAAGGGGGAAAAAAAATAAGTGCTATGAAAATAAGAGTCTTCTATTAACTTATCATAAAAGTCCAGATTATTCCCCCAATTCCTACCCTCACACACTTTTGCCTCTAACTCAGAGCCTCTACCAATAGCTTTCTTTTCTCTCTCTCTCTCAAATGTAGAGAGTATTTCAAGGAGGGAGAAGGCTGGAATCACCCCCCCCCCCTCAGATTTCATGTATGCAGAATTCACTGTGAAACGTTAGATCAGTAAGAGGTATAAAAATGGGAGGAAGAATGAGAGTGATGGTTATATAAACGGAAATAATCCCCTCGGCATGAAATAGCCCCCAAATGCCACACACTGAGTCCTTCTGAGCATCACCATCTCTGAAGATGCGCCTGTAAACTGCGTACAGATCTCCGAAAACAAACAGGAAAGCACCGACATCACCGAGGAACCAGGGACTGAGATCTCAACAGTCCCGTGACTTACCTTGTCCACGGCCCCTCACATTTCGCCAAGGAAAATTTAAATCCTCTTGCTTGTCTTGCACAACTCTCCTTTCCTCTTCTTTTTAAAGTCACATAGGAGAAAAAGAATCAGTTTCCTAAGGTTCCATTTATCTGATCATCCAGCAGCAGCAGCAGCAGCAGAAACATGTCCAAGAGACTCCGCCAAAAAGTAAGCCAAAAACTCATCAAAGGCAAAAAAGAAGAAGGGGGAGTGGAGAAGGAAGGGGGTGGTGAGCGCTGGCGGGGTGGGGGGAGGGGTGGCCACAGACCGGGAGCCCAAGTACCCAGAGAATATTTTCACGCGCGTTGCGATCTGCTGTCCGATATACCTGCTTGGTTGTTACACAAACACACGCACTCGCGGACACTCACACATCCTCTTTCACGCAGAAGCAGGCACCCTGCACTCACAAACACACACGCTCGCGCAAACCCGTGCAATGAAAACTGTCAGTAGTAACCTCCATGAGCTGCTGTGCGCTGCAGATGGTTCGGTTCACTGTTACCTTCCCAAGATCGGTGTAGGATCAAAAGAACATCCAAAATCAGGGGTGAAAGGGTGTGGGGGCAGGGGGCCAGGACTAGGTAGATTCCGGATCCCTCTCCCCCAGGCATATGCATCAAGCCAGGAGCGGGTCAATCAGCAGAGGTGTCTGCTTGCAGGGTGCCCCGGATTATGGCAAGGTTATTCATCTTGATGTGCTTGCTGCATCCCCCACCCCCAGCATTGGGCAGGCTGCATAGAGATGATTGCCAGAGCTGTGTCTGTCCCTGTTCAACTGCATTTCGCTCAGCCCTGTGATGCTGCAAGTGAGACACGGTGGAGGCAAGAATACTAATAAGGTGGTTAGCTACAGTTTCTTCAAGGCAGTCGGCATGCAGTACAGTAAACGTGTACTTCCCAGCGCTCTGTGTGAGTGCCTGCCTGTCTGCAGGGAGGGCAGCGGATCCAGCTCTGGCCAGAAGGCGAGATGGCTTGCATCCTGCGTGGGAGGACTCTTATCACTGGAATCATCACTGCCCTGCAAAGGCATTGTCTATGACAGTATTTTGTTTCGATAAAGAAATAAAAGGGGGGGGGGGGCGGTTAATGGTTTACTAGCCTAGGGCTGGCATTTGAATGAGAGAGAAAATGTCCAGGGAGACAAATTAGCTTTATAAATAGGCTCCAAGGAGACCAAGGCAAATTTTTAACATGCGGCTGCCCTGGCTGTTAAATGAAAATACAAAGCAATTTCAAAAACGAGCTTCAGCCTATAAATCTTGGAGCTGGCAACAAGTATCTGAATTTGAGTGATGGGACTGTGGATAAATGGATTCCTGGTAGTATAAAAAGTTTGCTCATGCATTCTGCTTTGTAGCCATGCCCCCAATGTGAGCAGGAGTCTAGGTAGAGTTCATTTATTTGTAATATGGATTTCGACTCTTATCTCTTCAGTTTTACTCTAATGCACTTTTTTTTTATATACATAACTACCAAATTGTAGAGCTTGTCACTTAGGGGGATTGGCTGATAATTGTCGATATTAAGTATTACTGTACATAACACTTACATGGAATGAGTTTGGAGTCTTCAAGAAAAAAAAATTATATCTTTTAGTACCAAGCCATAAAAGAAAATATATGCAGAATATGCTAACTGTATAATTTTTTAGCCTCTGGAAAGCTAATTTTTTCTTCTCTATGATTCAGCCTCATATTATAACACTTCTCTAGTCAAGGAGATTCACTGAGTTTCTTAAGAGGAATTAAATTGGTATTATCTAAATAAATGAGTATTGGGCAGTTAGAGAAGGCAGATAAGAATGAATTAAAGAGCAATGTAATATCAGGTATTGCCAGTAGATGTCACAAAAGATGATAAAGGTAAAAGAATTCTCACCAACTGCAACCATATAACCTAATAGAGTAAACACAGATTTTAATAAAATTTATAACATCAAACTGAAATACTGAGATTTTATAAAACTTAAAGGTGCAAATTAGAACTTGGTGAACAACTTTTCTTTTTTCCCAAATGTCCCTTTCAAATCACTATTTTTCAGTAAGTCCAACAGATTATCTGTTATTCATAGTGAAAAGAACCTACACCATTGACTAACATTACATTTGCATCTAACATTATATTTCTATGAGTTAAATCTTTTGTATATGCTATAAAATATAGCACTTAAATACCTTCTCATCTGTAATAGAGCTACTACTAGGTTAAACTACAAAACAGATAAGTGAGAGTAAGTAAATTAGGTAATTAAAATTCATACATGAAATGTTTGCTTAAGGTTTCTATTTTAAAGCAATAACTTTGTTTCATCTTGATCATATCTATAAAAAATCAATTTAAAGGCATCACTCATGTTTAGGAGTTTAACATTATTAATCAACAGTGGCATCAAGACAACAAATATAAATAATTTTGATTTATTTTCATTATTTCCATTTTGTTAACATGTGAAAGATTTTAAAAAACCTAACATATCATCATAGCCTTTATTTATCTAAATGCAATTAATTATGACCCACAATATCCCAGCCCTAATTAGCCCAAATGCTAATAAAAGATAGCATCAAAAACTTGGGCATTGCAGTCCAGACAGACCTGGGTTCAAATTCCAGTTCTGCCTCAATCAGATGATTAGTCTCTGCAAGTCTTTCCCTCCTCATCAGCTTTTTTTTCTTTTTAAGATTTTATTTATTTATTTTAGAGAGAAGAGAGACAGAGAAAAAGGGGGTGGTGGAGAGGAGCAGGAAGCATCAACTCATAGTTGCTTCCTGTATGTTCCTTGACCAGGCAAGCCTGGGGTTTGAACTAATGACCTTGGCATTCCACGTTGCCACTTTAGCTATTGTACCACCACAGGTCAGGCCTCCCATCAGCTTTTTAAAAAATGTCACATACAACAGCATGTTTCCAAGGGCTGTGGCTGCTTGTAGCCATGGGATCTCCAACTGCATGCGAGAGCAACCTGGAGAGACTTGGACAGCTCAGGTCACCGGAATACCTGCCGCTGCCACTCGCCTTTCCTATAGTATAAAAAAAAATGTCACATGCAAGCAGGACATTAATACATATCTAAAAGACTTATTGTAGGACTGGAATGAATTAATATTTATTACATGCTTTGATTTCCTGACACTTAAGTGACCTAGAAGTACTACTTACCTATGTCTTATAAATAGATTTGTTTTTCTTACAATGTTAGTTCTGTCTTTGTTGGCCACAAGGGGAATCACTTAATATTTTTGATAAACTCATTGAACGATTTTTGTTTTGAACTTATTTTTATAAGTAGTTGTTTCGGTCTTGTTTTTGTAAACCCATAGTTGAGTGGTATTAGAACCCTTTTTAAAGTTTATTTTACCCAGATACATGAGTACAATTATCTGTGTGTTACAAGACTAAAAACAGAAACATTCTCTTGATTAATAATTATCAGAGATTATGTTGACTCAGACTATATAAAAAGAAAATTTGATGGTAGTTTACGTTTGCCAACCAAGACTTGTTTTGGAGACAACAGTACCTACTACCAAGCACTAAAATATAGATGCTTAACAATACAAAATTTCATTTTGGGAATTTTGGCAGGTAGCAATATGGCAGATTATAGCACATTATCATTGCAACTCAGATGATCATTTTTAAAAAGAGTATCTGGCTACTGAATTTTACTGAACAATTGTTATATATTCAACACATACTTCGCCAAGGAAAAGGAATACCAAGAATATGAGCATCAGTGTTTCAAAACCTAGGGAGTTACCCAATTGAAACTTGAAATTGTCCCCATGGACACAGGTGTCAAAAAAGAAACCTAAGAAAGGCACTCCAAACGGGTAGGTGGCAGTTTTTATACACAAGGGAAGTTACTTATCAGGCGAGTAGATGTCCACACCTGACCCCCTCCCCAAAACTTAAATGTTTATATAAACATTTTAACTGGGTTTGTCACTCCTTTCACACAGCTGGTCTCTACAGCGCCTTGCTGTGTCAAGGTGACGTCCTTGAAATGGTTCAGCTGTGGCGATGGTGGAGGGGATGTGTATTCTCTGTTCCTGCACAGGAAGGGTGAGGAGCCTCCGCCTGACCAGGTTCATCTCAAGGGTCAATCAGAGATAGTGTTCTCTCAATGTCCTCCACCAATAAGCACGGGGATTATCTGTAAATTCCTTTGGAGTCTCTTAAAGAAATAAGTGTAATTTTTTTTTTAAAGTGAGCTATAAAATTAAATAGCCCATCAGTGTGTCCACTGTTCTTCATCCAGCATCCTGAGAATCTAAAGGAGGTTGAACAATATTTATACTAAAGTTAAAGAAGAGTTTCTTGGAAATCTGATTTCTTTTAAAAATTAAGCATCCCCTTGCTTATTCTGAGAAAGCTCAGTGTCAACAAGAGCTGCTAGTTCTAACCTGAAAAGTGGTATGTTACAGAAAACTGACATATGTGAGGTATGTCAGTCATACCTCATTACTCTGTCAACCTTTCCATTACTCTGGAAGACTTCTCCCCTAGAAGAAGTTAGTATCAGAACTTCTCAACTTCCAAAGTGCCCAGATACTATGTGTTGAATAGTATGCTTAGATTAGGGGAAGAAATGCAACTAAATTCATATTATTGCAATAAATTGGTCTGACATAGTGAGTCAACAGCTACCATTAGCAGTAGATAAATGTATGGCTTTAATATTATGTTTTATTCCTTGGGAGTTAATGCTGAGTATAAAAGGATCCCACCAGTACCACTATAAGCATATTCCTCTTAAAATGCTTATGGGAAAATATAAATGTTTGTATTTCTTGTGAACACAGTCTACTTACAGCAGGTCAACATGCTTTTGTTTGCTCCTTATATCACATGCTATTACATAAGCATAATAACAGGAACTTGGTTAAGTGTTCTCTCTTTGGCTTATTGTAAAATTGGGTTGTCTGCAATCCAAGTGTTCTGAATTAGCTTATTAGTCTAAAAGATTACATTCTATTATTCCATGTCTAAAAGTCTTTATTAATTATGTCTTGAAATTAGCTTGGATCTTTTATTTAAAGTGTTTTAACCAGTTATTAAAGCTTGGACATGGTTATGTTTCTCAAATTATTTAGGCTTCTTCTATATCCAACAACTGCAACCTTAAATAATTCAACATCAAGAGTTGAGCTATTGGGATCAATTTCTACAAGAGGTCTGCCTGGACCTTTATAATTACTCTCTTGCATCAATCTGAAGAGTACTTATTTAACACACATGACTTAACATTTACTGCTTTATTATTTCATATACAAAAATGTACCTTCGAAGGACTTCTTTATATTGCCTAGAGACCGCCAAACACAAGTCCTTTCAAACCTCAGGTTCTATATAATTCTTCTCTTTTTTTTTTTTTTTTGATTAATGAAAATATGGTAGATATCACAACTCAGGGACATAATGTATCATGCCATTGATTATGGTTTCTCCTTTCAACTGGAGCCTTCGATAAAGTAACAATAGCCTGTGCATAGATTACCTGCTAGTTGTGATGTAATTACTTTACCTTATTAGATTTTACTCATTTAAAATAATTTTTTATTATTCTCTTTCTTTTTTTATTTATTTTTTTATTTATTTTATTTATTCATTTTTAGAGAGGAGAGAGAGAGAGACAGAGAGGGAGAGAGAGGAGAGAGAGACAGAGAGAGAGAAGGGGGAAGGAGCTAGAAGCATCAACTCCCATATGTGCCTTGACCAGGCAAGCCCAGGGTTTCGAACCAGCGACCTCAGCATTTCCAGGTCGATGCTTTATCCACTGCACCACCACAGGTCAGGCCTATTATTCTCTTAATACCAGTATTTAGTGATTGCCCTTCTCTCATTTCTGATATTGGAAATTTGTGCATTTACTTTTTTTTTAATCAGTCTAGAAGAGGTTTATCAATTTTATTGATCCTTTCAAAGAATCAGATTTTTATTCAATTGATTTTTTCCCATTGTCAGTTTTTTATTTCCTTGATTTCTGCTCTTATCTTTTACTACTTATTTTCTTCTATTTTCTTTGGGTTTTATTTGCTCTTATTTTTCACTTCCTTAAAATGGAAGCTTAGGTCATTGATTTGAAATAATTTCTTTCAAATGCAAGCTTTTCTTGCAATAAATCTGCCTCTAATATATTCTTAGGCTGCATTTCACAAAGTATGACAGGCGTTTTTTTTCTTCATTTTGTTCAAAATAGTTTTTAATTTTGCTTTTGGATTTATTTTTAAACTTTGGTTCATTTATTATAAGTGTGTGATTTAGTTTACAAATAGATTTACCAAATAATTATTGATTTTTAATATTAATTAATTCTACTTTGATCAGAGAACATTCTGTGTTTGATTGATTCCTGTTAACTGTATAGACATCTTTTTTTCTTTTTTTTTTTAATAAGAGAGAGACAGAGAGAGGGACAGATAGGGACAGACAGACAGGAAGGGAGAGAGATGAGAAGCATCAATTCTTCGTTGTGGCTCCTTAGATGTTCATTGATTGCTTTCTCATATGTGTCTCTATTGGGGTACTCCAGCTGAACCAGTGACCCCATGCTCAAGCCAGTGACCTTGGGGTCATGTCTATGATCCTGTGCTCAAGCTGTTGAACCCACACTCAAGCTGGATGAGCCTGCACTTGAGCATGCGCTCAAACCTGCAATCTTGGGGTTTCAAACCTGGGTCCTCTGCATCCCAGGCCAACACTCAATCCACTGTGCCACCACATGATCAAGACTTCTTTTATGGCCTAATTTGGCAAATAATCTCTGTCCTCATAAAAATGCATGTTTACCATTGTTGGGTGGAGTGTTCCATAAATGTCATTAGGAAGAAGGTCTTTCATGATTTTCAGTTTGTCTATACTCTTACTGATTCTCTACTTGTTCTATTATTTTAATTCTTCACTGTAATTTTGGATTTATTTAACAATTTGTTCTGTTTTTACATATTGCATTTTGAAGCTCTGTTACTGAGTATATAGTGTTGAAGATTTAATGTCCTCTAATGAATTAAACCTTTGTCATTATGAAATGACCCTCTGTCCCTAGTATTATTCAGTTTTGTAAAAACTATTTTATCTGGCATTAATATAGTTGCTTTAGCTTTCTTTCGATTATTGTTAGTAGTGGATCACTTTCTGGATCCTTTTACAGTTAATCTAGTTGTGCTTTTATATTTTATGGATGTTTCTTTTAGGCAAGATATAGCTGTGTTGTGCTTTTTAAACTAATCTGACAATATCTAATATTTAATTAGAGATTGTTGAAGCATAAATTTATTGAGAATTTTTCACTCTAAGGAGGAATATTCCTCACTGCTAAGGCGACGCCATTCTATGCCTGATGCCCCATGTTTATGGGATTTTTTCCTGCTCTGACCAATAGGAACATAAGATATTTCTGGTCCCATGTGAGCCTTGGGGATTATTCCCCTTGCCCTTTTGGTGGTTCTTTCCCTGGTATTGGTAGTTTCCTCATCCACATGCTCCGATTAGTCTTCAGACAAAGACAAATATGGACCTTCTTCAGATCTTTTGAGCTTTCGTACTTTGTAGTGCAAAACTTTTGGTACTCTGCTCTAGATGGAATGGCCTCATTGGACTACAACCTCTATTTCTTCAACTAAGGTACAATAGACTGCTGGGCCACACCTGTGTTCCCTTCCCTACTGTAAGTCCTAGACACTCTCTCCAAGCAATAAAAGTAAGCAGGGCCTGACTACTGGTGGCACAGTGGCTAGACCATCAACCTGAGATGCTGAGGGCTCTGATTTGAAACCCCCAAAGTTACTGGCTAGAGCACAGGTGTGCCTGCCTGAGCATGGGATCATTGACTTGATCCCAAGGTCACTGGCTTGAGCAAGGAGTCATTATGTTGGCTTGAGCCTTGCAGGCAAGGTACATATGAGAAGCAGTGAAACAACTATGAGTTGATGGTTCTCATCGCCCTTCTCCCTTCCCCACCCATCCTTTCATGTCTCTCTCTCTCTCTCTCTCTCTCTAAAAAAGAAAGAAAAAGAAAAACAGAGTAATAAACTGAGATACCAATAAGGCTTATCTCATTTATTTCCCTTCCCTTAGGGGTAATTGTCTGGGGATAACTTGTCCAATGACACTATTCTTTGAAATTTTTGTTCATATTGTTTTAATTGTTTAAAGGGGGAGAAGGGTAGGACAGGGGAGTAAAGAGGGAAAAATATATGGTGACATAAAATAATTTGACTTTGGGTAATGGGCATACAACACAATCAATAATTCAAATGCTTTAGAAATGTTTACCTGTCCGTGTCTCCCAGTCTCATTTTTATGTCCCACCAATGTATGGAATCATGTAGTTCTTGGTTTTTTCTGATTTACTTATTTCACTCCATATAATATTATCAAGATCCCACCATTTTGTTGTAAATGATCCAATGTCATCATTTCTTATGGCTGAGTAGTATTCCATAGTGTATATGTGCCACATCTTCTTTATCTAGTCTTCTATTGAAGGGCTTTTTGGTTGTTTCCATGTCTTGGCCACTGTGAACAATGCTGCAATGAACATGGGGCTACATGTGTCTTTACATATCAATGTTTCTGAGTTTTTGGGGTATATACCTAGTAGAGGTATTGCTGGGTCATAAGGTAGTTCTATTTTCAGTTTTTTGAGGAACCACCATACTTTCTTCCATAATGGTTGTACTACTTTACATTCCCACCAACAGTGAATGAGGGTTCCTTTTTCTCCACAGCCTCTCCAACATTTACTATTACCTATCTTGTTGATAATAGCTAATCTAACCGGTGTGAGGTGGTATCTCATTGTAGTTTTGATTTTCATTTCTCTAATAACTAATGAAGCTGAGCATCTTTTCATATATCTGTTGGCCATTTGTATTTCTTCCTGGGAGAAGTGTCTGTTCATAACCTCTTCCCATTTTTTATTGGATTGTTTGTTTGTTTGTTGTTGAGTGTGGTGGTTACAGGGGGGGGGGGCATGGGAGGGAAGGAGGGAAAGGGGAAGGGGAGGGGGAGGGGCACAAAGAAAACTAAATAGAGGGTGACGGAGGACAATCTGACTTTGGGTGATGGGTATGCAACATAATTGAATGACAAGATAACCTGGACATGTTTTCTTTGAATATATGTACCCTGATTTATTGATGTCACCCCATTAACATTAATAAAAATTTATTTATAAAAAATGTTTACCTGAAATCTATATACTCTTATTGATCAATATCAGTCCATTAAATTTAATTTTCTAAATAAAAAGGAAAAAAATAAAATAACAACAAGAACAAAATTGTTTAAAGGGTGAGAAAAAATTTTCTCTGTGTTTTGGTAGAATAAAAGTCTCTAATTGCTCATTCAAACAGAATTTTAAATGACAACTTCTTTCACTGTTTTTCTGAACTGAGAATACAGTACCAAATCAGGTAGACTGCTTCTTTGCAATCACGGGGTCTTCCTTGTATCGACAGACAACTTATAGGCATTAACTAGTAACCAGACATACAAAGAAACACCTTCAATAGCTTAAGAGCTGCGAAGAAAATAAAATTTACTATGTGAAAGATAGTGATGGAATAAGGAAGGGGCCTACTTTGGACAGAGTAGTCAACAAGTCTACTCCCAAGGAGTGGCATGTTTAAGTAATATGTGAATGATAAAGAACCAGCCATACAGAGATATGGGGGAGGTACCTTCCAAGCAGAGGAAAGTGCTAATGCAAAGCACCCAAGTGAGGAGCAGAGATGGTCCCATCAAAGTGGAGGACTCAGAGATTGCTTTCAATAAATCCATCAACTTCATATGATGCTAGATTCCATAGATACTGGAAAAGCAGGTTTTTAGGGTTTTTTTAAAACCAATTTAAGGTTTATAGCAAAATTGAGGGGAAGCTCCAGAAATTTCTCATATACTCTCTGCCCACACACATGCATAGCTTCCAGTTGTCAATATTTCTCACCAGAATGGTACATTTGTTAAAACTGATGGATCTTCGCTGACACATCATAATCACCCAAGGTTCATAGTTTACATGACTATTCAACCAAAGTAAAATAAAAAAGTCTCACTCATGCCCTGCTTACTTACTTTGCTGGCTGGCAAAAAGGCACAACTCATTGAAGTCTCTCAGGGTCTCTGCTGACAGAAACTTTACCTTGACAGGTGATTTCCTAACCACCTTCGAATGGGCAGAAAAATATGGCAAGTGGCACTATCCTGCCAAGAAGTGGCAAATATTGCATCTACTCATATCCTGTTTATAAAAAGAAGGTATTTTTCCACACCTTCATTTGGAAAGGTGGATAACCACCATCCTATTATGTTCATGGAAAGCAAAGAGCCAGAAATATTTGGGTATACTGCTGATGATGACCACACCGTCTATCAAGGAACTGTATGCCCGTGCTTCTAATGAAACTAGAAATTTGCCCTGACTTCATCAAATTCGGCTTGAATGCATCATTTCTTAAGTGAAAAGTCAGGTCATTCACACATAATCATGTCTATTATTAATTTCTTTCAGTTCCTTCTCATCTCAGTTGCCAAGTGGTCTCCTAGTTTCCTTCCTATTAGAAAGAAAGAGAATATAAATGCGGTGACTTACTCTAAGAAAAGTTCCAGCAGCTTTGAGAACAACTTTCTCCATTTAAAAAGCTATTTTTAACTTCTGTAATAAAACATTTCTTTAAGAGGCAACTTTACAAGAAAACATTATTAAAATGTTTCAGGATTCTATTAGAAATTAAACTGTCTCTGACAATACCCACCTGAGAGAAACTACACACGGAATCTGGGAAATAATTAAGCATTGAAGTAAGCAAAATGCTTTCAAGGATTTTTTTTTTCTTTTTTGTAGTGTCTCCAACTACTAGAGTCCAGGTGCCTTACTTCTATTTATCACCAAGGGGGGGAAAAATATGTACTTGACTCCAAGAAACTAACTATGACGCTGGGGGTGAGAACTTTTATGTATGTACAGCATATCTTTGAAAACGTTCTGGTCTTGGGCTCCCTTTTTCCCTTTAGATTCTTCTTGGGAGGATGATTTATTTCTCACCTACCCCAGACCTAGGGTGGTTGTCTTAAGTAATCTCCATTACTCCTGGAGAGTAATGCATGCTTTTCTTGGCCTTTCTTTCCATGAGATATCTTTTTGTAGCTTCTCCTCACCAAAAGAAAACAGCAAGTTAATCATTTAATGTGACATCGTTTATACCTTCAGCCAAAAGAACAGAAGTAGACAGTAAACCTCATGCATGGCATAACAACTCCAACAGCATTGATCAAGGTTAAGGGGGATTTTTCACAAGGTTTTGGCATCAAAGAATAATAATTATAAGCAGCAAGTCCAATTTTCTTGGAGCATCTCCTAAAGTTTCTTCTAACTCCACTCTGCAGCACAGGTTGACATGTGGCAACAGGGGTTGGGGTCCAACTTCTGTTTTTTAGTTGGTATCATAACTATTTCAATAGATTTCCATAAAAGATAGTGTTTATAATTTAATTAAGTTTCTGGCTCTTTTCCTAATAATATAAATAGCATTGTCATGTTGGATGATAAAAATATAGATGCTGGCACTTAACTTTAGAGATTTAGAAAAAAAAATGTTAGGAAGAAAATGTTTCCCCTAATTAACAAAGGTTGTAGTGAGTCTGTGCACAGACATATATGAACTCTTGTACCCACCTCTGTAGGTATAGAATCTGCTTTCTTGTATATAACTGTGACTTAGCCACAGGGAGTGGTCCCCACTACTTTGGTCATACTTATTCAGTCACCCTCCTTTAAAAGCAGTTTCCAAAAAATTGGTATATTATATTCTTTTGTCAGCCCCTTTCAGCTTCAAAACTAGTGCCTGTGAAAAACTAGCTTGTAAAAGACTCTGTGATAGCTTGAATGACCCAAGGTCTGTACTTAATCACCACAAATGAAGTGCACTTTGGTCATGATGGGGAGAAAAGGACTCCTCTCTGTGGCTTGCTTACTCAACCTGTGGTGTGACTGTGGAGAGGAATTGGAAACACCTTTTATATACCTTTCTTTTGTCCGGATAATTAGCTAGGCAACTGTTTGTCCTCAATTTATTCTCAAAGATGCATCTAAAGTCTAAATCCCAAAAGCTGATTACTGCTAAAACCTTTTCTTCGAATGTCAATCTTTGGTACTACGGTTGCCATGTTCCCATTATTCTTAAGAGCCAAAGGATAGATTTTTTTTCATCAAAATGTGGATCAGTGATTCTTATTAGAAGAGTGTAAGGCATTTAGAATTGTTGGTGATACACTAGACCAAGAAATTCTAACATTGTTTCTGAGGAACATTTCATACCAAAGAGGAATAAGAAAAACAATGTCACAGGTTATAATATGTAATTTTCACATATATTTTTGTTTTAAATTTTGGACCTCCTATTCCCAATAGGTATAGATAAATTAGCTTTTGTTTGTTATAAGTAACATCATCAATCTAAGTCATAAAATACTTTTATACCAGAACAATTCCATTTGTTTGTTATTTTAGCTTTTTAAAAATTATTGGTATAAGTCAAGTGGTTCATTATATTAATATGATCATTGAATTAGAAGTGAAGTCTGTAAGGCTTAATAACTGTGAGACATTATTCTCTCTCTCTCTCTTTCTCTCTCTTTCATTACCCTATCAAAAGCTAAATGGTTGTAATGAACTATTTGTGTCAGGCTGAAGTAGGAATAAACTATTATGCATATAAAAGCTTTATAAATACCATTGTAAACACTACCAAATGTCATTATAAATATTACTATTAATATTATGACAAGGAACAAAATGCAAATTATTGTCATTTCTTACATTGAAGTTAGCTATAAGAATAACCCTGAAGTATATCCAACTCACTAGAGAAGCTGAAAGAAATAGCCAATAAGTACCATAGTGAACAGCCAGGACAAGAGTTAGAAATAACTAGGGTATCCCACTCTATCAGAAATAACTAAGAATAGTGGCCTGGCCTGTGGTGGCGCAGTAGATAAAGAGCTACCTGGAATGCTGAGGTCACTGGTTTGAAACCCTTGGCTTGCCTGATCAAGTCACATATGAGAGTTAATGCTTCCTGCTCCTCCCCTCTTCTTTCTCTCTCTCTCTCTCTCTCTCTCTCTCTCTCTCCCTCTCTTCCCTAAAATAAATAAATAAAATATTTTAAAAATAACTAAGAATAGTAACTTGAACAGTTAGGTAAACATTCTTTTTTCAACCAGATTTGGTAATCATAAAAATAACATCGATATTTTAATAGTTCCCTTTTCTCAAACCTTAGCTGAATTGTGCCTCTGTGTTTTGTTCTGTATTAACATTTGTCTATATGAGAATAGCTGAGATCAACAGCATCAAAAGATTTCATCAGCTCTATTCACTTTGACTTCTATATATGTGTATATGTGTTTGTGTGTTATAATATAATTTAAACACTACATTTCAATTCAAAACTGCAAATCATTGCATACTTGCAATGATTTTCAATCTAGTTATAACAAATATTTTCAATCTAGTTTGGTTGTACTTAGATCACATTAACTGGAATTAATTATTATTTCCTCATATTTCAAGGGGAGAGGTAGTTTTTACAAAGTTTTATTATTCCTATTCAATTAAACATTTAATAGGATATTTCTTATGTCTCAGGTGCTACGTAAGTTGATGAACCTTCAGAGATGAAGATGATAGAATGTCTGCTTTAAATGAGCCCCAAATCAAGGAGAATCCAGTTATATCAAATAATTATTGACAAGGTGATTAAGCTTTCAAATTGGTCTATGCTTTCTAGTTTTTATTAGTAGCAACATCAAATTATGTATGGTCTTTATCCTCAGGGGTCATTAACGCATATCTCTACAGGATTACAAATTTTCCTGGGAGTGAATTGACTCAGCCTACCTATGACTGAGTTTGGGTGTATTTCTCACCAGAGGGGGAAAGCTGTTGCCTGTGGCAGTTTAAACCATGGAGAAGTAGGGTGGTGCTGACTAAATAATGTTCAGCCTGAGCATGCGGTGGCACAATGGATAGAGCATAGGACTGGGACAAGTAGGACCCAGGTTTGAAGCCCCGAGGTCACCGGCTTGAGCGCAGGCTCATCTGGCTTGAGCACAGGTTCACTAGCAAGGGCACAACTCAGGAGCAGATGGACAGAGGAGGTACATAGGGCAAGGTATGTGTGTAGGGGCACAGAGCCTTCACACCCTCTTCGGGTACTCCCGTCTTTCAGCACCTCCACGGATTCACCAACCCGGAAGCTCTCTGAACCCCATAGAATTGCTATTGTTATGGAGATTTCAACACATAGGCATGGTTGATTATTATTCCATTTCCAGTTTTTCTTCCCTTTTCACAGAATATTAAGGTTGCAGTTGAAAGCTCCAAGCTTCTAATCATGGCTTGATCTATGTAGTGACCAGCCCCAATCCAGGAGCCCACCAAGAGTTATTTCATTAGAACAAAGGATACTTCTACCACCCAGGAATTTACAAGGGCTTTAGGAACTCTGTGTCAAGAGACCACTATGTATCTTTTCTATAATTTCACAAAAAGCCACTCAGCTATGGTGCTTTGTTAAAGGAGTCCCAAATGGACTATGACACTTTGATTTGCTTATCGAAAACTTACTATGCAGCTACCACTGTGCCAAATTTTGGCTGGAGTGAGGGAGAGGATGAAACCTACCCTTGATAATTTCATGAAATAGTGAGAGAACTGACAAGAAGATAAATGTTTACTATTTAGTGATAAATGCTGTAATAGATTGTAACAAAGCGTACATTTTACTCTCAAAACAGAACTCTTCCTGAGGAGAACCTAATTTGGGACAGTTGTCTTGATAAGCTGCTCAGGGTAGAAGGGAAGATGTTGGAGACATGGGTACCAGCAGAAAATGGAAGTTAATGGAGAAACTGTATTTTGGGGCCTGGCCAGATGGCTTAGTGGATAAAGCATCCATCTGGTGCACCAGAGGTCATGGGGTTTGACCCCCGGTCAGGCCACGTAGGAGAAGAGATCAGTGAGTACACAACTAAATGGAACAACTAAGTGAAATGAGTTGATGCTTCTCTCTCTCTCTCTCTCTCTCTCTCTCTCTCTCTCTCTCCCTCTCTTTCAGACAATGAAAAGATTTTTTTGGAAAAGCAAACAAACTGTGTCTTATGAGACCAGAAAAGAAATTGGTTGTGCTCCTGTGAGAGGCATGGGAGGATAGGAAAGGTGAGGAGCTCTGAAAGCCCAGAAGAGATGGGAATCAGGCCATCTGTGGGTGGCTGCGGTTTTTCTCAGATATAGGCCAGTGAAACATTTAAATACACAGGTGAATAGTGGTCAATTTACCGTTCTGAGTATTCCTTCTCACATATCTTTAGTGGAGTGCACTTGACTTAGAGATGCTTCATGTGAGTAAGACAAAACAGAGGTCCTATGAGAAAGGGGCTCAGCTTCTTCTCTCAGGACAGAACAGCCCCAGGGGCAGGAGAAGGCTGGTGAGCACAAGGATATACCTAAGCTCTTGGGAAGTGACAAGGGTCGGAGTTTTATGGGACTTGAAATTAGAATGGAATAGAGCTTCTTCAATACATTTCAAGGGATAAAAAGTCACCAGGTTTTTGTTTTGTTTTAAGATTACAAAAGATATTCAGTTATGATGGCAGCAAGTGTGGAAGGCCGAACAAGACCAGATCTTGGCCGAGGACACAGCAACAAGAAATATAGCACACACAAAAATTTTAATTGTGATGCAGTAAAAAAGTCCTAATGAGATGAGTTCATCAAGTTTCCAGGAGCAGAGGAAGAGAATAAAAAAGCATTTTAAAAAAACAAACAAACTATATTTAAAATTAGCAAGCAAAATAGGAATGAGATGTTCTTTAGACTTGAGGGATGAAGAAAAGACTAACAGTTATTATGTCCTAAACACATGCCACGCAAAATATCAGGGATTAGTTTTTTGTTGTACTTGCTGAATTATATTTATTTACAAACTTATCAAATGTACTATGTTTATGTATATTTCTATAAATTTTGATAAATGCATAGGTTAACCACCATCATGATCAAGATATACACATGCTCTGTCATACCAATTTCCCCCTCTGCCCTTTTGCAGTCTAACTCTTCCACCACCCACATCTCTGAAAATCACTGATTTAATTTCTGTTGTAATTTCTTACAATTGTGCCTCTTCAGAATGTTATAATAATGGAGTTATACAGTACACTGTGTTTCGAATTAGGTATCTTTCATTTAGTATAATTCGTCTGAGTCTTATTCCTATGGGTTTATGTATCAATAGTTTGTTTCTTTTAACTGCTGAGTAATATTCCATTGTAAAAATACATCATAATTGGGTTATCCACTAATTACAAGAAAGACATATATGAGTTGATTCCACTTTGAAACAATTATGTCACTATAAATATTTCAGTAGAGTTTCTGTGTGAACATAAATTTTTTATTTGAGGGAATAAAGGTATAAGATTAAGATAGATGGATAAATATATATTATATTTATCTACATTAAGTACTGTCAATTGTTTTTCCAAATGGCTGTGCTATTTTGTATTACTTTCAGCAATTTGCAGAAGTTTGAGTTTCTCTGCATTCTCACCAAAACGTGGTACTATCATTTTTTAAAAAGATGATGACAATAATGGTGATGCCACCAGGATTTGTAGCAATCATAAGAAGCTGGAAAGAGTCAAAAGATTCTTTCCTAGAACCTTCAATAGGAGCATGGTTTTATTGACCTTGATTTTGTACTTCTAGTCTTCAGAACTATGAGAGAATAAATTTCTGTTGCTTTATGCCACCTAGTTTGTGACAACTTCCCAAAGCAACCCCGGGAAGCTAAAACATCTACTAATGATGTTGAGCATCTTTGAATATGCTCGTTTGCCAAAAATATATCTTCTTTGGTAAAATGCTTGTATAGTTCCTCTGCCTATTATTTTTTTAAGTTGCCTTGGCTATTTATCTTATTATTGGATTTTTGATAATTCTGTACATGTTTGAGATACCATTTCCATTTCATATATGTAATTTAAAAACATTTTCTATTAGTTTGTGGCTTGTATTGTCATTTTCTTAATGGTGTCTTTCACTGAGCATAAATGTAAATTTTAATGCAGTTGAATATGTTAATTTTCTTCTATAGGCAGTGATTGCGGGGACCTAAGAACTTTTGCTAATTTGCATCTTTCCTGCACGTGAAGATCACTGTGGAGCCCTGGACCTGTGCAGGTTCAGATGCAATGTTAGGAAGTCTCACTCTCTAGATGCCTTCTCCCATATCCATCTACACTCTTCAGGTTTTAGGGCTGCCTTTTCTTTTCCCAGAGAATACCAGGCTGCCCTCAGAGAACTTGCTGTAACCAGTGGTGAGTTTTCTTGTACATCTGGTCAAAAATAAGGGGCTCTTTCAAAGATTTACTGTTCTTTTTACTACTACCACCACAGCTCCAATTGATGGAAAAATTAAGAGGAAAAAAAGATAAAGCATATCTCTTTCCAGGGTGTTTCTTTAATTTTTGAGTCTGTTCAACAATCTGCCTGCTTTGGTTTAATTCTTCCCCCTCCCCTCAACTCTCATTTTCTCTTGTCCAGAATTTTGGGATGTAATCAAGAAGAAAGAATGGCTAGAGTGAGCTTACTTTATCTTGTTCACATTTTTAAAAATTTTATTTTACATACTTTTAATAAATTTATCTTCAGGGAATAGCTAAATCCACTTACACAATAGTATGGAGGGGCACTGTGAGTGAGAATATGCAAAGGTAATTTGGCACTACATACAACCCAGGGTGACATGCCAATCTAAGGACTCTTGATTTCTATTTAGTAGGCTATAGAAAGCTATAGAGGTATTTTCATTCAAATGCTTCAATGTGATTGGCAGCCCTCGCAAATGGTCTTGCTGCCTTTTCTTTTTTTTTGTGAAACCATTCGGAAATAGAAGTGAAATAATTTCAAGTTTGCTCTCATATTCTAGTCTTGGCACCAATCTTATTTTCCCAGAAGGCGTTTCTATTACTGAAAGTGGCATTCAGGCGCTGACGACCACACATTCCCTGATTATACACTGCATAACACAAGGAACAGGACCGATAAAGTCTCTGGTCCTACTTACTGTGAACCAACAGCTTTTGTGGCAGAGCTGACTTTCATACATACATCTCATGGACAAGTTGGCTATAGATGAACTGATGAGGCATTATGTATAGATAACTATGCATAGGAAGCAGTCTATTACTTGTTTGCACAAAAAGGCAAAGCCTTTACATTTTCTCTTCTGCTTAATTGACTCTGTGGAACAGTCTGTGGTGTTACTCGTGGTGGCTCTGGCACATAACTGGAAGGTGAGACATTTCATGGGCACCTATTCCAGGTGACTGCCTTGGACTGGAATTTCTGAAAACAGAGCATGAGACAGAGATTTGTATGAAGAAGTTTAATGAGAGGTTTTCTGAATCAACACCCGTGATGACTGATGGAAACAAGATTTGGCAGAGGGAGAGACTAAACAGGAATCTGATTTCAACAACAGCCCTGCCAATTTTGCAGGACATCTTTGAGCTGAGTCAGCCTTTCAGAGGTGCCCCAAATTCAGGCAAGGAGTGAGCCTTCATATTTCCTCCCCAGTGAGTCAGAGAAAACCAGGTTGCCCTCGGAGAACTTGCTGTAACCGGTGGCGAGGCAACTCTTTTTGGTAGAGGAAATTTCCAGGTGGAGCTCAACTGTGAGCCAACACTCCCGAGAGCTAGGAGAGTGCCTAGTTCTAAGGGGGCTCTGCGTGGGGCACCACAGCATTCTTCAAGGACTCTAAATCAACCTGAGTTTTCTCATCTGCAAAATGCAGACGCCAACCCCAACGCTACCCATGGAGGGCAGAGTGGTCTATTACTTTTGAGGGAGTAGTGTTGCCAAACTACACAAGGAGTTGGGTTGAAAGATTTACTCATATTCATATTTGCATATATTGTCTCACACAAAAGTAATCTCAAAACATGTTAGCATTGTTATTATTTTTTTTCCTAGTATACCAGCCGTTAAGTATAAGCAGTTGAGAAATTTTATTTTAGTATCCACTAGGAAACTGAGGTAAAGGAGACTGAATGCTTTTCCTAATAATTCCCTGACAGAAGAAACTCTTTATTCCTCAGATGCATGCCCTTGCTGTTATTTCCTTGTGCTACAGCTCTTCACAGCAACTCCCAAGAAAGATTTCAACTCAAATGGCATCAGCAAGGCTTCGCGTGTTTGCTTTTGTGTTTTCTTTCTTGTTTCCCCAACACATTGGTGTTTGCCTCTTTCAAGACCTCAAGTTTGTATATTCCTCATTCTTTTAAAAAGGGGGAAACAAAACAAAACAAAACTGCATGTTCTGACCTGTCCTTTTTAAATTAAAAAAGAGAGTGAGTGATGAGTTTAAAATAGAAATGTAATTTTAACACATGCAGATATCCCCACGCTGAGAAGACAGTTCTGTGGTATTTTTCAAACATTAAAAGAGAAAGACAGAGAGAGAGAGAGAGAGAGAGAGAGGATTGGAAAATAAAATAAAATTAGGGCATACTGGAATGAACACAACACAACCGGACCCTTGGCAGGGCAGACAGACATCGCTGCCAGCGTGCAGCTGAGCACAAAGGCTCCATTTTTGCTGATCCTCACATATCATGGAGACCTCTAAATAGGATATTTTAATTCAGAATGAGGAATATTGCAATTTTTCTTTCACAAGTGAATCAGTACAATTGTTAACTTGAAATTTTGGGGGTTTTATTTTGTTATTGCTGTTGGATGAAAGTGGGGATATTTATTTATGGTTTTATTATTTTGGGGTGGTATGATGACTTGGCCTATTTGAGTGTGCTGCCGTGTGTGTAAGTGTGTGTGTGTGCGTGTGATTCTAGGAGAAAGTGGGATAGAAAAATGTATAGCTGCATGCTCCCTCCTTTCATCTGACAGCAGAGACTGGGGTTACTGTTTCTTCTACCTACTTCCTGACTCATTTCCAACTGGCCTCTATTGCAACAATTGTCACAGCAACAATATTTGCTGTATAGCAGAGAGATTTCCCAACTCACCTATTTCAAGAAAGTCTGATTTCCAGACTAACAAAAAACAAGTGCAATCTCCTGGCTGGCTGCAATAGAATCATAGACAAGTATGATTTCACGATAGGCACAATCTAGAAAAGACTATTTTACCTAGACTCAGTGTCCCTGATGCTAAACAACTCATCTACCTTGCCTCCTTGTTTCATTCCCCTGCAGAATATTGCACATGGAGACATTCATTGTTTTTGCCTGCCCAGAAGAGATGCTCTTTCATTTGAACAACACATTGATATCCCTTTGGTGAGACATCTCTCCCTCCTCCAAGCCTTCAGATAGCCTTGATTTTAACCACAGTTTCAAGGGGGCATATGATCATGCCTAGCTTAATAAAAAAAATAGAAAGGTATATTATTTACTTCCTAGGTCTAAGTTATTCAATAACATTCATTCCAGGCCTTTTATTAGAATTACCGGACAAGAGTAGCTCTCTTTCCATTGGGATAGCTAAGCTTGTACGATTGTCGACAGAGGCTGATGTCCATCTCAATATCTTAGCACAGCGAGGAAAGGGCAGCCGGCATTGAAACAGGGAGAAAGGGAAAGCAGAGGTGAACAGACCAAGTTCCGTGACACGGGGTACCTGGATGCAGCCGCACACAGAGAAAATTCAAAGGCCATGCTTCTCAGTTATGGGAGCTAATAAGTCCTATTTTTAAGGCAAAATAAGGTGCTCTTGATTTTTTTTCCACTTGAAGTGGAAAAAGTCCTGATGAACTCAGCTCTTATTTGTTATCTACTCATCATTCGCTTACAACTGCTTAGAGCAGGGGTCCCCAAACTTTTTACTCAGGGGGCCAGTTCACTGTCCCTCAGACTGTTGGAGGGCCGGACTATAAAAAAAAAACTATGAACTAATCCCTATGCACACTGCACATATCCTATTTTAAAGTAAAGAAACAAAACAGGAACAAATATAATATTTAAAAATAAAAAACAAGTAAATTTAAATCAACAAACTGACCAGTATTTCAATGGAAACTATGGGCCTGCTTTTGGCTCAGGAGATGGTCAATGTGCTCCTCTTACTGACCACCAATGAAAGAGGTGCCCCCTCCGGAGGTGTGGCGGGGGCCGGATAAATGGTCTCAGGGGGCCGCATGCGGCCCGCGGGCCGTAGTTTGGGGACCCCTGGCTTAGAGCATGGAAGCGCTCCACTTACTTGACACCCTTGGCCTTGCGCTGCGGTCTCACTAATTCCCCACAGGAGAGAAGAGCTGCTTCATCTGTTGGTGACTGGGGAGGCATACTGGGCGGGTACTATCGTCTTTGATGTGAAGGCATCCATGGATGACATTAGACGGCATTTTTAAAAGTATTCTCAGCATTTAGGGAAATTTTAGATACTAATACAAAAGGACAGAATTATGCAGTAAGCCAGAATGAATGGAATTAATGTAGGGCCTTTTATATTGTATCCTTAGCATTATAGATTCTCGTGATAAAATCTGTAATTTTTCTATTTCCCATTTCATTAATTCAGAGAAAGACATGGTTGTGGTAGAATGATTAATGGGTCTGACATGGATCTAGTTGACATGTTTTGTTATATGGAGGAATAAAAGAAAAATAATATAAATTACTTTAACTGATTTCTGTTTGCGTTTTGTTCTCAGCTGGCAAACCCCATCTCTGTAACCAACTAATCTGTAACCTTGAGAAAGTTATGTGACTTCTCTGGGTTTAATAGGAAGTTTGAAACATTGTTGGGCTATCACTTCATCAAATCTCCTTCAGACACCAATTTTAAAAATTCAAAGAAGCAGTGCTCATTACCAGTCCACTGACAATTCCAGCCACACTCTGTCTGAAGACCAGGGACAAAAATCACACCAGGTGACATCTGATCCAGTCAAAATATACACAGTAAGTGCTTAATATAGAAGGATTTTAGTAATAGCAAAAGCATCCAACGCCTTCAATGTCATTTGAGGCTGGTTTTTCCTTCATTTTATCTTTACTGAAAGTGTAGCTTACGGATAATGAGTTTCAGAAATCATTCCTTAACCCTGAGCAGAGCAGCCTGTCTCTGGCGGTCTACATAGACCCACAGGGGTGCAGCACTATGTAAAAACCTACCACTGCTTGGCAACCCTGGTGAAACCATAGAAACATAGAGCCTGAAACTTAAAAGGATTTCCATAAACGCATGTGAAGAGATCTGAATGAGCATGATATTGTAGATTGGGAAGATTTCAGGATTTTAAGTGGACTCAATTTCCCAGCCTGCATAGCAATGAGAACATGGCCTAGGTGATCCAGCCCTCATTAGATGCTTCAGTCTTTCATTTGATGTAAGGAAGGAGATGCTCCATGAAATCCATCCATTTCTTGGCACAGCATAACCAAGAGGCCTGGGGCTCTCGGGACCAGCAGCAGCAGTGGCTCAGTGCTCAGGCGTACTCTCAGAAGCCAAGGGAAAACCTGGTATCATGTTTAGAGATGGTGGGATGTATCTACTCCAATGGCAAAGCACAGGTTGGGCATTTTTCTTGACAGCATGGTTTCAAGTCATAATTATCTGACTGTCCTGGAGATGCTATGAGCTGATTTTTCTAAGCCCCTTTATACTTTAAATAGCTAGAGAGGTTCCTGTTTCTTGTAACTAAAAAAACTATGACACAACTGTGTGCCTTTGTCAATACATTTTCAGTAAAATGCCAATAAATTATGCATCAATATATATGTACATAATATACGTTTAACTAGTTTCTCATTATTTCATTTTTAATATATCTTTAACTCTGCATTCTTTCTGGATTATATTTCAGTGTGTGAAGTTATTTATAGCTTTAGAATTTACTCCCAAATATGTAAGCAATTATCTCAATCTCATTCACTGAAAAATGCTTCTTCCTCCTGAATGTGTGTCATTCGTCAGATGCCAGGATTTGTCCCTCACGCTTACGCCTTATTCCATTTTTCTATCTGTAGCTGTCGAAGTCAGTAAACACTTTTAACTATTGTATCTTCTTGACATGTTTTAAATTCAGTAAAGGGAAACGCACTTATGATTCTCCTTTGTCCAAATTTTATAGGCTACCTGCATCTGTTTGTTCTTCTGTGTAATAGCAATAATAATAAATCATGTTTCAGTGATTAAGCACAGTTTCTTACTACAAAAGTTTTCAGTTATTTGTGGGTGGGGCAACAAGAAAGATGCAAATTCTAGACAGTAATTTATAAATAGTTGCGTGATAGTCTGGATTATGACTCTTCAACTTTGGTGACCCCTGAATTATACAAACTAAGGAGATACTACTGCAGCTAACATCACAAATGTTTTGCTGCTTTAATCTTGAGTTATTTATTCCTCCTTTCTCTTCAACAACTGGTTTATGAGACAGTGCTCCTATTATAGGATTTGGCTAATCTTTTCCAACTGCAGGAAACCTTAAGATGTGTGAGACCTCCCTTAGCAATAGATCTTTGAACAAGTAGATCTTTGGTGATGGTGACCCTCCCCACCAGAGTAAGCTGTCCTTTGACTCTCCTATACCAACCAGTACAAACTTCTGTTTTGGTGTCGCATTCTAATAGGAAATCTTTTGCCCTGCCATGACTTCTTTGACTGGGTGTCAGATTGTGCAGATAACTACAAATACTGTCCTCCAAAAGCATAGCAAACTGATGCTCCATCTAAAAAAGTAACATGGGGAATCCTCAGTTGTTATGTGGCCTGAATTGCCCTATCTTTAAAAATTATGCTTTTTAAAAAATTTTTTGAAGGCTGTGGGAAAATGAGTTAAGATCCAATACAACCTCTAATAGAAGCGAGGCTTTTAGCTCCAGGCTTTTTCTGTAATCAAAGGTTCTCTCATGCCAGTTCTATTTTAAACATCTGATTAATTACCTCAGGAATTATAATGACCTTAGATTTCAGTCTCTGTAATAATTCGTGGCACCATTTAATGATTATTTAGCAGTTATGATACATAGAGCTGGTCTGGAAGAACAGGACTGGATTAAATAGCAGAATAAAACCTCCATTTCAAAAACAAATGGTTGAAAAAGCTAAAAGATTTCTGGGAACTCTCATCTATGTACAAAATATTACAGATGTGCCTTTCTCATCAGGAAATGGCAAGCTGTGGCTGCCCCTTAAAAATAAAATGAAAACAATGCCCTTTCTATTTAATTTACATGTATAATTGAATTTCTTGGAGAAGCCAGAAGAGGGCAGAAGATGCTGTATGTAGGACTGTATTTGCATATAAAAACTTTCTTTACACTTAGATCCAAAATCTCATTTTGGAAGCATGTGAAGACACTTTGGGGGAACAGTTGTAAGAGAATGCAGCTTAGTCCTCAGGAGGCACATTACACAGTGGGGCAATTGTGTTTTATTTTCACTTCAGAAAACCTTCCTGAATTCTTTCCTTCTGAACCCAGTATCTGAATGAAACAGTGTAAATCAACATATTTTTTTTATTATTCAGTGAGAGGAGGGGAGGCAGAGACTGACTTTCATGTGTACCTCGACTGGGATCCACCAAGCAAGCTCACTAGGGGATGATGCTCTTGCTCATCTGGGGTGTTGCTTTGTTGCTCAGCAACCGAGCTCTTCTTAGCACCTGAGGCAGAGGCCATGGAGCCATCCTCAGCAACCAAGGTCAGTTTACTACAATCAAGTCATGGCTGCAGGAGGGAAAGAAAGAGAGAGAGAGAGAGAGAGAGAGAGAGAGAGAGAGAGAGAAGTGAGAGGGGAAGGGATGGAGAAGAAGATGGGTAATTTTCCTGTGTGCTCCAACCAGGAATCAAACCCAGGACATCCACATGCCAGGCTGATGCTCTATCACTGAGCCAACCAGCCAGGGCCAACATTTATTTAATCACTCATTATATCTGCTCCTTTACATTAATAATCTTGTTTAAATCTACAATAGTGAGATTCTATTATTGATCCCATTGTACAGATGGAGAAACAGAAGCTTGGAGACATGAAGTCAAGAGCAAGATATTAGATAGCTATTCATGTTGTCACAGTGCTTGATTTTAAACTTAGGCCATTGGATTCTGCTATGATCTGATGGTTTGTGTCCTCCCAAAATTTATATGTTGAAATACTAACTCCCAATGGTGATAGTATTAGTAGGTGGGGCCGTTGGTAGGTGATTGGGTTTTAAGAGTAAAGCCCTTGTGAATGGGATTAGTGCTCTTATAAAAGAGACCCCAGAGAGATCTCTTCTTTAAAATAAGAAGTGGGCTTTCATGGGATGACTAAGCTAACACCCTAATCTTAGACTTTCAGCCTCAAGTATTGTGAGAAATACATTTCTGTTGTTTATAAACTACCTTGTCTGTGGTATTTTTGTTGTAGCCATCTGAACAGACTAAGACTGACTCCCAAATTTAATCCTCATTCACTATAAATACTTATTTCTGCATAATAATGACCATCTGATCATTCCAACACCACCAGGTAAAATTATTTACTTTTCAGGACCTCAGTCCTACAAATGAATTGATCATTTTTCTGCTATAAGCTAAATGTGATTCTTTAAAAATTTATGTTAAAAAGCAAACAAGGCCCTGGACAGTTGGCTAGGTAAATGGAGCATTGGCCCAGCATATGGACATCCTGGGTTCAATTCCTGGTCAGGGCACACAAGAGAAGTGACTATCTTCTTCCTCCCTTCTCTCCTTCTTCCACTCCCATAGCCAGTGGCTTAATTGGTTTGAGCGCTGGCCCTTGGCACTGAAGATAGCTTGGTTGGTCTGAGCATTGGCCTCAGGCACTAAAAGTAGCTCGATACTTGAACACATCCCCAGATGGGGTTGCTGGGTGTATCCTGGCTGGGGTGCATGTGGTAGTCTGTCTCACTATCTCCCCTTCTCTTAATTAAAAATAAAAGCAAACAAAACCCTGATTTAATATCAAGTCTGGACACAAAGCCTCCTACGGGTGACTGGGGAGTCTGCAGTCTCACAGGGAGAGCTCCTTCCCTGTCTTTCTCCTCTGCAGCACAGCACTTCTGTCGTGAGGACCCTGTTCTTAGCAGCTTCACATTGTGCCCTCCTGCTACCTTCCCATCATCTTGTACTAGAAGGAATCTCAATTCAACCATTAGCATGTTTGAGCCTGCTATATTAATTCTCAGTTTTGAATGTCATTTATCTCTAGTATACTTGCATTTTAAGTAAGGGCAAACAAGCTTATCTGATGGTAGAATTTTAAGTAGGAGTGGCAGGGGCTGGAGTGGGAGACAAATGTTCTGACCATTGAAAGCCTGGCCCTGAGGAAACCATATATCCACATCAGAGCATTCATCTTTACTACCTTAGAAAAGATTTGGAGATCTTTGCTGGAGGATCTTGATGTGAGATCTAGAGGAGAGAACCCTCTGTTTGCTATCAGGTATATTTAGACCTGGGTATATATGAAAAAAACCAAAAGGTTAGAAATTAGAAGTTCAAGTTGTAAAACTCTGCCAAGTTGGACTCTTATTGTGTTCTCTATTCAAATTACTCCTACTCGTCTTTAGTCAATACCCTGAGAGTTCCAGCATCATAGTTAATGATCTAGATGGACATTATACACCTGCCAGGTGATGGATATGACAGTGTGACCACTCCTAAAGACAAAGATAGTAAGAGAGAGAACAGGGAGGGGAGGGGGGAGAGAAAACAAAAGAAAAACATTTGCAGAGTCTCATCTACACTATATATACCGAAAGCCAAAGGCACTTAAATGGGCTATTGACTTTCTTTCGTTTTCAATTGTGCCTTTTACTTATTTCACCATATCTATTTTACTATATCTACTCTATGCCACTGTATGTTGCTCTTGTTTATCCTAATAAAGAAAGAGGGAGAGAAATAAGAAAGCCTGGCAGGAGAAAGAAAGAAAAGAGAGAGGGAATATGGCAGGAGCAGAGAGAAAGGAAATGAGAAATAGGAGGAGGAGAAAGAGCATAAAGGAGAGGACTACTTTGAAATCATGGAATTGAACAACCAACATTGGAAGGTGCATTTGCAGGTTTGAGTTTCCTCATCTCTAAAATGGGAATAATAAGGTACTTAACATCCTAAGTGGCTGAAAGGATTGTTGTAAGAAATGTGTGCATACACACACACAAAAGTATACAGAAAAACTTGGAGTAACTTCTGGCACACAGTAAGCACTTGATGAATGGTAGTGATTGTTCTTGTTATTAGCTTCTAGCTCCTATAACCCTTAATAATAGTCAAACCTCTATAGAAATTTATTTCCCCTTGAACCACAAAAGAAAAACCAAGTAATTTTGCTGAACTGTAAATGTACCAAATTAAATGCCCAGGCATATGAATCAGCATAAGCAATATCTTTCTACAAAATTGGCACTCAATATCTCTCAACACATAATCTTTACCATCAAAGGAATGAGCTACCTAAAATAAGCACATTAGTCAGCTACCGGAGACAAGCAGTGTTAATATCTACAGCCAGCTACAAATTATCCAACAACCACAACACATGTTTTTACAGGAAAATATCAGAGTACAGAAAATCAGACTTTAGCAGGGCAAAGCTCAAGATGCAATGAACTTCCAGAGAGGAAATCAGAAAAAGACGGAACACAGAGATCTCTGAGAAGGGAGCTGAGGAATGGTGATACATATATTTTTCTGTCTATGTGTAATAGCATGTAAGATGTCACGTTCAAGACTATTTGATAAATTACATTTAATATATTTTGTCTGACATTTTTTTCAGGTCTCGCATGTATCTGAATAAAAATCTAAAACAGAACCAACATTTTTCAGAACTTAACAATTGACTTCCCTAGTCTTGGTTACTACCAGCCATCTTTCTCCTTAACCAAGGTAAAGTATGAGAAAACTTTATAATTTTAGAAGTTTTTAAGCTGGGAAATAACACTTAAGAGAATGGATTTTCTAATATTCTCATGTCAAACGTGAGGAAAACCTAAAGTTAAATGACTTATCCAAGATCTTACTTCCTGTTGGTTACAAAATTGGAATTAAAACTGCAGTTAATCGTCAGGTCGGGCAGTTATTCCAGTTTCATTCTTCCCACTCATTGGCTCTAGTCTTGTTGCCCAGGGTCCAGTTTGTGTTTTAATTTCCTGTTGCTTGAATATTGCAGCCTGGGTCTATGTTAACTCTCTGCAACCCTCTGTTCCTTCTTCAGTTGGCACGCTTAGGTCCAAGTGCTTTTCCTCAAGTATGTGTAAAAACTTGACACTCTTGCTGGCAGCATCACTTGAACGACTCCCCGAAAATACTCAGGATATGGTCAAAATTATTTGACATATTATCCAAGGCCCACATATTACGTACCCTGCTATCTTCTGCCCCATCAACCTTCTCCCATTACCAGCCACCATCCAGCCTTCTGGAACTATATGCAGTGCTCCCCCCAGATCCAGACCACTTGCTCCTGAGCCTCTACACCTGGTACTTGGCTCTTTCTGCCTGGGTGCCTTTTCCCCAGGAGCTCAAGTTTACATACCTGAGGTCGGAAGTCCCTTCCTCCTTACCTTGTGACTGGCTCAGGGTCCTTCTTTGTATTCTCCTGCATTTCTTTTAGAGTCTTGATCCCTTCTGAGTGTAGAAGACTGATTCTTTTTTCTTTCTTTTTCCCTCTGGATTGTCAACTCCTTGAAGGTAAAAACCATGACATAGTCATTGTTATATTCCCAGTGCCTAGAACAAAGCCTGGCACACAGTGAGAGTTCAATAACTACATTTAATCAAACGCCTTAACTCCCAGGCCAGAGATGTTTCTGATATCCCACTCTATCTCCCTAGCACTTAATTATCTGCCATTTGCTTCACATGGATTAGTTGCAGATCATCAATTATATGATAAGCAACTTGAGGGCAGAGATAGTGTTTTATTCATCACTCTTATCTCCTTTAGGGCTAAGCCTATAATAAGCAGTATGTTATTGCTAAAGGAACTTTTTTCAAGTTCTTTTTTTTTTTTAAGTGAGAGGAGGGGAGACAGAGAGACAGGCTCCTGCATGCATCTTGACTGGGATGTGCTGGCCAACTTCGTCTGGGACAGATGCTCTCCCATCTGTGGCTGATGCTCAAAACCGAGCTACTTTTAGTGCCTGAAATGGAGGCTTGATGGAGCTGGAGCCATCCTCAGTGTCTGGGGGCCTATGCACTTGAACTCAGCCATGGCTGTGGGAAAGGAAGAGAGAGAGAGAGAAAAGGGGGAGGAGAAACAGATGGTTGTTTCTCCTGTGTGCCCTGACCATGAATCGAACCCAGAACATCCACATGCCTGGTTGATGCTCCACCACTGAGCCAGCTGGCCAGGGCCAAAAGCTTTTTTTTTTTTTCTTTTTTAATATAAGAAATACTGTCCTTACATAGATTATTAGGTAGAACACAATATAAAATTGAAAAATAATTGTTTTGTTTTGATTTTTGTGAGGAGGACTATGGCACTATTATTGCATCATTTGCAGTCCCTTCAAGATTCCAAATGGCTTGATTTAAGAAAAGAAGAGGAGTTTCACCTAACTTTCCAGCAGCTGACAGTACTTTGGGAGTCTATTGGCATGAAGAGTTGGTAAAGTGGCTGGCACACTATTTTACAAAGTAAGCATGGATGGCTTGGAAGTTTGAGCACATTTGAGTTTTCAAAAATACTTCCCTTTAGAGTAAAATCAAAGAGGAACAGTAGGTTAGAAATGCTAATTCTCACGAACATCCCCAGAACTGCACCTTAAGAATTGATGGAGTAATAGAATGTTCCATTGGCCAAATGTCCATTGAAATTGATTAAGAATTAGAGAAGGCAGTGAGTATGGGCAGGTCTGTAAAGACAGTATGGTCCTTGGACCTGGGAAGCCCGGAGACCCTTTCAGAATGCCCAAGGTTGAAAACTGGTCATAATGAAATCGATGTTACTTGGCTTTTTTGTCTCTTCTTAAGTAAACTGGGTTTTCTAACTATGTAACTGAAAGAACAGAATGCAGAATCCTATGAGAACCCAGATATCTTTTATTAAAGATATTCATTGCTAATGTATTTATGAATTATAATAAAGAAGACTACTCTGAGAGATAGAAAGAGAGAGTTGCTCTGGTATATATGGTGTCAGTGGATCCCTATCCCTAAACCAAAGTGCCCCTAAGGCTGTATGTCTAAAAGTCTATTTTTGAAATTGTGGGTTATAGTCTATTAGTAGAGAATGACATTAACTTATTGAATCACATGTGTATTTAGAACACTCTAAAGAAGAGATTAGATTTCATCATACGTAGTAAAGGAAAGTTTATTATGGAAAATTATTATTCTATTATTATTTAGTTACACATGGATTTTAATTTTTATTGTTTTTTCTATTTAGAATATAAACTTTAGAGATCTACTGTACAACATTGTGCCTACAGTCAACACTACTGTATTACACTTTAAAAATTGTTAAGGGTGGCTGACCAGGCTGAGGCACAGTGGATAGAGCATCAGACTGGGATGTGGAGGACCCAGGTTCGAGACCCCGAGGTTGCCAGCTTGAGCGTGGGCTCATCTGGTTTGAGCAAGGCTCGCCAGCTTGAGCCCAAGGTCACTGGCTTGAGCAAGGGGTCACTCGGTCTGCTGTAGCCCCCCGGGTCAAAGCACATATGAGAAAGCAATTAATAACAACTAAGGTGCCACAACAAAGAATTGATGCTTCTCATCTCTTCCCCTTCCCGTCTGTCTGTCCCTATCTGTCCCTCTCTCTAACTCTCTCCGTCTCTGCCACAAAAAAAAAAAAAAAAAAAAAAAAAAAAAAAAAAAAAAATTGTTAAGGGCGTAGAATCTCATACTGTGTTCTCACCACAATCAAAATCATTTTTAAGGAGTAAAAAAAAAAAAGTTTGAAATCCACTACTTCAAAATTCTTCTTTAAGCACAGGTAAAAAACAAACAAACAAACAAACAAATAAAAAACATCTGGTGCAGTACAATTGTTCCAAACTTTGCTTCATATCAGAAAGACTTGAGGGGTTTCATGAAAATCCAGAACCCCAGTCTCCATTACTATTCAGGTGTCCCCAAACTATGGCCTGAGCCCCCTGAGGCCATTTATCCGCCCTCCCCCCCGCACTTCCGAAAGGGGCACCTTTTTCATTGGTGGTCAGTGAGAGGAGCATTGTATGTGGCGGCCCTCCAATGGTCTGAGGGACAGTGAACTGGCCCCCTGTGTAAAAAGTTTGGGGACCCCTGCTGCTTCCTTAGGTTAAGGTTGAGCCCATATAACCCTCTCCTTCTCTCCCTCTCTCTCCATATATATATATATATATATATTTTTTTTTTTTTTTGAGCTTCCTAAGTCATTTGTGAAGCATGCATTACTTTGAAAACCAGGGTGATAGTGGAAAAGCATCACAAAATGGGAGGAATCATTTTTTTTTTTGTATTTTTCTGAAGCTGGAAACTGGGAGAGACAGACTCCCGCATGGGCCCAACTGGGATCCACCCGGCACGCCCACCAGGGGGCGACGCTCTGCCCACCAGGGAGCGATGCTCTGTCTCTCTGGGGTGTCGCTCTGTTGTGACCAGAGCCACTCTAGCGCCTGGGGCAGAGGCCAAGGAGCCATCCCAGCGCCCGGGCCATCTTTGCTCCAATGGAGCCTCGCTGCGGGAGGGGAAGAGAGAGACAGAGAGGAAGGAGAGGGGGAAGGGTGGAGAAGCAGATGGGCGCTTCTCCTGTGTGCCCTGGCCGGGAATCGAACCTGGGACTTCTGCACGCCAGGCCGACACTCTACCACTGAGCCAACCGGCCAGGGCCAAATGGGAGGAATCTGAAACTGCGTCTTCTCTCCTGACGTTTGAATATATACCTTCTATTTTGACAGCCTCCTGAAATGGAACAACTCGAAGACAGCCTCCTCTGTTCCTGAGTGGCCTCTACCCTCCCTTCACCTGGATTCTTAAACCCTAGAGGATAAACATAAATCGTCCTACCAGATAACAGCTCTTTATTTATTGCACACCTAGCCTCAATGTTCTCATCTCTCAAGGTTTAAATGAGGTTCACAAAAGATTATGGTCAAATGTATATAGATAGTTACTGTAAAATGTGAACTCGACTCTTGCAAAGAGTTTATGACTATAGCAGGAGCTCAGTAAATATTTTTTCTCATTAGCTGAGAGCTGATACACATGTTTTCTTCATATATTCCATGTTAAGTACCGCCCTCCTTTCCAAATTGGCAACTAGATTAAGTTCCATAAAGCAAGGACCTTGTTTTGCTCATCATTAGCCTTGCGGCTCAGCACAATGCTTCGCCAGTAAGTAAATATTTGTATATTAAATAATCCCACAAGACGGAACAAAATTCCTCTCAGTGTGATAGATATGGATGAGCTGTGTCTCCAGAGACACTTCTCTTGCTCTCTCCCAGTCAGTGCTCCCCAGGTAGGGGCATGTGTCTTAGGAAAACCAATTGTGAGATGAATAGAACCCTCAGTGTGTTTCTCACAAGCCCACAACCTGCCAGCAATTTTAACAACACTTGCAGTAGAAATCACATAACATGGCTCTTTGATTCACAAAAACCTGAGCTGTTCTAAAATAAACTAAATGTCTCAACTAAATACTGAAACAAGCAAACACATTTATGGGCACACACTTTTCCTAATCGCTGGTTAAACTTGAATGCTCCAGCCTCAATTTATTGCTTGCCAAAAACATTTAAAAAACCTTCTCCTTAAACATGGAATCAGGGTAAATTTTAATCCTATATTCTTATATATGTTACCATTTAAACATTAAAATGTGGCAGGAGTAATTCTTTGGCAAACAATTTAAGAATATTTTCATCCATTTTGTTGACTGTAATACAAAAATTGAGAAAATGCCAAAGTTTAAATATTATGCCTTTGATTTGTTCTACTTTACAAAACATTAGTCTAGTTGATCATATAAATACACGGTTGCTGATGGTCTGAATCTTGGGCATTTTTTCCTGGGGATAGTTTAATATAAAGTATTTCTTATTCATGGAGTGTGATAATTCAAATTCCTGACAAAAATAGATATAAAAATATAGAGACTCCAACAATAATAATGATAACAATAATACTTAATATCCTGATGACTAAGTGGATTGATCCCCCAAAGACAACGAGATGATTACATGTAGAAACTGTGGAGACTTTTTGCATCCTTTGAATAGCAGACATTGATGCACTTCTGTTCCCCTCCAATTGTTTCACTCTTATCTCGGCAGTCACAACCTTCTATCTTTTGACTCAGCTAGGGCCATCTGTCAATGATCTCCAAGGGCTTTGTTTCAGTTGAAGACTCTATGATGTAAATATTGCTATACAAAGCATTTTACAAGGAAATCAACATTAAATAAGAGAATTCAAGGATTATTTTTTCAAGATTCTACAGTTACTAAATCACATACCTAAACATCATTATGCCAGCAAGGCTACTACAGTGTGTGTGTATTTGTGTGCGCACGCGCGCGTGCGTCGGAAAAGCTGATGCTATGTGTGTGCGCATGCCTGTGTGTCATCATATCAGAAAGCTAAGCTATATGTGTGCGTGTGCACATGCACTGGTGTCATATTATAAAGCTAATGCCGTGTTGCCCTATGTGTGTGTGCACATGTGTGTGTATCATTATATCACAGAGCTAGTGCTATCTCTGTGTGTGCACATTCCTTTGTATCATCCTACCATAAAGTTAACGCTATGTGTGCACAAGCACGCGTGTCATCATATCAGAAAGCAGAAGCCAGATTATGCATGCTGTCCAATAAGGCTACTGTTTGCTCTCTGCTAAATTCCCATTAAAATATCTAAATCAGATACGGCTACACAATTTGATGCATTCTACTGAACTTTAAGAATGTGGAGCTTATTGTTCAAAAACTATTTTATATTAATCATAGCAAAGCATTAATGCAGGTCTCAGGCCTGTGTGACTACACAGATCTCATATCCAAGAAGCTGTTTCTGGATGTATGCGCGTTTTAGTGTGAGGCACTGCGAGATATTACAGAATACTGTAGAGATTTGACTTAACATATTAATCGATTCTCTTGTACCAGCAAACATTCCTGAAATTTCAGTGGCTTAAAACAACAGTTATTTCTCACTTAATCATCAATGAGTCAGCAGTAGCTTGTCTTGGTTTTGGTTCAGGTCTGCTCCTTGCGTCTTTTATTCTGAAACCAAGCCTGAAAGAATAGCAACTACCTGGGCTATAGTCTCATCATGGTCACAGCAGGACGTGGGCAAATTCATACAACCCCATTTAAAGCCTCTGCTGAGACCCATCTTTTCACATTCCGTTGGTCAAATAAAATCATAGGACTGAGTTCAAGATTGATGGGATGAGTTTGAGAATACTCCTTCATAGAGTTGAGAAGGTAGAGTATTTACTGGACCAACATGTAGTTTATCGTGGTTGAAATGGTGCTCTATGGAGAACCTAATTCTTTAATAATATAGGCAGAGTTTGCAGATGATCCCAGATTTGCCCTAAGTGCTAAAGACATCAAATTGGTCACCCTGTATATTCTAAAAACAGTTAAAAGAGAGGCATTAAAAGTGAGAAGAAAGGGGGGAGTACAACTCTAGGACACACAAGTCATTTAAGTATAAACAAGTCAAGTGTGCTGAATCTTACAAGAAGGAAAGCCTAGGATTTCATTCATAGACACAATATCCATCTGGCCACTGAGAGTGTGGACCTACCCACCTATGACGAAAGCAGACAGAAGAGCATGAGAGGGATATGGTGGAGTTAGGAAAGGCAGTGCTAAAGAAACAGCCTGCATGTCCATCACTGGGCATGACATGCTACCCAGAGCTGCACGTGATTTGGATCTGCACTACCCTGCCCCCTGGGAACTCACAAGGGAATCAAGCCTGAGGAGAATTTGGGATAAAGAAGTGGAGTCCTAGTTGGATATTTCCTGCTGAAGTACTAAGAAGGAGAAGATCACCACAAGAGCTATGCCAAGAACCAACAAACACATCCTCAGGGAAGAACCAAAAGTTGAGGACTTTCAGCACAAAAGGAAAGTAGACTAGATGTTCAGGGTTACTGTGGAATCAATGGGCCTCAGAGAGGAAATAACAGCCATACGACCAAATAGCAATGAGTACGGAGAAAGGAGGCCACCAACCTGACATTAGCTAATGCCACGTTTCCTTCTTTCTCTTCCTTATTTTGACATCAGAGAAGTAGATGCAGAAAAGAAGGTGAAGTCATAATGCTAAGAAGAGGAAATGGGATGTATAAAGTCCTTCTCCAATTCCCAGTCCTGGATTAAAGCCACAACTCTAATGTATACCCTTTGGAATAAGAGAGCTATAGGTAACCTATGAAGAGAAACATTTTAGGTAGACCAGACTATGTCGGTCTTGATAGTTAAAATGAGTCAATTATACTAACAAAAGTATTTGCAATGGTATAACACTGGAATAAAATGTCATTAAGGACTACAGCATGCAACAGGAAAGGAGGCCTGCTAGAACAGTTGGTGGCAGTTTCACATTTTTTTCCTTCATAAAATCAAACAAGTTATGAGATCATATAATAAAAATGGGCCTCCACTGTCTTCAGTTTAAAATCGGCTGTTTTGCACTAAAACATAGCTGGGTGGAAGTTATAATGCCTTTCTTTAGAAGACTACTGAAGAGGATAAGAGGAGAGGGTAAAGAAAGGCATGAAACCTTACTGAGTGTATGCTATATACACAATACAACGTGTAATGCATGATTTTAACTCCAGAGGTAGAACATAACAGGCTTGCACAAATCAGAGGGGCATGATGTTTGAAATAACAAACAGTTGTCTACTGTAATGGCATAAAATTTAAGTCATGACTGGCTGTTAGGCAGGTCAGTATTAAAATACTAATGTTTATGAATAACTATTTAAAAATACAATTTAAAGTAAATTCAATATTATCTCTGTAAAAAAATTACTGTCACTTTTACATCTATTATATATAATTTGCTATTGTGAGTTAGAGAGTAAGTGTTGGTTGAGTTACAGCTAGCTTGCCAAGAATTCCCAGGGACCCTCATGGAAATGTGCCATTCATGTAAACACCATCCATCATGCATTTCTCCATGGAAGCCAGTTGAGAACCACCCCCTCTCTTTACATATAACATACCCCTGTTTACTCTTTCAGCCATTCACAGCAGCTAGAAACATTAGAGCAACAGAGGGAATGTATTAATGCACACTCCCTACATAAAGCATTTCCCCTAGTGGCTTCTCAAACAAGATTGGCAGTAATTTGTAAGAGTCAGCTATGCAATAATACTGCATAATAGATTACTATAAAACCTCAGCGGCTCACCACAAGCATTTAATTTTCTCTCTCAAAAAGACTGAGTTGATTGAGATGGCTTTGCCTCAGACTGCAACTGAGTTGGTGCTGAATGATACTCTATAACCTAGCATAGAAAGCACAGTGATTCGGTTAGAAAAGTCTGCCCTCCAGTACATAATTTTAGGGAAAATCTTAGAAAAAAAATGGCATAGAAGAATTAAATGAATTGGGAGTTGGGTGGGTAAACTGAGGCTTTTATGTTGCTAATTTGTAAAGCTGAGATAACTTATACTAACTTAAAATCAATAGCTTTCACTCTACCAATAGAAAAAAAGCAATAACAGTTAATGAACTCTTAAGCACTTATTATTTTATTCAATTATGATTCCCTATTAAATATTGCATATGTATATAGAACGATGCATTCTGACTTAAGAGAGATCATGTAATGCAAGAAAATGAAACAGGTATTGATTCTGGATATAAAATTATTAAATATATGATGTTGAATGTGAATGTTATAATTATTATATAAATATTAAATACTATCATTACATTCTTAATAGCCATCATAAAGATAAAAAAAACTATGAACAGTAGTGTAAGGCAGTGGTCCCCAACCTTTTTTGGACCATGGACCGGTTTAATGTCAGAAAATATTTTCATAGACTGGCCTTTAGGGTGGGACGGATAAATGCACAAAATAAAATTATGTGACTGGCGTAAAAACTGTGGTATTTTTAAATATAATTGTTAAACTTACGAGACAAGCGTCAAGGGTGAGTCTTCGATGGATGTAACAGAGGGAATCTGGTCATTTTTTAAAAATAAAACATCGTTCAGACTTAAATATAAATAAAATGTAAATAATGTAAGTTATTTATTTTTTCTCTGCGGACTGGTACCAAATGGCCCACGGACCGCTAACGGTCCGTGGCCCAGGGGTTGACGACCACTGGTGTAAGGGAAACCAGGATTTAAATCTTTAAATCTAGGTTTAGGATTTTCTACAAATGTAACCTGGGGAAAGATATTCACTGGATTGGCTCTTATCTCATCAATAGATATACTGTTAAGAATCTCGGAGGCAGGAAGACAAGAAGTAACAGTTTTCTAATCCCCATCCAAAGTTTAGGATTGAAAGATAGAATATGCCTGGAGGACATTATGCTAGGTGAAATAAGCCTGTCTCAGAAGAACAAATACTGCATTATTCTACTTATAGGAGAAATCTAAAATAGTCAAATTTATAGAAGTGGAGAATAAGGCCTGACCTGTGGTGGCGCAGTAGATAAAGCGTCGACCTGGAAATGCTGAGGTCGCCGGTTCGAAATCCTGGGCTTGCCCGGTCAAGGCACATACGGGAGTTGATGCTTCCAGCTCCTCCCCCTGTCTCTCTCTCCTCTCTCTCTCTGTCTCTCTCTCTCCCTCTCTCTCTCCTTTCTAAAATGAATAAATAAAAAAAGAAGTAGAGAATAAAATGGTGGTTGCCAGGGGCTGGGGTGAGGGGTAAAGGGATGTTATTGCTCAGTGGCTTTAAAGTTTCAGTTACCAGATAAATAAATTCTCAAGATTAGCTGTACAATACTGTGCCTATAGTTAATTAACAACACAGTATTGTGCAGTTACATTTTGTTAAAAGGATAAATCACATGTTAAGTGTTGTTACCAGTCCCTCAAAAAATAGGAGGGACACAGGAAATTTTTGAAGGTGATGGATATGTTTATTACTTGACTGAGCTGATAGTATTATAGGCATATGCATATGTCCAAACTCATTAAATTATATATGTGAAACATGCTGGGTTTTTTTTTTTTGTATATATTATACTCCAATAAAGCTGTTAAAAATGAAAGAATATGGGCCCTGGACAGTTGGCTTAGTGGTAGAGTGTCAACTTAGTGTGTGGAAGTCCTGGGTTCGACTTCTGGTCAGGGCACACAGGAGAAGCTACCATCTGCTGATCCTCCCCTCCTCTCCCTTCTCTCTCTCTCTCTCTCTCTCTCTCTCTCTCTCTCTCTTTCTCTCCTTCTCCTGAAGCCATGGATTGATTGATTCTAGCATGTTGGCCCAGGCACTCAGGATGGCTCCTTCAAGCCTCTGCCTCAGGCACTAATAATAGCTCAGTTTCCAATGGCACCAAATAGGCAGAGCATCAGCCCCAGATGGGGGTTGCTGGGTGAATCCTGGCCCAGGTGCATGTGGGAGTCTGTCTCTGTATCTCTCCTACTCTCACTTAAAAAAAAAAAAGAATATAGAATTTGATAGTAAGTTTCTTATCTAGAATGTCCAAAACTTTTTAATGTTCCTTCTTCCTATAAGCCTTCAGTTTCCGCCACTCTAGTACTGAACAGTGGGTCATGGTCTCTGCTGTCACTTTTAAGCAGGCAATTTTAGTCTGGTACTCATGTGTCTACAGACAGGATTTCCTGCTATGGCAGAATCTGAAATTATAAAACCTCTCTCATGAAGAAGATTTATGCTTCATTCTTAGATTAGATTTTGTTACAGGATCACCTGTTGGGGAGGTAAAAGTTTTGATTCTACCTTCCTAGGTTCTTTGGCTGGGAGTAACAATCAAAATAACATAAGACAGGTTAAAGGGAAAAGTAAATTTAATGTCATATGTATAGGGTTTAATGGAAATGGAAGGTCCATAGGCACTCAGGCAATTGGGGATTATATGCCATTATGAACTAAGGAGAAGGGATAGGAGTCTGGGAATTCAAAGGGAAAAAAAGACAATTCATATGATAATGGACAAACAAACATTTGCTCTGCCATGCAGAGATAATCAGACACAGGGAGGGGTCTGGTTTAACCTTTCAGAGGTCCTCACCATATCTAGCATCTATTCCCTATAGCTCTCTCTGGTCATACTGCTCTTCCTGGACCAGGCTGTCTACTAAATCATTGTAGGCAGTTAAGGGAGAGGGAAAAGATCCTTTATGAGCCTTTTGGGCCTCAATTGTCTTCAGCTCAAAATAGTCCTCGTTCCAAGGTGGCACAGTCTGGCAAGACGCATTCTGAACCCCCTACAACTCTTAACACATTCTGCTGATGCATCTGATGCTTAAGCCCTAGAGGTCACGAGAATAAATAAATACCTTTGTTGTTTTCGTTTCCGGTACCAAGCCCTTTTCCGACTTTTGAATAGTCTAGCCTTTTATAACTTACAGTACTTCAATGGCTGCTGAAATATTTTTCACATTTTGTCTACAGTAGCAGAATATAAGAATATTTCTAAGACTCTCTTTACCGCTCTCAATCCTCTATTACTCTGGGGGAAATTCAGTTGAGTTGCTCATATATATATTATTCTACCCCTTCCCTTCTCTCCTACCAGTAGGGCTAGTAGTAATTGCTGAATCTGAGGACTTTCCATTTTTCTTGCTTTTGCCTTGCTTTCCTGCCTACGATAGGAAGTTATTTTTATTTTTAGGAGATTATTTCTCTAGTATTGTTTACTGTTTTAGTCTCTATTTTTGAAGAGGTGAAATCATAATTTGGGGTCCGCCGAAGGAATTGACTTTTTAAACAAATATTGTCCAAGCTCAACTCTCTAAGGTGGAAAAACTCAGATGAGAATGTATTCTCCCTGTTGAACAATGACTAACCCAGACATCAGCGTGATCTACTCTTGTCCAGCCTGGCCCCATTTAGTATGTTTCATTCACCTGCATTTCCAAAGACTTGTAACTCCTACATTTCTTAGACTTATTCCCTCAGGACACAAGGAATATCTTTTCTTATGGTATCTATGTCAATTTTGTGGTCATCTCATAGGGTTTGAGATTATCTACACTGAACCTAATCTTTTAAATCACTCTATTTCTTTCTCTTATTTATTTTTTAACTATCTTTCAAGGAATAACTTATAGTGTTCTTGTTTCCACTTACAACTTTAAGAGGATACCTCTGAATGAGTTCTCTGTGCCCCTTGGGGGAACTGTCTATATTTCTCACTGAGATATTGTCTCTCCTTTAGAGGTTAAGCTAAGCATGCTCTGTTCTTGCTTTTAAATTTACTAATCAGATAAATCACCTTTCCCCCTTTGGGGAAAAATTAGGAAGTAGCAAGGAGTAAGGAGAGGCCAGAAATATTCTAACAATTTTTTTTACTCCCAGGGAATGTGATAAAAAACCTCTTTCAGGTATGGCAATGTGGCTCTTGGGAAATACAAGCTTTTGCTTCTAACAGGTATTTTAAAATTTTGTAGCAATATTTAAAAATGGTAGCAGTGAGCACCTTTTTCTCACTCTTCATGTTTTCATGGGGTGGGACTTCCGTTAGAGTAACATCCCTGATTTCCTCATTTATTTTTCCCGCCTGAAAGAGAGTTAGTTTCTCATTGTCAATTTTGTAAGAATCAGCTGGGCTTAAGGAGTTCAGACCCTTCTTCTCACTGTCTTCTCTCTCACTGAATATTCTGTGATTCTTCTGTATCTCCTCCATGGAATGAACCTGTAGTTAGGAGGAAGTTCCATTTAGGCAAGGTGAATTTGCTGGTACACTTGGCTGCGTTAAATTACATTCTCCAACAGCTTCGCTAATCATAAAGCCAATAATTTCATCTTCATCTGTCAATTGTCCTTGTCTGACTTTCAATTGCTTCTGAACTGAAGAAGAGAAAAAAGGGAGCATTGTATAGGTCCCTTTCAGCCCCAACAGTAAACTAGAAAAAATATTTGATAGTATCTGGCATGGGAAAGGCAATTAATAAATACCTAGATTGCATTTGAAGTGGAAACATTTACCATACAGATTGAACGACCAACTCTTTTTCATACACGACCCCCCGCCTTGCATATAATTTAAAGGCTATTTAACTGGGTACAAATCAAGCTTGTCTTCACTCTTTCTATCATATTTCATTTGATCAGGCTAAAATAATACACTCATTATCTTCTGGCAAACTCCTTGAGTGTTTTTTTTTCTTCATATTTCTTTGTCCATCTACAGAATCTGGGCCCAACTGATGATCAGCTTTTTGTCTACTTTCGCCGGTCTAAACAGCCTTTGATAAAAGAGCGGGTGAGAAATAATCAGGCAATGTGGTGTAGTTAATTTTTGTGAACCCAAAGACAGCTAATGGGACCACGAAAACACCACGGGGAGTGTTTTCTTTGTTATAAAATGGGTCAAATTTGTTTTCCATTATGAGTCTGCATTGTGTAAGTCGGTGCTATTGTATTTCTCTATTCTGTTCAGAAAGCTTCTCTCATTCCTGCTGTGATGCAACAGGAATGCCAGTTTTCCCTGAAAATAGATGAGTTTTATTCTGGAGAGATAACACAATGCATATCCCAATTGCAGCTGTCTCAATTTGCAGCCTCCATGCCTCTTGGACAATCCGCAGGGCCATTCTTTAATGACAGCCTTCCCATAGAAGGAGAGTTATTGTATGGCAAGTTCACTTCTGAATAGGGCTGAACAAGAGGAAACAGCTTTCAATTGCACCAAATCTATGCAGGTTGGACATGAGTAAGAACTCTCAAATAATAAAACTCTTATTAAACATAGATAAAGGTTACAACAGTATAGAATTATCCAGGTTATCCTTAGGAATAACTTGACAGAAAATCACTGTGTAGAAACCTTTAGGCCTGAGTACAGTAACTATCTGGTTTAAGTGCCACTATTTCCTGGATCCCTAATTGTGACAGACATCAATAATTGATCTTGAGACTCCTATTGAGCCCAGTCCCAACTATAGACTTACTCTCAGTGTTGTGCTTCAGTAAGAGATTACCAATAGATCAAAGTAGGCAAAGACTAAGCCTGCAAAAGAGGTCTTTGAAGTCTCATCAACACTAGCATTAATATTTGTGAAACTCCATTATTCTCTTAGTATAACAAATTTCAAGAAAATTGAACTACCAATAGTAAAGTCTCTAAAGATAGTGAATCCAAGGATCTCTAGCCTAATCCTGCTACACATTATACTTCTGAGTGTTGAGTTGGGGAGTAACAAAGATATTTAAAGAAAGATAACCTCAGCCTATGGCAGAAAAATTGTCACTACATAATGAATACATCAAAGTACTTTCATCTGTTGTTCTTTAAAATATTTAGTAGAACAGATGTATAACTTCTTTTAAAGAGGTTTTAGATAAAAATGCAAATCAATAAGATGAGAGGTAATTTTGCCCTGGCTGGTTGGCTCAGTGGTAGAGTGTTGGCCTGGCATGTAGAAGTACTGGGTTCAATTCCCAGCCAGGGCACACAGGAGAAGTGTCCATCTGCTTCTTCACCCCTTTCCCTTGCTTGTCTCTCTCTGTCTCTCTCTTCCCTTCCCGCAGCCAAGCCTCCATTGGAGCAAGGTTGGTCTGGCGCTGGGGATGGCTCCATGGCCTCCACCTTAGGCACTGGAATAGCTCTGGTTAAAATGGAGCAATGCCCCAGAGGGGCTGAGCACCACCCCCTGGTAGGCATGCCTGGTGGATCTCGGTCGAGTACATGCAGGAGTCTCTCTGCCTCCCTGCTTCTCACTTCAGAAAAATTAAAAAAAAAAAAAGAAGAAGAAGAAAAAAAGATGAGAGGTAATTTCAGGCAGACATATACCAATCATTGATTATTATGGCCAAGAATGAGCATGGACCTAACAAAACAGAGAAAATGCAAAATTCACCAACATCATTTTGAAAGGTGCCCCAGTTTAGATAGGGACTGTCCCTGTGGGAATATTGGAATGGTTACATTTCATGATGCTCCATTTTTATACTTTTCCAAAGTAATCATAAATAATACAATAGGGTTTGTGACATAAGATAGTAATTAATAATCACATAACATAGCAAATTAATAATCACAAAATAGCTCATATCTCTCATCCTTGACTGATTCCTATGATGATAAACCACAGGGATACATAGGTTCTAGTAAAAGTAATTAGAAAACATAAACTAAAAAATTTTTATACATGAAATACTTGGGATGAGGAGGCATAAAAATGGCTGACCTTCATATTGCAATTGTCCTGTAGTTTCAAAGTTGCAAGAGCTATGAACAAATGGTGAAAGAAGAAAAATACTTGATATGTGATTGTAGTGCATGTTAGAGAAACAGCCCCAGAGACTGATGACATTTAAGGTTTATTTGCCCTAACAAAAACACATATTCATACACATCAGATATAGATAGAAAGGTAGGGACAGAGGTAGGTAGATAGATGATAGATAGATAGATAAATAGATAGATAGATAAACTCTTTGTAGTTCTGTACTAATAGCATTTTATAAGTAACACAGGCTTGGAGCTAGAAAAACACGGTTGAGTCCCAATTCTGTCATTTATTTGGTGTGTGACTTTGAGCAACTTATTTAAGCTTTATGCATGTTACTTTCAAGTCTTTTATGACAATTCTATTTACACTATTCTGAAGACCATTAGTGGATCTGCTGACCTAAAGTAATGATTTAGCAAAATCATCTCTATTACCGTATTGTAAAACACAAACCCAAATCAAATAGATTGATTTAACTTTGTAGTTTGTTTCTCTCAAAAAAAAAACAAAAAAAAAAAAAAACAAAAACAAAACAAAACAAAAAAAACAACCAAAAAACAAAAACAAAAATCGAGGAGTAATCAGATTAGTGAGTTGTTGTCCCAAAACTCAGGATTTCACCTGGTGACAGCCACTGGAAGTTAAGGTCTTCTAAACGATACACCCTGATATCTTTTGGAGTGACTTTTGGTGGGGCTCTAAGAAGTTTATTTGCTGGTATGGCATAAACCGTATAGCACAATGAGTAGGAGTCAGATTGCCTGAGTTCAAACCCCAGCTCTGCCTTTTACTAGATGAGAAAAGTTGGAAAAGTTTCTCTCTGCTTTGTGCCATAGTTTAATTAGCTGCAAAATAGAAGCTCATGGGCTTGTTCAGAGAATTAAATGACATTAATCAATGAAATTGTTTAGGGCATTGCCTGATATGGTTAACACCAAATACAGTGTGTCCATAAAGTCATGGTGCACTTTTGACAGGTCACAGGAAAGCAACAAAAGATGATAGAAATGTGAAATCTGCACCAAATAAAAGGAAAACTCTCCCAGTTTCATACCTATTCAGTGCAGTTCGATGTGGGCTCATGCACAGATTCTTTAGGGCTCCTTAGGTAGCTATCCCGTATAGCCTCTACAGACTCATCACTGACTGACGGCCTACCAGAACAGGGTTTCTCCACCAAACTGCCGGTTTCCTTCAACTGCTTATCCCACCAAGTAATGTTTTTCCCATGTGGTGGTGCTTCATTATAAACGCGCCAATATTCACGTTGCACTTTGGTCACAGATTCGAATTTAGCAAGCCACAGAACACACTGAACTTTCCTCTGTACCGTCCACATCTTGACTGGCATGGCCGTGGGCTGTTCCGCTGTTTACATGGTGTTACATCATCATTTGAGCATGTGCACATGCTGCCACATCATCCTACAGAAACTGGGAAGGTTTTCCTTTTATTTGGTGCAGATTTCACATTTCTATCGTCTTATGTTGCTTTCCTGTGACCGGTCAAAAGTGCACCATGACTTACGGACACACTGTACATATTAGCTACTAACATGTCTATAAACTTGTTCGTCTGTGAAAGTTATTCAGGATGAACATGACTCTTTCCTTACAGTAGAGTGTATGCTGTACAAATCCTTAACAATAGATTTACTCAATGGGTTATGAAATGTAAAGGGTTAAGTTTCCTGACCTTTTTTTTACATGAATAAGACTAGCTATACTTAGAGGCAGACCTATCTTTTTTTTTTTCTTTTCTAAGAAGAAGCCACATTTTATTCTTGGCAGAAAGAAAGAGAAGAGAAAGAGATAAAATAATCCCAGCAAATGGACCTGAAATAAACATTCTTTTTTCTATTAATCATAGCATTCATAGGTTCAAGACTATGGCCTTGCTTTACTACTGCTTGCCCATACTTTCTCAGCCTCCTGTTCTTTTTATGCCTCTTCATTCAATTAGAAATAGTACATTTGGTAGTAACCCTACATAGAAAAAGAACTTTATTCTGATTCAATAATAAACAGTAAGGTGGTCAGGTTACATGCAAACAAGGGTTACATGCCTGAGTTAGTGAGAAATCTAAGCACCAAGGAATGGTCCCAAGGAGAGTATCCATTTCAGAAAAGTGACAGAGACATTTATGCAATGGTCTGATGATTATAAATCATATTGACAACCCAAAGAAATTACTGCATGTCGGATGTATAAATACATGTAATCGTGTGTACACAATAAGGGTTTATGTCATTGAGAGATGCACGAAACTAAGTTTCAGGTATATCTAATTCGGCGTTTCCCAGACATGCTTTTGCCAGAAGACAGAGAGAAAGGATGGAGCTCACCGCTCATTCTCATTGGTCCAACAAGCATAACTGGCACCTGAGAATTTCAGGTGTTAGGTTATGCAAAATGATGACTTGTGACTAAGTGGCATTGTATTTTTCCTTTCCAAAGTACTTAGCAAACCAGACTAATAAATTTCCAAATAGCCCCTAGGAGGGAGATTGTGGCATTATCCCATTTTATGGGTAAGGACTCCATAAAAAATAGGCTTGTGAATCTGCCCAAGGCTGGAGGAGAATTTGTTCCAGAGTTCCATGCAGGGTTTATGCCGCTGTGCTGTTGTAAAAAGGAGGGTGGACTTGGAGCCCATTTAGGCTGTGAACTTCATCAAATCTCTTACATCAGTCTTACCCTCAGTTTCTTCAATAAAAAATTGGTATGTGTATTTTAATCATGTCTTCTAAAGAATGCTTCACCAACGGAAAAAAAAAATCCATGGGACTGGCTATGTCTAAAATTTTAGCTAGTTTTGCTCATGGTGATTTTAGTTCTACGTTTGCTACATTATACTCAAATTCCTTTGCCTCACTTACCTGCCACTCTGACGCCTCTCAGTTCCTTCCTCCAACCTACTTTGCCTGGTCTACCAGAGAGATCTACCTATAACATGTCTGTTAGCTCATTACTTTTCTGCCCACAAACCTTCAGCGGCTCACAGAACCAATTCATTCGTTGAAAGTACTTCACGTTCTCTGTTGCGTGGCATAGAAATGTTATAGCAGCAGAGTGGGCATTGACTCATCAGCTGGCTCATTCGTTCATTCATTCATTCATTCATTCATTCATTCATTCAAGTAACAATTATTTATTGACTGTGCCAGGTACTTTCTAGGTACTGGGAATATAAGAGTGTACAAAACAAGCAAGTCCTTGTGGAACTTCTAGAGGGGTAGACAGATAATATACTCACAGAGAAGCAAAATACAGGTGTGCTCCCTTCCAGGAGCATGCCTGAACATTTCTCTTTCTCCTCCCCCTCTTCCCCCACAGGTGTGCATCTCCTAAACCCTAAGGGTCCCCAGGGGGCTGGCAACCAGGAAAGCAATAGGCAGCATCACCCAGGGCTCACCCCCTGAAGCTGTCGCCAAGGCTTCATCTTCTCAGACTTCTCAGTGAGCCAGCGCAGCCCCACCTGGGCTCCCGCCTGTTGCTTCTTCTGTCCAAAGCCCTTCCTTGTGTCACTGTCCCCAGCTTTATTAAACAAACTTTCAAAAACATGAAAAGAAAAGTAAAATATATAGCATGTTAGATAGTGGAAGAATGAAGGAGAAACAAAAAAACAAAGTAGAAGAAGGGGGTATGAGATTATGGGAGGATTGTTAAAATTTTAGATGAGTTAGCCAAAGATGACCTCGAGAAGAAGGTGGCATTTGAGCAAAAACCTAAAGAAAATTAGTAGCTATTTTGTACCATGCACTTTAAATGCAAAACAGAACTGTGAAGTCAGTGTTATTTCTCCATTTACAGATGAGGAATCTGAATTTAATTTTATCAAATAATAATACAGGATTTCCAATTAAATCAGAATTTTGAATAAGCATATTCCATGCAACATTTGGGATATATGTTGGGATATATACGTTTCTGGGGCTGGTAAATCACTGTGAACTGCCTACAGAGATAGAGAGAGAAAAAAGAAGATTCCCAGCAGTACTAATACTAATCATATTAAATATGTATGTAGCACTCACTGTAAACCAGGCATTGTTGTGCATTAATTCAGTTCATATTTACAATAAGTCTGTTAGCTAGGTACAATTATTGTTCCCACCTTACAAATGACAAAACTAAGGCAGAGAATAGTTAACTTGCCATTTAAATGCAGAAACTGAATTTGGGGCTGGGAAAATATTTTTTCACGTTGTTTTAAGAAAGATTTTGGTTGCCGTTTCGATTGCTTTGTAACTTATGTACCATCTAAATAGATACTTGTATATTATGTCTATATTGTGCATCATTTCAGCAGTGTTTATTGAGCTATATTATATTCCTGGATTTCTTATATTCTATCTATATGCCTTTTAACACGCCTTCAATTATGGTACAGTATACTCTAATGCATAACATTTCTTTCCCTTCAAAGGAATTCAAGAAAATAACTGAAGAGGAAAGGAACTTTGCCTATAAATCCTAAATGACAAAGCATCCCTGCTAGATAGTTGTTCCATCTTTCTGTTACAGTGTTTATCTTTAGATGAAAACTCAGATGAGAATTCAAATGTATCAACTTTTTCAAGGAAGGTATTAGCTGACAAACAAGAAAAAATAACCATTTTGGAGCCTTTCTTTACAATCTATGTTAATTTCCGTATGGATAAACCTGCCAGGTGGAAAGAATACCCGTCTTGATCGTTTACAACAGTGGGAATTGGAGCAGTGACAAACAAGAAAGGGACCCGGTCACTTTCTGGTCCTGATTCTTATTCTCCTTCATTTAGGATTTAGTTTAGGCATTTGCAAGATATGGACCAAAATACAAGATAACCTAAGTGGCCAATGTCCATCTTATTTAATAATGGAATGACAAAATGAAAACTGCATGATCTGTCCTCATGGCCCTGGACTCCTGGGTGCTGAGACTGCTTTGAGAATAGAGAAGGCAGAGAGCAACTGCACAGAGGTGTGGGTGAGAAGCATCCCGGGGCGCTCAGACAGGGAGCACAGAGACAGGCAGCTCGAGCAGACACTTAAAAGGCAGGCTGGGCTCAAATTGCAGTTTTTGAATGCGTTGGTAAGGAGCATTGATTTCACCCTGTAGGCGAGTTACAGTCACTGAAGTCTTTGCGCAGGGAAATTTCTTCATTTTCTCGACCCTATTTTCATAATTTAGAATAAGAACTGAATCATCGGTAATAAAGATAAATTGTACAAGTAAGTCACAAAACCTTTCAGTAATTTTTTTTTCTTTTCAGTAAAAAGGAAAATCACCCTAGCCTTCTCTTAGAGATCAGAGAGAAAGAGAGAGAGAGTCACGACCTCCTTTTAAATGCCCAGCATTCTGTGGCACCTACTAAAACATGCTTTTATATAATTAAGTCCCCAAACGGCTTTGTTCCTAAAGGATCACAGGAGTGGGGCAGTGGCCCTATACGAATATGCACGCACTTCACTGGCTGTGTTTCTCTAAGTCTCTTTAATGCGGTGCAAAGGAATGGGAAGCTAACCGAAAGATTTGACAGGCTCTTTCCAACCTTCTCAATCCAGAAGGAGTAAGCAACTTTTGAGTGGGCTTAAACAATAGCAAGGAACTTTTTCTTTTTTTTCCCAGTAGGGACCTTCTGAAATTTGTATTACCTTTGCACGACTCTCACTGGAGTGCTACATTAAAAAGAAGCTCTCGCCCTGGCCGGTTGGCTCAGCAGTAGAGCATCCCCCAGGTGTGTGCAGGTCCCAGGTTCAATTCCCAGCCAGGGCACACAGGAGAGGCGCCCATTTGCTTCCCCACCCTTCCCCCTCACCTTTCTCTCTATCTCTCTCCTCCCCTCCTGCAGCCAAGGCTCCACTGGAGCAAAGTTGGCCAGGGCGCTGAGAATGGCTCCATAGCTTCCACCTCAGGAGCTAGAATGGCTCTGATTGCAGTGGAGGAACACCCCAGAGGGGCATCGCCCCCTGGTGGGCATGCCCAGTGGATCCCTGTCCGGTGCATGCAGGAGTCTGTCTGTCTGCCTCCCCGCAGCTTCTCACTTTGGAAAAAAAAGAAAAAAAAGGAGCTCTCATTACTCAGGGGCTTTGTATCTGGGGGCACCTCCCTTTCTGCGAATTGTGCTAGTTCTCCCTTGACACTGAATAGAGCTTGATTCACGCAAAATAATCAGGAATACGATGTTGAGAATTCCAAGAAACAAGAGTTTAAGAAGAACTCCAAGGTCGAGAAAGTCAGACTTTTGGGGTTGCTGTCCAACATAGCTGTAAAATCAAACCAATCTGGTCCAGCTGACTTCAAGGTTTGGTGTGCAAACATATATAGATTCCATTTAAAAATATATAAACAACCTAATCACAAAATAGGCAAACGTACATAAAGAGACAGTCTATAAAGGGGAATTAAAGATGCCAAATTAGCTCAAGAAAAGATGTCCAACATCACTAGGTATTAGAGGAATGTATATTAAAACCACAATGAAATATCAATACACACCTAAAAAAAGGCTAAGATTAAAAAAGAAAAATAATGACAACACCAAATGCTGACAAAGATATGGCGAAACTCAATCACTCTAATATTGTTGGTGGGAAAGTGAAATAGTGAAGCCACTTTGGACAACAGATCAACAGTTTCTTTAAAAACAAAACATACAACTACCTTATGATCTAGTAGCAATTGCCCTCTTGGGCATGTATCCCAAACACACAATAAATTTTATTCACACAAAAACATATGCATAAATGTTCACAGCAGCTTGATTCATAATAGCCCCCAAAGAGAAAGACAGAAATGTCCTTCAACAGATGAATAGTTAAACTTTGGTATATAGAATGCCATTTAGCAATAAAATGGAACCAATTATTGATATACTCAACTATCCAGATAAATCTCCAGAGAATTATTGAGTAAAAAATGTCAATCCCAAGGCCTTGGCCGGTTGGCTCAGCGGTAGAGCGTCGGCCTAGCGTGCGGAGGACCCAAGTTCGATTCCTGGCCAGGGCACACAGGAGAAGCGCCCATTTGCTTCTCCACCCCTCCACCGCACCTTCCTCTCTGTCTCTTTCTTCCCCTCCCGCAGCCAAGGCTCCATTGGAGCAAAAATGGCCCGGGCGCTGGGGATGGCTCTGTGGCCTCTGCCTCAGGCGCTAGAGTGGCTCTGGTCACAACATGGCGAAGCCCAGGATGGGCAGAGCATCGCCCCCTGGTGGGCAGAGCGTCACCCCCATGGTGGGCATGCCGGGTGGATCCCGGTCGGGTGCATGCGGGAGTCTGTCTGACTGTCTCTCCCTGTTTCCAGCTTCAGAAAAATGCAAAAGAAAATGCAAAAAAAAAAAAAAAAAATTAAAAAAAAATGTCAATCCCAAATGTTTCCATGCTGCAAAATTCCATTTGGATAACCTTCTTCAAATGGCAAAATTCTAGCCTGACCTGTGGTAGCGCAGTGGATAAAGCATCGACCTGGAAATGCTGAGGTCGCTGGTTCGAAACCCTGGGCTTGCCTGGTCAAGGCACATATGGGAGTTGATGCTTCCAGCTCCTCCCTCCTGTCTCTGTCTCTCTCTGTCTCTCTCTGTCCCTCTCTGTCTCCTCTCTAAAATGAATAAAAAAATAAAAAAAAAATTTAAAAAAAAAATGGCAAAATTCTAGAAATGGAGAAGAGATTACCAGTTGCTTGTGGTAAAGCATGGTGAGGGAGAGAGAGAAGGAAATGTGATGGTTATTAAAGTTCAATACGAGTGATCCGTGTGATGATGAAAATGTCCTGTATCTGGATGGGATCAATGTCAATATCCTGTTTGTGACAGTGTACTAGTTTTGCAAGATGTTACCAGTAGGAAAAACTGGGAGTAAAGGATGCATGGGATTTCTATGTATTATTTCTTACAACTGCATGTGAATTTGCAATAATCTCTAAATAAAAAGTTTGATTAAAATTAAAAAGGTACATCTCCTCGTAGCCAGCTCTCCTTCATTGCTACAACACCTCTTTCTCTGGATTATAACTGTTCCTTCTTTTTGCTTCAGGACTATAGCTGGTAACAATTCCATACTGTTGTTAGTCTTGGACATTCTATAGCATTCTTTGCTGGTTTCCTTTAACCCTGCCCTTGCCTCCACCGTTGTCAATAATACCTTTTTAATTATTTTTTTTTCCAAGGGAGAGGAGGGAAGACATAGAGATAGACTCCCATATGCTCCTTGACTAGGATACACCCAGAAAGCCCCCTACTAGCAATGCTCTGCCCTTCTTGGGCTATTGCTCAACAACTGAGCTATTTCTTTAGCACCTGAGGCAGAGGCTCCATGGAGCCATCCTCAGCACCCAGGGACAACTTACTGGAACCAATCAAGTCCTGGCTGCAGGAGGAGGAGGAGGAGCAAAGGGGCAGGGAGAGAGAGAGAAGGGGAAAGGGGAGGGGAGGAGAAGCAGATGGTCACTTCTCCTGTGTGCCCTGACTGGGAATCGAACCTGGGACATCCACACACTGAACTAATGTTCTACCGCTGAGCCAACAGGCCAGGGCAATAATACAAGTTTTAAAACATTGCTCCTTCTATTTTCTATAAAGACTCTGAATGATATAAATATAAACCTGCTTTTTAACTGGTATGGCCTTGAGCTCCCAGGCAGTGCCCTTAGTGAAGGAGAAGTTGGGGTGCAGTGGGAAGAGCACATAGTGAAGGTCAGGAAGCATCTGTGCAGTACCTCTCACGCATCGGGTAAAGGTCAGTGCTTTCGCATGAATCACGTCATCACTTACCTGCTCTAAGTACCTTTCTCTCCATTTCATGATGTTTTCTGCTGTCACCCAGCAGCACTTCTAAAGGCCTGGATTCTAGTCTAGTTGTGCCCCAAATCCTTTGGAGTATAATCTCCCTTCTCATTTTAAGCTTTAACATTGATGTTTCATGAGCAATGTGTAAGGAGTTCATTCGAACTCAAGAACACTTTCACCTTGTTGTGATTTTTGGTCTATTTCAGAAGCGAGGGTCACCACCTCCCTTCTGATGCAGCAGCAGAGCAGGCGTGAGTGGAGCAGGGTGCTAGGTTCCATGGCCAGGGACGCTGGCATTAACCCCACCTCTCAAGGGACATTGGAGAAGACATTTAGAACTGCTGACATTCATTTTCTCACCTAAAAGTGGTGGAAAGAAATAAGATGATTCAGTAGCTGCCTTTTCATTCTAACATATTTTGCTTCACTGAAAGAATGCATTTCTCTTTTTTTAGTCATTTTTTTTGTTTTCCTTTTTAAATTTTTTTTTCTGAGGACATATTTCTTAATTGTCACTTTTCCCCCTGTTTTCTGTAGACAATCATTTTCCACTAAAATATCTTTGATAAACTCAGAGAAGTAAATATATATGCGTCTCTAACTAATTCTCATTACCTTTGTAATTTTTTACACATTCACAAGGCCAAAATTTAGAACTTAAATGAGGCTTTTTGTTTGTAAATTTTTTTAAAAAAGATTCTTATCACTTCTTTTACTTATTTTACAATTGAGCTCCCTGGACTAAAATTAAAAGAGAGAGACAGAGAGAGAGAGAGAGAGAGACCTTAAAAGCAATACAATTTCTCTTGACCTATTTTTCATTTTCAAACTCTTGTACAATCAACTGGAGCACTATTTTTTCCACTTCTGTCCATCCACAATATAATGTCCTTTGTATTGTGACAACCTTGCTAAAAGAAATGGAACGCACGTCCTGTGTAAGAGTATTTTGTTCTGGCCATTAATATGTTTGTACTCAACCAGTCAGAGAAGGGAAACCCAATCTCATTTTCATTTAATATATATTGCAGAAACATTACTCTGATATGAACCAGAGCCTGGAATTGGAACAGCAATTGTTGTTGCTAATCAGAAATAAATATCACACAGAGATAATTGCTTTTTTTTCACATGCAAACTATGTGCTCACTCATTATATTCAGGCATGCTATTGACACACTATGATCAGAAGCCTCAGAAATGCTGATTTGTGTCACAAAGGAAAATAGCAAGTACTCTCTGGAGCAAGAAAGACGTGCAAAATGAAAGCAGCTACTATTTGTAAAGTGCATAGTAATAAGGAAATTATTGAACACTTATTATGTACCAGGCATTGTGGTAGGTGCTTGACTTATTTCTTTTTGTTCCACCTTAAAACAAACCCAAGAAGCCAAGAAGTATATATTATTAAGCCAATATTCTCGATAAAGTTAAATAACTTATATAAGCTCATTTTATTAAAAATGTCAATAGATGGGATTGAAATTAGTCCTTTGAAATGACAAAGATTATATCTTCTTTCTACATATATATAAGATGGTTTAGAACAAAGCTAAAAATAGCCAGCCCATTCACCCATTCAATTGTTCATTTATTTTATAAATATTTTTGAGCACTTGACATGTGCCGGATATTATTCTGGGAAATTGAGATATGTTACTGAAAAGAAAAAAAATCTATTATGATGCCTACATCATAAAGAAGGGAGATAAAGAGTAAATAATTGTATCAATATAATTTTTAAAAATAAAATATGTGGCATGTTAGGAAGTGGTCGGTGCCCTGAGAATAAATAAAAAGAGCAGAGTAAGAAGGATGGGGTGAGTGGGGCATATACAAATAGTGGGTGGGGGTGGGGCAGAATTTTAAATGGAATGACCAGTATAGATGAAATTGTAAAGGTAACAAACACATGTTTGAAGAAGGCAAAAGAGTTTGACAGATGGAAATTGGGGGTAGAGTTTTTGCAAGAAGGAGAGATACTTATGTAAAGAAAACAAAACAGGAGGATATGTTCTATTTTTGAAGAAAAAGAACAGGAAGAAGGCAGATATGTCTGGGGGAGAATGCATACAGGGGTGGATATTTGGAGTTGAGCTTGGAGGAGTAATGTAGGCTAACAGAAGGCATTTGACTTTTACTCTGCGTAAGATGGGAGCCACTGGAAAGTTAGGAGTAAAGAAATAGCATTGTCTGAGTTAGCTGTAGAAAGAGTCACTCTGGTGGCTATGTTGAGAACAAAGTGCAGGGGAGCTAAGTGGAAGTAGGAAGACATGTAAGAAGGCTCACACAGAGTGATAGCAAGTGATAAAATGTTTGACACATTGTGAAGGTGGAGTAAATAGAATTTCCACTGAGATTAGATGTAAAGTTTGAGAGAGAAAAAGTTAAATCCCGAATTGTTCAAGATTTTTGGTCTCAGAAACTAGAAGGCTAGAACTTTTATAACTGAGTTGATAAATCCTATGGAAAGAATAGCATTTAGGAAGGAAGACAATCCGAATTTCAGTTTTGGACACACTGAGTTTAAGATGTCCATCACACTTTCTATTGTTGATATTGAACAGGCAGTTGTATTTGTCAGCCTGGAGTACAGGATCTTGGTCTTGCGTGGAGGTATATATATATGGTAGACTATGGCACCAGCTTGGAAACCAGATTGAGATCATCAAGAGAGTGAGTATAGGTGGAGAAAATATCAGGGCTAAAGATGGATTCCTAAGACATACCTCTGTAAGAGGTCCCAGAAAAGAAGAACAACCGGGAAAGTTGAGAATAGATAAGATAGGAGTAAAATGAAGAATATAATGTTCTGAAAGCTAAATGATGAGAATGTGTCAAGAAGCAGGAAGTGACCACCATGGGCAAGTGCTACTCTATGTTAAGTGTGATGAAGACTGAGAAGAGTTTATTGGCTTGAGCATCATAATGACTTTGACAAAAATGTTGTTATTAAAGGGGATAGAAGTCTGAGGTAGTGAGTCTAAAAGGAAGAAGGAACCATAAGCAGACATGATAGACAACTCTTTTAAAGATATAGACTACAAAGGAAAAGAAATGGTATAAAAGCTGATGGAGAAAATGCCTAAGTATATACCTCTTCCTTCAAATGAGAAAAAATAGTAGCACTTTTGAATACTGATGGGAATGCACCAGTATATAGAGAAAAATCAATTGCAATGGAGAGACGGGATGCTTGCTTGAATGATGTCTTTTGAGTAAGCAAAAGAGAGCAAACAGAGGGATTGATTTTTAGATAGATGTATAGATAACTCAGCTATACCAACAAGATCCATAATTTGGTTGAGTTTATAGGTATGATAGTTGTAGGTAGAAAATTACCTTTTGAATGCTTCAGTTTTCTCAGTGAAGTAAGAAGTAGAGTCATCAGAATACAAAGGTACGAGGGTGAGTCACTATCACCAGATAGTGTGATTGCTGAGAACCTTTCAGGACTTACTTAAAGTGTGTGGTTATAAATTAAAAGTGAGACCAGCCAGTGTAATCAAGAGGTTTTTGTTCCACACATCGTCAACTGCATGGGCCTAGGTACAAGTAGGTGGGGAGCTGAATTTAACTAGTGTTTGTTTTGTCAAATGATATTAATAAATGAAAGAGAGGCAAGGAAATTGAAGATGAATAAAAGGACAAAGTGAGCCTGACGAGGTGGTGGCACAGTGGATAGAGCGTTGGACTGGGATGTGGAGGACCCAGGTTCGAGACCCCGAGGTTACCAGCTTGAGCGTGGGCTTATCTGGTTTGAGCAAAGCTCACCAGCTTGGACCCAAGGTCGCTGGCTCAAGCAAAGGATTACTCAGTCTGCTGTAGCCCCACAGTCAAGGCACATATGAGAAAACAATCAATAAACAATTAAGGTGTCGCAACGAAAAACTGATGATTGATGCTTCTCATCTCTCTCCGTTCCTATCTGTCTGTCCCTATCTATCCCTCTCTCTGACTCTCTCTCTGTCTCTGAAAAGATAAATAATAAATAAATAAATAAATAAAAGAACAAAGTGACGATAATGACTGAGCATGAAATTTAAGCTGGGAGAGAACATCAGAAGGGTAAGGGACAGTGAATAGTTGGTAGTGTCAAAGAATGAAAGCACCAGTAGTATCTAATGATCACTGAATTTATAATAATAAATGAGATTGATCTGGAAGAAGAAAGATGGTAATTATCACATGGTGATGCACCTACAGTTGAAATTAAAGGAGGATTGCAGATAAACTGGTAGCATGTGAGCCTTTAGGTAGGTAGCACAGATCACAGCTTATTGGAGAAGAGAAGCATAAGGCACCAAGATCAAGAATGGCTGGAAGGTTTACAGTTGTGAGTATGGGAAACACAGAGTTGATTCTTGTATTATTATTTACTAATTACTGTATTATTTTTCATATGAACAACTGTAAACCTACTTCTACCCCACCTTGTCTATATAGTAACATTCCACGAAGAGCTGAAATCATTTACATACCAAAGAGAGCAGCTCAAAGATTGGTAAGCAAGAACACCTACTGAGGGTGGTAAGCAGATGCTATAACATGATCCCTTGAGATGTCAAGATAGGGCTTTTAGGGAAAAGATCCGGAAGCGTCTGTGGGTAGAGGAAGGTAGTTGCCCCGTTTCCTCTGCCCGGGCTGGTGGTGTGAGAATTGTGGGAGACCTAGCTGCACTCGGGATGATGACTGGGAGCAGTGTTCTCAGAACACATTCAGGTTTTCTTCAGAGAGAGATCATGAACCACTCAGAGAACAATCTGCAAATACAGGAAGCTTTGCTGATGATAGACTGTTAATTCCAGAGGACACAGTAACAAGATTTTAAAAACTGAAAGTCATAGGATAATAAGGAATGTGTAAATTTTATGAAGATTTAAAGTGTGAGAAAAATGATAGAATGGGACTACTTTCTAGTTATTTTGTGAGCTCAGAACTCCTCTTGCCTCCTGACATGGGCTGGGGGGATGGGGCATACATTTATGATGGTTGAAACTGGTGAGGCCTTGTGATTCTAAAGAACATCTACCTTTCACACAATCATCTGGTTTTCAACAAATCTAAGATTTTGGGGGTATAGAAATCTGCTTTTCTCTCTTTTTAAAAGATTTTATTTATTCATTTTTATAGAGGAGAGAGAGAGAGAGGGAGAGGGAGAGGGAGAGAGAGAGAGAGAGAGAGAGAGAGAGAGAGAGAGAGAGAGAAATACGGGGAGGAGCAGGAGGCATCAACTCCCATATGTGCCTTGACCTGGCAAGCCTGGGGTTTTGAACCAGCAACCTCAGCATTCCAGGTCAAGGCTTTATCCACTGCGCCACCACAGGTCAGGCTAGAAGTCTGCTTTCTCTTATCTTGAATTCAGATTATTGAGAGGTTAAAAGATCTAACGATTGGAAATTCTACCTCTAAAAACAGGAAGGAATCTACAGATATCTATGTGACAAGAAGGGTATATATTTGTATGTTTTGTGTGTATGTGTGTGTTGCATTTGTGTGGGTTCACTAAAATAGAAATCCAGAAAATATATGCCCCAAAGGGTATTATTATATCACCTGATGATGAGCAGTTGTGTGAACGAGAGACTTTCTTCTCACAAAATTAAAAGCTAACAATTTTTGGTCTTCTAGCCCAAAATAGCTGATAATAATGAATCTTCTTCCAATCCTTATACTTGCCTTTGATGATCCACAGAGTCTCCTGGGATGCATAGAAAGCAGGTAGCAATGGCTTGTGTTCTATAAACTTCTTATTTTTTATTGTTCTTCTGTCTCATGGGGAAAGGGTATAGGAGAATAGCCTTCAAGCATAGTTACTATTTCTTTCCATTGTGCTAGAGTCTTGCCACTTACCAAATCATTAGTCAATCCTGGATATCAAAATGTTATTTTTATTCCCTTATTCTAATAAGTTGGGGACTATAATCACAGGTATTTGATCCCTTTATGTGTCCTTTACTAATACATAAATTACATGTAAGCCATCATCAACTTTCTTGACAAGAACACCAAAAGGTTTTCTTCACTTTCACCATTCAGTGTCCCGTTTAACTACATTTTATTCTCTTTCATGATCCCTTTTGGACCCTCAGTTCCTTCCCATTTCTCAGCTACCACTAGAATATTCTTTTAACTTCTTCTTCAACTTATATTTGGCATACAACAATCTCAGAAATTATCTCAATTCTCTTAGCTTAGACAATAACCTTCTTCCTGGAAACTTAATAATAATGCCTAAAACAACACTTGCCACTCTAAAATTTTGATCTCTTAAAAAAATGACTGTAGCCAATATTGAATTCTTATGATTCACAGACTCGGTACTGTGGGAAAAGTACTCTTCTCGAGTAACCAAGATATGGATATAAAAACCCACTTGTTCATGTTCAAAAGAGAAAGATAGTAAGATGTAAGAAGCATTGTACACATTTTAACATGCTGCATAAAAGTTAAATTATCTTTTTTTTTTTTGAGTCAGAGCTGAGATATATAAGGACTCAACCCACTTACCTCCCACAACGTCTACCCAGCTGCCAATATGGAAACAAATACTGTCCTTTCTGTCCTTACCTCTGGCAAACTTGTTAACTTTCTTGAGCCTCATTTTTCTCAGCAGTAAAATTGATTATATATGAACAAAATATAATTATATATAAAACAATGTGATGATATATAAACACTCACATGAAAGAGAGAGAGAAAGAGAGTTAAATTCTCCCTGCTACTCACAGTGCCTCTCACCCAGGCAATCAGGAGAACTGGAGAACTGTTGTCCAGGCTGGATTTCAAGGAAACTTGCTGGGCATAAATGTATGTATATTAGCATATGTCTGCATATGTCTGAAGTTCATAGAACAGAACAAGGTTTCAAGCTTGAGATGAAAGAAAGCCCAGAATCTAAGATTCAGTTTGAAGTACAGATAAGCGTCAAAGACTAATAATTGGATTCAAAGAAAAGAACTGACCTTACAGAATAGAGCTGATGACATAAAAACAGGTTCAGGGAGCAAATCACAGAACAATTCGGAGAAGCAATTGGTTCTGGGATTATAAATATACCAAAATGAAAGATGGGAGTGGTGCTAAGTTTGTTCGGCCAGGAAGGAGAAAGACACACTATTCTGAGTCTAGTTACATAAGGATTGTGGATCTAACCAGATATGTCCCAGGTCCTTTGCACATCCTTCAGGATACATGTCACAGGTGCAGCAACACTAAGTTCTTTGGATGAGGAATACCAAGAATGACTTCTGAGCCCTAAAAGAGAAACAAAATGATCTTTGGAATAGTGTAAAACTTGACTTAAAAGGTTTTTCGTTTAAACATTACTACTGGTGTGATATAAATACATATGGTGTTTCGTGGCACAGTCACAATGTGGAATGGTGTTGCAGAGAATGCTCATTTTCTGCAATGCATTCTCGGTAGAGCTGTCACTCATGTGGCAAAGGAGAATTGCAAGGTTCCTAAGCAGGACTGTGGTAGAGCTCTTTGTGCTGTTGACCTCCTATGTCATTGGTTCTCCTGTGATTGAGTGAAACCCAGAGGAAGTGAAAGGGCAGAGCAGTTAAAGAGTTTGATTTAGTATCTTTTCCTCCTCTATCCCAGAATTGTAATGTGCAAGTCTATCAAGGTCAAAGGTGTCCCTAGAAAGACGTTTCCTCAGCCAGGTACAGCTCAGGGGAGCCAAAGACCAGAGGTGGTCTCATCTGTTTTTTTCAGTGTGCCTAAGAATTGTCACCATATTTTATGTATACCATGACATGAAAAAAGATGTAAGAGGAAATCAGAAGTGTACATCCATCAAAAAAGAATGAATCTCAGCCTCTGATAGCAACAGAGAGCAGGGATGTGTAGAACAAATAGAGAATCTATGACAATTAATTTTTGGGTTTACATCCAGATTCCACCAGCTACTGAAAATTTGTTTTATTTAACCCTCCTGAGTTTCTGTTTCTTCACTTGTTATATGGAGACAGAAACTCCATTTCCCAAACGCTTATGACAGGGTTAACAACAGATCACTTGGTTCAGTCTTTGCTGCATAGTAAGTATTCAACAAATGCTATTTTATTCTCTGCCATTAGCTCACTATGACCATGGCTGTATGTGAATTCTATTTCTTCACGTACAAGCCTGAGAAACCTTTTAAACCAGATAAAAGGACACTAAGGTTAGGGTTTCCCATATCAAGAGAGGACGTTTTAACTGCGCCTCAGTTTTTGCTTAGAACATCAACTATGGCTCCCATTTATTTAAATATGATTCAGTTTCCAGATCTCATTTAAATTAGCTCCTCTATGAAACATTTCTTACTTCCATCCCCCAGAAGTGTTTCTTCTCCTATAGTCCATGATGACATTCGTTTCTGACTCCATCTTGCTCTGAATTACAGTTATTAGGGCTCTGTAGTTTTCTTACATGACCTTTTCTAATTACTCTATGAACAATTGTCCCTCTTAAACCTAATTCTATGCCTGATAGCAATCAACAGTACTAATTATTAAAACTGTATTCTAGAAAGTGTTTTAAATATTTCTTTGGAAAGATTTCATTTAATACTCACAATGACTCCAAGAGATGCATGCTCTTTAAGGGTAACCACAATTTTACAGATTAAAAAAAATGGAGGTCAAGTCAATTGTCCATGGCCACATAGCTAAACAGTTACGGAGTCAGCATGCAAACTCAGGCAGACTGCTTCCAGGAGACAAACTCTTAACCACTATTCTGGTGATAAGAGCACATGGATTTAGAAGACAGGCCATCTCTTCCCCTCCCTGTCAGACTGCAGTGGAGACCATGCAAGTAGAGTGACTGCGTAGGAACGTGAGTGTACAGCAGAGTTGTGTCTTTCTGAATGTCGTGCATCAGCAGAGGTATTTAAATTAAACTGTCATGTTCCCTCCCACACACAGCCAAGTATTGGAGTCATCTGTTAGGAGTTGCAGCCTGAGGCTGCAGGTGAACCGCCTCATGCAGCACTAATTTGGATGGCGGTTCCCAGCCCAATCTGCATCTCACCACAGATCAAGGTGGATATCGTCTGTGCTGGAAGACAAATGATGTCAAACATCTGCTAAAAAACATGTCTACAGATTGTAGCAAGCCAAGCTTACAAACAAGACACAGGCACAGATACCCCAATTACCTTGGTGGTTGTAGGTGTCTCAACTGTTTTTTGTTTGTTTGTTTGTTTGTTTTTTGAGAGTAAATACACTCCTCTGCAGACAGCAATCACGTAGGCAAGGTGAGGGGGATGCAGAGAGAAGGAAGGACCAAAGAGCGCAGACGTGCACATAACCTTTAGTGAGTTCCAGGGACTACACCCTGGGTCAATTAGTTTAAATGTGTTGTTATTTCTCTCTCGTTCTCTTTTTTCTTTCTCTCCCTCCTTTCCCCTCTCTCTTTCTCTATCTCACTCACACAGACATATGCATACACAAGCATGTGCATGTATGCATATGCTTAAATTCTTTGAATATGTTTAATTATCAGAGCAAGAATTTTTATATACAAAACGTAATTTTTTCACCATTCCAAAGAAAATCAACCTATAACTTTATAGTGAAGAGCCCTCCTGAGAACTGTGACCCCAGGCCTCAGAGGACGCAAGCCACAGGTCCCCATGCAGCTGAAACTGTAGAAGCACTCAAGAGCACATCACCAGAACGCAAGCCACAGGCCCCCATGCAGCTGAAACTGTAGAAGCACTCAAGAGCACATCACCACTGCAAGCTCACCTGCAGTTTTGTTCCAAATAAATAAATAAATGTGTGTGTGTGCGTTTAATGTTGCACAAGTGAGTTTTAGAATAGTTAACAAACTTGCCAAAGATAAGGTGGGTAGAACCAGAAAATAATTCAGATTCAAGTTCTCCTTGACTCTATAATTTGTTCTCGTCTTCATGTTTTCTAATCTCAAAGAATGGCCTTCATTAAGACACATATTTTCATTCATTCATTGGACAAAAATGATTTTGTACCTAACAGGGTACAGCACTCTTCTAGGAACTGCAGATGCAACCGAGTATCACACTGATAGTACAAAGAACACCTCAAGGGGCCAGCCGCACAGGGAGGCCAAGGCAGAGTGCAGGAAGAGAGAGAGCAAGAGGACCCGGGATACATGTCTTTATTAGGGTCTGTGGGTGGAGTGCTTCGGGGCTTCTGGGTTAAGGCCAGATTGGTCATTTTAAACTAAAAAATAAATGGTAGGACTTTGTAAGCCTTATGGGGTCCTTTCTAAGGGGCTCATAAGTGTTTGCTTGTGACTGCAGATTGTTAGCTAGTGCATGCATGTACATGAAGGGGCTAGTGTCAGCCACAGGTCACAGGGCCAAACAAAATGGATGTCAAGGTAGCAATACCATGGAGCAGCTTAAACCCTTGGCAGGCCATTTACTGAGGAGGCCATTGTGAGCACACATACATCACAGAGGCGTTCTAGTCGACTTCTAACATTATACCTTATAAATCTGTGTAGTCCAGGGTCTTGAGATGAGGAGATTATCCCATTATCTGAATAGGTTCCTAAATGCCATCACTTGTATCCCTACAAGAAGATACAGGGTATTATATATACACATACACACATACACACATACACACAATTTCAGTCTCAAGTTGGAGGAGGACAACAGCCACCAGAATCTGGAAGAAGCCAGGAATGGGTCTCTCCAGAGATTGTGGAGTTCTGCCCGCACCTTGATTTTGGAGTTCTGGACTTAAGAATTGTGAGACAGAATAAATTTCTATTGTTTTAATGACCACCCAGTTGGTGGTGGTTTGATGTAGCAGCCCTCAGAAACAAATACAGTTTGAGTCCAGGATTTTGGGAAACAAACGTAAGTATGGAGTATCCATCTGAAGATGGAGCAACTGATAGGGGAGCCCTAAAATGAGAAATTTGGCTTCAGTAATAAGTAGCTTTTTAGTTCTAATGAATGGGAGCTATGTAAGGGATAAGAAATAGTTAATCCACTTGCTAGTCTCTCTTAATGGCTCCCTGGCCTTTGCTTTGAAATGTAGCAAAGAAAAGCTTACATTTGCAGGACTGTCAGGGAAAGTTTACACTGGGGAGGGACCCGACAGTTAGGGGGAGTTTAAATCACAATAGTTGTTTGTAAAAGCCTAGTCACAGGATTTATTGTGGAAATTTAGGGACTATGTATTAATTAGAAACCCAGTTCACCAATCTTAAATCTTTAATTTGTATCCTAAGAAAATAAGGAGTCTTTTCACAGATAATTCCCAGAGGCAGATGGTCCCAGAGGCACCAGGTCTCGGCTGTTCCTGGGAGGCACCTGACCCCGGCTGTCTTGAAGATTTAAGAAGGACGCCAGATAGGACCATGCTGATTAGGCCTGTGCTACCTCAGAAGAACTTGCAGAGGAGGTGTTTCTGAAGCCGAACCCCCACCTTCTGCACATCATTACGTGACTAAGGGCACAGACTTTTACTTTTTCTTCTCTTTCCCCTAAACCCTATAAATATTAGTAGCACCAGGAGAGTGTTAGGCAGCTGTGTGGGCAGGACTCCCCTGCCTTCTTAGAGTACTGGTACCTCTGAATTAAAGACATTCTTATATACTCAGTCTGGTTCGTCTCTTTGAGATGAGCTGCCCCGAATCCGGCTCGTTCTAGTAACACATTTATTCTTTTTTATTTTCTGTATTTCATCATAAATATCATCTTAATTATAATGCATTTTAGCCCAATCACCAATGTTCAAAGAAAATATTTATATATTTAACTAAATGAAAATGCAAAGAGTGGGTAATTATGTAATCAGGAAGATTCCGGGAGGTAGTTAAGCCATGTTGTTTTCTCAGTTTTCTCTCAAAATACCTAATGCCCACGGAGAGGAAGTTCTCCTTAGGCAACTGTTAGTCAGATTCCCACCAATTCTTTAAGTAAGTGAATCAATGCTCTAAATAAGTAAAAAGGTTATAAACTAAACCTCCAAAGAAGAAAATTGGAAGGATAAGACAGCTGTAGGCACCTCAAATATGTATTAATTAATTTATTCATGAAACAAATATTATTGAGCCTCCTACTATGTAAATGATATATTTTGATACAAAGAATATAGCAATGAAAAGAAAAATCACAGAAAGTTTCTTGATCCATGAAGCATTATACTTCCCTGAGGGGGAAAAGTAAAATACACATAAATTTAGAAATAAATGAGATTATCTCAGGTAGCAGCAAGTGACAGAGAAAATAAAAGAGGCTATGGAATAGGAAAATGTCTTGTGCAATCAAATGGTGGGAGAGGTATTTGAGTTGAGATGGGAAATAAATTGAAAAATTTAGCCATGTGTTGATGAAATGATATAATGGTCTAGGCAGTAAGAGCAGCAAATGCATCAACTGAAAGCCAATAGTAGCCTTTGAATGTTGAACACCAAGAAAAGTATATGGTCAAATGTGGAGAACCAAATGATGCCTAGCTATAGGAGATGACAGGGAAAGGGAAACCAGAAGACCAGATGAAATGTTTTGGTGGCTTAGACTCTAGAGGTATTGTGAGAGATTAATCTTTATTCTTCAAATCGCCGGACATATGTTTTCTGGACTAATCACTGGAAGGGTGCATACAAATTTTAGATCTAGACCTTTCAAAGAGTCCATTATTACTTTGTGCACAAGAGAAGACTGGTTGAAGGGATTCAAGTGGCATTGGACATCAATTCTCACTTGTAAGTGCCACTTTCTTTACTGCCTTGGAATTCTTAATTTTTGTTTTTCACTTTACTAGATTACATTTGTGATCCTCTAAATATACAGTGTGTCCGTAAAGTCATGGTGCACTTTTGCCCGGTCACAGGAAAGAAACACAAGATGATAGAAATGTGAAATCTGCACCAAATCAAAGGAAAACCCTCCCAGTTTCTGTAGGATGATGTGGCAGAATGTGCGCATGCACAGATGACAACGTAACACCGTGTACACAGCGGAGCAGCCCACGGCCATACCAGTTGAGATGTGGATGGTACAGAGGAAAGTTCAGTGTGTTCTGTGGCTCGCTAAATTCGAATCTGTGACCAAAGTGCAACGTGAATATCGGAGCGTTTATAACGAAGCGCCACCACATAGGAATAACATTACTCGGTGGGATACGCAGTTGAAGGAAACTGGCAGTTTGGTGGAGAAACCCCGTTCTGGTAGGCCATCAGTCAGTGACGAGTCTGCAGAGGCTATATTAGATAGCTACCTAAGGAGCCCTAAAAAATCTGTGCGTGAGCCCGCATCGAACTGCACTGAATAGGTATGAAACTGGGAGAGTTTTCCTTTTATCTGGTGCAGATTTCACATTTCTATTGTCTTTAGTTGCTTTCCTGTGACTGGTCAAAAGTGCATCATGACCTTACGGACACACTGTATTTTGTATGTGCATTTAAACGCACTTGAATCTCTTATTACAACTCTTTTTATTTGCTGAGTACATACAATATCTTGATATATAATGCATGTCCTAATGTATTTGGGACAAGACCTAAAAAAATACTAACTAAAATTTTAAAAACTCATGAAGAAGCTATTAAAAAGCTATTGGGCTTTTATAGCTGCTATTCAAAGGTAACAGATAAACACTTTAAAAGAGGAAGGACTGCTGAAAAAATGGAAAAATAACAGTATGGGAATAAGGTCTGGACTTAATTTTGCCCCAACTTGAAAATGTCATTGAACCTCATTACCCATTTCCTCATCTCTTAAAGAAAAATAATGAATTCGCAACTCTATAATTTTTTATACTTCTAAGATTTCATGAAATTATTATTTATTTCCCACAAACTCAGAGCTTATCCTGTCCCTTTTACTTACCCATGGTCTGCACTTCACCTATTTATACCATTTTTTCCCCATTTTTATTATAGGGGTTTATTATTTTTGAATTTTTTTAAGTGAATCAAGTCAATACAAATCATAAAGTTATCACCTTAAAAATTATTATCTCAACAGTAAATTGAATGTTTGGTTTTTATGTACTACACATATTTTCTTCTTCATATTTAGAAATCTTTTTCTGTTTTATGGTTTCACAAGCATTTTAAGAACTATTAATTCAAAGTGGAATTGTTCCGGCTTGCATCACATTTCAGAATATACAATTGTTCTAGAAAGCTTTTAATTCATTTGCAAGTATTTCCAGATCTATTCAGCAGAACTCAATAATGTTTTTTTTCTTGGAAAATATTTAGAGTAAAGATGTAAAAATCAATGTCTCTCATAAAGTTTAATTTCTCTCAGATTACTTCCCACATGGGATAATAGCATAATTGTCATGTGAACATATTTCATTCTTTAATATAATTTTTCAGCTTCTCTTATGCACTAAAGATAACCAATTAATTGACATGCAGATTAAAAACAGAATAATGGCCCTGGCCGGTTGGCTCAGCGGTAGAGCGTCGGCCTAGAGTGCGGAGGACCCGGGTTCGATTCCCGGCCAGGGCACACAGGAGAAGCGCCCATTTGCTTCTCCACCCCTCCGCCGCGCTTTCCTCTCTGTCTCTCTCTTCCCCTCCCGCAGCCAAGGCTCCATTGGAGCAAAGATGGCCCGGGCGCTGGGGATGGCTCTGTGGCCTCTGCCCCAGGCGCTAGAGTGGCTCTGGTCGCAACATGGCGATGCCCAGGATGGGCAGAGCATCGCCCCCTGGTGGGCAGAGTGTCGCCCCCTGGTGGGTGTGCCGGGTGGATCCCGGTCGGGCGCATGCGGGAGTCTGTCTGACTGTCTCTCCCTGTTTCCAGCTTCAGAAAAATGAAAAAAAAAACAAAAAAAAAAACAAAAAAAAACAGAATAATGGTAGAATTCTGAATTCAGAGTCAAAATAATGTGGATAGGTCTTTCACGTTTTAAAGCTTTGGCTTATTTAACTTTCTTTTCTTAAAATTTATTTAAAAAATTAAATTTAATGAGGTGACATTAATCAATAAGAGTACATAGGTTTCAGGTAAACACTTTTATGGAATTTGAACTGTTGCTTATTTTGTATGCCCATCATCCAAAGTCAAATCATGTTCTGTCACTGTATATTTGTTCCTCTCTAGTACTTTCCCTCACTTCTCTCTTCCGCATAACCACTCCACTTTCATCTATGTCCATTAGTATTAGTTTTATATCCCACCTATGGGGATGGACCTTGAGAACATTATACTGAGTGAAATAAGTAAATAAGAAAAGCTAGGAACTATATGATTTCACACATAGGTGGGATATAAAACTAAGACATTTGGACATAAATAAAAGTGATGTGGTTACCAGGGAGAGGGGATGTTGGGGAGGGGTTTGGGGAGGGGAGTGAAAAGGACGAGTATGAAGTGATAGACAGTGATTTGACTTTGGCTGATAGATACACAACACAATCAACAGTTCAAATACTATAGAGATGTTTACCTGAAACCTATGCATTCTTATTGACCAGTATCACCATTTTAAATTTAATTTTCAAAATAAAATTTTAAAAAATAGGCCCTGATCGGTTGGCTCAGTGGTAGAGCGTTGGCCTGGCATGTAGAAGTCCCAGGTTCGATTCCCGGCCAGGGCACACAGGAGAAGCGACCATCTGCTTCTCCACCCCTTCTCCTCTTCTTCCTCTCTGTCTCTCTCTTCCCCTCCCGCAGCGAGGCTCCTTTGGAGCAAAGATGGCCCGGGCGCTGGGGATGGCTCCTTGGCCTTTGCCCCAGGCGCTAGAGTGGCTCTGGTCGCAACAGAGCGACGCCCCGGAGAAGCAGAGCATTGCCCCCTGGTGGGCAGAGCTTCGCCCCTGGTGGGCGTGCCGGGTGGATTCCAGTCGGGTGCATGCGGGAGTCTGTCTGACTGTCTCTCCCCGTTTCCAGCTTCAGAAAAATACAAAAAAAAAAAAATTAAAAAAATGAAGAAAATAAAAAGCAGTACTAAGCATCTTTGAGTTCTTACCACATAGCAAGTTCTCTAACAAGCACCTTACATATGCCATTTTATTTAGTTCATAATACTACTATAAAAGCATCTTCTCTACAAACAAAAAAACCCTGAAGTTTTGGAAAGAAGGAAAATTCAAGATCACAGTGACTCTTTATATATATTTTATTTTAAGACTTTACTCATTTTAAAGAGGAGAGAGAGAGTGAGAGAGAAAAAGAGAGAGAGAGAGAGAGAGAGAGAGAGAAGAGGGGAGGAGCAGGAAGCATCAACTCCCACATGTACCTTGACCTGAGAAGCCCAGGGTTTCAAACCGGCGACCTCAATGTTCCAGGTTGATATTTTATCCACTGTGCCACCACAGGTCAGGCAAATAGAGACTCTTTAATCCTTATGTGGCTGCTGGACTGTGAAATTCATGTCTTACATCGATATTAGTAATCCATACTGATGTCTATCCTCACAAATTAGAAGCAACATATTAATTACCATAACTTATTTTAAAACTATACTGCTCACAAAAATTAGGGGATATTTTTATCACTTCATATTCATTTTGAAATATCCCCTAATTTTTGTGAGTAGTATATTATCCCCTACTGAGATATGGAAGATGGAGATAATAAAGATGACAAAAATGATGATGCTATTTAAAAAATGATACTATTGAGGTTGTTATACACAAATTAACTTTATAAATAAAAAACAATAAGTTAAAGAGATTAAGAAGTACAAATTGGTGGTTACAAAATAGTCAGGGGGACGTAAAGTAGAGCATAGGGAATATAGTCAGTGATATTGTAATAACTGCGTAGAGTGCCATGTGGGTATAGAATTATCATGGGGAACATTTCATAAATTGTATAATTGTCTAACCATTCTACAGTACACCTGAAACTAATTTAAAATAATATGGACTGTCAACTGTAAATTGTCAGTTAAAAAATTAAATTAAATTAAATTAAATTAAAAGAGAGAGAAGCTCAGTGCCAGGGGAAGAAATAAAGAAATGTTAGTAGGTAGAATGAAAACAAGTTACAGAGTTAATTACATAAAAAATAAGATCAATAGCCTTTCTGAAAAGATAAAAATAAATGAAATTTGGGGATCAAAGTAAAAGAAAATGGACAAGTTTACCAAATTTGTCAAGCTCTTCAATTTATGGCAATATCTGCTGCCCCCGTGTGGTATGCCTAGCCTCTCCTCAGTGCTCATCTCTCCCTCCCCCAGTTAAAATACACCTGTCATATTACCTGTGTTCTGTGATTCTCTGTACTTGTTCTGTAAGTAGATAATGAGGAATCATGATTACAACTAGGTGGAGTTTAATGACTGATAATATGTTCAACATATCTACATATTTGGTCATGTTGGTTAACTCTTTAAAAACCATAAGCAAAGAAGAGAATTTATTGAAAAGATGTATTAGGATACATTCTAATATAGGGGAGAAACCATGGAAAAAAATCCTAGCGGAAAATTCTAGAGAGTCTTAGTAACAGAGATTGTTCTTATATCTCTTCCAAGCACCAATACCAAAATGAACAAAAGCCAATCATTAATTCTATTCTTGCCTTATTCAGGCCCAGTATCAGAGTCCTGAAAGAAAGAATTCTAATTGATGAAACTAAAGTTATGGTCCAACCACTTGAAAGGACTAGTTGGAGAAAAGATCACTATAACAAAAGAATACCTGTTGACTTTTGTAATGGTAGCACGGGCATCTTGATTTACTAGAAAGTAATAAAGATAAAATTTTCTAAAACATGTTAAGTTGGCTTCAGCATGGAAAATTGAATATTGGGCCATCAAATTTTACAAATGTCTGTTAAATGTATTATGGTACCAGTCACTTGGTTTTCATTTTAAAATAAGAGTTGTTTCAACATAAATCTTCGGCATAGTGATAGAGGGCACTACTATAATGATAACAGGAACTAGAAATGCCATTAACTGATTTTTCAGTAACTTCATTTGTAAACTCTAGAGCCTAGTTATCCCAATGGATGGGGCTGAGTGCTTTTGAACCTACAACATTTTATCCAAATATTTAAGTACATGTTTGCATGTGAATATTTTTTTGGTTGAAATTCACATGATTGATTATATTCCCAAAAGAATCTGTGCTATAATTCAATCCCAAAAGTGTAAAATACCTAATTTATTGTGAGTCATGTATGTAAGAATCCATGGGAGTCCGAAAGACCAGAGTAACAGGCTTTATTGAAAGGAAGAAAGGAACCCTGCCGGGCACTTCTCCTGGGGGAGAAGAGCACCGGTTACAGACTAGGGGCGAGTTATATAATGTTTGGGAGAGCCTGAGGGGATACTGAGGCAAAAGTCCTGGTATGTCCGGAATGCTCCTCCTTGGGGGGCTTTGAGCATGTGAATGTTGAATCAAAAGTCCTGGTATGTCCGGAGACCCTCCTTGGGGCGGCTTCTCAGCTTTTTGGAATTCCTGTCTCAGGGTTAATAGTCCAGTAAGGGTGAGGTCTGACAGATAAGCGGAACATCAAGAGGGCAGTTTGGAATTTACAAATCTATCAATGTATACCATAATTTATTAATTATTTATTCATTTATTTTAAGTGAAAGGAAGAGTGATAGAGACAGACTCCTGCATGTGCCCTGATCGGCCTCCACCAGCAACCCCTGACTGGAATGATGCTTGAGCCAATCAAGCCACTGGCTGCAAGAGGGAAGAGAGATAAAAGGGGGAGAGGGAGGAGAAGAAAAGCAGCCACTTAGCCAAGCAGCCAGGACCCCATTAACAATTTTTACCCTCAATAAGTTCCTAGCCTCATACTCTTGTCAAGGAAATAGATACGTATAAAAAGATTATACAATATAATAAAATACTTAAAAATAAAATACTTTTTATTTTATAAAAAATAAAGTATTTTTGATAAATACTACAAAAGAAAATCTTTCTACTTGTATATAGAATGGAATGACTGGTATCAGACTAGTGCACACACCTATAACAAAAAGAGAAGTTGAACAAAACACAGAAATCATCTGTTTTAATAATATGAAATGACAGCAACATAAAAAAAATGACTAGGATTCAGGAGGAGAATTTTTTTTTTTCATAGACATAAACTGATTCCTTGAAATTACTTTTCTCTAGAGACATTTAATTATTACGGCTATTAGCAGGAGGTCAAGAATCTAAAAGTTAGAACTCCAAAGCCCTTTGCTGAGCCACAGAGAAATAATGAAGCTTTGGCAGATAAGAAAGGAACCAGGAGTGTATGTGTCATTCTCCTATCAGTATATTTGTTGAACTCTAGTTTTGCTTGTGGGAGAAGATCACAAGCAGAAATCAACCAGGAGATAGGACAGAGAAAGGTTAGTGTTTGTGATCTGTCAAAAGACTAGTTTCTACTAAGACAACAGCAGGATTCTTAGCCAAAAAACCTTATAAGCTGTTGAAGTCTTACCAGAGATTCAACCTACAATTAGTTCAGCACCACGTAAGATTTGAATAATAGGTATCAGTCTTTACTGGAGAGAAACTGTTGGAAGGAAGTGAACAGGGCAGGGTTTTCAGTGGTACATTCTGCCTCCTCTGTTAGCAGAAAAAAAATCATATAGAAGTAAAATACTATGAATGCATTGAATGTGGAGTACTTTTAACAAAATATTAAAGTTTTTATGAATCAAAGAAGGCCCGTACACATGAGGCACGTTCGAGAGCTTTGTACCAATTCCAAGTTCATTATACATCACATACTATTGCTGGATGAGCATTTTTGAACAGGGCACTTGGAATCATATTCCTAGTTACTACATTAATGATTCCATAATTTAAAAGAGATAGTCTCTACCCCACATCATTGGATAAGGTTATCACATATTTACTGTTGTAGATCACATCGTTATTCCCTACGTTCATTTTTCTCTATATTTATTATGTGATTTTTCAACTTTTCCCACTAAAGATGGGGCATATATTAACATTGGGCTTGAACATACCACTTGATGTGGCTAATAAAATATGGACAGAAGTCAGTATGCTGGTTCTCAACCAAGACCTGAAGAACAATGTATGTTCTTCACTCATTCCTCTTGCACTTCTTCCATTGTCATAAAGAGAAAATGTCCTAGGTAGCCCACTGATCCAATAAGAGTGAGAGCTATGAATAACAGACTTGCATCCAACCAACCTTCAGCAACTGGAGACTCAAAACTGACTTTGTGAATGTAAATTTTTTAACCACAGTTGAGTGGTAGTAACCACCCCAATTTTTCATCACAATACCTAGTATTTCTATTTCTTGGTCCAGACCCCAAAGAAATGCATATGTATGTATTTTATATGTGTAGGTATGTGTATGTATCTATGCATGCATGTATATGTGTATATGCAAAAATGTATGCAAGGCCATTGATGAATCTCACAAGCATAATGTTGAACAAAAGAAGTCAGACCAAGAAAATCCATAATGTTTGATTTCAAAAGCTCAAAAAAGAGGAAAAGCTAATTTAAGATAATAGATGTCAGGGTAGACATTACGCTTGCAGGGAAGTAACAGAAGAAATAAGACACTGTTGGTTTGCTGCTACTACACTTTCTTAATCTAAAACCTGATTTCGCCTGACCAGGAGGTGGCGCAGTGGATAGAGTGTCGGACTGGGATGCAGAGGACCCAGGTTCGAGACCCCACGGTCGCCAGCTTGAGTGCGGGCTCATCTGGTTTGAGCAAAGCTCACCAGCTTGGACCCAAGGTTGCTGCCTTGAGCAAGGGGTTACTTGATCTGCTGTAGCCCCACAGTCAAGGAACATATAAGAAAGCAATTAATGAACAACTAAGGCAGGGGTCCCCAAACTTTTTACACAGAGGGCCAGTTCACTGTCCCTCAGACCATTGGAGGGCCGGACTATAAAAAAGAACTATGAACAAATCTCTATGGAGAGATGACGTCAGAGTAATGGCGGGGTAGGAAGCGATACCGATAAATCTCCCCCAAAACTCAACAAGATCTTCAACCAGAAACAGAAAAACCTATACTTGGAGCTTCCAGATGCTTCGCAATACACCCAAAGGTATGATTGAGTGAAAAATTGGCTAAATATATAACCAAACCCCGAAGGAAATAGGGAGTAAGAAATGCTCCTCCTTCCTCACTAACCTAAACAGGGCGGCTTTCTCTGGTAACTGTGAATATAGAAACTGAGGCGGGCAAAGGGGGTGAATAGATCCAGGCCGCCGCAGCACAAATGGCTGAACCAGGCTGTGGCACAGAGATCCAAGCCGAGGAAAATCTGATCCTGTGGCAACCCGGGCAATACAAGCTAACACTCGCGCCAAACCCAAACAAAGAAAGACAAGCGGAGCGGCCATTTTACCCGGTCTCCTGGTCGGTGCACAGTTAGTGGGCGAGAATTTCTTCCTGGGAAAGCCACGCACGGGAGGGAGTGAGAACTAATTCCAACGGTGGAGATTTTCCGTGCTGGAGAGTGTTTCACTCAGAGGGAACCGCGGCCGGCCTCATATCCTGGTTTGCGCACGCAGATAAGGAGTGAGTGATTCCTCCGAGTGCCTCGGCAGTGCGCACCCGTGTTATCGCACAGAGGGGCAGAGTCAGGGGCCTTTGTGTGGGCCAAAGCGGAATCTCGAGCTGCCCCAGTGCCTTGCAAAAGCCGCGCACGGGGACGGAGCGAGACTCAATTCCAACGGTGGAGATTTTCCGTGCTGGTGAGGGTTTCACTCAGAGGGAACCGCGGCCGGCCTCATATCCTGGTTTGCGCGCGCAGATAAGGAGTGAGCGATTCCTCCGAGTGCCTCGGCAGTGCGCGCCCGTGTTATCGCACAGAGGGGCAGAGTCAGGGGCCTTTGTGTGGGCCAAAGCGGAATCTCGAGCCGCCCCAGCACCTTGCAAAAGCCGCGCACGGGGACGGAGTAAGACTCAATTTCAATGCTACAACTTTTCCCTGCGGTTGGGGGTTTCACTCAGAGCGTGAGACTGCTGGCCGGATATCCTGGTCGCAGACAGTGAGTGAGAGTTTCCTCCAAGCGCCCCAGAAGTGGGCGCCCGCTTGTGTTACCGGACAGAGTGGCAGAGCCAGAGGTCTTTGAGTGGGCAGAAAGCCCGCCTGATTATGCTAGCAGCTCTGACTGACTGAGCCTTACCCAGAGCCCTGTGCTGAGTGGAAATAGAGTGGGGAGTTGCCAGCTCTTTGAGCCTCTTACTATCCAGGCAGAGGCAGCAGCAACCCCATAGCTGGATTATCAGGCTACTAATTAAGGAAGGAAAGACTAGGAGAAAGGCTCCAGGAACACGGACTCTCTCACTGTCGGAGCCTATAAATGCTATTGAGCTTCGACTGCCAACGAGACTAAAGCACAATACATGACATTGCCATAGAGACTTATCAACTGCAAACCTCTACCTGAGTGTGCCAAAGGGGCAGAACCCGGGGTACAGAGTCACCGACCAGAAAGAGGGAGAGAAAAGAAAAAGCAAGAAGATAACCTCTCAAAATCAAGAGTAATCTGCAGACTTTATAACCTATCCCATTTTATTATATTTGTTCGTTTGTTTCTCTTATCTTCATTCTCGATACTTTTTTCTCCTCCTCCAATTTGGCCGATTAACTCTCTACCGGTCTTACTCTCTCTTCTCCTTGAACTACACTACCCATAAGTGTTACATCTCCCATTATCTTTTCTCTTCTCTTCCTTTCTCTCTATGAGGGTTGCACTCCAAAACCCTTAACTCTCTCTCTCTCTCTCTCCTTTCTTTTTTCTTCTTTTAGTGGTTACCTCTTTTTTTCTCTCTCTTTCTTTTCTCCCTCTATATTAGTTTCTTCCTTTCTCCTTTACATCTCCTCTCATTCAAACCTCACTAACAAACAAATTATCTTATCTGGGACTCAAACCTATGTTTGTGGCATTTTGGGGGGTTCTTACTTCACCTTTTTAACTCACTAGCAGTGCTCTCATCCCTGGCTCTCCATATTATCTGGTTCTTGTTCCACTAAATACAATAGTAATTTTTTAATTTGTCCCCCCATTTTTCTGTTTTCCTCTTATTCCTCTCATCATAACTCTTAGACAACCAACACCTAAAAGCAAATCATTTCATTCTTGACCCAAATTTTTTCCTTATTTGCTTTTTGTGGGTCCATACGCTCTTTTTTTTTCTTTTTTCTTTCCTTTTTTTTTTTTTTTTTTTTTTTTTTTTTTTTGCCCCTTTATTACTTTTCCCCAATTCAGGCCCTCCATCACAGGCATTGTTTGTTATAATTCACAGTCCACCACAAGATTTTCTCAAAAAAGAGGGGAGAGGAGAGGAGAGGAAAAAAGGAGGGGGGGAATAATTTCCTTTTCTTTAATTTTTATTTTATTTTTCTTTATTTCATTATTAATTTTTTTTAAAAAAAAAACAACTCTTTTCGATTTTTTATTTTTTTTTATTGTTATTTTTTTTAACTTTTTATTCTGTATTAAATCTCATTAATACTATCAACAAAACCACCCTCAGATGCCATTAAGGAAGAGGAAATCGAATATCATGGATACAAAAGAAAGAGAGGTAACACAGCTAGATGAGGAAAAATCTATGGAGAAAAAATTTAATATATTAGAAACCTTGGAGCTAAATGACAGAGAATTCAAGATAGAAATACTAAAAATCGTCCGAGATATACAAGAAAACACAGAAAGGCAATTTAGGGAGCTCAGAAAACAACTCAATGAACACAAAGAATATATGTCCAAGGAAATTGAAACTATAAAAACAAATCAAACAGAGATGAAAAACTCAATTCACGAGCTGAAAAATGAAATAACAAGCTTAGCTAATAGAACAGGTCAGATAGAAGAGAGGATTAGTGAAATAGAAGACAAGCAACTTGAGGCACAACAGAGAGAAGAAGAAAGAGACTCAAAAATTAAAAAAAATGAGATAGCCCTACAAGAATTATCTGACTCCATCAAAAAGAATAACATAAGAATAATAGGTATATCAGAGGGAGAAGAGAGAGAAAATGGAATGGAGAACATACTCAAACAAATAATAGATGAGAACTTCCCAAGCCTGTGGAAAGAACTAAAGCCTCAAGTTCAAGAAGCAAACAGAACTCCGAGTTTTCTTAACCCCAACAAACCTACTCCAAGGCATATCATAATGAAATTGACACAAACCAACAGCAAAGAAAAAATTCTCAAGGCAGCCAGGGAAAAGAAGAATACAACATATAAAGGAAGGCCCATTAGATTATCATCAGATTTCTCAGCAGAAACTCTACGAGCTAGAAGAGAGTGGACCCCAATATATAAAGTTCTGAAAGAGAGGAACTTTCAGCCACGAATACTATACCCATCAAAGCTATCCTTCAAATACGAAGGAGAAATAAAAACATTCACAGATACAGAAAAGATGAGGGAATTTATCATCAGAAAACCCCCACTCCAGGAATTACTAAAGTGGGTTCTCCAATCAGATACAAAGAAAAAAAAAAAACAGAGCCACAAGTAAAAGCTCCAAGAAGAACACAATAAAACCAAATTTAAACTGTGACAACAACAAAAAGAAAGAGGGGGAGAAGATGGAGATTAACAGTAGCAAAGGACGATGGAGTGCAAAAGTACTCACAAAATAGTTCGCTACAATGAACAGGGTAGGGACCCTTTTCATTACTCAAAGGTAACCACCATTGAAAAAACCACCACAGAAGCACATGAGATAAAAAAGATAGCAACAGAGGAAAGATGTATGGAATACAACCAAATAAAAACAAAAGATAGAAAAACGAAAGAGAAGGATCAAACAAGACACAAAACTAACAGAAAGCAAGATATAAAATGGCAATAGGGAACTCACAAGTATCAATAATTACACTAAATGTAAACGGATTAAACTCACCAATAAAAAGGCACAGAGTAGCAGAATGGATTAAAAAAGAAAATCCAACTGAATGCTGCCTACAGGAAACTCATCTAAGTAACAAGGATAAAAACAAATTCAAAGTGAAAGGCTGGAAAACAATACTCCAAGCAAATAACATCCAAAAAAAAGCAGGTGTAGCAATACTCATATCGGATAATGCTGACTACAAGACAGGAAAAGTACTCAGAGACAAAAATGGCCATTTCATAATGGCTAAGGGGACACTGAATCAAGAAGACATAACAATTCTTAATATATATGCACCAAACCAAGGAGCACCAAAATATATAAGACAGCTACTTATTGATCTTAAAACAAAAACTGACAAAAATACAATCATACTTGGAGACCTCAATACACCGCTGACGGCTCTAGATCGGTCATCCAAACAGAGAATCAACAAAGACATAGTGGCCTTAAACAAAACACTAGAGCACCTGGATATGATAGACATCTACAGGACATTTCATCCCAAAGTGACTGAGTATACATTTTTCTCCAGTGTACATGGATCATTCTCAAGAATTGACCATATGTTGGGCCACAAAAACAACATCAGCAAATTCAGAAAAATTGAAGTTGTACCAAGCATATTTTCTGATCATAAAGCCTTGAAACTAGAATTCAACTGCAAAAAAGAGGAAAAAAATCCCACAAAAATGTGGAAACTAAACAACATACTTTTAAAAAATGAATGGGTCAAAGAAGAAATAAGTGCAGAGATCAAAAGATATATACAGACTAATGAAAATGACAATACGACATATCAGAATCTATGGGATGCAGCAAAAGCAGTGATAAGAGGGAAGTTCATATCGCTTCAGGCATATATGAACAAACAAGAGAGAGCCCAAGTGAACCACTTAACTTCTCACCTTAAGGAACTAGAAAAAGAAGAACAAAGACAACCCAAAAGCAGCCGAAGAAAGGAGATAATAAAAATCAGAGCAGAAATAAATGAATTAGAGAACAGAAAAACTATAGAAAAAATTAATAGAACAAGGAGCTGGTTCTTTGAAAAGATCAACAAAATTGACAAACCCTTGGCAAGACTTACCAAGGAAAAAAGAGAAAGAACTCATATAAACAAAATCCAAAATGAAAGAGGAGAAATCACCACGGACACCATAGATATACAAAGAATTATTGTAGAATACTATGAAAAACTTTATGCCACTAAATTCAACAACCTAGAAGAAATGGATAAATTCCTAGAAAAATACAACCTTCCTAGACTGAGTCAAGAAGAAGCAGAAAGCCTAAACAGACCTATCAGTAGAGAAGAAATAGAAAAAACCATTAAAAACCTCCCCAAAAATAAAAGTCCAGGCCCTGACGGCTATACCAGCGAATTTTATCAAACATTCAAAGAAGACTTGGTTCCTATTCTACTCAAAGTCTTCCAAAAAATTGAAGAAGAAGCAATACTTCCAAACACATTTTATGAGGCCAACATAACCCTCATACCAAAACCAGGCAAGGATGGCACAAAAAAAGAAAACTACAGACCAATATCTCTAATGAATACAGATGCTAAAATACTAAACAAAATACTAGCAAATCGAATACAAAAACATATTAAAAAAATAATACATCATGATCAAGTGGGATTCATCCCAGAATCTCAAGGATGGTTCAACATACGTAAAACGGTTAACGTAATACACCATATCAACAAAACAAAGAACAAAAACCACATGATCTTATCAATAGATGCAGAAAAGGCTTTCAATAAAATACAACACAATTTTATGTTTAAGACTCTCAACAAAATGGGTATAGAAGGAAAATATCTCAACATGATAAAGGCCATATATGATAAACCATCAGCTAACATCATATTAAATGGCACTAAACTGAAGGCTTTCCCCCTTAAATCAGGAACAAGACAGGGTTGTCCACTCTCTCCACTCTTATTTAATGTGGTACTAGAGGTTCTAGCCAGAGCAATCAGACAAGACAAAGAAATAAAAGGCATCCATATCGGAAAAGAAGAAGTAAAGGTATCACTTTTTGCAGATGATATGATCCTATACATCAAAAACCCCAAAGAATCCACAAAAAGACTACTAGAAACAATAAGCCAATACAGTAAGGTCGCAGGATACAAAATTAACATACAGAAGTCAATAGCCTTTCTATATGCCAACAATGAAACAACTGAGAAGGAACTCAAAAGAATAATCCCCTTCACGATTGCAACAAAAAAAATAAAATACTTAGGAATAAACATAACAAAGAATGTAAAGGACTTATATAATGAAAACTATAAACCATTGTTAAGGGAAATTGAAAAAGATATAATGAGATGGAAGAATATACCTTGTTCTTGGCTAGGAAGAATAAATATAATCAAGATGGCTATATTACCCAAAGCAATATACAAATTTAATGCAATTCCCATCAAACTTCCAATGACATTTTTTAAAGAAATAGAGCAAAAAATCATCAGATTTATATGGAACTATATAAAACCCCGAATAGCCAAAGCAATCCTAAAGAAAAAGAATGAAGCTGGGGGCATAACAATACCTGACTTCAAACTCTATTATAGGGCCACGACAATCAAAACAGCATGGTATTGGCAGAAAAATAGACACTCAGACCAATGGAACAGAATAGAAAGTCCAGAAATAAAACCACATATATATAGTCAAATAATTTTTGATAAAGGGGCCAACAACACACAATGGAGAAAAGAAAGCCTCTTCAATAAATGGTGCTGGGAAAACTGGAAAGCCACATGCAAAAGAATGAAACTGGACTACAGTCTCTCCCCCTGTACAAAAGTTAACTCAAAATGGATCAAAGATCTAAACATAAGACCTGAAACAATTAAGTACATAGAAGAAGACATAGGTACTCAACTCATGGACCTAGGTTTTAAAGAGTATTTTATGAATTTGACTCCAATGGCAAGAGAAGTGAAGGCAAAAATTAATGAATGGGACTACATCAGACTAAGAAGTTTTTGCTCAGCAAGAGAAACTGATAACAAAATAAACAGAAAGCCAACTAAATGGGAAATGATATTTTCAAACAACAGCTCAGATAAGGGCTTAATATCCAAAATATACAAAGAACTCATAAAACTCAACAACAAACAAACAAACAATCCAATAAAAAAATGGGAAGAGGATATGAATAGACACTTCTCCCAGGAAGAAATACAAATGGCCAACAGATATATGAAAAGATGCTCATCTTCTTTAGCTATTAGAGAAATGCAAATCAAAACGGCAATGAGATACCACCTCACACCTGTTCGATTAGCTGTTATTAGCAAGTCAGGTAATAGCAAATGTTGGAGAGGCTGCGGAGAAAAAGGAACCCTCATCCACTGTTGGTGGGAATGTAAAGTAGTACAACCATTATGGAAGAAAGTATGGTGGTTCCTCAAAAAACTGAAAATAGAACTACCTTATGACCCAGCAATTCCTCTACTGGGTATATATCCCCAAAACTCAGAAACATTGATACGTAAAGACACATGCAGCCCCATGTTTATTGCAGCATTGTTCACAGTGGCCAGGACATGGAAACAACCAAAAAGCCCATCAATAGATGACTGGATAAAGAAGATGTGGCACATATACACTATGGAATACTACTCAGCCATAAGAAATGATGACATCGGAACATTTACAGCAAAATGGTGGGATCTTGATAACATGATACGAAGCGAAATAAGTAAATCAGAAAAAAACAGGAACTGTATAATTCCATACGTAGGTGGGACATAATAGTGAAACTAAGAGACATTGATAAGAGTGTGGTGGTTACGGGGGGGAGGGGGGAATGGGTGAGGGAAAGGGGGAGGGGGAGGGGCACAGAGAGAATAAGATAGAGGGTGACGGAGGACAATCTGACTTTGGGTGGTGGGTATGCAACATAATTGAACGACAAGATAACCTGGACTTGTTATCTTTGAATATATGTATCCTGATTTATTGATGTCACCCCATTAAAAAAATAAAATTATATATATATAAAAAAAAATCTCTATGCACACTGCACATATCTTATTTTAAAGTAAAAAATCAAAATGGGAACAAATACAATATTTAAAAAAAAGAACAAGTAAATTTAAATCAACAAACTGACCAGTATTTCAATGGGAACTATGGGCCTGCTTTTGGCTAATGAGATGGTCAATGTCCAGTTCCATATTTGTCACTGCTAGCCGTAACAAGTGATATGACGTGCTTCCGGAGCCGTGAGGTGTGCGTCAGTGTCACTGGAAGTAGTACTGTACTTGAGCGACGCTGCGCTTTGCATCCACATCCTGTGTTTTTCTCACTGACCACCAATGAAAGAGTTGCCCCTTCTGGAAGTGCAGCGGGGGCTGGATAAATGGCCTCAGGGGGCCGCATGCAGCCTGCGGACCATAGTTTGGGGACCCCTGAACTAAGGTATCGCAATGAAAAACTGATGATTGATGCTTCTTATCACTCTCCATTCCTGTCTGTCTGTCCCTATCTGTCCCTCTCTCTGACTCTCACTCTGTCTGAAAAAAGCAAAAAAACAAACAAAAAACCCCTGATTTCTCAGTGTGTTCATTTGTGAAAATTCACCAGGTTTCAGACTCATGATTTATGTCTTTCCCGTATGTATGTTATTCATAAACAAACTGTACATTAAAAGTGCTAGAGGAAGATTAATGAAGGAAGATATTCTATTTTTCTTCCACATGCTACCTCTCTTTTTGTAACAAAAAAAATCTTTTATCATCTTATAATTTAAAAACAAAATTAGACCAATTTATTTACTGTTCAGTGAAACAAAGGAATTGATTTGAATACACATAAATTACATTTATATTGAGCTTTTTAGATAAGTAGGTGTATGCATCTGGTGTGGAGGTGGTGAAAGAGAAATGAAAAGAACATTTTTTTAGAAGAGAGGCAGTGTTAGAAAACACAGAAAATAATACAAAATATAAATAACATTAAATGTTGCGTGGGGTGTAGAGGGTGTCATATTGAGTGAGACACTTGAAACCATGTCAACACAATAAACTAAAAATAAAAATTTAAATAAATAAATAAATAACATGAAAAAAACTCGAATTGCTTTGTTGTGGCTAGAAGCTCTGGTTAGCTTTAGCCTAATTGTTATAGGCACTCAATAAGATTTTATGAATAGTCTAATAAATAGTGGGTGATAAATATAAAAAATGTTGTTTGGCCAGTTTGGACTTCCTACTTTCTCAATCAAACATTGGGGTGTCTCCTCAGTTCTTAAATTGATTAAAACTTTACTTCAGAAAGCTACCTTGGCCACAGTAGAGATCAGAGTCAAATAAACCAATTAGAAAGTTTGCCGTAAATTTTTAAGGCAGTAAATAATGTTTGAACTTGATCCACAGAAACCAATTTTTTATGGTAGTTCTTTTTGTAACACTTTTATTTTTTTTCTTCTTTCCAAGTGAGAGGAGGGGAGATAGAAAGACAGACTCCCACATGCTCACTGACTGGGATCCACCCAACACCCCTGTCTGGGGCTGATGCTCTGCCCATCAGGGGCCATGCTCACAGCTGAGCTATTTTTAGCACCTGAGGTGAAGGCTTCATGGAGCCATCCTCAGCACCTGGGCCGGATGCATTCAAATCAAACGAATCATGGCTTCAGGAGGAAAAGAGAGAGAGAAAGAAAGAGATAAGGAGAGGAAAGGGATGGAAAAGTAGATGGTCACTTTTCCTGTGTACCCTGATCAGCAATCAAACCTGGGACATCCACATACTGCGCTGATACTGTACTGCTGAGTCAACCAGCCAGGGCCTTGTAACACTTTTAAAACCACATTATGCAAGCATCGGTACAGCACTACTTTTTCATAGGAACAAACTCTACTAATAATTCATTAGAAAATAGAAACCTGAAATAATGTCCCTCCTTCTTTACATGGCAAAGTCACCATAGTATTGTGTAATGCCTCCATATGAAAAAAAAGTACCTTCTCTCTTAACCCTGCTTCTTTCTTTTTTTTAAAATTAATTTTAATTCATTGTGTTAACATAGATTCACATGTCCCATTGAATATAACACCTTCACCCCTACCCCCATGTCCCCATTTATACCTCTTTTGCCCCCTCCCCCCAACTCCTTTCCCCTTTCCCTCTGGGATTTGCTGTCATGTTATCTGTATCTCTGTGTTATGTATATATAATTTCACTAATCCCTTCACCTTCTCTGATCCCATCCTCTAATCCCCCCTCCCTCTGAGAGCTATCCCTCTGGTCCCTGTGACCCTGCCTCTATTTCGTTCCTCAGTTCACTGTTCTGCAGATTCCACATATAAGTGAGATCATATGATATTTGTCTTTCTCTGCCTGGCTTATATCACTTAGCATAATAGTTTCCAGGTCCATCCATACCATCACAAAAGGTAAGATTTCCTCTTTTTAATGGCTGCATAGTATTCCATTGTGTAAATGTACCACAGTTTTTTTTTTATTTCCTTTTTTTTTTACTTTATTTTTTTTATTTATTCATTTTAGAGAGGAGAGAGAGAGAGAGAAAGAGAAAGAGAGAAGGGAGGAGCAGGAAGCATCAACTCCCATATGTGCCTTGACCAGGCAAGCCCAGAGTTTTGAACCTGCGAGCGACCTCAGCGTTCCAGGTTGAAACTTTATCCACTGCACCACCACAGGTCAGGCTTTTTTTTTTTTTACTTTATTTTTGGGATTTTTTTACTTCCTACTGAAGAATACGTGCAGTAACAGAGGACCAGGCATGTCCCCTGCAGTGTGTATAAGTCTCTGCACACTATCAGATTCCCTCCTAGTGGTTCCTTTCCTTCCTGTTGAAGTTGTTCTAAAGATTCTATGCCAGATGATGATCTCAGGAGCCTGTGCTCTGTTGGTTGTGTGTTGGAGAGACCTGAGAGTCACTCCCAGTGCCACAGTGTCATGGTTTCTAGACAAAGTGAACATTTTCTATTCAAAATAACCTCTCGCCCTCTGGCTGTACTACAGTTTTCTAATCTACTTGTTCACTGATGGACACCTGGGCTGTTTTCAGATCTTGGCTATTGTAAATAATGCTGCAATAAACATGGGGGGATATCTTCTTTTGAATCAGTGATTTGGTATTCTTAGGATATATTGCTAATAGTGGGATAGCTGGGTCAAAAGGCAGTTCCATTTTTAATTTTTTGAGAAATCTCCATACTCTTTTCCACAGTGGTTGCACCAGTCTGCATTCCTACCAGCAGTGCAGGAGGGTTCCCTTTTCTCCACATCCTCACCAGCACTTATTCTGTGTTGTGTTGTTGATGAGCGCCATTCTGACTGGTGTGAGGTGATATCTCATTATGGTTTTAATTTGCATTTCTCTGATGATTAGTGATGTTGAACATTTTTTTTCATATACCTATTTGCCATTTGTCCTCTTTGGGGAAGTGTCTGTTCAGTTCTTTTGCCCATTTTTTAATTGGATTGTTTTACCTTCATAATGTTAAGTTTTAGAAATTCTTTATAAATTTTGATTATTAACCCATTATCAGACATATTGGCAAATATGTTCTCCCATAGTGTGGGTTATCTTTTTATTTTGTTAATGTCTTTTGCTGTTCAAAAGCTTTTTAGTTTGATATAGTCCCATTTGTTTATTTTGTCCTTTATTTCACTTGCCTGTGGAGATATATCGGCAAAAATACTGCTACAAGAGATATCGAAGAATTTACTGCCTATGTTTTCTTCCAAGATGTTTATGGTTTCACTACTTATATTCAAGTCTTTTATGCATTTTGAGTTTATTTTTGTGAATGGTGTGGTTGGTGGTCTAGTTTCATTTTTTTGCAAGTAGCTGTCCAATTTTTTCAACACCATTTATTAAAAAGACTGTCTTTCCTCCATTGTATGCTCTTACCTCCTTTGTCAAATATTAATTGACCATAAAGGTGTGGGTTTATTTCTGGTTCTCTGTTCTGTTCCATTGATCTGTATGCTTATTTTTATGTCAGTATCATGCTGTTTTGATAACAATGGTCTTATACTATAACTTGATATCAGGAAGTGTAATACCTCCCACTTTATTCTTCATTTTCAAGATTGCTGAGGCTATTCACATTCTTTTTTGGTTCCATATACTTTTTTGGAATATTTGTACTATATCTTTGAAGTATGCCATTGGTATTTTGATAAGAATTGCATTGAATTTATAGATTCCTTTGGGTAATATAGACATTTTAATTATGTTTATTCTTCCTATCCATGAGCACAGTATATGCTTCCACTTGTTTGTATCTTCCTTGATTTCTTTTATCAATGTTCTATAACTTTCCAAGTACAAGTCTTTTACCTCCTTGGTTAAATTTACTCCTATGTACATTATTATTATTATTATTATTATTTTGCAATAGTGAAGAGGATTGTTTCCTTAATTTTTCTTTAAGACTGCTTATTGTTGGTGTATAAAAGTGCCTCTGATTTCTAAATATGATTTTATATCCTGCCACCTTGCCGAATTCATTTATCAGGTCTAGTAGTTTTTTGACTGAGACTTTAGGGTTTTCTATGTACAGTATCATGTCATCAGCAAATAATGATAGTTTTACTTCTGCTTTTCCAATTTGGATGCCTTGTATTTCTTATTCTTCTGATTGCTGTAGCTAGGACTTCCAGGACTATGTTGAATAAGAGTGATGAAAGGGGCACCCCTGCATTGTTCCTGATATTAAGGGGATTGCTCTTAATTTTTGCCCATTGAGTATGACGTTGGCTGGCAGTTTGTCATAGATGGCCTTTATTATGTTGAGGTATGTTCCTTATATTCCCACAGTGTTGAGAGTTTTAATCATAAATGGGTGATGGATTTTATCAAATGCTTTTTCTGCATCTATTGATATAATCATGTAATTTTTATTCTTCCTTTTGTTTATGTGATAAATCACATTAATTTGCAAATATTGTACCACCCTTGCCTTTCCAGAATAAATCACACTTGATCACGATGTATGATTTTTTTCATGTACTGCTGGATCCAGTTCACTAAGATTTTGTTGAGAATTTTAGTATCTAGGTAAATCAGGGATATTGGCCTATAGTTTTCTTTCTTTGTAGTGTCTTTACCTGGTTTTGGAATGAGGATAATGCTGGCCTCATAAAAGGAGCTTGGAAGTTTTCCTCCCTCTTGAAATTTTTGAAATAGCTTGAGAAGGATAGGAGCTAGTTTTTCTTTAAATGTTTGGTAATATTCGCCTGTGAAGATATCTGGTCCAGGACTTTTGTTTGCTGGGAGTTTTTTTTGATAACTGTTTCAATTTCTTTTGTTATAATCAGTCTGTTTAGGTTTTCTGATTCTTCCAGATTGACTTTTGGAAGATTATATGTTTCTAGGAATTTATCCAGTTCACCTAGGTTGTCCAATATTTTGGCATATAGATCTTCATAGCATTTTCTTACAATTCTTTGTATTTCTGCGGTGTCAGTTGTTACTTCTCTGTGTTCATTTCTAACTTTATTTGAGTCCTCTCTCTTTCTTTCTTGATGAGTCTGGGTAAAGGTTTGTCAATCTTATATAACTTTTCAAAGAACCAGCTCTTGGTTCAATTTATATTTTGTATTTTTTTTTTAGCCTCTATGTCATTTATTTCCGCTCTGATATTTATTATTTCCTTCCTTCTACTTCCTCTGGGCTTTGTTGTTCTTTCTTTAGTTCTTTTAGATGCAGGGTTAAGTTGTTTATTTGAGCTTTTTCTTGCTTCTTATGGTATGGCTTTAATGCTATGAACTTCCCTCTCAGGACTGCTTTTGCTGTGTCCCATAAATTTTGAGTTGTTGTATGTTCATTTTCACTTGTTTCAAGGAAATTTTTTATTTACTCCTTGATCTTACTGTTAATCCATTTGTGACTTAATAACATGCTATTTAGCCTCCAAGTGTTTGAATATTTTTCAGTTTCTTTATTGTAGTTGATTTCTAGTTTTATGTCATTGTGATCAGAGAAGATACTTGATATGATTTCAATCTTCTTAAATTTATTGAGACTCATTTTGTGTTTTAACATGTGGTCTATTCTAGAGAATGTGCACTTGAAAATAGTGTATATTCTGCTGCTTTGCGGCGAAAAGTTCTGAAGATGTCAATTAAATCCAGTTGATCTAGTGTATCATTTAAGGCTGCTATTTCTTTGTTAATTTTCTGTCTGGAGGATCTATCCATTGATGCTAGTGGAGTATTAAAATCCCCCACTTTATAGTATTGCTGTTGATCTCACCCTTTATGTCCATCAAAATCTGCTTTATATATTTAGGTGCTCCTATATTAGGCACATAAATATTTACAATGGTTATATCCTCCTGTTGGATCGTTCCCTTTATCATTATGTAGTGACCTTCTTTATCCCTTACTATAGCCTTTGTCTTAAAGGCTATTTTGTCAGATAGAAGTATTGCTACCCCAGATTTTTCTTAATTTCCATTTGCATGAAATACTTTTTTTCATCTCTTCACTTTCAGTCTATGTGTATCTTTTGTTTTGAGGTGGGTCTCTTAAAGATAGCATATGTATGGGTCCTGTTTTCTTATCCATGCAGCTACCCTATGTCTTTTGATTGGAGCACTTAATCCATTTATAATTAAGGTTATTACTGACATGTACTTATTTACTGCCATTTTATTCTTTAAATCTACATTCCTCTTTTTCTCAATTTCTTTCTTTATTTTCCCCTCTTGCTCTTTTTACAGCAGGCCCCTTAACATTTCTTGCAGTACTGGTTTGGTTGTAATGAATTCCTTGAGTCCTTTTTTTGTCTGGGAAATTTTTATTTCTTTTTCTATTTTAAATGATAGCCTTGCTGGATAAAGAAGTCTTGGTTGTAGGTTTTTGTTTTGCATCACTTTGAATATTTCTTGCCAAGCCCTTCTGGCCTCAAGTGTTTCTGTTGAGAAGTTGGATGTCATCCTTATGGGGGCTCCTTTGTAGTTAATTAACTGCTTTTCTCTTGCAGCTTTACGTATTCTTTCTTTGTCTCTTAATGTTGGCATTTTAATTATGATGTGTCTTGGTGTAGGCCTTTTTGGGTTCCTCTTTAATGACACTCTCTGTGCTTCTTGAACTTGTGAGACTTTTTCCTGTATCAATTTAGGGACATTTTCAACTATAATTTTTTCAAACAGGTTCTCTAACACTTGTTCATTCTCTTCTCCTTCAGGAACCCCTATGATGCGGATGTGTTTTCTCCTCATGTTGTCACAGAGGTCTCTTAGAGTTTCTTTGGTCTTCTTGAGCCTCTTTTCATTTCACTGCTCTACTTCTGTGCTTATGTTTATCTTGTCCTCTAAATCACTGATTCGAACCTCTGCTTCCTCCAGCCTGCTGTTGATTCCTTCTAGTGCAGTCTTCATTTCTGATGTTGTATTTGTCATTTCTGACTGGTTCTTTTTTATGATTTCAAAGTCCTATCTCTTTATTTAGGTGCTCATTATGTCCATTCGTTGTTTCTCTAAGATCCTGGAGCATCCTAAAAATCATTATTTGAAACTCTGCATCTGGTAGTTTGGTTACTTCCATTTCATTTAGTTCTTTTTCTGGGGATATCTCTTGTTGATTAATTTGGGTTGCATTTCTTTGTCTACCCATTTTGATTGTGTATACACTCCTCCTTTGGGCGTGCTGTTTGTGCAGCTAGCTGAGTCTAGGGTTAGTGCTGTCTGCCATCAGCTACCAGTTGTGTTGGTTCTAGATCTTCTTGAGTTGGTGTCAGCTGTTGTCTGTAACTTGCTGTGGGCTACTTGTCTGCAGCTATTGCTCTTTTTGCTGTTTGTGTCTGCATTTTCTGTACCTAGGTAGTGTGGGAGAGGCCAACCTGTGTATAAGGATTAGCTTCCTCCTACTTAGATCTGACAGAAGCTCCAGAAAATCCCCAAGGTCTGTAAGATTTTCCTCCACATTTCAGCAGCTCCACCTCCTCTTGCAGCTTCCTGGTTTTCCCAGAGACTTCTATAGAAAGACTGTAGTGTGGCCCCAGACTGGCCTCACCCAACCAACCCCTCTACAGGTTGCAAGCTTTTTGGGTTAGGGCAGCTGAGGTTGGGAATACAACATTACTGGGACCCCTTACTTCAGGGGTCTCTTGGGCAGTAGCTCAGTACAGGAATTGTGGCCCCTACTCCAGAGCCTAATCCCTCAGCCACTGCTGGATACTCAAATTTTATTTCTCCCCGTCAAGGTGAGCAGCAGGTTCAGATTGAGTGGGGCTGACAGTACCTTCTGTAGAAGTTCTTACAGCTGATGAGAACCTAGTCTCAAGAAGAAAGACTGAGAGTTTTCTCCTGGGGCTAACTGTGCTCCCCAGAAAGTGGCTAAGTGCCTCAACCAGATCCAACAATAGGCTCACAGGGACCCACACTTTGAATGTCCATGATCCAAGCCTTTCTCCCTTCCCCCTTTGGAATTTAGCCCAGCAGAGTAAGATATCTAACAGCCATGCCAACTGACTGAAGCACCCCCTATCCAATGCACATGAGCTTCTATGCCGGTGCTGATCATGGACAGCAGAACTCACTTCAGCTGGGCAAGGTGTGAGGAACCCTTCCTTAGGATACCACTCTAGCAAGGGTTGTTAGGTCCTGAACCAATGCTCTCTGCAGCTGGCCACTGGATGTGCCAGCCTTGGGCCTTCCTGGCAGGAATCCGGTGAGACCAATGGGAGACACTGCCTGTGACTGGCCTTCAGCAAATTTCTTGGAGCTACAAGCAATCCAGAGTTTGTGATCGCCCGTGCTGGGCCCAGGAGCACATGGAAATACCATCCACACATCTAGGATGGCTTTTACCGGCTTTGGGCCTATGGGAAAGTCCACTTAAAGGGCCAAGGTTTCTGGAGTTCATCCTTCTTCAGCCTCTGAATGCTAGCTGCTTATTGGCTTTAGCTACTGAATAAACCTCTGCTAGAGTCTAGAGCCTGCAGAAATTCAGAGATTAGGAGGGGTGATGGGTATGGCTCTGTCCCTCGGCCCCAGGTGTCAGTCTGTCCAGACTTTTTTCATAGACCTCAGTAGGGTGTGGCCCCAGAAGCCAGGTGGGTGTGGCCTCTGAGACCCAGAGGTGTGGTCTGCCTGCCCTCTGGACAGTTTCAACTGCTTCGCTCCTGAGGTGGAAGCACCAGTCTTAGACTCAGGGGCATGAGGTGGGAGGTGTAGCTCCAGGCTCAACACCAGATAACTGAGTCACTGACATGCCTCCTGCTTTCTGGCCTCTCAGAACAACCCTTCTCCCTGACTAGAGCAAAAGAGACTCCCAAGGGCAGAACAATTGCTTTTCCCCAGGCTGATGCCACTCAGAGGGGACTGCTCCACCCAAGAAAGATGGCAACTGCAGTATTGGAGAATAACTCAGCCCAGGGGTTCCAGTGGCCACCCCCCACAGTGTCTCTCCCTGGGCCTCCAACATTCCACTATCATCACGCAACTCCAGTCCTCTCAGCTCTCTGCCACCAGAGCCCCAGGTAGGTGGCTGTGAAAGAGATTCTCTGTGTGGGCCCTTTATGATGGAGTCTGCATCTCCAAATGCTCAGTCTCTCTCATGCAGACAGAAACCCTGCTCTTTTCACCACCAAAGGCTGTCTGGGTGCCTCTTCTAGGCTGGGGCTCTGGGCCTGGGGCTCTGAGGCTGGGGTTCTGGGCCTGGGGCTCAGCACCCACACCTCTCAGGGTGACCCTCCCCACAAGTGAGAATCCCTCCAAATCCTCAGCCGCTGCTCTCTCCTGGGAGCGTGGCAGGTCTTTCTGTGTCTCTGCCCTTCTTACCAGTCTCAGTGTGGCTTCTTCTGTGAACCTTGCTTATAAACTCCTCTTTGTTTAGTCCAATGTTGGTTTTTAAAGATGATTGTTCTTAAGTTGCAATCCAGTTTGGTTCTGGGTAGTGGCAGTTGGAACGTCTGCCTACTCCATCACCATCTTGGAATCTCCAACCTTGTTTTTCTTAACCTCTCTAGTTTCTGCCCCTGTGCTCCTTATAATAGAGTTTACTTTACCACAAAATGCATGTCTGAATATTGGGACTGTGGGGCATAAAAGTCTGGAGGTATGACCTACAGGAATAAAATCCCCCTCAAAATAAATTTTAAAGTCATTCTAGCATTTACCTCTATCCTTTCTGTGGTGCATGAAAATTTCTGAAGCCTGCAGATATGACCCACAGAAATAAAATCCTCTCAAAACAAAGCTTAAAGTTGTTCTAGCATTTCACCTCTATCTTTCCTGTGGTGCATGAAAATTTCTGGAGAGGTGAATACTGTCTCTTTACTTCTCTTTTGTTATAATACAGGTTGGTATGTTTTGTTGGGTACATAGAAATACACCTATAGACCTTTCTCTGGTCAGTTAGAGCAGAGAGATAGCACATTGAATTACAGAAGCATAGAATTAGAAGCTTAAAGGGATTTACAGACTATTTAATCCAACATGCTTATTTTACAGATAAGGAAAGCCAAGAATGGAATTTTTATTTGTGCTGGATCACTCTCTTAGTGCCTAAGAAAAAGAATGTATTTTTCTGGATTAGCTCACCTATATATGACATTTATTTTTGTGCCAAATACAGTTTTTTATTACATTTTGCATGACAACACTGTAAAAATATAAGAAAGTATAGATGTTTATAAACACCCATACATATATGCAAAACAAACATCATGTTCAGTTAAATGGAGCCAGCTGGGGTATATATTTAGTCAATTTAATAATTAGTTAATTAGAAATATTCTTATTAAAACTCACACCTGGTGGAATAAATATAATTGCTGGGGATCTCCAGGGGCTTACAATCCACTGAAAAGTGATAGAAATATTAGAGATCAAATATGCTTTCCAAAATTAAAATACTTTCCATGTGTCCAGAAGCAAGTCAAAGTAATTATATATTATGATACTGGCCGATGTCAATTTTTCTTTTCAAGAGATGTAATACATAATAAATATTCAAAAGGATTTTAAATGCCCCAAAGGACTGCAAGACCAGGAAAGTATGTCCTATAGGGAAGTGCTGAGGGCCCACGTAGCATATGATATGCTTATTTTCCACCTTTATTGAGGATTTCATGATGGAAGGGAACTCCATGTAGTGAATGGTAGGGAAGAAGTTGAGTAGCATGGCTATGGACTGAATGTTTGTATCCCCTAACATCCACGTGGTAAAGTCCTAATTCCTGGTATGGCTGTATTTGGAGGTGGGGCCTCTGAGGAAGTAGTTAATGTTAAATGAGTTTATAAAGGTAGAGTATATACCAGAAAGGACTTGTATCTATGTAAGAAGAGACGCCAGATCTTGCTTTCTGTGCTCACACACACCGAGGAAAGGCCAGGAGAAGACATAGCAGGAAAGCAACAGGAAAAAAAGCCCTCACCGGAAGCTGCCCCTGCTCTGGAACTCGGTCTGAGTCTTCCAGCCTCCAGAGTTGGGAGAAAACGAGCTTCTGTGGGGTACGCCACCCAGTCTGTGATATTTTGTTAAGGCAGCCCAGGCTGACTAATACAGACACAAAGAAATGCTTTTCGACCACCAGTTTCTTCCTGAAGATCCATGAGCTTTAGAAACTCGAAAGGAAAGAACAAAGTATACCCAAGAACAAGAAAATTAACAAGACATCTCAGAGGGGCAGAGAAAATAGAAAAACTTCATAAAAAATCTGGGTCATGGATAGTATGGCCAAGGAGTATGATGAGGTGAAAGAGAAGGATGCCTGCCTCATTCAATTTACAAATTAAGTCTAAAGCATTTCCCTATGAGAAAGAAATCACAATTAGGTACAAGGACCTCCTACCTACAATGAATCACCTAGTTGCTTAAAAGTGTATGCTTCCAAGTCTTGCTCAACATTAGGTAGCCTCACTTGGAACTGGGAATCTGTGGTGTTAGTAAGTTTCTGGATGAAACTTTTGAACTTATAAAGTTTGATAACTGCTATCTTAGAGGTTAGTAAACATAAATTTAAAAAAGTCTCATGTAACTTACCCTAACATTTTGTCCTTGGCTCATTCTGTTTAAAATATTCCCAAATGAATTAGACACGACATACAGACTACTAAACAATGCTTTCAATGATGAAATTCGATCAAGAATTAAATTAATAAAACATCCCACCCAAGACATCAAATTCAACATGAATACATGCAAATATCTTGAATTTGAACTTTTAAAATATTTGAAAATTTCAAAATGGCTGAGATTTTTTAGAATTTATACCATGACTATTTTTTTTTTAAAAAAAATATTTATTTTATTGATTTCAGAGAGAGGAGGAGAGAGACGGGAACATCTGTTGGTTTATGTGTTCTGACTGGAGATTGAACTGGCAACATTCACACCTTGAAATAAGGCTCCAAACACCTGGGCCATCTGGCCCAGGTACCAGGATCCCTTTTGATAGCTCTAGCCCTGCAGTCAATAGGTAATGTGATGTTGATGATCACAGAAATGTAGAACTTGAGTGAATTTATTAAACGTATGAAATTAATGTGCCACACGATAGCACAACAAGCTATCCCAAGCTTATCACAAAGCAGAATACTTTTGTCTGGGACATTCATGAGCAGAAAGACCTTTTACGCACAATATTTTAGAAATACCTTAGCCCCATAAAAGAATATTTGTGTGAGTATGACTGTATTTGTGTTCTGTGTATGTGTGTGTGTGTTGGTGAGGTATAGAAGGAAGTTTATAGGGTACAGAAAAATAAATCACTAGAATTAGTCTAAGAACTCTTTTATTGTTCTCTCCTTTAAGCTACATTATTTTTTTATTTCAACATCTGCTTATAGGCCTAATGGGATTTGGCCTTTACTACTGTTCTTGGCACTTGCAAGAGGTTTTTATTATTATTATTTCTTTTATAGTTCAGAAAATGTATAAAGCTATGATTAGATGTATCTTTTTTATCAACTCAATCTACCACGTAAGCTCTTCTGTTCTGATGAGTCATTTAATTTTGTTTTAATTTAGGGTAATTTTTAATAATGTGATAATACTTTTAGCTGAGGGTGATTTTGATCTATTTCAAGGCTATCTCTTCTCATTTCTTTCTTTCCGGGAGCTCTCTCCTTATGGATGTCCTTGAACTCACATAATTGGTCTGCTGGGTCTCCTAGATATATCCTGCAGGTCTCTCGTATTTTTTTCCCTCATTTTTTACATCTTTATTCAATTTTGCTTTATATATTAATATATTTCTTTCATTTCATTTTCCAGGCTGAGTGTATCATTGGAAATCATGGTTTTCTTTCCAATTGTTAGGTTTTTAATTTTTTTTTTAATTTATTGATTTTAGAGAGAGAGGAAAGGGAGAAAAAAAACATCAATTTGTTGTTCTACTTATTTTATGCATTCAGTGGTTGATTCTTGTATGTGCTCTGACTGGAGATCAAACCACATCCTTGATGTATCGGGATGATGCTCCAATCTACTGATATATCCAGCCAGGTCTCCAGATGCTATACTTTTGTGCAGCACATGAATATCACCATGTCTTGTTTTCTTTTATCAAGTGAGAAACAGGGAGGCAAAGAGACCGACTCCTGCATGCACCCTGACTGGGATCCACCCAGCAAGCCCCCTATCCTGCGATGTTCTGCCCATCTGGGACCGTTTGCTCCACTGCTCAACAACCAAGTTATTTCAGCACCTAAAGTGAGGCTATGGAGCCATCCTTTTTGCCCAGGGCCTCACTATGTCTTTTGTTGTTTCATTTACCATTTCCCTTGTTCAGTAGTTCTATTTTATGCCCTTCATTTGCTTTAACTTCTCTGCTTTGACTGCTACTCTAATGACATCATCATTTATCATTGGCTCATTTGGGGTACACATTGTGTTACTTACTGTCATACCTTGAACAGGACTGCTTTGCTCAGGGATAGACTGGCCTGCATTGTAGGAACAGAATTAAAATCCAATTTCTGGGTGACATAAAAGAAGCCTATTGATTACCTAAGTTCCTCTTTTTTCTGAGCCTCATGGGGAGGTAAGACTTGGCTTTCCCATATAGCATATCTTTGAGTCTTAGGTGCAAATTTATCCTAAGAAAAGAAATGTTAAATGTATGTATTGTTTTAAAATAAACAAGTATCAAACGTTCTTTTAGCATAGAATTATATGAATTTCTTGGGGCTGCCATGACAAATTATCACCAAATGAGTAGATTGACAACAGAAATTTATCCTCTCGCTGTTTGGGAGGTTGGAAGTCCAAAACCAACCTTAGTAGGGTCGATCCCTTCCTCAGCTTGGGAAGGCATATCTAGTCTGTCTCTCTTCTAGTTTCTGCTGGTTTGCGGGCAATCTTGGCACTCCTTGGCTGATAGCTGTTTTACTCCAATCTCTGCCTTCATCTTTACACAGTGTTCTCCCTTTTGGGTATCTGCTTCTGTGTCCAAAATTCTTATTTTTATAAAGACATAGTCATATTAGGGGAGGGTTTACCCTAATGATCTTATTTTAACTTGATAATGTACAAAGATCGTATTTCCAAATATTCACAGGTACTGTAAGGAGAGGAGTTCAACAACTTTTGAGGAATTCAACCCATAATAAGAACTGGGATTTTTGTTTTTTGTTTGTTGCCAGAATGGTATCTTACTCAGAAACTCAACCATTCAAACAGATCAAATTTAGATCTGGTTAAGAGAGAGTGGAGGACAAGTATAGTTGATTCTGACTTTACCTCAGATCCTTAAACAGCCACTGAAATGCCCTCTAGACACTTCCTCTTCAAAACACAATTTAAAAAATGGCTATTGGACAGCCCCATTTTAAAAAGCTGTATACTAAACTATTTTCATAATCTGATATTTCTATACATGTCAATCATATATACTTTCTCACTATTACAAACAACATGGTGCTAAGCAATTGTGTAGCTACACTTTGTATGCTTTTTGATAATTTCTTCAGCAATATTTCAGAATAAACAGGTTTTTAAGTACTTAAGTATGTTAGCACATATATAATGTTGTGTCTTCTCAAGAGACAACCGAAAATGTTGTCCTAATATATGTCAAAGCATGCATTTTTAGGGTCAGCTAGCCATCAACACAGAATATATTTTAAGATGCATTCATTTTGTCCTCAATTATTTTTTAAGTCACAAATATTACTGATCGTCCAAGCAGACCTGGGACACCTCACCCCAGAGTGAGAGTCTATTCTCACTTTAAAAAAAAAAAAAAAGTAGGTTTGAAGGATTCACAGGAGCGAGATTAGGCAGAGAAAGCACCTGTAAGCATAGGGTTCACTTTTCAACTGAGGCCCTGTATTAATTTCTTAGGGTTGCAACAAATTACCACAAACTAAATGGCTACAAACAAGAGAAACTTATTGTCTAATCGGTCTGGAAGCCATAAGTCCAAAATCAAGGTGTTGGTAGGGCCATGCTCTCTCTAAAGGCTTCAGAAAAAGCCTTACCTCCTCCTTCCTAGCCTGTGATGGTAGCCAGCAGCGCTTAGCATTCCTTGGCTTACAGCTGCATTAGTCCAATCTCTGTCTCCATTATAACATGACCTATGTCCTTCTGTGTCCTCTATGTCTTCAATTAGCTCTCTCTTTATAAGAACCTCAGTCATTGGATATAGGGCCCACCCCAATCCTACAAGACCTAATTTTAACTTGATTATATATGTAAAGACCCTATTTCCAAACCAGGTCACATTCACAAGTACCAGGGATTAAGACTTGAATATATCTCAAAAAAAAAAAAAAGTGGTGCATTTACACAAAGGAATACTATTTGGGCTGTAAAAAGAAGGAAATCTTACCATTGGCAACAGCATGCAGAGACCTGGAGATTATCATGTTGATAAGTGAAATAAACCAGGTAGAGAAAGACAAATAGCATATGATTTCCTTTATAAGTAAAATCTAATCAACAGAATAAACTGAGGAATAAAATAGAAACAGAGGCAGGGTCACAGGAAACAAATGGGCAGTTGTGTGAGGGAAGGGGGAAGAGGGAACAAGATAAAAAAAGGTGATGGGATTATCCAAAATCATATATAAACAACACATATATACAGACAACAGGCTAGCAGTAGCAAGAGGGATGGGGGAGGGGGAGGGAAGTAGGGGGCAAAGTAGCAGAAATAAGGGTAGAAAGAGACTTTGCACAGGGTATGGGAGGCACTAAGCAGTGTGTCGAGGGTGTTATATTGAGTGGGACACTTGAAACCATGTCAACACAATAAATTAAAAATAAAAATATATAAAGAAGAAAAAGAGATTTGAATATATATCTTTGAGGAACATAATTATTTTATATTAGGCACCAACTGAATTCTGGAGCAAAGGTGACTTTGGGGTGTCCTTAAAAGAAGTCTAAGGGAATCTCTAAGATTATCCTGGTCTTCTTTAGTTTATAAAAAACCTAATCTCTTTGTGACCACTGATTCCTCTACAAATGACATCATGGGTGGTAACTGTTTTCTATGACATGACGCTACCTGCCTCTGTCAGTCTCTGGATCATGAAGACAAACACACAATTAAAATAAAAATCTATACATTGTCACAGAAACTAATCATACCCAGGGATGTGACAGGATTACGCAGTCTGCTCTCCACAATCGCGGCACTGGGTCAGCTGGACTAAGTGGCTCCGTGCAGAGAAGAGTGCCACGGGCTCATTAAGCTAAGTGTCACATTTAATTACAGACTCAGAAACACAGGTTTTAGTACATTCTATGAGGGGACAAATGGCATTTTCCGCAACTTTCATTACAAATATGTTCTATATTAGAGTGAAGATAATATTCTTAGAGTGAAACCACCCCAGATTCTCCATGTCGCTAGTCTATGTCTTTCTTCCCACACTGCTTATGGCTGACAAAGAGAAGTCAGGGAATTCTAGATTTTTCTCCTATAAACAAATATTTATGGAGCAAGAACTATGTGCCTGGCCACATCCTGGGTTCTTAGAATACATCAGCATAAAAAATAAAAAAAAGGAAGCAGACGAAGGTTTCTACCTTCATGAATCCTATAACCTATGTGAATCTTCACTGAATATTCTTTTATTTTTCTGTTTCTGCTGTTAATATTGGATAGCACCTATTTGTGCCTAGTGTTAATTTTAAACTGGAATAAAGGACTTAAGGATTAAAATGTTTTATGCTGGAAAAGCCTCAGACTTTTCTCTTTTTTTTGTTATTTTTTGAGAATCTCAAAAGTAGCCTGTGTTATAACAAGATAAATTTGCTATAGGAAACAAAATCTTTGTATTTTTCCTGGTGTCTTTCATCAAGCCTCCGTGGACTGCTCTCTCCCTGAAGCATCTCTCCCAACTCTTTCACTGACTTCTTGTTTAAGGCGTTAGCAGTCGTGGAGAAAATTCATCGATTTGAAGTTTGATTTGGATTTATTCCTTGACTTCTCCAGTCAGAAAGGAAAAATAAGACTAATAGACATTTATTACAATGTGACATTTGATTTAATTTTCTCTATTTCCATTTTGTGTATGAGCCCCTTTTCTCTAGCTCTGATTGTAAACTCTGCGAAGGCAAGGAAATGTCTCTTTTGCTGTTCCTGTTATTTCTTATTGTAAGACCAGCCTCAGTCCTGGCAGGTTTGCTCAGTGGATAGAGCATCTGCCCAGAGTGCAGATGTCCTGGATTCAATCCCTGGTCAGGGCACACATGAGAAATGGCCATCTGCTTCTAGTTTCCTCTATCTCTCTCTTCTCTCTCTCTTCCCCTCTGGCAGCCAGTGGCTCCATTGGTTTGAATATCAGCCCCTAGCACTGAGGATAGCTTGGTTGATTTGAGCATCGGCCCTAGGGTAGATCGTGGTCCAGGCTCATCATATGTGGGAGTCTGTCTGTCTCTCCTCCTCTCACTTAAAAAAAAAGAAAAAATAAAGACCAGTCTCAGCATGGAGTAGGTGTCCAATGGAGTAGGTATCCACTGGAGTAGGTAGCCAATGAATACTTCTAGAAAGTGTTATTTTCAACTTGGCGATTCCTAGGATTTTGTAATTATATTATATCAAATGCATGTATTGAGTCTGCAGTGACATTCAACATCATAAAAAATAAACAGGGTGGTATAAATATCAAATGCCTACAAAATACTCTCTTTGTTTCCCATGCTAAGCACCTATGACTCTTATAATACTTAAAGTTGCACAGAATTTTGAGCCTTGAAGCAAACTTCAAATAGCCAAATTTTAGTCCCATTATATTTCATTGAATGTTTAGATATTCTTGCTTCTGGTTTCTGTACTTGAACTATCCCTGTGTTGCATACTTCACAAGTAGCTCTAATTGTTAAAAATGTTTGCCTCAACCTGAGTCAAAAACTGCCTCTTTATAACTATCATTACCGAGTCTTAGTCAAGGATGGTAAATATTCTTTTTAATTATTATTTATTGAATTTACTGAAATGACAGTGGTTTGCAAAACCATCCTGGTTTCAGCTGTATAACTCAACAAAACACTATCCACAACCTGTGTGCTTTCTGCCTCAAGTCAAGTCTCTTGTATCCCCATCTACCTCCCTTTCGCCCACCTCCACCTAACCCAAACCCCTCTTTTCCTCTGCCTATCACTATACTGTTGTTTGTGTTTATGTGTCATGTATATATGCTTTTTGGCTAATGCTTTCACCTTTTTTCATTCAGTTTTCCTACCCCAAAACCTCTGACAGCTGTTCCACATATCCATGCCTCTGTTTCTATCCTGTTCATCAGTGTATTCTGCTTATTAGACTCCACATATAAGAGAGGTTACATGGTATTTGTCTTTCTCTGACTGGCTTATTTCACTTAGCATAATAATGTCTATTTCCAAGAGATAGTAAATAGTTTCACCTCACATGGACAGGTTCTAAGGTGGTCCCTATGATCCCTGTCTCCCAATATTTACTCTTGTGTAATTCCCATAAGAATGTCGGGGCCTGTGACCTGCTCCTAACCAATAGAATATGACAAAAGAAACACAATAAACATAATTATGTATACATAATTACATTACATGTGATTATAACACCCATCTTGTGAGAAGATTCTTTCTCCCTTGCTGGTTTTGAGAAAACAAGCTACCATGTTGGGAAGGTCTATGTGGCAAAGAACTGATAGTGTCCCTAGGGGGAAAGATAGCAAGAAATTAAAAACCTCATTCCAGCAATCCATAAGGAATGAACTACTGACAAAACCACATAAGCTTGGAAGCAAATTCTTTTTCAGTCAAGTCTCTGATACAAACCCACCCTCAGCTGACATCTTCATTGAAACCTTGTAAGATCCTGGAACAGATGACCCAGCTAAATTGTATCTAAGCTCTAACTTATAGAAACTATGAGACAGTAAGTGTGTATCAGAATATGGTTATACACCAATGGATAACTCATGTGTAGGATCACTAAGGTAACGGATCCTGAAGCCCTCTTTGTTCTCCTCGAGAATAACTGCCATCAGGTATCAGTGATGTTTTCAGGGAGCCTATTTCTGAGAAGTAGTACACCTGACACTTTTAATTCATCCTATCCTAATTTACACTCTGAAATCGAAAAGAATGAGTGAAATATTTTCTCTCATCAACCCTTGACTTAAGATTAATACTTTAGGCAAAAGGTTGTAGCATGCATGGTCAGGAAAGAAATATGGGTGAAACAGGATGCATGGAAGTGCCTAGGCATAAATTGTGTGAGGGCTGTGACCACAGCAACCCATCACAACTGAAGGGCTCAAGTTCAGTCTAAAGGACTCAGCTGTTTATCTAGACTAAAAAAATGGTGGCGATGGGAGATACTGGTTTAGCATTTCTAAGTTTAACAGTGTTTAAATAAAAGCTGACGTTTATGTGAAATTTTCCATTTTGTAAATATTTGATTAATTTATATGCATATCTCATCATGTTAGTTGCGTTATTGTTGAACCACAAGCTACTACTGAACTGCTTTCTCTATAGAGTCCACAGTTAGACCCATTATTCAATATTGAAGTCATTTCCAATGTCATTTCCTTTCTACCCATATGAAAGGCAATTATGATATAATCATCCATAAACTTAATTTTTCTCCAGGCTTATATAATTAAGTAGTGGAATGAATATCTGAGGATGAAATACATGGAATGCATAATATTGAGTTAATGATACTAACTCAATTAGTTTTATGCACATACTTGCAAGGTCAGTGGGAGTTGCTTGTGCATGGATGCACTTGGTCCAGTGAGATTCTGAAGCAGAAATCATGATATGAACATGGTAGTTTATAATCCATATCAAAGTCTTTTCTTCAGTGATGTCCAAGATAGTCTAATTTAATGAGTTGATCATGGCCTGAACAACTCTGAATAGCTCATTACATCTCCAATTTGTCAGCAATTTTGATGGAGCACAGACGCTGCTATAAACTTGGAAGATCCATAAAAAGAGAAGGCATCTTCTTGGCCCCAGAAAGCTTACACTTTAGTGCAGACGATGACTATATGACAAACAACTACGAGTATATTACTGCTTTGTCACATGGGCTGACCTCAGAGGAATTTAAACAGAAAACAGCTTCATTCTTTCTCTCACTGTTCCTACAAATCCATTCTATGGACTAGTTAATTTTTTCTAGTGGGTGAAATATTTGAGTGGTCTCGAAGCCTTTCTGGTATTCTATTGATAAATAGATTGTTTTTACACATACACTGGAAGTGTATTAATGTCTAATGCTGATAGATCTAGTTTGGTCCACTTTTTTTGAAATATTAAGTAGCATTTCACTATGAAATGTGGGGAAACTTAGGACCTATTGCTTCATTGACCTTTGGTGCATCTGCTAAAACCACAAAAAACATTGCATTTACTAATGCAGTAGAGATTAGTACAAAAACATACCATGTTTTGTGATGAAAACTTATTGAAAGTAAGAGAGTCTATCTAAATGCAGCTGAATGAGTAATGAAATCACACTCCATAGAGCACTTAGAGGATACACTGCATTTCTAAAATCTCACAACAATCCTATAAACATTTAAAACGGAATTTAAAATATCTGAGTAAGACTGATTTTGTTTAAATTCCCCTCTAGCACACTCATTGATCTTGGGAGAGTATTGAACCTCTAACCTACTCCTCTGTACAATTTTTTTTCATCTGTAAAATAACGATAATGGTAATAACTAACATTTAAGTGATGAATGTATTCCAGGCACTCTTCTCTATATTTTATACAGATTATTTATTGAAACCCCATCATAGCTTTTTAAGGTAAATATTATCATCATCATTGCACCGAATTTGCTAATGAGGAAAATGAAGATTAAGGTGGATAAATACGTAGTTGCCAAGATCTCACAGATATGTGAACCTCAGAAATTTGCTTCTAAAACCCAAGATCTTAGATATCTTAACATAGCCTTTACCTGTTATGACTGTAATCAAATGTGATAATGCTTAAAAGTAATGGCAACATAAAAGGTTTTCAATTAATAGTTATGGTTATGAATCAGAGTAGTAATATTCAAAAACAGGAAAATACAGAAAGACTGAAGAGTTATTTTAAAGGAAAAGCGACTACTGATTTATCTTCCCTTTTATCTTATCCAAACACTTTTCACACCAGTGTATTCTTATCATCAAAAGACCTCTGCTTTGAGCACTGCATCTTTAGGGCCTCCTCTCAGTTAAATATGAATAGCTAAAGGAAAGAGATGTTCTTCCTGCTCCATCCTTTGTCCCCTTTGGAATTAGAGACTAGACCTTGGGATCAGCAGAACCAATACATGTGGTTCTTCCTAACAGCTGTGCTATTTACAGTTGGTTTCTTTTGCTTTTAATGAGCGGAAACTCCTTTCCAATTTGAACAGCAATTCTCCATGGGTCCTGCCGGTAGAGCAATGACAGCTAGATCTCACTCCAATTACAAATGGAAGCTAGTTGCCAGTGAACTAACTATCAGAGGACTCATAAGGTTATACTGGCATTGAAATTTAGGTTGGTCCCTGGCTTCTCTTCTAGAAAAAAAGTCAACTCACATAACCCTTTTGGGAAAACAGAGGTTACGAGTAAGAAGGCATTCTTTTCTGCCTGGTTTCTTATCTGTGACACCAGCACCTGAAACATGTTGATCAAACCATAGCAAATCCCTGGTCCATTCTTGGTAAAATATAATATAACATCCTGGTTTTCTAAAACAAAAATGGCTATTTCTCACACAAGCTATATAGCTTGACTAGATTAAAGCATACAAAAGGTATGTGCATATTTTTGTGTGATAAGTTCAATTGGTAAAATGAGAGATTTCTTATGCAGACACTAAATGCAAAATAAGATAAATAGCGATTTTAAATGGTAGAATGATAAAAGACATTCAAGCATTGTAAAGTAATTTAGAATTACAATGGTAATCGTAAAGAGTCACAAGGACATTACCAACATGAATTTAAAACCTAAAACAATTTTATGGTTATAAGAATTTTACTCAAGGTAATTTAAATACTGATTGCCTTTTGAAAATGTATGATAGAATTACTTTTAAAATATGGTATTCTTTAATGAATCCATAGTGTGAGTTTGTGTGTGTGCACACATTACACATCCATGCACACCCAAGTTTAATTTACAGAATCGGAAGCAACTGTGGTGTAGTGGGAAAAATCATTGAATGCAAAATGAGGAAACCTTGGTTTAAGAACCAGTTTTACTCCATATTATTAGCACTTAGAAAAATCAATTACATAGGCCTTTTGTTTCAAATGGAGATTATAATTTCTATTTTGTTGTTCTGAGAAGTATAATGAGATGAAATATACAAAAGTATTTAATGTGTCTGGTTCATTGCAATGGTAGCTCTATATCTTCCCCTTGGAAAATAAAGACAAAGATGCATTATGAATCAAGATGATTTCTTCTCATACAATATTTTGGAAAGATAAAAATTGTATAATGTGGTATAGTCAAACATACCTAGAACGTAATAATTTCTAACACATTCATAGTCCTCATTAGTCCACAGTGTTCTAAAGACTTTACATATATAAGTCTACTTAATCCTCACTCCAGTCCTGTAAGGCATTTTAGTATTATAATCATCCTTTGATAGACAAAAACTGAATTATAATGAGATAAAATAACTTTCCCATGATTCCACCTAAGACTAGTCATTGGATCTTTAAAGTTTCAGTTTCTGCCTCTGTGATCTGGGTATAATAATAGTCCCAACTTTAGGGTGAATATTAAGTGAGAAGCTGTACCTAAATTGTGTGTCATATGGTAAAAATGTAATAGTAGTAACACTTAATACAAATTCTTAAGATTATAAAAGTAACCAGAAGCTAGATGAGACTATCAATCAAGGATTGAGTTTCGCTGCTAGAAATATCATAGATATCTATAATCACAGTGACTGTTAGAAAGATTTTGATTTTCTCCTCCTATAAAGAGGGAACCAGAGACAGTCAATTCAGAGCTGATATAAAGCGAGAGAACTAGGATCTTTCTGTGCTTCTTTAAGGTTGTGCTCGACAGCTTATGATTACAAGATGTCTGCTAGGGTTCCAGCCATCAGGTTCATATTCCAGACAGAAAAAAGGGAAGGGGAAAAAAATATGCAGGATATGACAGTTGAGCATGCCCTACTTTTAAGATTTCCCAGAAGTCCAGACAAATGGCTGCATTTCTTCTAATTTCCTTGCACAGGAATGCTGGTGATGTAAGTTGTGGGTAGTAAAGTGAGCATAGGGGTGGATTGTTGGGCAGATAAAATGTATTATGCTCACTTTGTTAAAGAGGCCATTGCCCAGGTGATATTAATGTGTGTTGGGGTGGGCTAAAGGCAGGGAGAATCCTTGTAGCCTGGGGCTTGGTTTTGGGATTAAGCCTTTCCTACCCTTTTTGATGTAGGGCGGTACAATCCAATCATGCCTCAGAGAAGTGACTTTGTATTAGAGACTTCCCTGTTTTGTATATTGGATTAAGAGTTTGGATTGCTACACTATAAAATGGGGACGAAGTGGGAGCTTGGGCTCTTGGTTCCTGAGATTAGAAGAGAGAGCAGAGGAGAGCAGAGAAAGGCCACGTGGAGGAGGCCAGGAGAAGCAGCCAAGATGGCGGAGTGCTGAGTGAGATGCCAGTTTGTGTAGAGTTTGTATCTGGGATAAGGAAAGGAGATGGGGAACAGAGGTGAATAAGTCTGGTGAGCTAGATTCTAGGAAACTCGGATAAGTCAGTAGCTTTGTGAGCACTGAATGTGACTGGGTTTTGGAGCCCAGTGTGTATTTTTACTTGCCCGCCGGGTGCAAAGCTAGAATTAAAGACTATGGCCCACCAGTTTTTGGCTCCGCTGTTTCTTTGCCGACTGTCCGAATCCAATGCGAACCTGCATGAGCCAGGCTGCTGTGATGGTGGCCCTGGCCTTGCCTCCTGGCTTTACAGGGAGCGTAATAATAGGACCCCTCCTGGGGTTTTCTGAGAAATGAGTGAGTTAGTGAATAAATAAATGCCATTCCTCAGAGGAGCACTCACTCCTTAAAAAAAAAAAAAAAAAAAAAAAGGCTGCATTTCATTAATCAAAGTTTTGTGGTATGGCCATAATGGGTAGTCCCACAGTTGAAGTGAGAGGGAATGGTATTGGACAGGCAATGAGCAGGTTTTCCCACCCCAAACTAAAGGAATCAGTTTTGGTGCTAATTGCCAGTCAATTCTTCTCTAAAGTCAATAGTGTGATTGTTACTCTAACAGTATAGATAGCTTTAAAAAAAGGAAAAGGCTTTTTTTAAAAAATCAATAATTTGATTGCACGTCTTTCTAGGAATACAAGAGGCATCCCTGGGTGAGCTTGAATCACTAACCTTTCAATTGATAGGTGAACATGATAACTGATGGTATCAGAGACCCATTGATTATGCATCTTTATGAAATAAAAACATTTTAATTTAAACACTGCTATCTAACATTCTAAGGTGATGTTGGTAAAGCCATCTCAAAAGTAAGCAAAAGAACTGGGTGGAAGGGTTAAGTAGGATATGCTCATCTAGTTTGTGGAGTTGAGAAGTTGTATAAAAAATAAAACTAAAGGTCCTGGCCGGTTGGCTCAGCAATAGAGCATTGGCCCAGCATATGGAGGTCCCGGGTTCGATTCCCAGCCAGGGCACACAGGAGAAGCACCCATTTGCTTCTCCACCCTTCCCCTCTTCTTTCTCTCTGTCTTTCTTCCCTTCCCACAGCCAAGGCTCCATTGGAGCAAAGTTGGCCCGGGTGCTGAGGATGGCTCTATGGCCTCTGCCTCAGGCGCTAGAATGGCTCTGGCCACAACAGAGCAATGCCCCAGATGGGCACATCATAGCCCCCTGGTGGGCATGCAGGGTGAATCCCAGTTGGGCGCATGTGGGAGTGTGTCTCTCTGACTCTTTGATTCTCACTTCAGAAAAATACCAAACAAAATGAAACAAACAAACAAACAAAAAAAATCAAACAAACAAAAAAACTAAAGTGCCTCAATTGTGATCAAGTTTCTAAGAATTTTGTATCAGTTTCCTAGGACTGTTGTAATAAAGCACCACAAATTGGGAAAATTAAAACAAGAGAAATTTGTTTTGTTACATTTCTAGAGGCTAAAAGTCCAAAATCAAGACATCCCTAAGGTTGGTTCTTTCTGGAGGCTCTGAAGAAGAATTTGGTCCACGCCTGTCTCCTGGTTTCTGTTGGTATCTGGCAGTTCTTGGCATTCTGTGGCTCATAGATGTATCAGTCTAACCTAAGCCTGTCTTGGTCTAGCCTTTCCCTCTGTGACTCTGTGTGTCTTTTATTCTGTCTGCTATAAGGACACTATTATTAGATTTAGAGCCCACCCTAATTACAGGATTCAACCCACTACACAACCAAAGGGCAGAAGGAAAGGGTTAGAAAGGTCATATGCATCGAGTGTCAGGACCTTAACACCTCAGACTAGAACAGGGTGGTGATAGAGTCAAAGAGAGCAGAGGGCATGAACCCATTGGTAAGCAAATCTGGTGGCACCATCATCTGCCTAACCCCTTCAAAAAAAGCATGTATTTACCTGATTCCCCAAAGAAACTAAGGCCCAGTTATCCACCTTTTGTATTACTTTGATCTAGACCAACAGAATCTGTGTCAGTGATTTTTTTCCCTCTTTCAGGAAACCAGGATCTTTAGCATGGCAGGGCCCCTTCATTAAAATTGCTTTCATAAGAAACAATGTACTTTATATTTTGATTGTAGTTTTCCTCACAACTGACACATTCTTGGGAGTTTCTACAGCAATAATTTGAAAGCATATTTGTTTAGTGCAGGGGTCCCCAAACTTTTTACACAGGGGGGCCAGTTCACTGTCCCTCAAGACTGTTGGAGGGCCAGACTATAAAAAAAAACTATGAACAAATCCCTATGCACACTGTATATATCTTATTTTAAAGTAAAAAAACAAAATGGGGACAAATACAATATTTAAAATAAAGACCAAGTAAATTTAAATCAACAAACTGACCAGTATTTCAATGGAAACTATGGGCCTGCTTTTGGCTAATGAGATGGTCAATGTCCGGTTTCATATTTGTCACTGCTAGCCGTAACAAGTGATATGACACGCTTCCGGAGCTGTGACGCGTGCATTCCACGTCACCGGAAGTAGTACTGTACGTGAGCGACGCTGCTACATACAGTACTCCAGGAGCACAGGATATGGATGCTGACCACCAATGAAAGAGGTGCCCCTTCCAGAAGTGTGGCGGGGCCGGATAAATGACCTCAGGGGGCCGCATGTGGCCCGCGGGCCGTAGTTTGGGGACCCCTGGTTTAGTGGGACCAACGAAATGAGCTTTGTGTAAAAAACTCTTGCAGTCTCTACTTCTGTTGATTTTTTTCATTGCTTTTTTTCTAATAGAAAGTATGACATCAAGAATTATTTTCATTTTTCTCTTACTAAAACATAAAGCAATGGCCAAGTTTCATGGAAAAGGACAACTGATTGTAAGTGTTAGTGCCTTGAAGTCAATGAAGAATCAACAGGACTATGAAAAACTGGATAAACCTGTGCCTATTCTAAAACCTGTGCATGTTCCATAACTCGGTTCCTCTAGTTTACTGTCTTAAAGGCATAAGACACTGGGTAACCACATCTTCCAAACTGTTTTTGAAATGTAGCCAGACATTCTACTTTTTTAAAAATAACTCTCAATTCTAAAATACTGGTAACTAATTAGAAATACTTGCTATTTTGATAATCATTAAGCAGAGTAATCCTATGCAGACCAAGCAAAAAATATGTGGGCTAAATTCAATTTGCAATCTCTGGTTACCCACTTCTGAGTGAATACGTACAGACATAGGATTCTGGGAAAACATAACAATTCTAAATGATTAACCCAGACACATGCATGTCAAGGAGACAAAGACATTCTTGTCTTTAAGCAAACCTGTGGCATGCGTGTCTTTCTGAATTCTGCATAACAAGGTCATTTCTTACCAAAATAATATTTTTATTACCCAGTCTTGAATATTGACTTGTTTCTAAGTGACTTCTTGTTAGAATGTTACTTAAAACTTTTCTTTTATAGCTGCAATTTGATATTAAAATGAGCTACATAGATCAAACTGGGTGTAGAGTCACTTTGGGGGTCTTTCTTTATATTGATACTTTATTTATTTGGTTGCTAAAATGATGCTATTGTCAAAGCCTCTGGGAATAAGTGAAAGATTAAATTTTAAACAAGTCTTCACTTCATAGTCTACCAAGTGCCATATTCTATTCAGGGTCTGACTAATAATATATTTTGCTTTGTAGATTACTTGGCCTGAATTTCAGTGGTGCAAGTTCTCTTCAAGTTCTCGGGAAAAACTTTTTTTCTATTCTTTGGCAAAGACCCTTGAGGAAGTAAAGGAAAATAAAAGTCTTCAAACTTTATAAATTAGGGCACCTTTTTACGTTGTGTCAGGTATTAAAAAGACAAAGCATTCAACTCTGTAGTCCATCAATAAACAAGGTTTCCATTGCATTTTTAATCTGTGTTCACCTTTTTTCTAGAATTGAAGATGTCATTTGTGTTGTCAACTCTCAGACCTTGAACACTTGAGAAAGAAGATGAGAATTTCCCTAGTGGATAATGTGTAGCTCAGGGGTCTCTATAAATGACTTCTACCATAGACATCAACATGCTGACCACACTAATACTGTAACTTAAAGTTCCTGTACTTGTGAGTCCTGGAATTTCTACTCATCAACCAAGGCTCCATTGACAGTCTTAGCCTGAAGGTGCCTATATCAACTCCAACTTTTCAGAAGTTGCCAACTATACATCTAAATTAATGGCATGAAAATATTTCAAAAAAGAAACAAATATCACAGGACTCTACTATAACACTTGATCAAAGGACTAAAAGATTATCAATATTTCAAAAGGAAGGCTGAGATTGGGATACTGTTGAAATATATAATGATAAGGAAGCCAAAAGTTTCAGATTCATGCCTTAAGCTGGTTTGCTTCTGAGCCTCACAAGATTCTCAAAAAAAAAAAAAGAAAAAAGAAAGAAAAAGAAAACACAGGAAATTAGAGCAAATTAATGTCAATTCCCAAGTTGTTTTTCAGCCCCATAAATCAATGAAAATCTCTGGTGAGTAAGACTAAGTAAATGAGCCTAGAGACTAAATCAAAATTAGAATCTAGGAACGCACCACATGTCAGTTTCAACAGAGAAAGAGGCAAAAACCGAGATTCAGTGCTCTGTGCTGACCCTTTGCAGCCTTGTGATCCACCCGTTCATAAACATGGCCCCATCTGTGTTCTACAATCTCCCCAATCGAAATAGTGTCTGCTCCACTTGGAGAGAAGTGAAGACCAAAGTGTGTATGGGAGGCTTTGAAAGTACACCCTCTCTCAGCTATGATCAGCACTTCATGTACTCTCTAAGCTACAATAAAATACAATTCATTTTTTCATGGGACAATCTCAATATCACAGAAGTATACTTTTTAATAAGAGTGAATTATAAAATGTATAAGAATGTGGTTTCCTATTTGTAGCCTGTTCTTTTTATTTTTTTTCAAGAATCAAAGGTGCACATTTGAAAATTATGTCTTTTATTAGAAAACAGAGATGGATTTAAGAAAGTGGGTTCTCTAAGTACAGGAACAAATAATTTCAACACTGCGCCATCATTGCTGGCACAGGGGTTGTTCCCATAGCAAAGGCCAGATTATGGAGGGGAGGATAAACTCCATGGGAGACACAGAGGAGCCAGTCCCAGAAGATGTCACTGAAAAAGCCCCATCTATTTTCCCAGGATGAGTAGGAGTTTGGGAGACAGATGGGGGGAGGATGACTTTCCTGTCTGAGGAAACAGAACGCTCAAAGGTTTAGAAAGGCCCTGGCCAGTTGGCTCAGCGGTAGAGCGTCAGCCTTGCGTGCGGGGGACCCGGTTCGATTCCCGGCCAGGGCACATAGGAGAAGCGCCCATTTGCTTCTCCATCCCCCTCCCCTCCTTCCTCTCTGTCTCTCTCTTCCCCTCCCACAGCCAAGGCTCCATTGGAGCAAAGATGGCCCGGGCGCTGGGGATGGCTCCTTGGCCTCTGCCCCAGGCGCTAGAGTGGCTCTGGTTGCGGCAGAGCGATGCCCTGGAGGGGCAGAGCATCGCCCCCTGGTGGGCAGAGTGTTGCCCCTGGTGGGCGTGCCAGGTGGATCCTGGTAGGGCGCATGTGGGAGTCTGTCTGACTGTCTCTCCCCGTTTCCAGCTTCAGAAAAAAAAAAGAAAAAAAAAAGGTTTAGAAAGGCAAAGCATCCCGGTAAGTTTGAGTGAGAGAGAATAGTAGGCCTGTATGAACTATGTCTTGATATATGTGAGGGAGGAAGGAAAGGGATTTATAGAGTTCTAGAAGCGAATATCAACTCCTGATAGTATACAGCGCCTTCACAAAAGCTCATGTATTAGATCAGGGGTCGAAAGCTTTTTGGCTGAGAGAGCCATGAACGCCACATATTTTAAAATGTAATTCCATGAGAGCCATACAACGAACCGTGTACATTACAATGCATTATCCAATAAAAATTTGGTGTTGTCCCAGAGGACAGCTGTGATTGGTTCCAGCCACCCATAACCATGAACATGAGCGGTAGGAAATGAATGGATTGTAATACAGGAGAATGTTTTATATTTTTTAATGTTATTATTTCTTTTAATAAAGATTTGTCTGTGAGCCAGATGCAGCCATCAAAAGAGCCGCATCTGGCTCGCGAGCCCTAGGTTCCCAACCCCTGTATTAGATGATCTGTAGTCTGTTTTGACTTGCTCTTCCAAACACTCAGAAATGATTACAATGTATTTCTTTTTTTTTTTCAACTGACAATCTAATATTTCTGTCTGGATTAATAACCTGCATTATCGATGGAGAATATTCTTGCAGGAAACTAATGTGGGCTAATCACCAGCAGGGGTGTGTTCTGTGGGTGGCTAACACCTGCAGCTTGCCACGTGGAAAAGGAAGCATGTTGGGAATTTAATTACTTGAGAGTAGGAAGTGGCCAAAAGGCTCTGAGGCATAAAACAAAAGCAGGTTTAAGTTTTTTGGGACAGCAGGAATCTCTTATTACTCATGTAGTTTATTCCAGCAGAATTTGACCAGCATAGCTTGGTTGTGCAAACATTGAACACTTTAGTAATGAAACAAGCAAAACAGATTAAGATGGCTATGTTCATTGCAATTCAGAACAAGTGTAATGTCATTCTGGAACATTTTGCAATGTGTACCTACTCCATGCAAAAGATTAAAATAAATGCTTTGCTTAGTTTCAATATTAAACTTAAGTTAAATGAAATTTGGCATTGGCTTTAGCAGTCTGTAGAGTAGCAATTAGATTATTATTTTACAACCTTCCAATATTGGTCCAATATCATAGAATGTGACAATTGGTTTTGTTGCTATTGTTAGGGGATGTTGTTGTTCTTATTATTTTTAAATTTAGTATCTCTGAATATTTTCAAAACTGAAAAGCAAATTGAAGTATACATCTTCTCCCAATCTCCTTTTATTTCTCATGTATTGTTCCAGATAAGTTTAATGCATATATGAGCATTAGAATAAAGGTAATATATAATAAAAGCACAAATCAAATAAATTCAAAATTTTACTTTCAGCAGAAAATACTTGCCTTTTGTTTTGTGAGAATTCTGCCAATGAACAACGTTATAACAGGTGAACTTCAGGGTGACAAAATAGATTAATGGAGCCAGAAGTCCCTTAGTTTTCTTTCCTACTGCTTCATTTTTAATTGATATCATTTATTTATTGATAGTACCCAAATATCCAGGGATTACAGCTACAAGTTAATATCGACACATATCTCTTCTTGCATCTGGCAATGGGAGATCAAAAGGTTCTTCCTAGTTTTGAGAGCCCGCTTAAGACCCAAGCGCAACAAGTGGCCATGAGAAAGTCACAATGAAACAATTAAGAGCAATGAACACATTATTGAGTTTTGAGAGGCAATTCAGCTTCAGGTAATTGATTTCAAACCAGCCTTGTATCAAATAGATGTACTTGTGACCTGCTTACCATTCCAACCAGCGAGCTCCAGCAATTCAAAATGTAGCTTCAGGAGTTTCCAAAAAGAAAAAGAAAAGTAAATTCTAAGAGCTTTTTTCTCTTTTTCTTTTTCTTTCTTCTTTTGCCTGTTAGACAATGATGTTATCTGGTGTTCAGATTCTGATTATTAATGTACATGTTAACCACCTGAGCATTTTGATAAAATGGAGATTCTGAGTCAGTAAATCTGGGTTGAAGCCTGGGATCCTGCCTTTTTGACTAAGACCCAGGTGGTGCTGGTACCATGGGCTTGGGAACCACACATAGAGTAGAGAAAGTGTAGAGAAGAGAATTGTGACTCAAATTAGTCAAATTCCATTCCTGTATCAGACTCTGAGTTTATGGTGGGGTTATGACCAGTTCCTTCATACATATCCCTGCCAGTTCAACTATAATCTGTACCATTTTCATGAAAGGAACAGAAAAATAAAGCATATTAATAACATAATTAAAAAAAAATCAAAAGAGAAAACGCAACAGCATCTTCCATAGGAAGGACAATACTTGATAGCAATCAAATTAGTTTGCTGAGGCTGCCGTAACAAAGTATCATGCTGGGTGACTTAAGCAATGGTAATATATTATCTTATTGTTTTGGAAGTTAAAAGTTCAAAATCAAAGTGTTAAAAAAGGGTTGATTCCTTCTAATGATTATGAGAGAAGAATTTTCCAGGCCTCTTTCTATGACATAAATGGATGTCTTCACTCTCTCTCTCTCTCTTTCTCCTGCCCCTACACACACACACACACACACACACACACACGCACGCACGCACACACACACACACACACCAATGTTATTGTAATAATACATCTTAAAGAGAGCTGATAACTACTAAAGGATTCTAGGCAAATCAGTTATGCGATCAGACTACGCTGTAGGAAGATTACTTGAAATCAGTGCACAGTAAATTTTTTTCTGTGGCTGGTCAAGCAAGGAATATTTTAAGCTTTTTAGGTCATATGGTCTCTGTTGCAACTCTTATATTCCATGGGAGTAGTGTGAAAAACCCGGGCATAGACTATACGGAAATAAGTAAGTGCAGCTGTGCTTCAATAACTATTTATTTCCAAAACAGATGGGCAAGAGTTGGCCCATGGGTCATAGTGTGCTGACACTGCTCCAGTGGAACTGTCCCTTTCTTGCCCTTTGACAAGCAATTCTCCACATGAGAGCCAGCACAAACGTTTTAAAACATAGAGCAAATCAAGTCATTACCCCAATTCATAACTTCCAGTGTCTTTCCAACATACTTAGGATAAAATCTACACTTTGTTCCATAACATCTTAGCCCTCTAAGACTTGGGACTATGACCCTAAGTTGCTGACTCTTGATTAATCTAGCTAAGTTGTTTGAATGTCACTCTGCCATAAATGGCTTACACGCCAGTTCTGATGCTTTTGGTCTGTTGTGCTAAGTAGCCTTTGTGGATGCCAGCATTTGATAGACCCTGACTCAATTCTCACAGATGCAAATTGATAGCAATGTACTTCCTGTCTCCCCATGTGCCTCTCACTTCCTGCCTCAGGGCTTCTCTATTGAGGCTGAAGTGAGAGAAAGCAAGACACCATCTTGGCACCAAAGTGTGTGCATCCCAGAAATGCAGATTAATACCGTGTGGTGCAATCCCTGGATCAAATGATAAGGAGAGATAGTGAATTCAGTTTTTCTTTTCAATCTTTCAGCTCATTTTTCATGAGATTTCTCAGAGGATGGTTCCTCTCAGGCAAACAGTCAATCAACAGTCAGCTTAGTTGAAAGAACCCTCACACTGGCCCTCCTGCCTCCTCTGTCCCTCTCTCCTTGCTCCTTACTTTCGCTTCCTGTGTTTTCACTTCCTGAGAGATGCTCGGAGCCTTTGGCTCAGGGCCTGACATTTGGGAACAAAGATGAGACGTACCATCTCTCTTACGCCTGTCTAGTCACACTGCCCCTGTGTAATGTGACCTGTTCCTCTCCTAGGACACTTGCAGTTGCTGTTCTAGCTGCTCCCAGAGCTTTGCAGGTATGCCACCTGCATGTTGTCATTTAGACTTCTCAATTATGACCACCTCACGAAGGCTTTCTCTAACGACTACATCTAAACAAATGCCCCACTACTCTGATGTAATTGTTTTTATAGGACTTATACATCTACAAAAATTCCAATTGCATATAATTGCCTTCCCCACTGGTCTGGTTAACTCCCAGCAGACTTTCAGTGCCTTGAACCCTTTTCCTCATTGCTTACCGCTGCGTCGCTGCATGGAGAACAGGGTCTGGCACCTGAAAAGAATACAGTTCATATTGTTTGATGAGTTCAAATCGAAGCTCTGGGGAAGGGCTGTGATTTAAAGTCCCACTTCACTAGAAATTGCGAGTTTTATAGTCAAAGGAAGGATGTGAAATGCATAGAAAATGAAGTTTATTTTTGGATAGCAGATCCACTGTCTGATACCAGCACAGGTGAAGCTAGTCCTACACCCAGATCCCCACAAGGACCAGAGTATATTTGGAATCCCAAAAGTTGCAAAGACGGTTTTAAAAAATGAATTTAAAGGAACCTGAAGTTTCTAATTGACAATCTTCACAATAGAAGGCTAACAACTGTGTTAACTCTTTTGGACCAGAATGTATAAATGAACATAGGAGGCAGAAAAGGCAGTTTAATATATAATATACTAAAGCTGTCTAAGCCAATTAAATGCATCCTGAATCATACCTGGGAATATTAGACACATGGCTGTGAAACAAACCCAAGTATTTGACCTGTTTCAGGAAATCTTTTCAAGAACTTAGTGTATGGAAAAGTGGATTTTCCTGTTACATGGATGACAGCTGAACTAGAAGCATGTGCCTTCCATTGCTTGGGGAAAAAACGATTTAGAAAAATAGGGATTATTAATTGCAATGCTGAATGGCATAAGGACACTTTCTCCCAGATCTGCTACAGGGTCCCATACTTATCCAAGGCTTAGGGTGAGCATAGATTGCATACAACATCCTAAATTGAGCAAAATATATACCCAGTAAATATCAAAAACTTTGAATATTGTCATATTTTAAAATAGTTTCTATTCTAGCACTAGAGAAGTGTCACAGAAAGTCTGCCCCATAATCAATTCCTTTATTTTTCTTGTTTCCTTTTTTTTTTAAAATAAATTTTTATTGCTATTATCTCATAATTGACTTCAAATCTAACATTGGGTCTGGTAACTCATAAGTGTTTCTAAAATCAAGATTTTTGTTTGTTTGTTTGAGAGAGAGGTAGGGAGAGAGAGAGACAGAAACATGAAGCTGCTCCTGTATGTACCCTGACTGGGGAATCGAGCAGGCAACTTCTGTGCTCCGAGTCAACACTCCAGCCAAATGGCCTATCTCGCCGAGCGTTAGTTTTTTACTTTTTTGTTTGTCTTTCTGTTTGTTTGTTTGTTTGTTTGTTTTGAGACAGAGAGAAGAAGGAAGAGAGGGGGAGGGGAAAGGAAGACCTTCCTTTGTTGTTCCACTCAGTCATGCAGTCATTGGCCTCTTCCTGTGTGTGCCCTTATCGGGGACCGAACCTGCAACCTTGTTGTTTCAGTATGATGCTCTTAAGTGACTGAGCTAGCCAGCCAGGGTCAAGAATTGTTTTTTCTATGCAGCCTTCGATTTGAAGTATAACTGTTATCAAGAGACAGTTTGGGGATCAACAAGCGAATCCCCTCTCACTATGTCATCTTTCTTGTGTCAGGATGATATTTGAACTCCTTTCCATGATGCACAAATGGTTTCCAACAGCAAGAAGCAAATACATGACTATTTATGCACTCGAACCTAAGTCTCTTGAATTCAGCTGTCACTATGACTTTTCAGTGCCCGGGGATACTGAGAAGTCCTCTTGACCGCACACCGAGGCTCAAGTCTGTCTGTTTCTCAAGGACAATAGCAATTTGACTTAGAACAAACCCCAGTCTTATTAGATGAGACATGTACAGGACAAGAATCCCCTGGGGAAATCCTGGAGCCCCTCCCTACTCAGAATAAGTGTTTGTCATCCCTCTTCCTCCCTGTGTCTTCCTACCTCCATACATAGAAAAGAGTAAAAGGCTTTTAAAGTATGCAGGTAGCAGAGTCTGAAGAGTCTGTTGAGGTCCTGAACAGAGGGGAGAGCTGATTTCTTAGCTGAGAGTTTCTGCTTCTGGCAGGACCGAGGGCAGGAAAAAACTTTGAGTAGTATTGAAGGATAGACCACTCATTCTCGATACCTGGCCCTAATCTGAGTATAAAGATTCAAAACAATAGAGAGAAAGGGGAATGAATCTTTCATAAAGGCCTTAAAAAACTCAACCACCAACTCTACCTGAGATGAGGGGAGAAGGCGTCTGAACATAAAGCTCTTGCATGAACCTTGGCTGAGCTCTAATGACCCAGCACAGCATGTACTAAAATCAAGAGCCTAAGATGATCTCACACTAGAAATAAAGAAAATATGCCTGGAAAGCGTGATAAATTTTGTTACGTGTCACATCTCCTCTGAAGAACTTATATTAACCCTTGAAACAGAGAAACAGAGCCTTCACATTAGTCACTGCCTTGAGTTCCTGTCCCCAACTACAGACTAGTTGACTAGCCTCCAGCTAGTTAAGTAGCATTTTTTTAAGTGAGAAGCAGGGAGGCAGAGAGACAGACTCCCACAAGCGCCCTGACTGGGATCCACCTGGCAAGCCCATACAGAGCAATACTCTGCCCATCTGGGACCATTGCTCCATTGCTCAGCAACTGAGCTATTTTTGCATCTGAGGCAAGGCCATGGAGCCATCTTCAGCATCTGGTGCCAACTTGCTTCAACTGAGCCATAGCTGTGGAAGGGGAAGAGAAATATAAAGAGAGAAGAAGGAGGAGGAGGAGGAGTGGGAAAGCAAATGGTCTCTTCTCCTGTGTGCCCTTACTGGGAATCGAACCTGGGACTTCCATATGCCAGGCTGACACTCCACCACTGAGCCAACTGGCCTGGGACAGTAACATTTTTAAAAAATTAAAATTATGTGTCACTATGGTGATCTGGTGACTTAGCATAGTCATTGAGATCAGTAGAGAAGTTTAAACTACTCCTAAATAATAAATCAACTTTTCATGTCCTTTGTAATCTCATTGTAGCACATTGCAATGCAAGGCCATTCCACCACATTTATCTTTAATGAATAATAAATGGTACATTGGTATTGACTGAAGAAGCAATTAAATATTCCATAAGGAGCAGAACACAGAAATATTTTTAATTATTAATAAGCCACAAGCTTTACTTGTCAGGTACAATCATCTTTTGGTAAAAACAAGTTATTTTCTTTTTTATCGTCATAGACAAGTGCAATCAAATGTCATTTCAAGCCACTCTGGTCATTCTCCTGCCTAAGACTGACAACTTCTAGCCTTAACTCTCATCAATTGTAAAGAGCAATGGGCTTGGTGAAATAAATAATACAAAATATAAAAGATATGTTCAGTTCATGTAAAAACCCAAGAAAGAAGGTTGAAAATAAAATTAGTTTCTTAAATTTCCCTGTACTGATTTCATAGGACAGATGTAAAAATGTGAAACACTTTTGAGACGAATGAATAAAATTGCCAATACTTTCAAGAATTGGCTTCTACTATGCATAGAAGAGTTTGTCTTTGCTCTGTAATGGAAAATATAAGTGGGATAACCCTGCCATAAGTGGCATTCTGACATTGACCCCTGGAAACTTCTGAATGGATTATTAGTTACATAGTTTGCATACAACTGGAAAAACTGGTCATTAAAAGTCAACACGCATTCACTGGGACACAAACTTCCAAAGAATTGCTGTTTTTCTTTTTGTTTTAACACTCAAATAAGAAAAATACCACAATTAAAATCTCTAGCAAAATAATAGAAGTCAATAGGAGATGATGCCCTCCAAATTTTAACCAAAGCACATTAAGATAAATGAACAAAATCAAATCCAAAAGTTGCATTCAAAAACCATTGTTTTGAGCAACAATGCTAATTTCCTACCTAAGACTCTGAGAATACATACAAAACACACTTCCTCTCACTGTGTGCCAGGCCTGTCCTGTGGAAAGAAAAACTTTCCCCTTCTCTCTCTCATCAAGCATCTTCATGGAAGAAGTGGCGTGTGAGTGGAGTCAGAGGAAGTAATGAGATTCCCCTACGTGGAGCCTGGAGGACGATTCAGGTTAGACCACTTATATCAACCTAGCTGCTTGCCTTCCACAGGAAGGAGATGCTTACCAGAGCCTTTTGGCTACTAGAGCCTGCAGAGCTAAGAACTAAGTGAAAAGGTCTGGCCAGTGTTAGATGCTGGAGGAAAAAAAGACTGAACTTAGTAAGAGGTTTGAATGTGCTCTAGTTCCTGGAGTATCCCCCTGAAATGATGTTAGGAAACTGAGAGCTATGCCACTAAGGGGTCTCTCGAAGGCTTGCAGATCTAACCAGTTAATGAGTGCTGGACCCTTAATTTAAAAGCGCAGCACTAGCCATGAAGGTGACCTGTGAGGCAGCCTGCCCCAAAAGGGTCTGCCGAATTGGGATGATAGAAATGAGATGTGCATGCCTCTCTGGCTCCCTTTGAGAGCTGGTTTAGCGAATGCACAGAGAATGTACCATTGGCAATGAGATGACAGTGGTTGGTCCAGAAAACAGAAGAGAGGCAGAGATGAAGAAAGCAGCTTAATTTATAATGGTGTTTGCATTTTACCAAGAGTTGAACTGAGTCCATCCAATTAACCTCCTTTTCATAAGATGGCTAAACTAGGCTGCTGTTTTTTGTAAAGGAAAGAGACAACTGACCTCATAGAGGAGGAGCGTAGTGCTGCCAAGCTAGGAGAGAAAGGATAAAGCATGCAGCTCAGCCTAAGCAATGGGTAAAATGTACTGTTCCTGGCACATACGGGCTACACGGAGATACACCATGTACACACACACAACACACACACAAATCCACAGCAGTACCTTGTAAGCTTTAGATTTAATTCTCAATTTAATTAACTAAGAATTAGCTAAACATATGAAACTGTTGGAACCAAAGAGGCAGGTGTGAACACGTGAAGCAATATCTCAGGAGAACTTGTCTGGTTTCCCAGTGTTCCAAAAAGAGACATGCAGCTGACAGTGACATTATCCATGGAAGGTCTTGCTTGGATCACTTAATACTAATTGTGATCCTGTATTTTACACCAAAGGATGATATTACTGTTCTGGAAAATAAACTACGTTTAAGAGCAGAAGCTATAATAGCCTTTATTACCCGTGTGGCTATTTGTGTTTCTTAATCTATATGCTCCTCTGTTTCTTCATTTATGGAATAAGAAAACATCATTTTTTAAAGTAATAATAGTTTTAAATATAAATGAGTGCACAGCAATACTTACAATAATGCCTAAAATATAAGTATGCTATTAATATTTATATTATAATTACATCAAAAATCTATGAATTTCATCTAAAGAAAGATTTATTAACATTGGGCTCTTTTGGTTTGTTAAACCCCCCTAGGAACATGTTAATAAGGCCATTTTCTTATCTGGATGGACAAATAGAGTCCAAATCCTGGAATACCTGAAGATTATTTCTGCCACTGCTTTTCTATCCTCATGAAAACCCATTCCCCCGTGAGATTGTTTGACCTTCTCTCAAAGTGTGGTTCCCACTGTTCTATCTGTCCCCACTGTTCACCCAGAGGAAATGTACATAAGTAATTTCATTGCTCTTTTATACTTCTTTGTTTAAATTAAAACCTCTTCCAAAGAAGAAGTAAACTCTTACAGGCAGAGATCATGTTTAATTTATCTCTGTATCTCCAATGCCTGAATCATACTCAGTGCAGCTTTCACATTGGTTCCGTGCCTGTTGAAATGCAGACTTAATTAAGAAAGGTAACAAAGAAACAAGATGACAAGGTTAGACAAAAGGCTGTAGGATCTTATGGCTTTGTAGTCAGACAAATGGAGTGAATTTCAATTTCCTAACTTTCTTGATGTGTGATTTGGGGCAAATTGCTTAATCTGTAGAAGTCTCAGTTTCCTCATCTGTCAAACTGGAATTATTATAGTATCTACTTTACACAACTGTAGTAAAGATTAAATATGAAATCCATTTAAAGTGCCTGGGATAAGATTAGTGCTTAATTAATTTCAGTCATTATTCTTTTTATTCTTGTTGTTTTCATGATTGTATCAGTGAGTTGAAAGCAGAGTCTATTAAGCAATATCAAAATGTTTAAAAATATTATGTGATACAACTGAGAAAATTTACAACCCTAAAAAAACTCACAAATCTTACAAAAGCATCATAATGCATTGGAAGATATTCTAAAAAAAATATGTTTACTCAACAGGCATTAAAATGAGCTATTCCAGCTTGTTGACCTCTATATCAGTTAGAATTTATTCAAGAAAACCACAGCCACATTAAGCATTTCAATTGATACGATTTAATCTAAGCAAGTTCTCATGTTTGTGTCAGAGGGCTGAACAGCAAAAGAAAGTACTGAATTAACCAGTGATGGTAACTGCAGGGAGTAGCTAACCTCCCTCAGGCTGGGGGAATAAAGGGCAGTGGTTGGAGTTAAAAAAACTAGGAGAAGGCAACTTAAAAAATCAAATGGAGAAGAGGCTGGAGGCAGGAAACTACAGCAGCTGCTGAGGTGAAGGGTATGTCTGGGGTGCTGAGATGATGTTGACAGGAACTGAAACAAAGTAAAGAAGTAGCCCTTTCTGCCCTCCTGCCTTCCAGTGTCCTGCTAGCCCCCTCTTGGCAGATACTTAGAGCAAGAGCGTTGGTAAGTAATGGCCTGAACCATAGAGACTTGAAGCCTAAAGATGGTAGTTTAATAACTGACTTAACCATACACCTGCTCGTCTTAATTTTATTTTATTTTTAACAGAGACAAGTCACCTACCTTTACTGTGCTCACCATGGTGAATTTTTTAAAGACTTTATTTATTCATTTTAGAGAAGGAGAGAGAAAGGGAGAGGGAGAACAAGAGAGAAGAAGAGGTGGAGAAGCATGAAGTATCAACTCCCATATGTGCTTTGACCAGGCAAGTCCAGGGTTTCGAACTGGCAACCTCAGCATTCCAGGTCGATGCTTTATCCACTGTACCACCACAGGTCAGGCTCACCGTGTTCAATTTTAATCCTGGCCTTTTCTCTCTCCTTAAACTGAAAAGGCACTTCCACACATTTCACCATGTTGTCACTCATAAGCATCCTGCAATAACAATATTATCTCTAGTGCATTGATCAAGAATCTGCAGCTCAGAGCAGCACAGCTAATAAGATGTACAAACAAATCCCCTGGAGACCTTGTTAACATGCCAATTCTGATTCAATTTTTCTGAGGTTGGATCTGAGAATTTGCGTTTCTAATGAACTCTCAATAACACTGAGGCTGCGGACCCAGGGACTACATTTTGGACATAATATACATTAAGAGGAGGATTCACAAATCACTCTCAAGTATTCTGATAACATGTACTTCGTGTTTCCCACAGCAAATCATAATACAATTCACTTATCTGTACATTCCACAACTTTTCGGTAAAATAATAATTTTCTAGTATTATTTTAAGCTTCTTCTATGAATTTACTAGGAGTAAAATTGAACATAAAAGTTTAAGTTGAGCATGTTCCTTACATATTATAGCTTATGATAATATATAACCTTATGTGATACACATAATAGGTATATAATACATATTATAATATTGGAGCTTGTGATATTATATATATGCAATTCTTAGGTTTTCCCTTTCATAGATAAAATGAGATTCAATGTAAAGATTCTTCTTGGGCAAGCATGAGATTTATAGATGCCACTCTCTTCTCTTCTAATATTTCCCTCTGGTTTTGACTCTCAGATTTGACCTATGCTTAGAGAAGAGAAAGTTACATCATTAAAATGCAGTTATGGTCTCAAAAGTGCCACTCTTCTATCTGTTCCAAAGTGCACTTTAGTGCTACAATTGCTGACTTTACCTACAAAAATACATTGTGCTCCTGCTAGCACTGCAGATTCTAAAGAGCAATGGGCTGGATACACCGAATTCCGTTCTGCATTAGAATTGTCAGCACAGTTCTGATGGCTGAATCTCTTCAACTTGACCAAAGGTACCTTGTTGGCTGGCTTTACTAGGAAGGAGATAGGGAGCCTGGTAGCTTAGGAAGACTAATTTTTGGATTGCAAACTCAGCTTCTTAAGGATGGATGGATGCTTCACCTTAGATACAAAGCCAATGTCATCATTTTCATTTGGACTTTTCAAAAGCCAGAAAATACACGTAAAAGCACATTTTAAGAAGAGATCAGTCACAATATTTGTTTATCACAACTTAGTGTAAATAAGTGAGTACGCCCTTTTTATGCACCATTTATTTAACTGTTACCTCTCTAAGAAGATCAGATAATTGGTGCATACTTTATCTTGTGGTTTAGAGCAGTGGTCCCCAACCTTTTTTGGGCCACGGACTGATTTAATGTCAGAAAATATTTTCACGCACCAGCCTTTAGGGTGGAATAGATAAACATATTACGTGACCGAGAAAGTGTCAAGAGTGAGTCTTAGACGGATGTAACAGAGGGATTCTAGTCATTTTAAAAAATAAAACATCATTCAGACTTAAATATAAATAAAACAGAAATAATATAAGTTATTTATTCTTTCTCTGTGGCCTGGTACCAAATGGCCCATGGACCGGTACCGGTTCACAGCCCGGGGATTGGGTACCACTGGTTTAGAGTGATGCAAAATATTATCAAGGTAATATATATTTTGTACATCTTTGCATAATAAGCAAAGAGGACTAAGCATTTTTATTTATTTTTTAAAAGATTTTACTTCTTTATTTTAGAGAGAGAAGAGAGATAGAGAGAAAAAGTAGAGAGAGAGAGATGGAAAGAGGGAGCAGGAAACATCAACTCCCATATGTGCCTTGACCAGGGAAGCCCAGGGTTTCGAACCAGTGACCTCAGCATTCCAGGTTGATGCTTTCTGTGCCACCATAGGACAAGGCATTTAAGCACTGATTTTAGCACAACAGTTTTATCAATATTCAATCATTCTCAGATTAATCCATTTTGAAGGCTGTCAAGATAATGCCAGGACACTTTATTGACCTTTATTCTAATTTTCAGATTTATATTTTCTAAATAATACTTAGATATCAAAGTTTTGTCTTCTAGTTCTGCTACTCTGTGCTCACTGCCAGACAGTGTTCTATTTCAGAGAAGAGGCCATGCCACATCCTCCTAATTTAAATCTGAAATCACCCTCTCACCCCATGTTACATATTAAGCAATCATCACACTATTCATTCCACTGTGCCTTTTGAATTCTTTCTAAAATGTTATTAATTTCTGTTTTATCTCTATTTGGAATGTATTTATTTTCTAAACATGTTTTCCTTATACTTTTTACTCTTCTTAAATTAACCTTTTTATTTTGATATAATTGTAGAATCACATGCAATTGTATAAAATAATACAGAAGGATCTCATGTACCTTTTACCAGATTCTACCAATAATTCTTGTAAAACTATAGTACAATATCACAAGGAAGAGTTGACATGGATGCAGTCAAGATAAAGAACATTTTCATCACCACAAAGATCCTTCCCATTGCCTTTTATAGCCATAATCATATCACTCCCCTTCTTCCTTGGTAAACGGTGACCACTGACTTGTTCTCCGTTTCTATAATATTGTCCTTTCAAGAATGTTATATAAATGAAATGATATAGTTTGTAACCTATGAGGATGGGATTTTTTGACTGATAATAATTTGGAGACTCACACAAGTTGTGTGTATCAGTTGATTGTTTCTATATATTATTGTGCTGCTAAGGATTACCGTTGCTCTGAATAACCACAGGTCATTGAATCTTTCACCCATTGAGAGACTTCTTTCCAGTTTGAGGTTATTATGAATAAAGCTACTATAAACATTTATTTATAGGTTTTGTTGCAAATTCAAGTTTTCATGTCTGGAATATATGTCTATGAGCATGATTGCTGGATCATATGGCAGTAAAGTGTCTGCTATGGAGAGAATTGAGTTCCCTCAAAATTTGTATGTTGAAGTACTAACCCCTAAAGTGACTACAATTGGGGATAAGACCTGTAAAGAAGTGATAAAAGTTAAGTTAGGTCATAAGGGTGGAACCCTAATCCTACCTGGCCGGTGCCGTTATAAGAAGAGGAGGAGGAGACATCAAGGCTCTCTCTTTACTCTGTGAGGACACAACGAGATGGCAGCTGTCTACAAATCAAGAAGAGAGCTCTCATCAGAAACTAAATTGGTCAGTTCCTTGTTCTGGACTCCCCAGCCTCCAGAACTATAAGAAACAAATTTCCACTGTTTAAGCTACTCACTCTGGTATTTGTTACGGCAGTTCAAGCGGACCAATAGGGTGGCCTGTACTATTTTACATTTATTCTTATCAGCAATGTATGAATATCCAGTTTCTTTGCATCCTTCCTAGCATTTGATTATGCTAATTTTTTTTTTTTTTTTTTTAGCCACTCAGATAGGTATGTAATAACATCAATTGTGGTTTTAATTTAGACTTCCCTAGCAAATGATGTTAAGAATCTAGGAGTGTGATCTGTGATATCTCTATCCCATCTGATGAACTGGTGAAATATGTGTCTGCATCATTTGTACATTTTCTGATTGGACTGTTTGATTTTTTACTCTTAATTCTTAGTTTTTAATATTTACTGTATTCTAGCTTTTTGTTAGATATGCTGTTTGCAAACATTTTCTATGCAGCTACAGGTTTTTGGTTTTTTTAAAACTCTTACAGTAATATTTTAAAATGCAAAGACATTTATTTCATTCCCCATCTCTCCCGAATCAAAAATCTGTTTTCTTTGTCTTCAGAGACTTCAATATAAGAACCTTTCCTTTGTAAATCTTCCCAACCACTCCATTTCCCCTGGTGGTGATACGTCTTTCTCTGTAGGCTCCCAGGCACTTCTATTGTAATTTACTTTCCTCTCGTGGCTGTCTCCACAAACTAGATGTATCAGACTATGAGACTCTTTGGGGTTCATGCTTGCCCTTATTCTTTCTTATGTTTTCCTATTATGAGTACAATAATTTCAACATAGCAGCCATGTTTATTAAATTAATTGAAAGATGAACGAATGGTATAGCTTCTCAAAATTTATTTATTTATTTATCTATTTATTTATTTGTTTGTTTTGAGAGAGAACTAGGGAGAGAAAGACAGGAATGTGGAGCTGCTCATGTATCTTCCCTCACCTGAGAAATAGACCCAGCAACCTCTAAGCTCCAGAAGGAAACTCCAACCAATCAACCTATCTAGCCAGGGCTTAATTTAAAATATTTTTTTTTAGACTCAAAGGGAGGAAGGGAGAGAGAGGAGAAGGGGAAGAGAAGCATTCTTTTGTTGTTCTAGTTAGCCATGCATTAATTGGTTGCTTCTTGTATGTGCCCTGACTGGGGATCAAATCCACAACCTTGTTGTTTCCAGAATGACACTCTTAACCACCTGAGCTAAGTGACCAGGGCCTCAAAATAATTTTAAGATACATAAAAACCTCTTCCAGAGGAGCCTCCTATGAAATTTCCAAACTGAGAAAGTTTCCTACGGCATACTCTCACGCTATCTCCAGTGTCCCTTAAACATTTCACAACATCATCATTATTCAATTTTCTTCCCTTACTACACAGCCAGAACCATATATTTGACTTTCTCTCTTGAGTTATGGGTGGAGATTGTTGGTCATAGATTATATGTTGAATGAAGTCAGAAACCATGTTGGTATTGGCTCATGGCTCACAGGTATTCCAGGACTTAGCACTGACCTCAAGTACATAGTAGATGTACAAAAGTATTTGTTGAATAAATAAATGAAAACAAGATAATAAGAACTCAACATATTATGAATGACTCTTGTAGTATATGTTATATAAAAAACCAACCAATTTTCCTCCCCCAAAATGTCATATTTGTCTCTTGACCTCAAAATTTATGAATTACACCGTTTTTCTAATTACAGTAACATAAGTTTTGTTACATAAATTTCTTTTTCTTGAACCACTTCAGAAACTGAGTGATGAACTTGTTTGCGAGTTACCTATATGTTTCTTTCCAAATGCCGTAAAGAACTTTATTGTGTCTCTGTAATAGTTTATGAGACAGAAAGGAATGGGAAGGGAAATAGCTTTTTCATGTAATAAGTGTTAGTAAACTGCACCTAAAGGGCTCTATCAGAGGCCAATCTGGATACATGACTTTACTTACTAGTCTCATAAATGTCCAAATCTATTCTTGTTCCCTTAGTAACTCAATAACACTTCATAAATGATTTCTCAGTACTCTACTTCCAAGTCTGAAATTCATATCTAAACCCTTTAAAGCCCTCATCAGTAAAGAAATCTTCTAGAAGAGTTATTTTAAGGATTGTAAGATTCCCAAATGAACACTCATCTTGCATAGTTAAATTTTTTAACCTCTTCTTTGTAAGCACTGCTAAGAGTGAAGCCAATGAGAAGAGCTGTAAGGCAAAAATATTTCTTTTTTACACATAGCTCCAAGGAGAGATAGTGGATAACAAAATGTTACTGAAGGAGCAAAAAAAGATCCCTCTGAAACAACAATGTCATAAAAATAGGGACAGATTCTTTCCCCCCAACCTAATCCTTTGACAGTCATTTCATTATATGACATTAAGGTCAGGCCTTGGTGTAGGACATCTGCTCTAGAGGTTATATTTTAAAAGTTCAATCTTATATACATAAAATGGGTAAAATACAAATGTCCTGATATGGCCATATCTCTATAAAGTAGATAGCCTAAGCCCTAAGGGGTTCCATTGAGTTGGAGCATATAAGTCATCTGTGAAGAAATAGTGGTGATGATATTTCCCCAAAGCAGCGTCCCCAAACTTTTTACACAGGGGGCCAGTTCACTGTCCCTCAGACCATTGGAGGGCCGGACTATAAAAAAGCTATGAACAAATCCCTATGTACACTGCACATATCTTATTTTAAAGTAAAAAAAACTAAAACGGGAACAAATACAATATTTGAAATAAAGAACAAGTAAATTTAAGTCAACAAACTGACCAGTATTTCAATGGGAACTATGGGCCTGCTTTTGGCTAATGAGATGGTCAATGTGCTTCTCTCACTGACCACCAATGAAAGAGGTGCCTCTTCTGGAACTGCGGCGGGGGCCAGATAAATGGCCTCAGGGGGCCGCATGCGGCCGGAGCCATAGTTTGAGGATCCCTGCCCCAAAGACTTTAGATAGATGTAACATTCTACACCTAATAAAAAATGTAGGAAAAAAAAGAGAAAGAAGAATTATTCTGAAATTTGTATTTCATGAGGGCTTATTTGCAAAAGAATTAATGAAGACTGTTAGCTAGAATTTAACAGAAACTATGAACATAGTTTGTATTATGTAATTGAGAATATGCAATTCGAAAGTAACAACTTATTCTCAGGTAAAAATTTTATACTGCTTATCTTTTTTTTTCAATTACAGTTTACATTGAGTATTGTTTTGTATTAGTTTTAAATATACAGCATAGTGATTAGATAATCATATATGATACTTTACAAAATAATTGTATTTTCCCCCTAATATTTCCAGTACCCACCTGGCACCATACATAGTTATTACAATATTATTGACTATATTCCTTATGCTGTACTTTAACATCCCTGTGGCTATTTTGTAACTACCAATTTGTCAATTTGCACTCCTTAATTGCTTCACCTTTTTCACCCCGCTTGCTAATACCCCACCCCTCTGGCAACAATCAGTCAGCTCTCTGTGTCTATAAGTCTATCTCTATTTTGTTTGTTTATTTTGTACTTTGGGTTCCACAAGTAAGTGAAATCATATAATGTTTGTCTTTCCCTGACTTACTTATTTCACTTAACACATGCTATCACAAATGGTAAGATTTCATTCTTTTTAACAGCCAAGTACTATTTCATGGTATAAATGTACCACAGCTTTTTTATCCACTCATCTATTGATGGGCATTTGGGTTGCTTTCATATCTTGGCTATTTGAAATCGCACTGGAGTGAATATCGGGGTGCATAAACAATATTCTTTCAAACTAATGCTTTGGGTTTCTTTGGATATATATTCAGAAATGAAGTTGGGAGGTGCCGTTTATCTCTTTATACTAAGTGGAATTACAACTGCATCTACTTGAAAGTTTTAACTGTGACTAAAAAGGCCCTAAAAATATAACAAAATATTCTTTATATCCTTCATGTTATAATGTGGCCTTGTCTACTTATGGATATCTGCTCATTTGAAGATAACTGTCTTTCTGCAAATAAGTCCACTGAATATTCATAATCGGCTTACCATATATTCATTGTGCATTACTATTTTGAGAATGTGGCTTAGATCAAGTCAGAAACAATGAGGTACACATATTATTCTTAAGCCTCCGATACAGGTGTTGGCACTAGACCAGTCTCCTCAAGACCAAGAGCCCTGCCCTACTCATTAATGGAATCCCTGGCATCTGACTTAGAACCAGTCAAAAAAGTTTATGCTTAATGAAAGTGATCTATTTTGTTTAACCAAATTGTCATGTATGGCTCACTGAATTGGCCATGGGTTCACATGGCCATCTACAAAATTAACGAAGCTTATGTAATACACCACACTATCTTTCTACTCAATTTATAAAAAATGCCTTGTCTCTACTTTCTTTTCTGTGTTTCTGGAGAAGGTTCTCTGTCTCATTTGGTAAATCATCACAGTGGTCAACAAATATATTATCCTTGCCTACTTTTAGTATTTCATTTGAGTCTTCAAAACAGATTATCTGTGTGATCAAGGTTGATATATTTAAATACCTGTAACTCATCCTATATGTATAAACCAGTAATCACTGTGTAGCTCGTCCATTTGGATACCGTTCCATCTAGTCCTCACACCAAGAACAATGTAGCAGTTTTAAGTCAAGTAACAGGCATTAACTAGGAAAAATGCTTAAAATTTTCCCATCAGTCATAAAAGATACTAAAACTACATTTCTCCCCCTCTTTCTACAATTTCTCTAGTCTAAATCATAAATTCTTTCAGATTATATAAAATGTTTGATTTTCTGTTTTATTTTTATTATTACTATGTAAAGGCCTTCACCTCTTATTCAGCTTCCTCTTGATTTCTAAATGTTTGGACGATCACGATGAAGCACAGTCTCTAATGTAGAAACTATTTATGGAGGCAAATCCTTCTGACTTACTTAGCCCTGCAAAAATGAACCAGAAAGGCCACCATCCATGCTGCCTAATACTCTCAGTCATTGTTTTAGATGTACTACTTCGAACAAAAATGCCATTTATTGCCTAAGACAGCGTTTATGTACAGCCCAAAAGGAGACACTGAGCCTTCCAAATTAACCAAATCTGTGAGCCACCAATATAAAAAGTTATTTAATAATTAATCCTTATCACAGCAAAAGACTGGTTCTGCAAAAGAAAACAAGGAACAGGTGTTCTAACAATGTCCATTCAATGAAACTCATTCTTACTGAACTTTCTAATATTTATCCTCTTCTTTCAGAAACTGACCATTCCAATCAACCAGACATAAAAGGAACATGAGTTTCCCTTTCACAGAAAAGGACCAGTTTGTTTTGACGGATTTTAACCAACCACTACAGGAAAACCCTTGTGTGGAGGTACAAGTGGCTTAGCACTCAAACGGAGCACTAAAATTTAACCTTGCTGTTTTACTTATGTCTAATTTATGCAAAGTATCACTTCAGGGAGATACTTAACTAGAGGAGCACAGGGTTCCTTCAGGGAAGACTCTCAGAAGACTCCATCAAAGTATAACCATCAAAGTGCAGCCTCCCCCCATCAAAGTAGAACCACTTATTTGTCTAGATTATTAAGAAATACAGAAAATTCAGCTGATAGTCTGTCCAGAATTATACAACATTCATTTCTCAGCTCCTTCTCTCTAAACAGGATCCCGGTTGGACTCCTGCTAAATGTGGCTAACAAGCACTTACTTAATTAAGTCCTAGACAGTGATTCATGTTTCTAGCATACATAGGTTCTTTTTTTTGTTTTGTTTTGGGTTTTGTTGTTTTTTTTTGTTTGTTTGTGTTTTTTTCTGACAGAGAGTCAGAGAGAGGGATAGACAGGGACAGACAGACAGGAACAGAGATATGAGAAGCATCAATCATTAGTTTTTCGTTGTGTGTTGCAACACCTTAGTTGTTCATTGATTGCTTTCTCATATGTGCCTTGACCGCGGGCCTTCAGCAGACCAAGTAACCCCTTGCCTGAGCCAGCGACCTTGGGCTCAAGCTGGTGAGCTTTTGCTCAAACCAGATGAGCCCGCGCTCAAGCTGGCCACCTCAGGGTTTCGAACCTGGGTCTTCTGCATCCCAGTTCGATACTCTATCCACTGCACCACCACCTGGTCAGGTCATAGAGTCTTTATTTATCTGACTTTATATGAGAGAAGCTCTATATTTCCTACTGAGTCTGGTCCCTTACTGGGCATCGAGAGAGCCTTCCGTCTAGATGTAGTGGTATTAATGTATTACCTTCAAGTTTATTTTGACAATGTTTATTTTATTGATTTCAGAGAGAGAAAAGTAGAGAACAGGAGAGAGACAGGAACATCTGTTTTTGTATGTGCCCTGACCAGGGATTGAACCAGCAACCTCTGCACTTAGGGACGATGCTCTAACCAATCGAGCTCTCTGGCCAGGGCTTGAAGTCTATTTTAAAAGAGGACAGAGCAAATAGGTGGATTAGCTCTGACATGTGTATGCATAAATTATATGCAAAATCCAAATTTATTTAGTTTATTATGAAAACACAGTCTGATTTTTTTGTGTGTGGTGACAGAATACAAATTGGCAATAAACATTTTTCTGTCTACAGATAAAGAGCAATGATTTTGGCTTGTTTTGTTTTTACCTTTCTTTAAACTATTAACGTATGCTTACATTAATGTTTAAAAAGTACAGAAAGCAAAGAAATGTTGAAAAGAAACCTGATTTTATAATCACACTACACAAGCTAATCACATTTGTTGCATTACATGTTATCATATGTTCATGTTATATAAACAACATTTTGTCCTGTGTTTTTCATTTATATTTTTACTATTCCCCTTGTTACTAAAAGTTCTTTATAAATATCTCTTTAAGTGCATATTATTTTCTAATTCAGAACTATTTTAATATTTTAAAGTTTTGAATAATACTGTTAATTATAAATTGTATTAACTTAAAAAAATCAGTGTTTCACATTTTAGATCACACTATTACCATACAAATATATCAAAAACTATAAAATCTATAGCATATGTACTAGTTGTGTTTACTTATGGAGATGATAGAGGAAAGATAAAAAGAGTTAGAAGTTGGGGATTCTCCGACTGAGCGGATTCTTTCAGTTTTCTTCAACAGTTCTAAATTCAATTGAAATGTTAAAGGCGAACAGATAAAATAATTTATTTTTTACTCTGATGAGTTTTTATTAGAAAGGCTGAAAAGTCAAGAACTCCCTGCAAAGTAATATCACCGTTTTATTTGTTAAATGACTTTCATTCTAGGGTAGGACTTTCTTTTGCAGATTTTATCAAAGTATTATTAGGCATTTTGCAGCCTACTTGTTTGCCTCGGTCCTTTCTTCAAACTTAAATTCGCATATCCACACACAAGTAGTCATTTTCAATGATCTCTATTTAGTGCTGAGGCATGAGTCAGATCCACACTCACGGACAGGGACGACACCCTCCCCCCTCTTTGTCACGCTAGCATTCTCTGAAATTGAAGGCGGTCAACAGAAAGGAAGGAGAATTGGTACCGAGAATCTGCCCCCATTGTCTTGTGCAGGAGAATCTCACTTGTCTTATTGTCTTATTTCCTTTGATTGTATGTCTGTTGGGGAAGACAGGGGTGTCTTTTCTTTTTTTTTTTTTTCTAGTTTGCAGTGAGGTGGTGTAGAGACAGCCATGTTTACATGAAGGTCACGATGTGCAATCTCAATTCTAAATTCAAAATACAACAAAATAAAAAAGGAAGAAAGGAAAAACCAGGCTGCTTATGTGTCCAGGACTGAAGGAAGAAGAAAGTGCAGGGGAGGATATGGGTGGGTGGAGGAGAAGGAAGCCAGAGGAAGTTGTGCAGTCTCAGGGTAAGTGACTCGAGGCAGGTTCCCTTACTGTTCCTCAGGACTTCGGTGTCAACAAGAACAGATCTCAGACAATCTATAGGATTTTTCTATATCACAACTCCTAGATCGAATCAGAACTGAGAAAGGTCATCCGGCGACAAGAGAGGAATTTAGATGGGTTAAAAAAGAAAAAGAAGAAGAAGAAAGATGTAAGTTGACTAACTATAGCAGAAACCTGAACACATCACTATAAAATAGAATTCGAGCCATATTACAAAAATTTGACATCGTGAAAATGCACATAAGGGAATAACAATTTAATTGGGCTGCTCCCAACAAAATCTTTTATGACTGTACCGGTGCATCACAAAAGTAGTAACATCATGACTATTTAGACACAAACTACCACCTATACAAGGCAGACTGAGAACAACAGAAAACATTTCACCCCAGTAATGATGAAACAGCAAAGCGATCTTGCAAACAGTAGCTGTTTTTCTCTTCACAAATCCATTTGTTTTTCCTGCGTTGGAAATAATATTGTATATAGAATTTAAAGGGTGAAGTTTGAGGGGGTAGGGCTTGCAGACTCAACTCTCCCACAACTGCATCATCACTTTTCTCCAAGGCAAAGCACACAATGCTGTGTTAAACTCTTTCAGTATTGCAGATAATTGAATGCAAAGAGACAGAAAAACCCTGAGGTCAGTTTTATGGTGCAGGGATTGTGCCTTGAAATTGAAGGAGGCAATGATTCAGACTACTTCATTTTATCTTTTCCACCTTGGTCTGTTGTTTAACCATTCTGCATCTCAGTTTGAAAATCAATACCATTGATAAAACATGAAAAGGTTTTTCTTTAAAGTTGTTATTAGAGTACCATATTCTTAAAGAAAAGTGTACATAGTCATCTGTATAACAATACATATTTACAAACTGAAAACATCTCTGTGAGCAATAAAGACATTGACCATTACCAAGACCCCAGAAGTAGCCTTTTCAATCATTCCCTTGTCCAAGAGAAATGTTTTACTCACTTCTTACAGGATATTAGTTTTTATTGTAATTGAACTTTATATAAATTGATTTATACATTATGTGCTATTTTTTACTTGGCTTCTTTGGCTAAAGTTATTTTTGTCAAATTTCCCCATATTGCTCAATCGTGACAGTATTTTAATGAGAACTTTTGTGGAAATAGGGTGGTGCTTTATATAGAAAAAAGCAGAGTGAATATTTCTTGGTATTGTTACAGGCATTAAGTAGTAATAGAAGATAATTGTTCAAAGTGAGGAGAGCTGCTGTATTCAGGACTACTCTGACAACATATGTAGTATGACTTCTACTTACTATGTTCTAAGAGCCCAAGTTACCCACTGAGAATAGATTTTGAGAATGATGTCTGTGTCTCCTCACATAGGTAAATGCGAGTGGGACAGCTTTTTGCATCCAAACAAAGGCTCAGTCTACACCACAGGAACACTGACATTTAAAGATATAGTACGCATTTATCACAATTGTCGCTTGCCATTAATTTACATTCCCTTTATGCATATGTTCAAAAAATAATTAGGATTTTATGCTGTGGTAAATATGCTTGTTCATCCATTAGTGCAAAGCAAAAGATTAATTGCATTACAATGGGAATCAAGACTACAACACTCCGAGCCACAACGATAACAGTGACAGCTGGGTTGCCCACAGTACTTTGCTCTGATAAGCTTCAAAAACAAGTGTAGATGGGAAAATAATTAAATCACCGACAAGACGGCACCGGATTTGTTTTCCCTCCTCTTGCATTCCACTCACAGTCACCGAACAAAAAGATTCTCACTGCAAATTAGAAAAGGTTCTTTATTATTTTTTCTATCTCCAAATGCACTAGTTAGCATTAGTTATGAGCCTGATTGCTCCTTACTGATCATCAGATCTCACTTTTATTTAACCTCCTATCATTCATCCCAACAAGCAGAAGAAGAGAGAGTGGTTGACATGACCCAGCCTCTGACCAGTGGGTACTGAGAACCCTCCTGATGAAGCCAGCTCTATGGGCCTGCATCCACAGTCGTCACACACAGGCTGTTTCACGCTTCAATAGCAATACAGTCGTCTCTCACCATATTGTGCTTCGCTTTTTGCGGTCTCATTGTATCATCAAGTTTTAAATTGGATATATCTAATTTTGTACAGCGGATTTTTCACATCACGGGATTTTGCAGTATGTAGGTCTTTTTTATATGTTTATTACTTTAATTATTTTTGCAGTAAAATAAGCAAAATAAGTGTGGGAAAGGTTTATAAGAGTGTGAGGAGGGTTTATAAAGCCTTAAAACATATATAAATAATAAAATATAAGTCACTACTTTGCCGATTTTCGCCTATCGTGGGGGGTTCTGGAACCTAACCCCCGCAATAGAAGAAGGACCACTGTATCCTGAAATTCTTAATGATTTTTTTTAACAAGAGGCCCCACAATTTAATTTTGCACTGGACCACATAAATTGTGTACACAGTCCTGCCAATAGATGTAAAGTACAGTCATGTAATAATATAATTGTGTGTGTCTGTGTGTACACACTCAAAATATATATCATAGAATACATCCACACACATACTCACTGCAGAATCTCCCCCTAAAGAAAACAAAACATCAAGCGAGCTTTCGTTTCCCCCTCTTTTTTCCCTTGGTCAATTAAAATAAGGAGTGGTTCTATTGAGTGGTGCAGGGCATCTGTTTGTTTTTTTTTTTGTTTTTTTTTTTGAGGAAACATCTGTGAAGGAAGAAAAGTGCTATCCTTATACTCCAATTGCCTTTCTCCTGGCTATGGATATTTTTCTATGGTTTAAAATATACTGATCATTGTTTCAGTGACAATGGAAGTTAATGTTTTTAACCTTGGGCAGGAGTTTATATCATTCAAGAGAACATCTGTGCAATGATTTGAGTGATGATCTAGCCTACAGACCATGCTGCACCCCCTGAAAGAAAAGAAAAAGAAACGGTTACAGAAGAGCTCAATTCAAAACTTCGTTCCTCGATGCCTAATCAAGGTGGCAACAAAAGACAGAGAATTACTCCCAGCTCTGACAGTCCCACAAAAGAAGTAACTAACAGATGGTCATGATTGGATCCAGAGTGTTTGGATGATCAGCTTTGATGAATCATTTATCATGGAAGCTCCTCTTGTGGGCGGCAGTGACTTCCTTAGAGTCGCCTAAAAACCTGGCCCATGCAGGAACTGCTTGTTGACATAATGTTACTACTCAGAGAGTTGCCCCAGCTTATCCTTCTTCATAATTCTATTTTTCAAGGCCCTTGGATTTGTTACAAGTTATTCATCACAATCTTTCTTCTTCAAGTCTGAGAATAAGAGAGGAACGTTTGTTATTGATAGGGGCTGAGGGCTTCAGAACTAGGTCAAGTAAAACAACGAAACTAGACAGCCTGCTAAAAGCGAAGGGAGATGCAAATGAACTACTGTAGAACGGGGTATGTTTTAGCCCTGGCAGCAGCTGCTGAATAATTAGGGCCCAAAGGCCTGCATAAAGGTTATAAGTCTTGTTACTGTGGCTAACCAAATCTGCTTGAGTAATTTTCCTCTCACTATTGCAATTATGGAGTTCTAACTCTCACTAGGTAGCTGATTTTGTGGTGTGTCAACATGTCGGAGGAAAGGAGCTTCCAGGGCTCCCCTCTGGACCACTTTATTTTTACTTAAAAAAAAAAAAATTAAATAACCATGTGTTTCACGCTTCACAGAACAAACTTGTTCTTTACTATTAAGTTCATTATGAACTTGGACCGCTTTAGAGCAATGATCATAAATCCTCACTAAAAGGAAAATGGTTCTTAAGAGAAGCAGAGTTAGGGGTGGGTGGAGGGAAAGGTGGAATAGGCAAGCATCTGAGAAGCAGGGGTTCTGCAAAATTGGATTGCAATACCATACAATATAATACATGGTATAATGTGATGTGATGTGTTACAATATATGGTATTTTGATGTCATATAATAGACATTTGATGTTTTTAATTATTATTACAGATAAGAATTCATCCTAGATTTTGCTAGAAAATGTGATACTACTAAGATTTGCTCTTCCTATGAGGAAGTGTCCCCTGTCAGAGTCGTGAGACCATGGTTCTTACATCTTTTACCTTTTCCTGCATAACCTTGTGCATTCACCCTTTGTCTCACTGGTCCCATCATCAAGTTTGTCTCTTCTTTTCCTGACACAGTCTCTGGTATTAAGATTGACAGAAGGGTCAATAGTGTGAGAGAAGAAATGGGCTTAATTTCTGGGGGTAACATTTCAGTTCGATGAATTGGATAATATAAATAATTTATTTGAACTACGGTTTTCTTATTTTGAAATAAGAAATTATTACTTTTAAAGGTTTTTTAAAAACATCAAATATAATATTTTATGGAAAAGTGCTTTTTTAAACTTAAATTATATTTGTCTATTCTATCTATCTATCTATCTATCTATCTATCTATCTATCTATCTACCTACCTAGTTCTCTCAATGTGGATAAGTCTTGCTGGGGGTGAGGATGACGGAGATGAAGAGACCCGACTTCAGGGACCAGGTTCAGTGACGCAGGTCCACTTTATTCAGTAAGTAAACTAGCTTATATACATGGGTTCAGCCAATAGGATGTTATACTAGGACAAATGGCCAGAAAAGGTCAGGAGGTTGCCTGGCTAGTGCTGAGTCATTTCCGTATAGTGGGCAAGCTCCCTCCGGGTTGTGCGGGGAGGGTTTATCCTTGCTGGAGTGTTCTCACAGCATAGCATCAGCCACAGCTGCCAGGTAAATGCTCTGTGCTCTACCTACATCTCAATATATCTTCCATCTACCTATCTACCCATTTACTTCTGTCTTTCAGGTGAAGACAACCATGCTGACAGAGCTTAAACATTTCAATTCACTTTTCAATTCACTTCAGATAAAATGAGATCTATTTTAACAACACATACTTGATATAATTTCAGAGTACTTTTGACATTTAGTTAATAATGGGAAAAAATTGTTAAAACTATAGTTTTAATGTGGCCAAAGAAGATACTCTATTCACAGATGAACATATAATGAACCCAGGAATTGGTACTGTGTTGGCACTTACATCACTGAAGGGCTCTAGTAAATAGAAGGGTATTTGCACCTCCACAGGCTATACTATATATATTCCAGACCAATAATCCTGAGTCAGCAAAGTCTGCTTTATTACAGGCAGGAGAAAGCATTTTTAATAAATATTTTTAGATATAGATATTTTCATAGACATGTTAATTTATATATTTATCAATCATTTTTCCTAACTAAATACAGTCTAAATATTTTTTTTTCAGTATATAAGTGCCTCCTACATATTAGTTTTTATAGTTGGTGAGGCTTAACTCATTTTATGTTGATTAATAAAGTGTATTTTTATTGGAAAGAGACCTGGTCCAGGATTATGTTAAATTCTGAGTAATTACGACCTGGAACATTGAGGTCACCGGTTCAAAACCCGGGGCTTGCCTGGTCAAGGCACATATGGGAGTTGATGCTTCCTGCTCCTCCTCCTTTCTCTCTCTCTCTCTCTCTCTCTCTCTCTCAATCTCTCTCTCTCTCCTCTCTGAAATGAATAAATTAAAAAAATTATGAGTAATTATAGGTAGGAAATGGGCAGTCATCTCTGAGAAGGGAGGATGTTGAGAAGTCAAGAGATAGAATCAGTGTCAATAACAATTTACAATTTTGAATTCATCAACTCCTTTACTTGTGACCTAACATAAAAGGATAATGGTAATACTCTTTGAGGTGGATAATTAATATTTTTGAAGTCTTATGCAAAGTGTGCATTTTAAAAGTCTAAAATTACTTTCAATCTGAAACAGTGTACATGCACAAATACAAATGCTGGATAGAGTCTCTAATCCCTATCCCTTCCAATGCTCCCAGTGACCTGAATGATACCATTCAGTTCTTATTATATAGAATTTCAGATTCTGACCATTATAAGCCAAAATAAAATTTAGATGATAAAGGTGTCCATCCCATGGAGTGCTCACATGCGTACTACATTGTAAGATGGGAAAACAGAAAGGAAGTGGTCTTATGTCTTTATAGGTGAGTTTGTCTGTGATTAAGCCAGACTGGCTGAAAGAGTTCCACTCAGAGTAGGACAAGTCAAATACTTGTATCAGATGACTCTCCACCTAACTTCTACTTGATCTAATATAGTACTGGGTTCTTGCCTCAACTATTTTGATAACCCAAAAGAGTATAAAAGCCATACACAAAGTTGGAGAGGAACTCATACATTAGTGATAGACAAATATGAACTCTAACCACTGTGTTGAGTCTGCTAACACATAAGTGATAGTGTCTGACTCTGTGGCTATAGCAAGCTCTTAATAAATAGCCTTTGCTTTTCTCATTCAACTGATCTTTATTTCCACACTCACCTTTCTAATGTAGTAAAAAACATATTCAAACTTCTACCTTTATTTCTAATAGGTTACCCCTAAATTCATATACATGTGTATACAGGCTGAAGTTTGAAATACCAGTTTTTATTATATATTCAAGTTTGTTCCTTAAGATTTGGTTGAGTCTGGATAACAAATACATACATTTGCACCTAACTATTACTACTTTGTATTCCTCATGGGCTCAGTTCTAAGCTCTTTTATTTTTCCTTCTTATGTTTGCTTCCTTCAGTAACATACCTGTATAAGAAATCATTTTTTAACTTATATGTCTTGTCCAGATCTTTCATTTTAGCTTTAGACCTTATAGCCTACTACCTCTTGGGTTTCCTAAAGACACCATCAACTAAACATGGGTAGAAGATCTTTCTTCACAAACCTAGTAATCTTCCAATGTTTCCAATGACAGTGAATGGCCCCACCATTCACCTAGTTGAGCAAGCTAGAACCCTAGGTGTTATCACTGATAACTTCTTTCCTTAACCTCTGTTTCATGTCTAATCATCTATCCTTTTCAATTTTATTTTTGAAATATCTATCAGTACTCTGAAAATTAGAAACTATTTCTCTGTTCCATTGACCTTTTCATCCTAGTCTGAGCTGCCTTCTTCATCTCGTATCTGGTCTTCTGCATTAGAACCTGGATTAGTTTCCTAAAGCAGCTATCACAAAGTATCAAAAACTGGGTAGCATAAAACTAATGAAATGTATTGTCTCATCATCCTGGAGGCTGGGAGTCTGATATTTGGTGTAATCTGATATTTGGACCATGCTATAGGGGAGAATGCTTCCATACTGTTCTGGATTCTAGTGTTTCTGGATAATCCTCGGCATTTCTTGGCTTGCAGATGCATCATTCCAGTCAAATGGCTGTCTTCTCCTTGTGCCTTCACATTATATTATCTCTATACATGCCTGTGCCTTTGTCCAAACTTCTCTGTTTTATAATACAATATGATAACACAATGACCTCACTTGAACTTGATTACTCCCATCAAGCCTTACTTCCCAGTAAGGTCGCATTCTGTGATGCACATTCTGGAGGTTAGGACTCCAAAATATCTTTTGGGGGAGATACAATTCAACTCATGACCAGGATCAAAACTGGTCTACTTGATTCTCTCTGGTTGCACAGGTATTTATTTCCTCCTCAATAACCAGAGTAAAATTTCTAATATTTAATATGATCAATTTCTTTCTGTGCTTAAAATCTTTGCATTCTATTTTACTAGGCTTAGGCAAAAGCTGAACTCCGTTAATATGGCCCTGAAGGAACTCTTTGGACTGGTCCAGCATACCTCCAGGATTATGCCCTGCTCCCGATCAGCTCTGTTTAAATCCAAATTTTATATTTTCTCCTCTTCCTGTCTTTCCTATTCCTTCTTGCCCCAGAACTCTTTCCTTTACTCTTTCTTTCTTTCTGGAATGCTCTTTCCTTTCTTCTTTTACCTACTTCACTCATATTCATCCTCAGAATATTTTTTTTAGAAAATCCTTCCCCAGAAGTATTTTTCTTCTGCTTCCCCAGAATTAAAATTTTGTATCTATGCTAAAAATGTGATTTATATTTATCCCTTTAATTAGAATCTGAGTTTTATTGAGGGCTTAATTATGGCAGGCATAGTTTATCAATCTCCAGTTGCTAGTATAATAACTGGCACATCATGGATGTCCTATATATTTTTTTTTGAAAAAAGAATAAATGGTTAAACAAATCATATGTATATGCTCATCATCTCAGACTTTCTCTAGTGATAGACTAGCTGATTTTCTCAGTCTTTCATGAGATAAGAAACTACACCTAGGTCACCATGAGCCAATAGTCAATAATTTTCTGACTAGTGCCAGTTCATGGACTATATGTAGGGTAGACCTGATCTGTTATGTCTTCCCCAGATTAGTGATTTTTGTTATTCTAAAAATTTGGAACTAAACTGATCTTTTTTCAGGAAAAGAAACTTATATAATTGATTTTTAATTATTCAAACATGTACAGTAAAGTGTTGCCATTTAACTCATTCACGCTTCCAGAAAACTGTAACCTGATCACAGGTCAGTCAGTGCTCAACCAAGGGTAACTGCTGGTTGCTCATTCTCTTTCCACTCCCTTCAGGGCTTTTTAAAGGGGGAGCACCCAACTCTAAAGGAAGCCCAGAATTGCTATCTGTCACTTTGATCAACTTAGCCAGCTAATATTTGTCTGGTCCACTACCATGAGTCAGAGTGATTACATAGGTGAGCTCTCTCCATCTGCATGTGGTGGTGATATATGTTTCCCAGGTTGTCAAAGGTACTGACTGTTAACCTAAGAGTAATCTCATTTCTTCCAGAAAGAAATGGAAAATCTAACTGGATATATACACCAAACTCTAAACAGGAAAGCCTTTATCAGCCAAGACTATACAGCACAGTATTTCAAACTCTGCGTCTTAGGAATAGCCATATACACGTATCTACAAACTTTGGTGGGGTTTTTTTTGTCATGATTTATATGAATTCAGAGAAAGTTTACCAGCTAGTTGAGTAGGTGTTCTATCTTTGTCTTCTGCAGTCCTGGCAAAGCTTCTGACAAAATTTTTTTTATCTTGTGGAGGCCTATTCATTTGAAATAGACTAGAATGGTCTGTCTGGCACAAAATTACTTTTTTTTTTACAGCAGGTGGTATATTATCTAGGACATTTATAGTGATAATTATTGAATAAATTTCCAAACACCAAGAAGGTAAAAGGAGCCTGACCTGTGTTGGCGCAGTGGATAAAGCGTTGACCTGGAAATGCTGAGGTCGCTGGTTCAAAACCCTGGGCTTGTACGGTCAAGGCACATATGGGAGTTGAAGCTTCCTGCTCCTCCCCCCCTTCTGTCTGTCTGTCTCTCTCTCTCTCAATCTCTCTCTCTCTCCTCTAAAATGAATAAATAAATAATAATAAAAAAAACGTTCAAAAAAAAAAAGAAGATAAAAGGAAAGATTTTTTTGTCTAAACCAAAGATCTTTAAATCTTGAACTAAACTAAGATTTCTTCCCAGAAGATCTGGCTGTCACATCAATCATTGCTTTCACTAATAAGTATTCATTACATCCTTGTGCTATGAACTCTACTGAATGAGATGTGGCACATTAGCCAGGATCCTGAAAGGAAAGAGATGACTTATTCTTCCATAGACTGCCATAGTGGTCCTGTATTTTAGAGGACCCTGTTGTTTCCAGCAACATTCTTCCCCATAGGACAAAATGTCTATGGTCTAAGAAGTCATGTCCTTGAGGAGCCATGTTCTTTTTTCTAGACCAGTGGTCGGCAAACACATTAGTCAAATATCAACAGTACAATGATTAAAATTTCTTTTGACAGCCAAGTTTTTTTAACGTAAACTATATAGGTAGGTACATTCCTTATCAAGGTAGCGCCCACACATGGTATTTTGTGGAAGAGCCGCACTGAAGGGGTCAAAGAGCCGCATGTGACTCGCAAGCCGCAGTTTGCCAACCAGGGTTCTAGACCATGCTTTAGGTGTGTGGTGCTGTTAGTATTTCCTGCCTAAATGGTCTGTATACACTTGGAAGTTCTGTGAGGACCCCTTCAAAAAGATCAACATGCTAAAGGCAAACCACATAACCAGTAAGCAAACCCATAAGTTTCATGGGTGGCCAAAGTTTGATGGTTGTGTGTCTGCAGATGGATCTTAAATATATAGGTTGGGGTGTCTACTCATGTGTGCAAGAGGTCCCTCAAAGTGCAAGGGAGGATCTATGTGAGAGAGACAAGCCAAAGTGCTGTAATGTTCTAGCATGAAACCCTAAGGAATTCAGTCATCTTGTATTCAAACATGGTCTTCCAGGTCATTTGTAATAAAACATTTGTCAGGGTAGACTGGAATATTCTCTATTAAGTTTGGTAAAGTGATTTAAATCTCATACATATTTAATGTATACCATAGTTTGACATATGAAATATAACATGTGTGTCTAGATATCCCCTATCTCTCCTCACATATGTTAGGGAAGATCTGCAGAGGGCTCACGTAAAGGAATGGGTAAAGAGAATTTAATGAACTAATGTTTACAGATGTGTTAAAAGGATTATGAGGAATCAGATGCTAGCAACAGCAGGAATCCACTACCATTTTTAGGCCTTAGGTCAAAGAAGCAATTTGTTAATGGAACCTGGAGACAAAGAGGCCAAGGAAAAGACTTTCCTCCAGAAGTTGCAGTTTTTAATAAGAGAAATGTAGTCACTGACAGCCACAGCGAAGCAGAGACAGACAGGTAAATAGCTACCACTTCCTTCTCCCTTCTTCTGCCTTTCATCTTATGGTGGTTCTTTCTTTGGGTGAAACCCAATCAGAAGCCAGGTGAAAAGAAAGACTGGTTGATAAAATCTGTAGAGTACAGCCTCCCAGCTTACAGTGCAGGATGGAGAAGGGGAGAGAGAAGAAAGAGGCAAAGAAAGAGGATTCAGTAGAACTGGGGCCAGAGCTCAGATCTAAATTATTTTCCTTTATAATTAAGGGCCCTTGAGTAAGCTCTTTATTAATCTGAAGTTTTTATTTCCTCCTCTGTAAAATGGATCTTTTAATAACATATCCATTGTGAAGATGTAAGGATTAAATATTAATATTTGTAAAGCATTTAGCACAGCATCAAGTAAATGGTAGATGCTTAACAAACATTAGCTTATAGTATACTATGTGCCCATGAATGTCTACAAGATAAAATCAGTGCTCTTAGTACTTCCAATCACAGGTCCTATTATTTTTTTGTTCATCAAAGAAACAGTTCTGTGTGCCTGCTATGTATATATCAGCTACTGTGCTGGACTATGAGGTACAGAAATAAACAAAACAGGTGAAAATCCTTGCTGTCTTGGGTAAATAAGAAAAAAAAATTCCTGCTTTAATGTACAAGTAAGCAGGTGGTTTCTACATAGGAAATTATGCACTTAGAATGCAATGTCTAAGGGCTCTGGAATCAGACTTTTCAAGACTAATCTTAGATTATTTTCTTATTAGAGTTTTTTTTCTTTTAACTTTGAGTAACATTTCAGTTATCAGCAAAACTTAACAATCATTTTATTACACTCACAGATTCTGTGGCCATGGACTTAGAAAGTACATAATGATAATTTATTTTTACTCCATATGCTGGAATTCCATCTAAGAAAACTCAGAGGCTCGAAGTGAGGATGGCTCAGGGCTGGAATCAGCAGAAGGCGTCTTTATTCACATGTCTAGCAATAGATGCTGACTGAGAATTCACATGGCCGTTGGCCGGAACCCAATAGGCAGGCCCTGTACCCTAGGCTTTCTCATGGCATGGAAGATGCAGATCTTAATTTATACGGCTCCTGAGAGGTCCTAAATGAGCATCTCAGAGAACCAGGTGAAAGTCATAGATACAGCTCCCAATCTAGCCTTAGAAGGCAGAGAAAGTCTTGCCTTCTGTAGTCACAAATCCACCCAGATTCAAGGATAGGAGGCACAGACCACATCTCTTAGAAGTATCAAAATCACATTATAAGAGAACACATAAACACCACCTCAGGTATTTTATGGAAAGTACTGCCATACTTGATTATTTTATAATTCTATTTTTTTTTATCTATAACACAAAAAATTAGTTTAAAACCTGTCTTGTCTGGGCAGGATGTATTTGCAAAGCAAGTGAATAAAGGAAGCATTGCTTCACTTATTCATTGAATGTATTTTTCATGGCTTATTTATACATACTAAGAAACACTAACTGATATTCATAGGTCAGAATTTATGCTTATATTTCCAAATCTGCATTTACTCATTCAAAAAAAAAACCTCTGCACTCTAATTTTAACATATGGCAGTACTATATCCTATAATATATAAAGTATATAACCATTCTCTAAGTAATAACCTCCTGGAAATAGGAATATATTCCAGAAATATACCATTTGTTTGTAGTTATTGTATATAAATAAGTCAATATACTTCAATTATCCCAGAACTTTTCACAAAACAATTCTTTTTTACTTTTCACTAACATTCTGAGTATCTGCTTTAATTCAGGTACAAATTAAATGTAAAAGTACAAAGTTTATGTACAATAACTCAAATAGAAGGTTGACAAAATAACCTTGTGACAACTATCAAAATGCAATAATAAATGTATTAAGAGGTAGCTGGAAAGGGGATTCTGGATTTGCTTGGAGTGGTACAAATGATAAATACTCTAAAGGATTATAGACCTAACTTAGATTTGAAGATCGATAAAGATATATAAGCAAAGAACTGTAGGTCTGTGCAAGTTAAAAAGACACAAGTTTTGCATATAGGTGTTTCTGGGACTTTTAACCCCGATTCTCTCATTAGCTATGTTACTCTGAGAAAGGCGTCCTACTTACCTCTATAAGCCTATTTTCTTTTCTTTAAACTTATTTTAATATCTATTTTATATGAAATAGGGATGTTGTGACCATTAGGTCAACTTATACATACATAAAAATGAGTCATTGAGTGCGAAGTCACAATGCACACTTCCTAGGGAAAGTCTACCTCCCTCAAAGCAACTTTTTCTCTCTTTCCTGACATTTTGTTGGCAGCCAAGCTCCTGAAACCCAAGAGGAGCTCTACAAAGTATAACAGCAGCAAGAAGGTTGAGGATTTCATCTTTGCCTAGAAAGCAGTGTCAAGGTAGGAAGAGAACACTGCATAGAAATACCAAATGTGCCTGACCAGGTGGAGGTACAATGGATAGAGCGTCAGACTGGGACAAGGAGGACCCAGGTTCAAACCCCCAAAGTTGCCAGCTTGAACGTGGGCTCATCTGGTTTGAGCAAAGATCACCAGCTTGAGCTGGTTTGAGCAAAGGATTACTCGATCTGCTATAGCCCCCAGGTCAAGGCATATATGAGAAATCAATCAATGAACAACTAAGGTGCCATAACAAAGAATTGATGCTTCTCATCTCTCTCCCTTCCTGTCTGTCCCTATCTGTCCCTCTCTCTGTCTGCCTCTGTCACACACACACACACACACACACACACAAAAGAAATACAAAATGTAACGGGCTTTTAATTTGTGAGAAAATGATCATCTTAAATAAGGTGATGAAACAGAAAATTTTAAAATAACAATTCTTCATTTTAGGAAATGTAGCATAATAAGAAATCAATAATACTTTGAAGCCCATCTATATAAATGTTTTAGAATAATAAACCTACTGAAAGAATACATAGAAGATGTACCCTGGCTTGTAGTTCCTTTTCTTTGAGTGGATTTTAAATGAACATAGAATAATATTTAAAATTTGCTCAGATAATGTGTCAAAATCCTAGAAAATAACCGAAATGCTCTAATTAGAGACAATAATGAAGAACAGAAGATGTGGGGTTTAACAGTGAAGCTTGATGAATCCAAATGTTAGCCTGTGTTTTAAAAATTACATTCTTTAGTATTTAGCAAGATTGTCATCCTTTGGCATTAACGATTGTAAATGAAGTTTTTGAAGAGAGTCTTTCATATATTGAACATCTGACTCATATTTTTTATGCTGATGTAGTAGTGAGGTTAACACATTTTTTCCTTAGGTAACATCTCTGAATTAGAACAATTAAGTTGAATTTCATAACCATTCATTGTGTAAATGTTACATAGAAATCACAAGGCTAGATGGATACTGGGGCCAAGATGTACACATTTCTAGAACTACAAGTGTATTGAATTTATGAATTTATTTATTTATTTATTTATTTATTTATTTATTTATTTATTTATTTATGAGAGGAGAGGGGGAGAGACAGAGAGAGAGAGAGAGAGAGAGAGAGAAGGGGGGAGGAGCTGGAAGCATCAACTCCCATATGTGCCTTGACCAGGCAAGCCCAGGGTTTCCAACCAGCAACCTCAGCATTTCCAGGTCGATGCTTTATCCACTGCGCCACCACAGGTCAGGCTTAAGTGTATTGAATTTTGACAAAGAAAACAGAGAATGTAACAACAAACCTGCACCTATGACAATTTTGACCCTAGAGTAATATTAACTAGTGCATAACAAAATCACAAATATAGAAGATGAAACTCTTAAACTGACCATTCTTTGTCACAAGCCAGTGTGACTTATATGATAATTATGAAGGTCTTGAATGGGAACAGTGGAGGATTAGAAAATAACACAGAGAGAAAAGGATGGGATCAGGAGGCCTCACTGCCAAGCTGATGGCTTGCAAGAGTGAGCCTGTACCCCCAAAACACTTTATTTATAGTGCTGAGAGCAAAGCCATCTGCAAAACAGAGAGCTCAGATACAAAGTCACATTTCTGAGGCAAACCAAGAATTCTCCCAAGTGCAGAAAATCCCTCACCGTGCATAACATCTTAACTTCATAAACAAAGGGGAAGAGGGATATGGAGCAAGTGAGGGATGTAGAGGATGGGATGAGTAGAAGCCATCAGCTTCATAGCTAACATGGAGGTGTGGGGAAGGGCATGCAAACTGCCTTTACCAACTCAATCAAACAATCAGAGGTTGTGAGGAAGAGCTTAGCCCTTTGGCTTAAGCCTTAAACTGCAAGGACTTTTGTCAGTTTGCAGTCTCCCACAATTCTTAGTAACAAACATTTTAAATTTTTATTTATTTATTTTGTGACAGAGACAGAGAGATTTAGAGAGAGGGACAGATAGGCATAGACAGACAGGAAGGGAGAGAGATGAGAAGCATCAATTTTTTTTTTTAAATAATTTTATTTTTTTAATGGGGTGACATCAATAAATCAGGATACATATATTCAAAGATAACAAGACCAGGGTATCTTGTCGTTCAATTATGATGCATACCCGTCACCCAAAGTCAGATTGTCCTCTGTCACCTTCTATCTTGTTTTCTTTGTGCCCCTCCCCACCCCCTATCCCTCTCCCATTCCCCCCTCCCCCCCCCGTAACCACCACACTCTTATCAATGTCTCTTAGTTTCACTTTTATGTCCCACCTACGTATGGAATAATGCAGTTCCTGTTTTTTTCTGATTTACTTATTTCGCTTCGTATCATGTTATCTAGATCCCACCATTTTGCTGTAAATGTTCCGATGTCATCATTTCTTATGGCTGAGTAGTATTCCATAGTGTATATGTGCCACATCTTCTTTATCCAGTCATCTATTGACGGGCTTTTTGGTTGTTTCCATGTCCTGGCCACTGTGAACAATGCTGCAATAAACATGGGGCTGCATGTGTCTTTACGTATCAATGTTTCTGAGTTTTTGGGGTATATACCCAGTAGAGGGATTGCTGGGTCATAAGGTAGTTCTATTTGCAGTTTTTTGAGGAACCACCATACTTTCTTCCATAATGGTTGTACTACTTTACATTCCCACCAACAGTGTATGAGGGTTCCTTTTTCTCCACAGCCTCTCCAACATTTGCTATTACCTGTCTTGCTAATAATAGCTAATCGAACAGGTGTGAGGTGGTATCTCATTGCTGTTTTGATTTGCATTTCTCTAATAGCTAAAGAAGATGAGCATCTTTTCATATATCTGTTGGCCATTTGTATTTCTTCCTGGGAGAAGTGTCTGTTCATATCCTCTTCCCATTTTTTTATTGGATTGTTTGTTTGTTTGTTGTTGAGTTTTATGAGTTCTTTGTATATTTTGGATATTAGGCCCTTATCTGAGCTGTTGTTTGAAAATATCATTTCCCATTTAGTTGGCTTTCTGTTTATTTTGTTATCAGTTTCTCTTGCTGAGCAAAAACTTCTTAGTCTGATGCAGTCCCATTCATTAATTTTTGCCTTCACTTCTCTTGCCATTGGAGTCAAATTCATAAAATGCTCTTTAAAACCCAGGTCCATGAGTTGAGTACCTATGTCTTCTTCTATGTACTTAATTGTTTCAGGTCTTATGTTTAGATCTTTGATCCATTTTGAGTTAATTTTAGTACAGGGGGACAAACTGTAGTCCAGTATCATTCTTTTGCATGTGGCTTTCCAGTTTTCCCAGCACCATTTATTGAAGAGGCTTTCTTTTCTCCATTGTGTGTTGTTGGCCCCTTTATCAAAAATTATTTGACTATATATATGTGGTTTTATTTCTGGACTTTCTATTCTGTTCCATTGGTCTGAGTGTCTATTTTTCTGCCAATACCATGCTGTTTTGATTGTCGTGGCCCTATAATAGAGTTTGAAGTCAGGTATTGTAATGCCCTCAGCTTCATTCTTTTTCTTTAGGATTGCTTTGGCTATTCGGGGTTTTTTATAGTTCCATATAAATCTGATGATTTTTTGCTCTATTTCTTTAAAAAACGTCATTGGAAGTTTGATGGGAATTGCATTGAATTTGTATATTGCTTTGGGTAATATAGCCATCTTGATTATATTTATTCTTCCTAGCCAAGAACAAGGTATATTCTTCCATCTCATTATATCTTTTTCGATTTCCCTTAACAATGGTTTATAGTTTTCATTATATAAGTCCTTTACATTCTTTGTTATGTTTATTCCTAAGTATTTTATTTTTTTTTGTTGCAATCGTGAAGGGGATTATTCTTTTGAGTTCCTTCTCAGTTGTTTCATTGTTGGCATATAGAAAGGCTATTGACTTCTGAATGTTAATTTTGTATCCTGCGACCTTACTGTATTGGCTTATTGTTTCTAGTAGTCTTTTTGTGGATTCTTTGGGGTTTTCGATGTATAGGATCATATCATCTGCAAAAAGTGATACCTTTACTTCTTCTTTTCCGATATGGATGCCTTTTATTTCTTTGTCTTGTCTGATTGCTCTGGCTAGAACCTCTAGTACCACATTAAATAAGAGTGGAGAGAGTGGACAACCCTGTCTTGTTCCTGATTTAAGGGGGAAAGCCTTCAGTTTAGTGCCATTTAATATGATGTTAGCTGATGGTTTATCATATATGGCCTTTATCATGTTGAGATATTTTCCTTCTATACCCATTTTGTTGAGAGTCTTAAACATAAAATTATGTTGTATTTTATCGAAAGCCTTTTCTGCATCTATTGATAAGATCATGTGGTTTTTGTTCTTTGTTTTGTTGATATGGTGTATTACATTAACCGTTTTACGTATGTTGAACCATCCTTGAGATTCTGGGATGAATCCCACTTGATCATGATGTATTATTTTTTTAATATGTTGTTGTATTCGATTTGCTAGTATTTTGTTTAGTATTTTAGCATCTGTATTCATTAGAGATATTGGTCTGTAGTTTTCTTTTTTTGTGCCATCCTTGCCTGGTTTTGGTATGAGGGTTATGTTGGCCTCATAAAATGTGTTTGGAAGTATTGCTTCTTCTTCAATTTTTTGGAAGACTTTGAGTAGAATAGGAACCAAGTCTTCTTTGAATGTTTGATAAAATTCGCTGGTATAGCCGTCAGGGCCTGGACTTTTATTTTTGGGGAGGTTTTTAATGGTTTTTTCTATTTCTTCTCTACTGATAGGTCTGTTTAGGCTTTCTGCTTCTTCTTGACTCAGTCTAGGAAGGTTGTATTGTTCTAGGAATTTATCCATTTCTTCTAGGTTGTTGAATTTAGTGGCATAAAGTTTTTCATAGTATTCTACAATAATTCTTTGTATATCTACGGTGTCCGTGGTGATTTCTCCTCTTTCATTTTGGATTTTGTTTATATGAGTTCTTTCTCTTTTTTCCTTGGTAAGTCTTGCCAAGGGTTTGTCAATTTTATTGATCTTTTCAAAGAACCAGCTCCTTGTTCTATTAATTTTTTCTATAGTTTTTCTGTTCTCTAATTCATTTATTTCTGCTCTGATTTTTATTATCTCCTTTCTTCGGCTGCTTTTGGGTTGTCTTTGTTCTTCTTTTTCTAGTTCCTTAAGGTGGGAAGTTAAGTGGTTCAATTGGGCTCTCTCTTGTTTGTTCATATATGCCTGAAGTGATATGAACTTCCCTCTTATCACTGCTTTTGCTGCATCCCATAGATTCTGATATGTCGTATTGTCATTTTCATTAGTCTGTATAAATCTTTTGATCTCTGCACTTATTTCTTCTTTGACCCATTCATTTTTTAAAAGTATGTTGTTTAGTTTCCACATTTTTGTGGGATTTTTTTCCTCTTTTTTGCAGTTGAATTCTAGTTTCAAGGCTTTATGATCAGAAAATATGCTTGGCACAACTTCAATTTTTCTGAATTTGCTGATGTTGTTTTTGTGTCCCAACATATGGTCAATTCTTGAGAATGATCCATGTACACTGGAGAAAAATGTATACTCAGTCACTTTGGGATGAAATGTCCTGTAGATGTCTATCATATCCAGGTGCTCTAGTGTTTTGTTTAAGGCCACTATGTCTTTGTTGATTCTTTGTTTGGATGACCGATCTAGAGCCGTCAGCGGTGTATTGAGGTCTCCAAGTATGATTGTATTTTTGTCAGTTTTTGTTTTAAGGTCAATAAGTAGCTGTCTTATATATTTTGGTGCTCCTTGGTTTGGTGCATATATATTAAGAATTGTTATGTCTTCTTGATTCAGTGTCCCCTTAGCCATTATGAAATGGCCATTTTTATCTCTGAGTACTTTTCCTGTCTTGTAGTCAGCATTATCCGATATGAGTATTGCTACACCTGCTTTTTTTTGGATGTTATTTGCTTGGAGTATTGATTTCCAGCCTTTCACTTTGAATTTGTTTTTATCCTTGTTACTTAGATGGGTTTCCTGTAGGCAGCATATAGTTGGATTTTCTTTTTTAATCCATTCTGCTACTCTGTGCCTTTTTATTGGTGAGTTTAATCCATTTACATTTAGTGTAATTATTGATACTTGTGAGTTCCCTATTGCCATTTTATATCTTGCTTTCTGTTAGTTTTGTGTCTTGTTTGATCCTTCTCTTTCATTTTTCTATCTTTTGTTTTTATTTGGTTGTATTCCATACATCTTTCCTCTGTTGCTATCTTTTTTATCTCATGTGCTTCTGTGGTGGTTTTTTCAATGGTGGTTACCTTTGAGTAATGAAAAGGGTCCCTACCCTGTTCATTGTAGTGAACTATTTTGTGAGTACTTTTGCACTCCATTGTCCTTTGCTACTGTTAATCTCCATCTTCTCCCCCTCTTTCTTTTTGTTGTTGTCACAGTTTAAATTTGGTTTTATTGTGTTGTTCTTGGAGCTTTTACTTGTGGCTCTGTTTTTTTTTTTGTTCTTTGTATCTGATTGGAGAACCCGCTTTAGTAATTCCTGGAGTGGGGGTTTTCTGATGATAAATTCCCTCATCTTTTCTGTATCTGTATCTGTGAATGTTTTTATTTCTCCTTCATATTTGAAGGATAGCTTTGATGGGTATAGTATTCGTGGCTGAAAGTTTCTCTCTTTCAGGACTTCAAATATTGGTGTCCACTCTCTTCTAGCTTGTAGAGTTTCTGCTGAGAAATCTGATGATAATCTAATAGGCCTTCCTTTATATGTTGTATTCTTCTTTTCCCTGGCTGCCTTGAGAATTTTTTCTTTGCTGTTGGTTTGTGTCAATTTCATTATGATATGCCTTGGAGTAGGTTTGTTGGGGTTAAGAAAACTCGGTGTTCTGTTTGCTTCTTGAATTTGAGGCTTTAGTTCTTTCCACAGGCTTGGGAAGTTCTCATCTATTATTTGTTTGAGTATGTTCTCCATTCCATTTTCTCTCTCTTCTCCCTCTGATATACCTATTATTCTTATGTTATTCTTTTTGATGGAGTCAGATAATTCTTGTAGGGCTATCTCATTTTTTTTAATTTTTGAGTCTCTTTCTTCTTCTCTCTGTTGTGCCTCAAGTTGCTTGTCTTCTATTTCACTAATCCTCTCTTCTATCTGACCTGTTCTATTAGCTAAGCTTGTTACTTTGTTTTTCAGCTCGTGAATTGAGTTTTTCATCTCTGTTTGATTTGTTTTTATAGTTTCAATTTCTTTGGACATATATTCTTTGTGTTCATTGAGTTGTTTTCTGAGCTCCCTAAAGTGCCTTTCTGTGTTTTCTTGTATATCTCGGAGGATTTTTAGGATTTCTATCTTGAATTCTCTGTCATTTAGCTCCAAGGTTTCCAATATATTAAATTTTTTCTCCATAGATTTTTCCTCATCTAGCTGTGTTACCTCTCTTTCTTTTGTATCCATGATATTTGATTTTCTCTTCCTTAATGGCATCTGAGGGTGGTTTTGTTGATAGTATTAATGAGATTTAATAAAGAATAAAAAGTTAAAAAAAATAAAAAATCAAAAAGAGTTGTTTTTTTTTTAAAAAAATTAATAATGAAATAGAGAAAAATAAAATAATAATTTTTAAAAAAAGGAAATTATTCCCCCCCCTCCTTTTTTCCTCTCCTCTCCCCTTTTTCTTGAGAAAATCTTGTGGTGAACTGTGAATTATAACAAACAATGCCTGTGATGGAGGTCCTGAATTGGGGAAAAGTAATAAAGGGGCAAAAAAAAAAAAGAAAAAAAAAAGGAAAAAAAAGGGGGGGCGGTATGGACCCACAAAAAGCAAATAAGGAAAAAATTTGGGTCAAAAATAAAATGATTTGCTTTTAGGTGTTGGTGTTGTCTAAGAGTTATGATGAGAGGAATAAGAGAACAGAAAAATGGGGGGACAAATTAAAAAAATACTATTGTATTTAGTGGAACAAGAACTAGATAAAATGGAGAGCCAGGGATGGGAGCACTGCTAGTGAGTTAAAAAGGTGAAGTAAAAAACCCCCAAAATGCCACAAACATAAGTTTGAGTCCCAGATAAGATAATTTGTTTGTTATTGAGGTTTGAATGAGAGGAGATGTAAAGGAGAAAGGAAGAAACTAATATATAACGAGAAAAGAAAGAGAGAGAGAGAAAAAAAGAGGGAACCAGTAAAAGAAGAAAAAAGAAAGGAGAGAGAGAGAGTTAAGGGTTTTGGAGTGCAACCCTCATAGAGAGAAAGGAAGAGGAGAAAAAAGATAATGGGAGATGTAACACTTATGGGTAGTGTAGTTCAAGGAGAGGAGAGAGTAAGACCGGCAGAGAGTTAATCGGCCAAATTGGAGGAGGAAAAAAAGTATCAAGAATGAAGATAAGAGAAACAAACGAACAAATATAATAAAATGGGATAGGTTATAAAGTCTGCAGATTATTCTTGATTTTGAGAGGTTATCTTCTTGTTTTTTCTTTTCTCTCCCTCTTCCTGGTCGGTGACTCTGTACCCCAGGTTCTGCCCCTTTGGCACACTCAGGTAGAGGTTTGCAGTTGATAAGTCTCTATGGCAATGTCATGTATTGTGCTTTAGTCTCGTTGGGAGTCAAGGCTCATTAGCTTTCATAGGCTCCGACAGTGAGAGAGTCCGTGTTCCTGGAGCCTTTCTCCTAGTCTTTCCTTCCTCAATTAGTAGCCTGATAATCCAGCTATGGGGTTGTTGCTGCCTCTGCCTGGATAGTAAGAGGTTCAAAGAGCTGGCAACTCCCCACTCTATTTCCACTCAGCACAGGGCTCTGGGTAAGGCTCAGTCAGTCAGAGTTGCTAGCATAATCAGGCGGGCTTTCCGCCCACTCAAAGACCTCTGGCTCTGCCACTCTGTCCGGTAACACAGGTGGGCACCCACTTCCGGGGTGCTTGGAGGAAACTCTCATTCACTATCTGCGCGCGCAGACCAGGATATCCGACCAGTAGTCTCACGCTCTGAGTGAAACCCCCAACCGCATGGAAATTTGCAGCGCTGGAATTCGCTCTCGCTCCGTCCCCGTGCGCGGCTTTTGCAAGGCGCTGGGGCGGCCCGAGATTCCGCTTTTGCCCACACAAAGGCCCCTGACTCTGCCCCTCTGTGCGATAACACGGGCGCGCCCTGCCGAGGCACTTGGAGGAATCGCTCACTACCTATCTGCGCGCGCACACCAGGATATGAGGCCGGTGGCGTTTCCCTGAGTGAAACCCTCACCAGCACGGAAAATCTCCACCGTTGGAATTAGTTCTCGCTCCCTCCATGCGCGGCTTTCCCAGGGCGCTGGGGCTGCCCAGAGATTCTGCTTTCGGCCCACAGAAAGGCCTCTGACCCTGCCTCTCTGTGGGGCAACACGGACACCCACTTCTGGGGCTTAGGAAGAGATCTCTCGCCCACTAACTTCGCACCAACCAGGAGAACGGGTAAAATGGCTGCCCCGCTTGTCTTTCTTTGTTTGGGTTTGGCGCGAATGTTAGCTTGTATTGCCTGGCTTGCCACAGGAACAGTTTTTCCTCCGCTAGGATCTCCGTGCCACAGCCTGGTTCGGGCTTTTGTGCGCGGCCTGGATGTATTCACCCCCTTTGCCCGCCTCAGTTTCTATATTCACAGTTACCAGAGAAAGCCGCCCTGTTTAGGTTAGTGAGGAAGGCGGAGCATTTCTTACTCCCTATTTCCTTCAGGATTTGGTTATATATTTAGCCAATTTTTCACTCGACCATACCTTTGGGTGTATTGTGAAGCATCTGGAGGCTCCAAGTATAGGTTTTTCTGTTTCTGGTTGAAGATCTTGTTGAGTTTTGGGGGAGATTTATCGGTATCGCTTCCTACTCCGCCATTACTCTGACGTCATCTCCCAGCATCAATTCTTCATTGTGACTTTTTAGTTCACTGATTACTTTTTCATATGTGCCTTGGCCCCGGGGACAGGGGGACTACAGCAGAGTGAGTGACCCCTTGTTCAAGCCAGCGACCTTTGAGCTCAAACTAGCAACCATAGAGTCATGTATATGATCCCATGCTCAAGCTGCAACCCTGTGGTCAAGCTGGTGAGCCCATGCTCAAGCCAGCGATCTTGGGGTTTCGAACCTGGGTCCTCTGTATCCCAGTTGGATGCTCTATCCATTGTGCCACTGCCTGGTCAGATAGTAAATAACTTTTAACTAATAACTAATTTTGTTATTCATACAATCACTAAATAATAAACTTTTGCCGGTTATGAAAGCCATTTCCATGCTCTATTTGAAAGCCATTCTCACAATAGTTCTGGGAGGTAGAAAGTAAAGCTAGAGAGGTATAAAGATTTACCTATGTCATGGGAGTCACAGGGCATTGGAAAGTGCTAAAACACAGACTGTACATTTTTTGTTTGTTTTTCTGGTCTTCACTGACTGAGGTTTAGACCAACTTCTATTCCCAATGCAAGCCCTTGACGTTGGGTCCTGACCTGCCACAAGTTCAAATTCCCAGAGAGCTTTTTTTTCTCTTTCTAATGTGCTAATCCAAGGATGATTTAAAGAGCATGAAGCCAGCGCTCCTTCCCTATTCAAGCTCTCCACTTTAATATCATCCTCCCAAATGCATCAATAATGTTCTTTGTCTAAGGTTCCGGCCTCCTTTTCTCTAAACCCCAGAATCCTGAGTCCTAATCCCTCTTTCTTTTGAACATTCATGGGAGGCTTATGTGGAGACATGGGGACCTCAGGATGCTATGTGGCTCCCTTCACTCAGTGACACTTCTTTATTCAGTGCCCATCTGTTAGTTACAAAGTTTTGACAGAAATGGACCATGATGTTTCATTGCTTATCTTTCAAAGTGTTGCTAAGTGTGTCTTGGCAAATATAAAAACCCATCTAAAGATAAAGGCCCAAAGTAAAAACATGGAATGCCAACACAGGGACAGAACCTCTTTGGAATGAGGTAACACACTCTAAAAAGGATACCAGAGGGATCTGGAAATTAACACCCATGCTGTATAAAGTGGCTTCCTACGTTTGTCACTAAAAGACGGATGGTAGAGATAAATTTCTGAAGGCACATTCTAACTTTGGCAAGAGTACAAATGGAGAATTGTTTGCCATATGTCTAAACAGTTAAGAGATGTAAATCAAGCTCACTGATACAAAAGTGTTCCAATCTTGACATTTATACTGACCCAGAGGTCAAATTTGAATTTCTAATTCTGATTCTTTTGAGTTCTGTGCCAGAAACTGGCTGCATGAGAGGCATGATTTGGCCCAGCAACCTTTTTTTTAATACTTTTTTCACGGTATTAGGGGGGCTCTCACACATTTGGGGCATACCACAGCCTATAGTCTCAAGCCCTACCCACAGGTGCCTTCCCAGAAGACCTTCCTTGAGGCCAGGAGGTCAGCATATCACCAGCAAGGTCCACCCTCAGGGATGGTCTCAGCTTCGGAAGTTTAAATACAAATTAGATGGACAAGTGCAGGGAATTCTTAGGTTATGATATCCACAGCATAATCTATAAGAGGCATGAGCTAAAAATGGACCCATTTCTGGGGCCCCAGGTGCTTAGTGCTTAGTAAGAAAGGGTATGACAAGAGCAGTCAGAACAAACTCACTACAGAGCAGGATGCAAGGCTTGGGCCTCTCTTATCAGGTCAAAGAGAAGTACCACCCCTCCACAATCACACTTCAAGAAAACAAGTCCAGTGGTAGTCAACCTGATCCCTACCGCCCACTAGTGGGTGTTCCAGCTTTCATGGTGGGTGGTAGCAGAGCAACCAAAGTATAAATAAAAAGATAGATTTGTAAGTTGTTTTATAAAGATTTATTCTGCCAAATTTAGCAAAAATCCAACATAAAGTACTTGGTAAGTAATTATTATTACATGCTTTAACTTGCTGTAACTCTGCTTAATAAATTTTATAAAGTAAAGTTACTTACCTACTTTATAAATCACCATGACTGTGGAACTGGTGGGCAGTTAGAAAATTTAACTACTAACAGAGATACAAAAGTGGGCGGTAGGTATAAAAAGGTTGACTACCCCTGAGTAAAACCATTCATTAGCTGCCCACCTTGAAAGTGATCATATAACTAATTTCAGCTTATAGCAAAATGAAGTAGTAAGGACACTGACTGAGCAGATATTTAAGATGTCACCATGACCCTCCGTGAAGCCAGCAACCAGAATTGATAGACATAGGACTATGAAATTCTGAACATCAAAGTTTGGAAACATTAGTAAATGCAAAAAAGTTAACACCTAAATTATCAATAAGCAAAGAAATAACATACCTGACAACAGATGAGGAGACATTGATAGAAGGAAGTAGCCAAACTCCCATTTACAGTGACTGGAAGAGATTCAGTCCCAGGTCTGTCCCTAAAGCCCCATGCTTTTTCTCCTTCTTGGAAAGTATCTTCAGGCATAAAGATTCTATGAGAGATACCTGCTGGCACCTTCCTGTCTCCTGTATTTTCCTGCAGAAATATTTTAAAGGACCACTTGTTAATCCTTTCCTCACGTGCACTCTTAACTCTCTTTCCACTGGTACCTTTCAGGAACAGCTAGGATGACTTATTTTTGTTTTGTTCTTTTTCCCTTTCTCCACCACCTGTCTTCCCCCTGTAAGTCTGTCTACCAACTCACCAGACTTCCAGAATTCTGATCTGTGCAGCTCAGCAGGGAATATTACTTATGTGGGCATTTCACAAGAAGGGACAAACTTGCATTTGAACAGCCAACTCTATCTGTCCCCTATGTCTCCCTTGGCTTATTACTATGTTTGTTAAAAAAAAAGAGAGATCCTTCCTTATGAGTTCTGCACTAGGTGATTATGAGAATTAAGTGGTGTAAATTTCTTAATCAATTTTATGCTGAGAACATCAACAACTCTTAACAGAAAGAGAATGACAAGGGAATTAATACTTTATCTACTTTGAACTTTGCTCTGTATCCACCAAGCATGCCTGGATACTCAACATTATTAGCAGAAATAAACAATAAATCAATGCATAAATAAAAATAGTAGTCCTCATTTATTAGGCACCTTTTCAAATACTAGTTATGAGAGGCTGTGTATGGAAGAACAGTGACATTTACAACTCATTCTGGAATGTTATGGATTCTTAAATATCATATAAAATAGATCTGGTTTATAATGCTTTAGATTTACAATTTGAAATCTCTGCATTTCTTTATGAGTGACTTCTCTCCTTATAGAAGAGATGAGAATAAAAGATGAGAGTTAGAGAAAGTTGCCCAAGGTCACTGGGGAGAAGAGGGAGAGTTGTGATTCCCAGTCATCTGTGAGTGAGTCCAGCTGGCCACTGAGCCATCCTGCTCCTCCAAGGTAAACCAAGGAGAAAAAGAACTGACAATTTAGGAGGAAATAATCCTAAAACTTAGGGCCAACACTTTTTGTACCCCAAGAATAGTCTCTGTTTATTCTTCTCCATGGATCAGAAGTCTAGGTAGTTCCTGGAGCGATAGACTCATATGATAGAGAGGGTGAGGTTCTTGGGATGAGACAGACCTGGGTTAGAACTTTCATTCTCTCTTTAATGACTTGTGAGACTGTAGACAAGTCACATAACCTAAATCTCAGTTTACTCACCTAGAAAATGTGTATTACAGATATGAATTCTAGTCCACAGTGAAGGTGAACAGAAAAGTAACTTTATTTTTTTTACCAACTTAACTACATTTCTATTTATAACTTCCATTCTGCAAGGGAGGAGAGAAATAATAGTCCCAGTCAGTGGATGCCCAATAGAAATGACATTCTACTTCCTTCCTCCTGGACTGTGAAGAGGTTTACAAAGGGGTCAGTGGTGAACAATAACAAGAAGTTGTTCAGAGTATCTGTCTGAACAGCATCCACTGGGACCAACAGTAGCTTGTGTTGTCTTTAGACTCTGATTCACAAAAGCCACCATTAGGCCCTCTATATAGGTCTTGGGACTTTCTTGGTTACATTATCACCTTTATGGGGCATATAGAAATCTTTCATCTGATTCTAAAACATGCTAGAACAAGAGATCCTTTATGACACTACAACCTCAGCTACCCAGTAGAGCACTTGTCATTTCTATTGTAAGGTCTTTACTTACCACTGGGCTCTAACCACAAAGTTGGCCAGTGGTGGACGTGCCTAACTATATAGCATGTTTGTGGCCTAGAGATCTCATGTATGAACTCCTGTGTGTGTCAAAATTATTGTCAGTAATAATCATGAATAATATATTTATATTATACCTGAATAACAACAATGGTCAGAAAAGAAATGCTGTCTTTTTTTTTAATTTATTTATTAAATTTAATGCAGTGAAATTGATACATATGTTGAGAGAAAACATCTCTAGATTATTTTGACATTTGATTGTGCTGTATACCCCTCCCCCAAAGTTAAATTGTCTTCTGTCACCTTCTATCTGGTTTTCTTTGTGCCCCTCCCCTCCCCCAACCCCTCTCTCCTTCTTCATCCCTCCCCCCTCCCCCCACCCCCCACTCCTGTTGCTATCACACTCTTGTTCATGTCTCTGAGTCTCATTTTTATGTCCCATCTATGTATGGATTCATATAGTTCTTAGTTTTTTTCTGATTTATTTATTTCAGTCCATATAATGTTATCAAGGTCCATCCATGAAATGCTGTCTTTTATTAAACTTTATATATGTATAATCACACCAATAATAATAAATATAACAATATAAAAAAAGAAACATAATGAATTTGTACTTTCTAATAACACTAATGTTTCTTTGGGGGAAGTTTAAAATAAATATCACTCTATTTCTGTGATAACACTATAATGATTTAATAATAATTAAAATAAGAAAATAAAAAATGTTTGCTAAGGATATGATTTGGATTCAATAAAATATTTTATGCATGAACTAAAATATATACCCGACCAACAAAAATATATCTTATAGTTCATGCTCTACTTAACTCTTTTAAATTTTAAGCAGAAATAAAGATTTCATTAGTCACACATTATGACAGAAGTGAAATAATTTAAGTTCTATTTTCTCATCTTCATACTCACTGTGCTATTATTGTTCATTTCAAATAGTGTGCTTAAATGCAGGGTATGGAGCCACTGATCGCTGCAGAAGGGAGCTGGAATGACTGAACCTTCACAAGGTCACTCTAGAAACAAATTTGTTTATAGTTGAGCATGTGGGTTAAGGGCTCTATTAGCTTCCTAGCATGGCTATATCAAATTACTTGGTGGTTGAAAACAATAGCAAAATCCACAATCAAGGTGTTGGAAGGGCCACCCTCCAGCCACAGACCCTATGGGAGATATTACCCCATCTCTTCCAGTTTCTAGTGGCTGTCAGCATTCCTGGGCTTATGGCTACATCACTCTGATCTCTGCCTCTTTCTTCAAATGTCCACTCCTCTTTTCTATGTGTCTCTCCTATATGTGTCTTCTGTAAGTGTATTTGCCATTGGATTTGGGGCCCCATCCCTCAATAATTCAAGATGATTTTATCTCAAGACTCTTGATGACATCCTCAGAAACCATTTTTCAAATTTCACTCAGGTTCTAAGAATTATGGAGTGGGCATATCACTTTGGGAGCCACCATTAATCCACCCCAGAGAATAATTAAATAACTGGGGAGTTCTCTGAGTAACCTCTATGTAGAATACAATATTCATTAAAGGATCATTTCTAAAAAAAAAAAAAAAAAAAGTCAAACTAATTGTAAGCTTGTATGTTATTAAAACAGAACATTAACTGCAATAATAATTCAGAATTTAGACCAAGAAAATATTTTCGTTTGGGAGAAGCCCTTTATTGCTGACATTGTTCAGAATAACCTGCACACGGTGATAATGAAAAGCAGACTTCTAGTTAGTTTGGTTGCTGTTGGTGAATTCCTGTCAGACCTAACCCCTCTATTCTCCCCAGCGGCCTCTGCTCTCTCCTGCAGGGTATAGCCTCTACTTTCATTCCTATAAATGTTTCTTTTGGTTCACCAGCTCCTGGGACTTGGCCCTGGGGGCGGGCATGGGGCTCCTGCTCTTGGATTTATCCTTAATGCTGTTTTATTTATGTTTTTCTGAATTTCATTTTTCTCTCATCCTAGAGAATCCTTTCGTAGTGTGAAGGACAGAGAGTAATGGGGAGATGGGAGCAAGTGAAACTGAAATGTCTCATGCTGTTTTCTCCCCAAGTTCTCCCTGTATGCCAAATGTAGGATTCCCTTGGGAACCTAAGCATGCTCAACTGCATCGTCATGAAAAGGCTCTGTCTTTCCTGCTTTATGGCTCACATCTTTTCCCTAAGGCATGCTGAACTTTGAGAACACTGCTCTTTTGCTTTAGTTACTATGTTTTCTCACCAGCAGTAGCAGAGATAGCCCCTTAAGGCTTACATATGTATTTTCCAAGTGCTTCACTTGACCAGAAATTTAAAATATTTATCCTTAGATCTCCAGCTTTAGCATCTGCTAAGCTCAGTTAGCCTGATAAAGATATGAATACCAATGACATCTAGGTTGAAGGTTCAATTCCCAGATTCATGGGAAACACCAAATGCATATGTGATGTCATATACATATGGTAATGTGTCTGTATAGATACATATGACACCCAGGTTGCAGGTTTCGTTCCTATATCCCTGGTAATCACCTTATACAGGGAGGGAGGTTGTGGGTATAGAAACTCAGTGTATCCACCTCCTCACCAGCCAAGCATATAGTCAATGCATATACCTTCCATGACATGCTTCCATTGAAATTTGAAGCTATAATATATAGCACAGTTTCTAAAACTGAAGGGCCAATAACAAAGTGCATGATTTAATCCTTAGTTCTTGCAGACCAAAGAACACTTACTATATTATCTTTCCCAAGCACGGCTCCCACCCATTGGCACCTTAGGTCCCGCTTCAAACTGTGACCCTTAGACCAATGTGATATGTGTCCTGTGCTATTCAAAAATTAAAAGGGTACATGAGATTTATTTTAAAAGGCACAATTTTTATTCTGATACTCTTCCCAAGAAACACCTTTGAATTCTTAAAAAGTGATTAAAAGTTTTTTATTTGCTTTGAGTTCCATAATTCATTCACCTCCAAGAGAGCTAGAGGAGGTCTAAATGAGAATTCTGTTTTTAACTACCGAGTTTCAGTTCATCTGCCATCATGGCATTTCTTATATTTTCCACAAGGTTGTCATTTCCCTCTTTCTATACTTTATTATAAAGTGTGTCTTGATTTAGATACCATGTTTGTAAAATGGATTTGTGACTATTTTGATTGGAGGTTTCTTTTAATGTACATATGTTTTCAGGCAAGATCCGAATGCTGTTTAGGAGGATAGAAAAATGAGTTTGCCAACTGGCAGCCTTCTAAAAATAGGTACAGCTTTGGGGACAGAACAAGAGAGGAGGATGCAAGTGCCAGGATTGTGACCAGTGAAGAGTGCAGTTATGTAGGTCAAACCAGGTCATTAACATTTCTGTTTAACAAAAACCATTCAGAAAACTTCAGAACCCAACAGTAAGTAGAAAATATTATCTGAAAATTAATGTCTGGCATTTAATTGCATTTAGAAAATGAAGAAAGCAGAAAGATGGGGGAAATATATGTTGGCCTTGTTTTCTGTCAGCTATTCCATACATAGTACATATCTCCTGTAATCTTATAGTAATTCTGGGAGACAGGGATTGGTATCATCCTGTTTTATAGAAAAGAGTCTAACTAAGTCAGTTTCTCCCATAACACAGTCTCTTCCATAATGTTTATTGCAGCCAAGACTTTCTGTTTATTTGTAGATTCTTTGATTGAAGTTGTAACCCCTATATTATTAATCTTAGCGATAGCAGAGACAATGCCTCTTGTTTAGGTGTATGTTTGGTTTCACAAAGTACTCCTAGTGCCAAATAAAGACACGATTATACGCAGTGATGTTTAATAAATATTTGTTAAGGCTCGCAGTTGTCTTAGTAGTAAAGCATTGGTCTGGAGTGTGGAAGTCCCAGGCACACAGGAGAAGTGACCATCTGATTCTCCACTCCTTCCCCTCACTTTTCTCTCTCCCTCTCTCTCTTCTTCTCCCACAGCCACAGCTAGATTGGTTTGAGCAAGTTGGCTCCAAGTGCTGAGGATGGATCTGCAGAGCCTTCACCCTGGGTGCTAAAAATAGCTTGGTTGCCGAACAATGACTCAGGATGGGCAGAGCATCACCTGGTAGAGGGTTTGCCAGGTGGATCCCAGTGGGGGTACATACAGGAGTCTGTCTTTCTGTCTCTCCTCCTCTGATTTATTTTTTTTTCTTTTTTTTTTTTTCTTTTTTTGTATTTTTCTGAAGCTGGAAATGGGGAGAGACAGTCAGACAGACTCCCGCATGCGCCCGACCGGGATCCACCCGGCACGCCCACCATGGGCGACGCTCTGCCCACCAGGGGGCGATGCTCTGCCCATCCTGGGCGTCGCCATGTTGCGACCAGAGCCACTCCAGCGCCTGAGGCAGAGGCCACAGAGCCATGCCCAGCGCCCGGGCCATCTTTGCTCCAATGGAGCCTTGGCTGCGGGAGGGGACGAGAGAGACAGAGAGGAAAGCGCGGTGGAGGGGTGGAGAAGCAAATGGGCGCTTCTTCTGTGTGTCCTGGCCGGGAATCGAACCCGGGTCCTCCTCTGATTTAAAATAAATATTTGTTAAATGAATGAACTGGCTTTATGCCTTAATATTAGATAATGAAAGTGCTGACATTGGGACCTCTGCCTCTGATGGGAAAACTCACTATAATACTTATCCTATGGTTTTCTTGCTAATTTACTTCTAACAATTGCTTAAACTTTACAAGATGGATCTTTGGATAGGGTTGCAAACAGACATGATCATATACATATGGTATGATCTCTGAGCTGTTTGACAGCCTTAATGATGACATTTTCCACCAATCCTAGGAATCCTGTCATTAATCATGCAGTAGAAGCTCACCTGCTAGATCTACAGTTTTTACTGATGTTATTGCTCATTAAATGCCTGATTTAGGTCATAATATTAAAACCCTGGGAGCCTTAACAGAAAACTGTTTCAGCAATCTGCATTTGCAGATTTCCCCTTGGCATCTACAAATAGCATCACTGTGGTAACAGATGCCTGCTAAATTTGACAGCAATATATATATATATATATATATATATATATATATATATATATATTGCTATTTAAATATTTTATTAGTGACTACAGAGGTTAAAAGGGGACTCCTACTATCTAAAGTCAAACATCAAAGAGCTTGATCGATTCATATTAAGGACCTTGGATCTAACCATACCTCACTCTGTACACATACATACTCCTTCCTGCACAAAGCTGTGATGATGCCCTAAGCATTTCTAGAATTAAAAGATGTGTATCCTGACTGATCATATTATCACTCTTCTCATAGTCTCCACTACTAGGTTTCTACCTCTGTTCTCAGAGCTGTCTCTCCAGGGAAAACTTCCCCCATCAAACACCAACCATTGAGTAAGTTAAAATATTGCTCCTTGCCAAGTTGGCTCTCTGCCACCTTAACTGCTTACTAGTAACAGATGAAAGGTATAAAAAAATAAGCCAAAACCCAAATTCGTATAAAATATATTTTAAAATTAGGCTCCAAGGAAATTGATGAAAAAAAAAAAAAAAGTAAAATAAGGTCCAAAGCCAGCATTCTGGGATAGTGGCGTTGGAAGATGGGCAATGCTAAGAATTCACTCACACTCGTGTTCCAGTAGATATAGAAATCCAATCTTTCATTCCTTTCCAGTAACCCTCTCTTGGGAATGTCTGATATACTTTAGATAGATATATTGATCACATCTTCACATTTTTCATTTGTTTTTAGCAACCCACAGAATGTTGTAATTTTAGAGTCATGGTTACTTTTTGGATCCACTTGAATTCACATTTTTTTCTATTATAAGTACAATCAACACAATTTGAATAACTATTTCCAGAAGTCTAAATCTGTAATATAGACAGGGTCCCACTCTATTTTATTTTTCTTGGGATTAAAGTTTAGGAAGAAGAGCAAATTTTATCTTAAATGATTTATAGTTTCATTTTACTTATTATTTCTCATGTCTGTGTGTAGTGTTGGACTAGGCAATGCTGCTATAAAAACAAATAGCATTGGCTTAGGACAAAAATGATGTACACCTCACTTACACTTCCAATTTCTGGTTGGTTGGGCACTCACTCCGCTCATAATCATTGCATTTCGTGCTGATGGAGGAATCACTGTGTGAAAAATCAAAGACTGTCACAAAAAGGAAAAAAAGCTCTGGAGGATCTTTGCACAAGCAATTAAATTCTCCTAGTGGAAATGATACAGGTTACTTTTGCTCATTTACTCATTGACCGGGACTATCACTTCTCCCAGTGAAACAAGGGAGTCCAAGAAATGTACCCAAATACAATGGATGGAAAGTAAGGTGACCAATCGTCCTCCTTTAAGGAGGACAGTCCTACTTTGGTAAGTTCTGTCCCCCCTTGAAAAGTGTTCTCCTACATGTCCTCCTTTTTGATATTGGAAGTCTAATCTGTAAATGTCCACATTCGATTGATACTGAGCCAATCCATTGTGTGTGAGGTGATGTATTTGTATCTAAATGAGTGCTTTTTTCTTACAATTATTATTAAAAATAAATAGGTATGTAAGCATAATTATAATATAAAATATTACAAATGTTTTTATTATGCATTTATCATATTATAGTATATTATTGTTGCAATAACTAAAATGTTTCTTTTATTCATAATATAGTTTTCTTCAATTTATTTTTGTCCTCCTTTTCAATGTAAAAAACATGGTCACCTTACTGGAAAGTGATGAAAAAGAAATTGTTAATAAGCAGCATTAATAACCACATTTCTTGAGATTTATAAATTCAAGAGAAAAGAAGAAGCTGGTGAGAAGACCTCAAAAAGAGGATCCTTCAATGGAATAAGGCTTAGAAGACTCAAGTTTATTTCAATTTGTCTTCTTGTAGGCCTCCCGATATCCTAGACCTTTTTGTTTATGTTTGTCTCCTTTTTTTCATTATTTAAGATTCTAGTTGATATTCTACATGACCATTTATCTTAGAATACATTATAGGCTCCATGGGTGAAAGATTATAGCTGATTGTTTTTATTCCTTCCATTTATTTGCTATGTACATTATAGTAAACTCCTAGGATACTCATTTTCTCTGTTGTCTCTGAAATCTGGGGGAGGGGTGGAGAATTTCTGATTCAAAGCAAAATATCTGGGGTTTAAAACTGAAAGGAATTCTTATCATTGTTCAGAACTTCATTTTTTTTTAACTTCATCTTTTTTCTTTTCTGTCCTTTTGATTCAATCTGGCCTCATCCAGCGCCATGATTCACCCACAACCCTGTCCATTGAACATCTACTCTCTTAATCATTAAGCCTTCTGGTAATCATAGGAACAAAGCCTAGGGTCTGTTGACCTCAGAGACAAGAATATCAGTCAAATTAGATATAACATCTAGGCTTCAGTTGTGTTTCAGCTTCAGACCCAGAAAAGTAGAATAGCCCCACCCATGTGAAACAAGAGGGAGCAAGGGCAATGACTGACATGAGAACCAGATGCAATGATCAACTAATCCCTATCCTGGCCCAAATCAATCAATTGAGATTACCAATCTCTATTCCATTAGCCACCGTGATTAATAATTTTCCCTCTATAGAACCCATGCCTTGGAAGCCAGCAGGAAGCCAGGTTTTTGAGCACTGTTGATTCTGTAACTCTGGGTTTAGCTCTATTTCCTCAACTAATAAACCCTTACTTTCTTGGCATCAACCTTTTCTTCATCAACCTAATTGATTAGGCTTTGATGTGGTGTCAGGCAAAGGAACCTCTTTAGTCTGGTAACTCTGATTAAAAGATCATCTTATGTTGATTAACTGTTTTATATCAAACCTCTATATATTAGACAATTTTCTGATAAAAATATTATTAAAATGGAGAAAAAGATCTTCATCTCTTTATATATCATGAATCTTTAGGGAAGAAAAATCTATGTCATTATAAAAGAAATGGACTAATATAAATGGAAAAAATGTAATATTAGAGCGGCATTTGAAAGGCTCATTCCCATTCCCTATTATAATGCCCCCCCAAAAGATAAAAACACTTCCTAAGTTTCTGAAAAAAAGACAAAGATTTGTCTCTTTGCATAAATCACTGGGCCACCACAAACAGTTCAGTCTACAGAGGAGATGCAGTATTGACAAATGGAAATAGATATAAGAAGGTGGCAATTAAAATAGAAATAATATAGAAGGAAAAATAAAATACATTAATGAAAACATAGATTTATATGTGTTTGTTTTATCCTGTATTCATATTATCACTGGAGAAAACATTATTTATTCAATGGCTCTCCCCTACTTTCCCCTGTGAATGCAGAGAGATGTCATTGTACTCAAAGTCCTTTGTACAGTAAAGGATTAACCTCTTCCAGAGAAATGTTTGGTCATCTGTCTTGGATTCTCAAAGGTAATCTCTAAATCTTTGCTCGATTATGCCCGATAAGAGGGTCTTTGTTTACCTGATGATCTTGGGCCACACCAGATAGTCTATGTTACCAATGTGATTTATGGTGGTGGTAGTAGGGGGTGTTGAACCATGCTTCTCAGCTCAACATCTATAGAGGTTAAGGCAACCAACAATGTCTATGTGACCAAGCCCCATAAATATTCCAAACACCAAGGATTAGGTGAACTTCTCTGGTTGGCAATATCCGTGCATATTGGCCCACACCATTATTAGGAGAACTAAGCACCACCTGTACAACTTTCCTCAAAAAGGACAAGTGGAAACTCCATGCTTAGAGCTCTTTAGGACTCTGCCATATATGCTTCTTCCTTTGTCTGCTTTTAATCTGGATCTTTTCACCATGGTAACCGGTTACCATGAAAATAAAGGTTTTCAGTGAGTTCTATGAGTTCTAGCAAATTATCAAACCGGGGATGGTTTTGGGCAACACTGACCTGGCAATTGATGTCAAAAGTGAGGATCTTCAAACTTACCCATCATAGGTTATTGCATTCAAGGTTCTCCATTACATGGTCTGGGTCTATATAGTAGCCACAGCCTTTCTCAGGTACCCGCCCACTGTCAATGGCCAGAAACTCAAAACTTACCGTTTATACATTTTTTTATTTGATAAAGATTATGTGTTGAATTAATATTTGACCAACAGATAATTTTTTTTAGCATTTGCTTATTTTCTTTCTTTTAATTCTTTCCCTACTTTTCCTTCTGAAAACCCAACTTATTATAACTCAAAGATTTTGCTTGAGTTCTCTCAGTGTTTTGGAACTTTTTGTGATTTTTCTCCAATAAAATGTATATTCTTCTAACATTGAGATTTCCAGAGCATGTACCTTAGTGCTATCAAAGCAAAAATTTCAATAAACTAAGTTAAACAAGGAGAAAAGTGTATTCGAATTCTATTGCAATAGGAGAATGAAACCAGAGTACAATCTGAATGCAATTCCCCTGAGCCAAAAGACGGAACTGCATTTAAGAACTGGAATAGCCTGACCAGGCGGTGGTGCAGTGGATAGCGTGTTGGACTGGGATGTGGAAGACCCAGGTTCGAGACCCTGAGGTCGCCAGCTTGAGTGCGGGCTCATCTGGTTTGAGCAAAGCTCAACAGCTTGGACCCAAGGTCACTGGCTTGAGCAAGGGGTTACTCAGTCTGCTGAAGGCCCACGGTCAAGGCACATATGAGAAAGCAATCAATGAACAACTAAGGTGTCGCAACAAAAAACTAATAATTGATTCTTCTCATCTCTCTGTGTTCCTGTCTGTCTGTCCTTATCAATCCCTCTCTCTGACTCTCTCTCTGTCTCTGAAAAAAACAAAAAAAAAGAACTGGAATAAAGGGGATTGGCCCTGGCCAGGTGGCTCGGTAGATAAGTCGTCACCCTGGAGCAGGTTGGACCCCTGCCAGGGCATGTACAAGAAGCGATCGATGAATGCACAACTTATTGGAACAAGTAAATGAATCAACAGGTCAATGCTTCTCCCGCCACCCTACTTCCCTCTCTACCTTCCTCTGAAATAAATTTTAAAAAAAATTAAAAAATTAAAAAAAAAAAACACCACTGGGTTAAAGGGGTTTGCCAAACAACAAAAAATTAGGTACAGATTCTGCTGAACTGATGCGAACCTGCTGAATCCCTCCATTGGAAGGAAAAATAATTTTTTTTCTTTAAGACTAAAGGGATTTTGCAACCTGAAACAGGAAAGTCAGGTTCCTATCCTCCTACAGAAATTGGAAAATAGGGGCATTATTATCTTTGATAATTATATTTCAAAGTGATAGCTCCCAAGCCTTGAGACAGTCTTGGGTTATAAAATTGGTAAAAGACTTTTTAAAAAGAGTTCCATCTCAAAGGGGTAAAGAAAGAATCATTAATTACAAATTTTCTAAAATAAATGCTCTAAGAAATGAGAAGGAAAAGACCTCTGTGTTTTAAGCCATCTGGATTCTGCATGGGGCTGGACGAGAGGGAGGTGGAGGCATAGATGCTCAAAGAAACCCATCTAAAGTTCAACTCAGCAGAGGGAAGGAGTGAGGCCATTGTGGTGAGTGCTGTATCCTCTTTGGAGCCATTTATGTGTCTTTTTTATTCCACGTATTGCATTGTGAGCTTTGTGAGGGTCTGAAATCTGTCATGTTGCCATTTGTACATTGTGCATGCATCATTTTAATTAAAAGGTAATAATAGCCTGACCTGTGGTGGCGCAGTGAATAAAACGTCGACCTGGAAATGCTGAGGTCACCGGTTCGAAACCCTGGGCTTGCCTGGTCAAGGCACATATGGAAGTTGATGCTTCCAGCTCCTCCCCCCCTGTCTCTCTTTTCTCGCTCTCTCTCTCTCTCTCTCTCTCTCTCCTCTCTAAAATGAATTAAAAAATTTTTAAAAATGGTAATAATAAAGTATGTATTAAATATGTAAAGGTAAATACTAGACAATGATAATTGTGTGTGTGTGTGTGTGCGTTTGTGTGTATGTGTATCCTTCTGGTTATATTTGAATTCACTCTATTACTGTCCCTTTTGAGGAACTAATTTGCCTTCTCTTGTGTGCCATGTTAGACAGAATTCTAATAATGCTTGAAGAACTCACTCTAATCTTCCGACCCCGAGATGTGCTGACAACTCATATTAATTGCTTATTTTGCTGACATTTCTCTGGAGGTAGATATCGTTTTCTCACAGAAATGCTCTTTGAAAAGAAGCGGTAAAGCAAGGAAGTCTGCATAGAAATACCAAGAGCGAATTTTGATGAGGAAACAGACCGTTCATCCTCTTCACAAATGTCAGCTCCAAAATCATACCAGTGAGGGCAAAGGTAGGAAAGGGTAGAGACCCGTGCGGGACCTGCAGGAGAGGCCCTCGGAGTCTGCTCCAGCATGTGTTGTGACTAATCGCTCATCCATAGGATCACTTAGCAAAATAACTTCTATATTGCTTATCCCCTCAAGTTTACACCCAAAAGGTACCGAGTGTAAATGATTTGCCCCTGAAATAATAAAGTCAGCCAACCCTGGATGGTTGGCTCAGTGGTAGAACATTGGCCCAGCATGTGGAAGTCCCAGGTTTGATTCCCAGTCAGGGCACACAGAAGTGCCCATCTGCTTCTCCAACTCTTTCCTCCACCCGCTTCTCTCTCTCTCTCTCTCTCTCTCTCTCTCTTCCTCCCCTCCTTCTCTCATGGCTTACAAGCAAGTTGGCCTTAGTTGACTCCAGGCACTGAGGATGGCTTCCTAGTCTCCACCTCAGGTGCTAAAAATAGCTCAGTTGCAAGCAAGGAAGCAATGTCCAGGTGGGCACAGCATCACCCCATAGGGGACTTGCTGGGTAGATTTTGGAGGCAGGGGGCATGTGGAGTCTGTCTCTTTGCCTCCCCTGCTCTCACTTAAATAAATAAATAAATAAATAAATAAATACTACTACTAATGCCAGCATTCAAGCTCAGAAGCTCTACAATCTCTGTCTTTACAAACACAACACAACAAAAACCCTAAAAAAATATTTTGATAAATGAATCCTAGGCCTACTTAGCACTATCTTTTGAATGTAGAACTAAAAGTGTGTTTGTTCCAGCTCTGATCATTAAAGTCCTTGCTTACCATAAAAAATTTTTTTTAAAAAAAATCAGCCAATGTGCAAAAGAAAGTCAGTAATTCTAGAGGGTCTAGCAAATACATTGGTTATTTGAAGGGATAAATCACCTGTAGTTGCAGCCCAAATACAATACAAAGGCAATCTTCTCTGAAGCATTCTCATCTCCAAAATGGCCAATATTGAGTTGCTTTGCTTTGAAATATGATCAGAAAGGCTTTGCTCAACATTTTATTTATACAGTAGAGACAGCCAAGCACTAAACCCTCTGGAACCCTTTGCTAGGAACCCTTTGCAAATGCATGTGACCCTGGCCTCCAGCATAAAAATAAAACCAGGTTTGTTTGTTTTTTACAAAAACAAACTCCACCCCTTCATCCTCCTTCGCCTCCTCCTTCCTCTGTATTCCACAGAAACAGATTCACTTGATGAAAGGAGATATAGATGTAATTTTAAATCGTAGTATAAACCAAATCGGTGTTGTGAATTGAACTGTGTACCCCGCAAGGAAGAAAAACATTTCCTTTCTTCCTTTCTAAATGATTTCGCTGGCCTACCAATTAAATTGACATAAGACAGACTAACAGGAGAAAAGGCTTCATTTTGTACATACGTATAGGAGCTCATAGAATTATGAAACCCCAAAGAAATAATCAAATCAGCAAGTGTTTACACCTTGTAGACAAAACAAAACAAAACAAAACAAAAAAACAATAAATTTGCAAAGAATTCGCAAGACAAAAAAGTTTGGACTTGGCGTAGTAAATTAGTAAAGATGTACAAGGTTTGTTAATAGAGCCTTTTAGGCCTCGAATTCCATCTCTCTGCTGATAAGTCGTGCCCTTCCCTTTTTGTACAGTGAAGGTAGTTTTCATATGAAGATTTATATTCTGCTTTCAGGAGGTCAAAAGAAGATCAGAGTATCCCTTCCCCCCACTCCCCAAGCAATTTCTTAAGTAACTTTAATTCAAAACGAGGCAGGATACTAAGAAGTTAGAAAAACATTTCCTTGGCGAGTGGAATGGGGAAACTGAGGCGCCTGACCCACCTGGCCTTTGCAGCACCCTGACTCACCTTGCTCCCTCTCTCTTGCATATTCACTCCCTCAAGCATTCAGACAATGAGATTCTCAGTTAGTTGCCTTTTTGGGAAAGGAAGCTGGGAAATGTCACAAATGTTTAACAAGGAATAAAACTCTTGTTTTTCGGAAACTGAAGTATCCTCCTGGCCTTTGGCAGTGGGTATTGCCTAGTGAAAGGAAGAACCCTGACAAATTTCCATTCAAAGTCCAGCCCTGCTCCTTCCTGGCACTTCTCTCGGGAAGGTGATTTAACCTCTCCAAACTTGATTCCTCTCTGCAAAAGTGGATGTGATACTAGCCACAGTGCAGCGTTTCTGTTTTGTTTTGTCTTTGGGATGGATGGAGATAGTATATGTAAAAGATACCTGACATATTTAAACGTTCAGCTCCTCTAGGTCCTTTTCTTTTCTTGGTCGGCACACACAACCAGCCATCAACTCGTCCTCCCTGGGGTTCCAGCAGATAATAGTGTCACATTTTATACATCCCAGAGATATCTGTAATTTAACAGATGACACTTGAAGGCAGAAGAGTCCTTGAGGCCAAAGTAATAAATTCAATAGCAAACTTCTGGTTTTTTAATAGACAGTGAAGTAAATATTTTTTTGAATTGAAGAATTTTGCAAAAGGCACTAAGCTCCTACCCAAAAAGGCCCCTGGTCCTACCCATGTGGCTCTCCCAGCCTGGTAAATTTTTTTTCTTTTTCCAAAGTGAGAAGCGGGGAGGCAGAGATACAGACTGCTACATGCGCCCCACCGGGATCCACCCAGGATGCCCACCAGGGGCAATGCTCAGTGCCTCTGGGCTGTCTCTCTGCTGTAATCCAAGCCATTCCAGTGCCTGAGGTGGAGGCTAAGGAGCCATCCTCAGTGCCCAGGCCAATTTTGGTCCAATGGATCCTTGGCTGCGGGAGGGAAAGAGAGAGACAGAGAGGAAGAAGAGGGGGAGGGGTGGAGAAGCCGATGGGTGCTTCTCCTGTGTGCCCTGGTGGGAAATTGAACCTGGGACTTCCACATACCTGGCCAATGCTCTACCACTGAGCAAACCAGCCAGGGCCATTTTTTTTATTCAGAAAATTGACTCTATATTTTCTAATCTGTCATTTCTTTTCATATACTCATTTATTAATCAATCATTCCTACATTCCTTTATTCATCCTTTCTTTCTTTTTTTTTTTTTTTTTGCATTTTTCTGAAGCTGGAAACAGGGAGAGACAGTCAGACAGACTCCCGCATGCGCCCGACCGGGATCCACCCGGCATGCCCACCATGGGGCGACGCTCTGCCCACCAGGGGGCGATGCTCTGCCCATCCTGGGCGTCGCCATGTTGCGACCAGAGCCACTCTAGCACCTGAGGCAGAGGCCACAGAGCCATCCCCAGCGCCCGGGCCAACTCTGCTCCAATGGAGCCTTGGCTGCAGGAGGGGAAGAGAGAGACAGAGAGGAAGGCACGGCGGAGGGGTGGAGAAGCAAATGGGCGCTTCTCCTGTGTGCTCTGGCCAGGAATCGAACCCCGGTCCTCCGCACGGTAGGCCGATGCTCTACCGCTGAGCCAACTGGCCAGGGCCATCCTTTCTTTCAATTGAAATATATAGTATAACCAATTAAGGAAGTTATACAGATCAACCTAGCAAAGCTACAGCCTGACTCTAAAGAGCTTGTTTTCTCGAGAAGATAAGGAGACACTCATATCAATAAATAATCAAGATGAGATAGAAAGTTCTAATATTTTGTTTATGTGAGACTTTCCTAAGCAATCATTCAATTTCTTTATTTTCCCAATTTCTTTACTTTTACTTTTTCTCTTTCTTTTCTCTTTCCTGCTTTGTTTTCTTTTTCTTACCTTCATTTTTAATCCATTTCCCCCTGTTTTTTATTTACACGTTTATGACAGTAAGAGCTAAGGGGTCTGTTATAGAGCCACTTTTCTTGTGTTTCTCTATGTTCGTGTGTGTCTGTGATGATCTGAAACTGAAATGTGATTTTTCTGATATGCTAGTTGAAAATATTTATACTGTTCCCTTTTCCACATCTATTCTCTGAGTACAAATTTTGGTTTTTTTTCCTTCCATGAGCACAAATTCACTTCATCACTCGACATTATGGAGCATTTCTTATAGGATCCTCTTCTACGTCCGGCACTTCCTCCATTCTCCGGTTCCTAGTCCACGGAGCACAACACTGGCCCCGTAATTCTCATAAAGCAATCGTTCTTTTTTCTGTTTAAATGATTGCTAGACTTAGAACCAATAAATCTGAGTTCATGCTTTGCCTCTATTTCTTAAATATTTGTCAGACCCTTCGTCAGTAATGATAATAACAACAGTTTATAACAGAAAAAACACTTATTGAGTCCTTACTCATGTACTAGCTCCTGTGACAAAACTTAAGAAAAATTAGATTACCATGCCAGTAATGCAAAGGAGAACATACTCAGTTTTTGATTTCTAATATAAGCTCCCAAAGGCCCTCTCAGAAAAAAAATAGCTTTTAAATCAAAGGCTTTAATTTGCATGAGGCAGAAGTTTCTAAGCCAAATCTATTGGAAAACAAAAAGGAAATCCCTACAAGAAGCAAGACATAGAGAATAAAATGTATAGAGAGTAGGGGCCTTACCAATGGATTGAAAAGAAAATAAAGAATAAATTATGTCCTGGAGAAACTAAATGAGGATGAACCAGGCAGGCTGGGAAGGAGCAGCAGACTGGAGTTTAAGAGGCATGATCTTGGATAACTAAGACAAGGACAGTGAGTCTGCAGGTGGGAGGGGCTACATCAAAGAATTGAGACGCAGCCAGATGTTATCACCATCACTGAGATTAGAGAGTCCCAGAGTAGTTTATCAACGGGTATGACAGGTTTTTCATGTGTCAACTTGCCTAGTCGGGGGTACCCAGATTACACATTATTTCTGACTGTGTCTGGGAAGATGTTTCTGGAGAAGATTAGCATTTTAACGGGTGGACTCAGTAACTGTCCCTCTCTGACATAGATGGACATCACCCAACCCACTGAGGACCTCAATAGAACAAAGGCAGAGGAATGAGGAATTCGTTCCTTCCTGCCTGATTGCTCTGAGATGGAACATCCTTCTTCTTCCTCCTGCAGCCCTCCTGGACATCAGGCCTTCAGACCCGGACTGGAACTGGAACATCATTGTCTCCCCTGCTTCTCATACCAGCAGTGTGGCCTGCCATCGCACCACATTAGAAATTCAAATTCTTGCCTGACCAGGTGATTGCGCAGTGGATAGAGTGTTGGACTGGGATGCAGAGGACCCAGGTTTGAAACCCCAAGGTTGCCAACTTGAGTGTGGGCTCATATGGTTTGAGCAAGGCTCACCAGCTTGAGCCCAAGGACACTGGCTTGAGCAATGGGTCACTCGGTCTGTGGTAGCCTTGGTCTGTGGTAGCCCCCAGTCAAGGCGCATTATGAGAAAGCAATCAATGAACAACTAAGGTGCCGCAACAAAGAATTGATGCTTCTCATCTCTCTTCCTTCCTGTCTGTCTGTCCCTATCTGTTTCTCTCTCTGTCTCTCTTTGTCCCTGTCAAGAGAGAGAGAGAGAGAGAGAGAGAGTCAAATTCTTGAGTTCTACTCCAGACCTACTAATTTAGAAACTTTGGGGTGAAGCCCAGCACTGTGAGGTTTAACAAGCCCTCCAGGTGATTCTGATTGTGCATTACAACCTGAAAACCACTAATATAATGATTGGGAATACAGACATCCTCTATTCAAACCATAGCTCTTTTATTAACAGCTGACTGACATTAAGCAAAATAATCTGATTGTTTCTGAACCATAAAATAAAGATAATATTAATACCTGCCTCAGAGGGTTATTGAGAGAATTAAATGAGTCAGCATTGCCTGGTCCCCCTAAATACCAGCTAATTGCCAGCTCTTGCCTCTAGGGGTAGAAACAGAACAATCCTTAGTTCTGACAGGGCCTGTTGCTTAGACTAGTGTTTTTCAACTTCCAGTTTGCAGACAGATCCTCCAGAAATTTCATGCCGGTCCACAAAAGAGTTAACCACCCTGATGTTGTATGAAGATTACAGACTCCAAAACATTAGTCAAATTTGCTTATTCTCAGGGAAATTTCTGTTTTAATAATCCCCGAATTAATTCTCCTATTTTCACCAATCCCCAAGTGTAAAAAGGTTAAAATCCACTGGTTTAGATTTCAGGAGCACTGTTTGTAGAACTGTTCAGTTATTTTCAATTATAAAACAAGAACAATAAATTGTCCTTACCTTCCTTTAACGTTTGAAACGGATTCTTCAACACGACGCTGCTTTTCTGTCCTTAATTGGAAGAAAAATACCCCTTACATTCTGATACTGAAAAAACACCCTTTACATATGATCCACTCTTTCTGCAAGCCTCAGGACACATGTTTCCAGAGTGAGTTACAGGAGCCACAGGCGGCAACTATTGCTTTTCAAGCAGCTCAATAATCCATCACTCCACCTTCACTCACTCTCCTGCAATTCACTGGGATGCAAAGAGGTTTCTTCTAACTTATAGCAAAATATTGGAAATTCAGGCTCCGCGCTAAAATCCTTGTCTTCATTTTATATAATATTTGGGAGCATCTGGCTCATTAGTATTGATTGACTATCCAAGGAGCAATTGAAACGCTTAATCAATATCAGTGACTCATTTGGTGCCATATTGTCTTTCCAGAGCAGTAGGTGGTTAAATCCCTTTATCCTCTTTTAATTAATTCCACTATTTATTAATAAGCCCCTTGCAAGCTTTCAAAGTTCTGTAAATTGCTTCTCTCAAGAAGGAACTTTCCCCTCTGAGTTTCCTGAAATCAATGAAAGTGAAGCCAAAGCCACAGGAGGCACAGGTGGCATGGGATGTAGGGGACAAGGGGTGGGGGGACCCCATGAGCTGACCTGGCAGCTGATAGATGGAAGCCTAGACCTCAAGGAAGATCCCTACAGAATGTCCCCACCCTTGACATTTGGCTCAGGGCAGAATACAGGAGTGGCTAATTGGCATTTCTTCTGACTTCATTGCTTTTGCCCAGAAGCAAAAGTCATTGGAACAGGAAAAAGTAATTTGAGTTCCCAGAAGGAGCACCTATAATGCTGTGTGGTGCACGCAACTCAAAGTCAGTGACTGACTGCCAATAATGAGAATATGTAATTTTTGCAATTTGCTTCTCCTGCATGGACGTCAAGTTTCTTCATCACACAAATTACAGGATCCTCCTGGATGGTTTCTTGAGTTCTTTTATACCGCTGACATTCTATAATTACTTTATTTCTCCGGGCCACTTCTCTCACTATAGACATAATTAAGAGGACAAGGTTTGTGCAGATCTGGGTCCCCTGAACAAATGTCAAATTCTATTCCCTTATGAATTATTCCACAGTACATTACAGATGTTGCACACAGATAACCATGATGGCCTCCTATAGTCAACAAAAATATATTCACAAGGGCTAAAATCCAGCATTACATATATTTAATTCCTTTCACTTAGAACATTATTTTTAGACAAAAAGAGATTAAAATAAAAAAGTAAAAAGAAGTGGTTAACCTATAACTGCATGTACCATCTAAAATAAGATTATTTATATTTAGCAAAATTTACTTTATCTAATCTTTTAAATTATCAAAAGCAATACATTATGAGTCAAATTAAAATGTACTTCGCTGGGATAACTACAGTTCCATCCCAGCAAACTTCCTTTACATTGACAGACAACTATGTTCATAAATTTGATATGTATTATTCTAATTCATTTTAAAATATAGATGAATAAATTAATAATTGATAGAAAAACAAATAAATAACGAATGCATAAATATTCCTAATAGGTATAGATAGGAAAGTAGATCTACATCACTCATTTATATAGATATGTATATTTATCATTATCTATAGATTTAAATTTGCATATATATTTCTTCTATGTATAATTCTTCAAACTACCTATTTCTCTCAAAACTAATGTTTTTGAGAGGACATATGTTATAAGAAAGTCGAATTCATTCTTTTTAACTGACATCCAAGTATTGAATTAGGCAAATATATACACTTTTTCATTCTTCCAGTATTAGGTTAAAATTTTTAGTGTTTTGCTGCTGTTATTAACAATTTTGCCACATATCTTTTCACAGGGCTCCTATTGTACATGTCAGAGAATTTCTGTAGGGCATAAACCCAGAAATAAAATATATAGTCATAGGGTTTACATATTGACAATCTTACTAAACATTATCAAATTTTTCGCATCATTTTGTGATTTTATTTTCCCACATCTTTGCCAACACTTGTTACTATCAAATTTTACTTTTATTAATCTGATGGGTGTTGAATGTTTTTATCATAATCGTTTATTTCACTTTTCTTTGTCTCATGTTTACAATTCCTAGATCTTTGAGGTTGAGTTTTTTTATATGTTTAATCATATTTCAAAGTTTTAACAATTTTTATGAGACAGTCATATAATTGGCAATTAATTTGTTTTTGTTGTTTCTATTTTTCTAAGTGAGAGAAGGGGAGATAGAGACACAGACTCCTGTGTGTGCCTCAAACAGGATATATCTGGCAACCTCCATCTGGGGCTATGCTCACAATGGAGCTATTTTTAGCACCTGAGGTGAAGGCCTGATGAAGCTATCCTCAGTGCCCAGGGCCAATGCACTTGAATCAATAGAGCCATGGCTGTGGTAGGGGAAGAAAGAGAGAGAGAGAGAAAATGAAGGAGGAGGGGTGGAGAAGCAATAGTCACTTCTCCTGTGTGCCCTGACTGGGAATCCAACCCTAGACATCCACACACAGTACTGATGCTCTACCAGTGAGCCAACTGGCCAGGACTAGACAATTAATTTATTTGTATATTACAAGGCTATTTAGATTCAAAAATGTTAATTTCTAGAAAAAAACATAAAAGAACTGTTCCTTTGCTCTTTCTAGACTAGTAGTTTCTTTAAAGTATCTGTGTGATATTCGAACATAATATTTTCCTTTCTTTTTTTTATTAATTTTAATATAGTGACATTGATAAATCAGGGTACATATGTTCAGAGAAAACATCTCCAGATTATTTTGACATTTGATTATGTTGCATACCCCTCATCCAAAATCAAATTGTCTTCCTTCACCTTCTATCTGGTTTTCTTTGTGCCCCTCCACTCCCCCCACCTCTCCCTCCTTTATCGCCCCCACCCCACCCCCCACCCTCCCTGTTACCATCACATTCTTGTCCATGTTTCTGAGTCTCATTTTTATGTCCTTTCTCGCCCCCTCCCCACCTCCCACCCTCCCTGTTACCATCACATTCTTGTCCATATCTCTGAGTCTCATTTTTATGTCCCATCTATGTATGGATTCATATAGTTCTTAGTTTTTTCTGATTTACTTATTTCACTTTGTATAATGTTATCAAGGTTCATCCATGTTATTGTAAATGAACCGATGTCATCATTTCTTATGGCTGAGTAGTATTCCATAGTATATATGTACAAAAGCTTGTTAATCCACTCGTCCACTGAAAAACACTTGGGCTGTTTCCAGATCTTTGCTATTGTGAACAATGCTGCCCTAAACATGGGGGTGAATTTCTCCTTTTGGAACAGTTCTATAGTGTTCTTAGGGTATATTCCTAAAAGTGGGATGGCTGGGACAAAAGGCAGTTTGATTTTTAATTTTTTGAGAAATCTCCATACTCTTTTCCACAGTGGCTGCACCAGTCTGCATTCCCACCAGCAGTGCAGGAGGGTTCCCTTTTCTCCACATCCTCGCCAGCACTTATTCCGTGTTGTTTTGTTGATGAGTGCCATTCTGACTGGTGTGAGGTGATATCTCATTGTAGTTTTAATTTGCATTTCTCTAATGATTAGTGATGTTGAGTATTTTTTCATATGCCTATTTGCCATCTGTATGTCCTCTTTGGAGAAGTGTCTATTAATTTGATTTTCCCATTTTTTTATTGGATTGTTTGTTTTCCTGGTGTTGAGATTTACAAAGTTCTTTATAAATTTTGGTTATTAACCCCTTATCAGACGTATTGTCAAATATGTTCTCCTATTGTGTAGTTTGTCTTTTTATTCTGTTCTTGTTATCTTTGGCTGTGCAAAAGCTTTTTAGTTTGATATAGTCCCATTTGTTTATCTTGTCTTTTATTTCACTTCCCCGTGGAGATAAATCAGCAAATATATTGCTGCGAGAGATGTCAGAGAGCTTACTGCCTATGTTTTTTTCTAAGATGCTTATGGTTTCACGGCTTACATTTAAGTCTTTTATCTATTTTGAGTTTATTTTTGTGAATGGTGTAAGTTGGTAGTCTAGTTTCATTTTTGTGCAAGTAGCTGTCCAATTTTTTCAACACCATTTATTAAAAAGACTGTCTTTACTCCATTGTATGCCCTTACCTCCTTTGCCAAATATCAGTTGTCCATAGAGCTGTGGGTTTATTTCTGGGTTCTCTGTTCTGTTCCATTGATCTATATTCCTGTTCTTATGCCAGTATCAAGCTGTTTTGAGTACAATGGCCTTGTGGTATAACTTGATATCAGGAAGTGTGATACCTCCCACTTTATTCTTCATTTTCAAGATTGCTGAAGCTATTAGTGTTCTTTTTTTGGTTCCATATAAATTTTTGGAATATGTAATCTATATCTTTAAAGTATGTCATTGGTATTTTAATTGGTATTGCATTGAATTTATAAATTGCTTTGGGTAATATAGACATTTTAATGATGTTTATTCTTCCTAACCATGAGCACAGTATATGCTTCCACTTGTTTGTATCTTCCTTGATTTCTTTTATCAATGTTTTATAATTTTCCAAGTACAAGTCTTGAGTCTCCTTGGTTAAATTTACTCCTAGGTACTTTATTTTTTGGTTGTTATAGTGAAGGGAATTGTTTCCTTAATTTCTCTTTCTGACTGTTCATTATTGGTGTATAAAAATGCCTCTGATTTCTGAGTATTAATTTTATATCCTGCCACCTTGCTGAATTCATTTATCAAGTCCAGTAGTTTTTTGACTGAGACTTTAGGGTTTTCTATATACAATATCATGTCATCTGCAAATAATGATAGTTTTAGTTCTTCTTTTCCAACTTGAATGCCTTTTATTTCTTCTTCTTGTCTGATTGCTCTGGCTAGGACTTCCAGAACTATGTTGAATAAGAGTGGTGAAAGGGGGCAGCCATGCCTTGTTCCTGATCTTAAGGGGATTGCTTTTAATTTTTGCCCATTGAGTATGATGTTGGCTGTGGATTTGTCCTAGATGGCTTTTATCATGTTGAGGTATGTTCCCTGTATTCCCACTTTGCTGAAAGTTTTTATCATGAATGGGTGCTGGATTTTATCAAATGCTTTTTCTGCATCTATTGAAATTATCATGAGGTTTTTCTCCTTCCTTTTGTTTATGTGATCAATCACATTGATTGCTTTGTGAATATTGTACCAGTCTTACCTCCCCAGAATAAATCCCACTTGATCATGGTGTATGATTTTTTCCATATATTGTTGGATCCGGTTTGCTAATATTTTGTTGAGGATTTTAGCATCTATATTTATCAGGGATATTGGCTATAATTTTCTTTCTTTGTGTTGTCTTTGCCTAGTTTTGGAATCAGAATTATGCTCACCTCATAAAAGGAGCTTGGAAGTCTTCCTTCCTCTTGAATTTTTTGAAATAGCTTGAGAAGGATAGGAGTTACCTCTTCTTTGAATATTTGGTAGAATTCACTTGTGAAGCAATCAGGCCCAGGACTTTTCTTTGTTGGGAGTTTTTTGATAACTGTTTTGATCTCATTTGGTGTAATCGATCTGTGTAGGTTTTCTGATTCTTCCAGATTGATTTTTGGAAGATTGTATGTTTCAAGGAATTTGTCCACTTCATCTAGGTTGTTTAGTTTTTTGGCATACAGTTCTTCATAATATTTTCTTACAATATTTTGTATTTATGTTGTGTCAGTTGTTATTTCTCCACTCTCATTTCTAATTTTATCTATTTGAGTCCTCTCTCTTTTTTTCTTGGTGAGTCTTGTTAAAGGTTCATCAATCTTGTTTACCTTTTCAAAGAACTAGCTTCTGGTTTCATTGATCCTCTATATTGTTTCTTTAGCCTCTATATCATTTATTTGTGCTCTGATTTTTATTATTTCCTTCCTTCTACTACTTTTGGGCTTTACTTGCTGTTCTTTTTCTAGTTCTTTTAGATGCAGGGTTAAGTTGTTTATTTGAGCTTTTTCTAGCTTCTTAAAGTGTGCCTGTAGTGCTATGAACTTCCTTCTCAGAACTGCTTTTGCTGTGTCTCATAAATTTTGAGTTGTTGTATGCTTATTACCATTCATTTCTAGGAATTTTTTTCTGTCTTCTTTGATCTCATTCTTAATCCATTTGTTATTTAACAACCTGCTATTTAGTTTCCATGTGTTTGAGAATTTTTGAGCTTTTCTATTTTGGTTGTTTTCTAGTTTCATGCCATTGTGATCAGAGAAAGTGCTCGATAAGATTTCAATCTTCTTAAATTTGTTGAGACCACTTTTGTGCCCTAACATGTGGTCTAGCTAGAAAATGTACCATGAGCACTTGAAAAGTTTGTATATTCTGCTGCTTTAGGGTGAAAGGTTCTGAAGATATCTATTAAATTCAGTTGATCTAGTGTGTCCTTTACGTCTGCTGTTTCTTTGTTAATTTTCTTTCTTGAAGATCTATCTAGTGATGTTAGTGGGGTATTGAAGTCCCCTACTATTATAGTATTGCTGTTGATCTCACCCTTTATATCCATCAAAGTCTGCTTTATATATTTAGGTGCTCCTATATTAGGTGCGTAGATATTTATAATAGTTATATCCTTCTGTTGGATTGCTCCCTTTATCATTATGTAATGGCCTTCTTTATCTCTTACTATATCCTTTGTTTTAAAGTGCATTTTGTCTGATATAAGTATTGCTACCCCAGTTTTTTTTTAAATTTCCATTTGCATGAAATGTTTTTTTTTTTCCATCCTTTTACCTTCAGTCTGTGCATCTTTTGTTCTAAGGTGTGTCTCTTGTAGACAGCATATGTACGAGATCTGTTTTCTTATCCATGCAGCTACCCTATGTCAATTGATTGAATCATTTAATCCATTTACATTTAAGGTTATTATTGATATGTAGTTGCTTATTGCCATTGTATTCTTTAAAGCTGTAGTCCTCTTTTGCTATATTCTTTTCCCACTTTGATCTGTTTAAAACAGGCCCCTTAACATTTCCTGCAGCATTGGTTTGGTTGTACTGAATTCCTTGAGGGTTTTTTTTTTCAGTCTGGGAAGCTTTTTATTTCTCCTTCAATTTTAAATGATAGCCTTCCTGTATAAAGAAGTCTTGGTTGTAGGTTCTTGTTCTGCATTACTTTGAATATTTCTTGCCAATCCCTTCTGGCCTCAAGTTTTTCTTTTGAGAAATCTGATGTCACCATTATGGGGCTCCTTTGTAGGTGATAGCTTTTTTTTCTCTAGCAGCTTTTAATATTTTCTCTTTATCACTTAGCTTTGGTATTTTAATTATGACTTTTCTTGGTGTAGGTTTCTTTGGGTTTCTCTTTAATGGAGTCCTCTGTGCTTCTTGAACTTGTGAGAGTTTCTCCTGCATTAATTTAGGGAAGTTTGCAGCTATGATATGATTGAACAACTTCTCTATCCCTTGTTCTTTCTCTTCTTCTTCAGGAACCCCATATGATTCGGATGTTATTTCTCTTCATGTTGTCACAGCTCTCTAAGAGTTTTCTCAGACTTTTTGAGTCTTTTTTTCTTCTTTTCTGCTTTCATGCCTTCATTCAACTTGTCCTCCAACTTGCTGATTTGATCCTCAGCTCCATCCATCCTGTTTTTAGTTGCTTTCATTGTGGTCTTCATTTCTGATATTGTATTTGACATCTCCCACTGATTCTTTTTTAATATTTCAATATCCTTTTTTATACCTGCTATTTCTTTATTTAGGTGTTTGTAATGACCATCCATTTATGTTCTAAGATCCCTAAGCATCCTTACAATCATTGTTTTGTACTCTGCATCCAGAAGTTTGGTTATTTCCATATCACTCAGTTCATTTCCTGGATGTTTCTCTTGTGGTTTCATTTGGATTGCACTTCTCTTTCTTCTCATTATGTCTGTGTGTTTGGGTGTTTTGTTTGTAGAGCTTGTTGAGTCTCGCCTTTTCTGCATCTAGTTTTCACTTGTGTTATTTCTAGGTTTTCTTGGATTAGCATCAGCTATTATTTGTAAGCCACTTTCAGATTTGGGCACTTTGAAGTCTTGATTTGTTTGTTTTCATAACAGTTGATAGTCTTATTTAATGATCTCAGCAGGGGGCTTTCTTGAAACTATATCCAGGAATGTGGTGGGTGTAACCTGAGACTCTGAAGTCCTCTTCTACCAGTTACTCCCTCTGGGGGCAAGGTGTTTTCTCAGCTTCAGTAGGGGGAGGTGTATCTCAGATTTCCATGGAGACCTGAGTTACTTCCTTTCCTCCCCACATCTTGTTTTCAGCTGTGTCTTATTGTGCTGATTGGATCTGGAGAGATGTCTGGAGATCTGTGACCAGAAGCACTTTTGTCTTTTATTTTGTGGAAGGATCAGCCCCTCCCCCAGCTATGGCACCTCCAGCACTGGATGAGTCAGCTTCTCAGGTTATCGCCTGCATTCCTCTGCCCCTCACTGTCTCTCTCCCTCTCTCCCCTTTCTTTTTGGAAGATAAGCCAGCCCTTTTAACACACCTCTTTCTCTGTTCACCAGGCAAGTGGCTGTGAGCAGTATTTTCTGCTCTTTACTTTGAAGGAGAGCCCTTCTGGGCTCTCAGCCTCCCCCCCCCCCATTCCTGTAAGCAGGGAAGATTCAGGCACTCCATACCAGGTTTGTTGTGGCTTCTTCTCTGCTCCTTGGTTTTTGAGAGCTGTTCTTGTAGTCCAGAGTTGGTTTTTCATGCTGATTGTTCCTAAATTTATTTGTAATCTAGTTTGTTGGTGTGAGCTGGGAGTCTGTGCATCTGCCTACTCTGCTGCCATTCTTCTCATTCCAATATTTTCCTTTCTTAATCTTGTCTCTGAATTTTCCATATGCAGAATTGGGAGAAAAAGTCTCAGATATAACGAAGACTCACACTGGTAGTCCCAGAATCTAAAATGTACTTTCAGACCTTTAAACAGTTTTATTTTTGCCTCAAATCTACCAACTTTTATATTTGGTATTGACTATAAATTATTTTACCAGCACCCAAATGGGTTCCCATTTCAGTAATAATAGAAAAAATAGTCACTACCTCTAATATCTCTAATTTAGTCTTTATAATATGGGTTACTTAGAAGTATCTCACTCAGCATAAAAGTGAATTGAGAAAGAGGGGTATATAGAGGGAAAATAAATTATTAAGGTACTATACTAATATTAGCATTTTGCTATTATTTGATAATATTATTATTATAAAATTTTCTAATGGAGATATCATTCTCATATTATATGATAACATACTGCATTTAAGAGTAGTTTGTGGTAATGGTTATAGAGCTAGAGATCAGAAGAGTTGGCTTTCTATTTTATTCCATAAGCATCCTTAACATTCTCTTGGCAATATACCTGCTTCAGACTGATCTGCTAATTTAAAATCAGAACCATAGTCACATAGATTAAATGTTGGTACTGTCATCATAAATGTGAAGTTGAGTGTATTTGTTAACCTTTTTAGTGTATTTCACATACATAGTCTGAGTTGCTAGTTACAGCAATGTTATAACATATGTGAACATATATCTGAGTTTGTCTGAAATATATACCTATTGTCTTGAGTCCTGTTTAGTTCAACCTTTGTCCTAGGTTTTACATTTTTTTAGTAAAGCTTTATTAAATCTAATTGCATTAAGATTTTATTTTGAGCTTCTGTCATGGTCTTGTATAATAATGGGTGAAACTCACTTGCAATGAGGAGTTTTAACCTTAACACATAGCTATCTGGAAGAGTACCACTCTTTTTCCACTCACTTTTTCTACATACAATATAACAAATACCTTTTAAGGTCAGACATCAAAATATTTTCTGATAAAATAAAATGATTACAATTGACCAACTAGTAAAAAGCTGCATTTTACAGTTCAAGGGTGGTAACAGACATTTTTGACCCAGCTATGCACTGTTGTTCATTTTCAGTATTAGCCATTGATGTTAGGAATTGTGCCATTGTTTTTGATGTTCCTAGTCCATATGACCTCCAGTTAGCCAGGTCACTATGAAATTATAGATTGATGTATACTTGAAAACTGTACAAGAAACAACAGCTGTAGTACTATCAAAAAATGTTGAGTAGTCTGAACCTACCTCCTAAGTGGTTTTGATATTTTTTAAATGTAAATCTATATGTATTTATCTAATTTATTTGCTCAGTAATGTTTTATTTTTGCAAGTAACCATTTTGGCAGCAATAAACTAGAAAATTTAGCAATTTATTTTCAAAATTTCTATTTATCTAAAGTTTACAAATGTTTAACAAGTAAAATATTGATTACTATTACCATCTATTCTCAGGAAAGAAAAACTACAGGACACTAATATACAAAAATATATATATCAATATTATCTTCAAAAACATTATCCAGTTAAATGAACTATACCTAAAATGACAAATGTGTCCAGCTTCAGAAGGAGCATTTAAATATCACTCTATAAGACCTTTCATTTAAATCCACTGACTTTTTCCAAGTGAGTACGTTCAAGTTGCCTTGGACAGATAGGAGACATGGAAAAATAGATGGCACTGTTGATTCCATTAGCAGAAAGACTCACAAACAATTAAGTGATGCAACTGTCATATCAGTATTATCATAAGTTTCAACTAGGGAATCAGTTAATTGCTTTTTTTAGTCCAATTTATGCAAAGTAAAGTTTTACAGGTTTATTCTCTTGAAAGCAATATAGATAACAGCATTGTGCATGTTGCTAAAATATCCAACATTGGAGCTAAACTATTTACCTTTGCTAGTGATAAAAACTATGAAATACTAACTTATTAGTCTGCAATGTTGTGGTAGACATAATAGTCTTACTAAAGTAAAAGAGCCATTGACTAGAAATACACTTGGAGCTTCTTGTGGCACAAAAATTAAGGACTGCACTGAAATAAACTGGAGTCAAAAATTATAAATGGTAAATATCCAAAGCTAGAAAAACTTTATTAGTTTGTGTGTGTATAATTAAGCTGATGTTGCATGAAAAATTTTTTTGTATAAGTTTGTGCATCCTTTCCTGCCCAGTATCAGTTGAATTTTAGCAATATTTTAACATTTCACGAACTATTTTGGGCCCTTGTCCATTGGCTCAGTGGTAGAGCAACAGTTTGGCATGTGGATGTCCTGGGTTTAATTCCCGGCCAGGGCACACAGAAGAAGCGCCCATCTGCTCCTCCACACCTCTCCCTCTCGCTTCTCTTTCTCTCTCTGTTTCTCTCTTCTCCTTCACTCCTGCAGCTATGGCTAGACTGGAGCAAGTTGGCCCTGGGTGCTAAGGATGGCTCCATGGCTTCTGCCTTAGACACTAAAAAGAATATGGTTCCAGTTGCAACAGAGCAAGAGCGTTAGATGGGCAGAGCATCATTCCCTAATGGGTTTGCTTGGTGGATCTCGGTTGGGGAGCATGTGGGAGTCTGTCTCTGCCTCCTCTCCTCTCACTCAAATAAAAAAATAAAAAGAATTATTTTGAAAATCAACTTAAGTGTTTTACATGGTATTAACTTTTTCTGTAAACAAATTCTTTAAATTTTTGTTGTGTTTTGTTCAAAATCAATTGAAAATATTCAACCAATTTATTCAAGAAATGAAAGAACAAAAACTTTCAATTTCTTAAGATTTAATGAATAGCAGTTATTAACAAAGTTTGCAAACAGGGAAACATTGAAATTTATTCCTACAAAAGTAACAGAGGATTTGAGCAGATTATAAGAGTTCAAATACTAGGAGACAGGATTTAATATTAAAACTTATAGTTAATTTTATAATATTTCCACTTTGGAAAGCACATATTCATGGAGCTTTTACTTCTAATTTTAATCATTTGTTTTCTATCCTGGACATTTTTGTCATCTAAAGCTGGTGAAATATTTTAAAAAGTCATTTAGACACATTTTTTTTTCCTGAAGCTGGAAACGGGGAGACAGTCAGACAGACTCCCGCATGCGCGTGACCGGTATCCACCCGGCACACCCACCAGGGGGCGATGCTCTGCCCATCCGGGGCGTCACTCTGTCGCGACCAGAGCCACTCTAGCGCCTGGGGCAGAGGCCAAGGAGCCATCCCCAGCGCCCAGGCCATCTTTTGCTCCAATGGAGCCTTGGCTGCGGGAAGGGAAGAAAGAGACAGAGAGGAAGGAGAGGGGGAGGGGTGGAGAAGCAGATGGGCGCCTCTCCTGTGTGCCCTGGCTGGGAATCGAACAAGGGACTTCCGCATGCCAGGCCGACGCTCTACCACTGAGCCAACCGGCCAGGGCCGAGACACATTTTTAACAAGGATTATCACATAAAATATTTGTTGAAGACAGTCTTCTGAATTTAAGCAAAATGACCAGCAAAATGGATATTTTGAGATTTAAATATTTTTATGTATGTCTTTTCCCTTTCCTGGAATTATTTAATACTTGAAAGATACAGTGCAATATTATTGGCTTGGTAAAGTTTTTCTTAAAATTTGGCTAAACTCTTATTTGCGCTTCTATAGCTTTGTGTTAATTAGAGCATTCTAAACATTGGTTTAATATTAAATTTTTATCTCTTAGTTTCTTCCAATAAAAAATATGAACCTTAAATGACCATGTTTTAACTTACCAGTGTATTTCCATTACCTGAGACCATGATAGTCATACAAGATATGCTTCTTTGCTACCTGAGAAAAGGAAGTACAACTAACCAAACATCCTTTGGGTGAATTATTTACACTTATTAAAATTCTTATATTTTGAAACGGCTGTGATTTTTTTTCTTATAAAACATTTCTCTGTTTATATATGCTGAAAATCATCCTGAAAGTACAATATTTCTCATAATTATATAAGCTAAAAAGATATTCATTTGTATATTTCATAAATACTTATGCATGCTTTGCTGTAGTGGAATTAGTCCATAACCAAACACCATACTGAGAGCATCTATTAATATAGATTAGTTGATTTCACAAAGTGGGCCTGGTGTATTTACTAACATACTACAGAGTAGCATCAACATAATTAAAACTGAATCTATTAAAATAAATTAAATGTAGCCAGGAAAGCACTATTCTTACTTCTATATTACTTCGTTTTATTTACTAGTCAACCAGAAAATATGACAATCATCCACGGGTGTATTAGTTTTTTATGGCTGCTATAACAAATTACCACAAATTTAATAGCTTAAAGCAATGCAAATTCATTACGTTACAGTTCTGGATGTCAGAAATTCAAATGGACCTCAGGGCTAAAATCAAGGTATTACTAGAGTTTGCTTCTTCCCAAAGCTCATAGGAAGTATCTGCTTCTTGCATTTTCCAGCCTTTTTTTTTTTTTTTTTTTTTTTTCTGAAGCTAGAAACAGGGAGAGACAGTCAGACAGACTCCCGCATGCGCCCGACCGGGATCCACCGCACGCCCACCAGGGGGCGATGCTCTGCCCCTCCGGGGCGTCGCTGTGTTGCGACCAGAGCCACTCTAGCGCCTGGGGCAGAGGTCAAGGAGCCATCCCCAGCGCCTGGGCCATCTTTGCTCCAATGGAGCCTGGGCTGCGGGAAGGGAAGAGAGAGACAGAGAGGAAGGAGAGGGGGAGGGGTGGAGAAGCAGATGGGCACCTCTCCTGTGTGCCCTGGCTGGGAATCAAACCCAGGACTTCTGCACGCCAGGCCGATGCTCTACCACTGAGCCAACCAGCCAGGGCTGTTTTCCAGCTTTTAGATGCCACCTACTTGGCTCATGGCCTACCTTCTTCATCTTCAGAGCCAGCACGATCTGGCTGAGTTTTCACACTGCATGGCTCTGGTTCTCCTTCCTGGCCTCTCTCATCTACCTTTTAAACTCTCTTATGTTTATATTGGGCCCAATTCAGATAATCCCAAATAATCTTCCTGTTCAATTAATAACCTTAATTCCATCTACAAACTTAATTCATTTGCCAGGTAGCCTAACTATCGCAGGTTCTAGAGATGATACAGACACCACACAGGATGGGGAGCTGGGGCCTTGTTCTTATTCCAATGGAAATGTGCAGAAGCCACGTGGTTTTAGGCAATCTTTAATCGTGATGCAGCTCTCTATGTAATCTTCACAGAAGGACTGGATCCTAACAAATGATTACAGCATTTCATAAATGGTTAGAGTGCATATATCAAGGCGGGATATATACAGTGAGGGTTTTAAAGCCCTCTTCCTTCCCTTTTTCATCCTCTTTCATTCTTTCTCTCTTCTTCCCAAAATGTTTACTAAGTAGCTACTATGTGTTAGGCCTTTTGATAGCTCAATAATAAAATTATCAAGGCCCTGGCCGGTTGGCTCAGCGGTAGAGCGTCGGCCTGGCGTGCGGGGGACCCGGGTTCGATTCCCGGCCAGGGCACATAGGAGAAGCACCCATTTGCTTCTCCACCCCCCCCTTCTTCCTCTCTGTCTCTCTCTTCCCCTCCCGCAGCCAAGGCTCCATTGGAACAAAGATGGCCTGGGCGCTGGGGATGGCTCCTTGGCCTCTGCCCCAGGCGCTAGAGTGGCTCTGGTCGCGGCAGAGCGATGCCCCAGAGGGGCAGAGCATCGCCCCCTGGTGGGCAGAGCTTCGCCCCTGGTGGGTGTGCCGGGTGGATCCCGGTCAGGCACATGCGGGAGTCTGTCTGACTATCTCTCCCCGTTTCCAGCTTCAGAAAAATTAAAAAAAAAAAGAAAGAAAAGAAAAAAAAAGAAAATTATCAAAAAGATTCCATGACTGAAAAGCTCACAGTTTCTTATATAAATTGACACAATTAAATTTCTATAATATTGTATGACAAGTGGACCGTTAGAGGCATCCCTCATGCCCCATCTCTGTTACCAGCCACACAGTGTAGCTTCTATCCTCCTGCAACAGTATGAAATAATGTTTTCTGCTTTTTAAAAAGTTCAATACAAATGAAATTACACGGTACGCACTATTTTTGTGGCTAGCTTCTTTTATACAACATATAGTTTATGGGTCCTTCATGCTGTTGCATGGAGTTGCAGTTTACTTACTGTCATAACTGTCTGATATTTCATTGTGTTTATCTTTTCTGTTACTGATGGTTGGTTCCATGATCAATCTGTTACAGATAGTACTGCTGTGAACATACTTGTGTAAGACTTTTGGTGAACATAAATGTGCCTCTCTGTTGGGTTTACACTAGGGGATAAAACTGCTGGTCCTAAACTTTGAGTTGGTTCAGCATTAGTATTACTGACAATGCATGTTCTAACAGGGCTATCTCAATTTAGACTTTCATAAGAAAAGTATTAGGATTCTGTTGCTTCACATCTTCTATTTGGAATGATCAAACTATTTTACTCACTGCAATCATTCCTGTGGTTTCAATTTACCTTTCCATGATGGCATACAAAGTTAAACATATTTTTGTTGGTCATTTGGATTTTTTCCCCTTATTTTACAAGCAAGAGGATGGGAGATAGAGAGACAGACTCCTGTATGAGCCCAGACCTGGAGCCACCCAGGATCACCTATCTTGGGTCAATGCTCTGCCTATCTGGGGTCATGCTCACAACTGAGCTATTTTTAGCACCTGAGGCAGGGACATCCTCAGTGCTTGGGGCTGATATACTCAAATCAATGGAGCTATGGCTGTAGGAGGGGAAGAGATAGAGAGAGAGTGAAGGAAAAGGGGTAGGGAAGCAAATGGTCACTTCTCCTGTGTACCCTGACTGGGAATCAAATCCAGAATATCCACATGCCAGGCTGACACTCTACCCGTGAGCCAACTGGCCAGTGCTAGATTTTTTTTAATGAAAAGTTTATTCAAATATTTGTACACTGTTGTTGGAAATTCAAAATGGTGCAGCTCCTATGAAAAACAGTATGAATATTTCTCAAAAAATTAAAAAAATACTACCAGATGACCAGCACCCTCATAAACTACTCATCTTCCAAAGGCCTTATTTCCAAATGTCATCACATTAGGAACTCGATTTCAACATATGAAGTTGGTGGGACACAAACAATGTCTATAGCATATACTATGCCGTGTAGCTCTTCACAGCATCAGTCACAATTTGACATTTATTTGGGTGGTAGTTCAGTATTTGTCATGTGTTAGACTTTAAGCTCCATGACAGCGGAATCCTTTTATGTTGTTGGTCACTATTTTGTAATCAGCAACTAACATAGTCCCTCACGTGTAGTCGATATAAAGTAAGCATTCTTAAATTAATGGTCTTAACAAACTTTACCTCTATATTCTTTCTCTGGAAGTTAGGACCACACATTTCACAGTAAGATCAACTCCCCTTTAATCCTGAAGGGAAATTTAGCCTCAGGAATGGTTTAAACCCCCCTATGATGATGAAAAGCTGTGCCTTTAGCCCAATTTTAGAGATATTTAAAAGAGTTTCCTAAAAAATCATATCTTGGAAATGAGTTAATTATTTTTGTTTGCATTATGGTGATTCTGTAATTGTAGATTAATTGGTTCCATCTGCTCTGTGATTTTCCAATTAACTGGTAATATCTTTCAAAAGTCAGTTTATTTCTTACACGTGTAGGAATGTATATAAGATGGGAATTTTTACTCTCATGCTCTCTGTGGCTCCTTCTTTTTTCTTCTTCTCAAGTCCTGAGGCAAAAGGCATATTCTCTGTCTGTTAGCTGAAACCTCTTGAGGATGAAATCATCCTGAACAAGAGCATAAACTTTTTCCTTTGCAATTGGTGTTCTGGGTTCATTTATAATTTGCTGCTGTTCCTCGTGCTGATTAATGACAGTAATTTTTAAGGTTAGAGAAGTTTTATTATTATTTTTGACTTAAACATTGATTGACTATTTGATTAACTTTCTTCCAGCTGAGTTTTCATAGTATAGAGATTTTCAGCTGTAAAATACCTACTGTAAGTGGATGAGGGAAGCAGAGAGTAGAGAGAGGGAAGCTTTCAAAATCATCTGATAATAAATATTTGACTCTCTCACTTCCTACTAGAAAACTGACCTCGAATAGTACATTATTTAATTGTAGGTATTACAAAACACTTGAAGTTTTTGGAGTATCTCCTTTCCTCTTTATAATCATAAAATCCATCATCAAGGTCAAACAAGTTTTTGAACCTCCAGGGTATAATTAATATGATTCTGCTAAACAATGACAATCTGTGGGCTGTAATAGAGAAACTGGTCAAATAACCAAAAACATCCTGTTGGATCTGTGTCTTCTCTGTGAAATTAAAATAACGTATTATGAAAAGTGAGAACTCAGACAATAAAATGAGATTGACCTATTTATATATTTATTTATTCAGTTGACGAATATGTTTTAACATTGACTGTGCCAAAACAGTTCTAGGTGGTTGGCATACCTCAGTAAATAAACCATAGACATCTGCTTCCTTATAAGACTTACATTTTATTATAGGTAAGATAAACAATACAGAAATTACATAAGTAAGGTAGAGATTTTTACTTCAGGCCATGGTGGATTTACAGAGACTAACTTTGTCTTTCTACTTAAAAACAAATAAACAGTAACAACAAAACAGAAAACTAGGCACAATATGTGCCATAGGGCTTTAGACACTGGACAACAGGCAGCACAAACTTGTGGAAAATAATGGTTAGCCCTATTGTTGCCCCGATTTAATGAATGGATCAGTTTTCAGTTCACAGTGCAGAGAGAAAGAATTCAAATAGGCTGGATACTTTACTGCATTGAGGATTCCAAGGGTAGAGTATTAGAAGATTAGAAGGTTGTAAATTGTGAGGCAGAGCATTGGAGACAAAGAAGAGAACAGAAAGGGAAGCTTGGGGAACTACATGGGAGTCCCGGAAGTTTTTGGCTGAGTATTCATTTATATTAGCCAGAGAAACTACCCAAGACAGCGGAAGAATAACCAGAGAGCAAATAATTCCAAAAGCTGACACAGTTAGGAGCAGTTCATGTCTATTCCAGCCAAGTGGGGAGACCCTATAGTTCACAAGGCAGGAAGTAGAGACCTCATGGTGCCTCAGAAGGGCATCGTGTTCATAATGAAACCAAAGTAATACTAGAATAAAGCTTAATCTGAGCCTGTGTTAACAAAATTTAAAAGCAAAACCCCCCAAAATAAACTGATATTAAGTAACTTGACTGTGTGTATAAAAAAGAGTTCACATCTCTTAAAGGAATTCAGCAAAATCTAGCATCCAATAGCGTAACATTCACAATGTTTGACACACAATTAAAAATAATTAGGTATTCAAATAAGCAGAAAAATTTGAAAGTTAACCAGGAGAAAAATCCATAAGAACAAACCTACAAAAGATAGATATGATAGAGTTAGCAGACAAGCATGTTAAAATAGCAATTATAAATAACTGAATTTGTTCAGGAACAGAGTGCAATATAAAAGCTACTTAAAAATAAATAAAAGATTTAACCAAAGGTCCACATAAATTTCTGAAATTGAAAAATATCTAAAAAAAACACACTGAGTATATAATACCACATTTGTATGCTACAGAAGAAAAGATAAGTCAATTTAGGGACATAGCAATTGAAACTATTAGGAAATGAAGCAGAGATAAAAACAAAAGATGCAAAAATATTAAAAATGACCAGTGGCATAGTATCAAATGGTTAAGTATATCTGGAATTATATTCTCAGAAGAAAGAAATAAAAGACTGAAAAAATATTGAAGAAATAATGGTCAAAATTTTTTCCAAATTTCATGAAATAATGCAATCACAAAAGAGAAGGTCAATGAAACACAAGCTGAATAAACATAACAAAAACAATCCAGACCACAGAATAAGAAAATCACTGAAGACAAGTGATAAAATAAACAAACCAAAGAAACCTTAAAGGAAGGAGAATGAAAGAGCCATGTTGAGAAAAACAACAAATATTTCATCAGAAACTATTTCTGCCAAAAGACAAATGAAGGAGACATGTTCATAATATTAAATAAATAGAATGCTATATCCATTGTAAATGTCTTTCAAAAGTGAAGGTGAGACTCCAAACTGGGGGAATGGAGAATAAGGGTTGGCAGTATCAGTTGAAGGAGAGGAGAAAAAAATCCATCAAGGATATATTCACTTCCTGTTTACACTGTTGAATCTGGTGGTGCTCAGTGCCTCTTCCGGTACAGAATGGAGAGAGGGTGATTCCAATGGACAGTATGCCTAGGTTACTGAGCAAGAGACCTACCAAAGATTTCATGGTCAGCTCTGTGATTCTATAAATGGAGACTCTGCTCTGTGCTGGGAGCATGCAGAACATTATCCTGAGCCCTGTTCTCTGTGGCAGAGGAGGAGAAACTCATGAATATGATTCAGCTGGTAGCAAGGTGTTGACCTTGAAGGTCTTTGCCACACTAAATTATATGATGTAAATTCTACCCTCCTGCTGGGAGACAGAGATATTGTGGATGTGTTCTGGCATCCTCTCACCTGCATTTGAACCCTGTTGTAACGACATGTAAGCATTACCTAATAAAAAGAACTGAGTCCCTGTTTTTCCCAGGCACTAGGTCCTGGAGCAAAGTAGCACATACACAACTTATTTAGGATACAGCAACTGGGAAAAGGCATGAAATGCCAGCTATCAACTTCATCCCAAATGGCAAGCAGCAGGCAACTGCTGTGAGCTCATCAGGGTGCAGAGTCTTGGACCAGTGTGCACCCTCCCCATCAGATTCTTCATAAGAACAACCAGTCTGTAAAAAAGGGAGCCAGCTAGCAGCTCCAATTCATCATGGGTGCATCTGCCATTTCACTTATTAAACCAGAGGGTGAGACATGGGAGTTTACTTTTGGGAGTCCTTTTCCCCAGATTACCTGAAAATTGTGGACAACCTTAAATGGGATGACAGGACCAACAACCAAGACGTCAATGCTATCCTGTTTGACCTGTCCTTAGGAGCTAAAGAAGATGTCCAGGTGCCTAGCTCATGTGATGTCAGCACCGCTAACCTGACACGGCTGTCCATGGCATCACAGGTTGAAACAAGTTATGAACAGGAAGCTGCAGCTGAGAAAAGTGATATTCACTGGTGAAATTCTGAAGTTGACCTCTTTAAGAAGCGTATGAGAATGGTAGATGAATCAGAAAGCCTGGGATCACTGAGCCTCAGGAGGGAGTGAGGGATGTGACCTCACAAGCAGAAGGTGGAGAATCTGGGAATGAAGGAGGAGAAGTGGTCAGAGCTAAGATAGACCTGTGTTTCAGAGCCTCAGTCTAGCACTGGCAGAATGGATCGCATCCATATTTTAGAAGTCACAAATACAATAACTTAGAATGTAAATCTACTTCTAGCATTTCAAATATTCTTAAAAAGAGCACAAGAAGTAACTCTATCACAGACCAGATAATATATGATGCTCGTCAACCTCAGCCTGGTGGAGGCTGTGTCTCCCAGCCGAGAAAATACTGACAGACAATGACTGGCCAATCTATATGGACTCTGGTGAGAAAAACTACCCCCGCTGGAGATAATTCTGATGACGAACCACAAATTTTGCCCGTTTTCTCAGCCTAAGAGACACTTATAAGCAGCAGATTGGTAGAAAAGAGGTTTTAGAATGTATTACTGCTTATTCTGTGGTTGCTAACCACCATTTGTACAATTTTGTGGAACCCTGAGACATTTCACTGTTAATATATTTGAGCTTTCGTTAGACTACATGGTGGAGGTTGGATTTTGTGACTCAAAGGATTAATGACTTTTTAGTATGGTACTTTTGTCTTCTAAAAGCTTTGCCTGCCACTTCTTAAGTCTAGGTAAATCAAGGCTGGCCCTGAGTCTTCCTGTTTAGTCTGCTGTGCATCCAAACTCTGGTTAGGAGAAAGCTGAGAACACCTCCATGCTTGTTTCATGTCTCAGTGCCCTGCATCCCTTTATCATCATCCTTTCTCTGAAAAGGTGGGCAAGCATATAATAAGTATTGAGATTAATATTAAAATAACAACAACAACAACAATAATAATAATGGTGATATCTCAGACATCAGTGTGACTGACTGAGAACTGACGGGTGAGGCGTTTTGTTCATTGAATCCAGAGGCTGGGTCTGCAAGCTGGTCCCTGGGACTCACATGGAGAATCTGTACAATAAGCTGCTAATGCCAATTTGCTACATCTGTGCAGGAAATGGGGGGCTGCCATGAATACTTTGGGATCGCTTTTTCCAGGTCTGATTTGGGCCAATGCTTTTCTTTCTCAGGGGTGATGATGGATTCCCCAAAAGAAAGACCCAGTAACTTTCCATATTGTCACCTCAATGTTAGCTGTCACTGCTGTCAAAGCTTGTAGATCCTGAAAACTATGATGCTTCCTGGCAATAATGCATGGGGGTCGCATTCTCACTATAAGGTGCCATCCTCACCACGTCGGCCTTACGCCTACGATGAGGATATCTGTAGATGTCGTGTCAAAGTGCAAGAAGGCCTTCTCAGAGCACAATGTCTCAGTTGTAGAGGGAGCTCATAACAGTGCCTGCAAAGCCAGCTGCAAGGCTTTTCTGACCCCGATCTCTTCCAAGGAGCCCATGCATATGTACACAGAAGAAAATCCACTTTCCTACTGAAAGTGCGGCAAGAGGGTCAGCGAGAACCTCAACCCGTGTGATTGTTCTAAGGCTGCCCCTCCACCCCGGGCAGAGCAGCCGTCTTCTTGACTCCTCCCACTGACTTTGCACTCCGTCTCTGCTGGGACCGGCAGTAGGACCGAAATAAAACTCATTGGGTAGACAGTTAATGGCACTGAAATACCGAGCTGCACGGTGGCTCTTGCAATGTTAGAAAACAAAGTAGCGGATTAATAAATGTAACACTTGTGCTTTTACATCTCTGAGTTTGTGCTTCTGTGAAAGGATGCAGTACGTAAAACCGAGTTTTATTAGGTTTGGAGGAAGAAGTCAGAGAGTAGTTTGCAATTGATATGGTTAAAATTAGCACATTTAAAAGAGAAAATTAAAATACAAAACATTTAAATCATTTTATATAATTCTGTGAATCATTAAATTGCATTTAGTTGACCTCTGATAGCAATGTTACAAGGTGGGGCAACGTTACAAAGTGGGGCAAAAATAAGTTTACAGTTATTTGTATAAAAAATACAATAATTCATAAATAATAATACAAGAATAGAATAAGCTCCATTTATGTACTCACAACTGTAAACCTACTTTTGCCCAACCCTGTATATATTTGTGCAATGATGCATAACATGTTTATATGGTAACTCTAAACCTCTCTAAAACAGAGAAAATGTCTGTCTGCCACAGAGAAACATATTTTTATTTGTGTCTGATTTGCATTCACATACACTGCACTTTGATGATGCTGCAACTGGATTCAGAGTGAGCAATGTCTTGAATTATTAGGTGGCTGTACTTTTTAGAACAATATTGTTGAATAAAAGATAAGTTGTGCTGGATTATTATAAAGTTATTTGTTATAAGACTTTGTATAAATAATTCATATAGGCCCTGGCTGGTTGGCTCAGTAGTAAAGCATTGACCTGGCATGTGGAAGCCCCATATTTGATTCCCAGTCAGTGCACACAGAGGAGGTGACCATTTGCTTTTCTCCCTTCACCCTCTTCTCTCTCTCTCTCCTTCTCTCTCCCTCTCTCTCTCTCTCTCTTCTCCTCCCACAGCGACAGCTCAACTGGTTCGAGCATGTCAACCTGGCCCCAGCACTGAGAATAGCTTCCTGGAGCCTCTGCCTCAGGTGCTAAAAATAGCTTGATTGTGAGCATGGCCCCACATGGGCAGAGCATTGGTCCCAGATGGGTGTTGCCAGGTGGACCTGGTTGGGGTGCATGCAGGAGTCTGTCTCTCTATCTCTCCTCCTCTCACTAAAAAAAGAATTCATATAGTAAATTAAACTATAGTGAAGCTTAAATAGAGCTACTGTAATTGATATGATATTGAGTGAGAAAAGATAAGCAGAGAAGTTGAATAGAATGGAGAGTTCAAAACAATATGCACATATGGATCTTTGAATTATGATAAAGAAAGAGTTATAGAGCCATTTATTACCTCAATAAATGGTATAGTGACAATTATATATCCAGATTGAAAAAAAAGGATCCCTTCTCACTGATACCTGAGTAAACATAAAGTTCCAGTTGGATTATAGATACATATATATAAATCACAGTTTCTGTCAGCCAAGCAAAAGTTCCTAGGTATCAAATAAGCAGGAAAATTTGACCTTTCATCATGAGAATAATCAATCAATAGAAATACAACCAGAAATGATAAATATGATGAAATTTATAGAAAAGCATGTTAAAACAACCATTATAAACATATTGTACATTTTTAAGATGAAAGAATAATCATGAAATCCATGAGAAAAATGGAAGATATAAAAAAAATCCCACATGCAATTTATGAAACTGAAAATAAATATCTGAAACAAACAAAAAATAAATATTAATCATAGATTGGAAACTCCAGAAGAAAAAATATATGAAGTTGAAGACATAGCAATAGAAACTATTCAAAATGAAGCACAGTTGAAACTAAGACTGAAAACTTTTCTATGGAAATGTAATACTACAAATTTCTAAAAAATAATATTAAAAAAGTCATTGTGGTTTTGGAGGAGGGAAAGAGCTCTCACTGGAGCCAAAGAATTGTAGAGGCCCTGGCCAGTTGGCTCAGTGGTAGAGCATCGGCCTGGCGTGTAGACGTCCCGGGTTCGACTTCCGGCCAGGGCACACAGGAGAAGCGCCCATCTGCTTCTCCACCCCTCCCCCTCTCCTTCCTCTCTGTCTCTCTCTTCCCCTCTCGCAGCCGAAGCTCCATTGGAGCAAAGATGGCCCAGGCGCTGGGGATGGCTCCTTGGCCTCTGCCCCAGGCGCTGGAGTGGCTCTGGTCGCAACAAAGCGACGCCCGGGAGGGGCAGAGCATCGCCCCCTGGTGGGCAGAGCGTCGCTCCTGGTGGGCGTGCTGGGTGGATCCCCGTCGGGGGCATGCGGAGTCTGTCTGACTGTCTCTCCCCGTTTCCAGCTTCAGAAAAATACAAAAAAAAAAAAAAAAAAAAGAATTGTAGTTGAGGTAATAGAAACTCAGTGTCAGTGGAAAAAGAGGTGTGATTAGACGATGCAATGCATAAAATTGAGATTATAAAAAGCTTATATAATGACTACTAGCCTATTATCATGAAAGTGAATGGTTGAGAAAGAATAGAGATTGGATTATTGATGGAGATAAGTGCACAGAAATGACAGGTACAGAGATACATGATTCTCTTATGGTTTTGTAGTGAGTTAATAATTGACATAACTAGGCTTCAAATGAATTCTAACTTCAAAGGCATGTTCTTTCAAAAGAAAAAGTTTAACCCTTTTGAAAATGTAAAATATGACACAATAATTAAACCTGAAAATTTCGTGGACCCAAAGTAAATGTTTTTTATCTCTATTGAAGAAGTCTGTTAGAATCAGAAGATTCTGAGTTCTGTTTCCCCAGAGAACTCAGCTAGCAAACCAGTGCTCTATGCATGCATGTGAGCCAGCCATGCTAAAGCCATCTTTCATCACTCTAAAATCATCATAATGGCACTTGCCAAATTATAAATTCAATTAACTAATGAGTTTGCTACCAGTTCTTATGGTACATTTATGAAAATGTGGCTTTAACTCTCAGGTTTACTATTTCCAATGATTCATGTGAATGCTACAGGCTTTCCCAGTGCCTCTGCACAAATGTGTATTCCAGGTCAGTGAGAAAGCCTGATTCTGAATTTGAGAGCCAAAGAGAAAAAAAACAAAATAAAGATATTTTAGAGAGGAAGATACAAACAAATAATTATTCTTTCAATAAGATCCGTGAGTATAAGATGAATTATTTAGCACAACTTTCCTCGGGATTATTTGTAGGCAAGTTTTCTATGATTGAGAAGTTAACATTCTTACAAAATTACTCATAATTCAAGAATGTATTGCTTTTTTAACATTAAATTTTGTAATTTGTGAGTATGTAGGCCCTGGCTAGTTGGCTCACTGGTAGAGTATCATCTGGCATGTGGAAGTTCCAAGTTCAATTCCTGGTCACAGCACATAGGAGAAGTGACCATTTGCTTCTCCACCTCTTCCCCTTCACCTTCTCTTTTCCCTTCCCACAGCATGACTCAAATAGTTGAAGCAAAGTTGGCCCTAGGTGCTGGAAATGACTCTATGGCCTTGCCCCAGGTGCTAAAATAGCTTGGCTGCCAAGCAATGGAGCAGTGGCCCATCATCCTCATAGGGGGGTTGCCAGTTGAATCCCAGTTGGGGCACATTCAAGAGTCTGTCTCTTGGCCTCCCTGCCTTTCACTTGATAAAAAAAAGATAAATAAAAAAATTAAAAGAATAAAAAAAGAAATCATGTAGATTCACGTGCAGTTGTAAGAAAGAATATAGTGATTCCATGTACCCTTTACTCAATTTCTTCTTAAAGCATGTCTTGCAAAATTATAGTACCACATTATAACCAGAATATTGACATTTATACAACTCACCAGTCTTTCACAGACTTCTCTAGTACTCATTTGTGTATGTGAAGGGCCTGTGTATTTAGTTCTATGCAAGTTTTTCACTCATAGAGGTTCTTGAACCCACTACCAGAGTGAAGATACAGAGATTCCATCACAAGGATCCCTCTTTTGGCCTTTTTGTAATCACACCCATCTTTCCTTATTCCTAGTCCTCGCAGCTACTGATCTGTTCTCTGTCTTTATAATTTTGTTCTTTCAAGAATGTTATGTAAATGAAATTATTCAGCATGGCTTTTTTTCACTCAGAATAATTGCCTGGAGGTTCATTCAAGTGAATGAATATAATAAATAGTGTATTTCTTTTTATTATTGAGTGGTCTTCTATGGTATGGATGCAATAGCATCTTACTATTAACTCACTGAAAGACACCTGGCTTGTTTCCAGGTAAGACTATTATGAATAAAGCTTCTGTGTACATTTGTGTACAGGATTTGTGCGAACATAAATTTTTATTTCTCTGGGATTAATTCCCTTTGTGCAGTTGCGAGGTTGGATGGCAATCGCATGTTTAGTTTTAAATGAAATTAACAAACTGTTTTTTTTAGAGAGGTATATGTTTTTAAATAAATAGAAACAGTGTTATTGGGCACTTACTATATGTCAGATGCTTCATTCATTAACTCATGCATATATTCATTCAACAACAATTTGTTGATTACTTAATGTAATCATGGTACTTCTCAAAAGCTGGGATGAACAGGACAGTTTCTCTGCCTAAGTTCTAATGTGGGAGGAAAACAATATATATATAAACCAAAATGTTGCAATCAACAGTTCAAATGCTATAGAGATGTTCACGTGAAACCTATATACTCTTATTGCTCAATGTCACCCCATTAAATAAAATTCCTAAATTAAAAAATGAAATGATTAAAAAATTAATAATTTTAGATAGTGGTGAGGGAAATAAAGACAATACAGAAGATACTGATTCAGAATCTGATAGAGAAGAAGCATTTTAGCGAGGTGGTCAGGGAAGGCTTCTCAGAGGTGGTGACATAAACTGGAAACTGCCTGATGAGATGAAAGGAGCTTCACATACATCAGGGAAAGATGGTTCTAGACAGAGGGGATAGCATCTGCCAATGCTCTGGAATGCAAATGGTACTGGCAATTTGGCAGGAAAGGAAGGAAGTTTGACAGGAGAGCACTGATTAAAGGGGAAGAGGAGGGAGGGGCAAGAGATAGTAGAAACAGATGTGTCTCTTATTATATAGTTACCCTTTAGTTCTTGAGATATCATTCTATTTGTAATTTAAAACAATCAGAGGCTTCCACTCATAGTAGGAAAAGGACTAGACTCATATTTGATGGATTGTGGAGAATAGGCAATAGAGAATGTACAGTGAGCTTCATCAGGAAAATATAGGACAGGTTACCTCACCTGAGGCCACTCTAGGTCAAATCCAACCCCATCCAGAAAACTTAGGAAGTTTTAGGCAGAAGGAGAACAGTGGGGGTGGTCACGACCCAAATGCCAGCCAACTTCTTAATTCTTTCATTGAAACTTGGGAAAGGCAGTGTTTCTAGATACCATGAGACGTTAATGGGCTTTGAAGTTCAAATCCTGACTGCCATTTGTTAGTAGCCTCAGACAACTTATTTAATGGCTCTGGACCCCTATTGCCTTGGTGACAAATAAAACAGACATACTTTGCAGAATTTTTAAAAGTTAAAATGAAACAATGTGAAAAAGGGTTTTGTGCATAGGGTCTTATTCTATGGATTACAGTTGCCCGCAAGAGAAAACGGTACAGAAGGTCCCAGACTTAACGAGAATTCAACTTATGATTTTTTTACTTTACAATGATGCCAAAGTGATATGCATTTAGTAGAAATCATAGTCCAAAATTTTGAACTTTTGTCCTCTCCCAGACTACCAAGATACAGTGTGATGCTCTCTCATGGTGATGAACAGCGGTAGCCAGCCATCGCTCTCAATCAGCCCCACAATCCTGAGGGTAAAGAACCGTTCATTACAGGGTATTCATTGTGGTAGATGATTTTGCCCAATGGAAGGCTAATGTAAGTGTTCTGAGAACATTCAAAGTAGGCCAGGCTGTGCTAGAATGTTTGATAGGTTCAGTGTATTAAATGCATTTTGACTTAAGATATTTTTAACCTACAATGGGTTATCAGGATGAACTCAAATCGTAAGCCAAGAGCGTCTGGATAGGTCCAGAAACCTCTCCTGGCACTTCTGACCCAAGATATCCTCTCAAATGGCTGGGAGTATGAAATGACATATTAGCCACAGATTGAAAAAGTGAGGACTAGGAAACCAATCTATTGATATTTGCATAAAAATCAGACTTTGACTCCAAATTAATATCAGCAACCTACTCCCCCAAACACATGAACATGCAAGAAAAAAAAAAAGGTATGAATTCCTCAGTGATTGAAAATTCTTTGCATTCTTGGGCAAAGGTAGAGACCAACTGCTAACTGCACATCTGTGATTACTATGATCAATGTTAATTTACTATGTACCAGGTTTGATTATTGTTGTTTATCTAAAAACAACATATGCAAAGGGAATCCCTGTTTGAAATCATCTCTATGGTCTTGGCGAAATAGGAATTAGGAACAGATTTCAAGATAAACAAGAATACTCTCCTATTCTGATTCAAATGTGAAACATAAAAATCCTATAAAAATGGAAACTGCATTAATGCCTAGGTTGAAAAAAAGATGTTCAAACTGTTTTCCACTTCCTACATGCACTTTGCCTATCTCCACTGGATAATAGTTTCATGGATGTATTTTTATGTTCAAACTCATCAAGTTGTATACTTTTAAGATGTAGGGTATTTTTTTAATGTTAATCATATCTTGATAAAGTGTTTTTTAAGACAATGAATTGCATTAAAATTGGAGACATTCTTCTAAGAAAGTCAGATAAACAATATTGATTTCTATTCTGAAAATTTTAAAATTTATTCTCAAGCATCCTTATCTGCCTAGAATTCCAAATAAGTGATCGCCTCTTTACACATGGACAGAGAACGTTAAAAAAGTCTTATTTCGTAAAAGAGTAAATGTTATATAGGGTCTCTTTCTTGCTTAGTTCAACTAAGCAAAATGGTTAAAACTGGGCAATCCTGGGGAAGGAATCATCAAAGTCAGTAGCTGCAAAAACATTTGTAAAGTCAGTAAGAAGTGGTCACTTTGTATGATTCAGGAAGACTGAGGATCTCCCAAGAGAACTAGTTAATTCTGAAAGTAGAGGAAGCTTATTAGGGTTTTGTTTTTTGATTTTTTTTTTTTTTTACAGAGACAGAGAGAGTCAGAGAGAGAGATAGATAGGGACAGACAGACAGGAACGGAGAGAGATGAGAAGCATCAATCATTAGTTTTTCGTTGCAACACCTTAGTTGTTCATTGATTGCTTTCTCATATGTGCCTTGACCGTGGGCCTTCAGCAGACTGAGTAACCCCTTGCTTGAGCCAGTGACCTTGGATCCAAGCTGGTGAGCTTTGCTCAAACCAGATGAACCTGCACTTAAGTTGGCGACCTCGGGGTCTCGAACCTGGGTCCTAGGCATCCCAGTCCGATGCTCTATCCACTGCTCCACTGCCTGTTCAGGCGAAGCTTATTAGTTTTATTCCTGGTTTCTTTCTTATCAGACTGTTCCTTTCTGTTCATGCCAGCACCTTGGAGTCAAGTCTCAACAATCAGAGGAAGAGGAATAAGTAACCATCATCTTCCCATCCTTCTCACCATAGAAGCCAGTAAACATCGCCTGATAACTCAGGTCCTTCCAAAAGCACAGAAGCCATTAACACACATGGACAACATCAGGTTGCAAATTTTAGTTTGTCAGAATTCCAAGATATCAAAGACTGTTAAGAAAAAGGGATGTAGAACTCACTTAATATGGTTGACTTGCCTATTTAAAATGGCTTTTCAGTATAAGATGCAGTCTTTATGTTTTTCATATCATGCATAAGAATTTCCTATTGGGTTGACGTCACGGAAATGGCACAGTGAGCAGCGCGTCCGACAGCTCTCCCCTAAATCACAACAAATTTATCAACTAGAAACAGAAAAATTTATCCTCGGAGCATTCCGGAGTTCCACACAAACTGATAGCGAAAGGACTGTTATCACTTGAATCTGAGAGACGAGGGTGTGGAGGAATCTACCACAGGGACGTTCTTTCAAACCGCAAGGAAGTGCGCCTGTGGTGAGTCAGCCCATATACTTGGGAACCGCGAGCTGCCGCGAGCGGCCGACACGAGCCACCGCGAGCCCCTGCGAGCGGCCCCCGCGAGCCGCCGCGAGCAGCCGCGCGCGCGCCCGGTCCGGTTGAGCACCACTGACGTTCCCAGCGGCCCGCACACTGCGAGTGGGGGTTGCCGACCACTGGTGGCCGGAGCGCCCCATTCGCGCGCGTGCCTTGGGCATTCCACGTGCCCAGGGCGCCCTGCTGGCCCGCACACCCAGGGGGCTCCATTATCCTGCGCCTGGTGCAGGTCCAGCCGCCAGCGGCGGGGCGAGCGGGAGAGGCTTGGGAGATTCTCTCCGTGGGCGGGGCACCTCACCCAGCCATTCAAGCTAACAATCAAGCGTTGGGGGAGGGGCGCGTGCAGGCAGCCTAAAATACCTTCGGAAGCACAGCTGCGACCCAATCACTGAAATTAGCTTAACCCATGAAATCTGCGCACCCTCGGTTCTAATTGATAAGATCTCTCTCAGTTCAGCGATCCAAGACAAGAGGCGTGATATTTTTTAGTGCCTCTCGCTAAAGGGGCGGGGGCAACTTCTGATTGATAGAGCCTCCATATTCAGGGATAAACGCTAACAAGAAGGACTTGGCAGATAATAAGGTCTATACTACACTAGTCGTAAGCAGAGACTAATGCCTCTTCTTCCCTGCAAAAACAGGCTACAAAGTGTGGAAAGCCTGGGTTGAGAGGTCCAACTAAATGATAGGCGCTGAACCTTGACAACAATTGACTCCCACCCCTGCCTGATTACACTGGAGGCCCTGACTCTCAGAGCCTTTCCCAAAGCCTTGCACTGAGTGGGGATAGAGTGGGGATTTCCCAGCTCTTTGAGCCTCTTACTCCCCAGGCAGAAGCAGTTGCAGCCTTATAGCTGGATCACCAGGCTGCTAATTCAGAAAGGGGGGACTAGGAGAGAGAATCCAGGAAAGCAAACTCTCTCATCGTTGGACCCTGCAAACGCCAACAAGCCTTTACTTCCAGCAAGACTAAAGCCAATTATATGACATTGCCATAGAATCCCATCAACTGCAAATCCCTAACTAAGAGTGACACAGGGGCAGAGCCTGGGGTACAGAGTCACCGACCAGGAAGAGGGAGAGAAAAGAAAAAGGAAGAAGTTAACCTCTCAAAATCAAGAAAAACCCAGACTTTACAACTTGATCCACTAATTTTTGTTGTTGTTGTTGTTGTTGTTGTTTGTTTCTTCTATCTTTTTGCCTTTATTTCCTCCACCTCGGTCCTTCTATTATCTGCCCATCTTATGCTTCCCCTTTCTTGAACTACACTACCCATGAGTGTTGCATTTTATTTTTCTTCTTCATCCTCACCCTCCTTTAAGGTTATACTCCAAAACACTTAACTCTCACTCTCTCCTCTTTTTTTTTTTTTGTCTTGCTTTATTTTGTTTTTTTCTCTTCCTATTTTATTTCTTCCTTCGTTTTTCTCTTTTTCTTATTTTTTCCTTTCTATACGTTTTTTCTTTTCTCATTTTACTTTCCTCCCATATAATCCTCAATCACGAACAAATAAGTTAATTTGGGACTCAAGGCTTTTTTTTGGCTTTATTTCTCTTTTTTGCTTTTTTTTTTTTTCTTGTTTGTTTATTTTTGTGGCATTTTGGGTCCTCCCAACCCAAGGTCTCCATTGTATTTAGTCTTCGCTCCACTTAATACAACAGATTTTTACTTATTATTTTTATTTTTTCTTCTTTATTATTCTTTTTTGGTCCTTTTTTCTGGTTCCCTCTTATCCTTCTCATTATATCTCTTAGTTGACCATCATTTACAAGCAAATCATCTTATGCTTGTCTAAGATTTTCTTCCTTTTTTTTTTTTTTTTTTTTGCATTTAGTAGGTCCCTACTCCCTTTTTTTTGCCCCTTGAACTCTTCACCCCAAATCAGGCCCTCCATTATACGCACGATATTTCCCTGAGGAGGGGAGAGGAGGGAAAGAGAAGAGAGAAAAAAAAGGGGAAATAATAAATTATTACTGTTTTATTTTGTGGGGTGTTTTACATTTTTTTTTTTTTTGCTTTTTACTCTTTATTAATTCTAATTAGTGCTATCAATAAGACCACCCTCAGATGCCGATAAGAAAGAGGAAATCGAATATTATGGATACAAAAGAAAGAGAGGTAACACAAATAGATGTGGAAAAATCTATGGAGAAAAGACTTAACATATTGGAAGCCTTGGAGCTAAATGACAGAGAATTTAAAATAGAAATCTTAAAAATACTCAGAGATATACAAGAAAACACAGAAAGGCAATATAGGGAGATCAGAAAACAACTCAATGAACACAAAGAATATATTACCAAGGAAATTGAAACTATAAAAACAAATCAAAGAGAAATGAAAAACTCAATTCACGAGCTGAAAAACGAGGTAACAAGCTTAGCTAACAGAACAGCCCAGATTGAAGATAGGATTAGTGAAATAGAAGACAAACAACTTGAGGCACAACAGAGAGAAGAAGAAAGAGACTCAAAAATAATAAAAAACGAGAAAGCCCTACAGGAATTGTCTGACTCCATCAGAAAGAATAACATAAGAATAATAGGTATATCAGAGGGAGAAGAGAAAGAAAATGGAATGGAGAACATACTCAAACAAATAATAGACGAGAACTTCCCAAGCCTGTGGAAGGAACTAAAGCCTCAAATTCAAGAAGCAAACAGAACACCAAGTTTTCTTAACCCCAACAAACCCACTCCAAGGCACATCATAATAAAGATGACACAAACCAATGACAAAGAAAAAATTCTCAAGGCAGCCAGGGAAAAGAAGAGTACAACATATAAAGGAAGGCCTATTAGATTATCATCAGATTTCTCAGCAGAAACTCTACAAGCTAGAAGAGAGTGGACCCCAATATTTAAAGCCCTGAAAGAGAGGAACTTTCAGCCAAGAATACTATACCCATCAAAGCTATCCTTCAAGTATGAAGGAGATATAAAAACATTCACAAATACAGAAAAGATGAGAGAATTTATCAACAGAAAGCCCCCACTCCAGGAAATACTAAAGGGGGTTTTCCAACCAGATTCAAAGAACAAAAGAAAACAACACCACAAGTAACAGCTCCACCAAGAACACAATAAAACCAAACTTAAACTGTGACAACAAAGGAAAAAAAGGGGGGAGAGGATGGAGATTAACAGTAGCAAAGGATGATGAAGTGCAGAAATACTTATAAGATAGGGTACTACAATGAATATGGTAGGTACCCTTTTCATTACTTAATGGTAACCACCCTTAAAAAAACCACCACAAAAACACTTGACTTAAAAAAGGTAGCAACAGAGGAAAGAAGTATGGAACACAAACAAACAAAAACAAATGATAGAAAAACAAAAGAGAAGAATCAAACTAGATACAAAACTAACAGAAAGCAATTTATAAAATGGCAGTAGGGAACCCACAAGTGTCAATAATTACACTAAATGTAAATGGATTAAACTTACCAATAAAAAGACACAGAGTAGCAGAATGGATTAAAAAAGAAAATCCAACTATATGCTGCCTACAAGAAACACATCTAAGCAACAAGGATAAAAACAAATTCAAAGTGAAAGGCTGGAAAACAATACTCCAAGCAAACAACACCCAAAAAAAAGCAGGTGTAGCAATACTCATATCTAATAATGCTGACTACAAGACAGAAAAAGTACTCAGAGACAAAAATGGTCATTTCATAATGATTAAGGGGAAGTTGAATCAAGAAGACATAACAATCCTTAATATATATGCACCAAACCAAGGAGCACCAAAATATATAAGACAGCTACTTATTGACCTTAAAACAAAAACTAACAAAAATACAATCATACTTGGAGACCTCAATACACCGCTGACGGCTCTATATCGGTCATCCAAACAGAGAATCAATAAAGATATAGTGGCCTTAAACGAAATACTAGAACACCTGGATATGATAGACATCTACAGGACACTTCATCCCAAAGCGACAGAGTATACATTTTTCTCTAGTGTACATGGAACATTCTCAAGAATTGACCATATGTTCGGCCACAAAGACAATATCAGCAAATTTAGAAAAATTGAAATTGTACCAAGCATATTTTCTGATCATAAAGCCTTGAAACTAGAATTCAACTGCAAAAAAGAGGGGGAAAAACCCACAAAAATGTGGAAACTAAACAACATACTTCTAAAAAATGAATGGGTCAAAGAAGAAATAAGTGCAGAGATCAAAAGATATATACAGACAAATGAAAATGAAAATACGACATATCAGAATCTCTGGGATGCAGCAAAAGCAGTAATAAGAGGAAAGTTCATATCACTTCAGGCCTATATGAACAAACAAGAGAGAGCCGAAGTAAACCACTTAACTTCACACCTTAAGGAACTAGAAAAAGAAGAACAAAGACAACCCAAAACCAGCCGAAGAAAGGAGATAATAAAAATCAGAGCAGAAATAAATGAAATAGAGAACAGAAAAACTATAGAAAAAATCAATAAAACAAGGAGCTGGTTCTTTGAAAAGATCAACAAAATTGACAAACCCTTGGCAAGACTCACCAAGGAAAAAAGACACAGGACCCAAATAAATAAAATCCAAAATGAAAGAGGAGAGATCACCATAGACATCATAGATATACAAAGAATTATTGTAGAATACTATGAAAAATTATATGCCACCAAATACAACAATCTAGAAGAAATGGATAAATTCCTAGAACAATACAACCTTCCTAGACTGAGTCATGAAGAAGCAGAAAGCCTAAACAGACCAATCAGCAGGGAGGAAATAGAAAAAACTATTAAAAATCTCCCCAAAAATAAAAGTCCAGGCCCAGACGGTTATACTAGTGAATTCTATCAAACATTCAAAGAAGACTTGGTTCCTATTCTACTCAAAGTCTTCCAAAAAATTGAAGAAGAAGCAATACTTCCAAACACATTTTATGAGGCCAACATAACCCTCATACCAAAACCTGGCAAGGATGGCACAAAGAAAGAAAACTACAGACCAATATCTCTAATGAATACAGATGCTAAAATACTAAACAAAATACTGGCAAACCGAATACAACAACATATTAAAAAAATAATACATCATGATCAAGTGGGATTCATCCCAGAATCTCAAGGATGGTTCAACATACGCAAAACGGTTAACGTAATACACCATATCAACAAAACAAAGAACAAAAACCACATGATCTTATCAATAGATGCAGAAAAGGCTTTTGATAAAATACAACACAATTTTATGTTTAAGACTCTCAACAAAATGGGTATAGAAGGAAAATATCTCAACATGATAAAGGCCATATATGATAAACCATCAGCCAACATCCTATTAAACGGCATAAAACTGAGGACTTTCTACCTTAAATCAGGAACAAGACAGGGTTGTCCACTCTCTCCACTCTTATTCAACGTGGTGCTAGAAGTTCTGGCCAGGGCAATCAGACAAGACAAAGAAATAAAAGGCATCCATATCGGAAAAGAAGAAGTAAAGCTATCACTTTTTGCTGATGACATGATCCTATACATCGAAAACCCGAAGGACTCCACAAAAAGATTATTAGAAACAATAAACCAATACAGTAAGGTCCCAGGATACAAAATTAACATACAAAAGTCCATAGCCTTTCTATATGCCAACAATGAAATATCAGAAAACGAACTCAAAAAAATAATCCCCTTCACGATTGCAACAAAAAAAATAAAATACCTAGGAATAAACATAACAAAGAACGTAAAGGACCTATATAATGAAAATTACAAAGCATTGTTAAGGGAAATCGAAGAAGATACAATGAGATGGAAAAATATTCCTTGTTCTTGGATAGGAAGAATAAATATAATCAAAATGGCCATATTACCCAAAGCAATATACAAATTTAATGCAATTCCCATCAAAATCCCTATGAGATTTTTTAAAGAAATGGAACAAAAAATCATCAGATTTATATGGAACTATAAAAAGCCCCGAATAGCCAAAACAATCCTAAGGAAAAAGAATGAAGCTGGGGGCATTACAATACCTGACTTTAAACTATAGTATAGGGCCACGATAATCAAAACAGCATGGTATTGGCAAAAAAATAGACACTCAGACCAATGGAACAGAATAGAAAGCCCAGAAATAAAACCACATATATATGGTCAAATAATCTTTGATAAAGGGGCCAACAACACACAATGGAGAAAAGAATGCCTCTTCAACAAATGGTGTTGGGAAAACTGGAAAGCCACATGCAAAAGAATGAAACTCGACTACAGCCTGTCCCCGTGCACTAAAATTAATTCAAAATGGATCAAAGACCTAAATATAAGACCTGAAACAATAAAGTACATAGAAGAAGACATAGGTACTAAAATCATGGACCTGGGTTTTAAAGAACATTTTATGAACTTGACTCCAATGGCAAGAGAAGTGAAGGCAAAGATAAATGAATGGGACTACATCAGAATTAAAAGTTTTTGCTCAGCAAGAGAAACTGATATCAAAATAAACAGACAGCCAACTATATGGGAACTGATATTTTCAAACGACAGCTCAGATAAGGGCCTAATATCCAAAATTTACAAAGAACTCATAAAACTCAACAACAAACAAACAAACAATCCAATAAAAAAATGGGAAGAGGACATGAACAGACACTTCTCCCAGGAAGAGATACACATGGCCAACAGATATATGAAAAGATGCTCAGCTTCATTAGTTATTAGAGAAATGCAAATCAAAACTACAATGAGATACCACCTCACTCCTGTTAGATTAGCTATTATCAACAAGACGGGTAATAGCAAATGTTGGAGAGGCTGTGGAGAAAAAGGAACCCTCATTCACTGTTGGTGGGACTGTAAAGTAGTACAACCATTATGGAGCAAAGTATGGTGGTTCCTCAAAAAACTGCAAATAGAACTACCTTATGACCCAGCAATCCCTCTACTGGGTATATACCCCAAAACCTCAGAAACATTGATACGTGAAGACACATGTAGCCCCATGTTCATTGCAGCACTGTTCACAGTGGCCAAGACATGGAAACAACCAAAAAGCCCTTCAATAGAAGACTGGATAAAGAAGATGTGGCACATATACACTATGGAATACTACTCAGCCATAAGAAATGATGACATCAGATCATTTACAGCAAAATGGTGTGATCTTGATAACATTATAAGGAGTGAAATAAGTAAATCAGAAAAAAACAAGAACTACATGATTCCATACATTGGTAGAACATAAAAATGAGACTAAGAGACATGGACAAGAGTGTGGTGGTTACCAAGGGTGGGGGGGGAGGGAGGACATGGGAGGGAGGGAGGGAGAGAGTTAGGGGGAGGGGGAGGGGCACAGAGAACTAGATAGAGGGTGACGGAGGACAATCTGACTTTGGGCGAGGGGTTTGCAACATAATTTGATGACAAAATAACCTAGACATGTTTTCTTTGAATATATGTACCCTGATTTATTAATATCATCCCATTACCATTAATAAAAATTTATTAAAAAAAAAAAAAGAATTTCCTATTAGAACTATTGCCTAGATTTCATCACTTACATCACGTTTGTATTAAATTTACCTGAAAAATTAATGAATGCTTTGGAGTGATGACTGTGATACAGAGATGTCAAGGTTGAATATGAAGTTGGTGTATTCAGCATTTGTCTCCCTAAGTTAGATGAGCCCATCAAAAAACTGGCTCGTACTTACTAACTACAACCCAATTGTCTGCTCTAGTTCAATTAATATGTACTTCTGTGTTGTTTAAAGAAAAAAATAAGTAAATAATTAATGATACTGTTACAGAAATAATGTTTTGTCTTACTGACAAGCTATTTTTGACATTCATCCCCAAAAGTATCATTTAGAAAGAATTATCCATGATATTTATGGGTTTTTTTTTGTTCAGAATTTATGGCCTTTGATAAAGTGCAGGATTTGTTATTTTTTATCAGTTGTTTTTCTTTATGCCATCACCACCTTGTCTTGATTATTATACTTAAAAAAAATAATTTTTTAAAAAAGTGCAAGATGTGTTGTAAATCAAGTTATAAAAGAGTGATTTAAAAATCATTTAATAATTCATGGCAATATAAAAGGGTAGCAATCAGGGGAAATATAAAACTATATTAAATTAGAAAGAATAAAATAATTAAGTTGATCAAATTATAGAATAATTCAATATAAAAGAGAAAAATTTTTTACATCTGGAAAGAATTATCTTGAAATAAAATAAATTACATGAAGGAAAGATCGATACATTTGACTATATGTATAGATAGATATAATTATAAGTATATCTGTAAAATTAATAAATAGAAAATCATACGCATCCCCATGGTCACTGCAGCATTATTCACAGTGGACGAGTCAGGAAGACAACCAGTGTCCTTCAATAGCGGATTGGGTAAAGAAAATGTGGTACATATATACAATGGAATACTACTACTCAGTCATAAGAAACAATGACATAGTATCATTTATAACAACATGAATGGGTCTTGAGAACATTATACTGAGTAAAATAAGTAATTCAGTAAAAGCTAAGAGTTGTGCGGTTTCACACATATGTGGGATATAAAACTGAGACTCATGGTCAAAGATAAAAATGGAGTGGCTACCATGGGGAGGGAGATGTGGTATAGGGGTGAAGGGAGTAAAGAGAGACAAATATATAGTGATGGAAAATGATTTGTCTTTGGGTGATGGGAACACAACATAATCAATAGTTCAAATGCTATAGAGATGTTTACCTGAGACTTATGTTCTTTTATTGATCAATGTCACCCCTTTAAATTTAATTTTCTAAATAAAATTAATTAAAAGAAAAAGAAAAACATAAATATTCAGGCCATTCAGCCCTGGCCAGGTGGTTCAGTGGCTGAATATAGCATTGTCCCAGCGCACCAAAGTGGCAGGTTCCTTTCCTGGTCAGGGCACATATGAAAAGTAACCAATGAGTTCACAACTAAATGGAACAACTAAGTGAAACAATAAGTTTTTTCTCTTTCTCTCTCTTACATACCTCCTTTCTTTCTCTCTCTCTCTCTCTCTCTCTCTCTCTCTCTCTCTCTCCCTCTCAAATCAATTGAAAAGTTCAAGCAGTTCAAGATATTTATGAATACATTCTGAAAAAATTAACAGCATCTATGGAAGTAGAACTATATAGAACTTTTACTTCTTTAACCATACACTTGTAGATTTTATTTTTATCATATTTATTATTTGCAGTTATAAAATATTCAATAAAATGATTTTTTTAGATAATACAAAAAAATGTAATTTGATATTTAAAATCCAGGGCACATTGAGGATAAACCCAGATATAAAAGTTGTGATTCCCTTTCTCTTGGCTTTGAGGTTAGAGGAATGATTGGGAAAGACTGATATTTTAAGTCATTTCCATTCCTTTAATGACAGTGGAAGATGGCTTAGACACTTTAGGAGAGTATTTTTATACAACAGGGTGGGTATTTAAAGATAAGCAAAATTTGGCATCAACTGGAAAACCATTCATTTTATCAGCATTTAAATCATGGTAGACTGAATCCACTGAAAATACTTACATAGAGTAGTTATGAGTATTTGAAAATTTCCAAAATCTATGAAAAATACTCTGTATTTACATTTGAATATTAATGAATGCAGATAATATTTCATAAAAAAAGAAAAAAATTTCTACACTAAGTGATCTCTACACAAGTGTCGCTTTTTATCTAAAAGTGCATTTAAGTTTAAGGCTAAAGGCTCTTACACTCTTATATTTGCAGTTGCATTTTTAATCTAAAATTCATGTGTTAAAATTTTTTGAAAAATCCAATTATTTCTTTGCAAGCAAAGCATTAAATTCATTATAATTAAAGTAACTATTTTAAAAAGTGCTCTGTGTTAAATAGAATCTCTGCAAGATTCTGTGGTCATAGAGGTAGTTAAGGATGAATCCCTGGCCTCAGGTATTTAATTTCCATCTTGGTAGCTACTGTAAGATTTCTGTAATTTTGTCTCTTTTATCTAATCCAGGGCATTTGTTAAAAGCACATTTTTCAGGGTTACTCCTGAAAGCTTTGCTTTCTTCTTCATGTCATAGATTTTGAAAGCTGGATAAAACTTGAGAACATTAATAACAACAGAACAACAATGACAAATATTTATGAAACACAGTAAGAGTGTTGAAGAAGACACGTAAATTACTTCATTCTCTTAATAAGATCTCAGAAGTGCCATGTGTATCCCCATTTTACAGAGGAGGAAATGGTGGCACAGATAGGTTAACTAACAAATTACAGAATAGGGCCCTTAGCCAAGAGCCATTTTGATTCCAAAGACCTCACTCACTTTCCTGCCAAGGCTGGTAGTTCATAGTGGTTCCAAAAACCATTCTGGGATTTAATCACAATCTGTTTGAATACCTAACTGCCCCCTTGATATCTATGCTACTCTGTCCAAAGCAGTTGATCTCTTTGAGATGTCCCCTCCTCTTTAAAATGAGCACACTAAATGTAGTTAAAGGAGGCCATGTGAACTAAAGAGAAGATATATGTAAAAAAATACAGGGTGGGGCAAAAGTAGGTTTGTAGTTGTCATACAAATAATAATACAAAATTAACTGTGCTTCATGTACTCTCGACTGTAAACCTGCATTTCTCCACCCTGTACTTGGCACCATGCCTGCTCAATTTTAAGTACTGAATACATGATAGTTATATTAAACATCCTTTTATAGATACCCATATTGAGTCACAGAAAAGGGAACTTACTTTCCCAACATTTGATAGTATCAGAACTTGAATTTAGGTCTCTTGAAAACCAGTTATGGCTCATCTCTCAAGACATATATAAGCCTAACCAGGTGGTCATTGAATAGAGTATCGGACTGGGACGTGGAGGATTCAGATTCAAAACCCCAAAGTCGCCAGCTTGAGTGTGGGCTCATCTGGTTTGAGCAAGACCCATCAGCTTGAGTCCAAGGTCGCTGGCTTGAGCAAGGGGTCACTTGGTCTGCTGTAGCCCCCCGGTCAAGGCACATACGAGAAAGCAATCAATGAACAACTAAGGTGTTGCAATGAAGAATTGATGCTTCTCATCTCTCTCCATTCCTGTCTGTCTGTCCTTATCTGTCTCTCTGTCTCTCTCTGTCTCTGTCACACACACACACACACACACACACACACACACACACACATCTACAATACCCATGTGGTCCACAGCAAAAACATTATATATCTATAAATAAATACATGTAAAATTCAGGCAATGTTTCAAATGTTCATATGCTTCAGAATGATGTCTGACAACTCTATAAATGTCAGTGTCTGACTTGGATGATGGGTCAAGGTTCCATCTGCTCAGGTGGAATCTATTTAATAAGCCAGACCACCTGTCATATGTGAGTCTTCTGTTACCACCAGATACCTATGACCTTCCTGTCCCAATATGAGTCCATCTCCCTGTTGGACTTGAATATTAATCACCTCCTGCCTTCCTTTACATTTTGAACTATCTCCATTTCAAAGAAAATAGCTTGCCCTGTATAGGTGAAGGCTCATTGCGTTTATCATTATCAGGCATAGAGGTGTCAAAGTCCCAGCTAAAACTAGTGATGAAATTTTGCTGATTTGGAGATTAAGTTCCTAAGGCTATAGTATACCAAATCGTCCTCCTCCTCCTCATCATTAGAATAATAAAAATAGTTGTAAATGGCATAACAGTTTGTAGTATTCAAAGCGTTTAGGTATTTATTATTTCATAACCATAATAACCAAGTTACATTATTTCTGCTTGAACAAGAAGAAAACTAAGGCTCAGAGATGTTAAACTTAGTTGAGGTCACAGTTAGAGACATGGCTAAAACTCAAATGAATAATTGGAACTCTTTAGAATTTACTGTACTCTATATTCCTCTTTAGTGAGGCATTTTCCTCCTTGAATATAAATCTCACTGGGACATACAAAAACAAGAGTTCAGGTCCATGTGTAGCGGTCATTTTAAGAAGACCTATTTTAACTTACTCAAGAGGAAATTAATAGAAATAGTCTAGATGCCCTGCTTTAAATTTCTCTAATAAAACAAATCCTGTGGACTTAGGTAGAAAATTATTTAATGCAATGTAGCTATTTGTAGAAATTTAAATCTTAGTTCAGAGATTTGAGTGCACAAAGAGTGTAACATCATTTTCTGATATTCAATATATTATAATTTCTATTTTGAGCTTCCTTTCCTTTGTGTATGTGTGTGTGGCTGTGGCTTAGGCATCCATCAGTGTTGTGTAAAGAAGCAGGGCATGAAGGCAGAGAAGGGGTCAATTTAGTTCTTAATGTCATCTGGACACAGAAACCCATTGAAATATTCGTGTTCTTGGTGACTAGGTCTCATTATTTACACAAAGGCATCATTATTTCTGGTTCCAGTGGCCACGTTAGGTTTACCAAGTCTGCATAAGTACCTCCAAGACATCTCTCCGGTTGCATCCCTTAGCTTTAAGAGTAAGACACCGTCTTCTTGTTCTCACATTTCACCTATGGATTTGAATATTTAATTGCCTCTTTGTAACCTGTGCTGTGGAGTTTCGGCCACTTTCTCAGGGACTCTTTGATCATTATCTTCTCCTGGCCCCTTCTCCCATGACCTCTAGCATTACTTACCTCACAGCGTAAAGAATGCTTTTCTAGTGTACATTATGTAACAAATTGATTACCGTTCATCATGTACTTTCCTAAATAGTTCACGATTATTGTTGCTTTGTGGCTCAAAAGCTAGAAAGAGCCTCTTTTTATCTTCCATTTGTTGTCAAATCTCTTCCTAAAAGCAGTGAATGCAGAATAGATTACTACTCCCTGTATGGAAGTGGAGTGGGGGAAACCAATGATGTTAATTAATATTCCCAAAGGGGAAGTTTCTGCTGAATATGTACTGGGAGATATAAAACTGTACATGAGAGAGAGCAGAATTTTAATAGAACCTCTGAAAAAAAAGTAAGCGCGATATAGACTATCAATTCAAAGGGGGTGAGTAAATTTGTTTGCAAAATCCAATCTAATAAGAACTTTAAAAAATCCAGTGTATTTTCTTAGTGTCATGGGGAAAGTGATGCCATAGGTATATTTCCTGCAATTAGACAATTTTACGTTCAAGTTTTAGTGTCACTATTTGGCCGCTGATAGCCCTGGGAAATCTTTCTTTTTCTTACGAAAAAATAGTTTCTTTAGTAAAACCATGACAGACAGAGAGACAGAGAGAGAGTGAGAGAGAGAGAGAGAGAGAGAGAGAGTCTGTTTTCCTAAGAAACTGTATCACATAGATATAGTTAAAGATATATTGATATCTTTATTATATGCGGCTTAAGTGTCTGTCGCCGATAGCTTATTGGTTGCTTGCATAACTGTACTAGCCAATGGGGTGAAGTTGCCATGGCTGAACGCAAATTGAGCAGGTCAGGGGAAGGTGAACATTTGTTTGCATTGGCAATCATCTGCTTTTGAAACAATTTAAGGCTGAATGCAAATTGAGCGTGTCAGGGGGAAGGTGAACATTTGTTTGCATTGGCAATCATCTGTTTTACATAAAAACTACATCTTAACGTAATTTCTTTTAAGAATGCCTCCTATAAAATATAGCACTGAAGAGGAGAGAAAAGGAACTAAAGCTGCACAAAAACAGCTTTCTCGACAAAAAGAAACCACTGAGCAGAGAAAGACAAGGCTTGCTTCAGTCGCAGAGCAAATGTGTCTTTCTCGGCAAAATGAGACTGATGAGCATAGAGAAACAAGGCTTGCCTCAGCTGCAAGACAAAAAAGCCTGTCTCGACAAAATGAGTCCCTTGAACAAAGGCAGGAGAGAAATGCAAAAAACACGACAGAGTAATGCTGACCGAAATGCACAAAGAATTAAAACAGTTCCAAACGGAGAAACTTTAACTTTTGACATATTTAAGTGTTGATTCTGTTGTAGCTGATAATAAAGCGAGTGCCAACAACTTTCCAATGGAATTTTTAAATAGTCTGTCGCCTTCTGGCATGCCACCTCACAAATTGAGGTTAAACATTGGAGCAATTATTATGCTGTTAAGAAATATTAACACCAGAAGGGATCTTTGCAATGGTACAAGACTAGAGGTTCTCCAATTGAAAAATAATGTCATAATAGCTACGTCTTTGACTGGCTCCTCTAAAGGTGAAATACATGTCATTCCAAGAATTGATTTGGCTCCATCTCAAACAGGGTTGCCGTTTCAATTGAGACGTAGACAATTTCCTGTAAAACTTGCCTTTGCTATGACCATCAATAAGTCTCAGGGCCAAACGCTTAAGCGTGTTGGCATTTTTTTACCTGAGCCTGCATTTGGACACAGTCAACTTTATGTTGCCTATTCAAGAGTTCGTGAAAGAATGGATGTAAAATTAAAAATAATTGATGGTCCTCTGCAAGGCAAGCTTAAAAATGATGGAAAGATCTACACAAGAAATGTTGTGTACAAAGAGATCTTTGACATGTGAATTAACATTTTATTATTTAAATCACATTTATTGAGCTAGTGGTGGCTCTTAAGAAATGTACCCCCAGTGGTTTCCTTCATTGCACTCTACTTTAAGCAATTAAGCAAGTAGAAGGGGGAAACCCCATGGGGCAGTAAGCAAAGGGGCATCCTCGCTGCCTGCCCTGGGTAATTCAGTTTGAATTAGCAGACACCTTTGCACAAATCATTTTAATTACAATTTATAATATCTAGAACAGTGGTCATTTCATATGACCGCCGGGCTTTCTAGTCTTACATAAGTTAACTATAGCTATCTCATATGCTTAGGTGAAATAATGTGAGAAGATACTTTATAAATTGTAAAACTAAGAATTTAGATAGGCAGCAGGTATCGTGGAAATATCACAGAATTTGGAAGAGTCTGAGTTGATTCTGAGCCTATCATGTACTAGTTGGGTGACCTTCGATGTAACTTCCTTATATTTAAATTTCATTCTCTGCAAAAGTTCATCAGAGGATATCTTTTGAAATAAACAACATAATGCATAGAAATCACTTTGTAGCCTTCCTGCAGGTAAACACTCAATAAATTTGGATTTACAATTGTTTTGAGAGTAAATTAAACTCTTAATTGCATCTAAATTTTATATCATCTATTTGTCTCTTTTTTATCTTCCTCTAAGATAGAAATGCTCAGGACAGAGGAAAGAGAGCTTCCAGAACACATCCTCTAAAGTTGTAACCAGCGAAACCTTGATACTTTCCATCTTGAAAATACCGATGGTGCTGCATGGCATGGTAGTTGGGGAGCAGTTGCTTCACGCTCTCGTTCTTGGCATTGAGCTGCCACATTAGGCTGCATAGCTGGGATTACATGAAGTGACAGGACTCTGGCCTGAGTCCTCTCCCCTAGTCAGATTCATCCTTTTTTTTTTTTTTTTTTTTGGCAATAGAAAGTGAGTTGAGAGGTGTATCTTCTGCACGTGGCATTAGGTCAAACCCTTCAGAACAAGGATTTGCCTCCACCCACTGAAATTTCCAAATCACTAAAAGCATTTTATTATCTCTTGTTAAAAATATCTCCCCTCTGCTCTACTATTAGACAGATATTAAAATTTGGTTGGCTTCTGGAATTGTTCTGTTTTCAAATGTAAATGAAAATGCATTTGCTGTTAATTTTAGTAAATCATTTAGCTGTAAAATCTTACTCTCTTCAAGTTTTGCTAGATGTTTGGAGACCTGATGAATAATTTAACAAGGGAAACCAAATAGAATAAGTAAATGTTATGTTCTTTCGATCTGAAAAAATGTGTAATTATTTTCACTACAGCATTCATTTGCATTGTTTTGCTTCACTAATATCAGTTAATGTTTATTAATAACAAATAAACTTTATGATGAATATTTAGAAAAAGTATTTATGATATAGGTTGTTACAATGCAAACATTTTTCAGATGTAAAAATAGAGTCTCTCATGGACAAGAGTGTGGTGGTTACCAAGGGTGGGGGGGGAGGGAGGACATGCGAGGGAGGGAGGGAGAGAGTTAGGGGGAGGGGGAGGGGCACAGAGAACTAGATAGAGGGTGACGTAGGACAATCTGACTTTGGGCGAGGGGTTTGCAACATAATTTGATGACAAAATAACCTAGACATGTTTTCTTTTCTTTGAATATATGTACCCTGATTTATTAATGTCATCCCATTACCATTAATAAAAATTTATTTAAAAAAAATAGAGTCTCTGTGTCTTTTTTGTTATTTTTTGATCACTAAATAAATGTGGAAACTAATGAAGTCATACAGAATTCAGTGCAGGAATTTATATGCTAAATCAGTAGTTTTCTTTTTCGTTTTTGTTTGTTTTCTTTCTTCATTTTTCTTAAGTGAAAAATTGGGAGGCAAAGAAACAGACTCCCACATGTGTCCTGACTGGGATCCACCCAGCCATTGCTTGGCAACATAGCTATTTTAGCACCTGAGGTGAGGCCATGGAGCCATCCTCAGCTACCAGGGACAACTTGATTCAAATGAGTCATGGCTGCATGGAGGAAATAGACAGATAGAAAGAGAGAAAGGAGAAAGGGAGGGGTGGAGAAGCATATGGTCGCTTCTCCTGTGTACCCTGACTGGGAATCAAACCTGGGACATCCACACTCCAGGCCAACGTTCTATTGCTGAGCCAACTGGCCAGAGCCTAAATCAGCAGTTTTCACAATTTAGCACACCTCAGAATCACCTACAAGTCTTGTTAAAACATAGACTCCTGGGCCCCAGGTTCAGTCTCTGACTTAGTAGTTCTGGAATTGGACCTTAGAATTTGCATCTCTAGAAAATTTCCAGGTGAGATGCTGATGTTGTTGCTTAGAGGATCTCACACTAAAGACAATTATTTTAAACCATCTTAAGTAAGCGTATTCAGGTAATAAGAGCAAGAAAAGGGAAAGAGAACTACATATAGAAATTTTGATCTGTATCACTTTGTTCTCCCAAAAATAGATGTTTTTGTGCTGTTTTTAGAGGTATATAAATTGAGGCACAGATGTGTTAAGAAACACTCTCAAATCTATATAGGAAACAATTAAGCTGGAATTCAAAAGGAGGCCAGTGGGATTCCAAAACTGGTTGGAAAAGTCAAATATGTTCTAGGAAATACATTTAATGTACTTGAAAGAAGCTATTTTTTAATGATAAATGGCTACTGATACTCAGTCCCAGGTTCAGGGTAGCAATAAGGAGCAGTGAAGATTATGATGACCCTGTAAGCAAATCTCCATGGCTCAGATACACTCAATTATTACCACAGGGACTGTTATGGACTGAATTACATCCACTGGATTCATTAAATAAGAAGGACATTAGACTGAGATGGTTTTCATGCAGTGGCAGCTTACATAAGCAAACCAAAATCTAAGCCTGTAAATGCCTCCCAGTTATGAAACCAAACCCCAAGGAAAACCAAACACAAAGAACCAACTAGGCTTTAAGCGATTGCCAATCAAATAATTTCTTTCTTTTATCACGTTCTCTATATGTCTTTTCTCTGGTTCCTATCAGTGAAATGCTCCCAGACACTTCCAATTTGGTGCTTTCTGCCTTGAATCAATTTTTATTCTAATAAACTCTGACATTTTTGATACGCCTTCAATTCATATCTTAGCCCAGAATTAATATGTTGAAAGCCTAACACCCTGTACCTCAGAGTGTGATTTTATTTGGTGATAGGATTGTTAAAGAGATAATTAGGGTTCAATGAGGTTATATTATAGGTCTTAGTCAGATGTAACTAGTGTTCTTATATAAAGAGAGATTAGAATATTGCATGCCATCCTTTAATTGTTTTTGCTAGTTGTCTCTCATTCCCCCTAATGATTATCCAGATGTTCACCATTCTCTTCTCAAATGCTATCCCATGACAATAATTATTAAAGATGACTTACATTCTTATTTTACATATTTTAAAAAATGACTATTGCCTGACCTGTGGTGGCGCAGTGGATAAAGCATCGACCTGGAAATGCTGAGGTCGCCGGTTCGAAACCCTGGGCTTGCCTGGTCAAGGCACATATGGGAGTTGATGCTTCCAGCTCCTCCCCCCTTCTCCCTCTCTGTCTCTCTCTCTCCTCTCTAAAAATGAATAAATAAAAAAAAATTAAAAAAAAATGACTATGGATTCCTTTTAGTTCCCTGATTCTCTATCTACAATTTTATTTTTGGACACATTCATTGTCAATGTCAACATTGGATCTCAAAGGATGAGATTTCTTTCTGTTTTCCAAGGTTTAAATAGTAATAATTTGTGTATATATTATCTTCTACCTCATTAGACTGTGAACTATTCAAGGGCAGCTACTGTTTCATTAATTCTCAACTGCAAACATGTAGCAAAATGCCTTATATAATATGTACTTAATAAATAGCTGAATAAATGAAGAAGAAGGAGAGGGAGGAAGAAGAAGAAGAAGAAAGAGGAGAAGGAGGAGGAGGAGGAGAAGGGAGAAGGAGAAGGAGGAAGAGAAAAAGGAGGAGGAGAAGATTAAAATATACACAGATGGAGAGATGACCTTATAAGATAAGAATGAGAGAAAAAAAAAATTATTCTTTTTATTTTTTTATTTTTTTCTGAAGCTGGAAACGGGGAGAGACAGTCAGACAGATTCCCGCATGCGCCCGACCGGGATCCACCCAGCACGCCCACCAGGGGGCGACGCTCTGCCCCTCTGGGGCGTCGCTCTGTTGCGACCAGAGCCACTCCAGTGCCTGGGGCAGAGGCTAAGGAGCCATCCCCAGCGCCCGGGTCATCCTTGCTCCAATGGAGCCTCGCCGTGGGAGGGGAAGAGAGAGACAGAGAGGAAGGAGAGGGGGAGGGGTGGAGAAGCAGATGGGCACCTCTCCTGTGTGCCCTGGCCGGGAATCGAACCCAAGACTTCCACAAGCCAGGCCGACGCTCTACCACTGAGCCAACCGGCCAGGGCCTAAAATTTTTATTCTTTAAGCCACCTTGTCTGTTGTATTTTCTTACGGAAGATACCCTAACAGGGACTATCATGTGTTATCTTACTACATTTTCAGATTGTTTTAAAGTCTGAAGTCTAGATTTCATGTAAAATCTTCTGATATATTTAAAACACTGTTAAGGCAGAACTCTACTGGTAAAATTTACATTTTATATATGAAGATTCTAGCCCAAATGATTGTTTATCAAATGCTAGTGTTCCTTTCCTTTTCAGGATAAAGTAGATTTTTGCGGCATTGCTGGAAACACAGCAATTTATCTTGAAGAGCTTCCCTGGAGGTTTGGGAACAGAAACCACTTAGACTTACTTTGTCATCTGCCTTTCCTGTCCTTTCAGTTTGAAGCTGAAAAGACACCCTTGAGAGGATTGAGATTGAGAAATGTAGAAAGAGAATCAATTTCTGCAAATCTATGAAAAACAAAGAAAAGGGCACCAAAAAAAAGTAAATTTATGGCAGGTAGAACAATTTTTGAAGAGTTCCAACATGGAGGCCATGGCTGGATTGGGTTGTTTGTCTCTTTCTTAAAAGACCTCAGTAGACACTTAGAAAGATCCACATGAATAAGAGTAAGCACCTAGTTATCAGTTTTACAAAACACAGGCGGAGCCCTGGCCGGTTGGCTCAGCGGTAGAGCGTCGGCCTGGCGTGTGGGGGACCCGGGTTCGATTCCCGGCCAGGGCACATAAGAGAAGAGCCCATTTGCTTCTCCACCCCCACCCCCTCCTTCCTCTCTGTCTCTCTCTTCCCCTCCCGCAGCCAAGGCTCCATTGGAGCAAAGATGGCCCGGGCACTGGGGATGGCTCCTTGGCCTCTGCCCCAGGTGCTAGAGTGGCTCTGGTTGCAGCAGAGCGGTGCCCCGGAGGGGCAGAGCACCGCCCCCTGGTGGGCAGAGCATCGCCCCTGGTGGGCGTGCCGGGTGGATCCCGGTCGGGCGCATGCGGGAGTCTGTCTGACTGTCTCTCCCTGTTTCCAGCTTCAGAAAAATGCAAAAAAACAAACAAACAAACAAACAAAAAACACAGGTGGAATGATGGGAAAGGTGACTAAGAGATGTTTATTTCCTTCTGAGTAAATTATGAATTTAAAAAAGTGAAGTGGGGAAAGGATCAAAGACGATACACAAATCTCAAGACTAGTTTAATGGGAATTTGAAGTTTTTTTGCCTTTGAAGAAAAATAAAAGCAGCAATTTAAAGTCATTCAACATCAGAATCTTCTGCTACAATGGTACCTCAGAATGGCTTAAATTTTTCACTGCAACCTGAAATAAAAAGATTTTTACATCATTACTTTATATACACACATGTATAAACAGAGAGTGGAGCAAAAGCAGTTTTACAGTTGTTTGTATGGCAAACAATATAATAATTAATAAATAATAACACAAGGATAAACTGTTTTGTGTACTCACAACTGTAAACCTATTCTTGCCCCACCCTGTATAACTAAAACAAATATTTCATAAAACACTATTTATGTGTGCTGTCTCATAGTATTTGATATTCTGTTTCATTTTTTAAAAATGTTAGTCATAGCCTGACCAGGCAGTGGTGCAGGGGATATAGCATTGGCCTGGGATGCACAGGACCCATGTTTGAAACCCTGAGGTCATTGGCTTGAGCGAGGGTTCACCAACTTGAGCGCAGGATTGCTGGCTTGAGTGTGGTATCATAGAAATGACTCCATGGTTGCTGGCTTGAGCCCAAAGTCACTGGCTTCAGCAAGGGGTCACTCACTCAGCTGGAGCCCCCCGCTCAAGGCACATATGAGAAAGCAATCAATGAACAACTAAGCGGCTGCAATGAAGAATTAATGCTTCTCATCTCTCTCCCTTACTATCTGTCTGTCCCTATCAGTCCCTCTCTCTGACTTTCTCACTAAAATATAAAAATAAAAAATACTACTCATAGTTACCAAACTGATTTTATGATCATCTAAATTGGTTGCTACCCACAATATAAGAAGCTGCTTTAAAAATCTTATCATATTAGCCTGACCAGGTGGTGGTGCAGTGAATAGAGCGTAGGATTGGGATGTGGAGGACCCAGGTTAGAGACCTTGAGGTCGCCAGCTTGAGCCTGGGCTCATTTGGTTTGAGCAAAGCTCACCAGCTTGAACCCAAGGTCGCTGGCTCGAGTAAGGGGTCGCTCAGTCTGCTGAAGGCCTGCGGTCAAGGCACACATGAGAAATCAATCAATGAACAATTAAGGAGCTGCAATGAAGAACTGATGTTTCTCATCTTTCTCTCTGTCTGTCTGTCCCTCTCTTTGACTCTCTGTCTCTGTCACACACAAAAAAAATCTTATCATATTAAAAGAACCTCAGAAGAGTGCAGTCATGTAATTCAGTATGATCTATGCATATCTATAGAGCTTATTCTTACATTAGTGTAACTAATGGACTAAATGTTAAAATTCATGTATTAGTTGACAGCACACTAGATTTCAGCTACTCTTCTAAATGATTGTAGAAAAGGAACATAAAATTTTAAGTAAACATATTCCTCCATCATGGACTACCAGTGAGGAAGTTGTTATAACAAATAAGCCTATAATATAATCCTAGGTCATAATAAATACTATAAAAAATGTACATAGCCTTCTGAGACAATGAAGACTTTTTGATAGGGGCATGTTTTTAGATAGGAAAGTCCGAGAAGGTTTTCCAAAGGATTTGACTTTTGAGACAAGACCCAAATGAAGCTAGGGAAAGAGGCCTGCGAAGATTAGTCTATTAAAACATGTGGAAGGCAGGGGAACAACCCGGCCAACCCTTTGAGGCAAGAATGAGCTTGGTGTGTTGAAAGAACCAAGTAAGCTCAAGGGTCTAACATAATAGATGCCTGAATTGGACACACACAATATGCAGAACCTTTCAAGCTTTTATAGATATAATTTTATTTTCAGAACAGTACGGAAAATCATTGTAGGATTTTGAAAAGATGTGGATGAACTCAAATCTTACAAGTTTGCTGGCTTTTTTGAAGATAATTGTAGTGCAGAATGTGAGTGTGGGGGGGGGGGAGCAATTCAACATCCTCCAAACCAGTGCTTTGTGATAAAGACAGTTTTTGTTATGGTAGATAAAAAGTAGATAAGGATAAGCCCTGGCCAGTTGCCTCAGTGGTAGAGCATCGGCCTGGCGTGCAAGGGGTCCCGGGTTTGATTCCCGGCCAGGGCACACAGAAGAAGCACCCATCTGCTTCTCCACCCCTCCCCCTCTCCTTCCTCTCTGTCTCTCTCTTCCCCTCCCGCAGCCAAGGCTCCATTGGAGCAAAGATGGCCCGGGCGCTGGGGATGGCTCCTTGACCTCTGCCCCAGGCGCTGGAGTGGCTCTGGTCGCAACAGAGCGACTCCCCGGAGGGGCAGAGCATCGCCCCCTGGTGGGCGTGCTGGGTGGATCCCGGTCAGGCGCATGCAGGAGTCTGTCTGACTGTCTCTCCCAGTTTCCAGCTTCGGAAAAATCCCCCCCCCCCAAAAAAGAAGTAGATAAGGATAAATTCTCCAGGTAAAAACTGGCAGGGTTTCCAGATTACCTGGACTAGAAGTACAATTAAGAAATGAGAAAAAATTTTAAATGACATCAGATTTCTTGGTAGCTGAGTATATGATAGTGTCCAATATTAAAATGAGAAACATGGACAATGCTTATAAAAAAATTGAAATGGATATCAAGAGGTTGGCTTTGGAAATGATATATTTGAAAGGTTTATTATAGTTGTATGGAGCCAGGGAGTGGGCAATTGTATATAAAACCTGAAGCTTAGGAGAGAACACTCAGCCCAAGTTATATGTTTGGCACATAGATGATATTGTGGAGGTAAAGAAATAAATTTTCCTCCTACCCCAAGAAAGTTATTCTGACTACACTAATAATCAAATTAACATAAGACACATTAATAAGAGAAAATAACCTCATTTACGACGTGTATATGGATTCCATAAGAATATGAGACCAGAAGACAGAGTGAGAAGTTAAGGCTTATTATATGCCATCTTGAGTTAAGAAAAGGTGTGTGTGGGGGGGGAGTGGGGGGGGAATTCTAAGGGCAGGAAGACCGTTCACACTGAGATGGAATACAGATGTTTAGTAAATAAAGTTTTGCTCACCATCCTTAACAATGGAACACATAAAGGACTTCGATCAAATGGGCCTTGCTAGGTTCCTTTCTGTCTTTAGTATGAATCCACCTAATCATAGTAACTATAGCTATCGCTGTTGATATATTTTTTTCTTGGAGCAAGCCCTAAAATTCTTTTAGGCAGTTAGTGAAAAGGTTAGACTTGTCTTCCCCCCCACTTTAGTTTCTTGTTTCTTGAAAATAACCAGCTTAAAATAATATCCCAAAGAAGTATATTTTGGCATGGCTAACGCTGCTTTCCCCTCAATAGTTAAAACCATGAAATTAGATAAGCACATCTCAGACAGTAGTGATGATAAAGGAAAGAGGAATTCTAACTGGATCCTGGAACACCTAATATTTATCATTTAGGAAAAGAAAGTAAGACTAGCTAACAATATTGAGAAGAAATTGTATAATTTAGAAAGAAAATCAGGAGAATTCTGCATTACAGAAGCCAACTAGAATGTTTCAAGAACATTCATTGTGCAAAGGTGATTGGGAAGTCACCAAGAACTAAGACCATTTCTGAGTTTGGCAAGATAGTCTCTTCTGACAAATCCAATTCCAGTGAAGATCTGGGGAAGAAAGCCTGTAGAGAGTTGATTCACAAGAAAATGTGAGATGAAGAGAACACAATTAGCATTGGTTACACTGATAAGAAAATCTGCTATAAAATGAAGAAGAAAAATGTTAGTTGACAATGCTTCATGAAACAATAATTTCTAGGTATTCTATTTGTTTTATTTCTGATGGAACATCATTCTGGCTTGTATTCTGACAGACAGACTACAGTAGAAAAGGATAAATTAATGGCACAGAAAAGGGGATAATTAATTTCAGAAGCAAAGTTTTTGCATATGTGACAATAGACTCTCTGGTGAGTGAGTGTAGAAAATATTCTTGATAAAACTATAGAGTCATTGTGATCAGAAAAAAGACAAATGTGTTTATATAAATGCAGGCTCATTGATAGACATGATGGTAGGTAGACAAAATAGTTCACTTAATTTTGTTTCTATTTTCTCAAGAAATAGTTGATTATTAGTCAACCACAAGGAGAAAGTGAGAAAGTGAATTGGGATTCCCAGGAAGTACTGAGATCTCACTTGCAGTTTAGAGTCATAAATTCAAAGGCTAGAAGACCTTTGGTTGTGTGTTTTTCTCTAATGTAAATAGAGGTAATCAAAACTGAGACATTAAATTACCAGATGGGACATCGTCATAGATGTTTTAGCATCAAGAATAAAAGTGACCAAATGCTAAAGCCATTGATTAAAAAATGTTCACAAGGTCTATAGATGTCTTTACATGAAGACTGCCAGATGATATAATCCTTGGTACAGGTAAGAAAAGTTGTGTTTTTCCCTTTGAAAAAAGAAGAAAATCCTTCTCAATATAGAACTATATAACAAAAATACTGATCCCAAATCTAGGCCCTATGGTAAATATCGTTTATGATCATTCATCATCTTCATTATTATCATCATCATCACCATCACCATTATCAATATCAGTGCTGATAGTAATGGCAGTGTTAGTACTTGTAATAATAACCCATATATAGCCCCTCAGTTTCCTTATCTGATAATTAAGCTTCTCCAAAGCCTCTCTTAGATAAAAATATACTATGCCTTCATAAATCTATGATCCAACCTAAAAAAAGAACTATATATACTTTGGAGAGAACTGTACACAGAGATGAGTATATGGGGACCCAGAAAAAAAGAACCCACTTTTTTTTTTTTTTCTCTGAAGCTGGAAACGGGGAGAGACAGTCAGACAGACTCCCGCATGCGCCCGACCGGGATCCATCCGGCACGCCCACCAGGGGTGACGCTCTGCCCACCAGGGGGCGATGCTCTGCCGCAACCAGAGCCACTCTAGCGCCTGGGGCAGAGGCCAAGGAGCCATTCCCAGCGCCCGGGCCATCTTTGCTCCAATGGAGCCTTGGCTGCGGGAGGGGAAGAGAGAGACAGAGAGGAAGGGGGGGGGGGTGGAGAAGCAAATGGGCGCTTCAGCAAATGGGCGCTTCTCCTATGTGCCCTGGCTGGGAATCGAACCCGGGTTCCCCGCACACCAGGCTGACGCTCTACCGCTGAGCCAACCGGCCAGGGCTGAGCCCACTTTTTCTATATGTTCTCTATCTAGTCTCTTTCTAGAACAGTGCATGACAAGTAGTAGGAACTCAGTAGTACTTTTGGAATAAAGAAGAGATTACAGGAAGGAAGGAGGGAAGGTTGTAGATTAGGTACTCATGCCTGCTCTGTCATTTTTCAGAGCTCCAGGAATATACATCCTGGTCATGCCAAGTGAGGACTGCCTGGGGGTCAGGGCAGGGAGCATTTACATCAGGCAATGAGGAGAAGTCTTAAAACACAGAAGAAATAAAATCTTGCTCTTGAAAGTTCCAGGACTCCATAGTGACTGTGCTTGTTTTCTCTGGGTTCCCTAGGGAAACAGATGTGGAAGGAAACTGTGCTTCTGACTTAGAGTGAAAGTCTACTTTATATTTAGCCGTGGCTACCCAAAGTATTACCTGTTTCAAAGAAAGTTATTTTAAAGCTGTTTTTGTAAAGTTTGGCCTCCCTGGTGTAAGCTGCTGCATTCTGGGGAGAACTGCTATTTCACTCAGCATTGTCCTGTAACACTGTCTCTCAAGAAATGTCCATCCCAGAAGAGCTTATGGCCATTGCCTCATACATAATGACACTTAGCATCTAAATGGTACTTATCATATTAAAGGCACTTCACAAGCATCAACAAATAAGTTCTTAGAAAGACACTGTGGTAAAAGCAACACCAATATATCCACTTATAAGGCTACAGAGGGTGTTCAAGTAGGATCTGACACTTGGAGAGAGTACTCCCCAAGGTTATGATAAATGAGATTACAAATTAACATTGTGGTCAGTAAACAGAATATTCCTTCAATCTTTCCTGTGAAAATGATTGTATTGTGTTAATATGGATTAGATAACTGGACAGATTTGATGCTAACAAGTGAATAGCTCTGTAGGTTTATCTATTTAAGAATGTGACATTAATCTGTGCTAATGATTTGCCAAGTTAAAACCTTCTCTCTTTCATACAGTGAACATAAGAGATCAAAAAAACAATTTTGGCCATGCTATTTCATGTAATTCTATTTAGACAGTATCTTTCAGAGACGTAATTTCTATTCTTCTACTTATTTATATTCTGCAAAATTGTGCATCAAGTGCTTGGTATATATCAATACTAGATGTTCTGCTAGACACTGATGACAGAATGCTGTATAAGATAAGATAAGAAAGGTCTTTGTATTTAAAGTGTCTTCTGTCTAGAGGAAAAGACAGGAAATTAAATGAGCAATTACCCTGAGACTTACAATTCTATGTCAGAAGAGTAGGACACCTTGGATACGGTAAAAGAGATCAGAAACAAGAAAATTTCCCTCCCCCAAAAGAGTTATATTTAAGAGAGATGTAATACATGCATAGGAATTAGACAGATAAAAGATGAAAAGGTGAGTTTTACCTTGATTTCATAACAGTAATGATACTGATATGTATACTGTTAAATAATTGACATTGAATCTTAAAATTTATTATCTGATTGGCGATGTCTAACCCCTTTGAGAGGAAGGTCTTGACATTAATTGTCACCAAGGAAAACCCAAAAGCAAAGAAGCCCAGAAAAGATCAATTAAGCAAGAGTTAACAGCTGAGACGTGTGAGAGCTAGAACTTAGGGTCAGAATTTGAATCCTGCTCACCAGGATAACTCAATAAAACTCAGGTTTGGCCTTATTTAATCATGAAATACCTTCTCTACAAGGTTCATTGTATGGTCTATTTTAACCAGATGCCTAACTTCCCCTTTTGCTGAAAATTAGATGGGAACTTTTTCTTCTGAGAGTGTACACCAATTGAAATATGAAACTTTGCTTCATAAACCATGGCACTCTCACTCACAGGAAAGCAAAACTCAAAAAATATGTATTTGGAAAAAAATATATATGTATTTGGTATTGGGTCCTCTTCATCAATACAGCCAGGTGACCATGATTTTTCTCAGCTTTGAAATCATGAAGCAGCAGCATAACATGTAGAGGGAAAAAGCTCTTATTTAAAACACAAACACCTGCAACAGTAGCAGCAGCATGTGACATAGAAGTAACCAGGGAAATTGATTTTTGAATAATTGTTTTATATGCATTTCCCTTCACCCATGGTAGAACTACACAAGCAGTCCTGGGTCTTGCACATTTCTATAAATCACCTTCTTCATTATGGTTTGGTATTCTCCAATCTGTTGAGGCCTAAATAGAATAAAAATGTGAAGGACGGTTGAATTCTTTCTGCTCAACTCTTGCATTTGGGAAATCAATTTTCTCCTGCAGTCATTGCTCCTGGTTCTCAGGCTTTCAGGCCTGACCGAAAGCCACACTATTGGCTCTCCAGCTGCCAGACCATCAAATTATACCACCAAATTTCCTGGATCTCCAGCTGCCATCAGCAAATTGTGAGACTTCTCAGACTCCACAATCATGTGAGCCAATACCTTACAACAAATCTCTTTCTATCTATCTAGCTAGTTAGCAGTCAATCTTCGATGGTTCATTTTCTGTGGAGATCACCAACTAATACAGAGGACATTGCAAAAATCCAAGGAAAAAAATGAGATACATTTATCTTAAAGAGGTGATGGTAGAGATGGAAAGAAGATAATACATTCAAGAGTAGGGTTAAGTATCATGGATAACACCTAGGTTTCCGGCTTGTCAAATTCATATAAGGTAGAAACATTCACTGAAAGAGTTGATATAAAGAACGTTGTAAGAGGATTAAACTTGAGGTGAGGGGAGCCCTCATAATTTATTCTTTTGACATAAAGAGAGTGAGTTTTCTTTCAAATGCCAAGTAGAAATGTTGAGTAGGTAGTAAGGTTTACTGATTTATAGCTAAGAATACATATCAGGATTGAATTCATATACTTGAGTCATTTGCATATACATTTGGTAATTGAAGTTTTAGGAACAGAATGCCTTACTTAAGTAGAGAATATTTATCTCTCTACAGATGGTCTTGTCACTTGCTGACACAGAGAGCAGAGCCCTTGAAAGACTTAGTTTGGACAAACTGAGATTTGTATGTCTGGGGCACCCAAGTTGATAGAACCAACAAGATGGACTAGAAAGGTGGATTTGGGAATATATCAGTTTTTTTTAGGATGCCATAACAAATTGCCCCAGAAGAGGCAACAGAAATTTATTCTCTCATAGTTCTGGAGACTAACAGCCTGAAATCAAGTTCGTTGTTGGGGCAAGTTCCTTATGAAGGCTCTGAAGGTTTATTTGTTCCACACCTCTCTCCTAGTTTCTGGTGGCTACTGGTAATCCTTGATATTCCTTGCTAGGTACTACACCACTCCAATGTCTACCTCTATCTTTACATTGCCTTCTCTGTGTCTCTGTGTCCTCACCTTTTTAAGGATATGAGTTTTTCGATTGAGGGCCTACTCTAAATCTAAAATAACCTCATCTCCAAATCTATAACTTAATTACATCTGGAAAGACCTTATTTCCAATAAGATCACATTTACAGGCACTCAGAATTAGGATTTGAAGATACCTTTTGGAGGACCCAAGTGAAATAACAACATAGATGACAGCATGCAAAGATTGAGATGATACAAAAAGAGAGTATAACGTATTCAGGGACAGTGTGAAGAGTGGAACATTGAGGGAAATAGTGACATTTAAAAAGACTGAAGCAAAATGATCATGAGACTAAGGTGTCACAAAAATCAAAAGAACAGAATATTTTAAAAATAAAGGTGAAGAAACAATAAATATAGAAGACAGATTGAAAAGCAACCTTTAAAAGTCAATAACATGGTGGCTGATTTTATCTGAAAATACTTCAATGAAATGATATAAAATCCTCACAGATCTGCAGTTATCTAAATTTTATATTAATTATCTAATGTTATCTAAAATTTCAGAGGACATCATAATGATGCTGAGAATCACAGGTGATTATGGTTGGAGCAAGAATATAAATTACTTTTCTTGCTAACTCTCAACAATATACTACACGGAGTAGAGTTTGGAGTCAGCCATTTTTTAGCTGTGTGACCTATTTTGAATGTCAAGTAGGGATGTTGAGTAGGCAGTAGGGTTTACTGAGTTTACTAATTTGTGGCAAAAAGAATACATATCAGGATTGAATTAATATATGTACATAAAGATTTTATTTATTGAATTTAGAGAGAGGAAAGAGAGAAAGAGAGAGAATGGTGGGGGAAGGTGGGAGGAGGAGCTGGAGGCATCAACTCATAGTTGTTTCTTGTATATTCCTTGACCAGGTAAGACAAGATTTTGAAAAGGTGACCTCAGAGTTCCAGATTGATGTCTTATCCACTGCATCACCAAAGGTCAGGCTGTTCTTGGATATATTAACTAAACCCTTTGAACCTTAGTTTTGACACCTGAAGAAGTAGGTTAATAATCATATTTGCTTCCCAGGATGGTTATAAGAAAGAACACAGAAGATGGGGGTTTAAAGTGTACTGAAAATTATAAGGAGCTATGCAAATGCTCACTCTCATCTTCTCCATAAAAGTAGAGATCAATATATTAGGTCATATTTAGAAATTATGGGTAAGATGTCTCAGCATGTAGTAATATTTACAGCAGAATTTTAAATGGACCCAAGTGTAGGAAAGAGTTGCTTCCTTGGTTTTGTTGTATGATTACTGATAAAACATTTTTTAAAAAATCTATAAAATCCTTACAAAAATATCATATATATATTCAAGATAACTGTAGTTTCCTAACTTTTTAGATTTTCTTCTTGTCAAATGTCTTTTTATCATCATCCTATGATAATACAAATTAGAATGACTCACATAACTAGAAAAAAGAATCCAAGCTGTTGGTGTCATCTTTAAAAGAAATGCTTTAGAAAGAACATGTCTAAATATATTGAAAATATTTTTCAGAGTAACTAAGAGCATAAGAAAAGCAGGTAAAATTTATTTTCTATTTACCATTGTATACAAAAATATTTATTGTTGTATCATCTTCTAAAAAAAAGTAAAATTCCATAGAGTATTTAGAAGATTATAATAATATACTCAAGAAAATATTTTTAATCTTTTTGTTATTAAAGCCAAAAAATAGGATATTTTCATTTTATTTTTTAAGTTATCTACTTATAAGAACAATAAGTAAATTTTCAACAAAAGTTCTAGTTAAGTGACAAAAAGGAAGATCACAAAATGACACAGTATCAGCAACATAGAAAAATTTTGAACATGGAAAGAGATTGAAAAATAGCTAGTTGTGTGACCTCAGCTACATATATGTGTATTTTAATATATATGTATTTTAAATAATATCCCCAAAACAAATTGTTTTAAGGTTATATAATTTAAGGTATTTTCAAACTTTTAAAAAAAGTTGTTGTTAGATGTCAGACTTTTACATATTTTAAATAAAATTTAAAAATGTACTTTTTTGATATCAGAATTTGAGAAATTAATTGAACCAGTACATTCTATTGTGTCTCTGACTACAGTTCAATTCACTCTCACACTCCCTTCACATCTTCTATATTTGTCTAATACGCCCAACTTCATCATCCTCTTCTTTCAGAATAATAGCTTTCTTTTAAAACAGAGAACAATAATGTCACCAGGTACTATTTCAACTTTCCACCTCCTAATCTACATCTATCTAACCATATCATCACCCATCTTTTCTTCTTTATCTCCCATTAGATACTGAAAGTATCTATCTGATGTCTCAGAAACTCAACTCACACTTCCTCCAGTAGAAAAACTGGCTTATTTACTTGACCGTCTGAGGATTGAGCTGACTTTCATCACAGGCCTGTACAAAAATAGCACCGGGGCTCATTTCTCTGTTCTACTTGGTGTGTTGACTGTGTTCTCAGACAGAATTCCTCTGTTACACTTCTGCATATGCACTGTATTATTCTCTGTTTTTATCATATTCTTAAATGAGGCTTTTACTCTTCAAAAGTCTAAGGATGACAAATCTAAAGATGGAGACTATGCATAAATTGAGAGGTTGTCCTGATATTGACAAAATAAGAAGTTCCATGGAGCCTGACCTGTGGTGGCGCAGTGGATAAAGCGTCGACCTGGAAATGCTGAGGTCACCGGTTCGAAACCCTAGGCTTGCCTGGTCAAGGCACATATGGGAGTTGATGCTTCCAGCTCCTCCCCCACCTTCTCTCTCTCTCTGTCTTTCTCTCTCTCTTCTCTAAAAATGAATAAATAAAATTAAAAAAAAATTCTAAGCCCTGGCCGGTTGGCTCAGCGGTAGAGCGTCGGCCTGGCGTGCCGGGGACCCGGTTAGATTCCCGGCCAGGGCACATAGGAGAAGCGCCCATTTGCTTCTCCACCCCCCCTCCTTCCTCTCTGTCTCTCTCTTCCCCTCCTGCAGCCAAGGCTCCATTGGAGCAAAGATGGCCTGGGCGCTGGGGATGGCTCCTTGGCCTCTGCCCCGGTCGCGGCAGAGCAATGCTCCGGAGGGGCAGAGCATCGCCCCCTGGTGGGCGTGCCGGGTGGATCCAGTCGGGCGCATGCGGGAGTCTGTCTGACTGTCTCTCCCCGTTTCCAGCTTCAGAAAAATACAAAAAAAAAAAAAAAAGTGAAAATTTAAAAAAAATTCTAAAAAAAAAAAGAAGTTCCACGGATACCTGGGTAAGCCTGCTTCACATTCAATAATCACTCAGTATGAAATTGATGGGAAATTAAGTAGATGCTGCAATGCTGCAGTTTTAAATTATATTGATTCCTAAGAGCCAAACAACCCAGGATATTTCAGAAAACCTGGAGAAAACTGTCATGGTCTCCCCAGTTTGTTAAATGGGTTTCCTGATTTGTCAGATTTAGAAATTCAGAGCTATCATTTCTTCTCCTCTTTCCTTTCTTTCATTTTTATCCCCTTCCCTTAGCAATATGTAGTGATCTCACCTATTGCTTTTAATAATTACATAATATTTGATATTATAAATTATTAAATATAATGCATCCACATTTTCCTTATTTATGCAAAAATTTCAATTTATTTTTCTGCTCTAAAAATGCTGACATTAATTTCTTTATATATAAATCCTAATGTACTGGTGTTTTTGTTTCTTTAGATTAGATTTCCAAATAAAGGTTTGGGAATAGTTTTTGAGCAAGACATCATTTTCTCATAAAGATTATATAGAGGTTGAATACTCAGACTTACTAAGGTATAAAACTTCTTGACGAAACACTGTTATTTCTTAAACTTCAAAGAATTGGATTTCCAATGATGCTCCAGTTAAATGGTTATTTTTAGAGACAATGAATGGTTTCATTAGAGAGCTTTAGCAAATGTTTCATATTGGTTCTTTCCTTATTGCTAGTCAAGAGCCATTAGTTGTTATCCTTCTGATGTTCTGCTGTACAACTGGCTACTTTCTCATTTTAGACAAAAAAAAATGAGCAGTTTTGGTTATATTACAACTTAGTGTCTTCCTCAAGATAAATTTAAAGAGGGAATCATTGAGCCATTTACCCGTTTTGTATGATGCATATTTCTTGTGCCTTATACTCTTGTATCAGGAAATGCTGCACTCTCACGTGTAATTCTCGGAAGGTTAACAGCTCAGGCCATCTCATTTGTGACTTCCATACTGATTCTTTCTTTCTTTTTTTATTTTTCTGAAGCTGGAAACGGGGACAGACAGACTCCCGCATGCGCCCGACCGGGATCCACCTGGCACGCCCACCAGGGGCGAGGCTCTGCCCACCAGGGGCAAGGCTCTGCCCCTCCGGGGCGTCACTCTGCCGCGACCAGAGCCACTCTAGCACCTGGGGCAGAGGCCAAGGAGCCATCCCCAGCGCCCAGGCCATCTTTGCTCCAATGGAGCCTTGGCTGCGGGAGGGGAAGAGAGAGACAGAGAGGAAGGAGGGGGGGGGTGGAGAAGCAAATGGGCGCTTCTCCTATGTGCCCTGGCCGGGAATCGAACCCGGGAATCCCACACGCCAGGCTGACGCTCTACCGCTGAGCCAACCAGCCAGGGCCCCATACTGATTCTTGATACCTTCATCTGTTTTGAATATCTTGTTTTTCTCCCATAATATTAATGATGACATCAACATTTTAAACACTTCACGTGCTTTATCTCATTTTATCCTCTTACAACAGTCACCTGACACAGGTAGTCTTTCACTTCCCAGTTTAAATATATGGAGATTAACATGGTTTAAGTAATGTGCTCGGGGTCAGTTAGTAGGATGTAAAACCTAAATTGAAGTCAGGAAATATGGGCAAGAGTCTATACTTTTAATTTCTAAAAGTTATTGCCTGGAACAGTGCTGACTTAGACTAGGTACCAAGAATTGGCATCACTCAATGAGGTTTGAGAAAATCCAATACTATTTGTTATAGAGAAGGGCAACAGAGACTTTTGAGTTTGAAAGAGGATCTGCTTGGTGAATTGGTGCTGAAATGAATTTTTGGAGAGATAGCTTGTTAGGTCCCCACATTTACCCATTTGCTGTATATACAGTTCCTGGTCCCCTGTTCTACCATGTATAAAACTTTATATTCAATCTAGATTGACAGCAACAAAATGACCTTATTTATATCTTCAACCAACCACTGTCAAAACCCAAGAATCATAAAAGGGTAAGCAGTTGCCAAATAAACCCTGATCTAGAAGGGTGCTCAACAGAAATTTATGTTTTCTAGTATTTTGGTCTCGAACTGTCTGGATTGCCTATTCTGCTCTTGATTGAACAAATATTTCCTTCCACTCAGATTATTTCTGATTACTGGAAATCACAACTCCTCTGAGCTCTGTTCCAATCCTTAATTCCCAAACTTGAAGCTCTTCTGGGTGTTTAAGCTTTGACAATATTGTCCTGTGACACTGTTTGGCCATTCAGCTACTATATGGTTTTAGGGCCAGTAGTTGCACCATCATCATGGCCAGGCCCATGCAGGTTCCCATTAGATTCGGGTAGACAGTAATGAAACTGCAGAGCTGAAAACTAGTGGGCCTTTATTCTAGCCTCGCATTGGTGGGCAAATAAATACACACAGCAGGAAAACACTTCCCTTTCCATCCAGGGCTCCCAAAGCCACTGACTTTCTCCCAGTTTTCCTAGAATCAAAGGCCCCACCACTCAGTCCCCTCTGGTTCCCATCGCCTTCTCTCTGCACCTTCTCTCTGCACAAACTGGCTTCTCCTTCAGCATCCCGCCATCTTGGCTGCTTCTCCTCTGCAGTAACATGGTCTCTGGCCTCCTCCTTCTTCACAAACTTTTCTTGGTGCAAAAACCCCTCCTCCAGCAAATATTAGCATAACCAAACCCCTTCCCAAGCAGGAAAGTAATTAGCTGTTTCATGTGGGCAGCAGCCATTTTTAAATGTGAGCAAACCCCTAAAATACAGATTTTACAAACTCATTTGCCCAACAATGGTCAATTATTTCTAGTTGATCCTCATTATTGGGTTCCCTTAGGTCTCTTATTTGATCCCAATTTCTAAGTGTTATTATTCTAATAAAAATATCTGGGTTGATGAACAACATCCACATGCTGAGATGGTAGTATAGCAATGTCACAGGCACAGAAGCCTGTAATGAGGACCTTCCTAGACCTCATCTCTTCATCTGACTGTTTCTTTATATTTCTTATTATATTCTTTATAATAAACTGGTAAATGTAACTAAATATTTCCCTGTGTTCTGAAAACCATTCTAGCAAGTTATCAAACCCAAAGAGGAAGTCATGGGAACCCGGATATATATGGTTGCTTTTTTTTTTCCTTTCTGTAAATCTGCACAATCCATATATCTCAATTACTGAATGCATTTCACTCATGAGAATTCAACAATTATGCTAAACACCATGTTCTGGAAGCTCCTTAAGGTAGGCTCATTGAAACCTTCTTGAAAATGAACTGCAAAGCAAACAGATTTGCTTTAGGGGATTAGAGCTGATGTTCATGACTTAGGTACATATGCCATTCTAGGAAATAGCAACCCTCTCCCGAGAGTGAAATAGCCTAAGATCATTACAGCCCAGTTCCTGTAGATTATTTTAAACATTGACTCATATGCTCGAAAAAAATCTTTCCAAGACAGATAAAATTAAGAGTCAGAGCTAGTGTAGGCTGTGGCTGTTCAAAAAATAAGAAGCTCCGATAAAATGTAAAATCCACACAGAGAAATCTTGAAGGTGGGTGAGAAGTAAAAAAGGGGTATTGAGGAAAACATGTGAAAAATGAGGAAGTCTTTTGTAGTTAAATTCTTAGGAATCACAGACATGTTGATAAATAGACGCTAAGCAGAGAGTAAACTATGATACACAAACAGCAAATAGGTGAGGAGAGACGAATGTATGAAGGGAGGAGTTAGCAGATTGAGGGTCTGTTCTTTGCCTCCTGTGCAGGGAGCTGTGCACCTTTCTTGTGGCAATGTATGTTCTGTGCGCCCCAGCTAGTCTCCCACTTCCCTTGCTGTTATTGTCAGATGTTTGTGAATAAAATATTTTAAAACTAGTCATAGTTTGCCCTTCTCACCCCGCTTCCGACCCCTTCTCCCACACACTCCCTCCCCAACCCGGTATCATATTTAAGGCAACTTTGAATAATTGTTATTCCTTAATGACCACATTTTTATTTTCCCTTGATGTAAAATACTATGATGGTTAAAAGAGGGAAATTACTCGTTAGTCCTTCGTCCTTAGTATAGGTCAGAAAACTTTTACTGTTAAGGCCGGATAATAAACATGTTGTATGTGATAAGGTCTATCCAAGTCTCCACTGCAAGTACTTACCTTGGCCATTATAGTGCCTCAGCAGTCACAGGCAATATGTAAACAAATGATTATGGTTGAATTCTAATAAGACATTATTTAGAAAAACAGAAAGCCAGTAGGCCAAATTTGGTCCAGCTGCTCTAGTTTGGTGTCCCTGGTACAGTGTCTGGCATATAATATACTTAGTAAATGTAAAGTCTTTAAGAGCTACTGAGATAGGGTATGTGGCAGAAAGCTGCAGTAGAGAAAAACTACAGGAGCTGTCAAGAAGAAGGAAGACCATTCCCCACCGGATGTACAACTTAAAACCAGCAGAGACCGGCTCATCCAACATGGCAACTAATTTTGCCTAATAGTAACCCCTAACCTCATTATATGTATTTATTGTAATATAGTAGCATGCTAAACGATGCACACCATGCCACCATGATAGAAAACAGCCCATATAAAGACACAAAATGACTTATAGAGCTCTTCTGTGAAATATCCACCCCCTTCCCTGGAAGATCCTGAATATTCCCTCCCCTTCTTGAATCTACTATCACTAGGATTAAACAAATGTCAATAAAGGAAGTAAATTCTTCTAATGGGGAGCTGCTATGTCTGTGGGGGTAGCCCACTCTCCATTTCATTAAAAAACTCACTTTCCCTTTAAAGTCTATTCTGGCTTGTGTTTAATTCTTTCTTGTGCAAAGCCAAGAACCCACAGTGGGTCATGAACCCTTGAGTCCCTGGACCCTGGGATGCCTGCATCACTACCAGTTTCCTCCTTTGGAAATGGTATTCTCCCCTCCATCTCTTTTATATGAATCCTTCATCTGCATCTCCAGGAAAATTTCCCACTATTATTTTTGGTATTATAATACCCTGCTTAATCCCATTTATTGCTGTTTTCAATGTGCTAAGTACAATGTTTTTAAATAGCTTTAAAAACATTACAGTATCTCAGTGTTCACAAAGTACCATGCAGTTGTTATAATCATGTTCATTTTCACAGATAAGGAAATTATTGTGTGGAAAGATTAAATAATGTACCTAATGCCACTTTCTCTGTAAACGCTCCTTTGTCTGCACACTCACTGCCAAATACGACACAGGCATCTGGTAATCGCTTTGCATTACCAGTAAGGCAAGTTTCTCCTCTCTGTGTTCTTTTTGGCTGTGTTATGAGATATATGAAGGTGGAGTTCTTGAATTGTGGATGTGAATCTTGACATTTGTTTCAAGAGTTTTTATCAGTCGCCAATATCTTCCCATTCAAGCCCAAAAGTTTCTAAAATTCCTAGTAAACTGCTTAAACTCTGTTAGGGATTTCAAAGTACAGAAATAGAAAATATGAAAGAATGGGTATGAGATAAAAAGGATAAAAATGAGAAAATCTAACAGGTGTCAAATGTAGATATGCATAAAATAAAAATGAATGAATATGGGAGAGCTAATATACTTAAAAGAAAGAAAAAGAAAAAAATTCCCAGAATCCATAAAAACCATGTATCTGTTAATTCAAGAAGTACAATTCAATGTAAAGTATGAAAAATAAAAACAACATACAACAGATTTATTACAAGAAAAACTTCAAAACCGAAAGACAAAAAGTAGTCATAAACAGTGATAGAAACACTAATTATGTATAAGGAGAAACCATTAAAATGATACAAATTCAAGGGAAACATTTAAAACCAAAAGTAAAATAATATATTTCACCTCTTTCTCTGTAGATAGATGGTAGGTAGGTAGGTAGGTAGGTAGGTAGATAGATGATAGATAGATAGATAGATAGATAGATAGATAGACAGATAGATGATAGAAAACTTTTATCCTTGAGATTTTGCAGGTCTCTAGTGAAAAATTATGCAGAAGTAAAAATGAATAAAATACTATAAACCAACATGGACGAATATCAGATATTTTGTTAAAACAAAGAAGCTGATCACAAGAGATTCCAATTATAACAAGTTCAAAACCAGGAAAAAAAAATTTTGTCCTAATAAAAAAATCCCATCAGTGGTTTTCTGTATTCAGAGAGTAGGAGCACGAAGAAGACTGACTGCCAACGGGTGAAAGATAAATTTCTGGGAGATGAAAACGCTCTATGTCTTAATTGGGGTGCTGGTTATATAGGCATTTACATTTTCACAAGTCATTGGCCTTGATTATATATGTAAAATGTGTAAATTATATTGTATGTAGATTATCTCTCAAAAAACTTGATTTTAATAAGTTTCTAAATGTTTCATTGTGATATACAGATATACTTTCTTTTTTCTGATTTTGCTATATATGTAAATTTACTTCATAAGATACACTATGTTAAAGTGTACGATTTTGAACACTTTTGAAAAATATAAGGTATATATGGATATATAGTACCTATACAGTTTAATTAAATATAATATAGAAAATATATATTTAGATAAAAATACTCCCATAAAATTATTACCACAAAGCTGTATAATGATAATTTCTATGATACTATGGTAGTCACATCATGAGTCTGTCCTGTCCTAAATAATTTTTTTGCTCTTTCTTTTTTTTTAACCTGTAGTGGTCTATATGAATTGTAAGGTCGGTGAATAATGGGTCATGGTCGCCTGGGGAACTCAGACCCACCCACTTTGGCTAGGACCGCCCACAATCAAGCCCACCAAAGGAAGCTTCCCAGGAACCATTTGGAAAGAAACAATTTTCTGCCAGCCAGTGAAATTTTACCACGTCATAGTAGCTCCACTTCCCTAGAGGGACCCTTTAAATATCTGCCACGCGGTTTAATCTTTGCAACTTCCCTAGCCTCCATCTTGCACCTCCATATCTCTCTTTCTTTCCTCGGGGCCAGGGAACCTTGCCGGGCGGGGTGTGCGCTCTGTACTCAATAAAGCCGTTTACTTATTCCACACTTTGCGGCTCCTAGCCCTCTTCCTTCCTTCTCGGCGGGGAAAAATACCTTACATGAATGACCTTCAATCCTTCTTATTTTTTATGTATCAGGAGAAAATCTCACACTAACTGGCTCTAGCTTCCGCTTTGCTTGGTTCAGACTTGTCCATCCAGCTGTAAATAATTAAATGTGTAAGTTTCAGAATCACAGAAACCTTACAGAATGTTGCACAGCCAAAGCTTTGGGATAAAGAGGCTTGAGACCAGAAAGCTCCTGAATTTTCTCATCCTCTTCAAACTCTGAAATTCTATCTCCGCATCAGAGATTCCCTCACTCACAGGCAGAAAAATGGCAAGATTGTCCTTATGGTCTATTCCAGGGTAGGATTCCCTTTCACCTTTTCAAACCTCTTTTTTGATGCTAATTGGGTTTCAGGTAACATTTCTATACCACTGACACCTTTTCTCTGCTTCCCTCCACCTTAGAAACTCTTTAAGAGGCGAGAGAGTGATGAAAGAGATGGGGCCAGAACTCTCAAGGATGGCTGGTGGCAATGCGTAAATTAGAATTCAGATTCCATTTCTCCCAGCCCCTCCGCTCATTCCACCTCATCTGGCTTCAATCCCAGCTTCTTGTTCTTCGTTTATTTCCTATCTGCTTTTTCCTTCAATGAGCTGCATTTCTGGTGCCAGGTGGGAACAACAGCTGAGCCCTGCGGAGGCGTAAGATGCGCAGCGCTGGATGAGGCTGCTAATGACATGCTCCAGCAAAACATTTCCATCCCGGCTGCGGTGATGGATGGCCTTGCTGGAGAAAAACCCACAAAAGTGCTCAAGTTTCCTCATGAATCTGCAGTTTCTTCCGAAAAAGTGAATTTCTATCAAGTGGTAGAACAAGACATCTGTTTTCTCCAGCCAGTGACTTCCAGACAGGACAACATGAAATTGAATAGAACCTAGGATCCAAGTCCTATTGAATTGATCTAAGTTCTGATTGCGGTTTTTTTTCAGACTTTAGAATAGGAATTGTCTATGTGTTGCTATTATTTTTAAAAGTGTATGTGCACTCCAAAGAAATTCAGGATGTGAAAAGGTTGCCCGTTCACTTGTCAGCAAATATTTACTGTGTGTATATTATGTGCCAGGCTCTTCGCTGTATATCTTACCATCATTATTTACATGTGGGCCACAGAGAACTGCAGCTAAACGTGTGTGTGTGTACTTCCCTGAATTATGGGAAATACTTTTTACTAGGTTTCTATTTTTCCGGGGGAAAATGGCAAAAGTTCTAAGCTATCATTAAGTACTATTGTTGCAAGATGCCTTACCCATGACCAGGACTTCAATGATCCTTCATAGATTTTGGGTAATGTCTTGGGGGACTAATCGATTGTCCTGTGTAGTGATCTCTTATCAACTTAGCAGTGATAGGACAGAAGCTGTAGGGCCAGTAGTTGCGGCTATCGTGGCCATGCACATGCAGGTTCTCACTGGATTCGGGCAGATGGTAAAGAAACAGTGGAGTCAAAAAAAGGGGCCCATTCCTTTATTAAGTCTTGCACCAGCCGTTAAGCAAACACACAGGGAAAACACTTCCCTTTCATTCATTCAGAGCTCACAAAACCCTGACACATTCTCCGGTCCCACAACCAGGAGAATCATCTCCAGTTTTTCCTAGAATCAAAGGCCCCACCAGTCTCAGTGGAGCTCGCAAAGCCCCTCACCTCTGGTCCCATCTGCACGCCTTCTCTCTTCTCTGCACAAACTGGCTTCTTCCTCAGCATCCTGCATTCTCTCAGCTCTCACTCTGTAAACATGGCTTCTCTCTCCTCCTTCTATTCTCTCTTTTTCATAACTTTCTGTTGCGAAAATCTCTCCTCCAGCAAACATTAGTAAAACAATAGCCCTTCCCAAGCAGGAAGGTAATTTGCAATTTCACAGACCACATATACCTGGCACTGCCCAGCCCCCAATGCAAACTATAAGTGAGCAAATGTAAAAATCATGTTTTACAAACTCATTTGACAAACAGAAGCATAGGGAAAAGTATTGCATTTATTTTTCTAGAATAAAATTTACATAGAAACAACACTGTTAAACTTAAGTGATGAATAGTAATGCTACACCACTTTGTTTTTAGCCATTTTCAAGAGCAATTTATCTATTTAAACAGGTCACATTAAGGGCCTTTTGGTACCTCTAACGCATGTCAACAGACAACTATAGGAACATGAAACCGGAAGCCCGATTTCTTCTATGGTGAAGCTCAACCATACCATTTGATCTACTTACAATTCTTTTTCTCTAATGATACCTGCTACACAAAATTGTGAGAGCAGAAACCTGGCAACCAGACACAAAGCTCATTTGAGAAAGATTTCAGGGTTTGAGATGTTCTAATCTGACTCATCGTGTTTCAAATGAGACAGGTGAAGCCCTGAGAAATAATTTATGGACTCTAGCATTGGCAAAAATAGAACATGTGCTTGTTTCTAAACAGGTGACAACAACAGCAACTGCTGACCATAGATAAATAGTGACTTTCTGCTTTTCACATGTTTTTCTTTCTATCTTTTCCTCTCTTGCTCCTTTGTCTGTCTCTCTTAATACCTCTCTTCTCCTTTTCTGTCTATAGTTTGTATTTTTTTTCCAAAAATAATTTTTTAGTTGATAGTTAAATAGAAACGTAGTAAAAAAAAAAAAAAAAAAAAAAAAAAAGGAAAGAAAGAAAAAAAGAAAGAAAGTGGCACCAGGACAACAAAATATCTAAATGCAAAATATCTCGCTTTGTGTCATCTGAAGTAATAACAATGGTACAGAAAGATGTTCTATTATTTACAGCTATTATTTAAGATTGCATTTTGACATTTTTCAAACTGTAATAGCTTGCAACCCATTATTGTGCCAATAATATAACTTGCATTATAAGATACAGAACAGAATGGAGAAATACTTAGAGGTTTTTGTATTCTTCTTTTAAAGCCAAAAAAAAATAGATAAGAAATAAAGCAAAATCTCTAGCTGTATTACTAGGGATTTAAAGAAAAAGCCACATCCAGAGTAGTAGGAGGGGCAGAGATGATGAAAGGGCTGGTCCCACACCCACGCCTGGTGCCTGGCGGTTTAAAACTGGGAGGGACATCTCAGCTGCAGGGTTCCCCCTGAGGCATGGGGTTCCCCACTCCACCCCACGTCTTCCAGCCCAGGAAGTGTCAGGAAGAGAAGTTCCCATAGCTTCTGGCTGAAAAAAAACGAGCATTGTGGCTGAGTGAAACAGAAAGCTTCAGGAGTCCCAGGCAGCTCTTCTTAAAGGGCCCACACATGGACCTATTCAAACTAACTCTCTCTGAGCTCAAGTGCAGGAGCAGCAGCTTGAAAGGACCGAGGGACATACCAGGAGGAACTGGGTTGTCTGGCATCAAGGCAAGAACTGGGAAAGGGGGGAGGTTTCTGCCAGATAAAAGTGTTCTTTTCTGAGACACTTCCCTGGCCCCACCGAGCTGGCAGGCAGGCACCATATCTGTTTCTATCTACCTGGCTCACACTGCTGGCCCCACCCAGATAGTTCCCTGAGACCCTTGCCCGCCCAACTGAGGGCCCAACCAAGCCATTTCCAGTGGCTTTCCACACAAACGCTTTCTTTTGCCTCATGCTTCAGACTTTCCTAAAATCTCTCAAACAGGTAGCATCTGGCCTTTGTGTATCCTGTACCTCTTGCTAAGTGGCCCTAGGCCTGGCTCTAGTGGCAGTCGGCGTTGGTTCATAGCTTGGCCTATCCTGGGCAAGTCTAAGCCCAGCACAAGTAGCAGCCATATGCACATCACTCTGTAGCTTATGCCAGGTGGTCCCAGGCAGGCCAAGGGCAGTGACTGACCTTGCACCTCCCAGGAGGTCTCAGAGCCAGTGAACCTGATGCAAAGCTTCAAATCATGCTGGATTATAACCCTACAACCTCTATGAGCCACCCACTCAAGGGTGCAGACTCAGTGAGCACCAAAGACTTACTGAAGTAATCTAGTTCTATAGTATCGACTCCTGATCTCTGCAGCTGATTGGCATTGAGGTCAACCCTCCCAGTGATGCCAACAGCAATCAAGGCTTAACTACAACAGGGTAGTATACACAGATCACACAGGAGCACACCTGGAGCATTCAGCTTGGGTGACTGGGGAGGCTGTGTCATTTGCCCTACAGGACACTTACTACATAAGGGCTACCACACCAACTTTGGGAGATATAGAGATTTTACCTAATACATAAAAACAAAAACAAACAAACAATAAACAACAACAAAAAAACCATAGGAAAGCAGCCAAATGCAGAGACAAAGAAATATGTGTCAAATAAAAGAACAGGAGAAATCTTTAGAAAAAGAACTAAATTAAACAAAGGCAAGTAAACTACAAGATACAGAGTACAAAACAATGGTTATAAGGATGCTCAAGGAACTTAGTGAGGACATAGAAACCATTAAAAAGAACCAGTCAGAAATGAAGGATACACTAACTAAAATGAAGAACATTTACAGGATATCAACAGCAGAGTAGATAAAACTGAGAGTCAAATTAATGATTTGGAATATAAAAAAGTAAAAAACACCTAATCAGAACAGCAAACAAACAAACAAACAAAAATCCAAAAAAATAATAAAGATAGTTTAAGGAGCCTCTGGGACAACTTCAAGCATACCAACATTTGCATCATGGGGGTACCAGAAGGAGAAGAGAGAGAGCAAGAAATTGAAAACTTCTTTGAAAAAATGACAGTAAATTTTTGTAACCTGGTGAAGGAAATAGATATACAAGTCTAGGCAGCACAGAGAGTCCCAGATAAGATGAAACCAAAGAGGCCCACACCAAGACACATCATAATTAGAATGCTAAAGTTTAAAGATAAAGAGAGAATCTTAAAAGAAGTAAGAGAAAAGCAGTTATTTACTTACAATGGAGTTCCCACAAGACTGTCAGCTAATTTTTCAACAGAAACTCTGCTGGTTAGAAGGAGTGACAAGAAATATTCAAAGCGATGAAAAGCAAGGACCTACAACCACCATTACTCTACCCAGCAAAGCTATCATTTAAAATCAAAGGACATATAAAGAGCTTCTCAGATAAGAAAAAGTTAAAGGAGTTCATCACCACCAAACAATATTTTATGAAATGTTAAAAGGTATTTTTTAAGTAGAAGAAAAAAGGGTAAAAAATATGAACAATAAAATGTCAATAAACACATATCTATTAATAATTTAACCTAAAACCAAAATCAATGAACAAGCAGAACAGAAACAGACTCATAAATACAAAGAACATTTTGACGATTGCCACATAGGAAGAGGTTGAGGTGTTTGGTGAAAACAGTGAAGGGATTAAGAAGTATAAATTGGTTGTTACAGAGTAGTCATGGGGATGCAAAGTACAGCACAGGGAATATAGTCAATAATATTCTAATAACTATGTATGGTGTCAGATGGATACAATAAGACTTATCAGGATGATTACTTAGTAAGTTACATAATGTTTAAATACTGGGCTGCACACCTAAAACTAACATAATATTGTATGCCAACTAAATTGAAAAATAAAAAATAATTTAAACATAAGAAATAAAGCTAAAAAGAACTTTCTAAGGTATTATATGCAACTGAACTTAGCCTATATGACCATTCAGTGTTATTAATAATACATGAGTAGAATAAATGCAGCAGAAAATTTTTAAGAAAGGAGTATGTGAATTTAAAAGTCTTTTGAAAAGAGAAAATATCATTTGCTTCACCCATTCATTCTTATGCTAATATATTACCATCTGCTTTCTCTCTCTCTCTCTCATTCTCTTCTTTATTTTTTCTTCCTTCCATTCATTCTTCCTTCCTCTCTTATTTTCCTGTTCTCACTCTGACTCTCATTCTCCTATCATTCTGTTTCATGGTAGAGGACTTTAAGCTCTCTGTGTCATCCTATAGTTGCTATGGATAATGGGTATTTATATAAGTTTGGGAAACACGATTGTGTTTTGTCAACTTTTAACAGCAACATCCCAGAGATGCCCAGATGGAAATAGTTTACTCCTGATATATCGAAGGCAATCTTTCAGGAGAGGAACTGAGTCACGCCTTTGGGAATAACCAACATTTCCATTCACAACTAGCTTCCTCTGTCCCAAAGTAAATAGCAGTCCAAGGATTTGAGATGATGCTCAGCATATGACTAGTCTTTCTTTGTAAAATTTGCTCTCATAACTGAATATGAGATTTCTTCATATTATAATGAATAACTGAAGGACATTTATACTGTGAAAAAGGGGTTATAAGCTTTAAAGGTGTAGCCCTTAGTTTGGGGGTGCTGGCATCAAGGTAAGTGCTTACTGTGTTATTAAAATCCAATATACCACAGGGCAGTTTCACACCCTTCCAACACATTGCTAGGAAGAGAGAATTAAGGAAAAGAAAGAGAAGGAAGGAAAAAGAAAAGGAAAATAGAAAAGTGAGGAGTTATTAGATAGCATAAGGACACAATGCAAGTTGTAATTAACATCCTCAATTAATCTGTGGTCACAATGTTAGATAGTGTGTAAAAGAGATAAATTAGATTATATAATGTCATTGGAATGCACCATTCTCAATCAAAAGGGCCTCTTCTAACCTCCTTTGCCATTTTTCTATATTCCTTAGTTTGCTATTCTCCTGGTGTTTCTTCTTTATTATAATGTTTGAGGCATACGTTTTGTTTAAAAGAGAAAGAGGATCTTTGAACTGCACCTTGAGCTTTTCATAAGAAAAGCAAGAAACTCAAAGGATATGCTAAAGAAATGCTGCTGAAGTGAGCCGCTTAAGGGTGAGCCCCCAGACTTTAACCAAGACTTTCTCAACATAGATCACGAATCAATTCAGTTCTTTCCCAGGTGGAGAGTAAAACTGTATCTAACTTGTCTGTTCTAGCTATTTCCTTTACTTCTCAGAGTACTCTTTTTTTTAAAAGCATTATTATGATTCTGGTACATTATTTTAATAAACTTTTAAAAAGTTATTTTTGAGTCTAGCCTTCCACATTGGCTAATATGGAATATAAACATGATGTCTCTAAACTCTTTTACTGAAAGATTTGTGGGTTCTTGGTAAGTGATACATTTCAGGGTGAGACAAATTTTGGTTGCAGACCATGTCAGTTATTAATTGTATAAATTTCTATGTGTTATTTAATGTCTTTAAACAAAGTTCTTCATTTATACTGTGAGGTACTGAATTAGCCCATCTTATAGTGTTGATATAAACTCTAACAAAGCAAGGTTTCACCATAGCAGTTATTTAAACCATGACCTGGCTGTCTTGCAAGTTCACTTGTAGTATATATTTGATTTTTGGTGCAATGATCCTATATGAAGAGCCTCACATATGGCCTAATGGAAGCTGGATATTGTAAATCCCAGATGGGTGAGATGGGCTCTTCTGCTAAACTTTGCCTCCATACAGCCTAGGGCTTATGTATTCCGTAAGGTCAGAAATCACCAGTCAATCATTAGCAGTCTTACCTTTTATTGTGTATCAGAAGGTTTGGGTTTCTTGACTTTAAATAACTTACCCAATTTTTTTTTCATCTCTATGTATTCTCTCTTAGAGCTTTAGACTCTGTGCTCTATTGGATTTCTTGCCTAGCAATTAATAAAGAAATTTTTAAAACACATTCAAACTTAATAAACATTAGCTACTCAGCCCCACTCTTAACTCTGTAGAATCAGAGTCTGCATGAGATATGTTCAGCTTTCATGACATAACATTATGTTTAAGGGAAAATCTCCTTCTGTATCTACCAGGGCTCTTCATCTGATGGAGTCAGTGTCAGGGAAGGTCCAGTCCACATTTGTAGCCCAGGCATTCTAGCAGCCCGGTACCCCTTTAAACTTACATGCCATCAAAATCATTAAGACTTGTTTATAGAGAAAGGTTTATAGAGAAAGGAAAATTCCATGTAGAATAAGGGCAAAGAGTAACAAAGAAAGACCACTATTTATAGCTTTCAGGCTCTCTTTTACTTTACCGAGAAATTAAGCTCAGTTTCTGAAGGTGCAAACTCACCAACCAATCAAAAGCCCTACAGTTAACCATACCTAGTCTCCTCAGAAGGAAGTTTAACTTTCTTTATTCTCAATATACAACTTGGGGTATCAGCTACACCCCTCCCAAATAAGTAGTTTACCAAAGTAATTCTTCCAATATTTGAGAGTTTTCTTGAGAGATCCACTTTGTTATATTTTCAATATTTATGAGTATGTATATTTGTCCCTGTGTATGTGTATCTGATAACTGTCTTTTTGGATATCTTTCCAAGATTACTGGTGGGTAGAGAACATTTCATCTCCAGAAAGTTATGGAATAAATAATTCCATATATTAATTAAATCACCTAAAATCTCACACTAAACTCAAAGATGAAATTTTATACCCTATTTGATAGATATATGAAATTCCAACTGCCCTTTTGTTGTCCCACCTGGCTGCCTGACCTCACCCTTACTTACTGGATAATCGCCCCTGAGGCAGAAGAGTTCCAGAAAGCTGATCAACCTGCCCCAAGAAGGAGCATTCCAGAAAGCTGAAATCCTAAAACAGTAAAAGGGAACATACCAGAACTTTTGACTCAGTACCCTCTCAGGCTCTACCAAGCCCTATAAAATTCGTCCCTAATCTGTAACCTGTGCCCTTCTCCCCAGAGAAGTACCCAGCAGGGTTCCTTTCTTCCTTTCAATAAAACCTGTTACTCTGGTCTTTTCTAACTCCCATGGATTCCAACACTATTTACTTTCTATCCCAAATTAAATTCAGCCTCATTTATCTCAAAGGCTTCAAGGGGGTTCTATAATAAGATTAATTGATAAAAGAAGATGCTCTTCTTATAACATTCCAACAACATAAAGATGTCTCAAAGAAGAAATGAACTCCCTTCCCCAAATTAAATCACTGGAAATAAATAAATCTAACAGGAAGTCCCTTTGCTGTTGTAAATTCAAGGTCAAAGACAATGATTTTGTTCTTGTGAGTTAAAGTACAGAAACGATTCAAAAATATTGAATTGTTCAAAGAAATTAAAGTCGTTGCCTACTTCCTTATATGGGGCAGGGGGGGGCTCAGGTTATGACATAGTTCTATTCCTGTGACTGTGACATAACATGATTTTGGTGTAAGTCAAAACACACCCTAGCCTAACACAAATGAAACACTTGTGCTTTTAGCAGCCTAGAATGGCGAAGGTAAGCGCACAGGGGGACGGGGGACGCCAACTCCCTCACTCATATACCAGTTACTGCATATCCGTGTGCCACACACAACCTAACCAGTTCATCCATGTAGTCCCTATGTACCATGCTAATGGCATAAGCAAAACATGTCTCAATTTTTAAGTTTTTATGGGAGTGAGCATCATAAACTTGAGACATTGTATATCAATACTGTCATAGCCTCACCAGGCGGTGGCACAGTGGATAGAGCATTGGACTGGGATGCGGAAGGACCCAGGTTCAAGACCCTGAGGTCGCCAGCTTGAGTGTGGGCTGAGCAAGAAGCTCACCAGCTTGGACCAAAGGTTGCTGGCTCAAGCAAGGGTTTACTCGGTCTGCTGAAGGCCCGTGGTCGAGGCGCATGTGAGAAAGCAATCAATGAACAACTAAGGTGTCACAACGAAAAACTGATGACTGATGCTTCTCATCTCTCTCTGTTCTTGTCTGTCTGTCCTTATCTATCCCTCTTTCTGACTCTCTCTGTCCCTGTAAAGGAAAAAAAAAAGACTGTCATAAACCAAGGATCCCCTGTAACTGTTTTGGCTTAGCTAGGTGGCTTCTTTATCGCTGGTGAAGTTGACATTGGGACATCATCAGTTGACTCACTATCTTACACTGGAATTGCTGTGTGTATTAGTTAACCAGGGCTTTTATAACAAAGTACTACGGAATGGGTGGTTTAAACAACGGAAATTAGCTAGGAGATAATAGACAAAAATACATTTAAATCCCAACTTTCAGCTTATGAGACATAAATTCTAATAGAAACAATGTGGTTAGAGTAATCTGTTTCTGGACGACTCAGTGGCTTCATGAATGCAACATTTGAAAAGAAAAATAAATGTTTGTGTAACTGTGACATTAAATGATCTAAGGCAGATAAAAATGGGACACTGATACAAAGAAGCAGTGCAATATAGTTTAATTGTTATTATCATCACCACTCTTATTATGTATGACAATTTACCCTACAACCTATTTACTTTTGAAAAATTAACCATACGCTTAATCCCCCACAAAAAGTTCAATAAGTATAAGTGGCCTACAATGCAACAAACACACAAATTAATCAATTGTTTATAATAAATATGCTAAAACATATTTTTATAAATAAAATCCTTTGACACAGAAAGCTATTTATAAATAAAAAGTATAGTAAAAAGAATGAGAAAAACATTCTCATTCAAGGAACCAATAGCATACATTAAGGAGAACATAAATGTTATTCCCTGATAGTCAGGAATTAATCAATGATTTCCACCATCAGCATAATAGATAATAAAATGTACTATTAAAATACATTTTATTGAAGAATATAACTTCCAAATTAAATAAATGAAGGAAAAAAACTTAACTTTCAATATCTCAATTACGTCTTAATAAATTTGTAGATGTTCAATTACCTCTGGATACATATATACTTTGTATATATGTATATACAATGATTACTTTGGGGAAAAAAAGACCAATGTGAGGGAACAAATAGTTCTAAATTAACTATTTAGAACTATTGATATTTAATATCTGTATACGTATAACTTATAATAATTTAAACTTGTGATATTTTCTCAGAAACAAATGAGCAAATAAAACAAAGAATACACAGAACTCATAAAATTCTTAGTAAAAGTAAACTGGAAACTTTAATCTCATGGGGAAAGAAAGGCATTTCAATATTTTGTGATGAATCAATTAATTAATTACTAGAGAAACAAAACAAAAATTGAGATCCACTTCTCTCATCATAGACACTATGAATCCCAAATGTATTACAGAACTAAATGTAAACTAAAAGTCTTAAGGCAAAACATAAAATTGTAGAAGTTTTTAAAAGTACTAATAGATACAATGTTCTTAGATTGTTTTAATTGTAAGTGGATTAGTGAGATAATATAAGGAAAGGATGTATAAATAGAGATATATAGCAATAAATTTAGAGATTAAGGATGTGACTTCATAGCCATACTTTTTCATTTTGGGATGGGGAAAAAAAAAATCATAGGAATTTTTTTTTTACTAGATTTGGTAACGTAATAGCATTATTAAATTATTTTAACTTTTATAAAATAATATATACCAACTTTAAAAGGGAAATGATAAATTGAAAAAAAAGTGCATACTTTATCTAAAAAATGATTAATATTCTTCATAAAAAAAAGAAAGCTATCAGCAACTGATTATAGGAGAATTACAATAGCAGCCAGATCCTTCTTTCTCCCCTGCATGGCCTTCCCGAGGGAGGGAAAACCACTGAATATGAGGTTGATGTTTTTAAACTAAACATACCTTTCATTAACCATTTCAAAGATGAAAGCTCTCCAAAGGCTGTTAAGGAGTGTCCAATTTTTTAAGGGGAAAAAAAGAGTTGACATAGATCAACTGGATTAAACACTTGATAAAAATCATGTTTGTGTCTGAACTGCTTCAGACCACAGAAAACACCATTTTTATATACATCCTACATGAATACATATAGCTGGATAAGCCACAACCAATACTAAATGTTAGCCACAGCTATCTTTACGTGATAAGATACATAAATCTGTTTAATATCTTTTATATAGCTTTCTGTATGGGCCAACATTCCGTGACGAATATGTATTGATTCTAAAAACAGTGAAAAAAAGTGAATGCAAAAGGTGCAGTTCAGGGATAAGTCGAAAAGAGAAAAAAAAAAAATATATATATACATATACACACATATACATACATATGTGTGTATGTATATTTTTTCCCTTTGGAATCACTTAAAAGTTCTTACTGTCAGGCAAGTCTTAGCACAGAAAATCTTTGGGAGTCCCCAGTGATAATCCACCCTCTGCCAATCACTCCAATTAAGCTGCACAAACACCACAGGCTAGTGACAATGGAGATGTGGGGGCGTGAAGGGAGAATCCAGTGACAAATGCCCCAAATATATATTAGGTAGTAAGGCATGTTATGGGAGTTGTGTGGGAGAGAAGAGAATTTTGCTGAACTCCAAATTCTCCAATTACCAGGGGACTGTGTGTATTTGTACAAAATTCTCAGTCTCCAGATATCACTAAAATGAAGGTTGTATGCTTTAAATTTTTAAGAATATAGATTTCAAAAGCAGGCAGCAACACATACAAGCTTTGTAGCTTTGAATTGTTTCTTTCTGCTCACTGTTCCTTACCCCTTCTTTGAAAATTGGAAGTGCTATAGATGTAATGTTTTAGGGTGCCCTTATTAATTTTGAGTAGATTAAATGAGATAATACATGGGAAGGGTTTTCAGGTGACGATATATAATAACAGAGATAGTGGTTGACAAAGTGACTTTAGAGACTCACTGTCTTGATTTTATCACAGCTCCATCGTTTGGGTAAATTACTTAACCTTTCTGTGCTTCAATGTCCTCATCTGTAAAATAGTGAGAGTGATGGTACCTCTCTGCGTTTATTGTGAAGATAACTGAGTTCATATACTAAGGTTTAGAGGAATGTTTCATGTTTCTTTAGTGTCAGATACTTTTAATCACCATTTTATAGATGAGAAAATTGAGGCACAGAGAAATTAAGAAAGTCGGTCGATGTCACTAATGAGTCAATGGAAGAATTTGCATTCAAACCCAGACTCTCGTCTCCTAGTTTGTATTCTTTACCAAGCTACTGAGTGTGTTCAGTACATATGAGGTACTTTTTTCCTTCCTATTAGTTATGTCAGAGGTGGTACAATGAGGATAAACTCAAACATTTTCTAGAAACTAAGAAGGAAAGGACAAAGGAAGATGTAGAAGTAAGTACTACTCATTTCTTGCATAACAGATACTGCTCCAATCCGAAAACAGACAGGTGACCCTTGAACAACATGGAAACTGTGTAGGTCCACTTATACTGGCAATTAAAAATAAATAAATAAATACTGGAAATGCATTTTCTCTTCTGTATGATTTCTAAAATAATATTTTCTTTTCTCTAGATTACTTTATTGTAAGAATATAGTATGTAACACACATCACATACAAAATATGCATTAATTGGGTAGTTATGTGATCGTTAAGGCTTCTGTTCAGCAGTAGGCTATTAGTAGTTAGGTTTTTTGGGGGTCAAAAGTTATATCTGGAGTTTTGCTTGTGTAGGGGTTCAGCTCCCCTAACCCCTGCATTGTTCAAGGGTCAACTATAAGAAGATACACAGGGTGAGACAAAAGTAGGTTCACAGGTGTTCATGTAGAAAATAATATCATACAATAATTTCCTGTACTCACAACTATAAACCTACTTTTGCCCCACCTTGTATCTCACATTTAGTTCTCCTCCTCCATGATGCAAGTATTGTGACTCCTACTTAGAGGTGGAGGAAGTTGAGCCTAAAAAAAGTCATGCCTTAATTATGGAACCAGTTAACATTAGAATTCCAAGCTGTCTAACCTCGAAGCCTGGGTCTTTCCACTACACAGTACTGCTCCCATATCTTAATACTGATTGCCCTGAGGATGCTCATGTTGCTCCAGCATAGTCACTATCCTCACACCTAGTTTGTTCTGAATGTAGAGTAACTGACAGAAGACATGTCCACATCTTGCTTTCCCTGCATGTCTCTCTCTCTAAGGAAAACCAAAATGGGTAGTCCGAAGATCGCACAAAATAAAAGTTTTTTCAATGACCGTTTCTGCTCAAAAGGACCCTTTTCAGAAAAATAGGGACTTGTATTGGTTCATGATGAATATAATACACTAATTCCCATCTTCAAAGGCTTTTGATATTGCTAAGAGCATCCATGGTCCCAGAAAGCATGGATCCCTTTCCTTCTTCTCAGATCTCGACCTGGCATTCTTGAACATTCTGGTGCCCAGGGTCTGTATGTAGTCTCAAGATTTTCGGGGTAGTTGCTCCAAAGGGATGCTATCTATACTGTAGTTCTGGGTAGACACTTGGACTTCTGGCAGGAAACCTGGGGTTGCCTGTGTCACAGGCCTTTCCTGGGGGCTTCCTCAGCGTCCTGTTCCCCCTGCCTTGTCTGCTTGCAGCACTCCGGTTTCCCTTTGGTGAATTACTTCTCTACCTTAATATTGCTTAGAAACACTGCTGCACTCATGAAATGTTAGAAAAAATGTCATAAAAGGCTATCGAATGAAAGTTGAAGGCAGAGCATTGGCAGTCTTTGAATCTCACCAATCACATGCTCCCATTCCTTTTTGGTAGCCAAGGACATTGCTGTTGTCTCAAACCCTGGGGCTAGAAAAATTGCTATTTTCAACTATGAAATCAGAATATTATCAATTCCATTTGGCAGTGACCAGTGGAAATGATCTTGTATGTGGTATATTTGAAAGAATTCTGTTTTTGGAACCAGAAACATTGGAATTAAACATTGGACATGTATCTTATTAGCTGCTTAGTCTTGTATAAGTTAGCCTTAGAATGCATACATTTCTTCATCAAAAATGCATAGAGTAAAATTCAGTATGAGGATTAGATATAAGGGAAACCATATAGTATGCTTATTGAATGCCATGTGAATTCTTCAGTGGGCGACTCCATAGTTCAATTGTGTGATGCATAAGACCACTGGGACCCACTCCTGCCCAAAATAGCACAAGGAGGCTGTTAATTCAAGAGAGAAATGGCAATGAAAACAACATGTTCTAAAGATGGTGGTGGTGGGGGCAGGCGTGTGGATCAGAGGATTGGCCAGCGAGACCTAAAAATATGAAAATATATTTCAAAACAGCATGCATTTATTCTTTTTGTTTAATCAGAACGTGGGGCTTTCTAATCAATACTTAATCACCTTGACATTTACATTTTTTAAATTTTTTATACCAAACAAGGAGAATACTATGCTGTACACATGATATACAATACATAATAATATTGAATGGAAAAAAATTGCTTTTTTATGCCATAATTCATACCACTGTTTATAAAATCTAATAACTATTAATTATAGCCCAGACTGAAAATAATAAAAATAGCAAACTATTCTTGAGTGCTTTCTCATGCCAGGAACTGTTATCAATTTGCATATGTTAATTAATTTAGACTTCACAACAAACCTAATAAAATAGGTGTTATTATTATAATAAATTTCATTATATCGGTGAGACAAGGTGGGCACAAAAAACTGAAACTGAAGCAACTTGCTCCCTTTTTCTTCACTAGGAAATATCACAGCCTGAATTGGAACCCAAATAATCTGTCTCTTGGGTCTAGTCTCTATTGATTGCATGGCACAGCAAGATGTAATTGTTACTCCTCATTTTTCCCATGTGCCTGTTTCCAATACTAGCAGACCTGTGTAATATAGCTTAGAAATACCAAATCACATAATTCAGACAGTGCCCTCTATTTATTCTCAAAGAAACTATCAGTATTCTGGGTAATATAGAGACAGCCTACCTTCTGAATAAACCTAATGGATATATAAGAAAATTATTAAATTGGTTAAAAAGGTTTACTGTGGTTTGAGTAAAGTCCTCTTTTAATGTCCATTGTGAAATGGTCCAAACATCTGAGTACTCAAGTTTAGGACAAAAAAACAAAAACAAAAACAAACAACAACCCCAAAATACTAAACACTAACAAACATTAGAATTTTAAGTAGCATGCAAATTTATTATTTACATAAGCAGCTGAGTAAAATAGCAAAGACAAAATGGTTTCCAAACAATAAATTTTGATTTTGCTTTTAATTTAATTTTTTAATTCTGTGTAATTAATTTTACTAATTATTTTAAAGGTAATATATAAAATACTCATTTTTTAAAAAGTTATGATTTTAGAAAACACCCAAGTGTCTTCCTGGAAGAAATATGACTGGGTTGCCCTCATCTTTATGCTCCAAATATTTCCTCTCTCTTTTCTCTTCACTACTTTCAATTAACCCCCCCTTTTTTAATTCAACTTGTTAAATCCCTCTTCTCTATATTAAAAACAAGAGCCTGATAAATTAATTCTTGATAATAAAAGGCTGTGTATTTTCTGGTCCTGTTAATATATAAGATAACCATTTGATGTTTGAAAAGTCTAAGAAAAAAGGAATAATTACTATAGTTCTGGAGTATGAGGGGCTTGTTCAATCAACCAACCAACCAACCAACCAACCAAATCAAACCCCAAACAAAAACAGTTAAAAATTAAAAAAAAAAACAGAGATATTGAGAGATTTTAAAGTCATTTTCTCCTTCCTGCCTTTACCTCATTTTGAGTTTTTTAAAGTAGAAGGAAAGAAGGAAGGAGAAAAAGAAAAATTAAATAAACTAGCAAACGTTTCATAGTCAAAGGTAGATGGGCGGGGCATGTTTTTATTCTTCTCTTCTGTGCTCTTGATTCTTGGCTTTTTTCTGTTCTTGCTTCCCCAGGCACCTAGGCTTTGATAAGGAGGCAACTCAATCACTCCCAGGAACCCAATGCCCCGTGTTGCCTCTGTAAGTAGAGCCTATGGTAATAAATCCTCTAACAGGGGTCTCAAAGTCAACTCAGCATGTGGGCGGCAGAGCAAGATCACAGCCGTTAGGCGGGCCGCACTAGGTCTACAAAAGGCAACTGTTATGCAACACTTTTCAGTGTCACAAAACGACCAGAAACTGTAGTTCGCATCACAACTGCTGTTAACTAAGCTAATATCTAGCTAGGATGCTAGAGAAATGAAAAATACAAGTAGGCCCCTAGGCTTACTTAATTTTATCCAAAATATTTTGAACTTCGTGGATTAGTCTGCGGGCCGCACAAAATTTTTCGGCGGGCCGCATGCGGCCCGCGGGCCGCGAGTTTGAGACCCCTGCTCTAGTATATAGAAATCAGTGCTCTTCAACACCCTCAGTTATTCAATCCCTATTGTTGAGCGATGAGGCAGGAAATATGTTTAGTCTTACATTTTATGAGATAGGCAACAGACATATGTTTATTGTTTTGTACAATCAGATGCAAAACAATATTAATTAACATAGTTAATAAATAAATCTTAGCGTGTATCTAACACAGCTCCACAATGTGACACAGACTTGGTGCCCAGAGCTAACTGGTTAGAATACATTTCAAGATGATTTAGTAACCATAATTTTTATTGTTTTTCCTGAATTAAAGTAATTTATTACAAATGAAAATGCATGTCAAACATGCAGCTTTTGTCTTAAACATAACTTCCAAAGAAAAAAAAATTAAAGGCTAAGGTAATAAAAATTCAAAAATATGAGCAGAATATATGTCACAAACCTGTTTTATGTACCAAACACTGACTGACCGACATAAATTTCCTTTTGGTATAACTGGACAGAATATTTGAACTTAAGAGGTACAGATGAACGGGCATGCTGTACTTAGCACATGGCTGCTAACTGATCAGAACCAGACTTCATTGAGAACCCCATTTAACAAGAGAAAACATGTTACCAATACAATAAAATCTAGATTCAAAGAAAACTCTTCCTCTGCACCAAAAAATAAGCTGAATATAGCTCCTCAAATCAATTTTTATGGTATGAAACAAAAGTCCTGAGAATCCATTTCCACATCATTAAAACATGGTCATTCTTTACAAATTTTCAAATTGACTCAATAGGTGTTTTGTGTGTGTGTGTGTGTGTGTGTGTTATATGAGAGGTTTGTGTGTACTTGAAGCAGTACTGCACAGTGGGTTGGAATATAGAAGTTGGAGTCTGACTACCGACGTTCAGATCCCTGTCCATCATCTTTTCACAGGTGTAAGCCCCTCTTATTTTCTATTTTATCATCTATAAAGAAAACCGTGATAATAATATTATGGACCTCTTAAGTTTTTGTGAGAATTAAAAAAGTTAGAGTGCTTAAAACAGAAGTAATATTAAATATAGTTTTAGCTGTTATTAAATATATTTTGCCCACCCAACTGTGATGAAAGGAAATGGCTCAATAAGGAGTAAGGGGTGGAGGACGAGGGGTAAGAGAATGGAGAGAAGAAATGTAATATATATTTTCTAAGGCTCTGTCTCTTTCTTTATTCATTGGCCAGCCTTTGGTGAGTTGCTATGTCAGGGTCTTGAGGAAACAATCCGTAGGACAGCAAGATGAAGAACCCCTGGCTAGCAGGAACAGATGGGTGATGTCAGGAGTGAAAAAGGGAGAACAGCTGGCCATTTCCACTGATGCGACAAGTTTGTTTGCAACATAAGGTATTTGACTTTAGGCTCATATTTTAAGCCTCATTTTATATATTTATTTAACAGACTAGCAGATTGCAGCGTAAATTCACCTATTGTGCTTTCCTTCATATAATGAGTTTCCTAAACCATATTATAATGTCATCTACTCAAAGTGCTTTCTCTCTTTTAAATGAAGATTTCAAGAGGAACGTAGCCACAGATGTTATCCTCATAAATAAAAAAATAAAAAAAATAAAAGATTTTTCTTTGTTTTCCCTTGAGGATGCTAAAAATAAAATAAATTAAAAATGACTTGCCTCAAGACTACATCAGTAAAACATTTCCAGGCGTATGGGGTTTAAAACTCTTTTTCACTGTGTAATCTCAATTAAATCATTTGATCTTTCTAAAATTTACTTTTCCAGTTATGAAATTGGGATTATACCAATCCTAGATTGTAGAATGATTGGGAGGTTTAAATGAGCATATACAGAGAGAGTTTGCAGAACAGGGTTTGTATGTAATAACTATTCATCAATGTTTGCCTATCTATTGTCATCATCAGCAATTGACATCTGATGGAATGGGTCTTATTAAATTGTTTTAAATGAAACATCTCATAATTGTAATACATTTCTGGAATATGATGTAAGAAGAAACTGAAACAAACCAGAGAGCAAGTACATATTTGTCAACTGCTTTTCTATGAAGACATATGTACCCGTAAAGACTACAGTCCATTTCACTCCACTCCTCAGCGAACCAACACTACAGTCATGACCTCCAGATCTTTTTATGAACAATGAAATTCATCAGCTGTCTTTCTTTGAAACAATGGTGCTTACCCTACAATTGTGAATATGGTTGAACTCATTTGTGGGTAATATTTCATGAACTTGTCTGGTGTCCCGCACTCTCAATCTTAAAAATCAAAGTCATTTGGGGGTGGCATCTTTCTCTTTTTTTTTTTTTTCTTTCTTTTTAGAATTGAATTTACTGGAGTGACACTGGTTCACATAATTACACAGGTTTCCGGTGCCCGGTTGTACAACACATTTCTGTAAACCGTATCATGAGTTCACCTCTGCCCCCATGTCAAGTCTCCATCCATCACCATTTATTCTCCTGTACTTTCCTCCACCTCTTTCCCCTGTAATTGCCACACAGTTGTCCACGTCCATTTGAACTGGGTGCATTTACAAACACAAAAATAGACAGCATAGCTTACATGACCATCTTTTCAGGAAACTACAAAACCGTGTCAACAATAAGGATACTCATTTTGAAAAACTCAATAATTTGTTCTGAATTTTAGGGATGGAACTGATTTGGAAGGCTGGAAGGACAAATGGAAGGGAAGCTAACTTGCACTGACCATCTGTGTCCTGGACGCCCCTCTAGGTGCTTCTCATATTGAATCCCATATGACACTATGGCTTTAGGACCTTTAAATTAATTTAGCTTACAGATTGTTTACCAAGTTAAAACAATGACTGTATCATGAGTCAAAATCCTGGGCCAGAAGAAGTATACAATAATGATAAAAATTATTTGATATCTTATAAACCCAGAAATATATCTTATTTATATCATTTTAAATATATATATATATATATATATATATATATATATATATATATCTTTTTCCTCTGAAGCTGAAAGAAGAGACATCTCTTTTTCATAAGAAAAATAGAATCCCTACAGCATTATTTGGTGTATCACACCTGCAATTAGAAATCTCAGTTAGTTGAGAGATACGTTGGTTCAGAGGAACTTGAGTTCTGCCTTTTAAGAGACCGAGTTTTCTCCTGCACTTGTTGCACCTTAGGCATCATTTTGCATGGGAATGGGTTGTCTGCATCCTCTTCTAAACTGAATTTTTGGCAGCCAGAGACCAGGTTTAGCTGTTTATTTCCCTCCTTTTCTCTAGTTAATAGCATTAGCCTTAATTTTAACAAATCAATCAATGAATCAATTTGAGAAGTTCTAAAATCTCACCTCAACAGCCCCATTCAGCTCATATGGTCTTTTATTGTATTTACTAAGGATTAGATAATGTAATGACTATAAAACAAACATCTACTGGAACAGTCTATATTTTGAATATTCTATATTACTGTTATATTAAATGTCAGAAGATATGGCTCAGATTCCTCTTTGAGAAACATAAATACAGTTAATACACCCATACAACTGGTACAGACTTCAAAACCTGCCTCTCACCTCTAGTGCTTTAGGCAAAATGACATAAAGCAAAGAATATGATCTTGAGAATCTAAGGGGCCTGTCTTCAAATCCTCTTTCTCTTAATTCCTAGCCTATCAAAATCTTACATGGAATCCAAATGTTTATGATTGATAAATGCAAGACTTTCTTCTTGAAGTGGGGGGGAAGAACGCAGACTTCAGCTCACTTGGATTTTCCTCTTTATCATGTCTAACCCAATGGGCCCAGGAAGCAAAGCTCTGTGGAACAAAGTTTGAAAAGCACCGACATTTTGTTTTTCAGAATTTGAGTTTCATCATCTCCAAATTGAGAATGCTAATACCTGAATCAAGTGTGTTTAAACTGAAAAGATTTCACAGCCACAGAACTCGTTTGGTCTTTGATTTTTTTTTTTTCTGAAGCTGGAAACGGGGAGAGACAGTCAGACAGACTCCCGCATGCGACCCACCAGGATCCACCGGGCACGCCCACCAGGGGGCAACGCTCTGCCCACCAGGGGGCGATGCTCTGCCCCTCCAGGGCATCCCTCTGTCGTGACCAGAGCCACCCTAGAGCCTGGGGCAGAGGCCAAGGAGCCATCCCCAGCGCCCGGGCCATCTTTGCTCCAATGGAGCCTCGCTGCAGGAGGGGAAGAGAGAGACAGAGAGGAGGGAGAGGGGGAGAGGTGGAGAAGCAGATGGGCACTTCTCCTGTGTGCCCTGGCCGGGAATTGAACCTGGGACTTCTGCACGCCAGGCCAACGCTCTACACTGAGCCAACCGGCCAGGGCCTTGATTTTTAATAAGCTGATGCCTTAGGACCTTTTTTTAGTATGACTGCTAAAAAAATATTTCCCCTGCCAAATTCTTAGTTCTTCTAGCTGGACTAATAATCAAATTAACAAAGGATAAGATTAACAGGAGAAAACATTCACAGTTCATTATAGAAATGCACATTGGGCATACCATTAGAATGAGATACAAAACACATTGCGCAGTTGAGGTTTAACTGCCATTATGGACAAAATAGGAAGAGAAAACAGGGGTCTGGGATTTTGAAGGGCAAATAGGAAAATTACAGGTAGCCAAGAAAGAACTGAAATCATGGTATACAAATTCCTGTTAGGCAACTCAGGAACAATGAGACACAAGGAAAGAATCTAGCTAACAGGGCCCTGCTTGCATCCCTTCTGTCCAATGCTAAGGTGAATAAGCTAAGATTTCCCTCCTGCATCAGGGTTTGCCATCTTAAATTCTTAGGCAGGAAAGGATGAGAGTTACAGGTTCTATCTGAGTTTTTGTGTGTTTGTTTCTTAACAACCAGCTAAAAACCAATATCCCCCAAAAGGTTATCTTTAGGATGGCAAAACTTTAGTTCTCTTCACTAGCTAGGTAGCATAGATTTGTGAGTAGTTTAATTTTCCAACTCAACAAATTCTGGCTTCCAACATTTTCTGTAAAGCTTGTTTGCAAATTGAACAGCATCTGCTTTAACTTAAGTCTTTCATTTTCCTAGAGCTTCACATATAGGGATAGAAATTGAAGGGGAAGAGAGTTAGACTCCAATATTGATGTAAAGAGGACCACGGGCATACGAGATGGGTGGAATTGATGGTGGCCATCTTTGCAAGCATCTATCACAGACAAGCCCCAAATTGCCTTAGGCAACAGTTTTACCGATTCGTTCACAGGCAGAGAACATGGATTGTCACTTTTACAGCCTCCAATAACATTTTAAAATTTTTTCTAGCCTTGACTAATAGCTTCCTTGCCAGCCTCTTTTAAACAATCAATCTCAAAGCCAGTGAACCTATTTTAAGTTTTTGTTACTCACTATACAAGTTTTGGAACAAATTTTTTATTGATTATTTATTGCTACATTTAAAATAACAGAAGCAAAATGTAAAACAACTACTGTATTTGTTTATGGTTCTCTGGGCTTGGAATTTCGTCTGTGTTCCAGCAGGTGGCTTTTAGCTGGCTTCACCTGGGATAATTCATGAAGCTGTACTTATATACTGACTCAATTATGAATGGATGCTCTACAATAACTACACCCATATGTTCAGTCTTTGTCAAGCTGTCAGCTAGGCATCTCTGTTCTCTTCATTTCCAGCTTGCTACATCAGGCTCATTGCCATCTTGGTCTTAGTATTCTCACTACAAACAACAGAAGCTAAACCTCCATGGCAAACACCTTTCAAACTTCTGTTTATGCAACATTGGCTAGTTTCACATTGACCAAAATGCCACATACTCAAACACGGACTCAAAAGTCAGAGAAATACATTTCTTCTTTTGATGGGAAGCATGCCAAAGCCAAATCACAAAGGTGTGTGCATACAAGGATGAATGGATTTATGGCAGCACTCTTTGAAAACAATCTACCACAGATTTATTGTAATCAGTTGTGAACTGTTTTTGAAAAATATCTACTTTTGTCCTGATAATCAAGGAGTGACACTTAGGAAAGTCTTACTTTTAAAAAAAATGAATTATAGTGGACTCAAATTGTTTCTGAAATTGTATCTCACTTACTTGAATTTTGATATATTTTTCTAGACATGAAAAAGAAATATGGAACTATATCCAGTATCTTGAAAATGATCTGCTATCCTAGGTTGAAGACCAAAATATTCTTGGAATAATAATGACAACTCATAACCTCTTGAGAGACTGAAGAACAAGGCTCTAAAATTTGTAGGAACAAAAGCAACTAAAGAGACTATCAAGCACACAGACACACACACACACACACACACACACACACACACACAGTGATTACTAAATTAGCCTCTGTTACTTTCCACAGAGCAATCGCCTGAAAGAGCCTATCTTGGATTACATGCTAGTGCTTACCCAGGTAAGGACCAAACAAGTAGATGTGGTCTTAGATCCAGCAGGAACTAAGTACTACTTCAGAAGGTGTTTATGATCCCATGTGGCGAAAGAAGTGGATTCTGGCAGCCACTAAACAGCAAAAGTCCACTTACTCTGCCTGATGAGGGTCGCCATACCTGGGTAAAGGCATCTGACAAGTCACTTGCAAAGAAACAAGTAAAAGTTTGAAAGTTGCTTTTTAAAATTATTGACTAAAACCTATGATAAATCAATTTTAGGAACCAGAGGGTCTTGCTTATTTTTCTTGTAGATCAACATTAAACAATAGGTCTTGGCATAGGGAAGTGTGACTAGATTGGGCAGAACACCTGGAAACCCTTTCTTTAATGTAAGTCTTCTAGAGCATTTTCCATCCTGCGGGAGGCCTGTCACTTAGGAAAGGGAAAGAGCTGAGGCATCACAGTATCTGATGAATTAGCAGGTCGTCTCTGGGAGTCTCGTCCCCCTCATGCCTGTGTTAACTGCCCGCCTCAGCAAACCCCTCATGGCCAAGGTCATAGCTCCACTTCCAGCTGTGGATGTCTGTTGTGTGGTGGTTTTGAATCTGATGACTCAAAGAGACCATCCCAGGTAGCAGCCGGCTGTCTTTGGATTTCTCACTTCTCCTAATGTTCCATTAACCTCTCACAGCTGGCCTCCCTCTGCACAATCAGCAGTTTAGCTAATCGCTCCCTGATCTCTCCTCCTCCTGCAGGAGGCTCATCATTAATACATTCTGGCTCCGCTCAGCTTACCAGTGCTCCCTATCAGTGCATGCTGTGCCAGGGGCAATTCATCCTGCTGTCTGCTCAGCACCAGCTTTGTTGGGTTTCAGCACTGTTGGACCCTGAGGCAAAGTATGTCCAGGCCCATTAGACACTGGGTTGGAGGCAATGTTAGAATATCCACTTGCGTATGAATGTGAGTTCTAGGAGAGTTGAGCCCTATTTCCCTCATTCGGTCTGCTGGCATGCTCTTGTTCAGATTCCAATATGTGTAGATTGATGCCCCCCCCCATGGATATAGCTCAAATTAATTACAACACTAAAAATCATAGTAATAACAATTAATTCAATAATAATAAAAATGATATTATAAACAGTAGTCAATTGCACATATAGAGTGTGAACTGTACTGGATCTGTGCCAAGTGCTACAGTCCCCGATTAAATTCTAGCACTACCTGTGTTAGGTAATCTGGGTGAGGAAATACTAAATCGCAGGAAGTTTAATAAAGCAGACCAAGGCCAACCAACTGGTAAGCAAAGAGCTTGCACTTGACCCTGACTTCCCTATGCTCTTTCAAGCTTGAGCTTTTAACCATTATGTGCACTAATAAAATAGCTACCAGTTGTTACTTGAGATTTTACCTGTATTAACATTTCACAAGTCATTATAATCTAGTATTCAATTCATTATATAAAGAGTGACATAAATTAATTTAGTGTATTTAAATGTATAGTTTATTAAGTTTGTATACATTTAAAAATAAAACATGGAAAGAAACATCAAAAGAATTTCTAAGTGTAATCCCTCTTCCACGTCTTCCGCTTTTAAGGGAAATGTAAGTGAAAAGGTTAGAAAACACTGATGGCTTGTGGCTATTTCATTAATAATTATTTCTCTATGTTGTTATAGATTAGCGTGTGATCAACAAGAGAGCTGGGGCCATGCCTACTTCCCTGTCCTGGTATAGTACCTGGCATATTGTGCATATTTAGTAGTTGTTTGATGAGGGAGTGAAGGGAAAAGAGAAAAAGAATGATGAAAGGTAAGAGGCCTATCAAATGTTGATGGTATTGGCTCTCATGCAGTATACTGGGTATGTACAGTATACCGGGTATATGCAGTGGGTCAGTGCCAGCAGTTCCCATCCACACTGAAGGTTTTCCCATATCTCTCAATCTGAGGGTATTATCTGCACATAGGAGTGCTTGCACCCCAACCACAGTCTGTTCAGAAGCACTAGAGAGTAGAAGTAAAGAAGGGCTGTCAGCGACTGAGAAATCCAAGTATGAGGATAAATAATTTAATTTCTTTGCCTCTCAGTGGATGACTCTGAGTGGTTTTTTTTGCAAAGTTTCTCAGAAGGAACAACAGTCAGCATCTACTATGGAAACGTGCTTATCAGCGAATATTTCCTTCTGCCTACTTCCACTTCCCAACTCACCCCCAGCACTTCCCAGGACCACCTTCCACATGAACTGCTTGCACTCAAATTCCTTCCAGAGAGTCTGTTTTTGAAGGACCCAAACTAAGACAGGAAGTAAAGGAGTACTATGTAAAGGTGGGGGGAGGAAAGAAGAAAAGTAGGAAAGAAGAAAGAAGAGAGAACAAAAAAGAACAAATGGAAAAATTGACATACAGGAGGGCAAAACAGGAAAAGAAAAGAAGGAAGGAAGGAAGGAAGGAAGGAAGGAAGGAAGGAAGGAAGGAAGGAAGGAAGGAGGGAGAGAGGGAGGGAGGAAGGAAGGAAGGAAAGGAGAGAAGGAGGGAGGGAGGGAGAGAAGGAGGGAGAGAGGAAGAGAAGGAGAGAAGGAGGGAGAAAGTGAGGGAGGGAAAAGATAAAATAGAAGAAAATGGGCAAAGTGGAGATACAGAGTAAAAGAAGAAGAGAGGTGGGTAGGCAAGAAAGGGTAAGAAAAATAAAAGGAAAAAAGAAAAGAAAGAAAAAGAAAGTTGAGAGAAAAATAAAAGCTAGAGGGAAGGGTAAAGTGGAAAGGAGGAAAGAAAGAAGTGAAAAATAAAGATTAGAAAGATAATGAAAAAATAAGGAGAAAAGAGGGCAAATAAGAAAAAGAAAGAGGCAGACGTATGGGTTTTTTAAAAAGAAGAAAGGGTAGTGATTTTGAGCAGAAGTATGGGCTTAGGGATGATGATGGCAGGAAGACGAAGAGCATGTTGTAAAAATATTTTTCTAAATAAACTGCAGTTAGTGTTTTGCTTCTTCTCTAGAAGGCAAAGGAACATTTCCTGATACTGGTGATGATGCCTGACTCTGCTGAAGGGCATGTTGGGAATTACTGCAAGAAGGTCTTGTCTGTCTTCTGAAGGTCTGATTTGTCTGCTTCCCTGTGTATTTGCTAAGTTTCCCCTCTTTCTCTGCCTGGGGCTCTTTGGCTTTTCCCAAGAATGACAAGTGCGAGAAGCACTGGTCTGGGCAGCTGCAAAGAAGCCGTCTCCACTTTGAGCATCTCAGTACTTTTCAGAGGACTGATGGGACAGTTGTCAGTGAGTCGGGGCCAGGGAGAACATAGAGTCAGGAATAAATTCACTAAACCAAGACAAGTGTCTGTCATTGGGATGACATCTGCTGGGATCCGCATTTGTATTTATAAGGGGAAATAATATTTTCTGTCACAAGGTAATAATTTAGAGCCCAGCCATTGGGAAAATTATTCATTTGATTTTCTCTGCAACATTGTCCATTTTATTTTATTTTATTTATTCATTTTAGAAAGGAGAGAGAGAGAGGAGACAGAGAGAGAAGGGGGGGAGGAGCAGGAAGCATCAACTCCCATATGTGCCTTGACCAGGCAAGCCCAGGGTTTCGAACCAGCAACTACAGCATTTCCAGGTCGATGCTTTATCCACTGTGCCACCACAGGTCAGAGCCAACATTGTCCATTTTAAACAGTTGTTTTCTTTCCCTTACATCAAAAGGATGGAGGAAACCTCAAGAGGAGAAATAAGAACCAAGAGCCTTCAGCTTAGCGTTAGCTGTGCCACCAGCTGGTGACATGTGCTTGTGAACCATGTCACTCCTATGTGATGAATTCTCCAGCACTCAAGGTGAGCTTTGTAAAGAATCATCTGGGGCTTTCCAGGACCGGGAAATGGAGAAGGAGCGAGACCCTCTGGCCAGGCTTCCATTTAAAGTGGTTCTGATGCTTTATTTTCCCTTTGAGATTAGAATAAGTGTTCATCTTATGAAAAGCTTCTGCTAAAAATATGAATGTTAATATTAATATAATATTGATTATATGAATAATCTTGAAAGTCCTTCTCAAGTCTAAACCATACTCTAGTTCTATAAGCAAGTGAGTAAACCAAGATAAATATCCTCTAATAAGATGTTGAAGCAAAAACAGCATTTCCTTTCAATGAAAGTGAACAAAATTATTGTAAAGTAAAAGGTAAGAACATAGTAAATTATAGAGATGTTACAGCCAAATTACAGATATTACAAATGCAGACTGTTTTGGCGGGGGTAGGGGGGTTCTGATTATTCTTAACAGTCCTTTGTCAGCCTCCTGGGCAGAGGGACGCTGGGCTGCCCTGCCAAGGGATGTCTTTAAACATGTAGCTTAGGGGACCTGCCGCCTTCCTGTCCCTGTGCTCTCATCAATATGTCAGAGGAACACACATGCAGGGATGATTTCTCTCCCCTTTCATGTGCAGGAGCCCTCAATCTGTGGATTAGATGACTGTCACGGCGGCTGGAAGAAAGGGGAAAAATACATTAAAATATTTCTTGCCTCCTGTGGTGTGTCCAGACCAAAAGGGAACTCAGAAATGCTTCTCTTCAGGGTTAGCATTGTCCAAGAAATCAAGCAGGGCACAAAGGAGGGTGCAGGACAGAGTGGCTTCTCCAGGTCCCACAAGCTCCGGCAGGTTTCTTTATTAACTGAAGAAGCAGAAGAAGTGAAAGGTGTCGAGGAGGTGCAATGCCAAGGTAGGTGGGAGATCCTTGCAAACCGGTGCTCCAGTTTAGTTTAAGAAAGGGGTCCCTGGGTAGACGCAGCAATTTTGTGAAGATGGGACTATTCCTGGTTATTTCTGAGTTCCATCAAACGCTTCGCCATTGCTATGACTGTGTTCTGTTTGTCCGGGGCTTTACAATCACAGCCCCATACCGCAGGCTTCAATTCACTCCCGCAGATAAGACATAGTTCTGGGTCTCCTAGGCTCCCCCAGGTCTTCTGAGGCAAATGGAAACCTTCACCCCCCAAAATAAAACTGCCTGTTTACAAGTCAACTATTTTTACCAACAGCTTCTATAAAATGTTAATTCTTTAAAACTTATCATATTGATTCTCTCCTAAGTAAAGAAAATGAGAAACCATGCAGTAGATTCATGATCTATTAAAAACGTTTTAAACTCTGGGTCTGTTTTTTACTAGCTGGGTGACTATAGAAAAATTACTTCATCTAAACCTGTTTTCTTACCTGCAATATATGTACAATAAATCCCACTTTATGGCATTGTACACTTGTAAACAGCTTAACACATTACCTAGTACATAATCTATTTAATTTTTTGTATTAAAAAATGTGAAGCACTCTACATAATAGCTTGAAATTAAGCTATAGAACTTAATGAAAAGACACAAATGCAAGTATTTTCTGAGTGTCTTGGTTACAGTTGGTCCCTTTATTTTATTTTTGGTAATAAGTTAAAGTATTCATCAATTCACATGTTCAAAATACTCATGGTTTCCATCTATTGCTAGCATGTAATTATAAGCATAAAAGTTTTGAATGACAGCCTGACCAGGTGGTGACGCAGTGGATACAGTGTTGAACTGGGACGTGGAGGACCCAGGTTTGAAACCCCAACGTCGCTGGCTTGAGCACAGGCTCATCTGGTTTGAGCAAGGCTCACCAGCCTAAGCCCAAAGTTGCTAGTTTGAGCAAGGAATCACTTGGTCTGCTGTAGCCCCTCCCCCCCCCCGGGTCAAGGCACATATGAGAAAGCAATCATTGAACAACTAAGGTGCCGTAATGAAGAATTGATACTTCTCATCTCTCTCCCTTCCTGTCTGTCTGTTCCTCTCTCTATCTCTGTTACACACACACACACACACACACAAAAAAAAGTTTTGAATGACAACTAAAAGTTTTAAGTAACAGGGAGCCATAGAAGGTATTTGAGCATGGGATTAATTCATTCCTTGAATAGATATTATGTGTCTCCCATGTGGCAGGCACTGTTCTAGATGGAAACTGGTGACAAAGGTTTGCAATAGACAAAACATTAAGTTTACATTCTCAAGTGATAAAATGAGGAGAGATGTTCTGTAATGAATGATAATCTGGTGAGAGATTTCATGGAATTTCATACAGTGAAAAGAAAACTGAACTGACTGCTGTCAGAGGGCAAAAGGGGTAAGGGGCTGGTTGAAAATGGTGAAGAAATTAAGCAAAAAACAAACAAAACCTCATAGACAGACAGCAATATGATAGTTACCAGAGGGGAAAGGCAGTGGGGGGAGGAAGAAGAGGGTAAAAGGGAGGACAGATGGTGATAGTAGAAGACTTGGAATGGGGAATATGCAATACAACATACAGATAATATCTTACAGAATTATACACCAAAAACTGTGTACTATAATGTTATTAACCAGTGTCAGCCCAATAAAATCAATAAAAAGGGAAAGAAAACTGAAGAAGGGGGTGGTGGCTTAGAAGACTATTTATTCTACTACTTCAGGGAAGAGAAAAACAATTTGTTACACCAGAGTGATGGCAGTAAAAGAATCACTGAGTTAATGTGTGGGGGAAGGAATGGACGTATAACAAGGTGACAGGAAAGGAACAATTTTTTTTCTTCTATAGTTTTCCAGCAACAAAAATTAATCTAAGCAGAGTATCTATTCATTTATCCAAAATGCAGTGGTTGTAATAGAAACTTACATATATTAATAAAGAAGGGACTCCAATTTATGCCCATGATATTTTAGACTATTAAGGTTTGTCTGATACTGCATTCTCTCTCTTTGCCTCTGCAGGTAAGAAAGGTAAGCCCATAGTCAGAGTATGTATCTATTCCAATAAAGATACATCAGTGCCCCTTAAATGGCGGAAAGAGTTACTTTTAAAGTCTGGTGCCATATCAGAGGCTCAATATTGATTTTTGTTTCTGGCAGGCGGGACACTCCGTGGTAGAGATGGTTTCGTCAGCTTTGGCCATTGAGAACCCATGCTGTTTCCACACTAAGCCCTATGTGTACCTCATAAATACGCACATTGAGCCAGCCGTGAGCTGGGCAATGACAGAGATGGACGGCATTCAACTGGCTGAACAATTCTGACTTCCTAACTTCTTAGGTATTTGAAACTTCTGCTATGGTGGATGCTTGCTGGTAAGTATGAACATATAACACAAAGACCTTCACACTGGATACTCACTCACGTCTACTGTCTTCACAGACCTTTTCGCAGACGTTCTTGTTCCTGCTCTTCCAAACTGGCTTCTTTAGACAATTGACCAGTCAGCCAAGGCCTTTGCCGCTATTCATGAATCCATATTTATCCTTTCTTTTGGTCATTTCTCTTTCCATATAAAGTAGATACATATTTCAGGACCTATAACCATTGGGAGGATTTCTCATCTCTGCTGTCTTCTAAGACCAGTCTTAAGTGGGAATGTAACACAGCCACCATCAAATTTGCCTCTTACAATATACCAGTCCTGCCCTTAGAGAACCAGTCTCTGTTTTTCTTTCTCTTCTCTCATGGTCAAAAGGCGACCGCACCTGCCCATGGGTTTTAGCTGAGGAAGCAGCAACAGTAGAACAGGGGATGTCCTCGGGTTCTGGGCCGGTTTGTGCTGCTTACTGTGTCTGACTCTGCTCCCGCTCCATCCTCAGCCTGCCCCTGTCCATCTCATCATGCATCATTGCTGGACTCGCTTAGCTGATAGGATTAAATCCTACAAAACCCTTCAAGTACATTTCATTTCACTTTTTACCAAATGGCTTTAAAAAAAGAAGCCTCCTTATGTCTGAAAAACAAGAGGAAAATCTTTGTTCTTTTAGTCAAGTGGAAAAGGATCATACTCAAACTCTGTAGTAGCTGACTTGATTTTTTAAATTCACTTGCTTAATTAAATGCACCATTCAGCTTACCTATATAATTTCCTCTCAAAAATTTTTTCTACAGGATGTGGAGAAAAGGGAACCCTCCTGCACTGCTGGTGGGAATACAGACTGGTGCAGCCTCTGTGGAAAACAGTATGGAGATTCCTCAAAAGAATCGAAAATCAAACTGCCTTTTGACCCAGATATACCACTTTTAGGAATATACCCCAAGAACACCATAGAACTGCTCCAAAAGGAGAAATGCATCCCCATGTTTGTGGCAGCATTGTTCACAATAGCGAAGATCTGGAAACAACCCAAGTGTTCATCAGAGGACGAGTGGATTAAAAAGCTTTGGTACATATATACTATGGAATACTACTCAGCCATAAGAAATGATGACATTGGATCATTTACAATAACATGGATGGACCTTGATAACATTATATGGAGTGAAATAAGTAAATCAGAAAAAACTAAGAACTATGAATTCATATATAGATGCGACATAAAAATGAGACTCAGAGACATGGGCAAGAATGTGATGGTAACAGAGGGTGGGGTGGAGGGGTCGGGAGGGGGCGAGGAATGAGAGGGAGGTAGGGGGAGGGGAGAGACACAAAGAAAACCAGATAGAAGGTGACAGAAAACAATTTGACTTTAGGTGAGGGGTATGCAGCATAATCAAATGTCAAAATAATCTGGAGATGTTTTCTCTCAACATATGTACTCTGATTTATCAATGTCACTGCATTAAATTTAATAATAATAGGCCCTGGCCGGTTGGCTCAGTGGTAGAGCATCGGCCTGGCGTGCAGAAGTCCTGGGTTCAATTCCCAGCCAGGGCACACAGGAGAAGCACCCATCTGCTTCTCCACCCCTCCCCCTTTCCTTCCTCTCTGTCTCTCTCTTCTCCTCCCGCAGCCGAGGCTCCACTGGAGCAAAGATGGCCCGAGCGCTGGGAATGGCTCCTCGGCCTCTGCCCCAGGTGCTAGAGTGGCTCTGGTTGCAACAGAGCGACGCTCTGGAGGGGCAGAGCATCACCCCTGGTGGGCATGCTGGGTGGATCCCGGTGGGGCGCATGTGGGAGTCTGTCTGACTGTCTCTCCCCGTTTCTGGCTTCAGAAAAATACAGAAAAAATAAAATAAAATAAATTTAATAATAATAAAAATAAAAAAGGGAAAAAATTCTCTTCAAACCTTCTACAACTTTCACAAACCTTCTTACCTACTCAAAAATTTAAAAAAAATAATGTATAAAAACACAAGTGATTGAACAGAAATCCATGTTTATGAATTAGAGGACTTAATATTGTTAAAATGTTCATACTATCTAAAGTGTCTACAAATTCAATCAATCCTTATTAAATTGCCAATGACATTTTCTATAGAAACAGAAAAACAATCCAAGAATTGATATACAGCCAGAAAGGAGCCCAAGTAGCCTAAAGAATCTTGAGAAAGAAGAGTAAAATTGGAAGCATCACACTTCCTGACTTTAAAATACACTACAAAGTGACAGTAGTTTTAACACTATGGTTCTGGCACAAACACATATATACAGACTGATGGAACAAAATAGAAAGTCCAGAAATAAAACCATGTATAAGTGGTCAACTGATCTACCAGGCTGCCAAAAACACACGACATAGAAATGATAGTGTCTTATATAGATGGTGTTGGAAAAACTGGATCTCCACACAGAGCTGTTCTTTTTTAAGGCACATAATTCTCTGTTGGAGATGGCATGAATTTTGTCCAGTTTATGTCATAATTCTCATCTGAGGGCTTGCTATAAACCATAGTATATTTTCCTACCACTGAAAGTTTTTATACTAATAAAGTTTTCTCAGCTGCATGACCCAAGCAACAGGTATGTTTGCACTAAGCTATTGTGGCACCCTATATAGATCACAGTAGTATTTCTGGTGTGAAATACACTGCTTCTAGAAACCAAAGTTCTTACCAGACAATATGTTTGCTACTTATTGTGGGATTAAGAGAAGCAATACTTTGTCCTTTATTTTAGACAAGAGTTTCTGATATCACTCCCAAATCTTCATAGGCTTTATCTCTTCCTATCTTCTGGATCTAATATGTTGCAAGGCCCAAACTGTACTTGACACTTCTTGATTATATAATTTGATTAACAATATGTTATTGATATACTGGGTCAAGGTGAGATTATGTGAAATAACTATACTCAAAGTCCCTTTTTACTGTAATATTACAAAGGGTGAGAGTATCAAGCATACCTCTGGGTAAGAATGTAAATGTATATTGTTGTCCATCTTCTGTGATGATAAATTGCCTTTCACCTCCTTCTTGATAGAGATGGAAAAGCAAATAGTTGTTAATCAATGACTGCGCATATGTGAGGCCATGTTCATCTGTTCTGTTAATATTCCATTTGTCAAAGCAGTTGCAGTAAGAAGTGTTACTTGGTTGAGTTTGGGGCAATCTACTTTCACACTATAGAATGCATCTGATTTCTTTCGTAGAAAATTAAATGTGAACCTCACTATTTATCTTTTAGGTGTTTAGGAGTGTCATTAACCCATCAACAGATGAGTGAATTAAAAAGGCTGTGGTACATTTACATAATAAAATACAACTCAGCCTTTATTTATTTATTTATTTATTTATTTATTATTATTTTTTTTTTCTGAAGTTGGAAACGAGGAGGCAGTCAGACAGACTCCCGCATGTGCCCAATCAGGATCCAGCCAGCATGCCCACCAGGGAGTGATGCTCTGTCCATCTGGGGCTTTGCTCTGTTGCAACTACAGGAGGGGAAGAAAGAGACAGAGAGAAAGGAGAGAGGGAGGGGTGGAGAAGCAGATGGGCGCTTCTTCTGTGTGCCCTGGCCAGGAATCGAACCCGGGACTCCTGCATACCAGGCCGACGCTCTACCACTGAGCCAACTGGCCCGGGCCCAACTCAGCCTTTAAAAAAAAATGAGCCTAACCAGGCAGTGGCGCAATTGATAGAGCATTGGACTGGGACACGGAAAATACAGGTTCGAAACCCTTTGATTGCTCACTTAAGCACGGGCTCATCGGCCTGAGTGCAGTGTTGCTGGCTTGAGTGTTGGATCATAGATATGACCCCATGGTCACTGATTTAAGCCCAAGGTCAGAGCCCAAGGCTTGAGCAAAGGATCACTCACTCTGCTGTAGCCTCTGGTCAAGGTACATATGAGAAAGCAATCAATGAACAACTAAGATGTTGCGATGAAGAATTGATGCTTCTCATCTCTTTCCCTGACTGTCTGTCCCTATCTGTCCCTCTCTCTGACTCTCTGTATCTGTCAAAAAAAAAAAATTTCTACCTATGGTGACAACATGGATAGACTGAGAGGGCATTATGCTAAGTAAAATAAGCCAGTCAGAGAAAGACAAAAAAATATATGATTTCACTTATATGTGGGATCTAATGATGCAAATTAAAAAGAAAATAGAAACAGACTCATAGATTTAGAGAACAGACTGACAGTTGTCAAACTAGGGGGTGGCTGGGTGAGAAAGGTCAAGGAATTAAATACACAAATTGGTAGTTACAGAATAGTCACAAAGATGCAGATTACAGCATAGGGAATATAAACGTAGTCAATAATATTGTGATAAATACATATGGGACAGGTAGACTTGAAGCAGCAGGGGGACCACTCTATAAAGTACATGATTTTCTAAACATTTTGCTGTACATCTGAAACTAATAGAAAGTAATATTTAATGTGGATTGTAATTAAATTTTTTTTTTAATTTAAAGAATGCCATTAATTTCTACTATTGGGGAGGTGGTATTGCTTTTGATTTACTGTCTCGGTTGAGAGTTGGAGTGAACAATTTTCAATTTCAGATGAGTTTACTTGGTTTTCCCTACTATGATAGCTCTAAACCAAAGGCAAAGGATCTAATGTAAATGTTGTATAAATATTTATTCCAATTATACCTTTGAAAACTGGGAAACAACCATTGGGTGGGTCGTTCCATGGCTTTGGTGGATAACTGTAAGCTGAATATAAAAAAAAAATTTTTGTTTAGTTCCTGACCCACATATAATTCCACTCCAATACCATCAGTAACATGTGAATATCAATAAAAACTCAGACCCTGTGTCCAACAGTTCTTAAACTCTCTTTTCCTCAATGTATAACCTTAGGTACAGGACAGGGAGAGGGCGTCATTATTGAATACATATGGTGTTGCAAAGTCTTTCTTCCTGATGCAACAGACTCACCTTCCAAAATTGGGCTCTAGATCTGAAAAGTGGCTCAGATTACAAAACAAGTCAAAGGGTCTTGCTATCTGTTATTTTAGGATTCAATCATTTCCACCAGTATCAAAGAGCCCAGTTCTATAACTTTAAAGGTTACATAAATTAAAAAGAAAATACAGTTACTAAATATACCACATACTCTTTAAGCTGGGAAGTTTCTGGGATCTCTTTTTAATCTTCTTGTCTATAGCTATTACCATTTTATTAACTTGTCACAAGTCTGTGTTTTATTTCCTCACCTATAATATAAGTGACTTAAAGGTTTGACTTTGTTTACTTTATGTTCCCTTGCATTTTCCTCTGGATATATTCACAGAGTAAGGCTCATAGTATATCCTCAATTATATTTTGAAAGAATCCCACTTGAGACTTTTATAAAGAAAATTATTTCTATACTTTTTCAAATTGTGCTTCATCTGGTATTATTTCCATTCATTACTCTTCTTCCTCATACATATTTATTTATTTTAGAATCATCAGATATCTCTCCTTAATACCTTTTGACTGATTAAACTTTGATCCCCAAGGGGGCAGAGTGTGGGAGAAGAAAGAAAAGTATAAAAAGCATTAAGGGAAGAGGTGGTAAGTCACAAGTCATATTGACTGAGAAGAAACAGGAATTTTTCTTTGCCTTTCAAATTCAACTCAATTTACTTCTGAAGTCATTTTTAGCAGAAACTAGATAACAAATGTACCATTTTCCAAAAGATCATCTACTTCTTTTTATCCTTTGAGCTTTTCAGTGAAACACAATTAGGAGGGTAGGGCTGTGAAACAGAAATTCCTTTCTTTAGTGAGAGGATGAGATTAAAAAAAGTTCTTCACTCATGAAACTATCCAGTGCATTAAAGATTACAGCTTACTGAAGTGGTGTTTATTTCACCTTGGGATTTAAAAGTGCTGAAAAAGAACAACTTCCTAAATATACCACCATGAAACATGGAACAATCTATGTACCTAAAAACCAAGGTGAATGAAATAGAACTTGAGCAAAGAGTTACAGGGGAAAAAAATTTACACTCAAAGCAAAAATTCTCAGTCAACAGATTTGATGGCATCTGTTTTTGCACCAGATGGTCTTTAGAATGGACAGTGGTCCTCATTCTTTTTCCTCCCATGCTCATTTTTCTAAAATGTATTTTTATTTATGGAAAAATTAGGATGAGTCTGACACAGTAACTTGGAAGAAGAAAAGCATTCCTAAGCAATGTACTAGCAGTGAATATACTTTAGCATCATTTTATTAAAAAAATTGAAATTAAAAAAAAGATGTTTGTCATTATTGTCACTGAAAAATATTCTATGATCCCAGATCAACAAATCCAGAACAGAATCAGGCAATGTGGATAGTCTGATGGAGTTCAGAAGAAATTATTTAAACTTGCCTCATTTTGAAATTGAGACGGGATGATTTAATCATTCTTATATTGTGCCATTGCCAAAGACTGTATGTAGGGTACACAAGACGGAAGCAAATATTAATTAAGAGTCTAAATACAGACTGATGTGGTGAAAATTGTGCTTTGCCTGCCAGCCACATGACCTCATTCTAGCTTTAGTCTGGCATTAATTAGTATAAGATATAGTATACTACAGATCTTTGCCAAAACACTTTACTTCTCTTCTAGCTATAAAATAATACGGGATATAAAATAATAAATGTGAACTCAGTGATCTTAATAGGACCTTTAAAATTTCTTTAGGTAATATACTTCTTTGAGGAGCTGATAAATTCTCTAAAAAAACACACACACACACAGAATTTTGCTCTCAAATTCAAGAGTTGATCTACCTTTGCTATGAAGAAAATAAAAGAGAAAAACTCTGTCCCAAACTCATCTCTAGTTAAGGCTAAAAAGTATGTACCACTGAAATGACTTGAGAAAAATATAACGTTACAGTTACAAATTCAAATATGACTACAGGGCAGCCAGGTAAGCAATAGAAATGTGTAAAGGGACATTGGCAAAAGTTAGTGCATCTTCATTATTCTAAAGCACTGATATTCATAGATAGATGCTTGATAGATGATGATGATGATAGAGATAGATAGATACACACATGCATGCATATACTACATATATATATGTCTATATATATATATATATATATATATATATATATAGACATATACTGTGCAGAAAAAAAGCAGTGTGAGTTGGGTGATTTAGCCTTTTGGCTATCAGTCTGTGATCTTTGAAAAAGAGCATGGCTATGAAGTGAAGCATGCCTATTGCAGACGGCCCTCAGGAATGCTCACTGGAGTTAGGAAAAGAGTTAAGGCATAGTCTATGTTACAGTGATTACAAAACTAGGCTCTTTGATGTCATGTAAAGAAAAGTCATTGCAGTCAAGATTTGCTCACATTGCAGTCAAGTTGACCCTTGAACAAAAGGGGTTTAAACTGCACAGGTCTACTTTTATGTGGATTTTTTTAAAAAAAATTCCTGTATTGTTTTCAGTCCGTGGCTGGTAGTGCGTGGGTGCAGAGACCTGACTCTATGCATTGATCTACACTACTTTATACAGGGCTCTTGAGCCACCATGGATTTTGTTATCTGCAGGGAGAAGTGTCCCGGAACCAATCCCCTGTGGATACTGAGGGGAAACTTAAGTTTTAGGAAAGTCAGAAGTTATATATAGATTTTTGACTACAGGGGAGGTTGGTTCCCCTAACCCCCATGTTGTTCAAGGGTCAACCGCATTTATTTAATACCAACTTAAAGGATATTGACATTCATACATCTAATTTCAAAATAGTGGCCTAGTTTTCTAAAATCTATGTCTTATGTAAACACGCCTGCTCTCCAGTGTGTGTATAGTTGCTCTTTCAGTTGTGGAGTGATCTTTGCATTTTATTTCCTGTCCTACTGCTATTCAACAATAGTTTTCCAAATACTAGTTCCAAAGCCCCAGGCTTCATGCCAGGGCTTTGTAAATAGTGCTGTTTGTGGATCCCGTTGAGTTCGATGGGGAAAAAAAGAGAGAAACAGCACAGTTTTAAACAATCAAAAAGCTGCAAATGAAGCTTCAGTCAACCCCAGTGGCAGCAGATACTCATTAAATATGACAAGTAATGAATTACTATATTATATTTTTAAAGTTTGTAAGTGCTGATAACTCTTTTCCGTTACTTTTCCCAGGGCAATGTCATTGCACTGCTGTGAACATTGCATGAATATATGTTATATTCCTTCTTTTCCTCTTGCCTGAATAGTGTATTTATGGACTAGTTATCCTGATCTGAATCAAGCAGGGCCTGTGCCAGTGACTTCTAATGGAGGTTAATCTCCGTTGCCTGGCCCATGGTCATCCTGAGTAAAGTGTAGTGGTTATATAAATAATTGGCTCTGGAATAAGGCGACAGATTTCCTACCATTCTTACCCACATGTGTCATTACAAGAAGCTGTTTAAGCTCTCTAAGTCTGAGTTTTCTCACCTATAAAATGGATATAATAACAGTAATTTTTCCACTGAGTTTTGGGAGAATCAAATTAAAGCATTTAATTTAATTTGACAACACATGGCATATTGTACAGTCTAAAAATCGTTAGCCATTGTTATTATGTGGGTTTTGTTTATTTTACTTTGGAATTGACCTTAACCTTAACTGTTAAGCTACATACATCAACTTGCAAACACTTCTAGAATAGCAATTCTAAATCTCTGCCCTAGTTGTTGTGTGTCAATAGAGCTGCCTGTCTACATGAGAGACCACATCCATCAATGCAAACTAATCAATAAGTCCCCAGAGTCAGAAGTCTAACTTTGTCAAATTGTAGGCATCATCAAGAGTATGATGAGATTTTATTTATATTTGGCTACAAACAACAACAACTAAACATCATAAAATCATTTGCAGAACAAGAAGAAAGGCATAATGTGCACGTGTGAACACATAAGTGCACGTGTGAATTTACATATGCATGCATGTAAACATACAAATATGCACACACACACACACACAGAGGCATGCCTATATGGCTTGGATAAAGCAAGACTGAGAAGTCAATGATGGTTTTTCTCACTTTTCGCCGAGTAATGGTCCTCTTAAGCCCTTCCTTGTGACTGCCTTCTCACCATCTTCCTCTCCCTCTCTCCCATGACTCGCACTCCTCATTCCAACCCAAACCTGAGACATCTTAGCAGGGATTAGTGCAGGGGCACCTTTTGAGAGACATGACTGTGCCTTCTACTACACAGTAGTATGGAAGATTGTTATCCTTTCCCTTTTTATGATTTGTATGAAGAATACAGGGCTGGGCAAAAGCATGTGAATAGTTGTGAGGACATGAAACACAGCTGATTCTTATTTATTAATTATTGTATTATTTTCTGTACAAAAAACTGTAAACTTGCTTTTGCTCACCCTGCTATATGTCCATACCCTATTATCAGTCCAGGACATGTGACTTGTCTGGCAAATGAAATGTGAGGTAATGCCTGGAGCAGAGCAGAACAGTACAAAGTGGAGAAAGTAGCCCAACCAATAGCCACTGGTAAGTTATGTAAAAAAAGAAATGTGTTGTCCCACTGATACGTGGAGATTGTTTACAGCAAAGCTGATTAATAAAGTTCCAGGAAGGGAGGGACTATAGAGGACCAATAATACAGCCTAGCAGTCTCCCATTTTAGACACAGATATACACTTCCCTACTCAACACAAACCATCCTAAACCCCTCTCACCCAGCTGGTTCACAGTGATCCCCACTTTCTGCTACTTATTCCCGTGTAGAGTGAAACCTGTTTGTTAGTTTCTCCAAGAATCAATGTTTGAAATAATTTTGCATTTAAAAAGAGTCAAAAGCACATTTAAAATGATCCTGAAAAATTGGACACACTTTCCCACATATGTTTGTCATGATTTAAACATATCTCTTTAAAATAAGATAAGAAGAGAAGGAATCCTAGAGGGAAAAATGGAGATCAGTTAAAATGTTGTTCTCCTAAATTATTACATTTTTTTTCTCTTAATCTGTGGGTGAGGGAAGCTTCTCAATCCCTTTAGCTTCAGCTCGGTGTACACACGACTCTTCCTCAGTGGAGTCGGCATCTCTGGATCAGTGATTCTATTAAGTAGTCATCTCATTAAATATTTCATCAGGAAGTTGGTTGCTCTGCCCATCTGCTTATCCATATTCAATTATGATGGATATCATTTTTTTATGGGAAGATAGATTCATGTAACTTTTCAAAATGCCTTTAATTTTTCTGTTCTAAAATTGACAAATTTCATGGGATTTTCATAGGATATTACTGATAGCAGGCATTGAAATTCTGTCCCTTTATTCTCTCTCTCTCTCTCTCTCTCTCTCTCTCTCTCTCACTCTTTAAATTAAGTGAGAAGCAGGGAGTCAGGAATGTGGGGAGGCAGGAAGGCAGGGAGGCAGAGAGACAGACTCCTGCATGCACCCCAACCGGGATCCACCTAGCAAGCCCCCTACTGGGTGATGCTCGGCCCATATGGGGCTGCTGCTCTGTTTCTCAGCAATGGGGCTATTTCAGTGCCTGAGTCAAGGCCACAGAGTCATTCTCAGTGCCCAGGGCCAACTTGCTTGAAGCATTCAAGCCAGGGCTGCAGGAGGGAGAGAGAGAGAGAGAAGGGAGATGGGGAGGGGGTGGAGAAGCAGATGGTTGCTTCTTCTGTGTGCCCTGACCAGGAATTGAACCCAAAATTTCCATAAGCCAGGACAACAATCTATGACTGAGCCAGGTGGCCAGGGTCTGTCCCTTTATTCTCTAACTCATTTCTGAAGTCAGATCTTTTCTACCTATATCAACAAGAGTTGTTAGAAAAAAAGGTGTCAGACATGGCATGTGATGATGATTTTATTTTTACAGCAGTCTCCCATTTTTCATGGTTTCAGTTTCCATGGTTTCAGTTACCCTGCAGTCAACCAAAGTTCTGAAAATATTAGATGGAAAATTCCAGAAGGAAATAATTCATAAGTTTTAAATTGTGCACCATTCTTAGAAGCTGGATGACATCTTGTGCTATTTCCCTACATCACACCTGGGACATGAGTCACCTCTTCATTCAGAATATCCATGCTATATATGTTACCGGCCCATTAGTCACTTAGGAGCTGTCTGGGTTATCAGAATGATTGTTATAGCATTGCATTGCTTGTGTTCAAGTAACCTGACAAGCCTCGTGCTATGTCACAACACCTACATCATTCACCTCCCTTTATCTCATCACATAGGCATTGTATCATCTCATCACAGGAAGGGTGAGTACAGGACAATGTGATATTTTGAGAGAGAAAAAGAGAGACCACATTTCACATAAATTTTATTATGTTCCATTTTATTACTAGTCATTGTTGTTATGCCTTACTGAGCCCAATCCATAAATTAAACATTATCATGAGTCTGTATTAAAAGAAAAGAAAACATTGTCTATATAGGGTTTGGCACTATTCTAAGTCTCAGGCATCCACTGAGGCCTTCAAATGTATCCCTGTGAATAAGGGGGATACTGGTAATTTGTCATGGAATACAGACCAGCTAAAATACTATGCATTTCTTATTTATTAGAGAAAAAATCTCTGGGAAACATAAATTGACTTTAGTTTATTACTTGAGCTTTCTGTACAGGTTTGTGAAAGTAAAGGTCACAATAAAGACTGTAGAAAACCTAAAAAATATCAGCAAATGATTTAGTCTATTGCCTGATTTTGTAGATGAAGATGAAGTAATTTGTCCAAAATGACATAATTAGACCAGAATTATAACTTGTTTTTTCTATTCGTATTTTTTCACTCTCTAATTCCTCTAAGGGGGATCTATTCTCCTATATAAATTTTGATATACATTTTTTGTTCATAATCATCTTTGTCTTTACCTTACCTATTAATATATAAGCCAGTGAGATTTGGTGGGTTTTTTTTTAATTTTCCCCATTTCATTTGCATTCTTTTTACTCAAAGCTTTATTAGAACAATTTTCTCATTTACATAAAGTTTTATCTCTTTATTTTCCTACTTGAAAATAAATTAATTGACAGTAAGAAGACTGGATTTTTATCTAGGTGGTACCAGGTTCTAAAAAAATATCTGGCCAATACCAGCAATTAATAAATAATTGCTGAATGAATGATCCATTTTGTTTCAGGATTTTCATGAGAACAGGGTCATTGTTGCAGCCATTCACCCAAAGAGCTATTTAGATTTTTTTTCTTTGACACCACTTAATCAGACCTCTTCAATTTTCATCCTTTTTCATGGTTTAAAAATATACATAATTAACTGGAACTTCTGAATATTACAAAAATGAAAATCTTTACATTATCTCTTTCTATGTTATATAAGATTAAAGTGGACAATGACCTGACCAGGCAGTAGTGCAGTAGATAGAGCATTGGTTTGGGATGTGGAGGACTCAGGATTGAAACCCTAAGGTCGCTGGCTTGACTGCAGCCTTGTCGGGCTTATATGGAGGCTCATCAGCTTGAGTGAGGGATCATAGACACGACCCCATGGTCTCTGGCTTGAGCCCAAAGATCACTGGCTTGAAGTCCAAGGTTGCTGGCTTAAGCCCAAGGTCGCTGGCTTGAGCCAGGGGTCACTCACTCTGCTGTAGCCCCCCAGTCAAGGCACATATGAGAAAGCAATCACTGAACAACTAAGGGACTGCAATGAAGAATTGATGCTTCTCATCTCTCTCCCTTCCTCTCTGTCTGTCCCTTTTTCTGACTCTCTGTCTCTATCAAAACAACAACAACAACAACAACAACAAAAAACAAAACCAAAAAACAAAACCCAAACAAACAAAAGCTTTATAAACACACAAAATGTTGAACTGCAAATCCACCTATTTCATTTATCTATCTTCACGCCATGGATATCTGGAAAGTTTGTTCTAAATGTCTTTGTGAAATAATAAATCTTTGCCTGGTCCATATGGCAGTTTTTTCCAGAAGTGAAAATGGATTCTCTTTTGTCCTAATTTTCTCTCACTTTATTAAAAATATTAGTAAGCATTGTTTATTAACAAGGCGCTGCTAAACATTATGGCTTCAATGGTGAACAAATGAAAGCAGGCTCTGAAGGCACAACGTTTCACTATGCTTTGTAATACTTTTCTTACTTATTATGGACTGCCGCTCAATGTCTTTAAAAGTCTGTGAGCTTAGGCACTCATGTAGCAGTCCATAGCCAGGCCTACACAGATGTATGTAACTGTGCATCATGAGAAGTACATTTTATGGGATTTGTGTGGACCGTCGAGTATTAATGTTGCCTCAAAGCCAGTCAGATAGTTTGAAAGACTACACACAAAGCTCTGGCCTTCTGAAGTATGTTTCCCTTTTCTGATGGGCTTCCTGGACCATGAAAGTTCAAGTGCCCCTCTGTAAGGAGGCAGCGAGGCATTGAAGACCACGCCCACTCCTATTCTTAACTCATATGTTTCCTTTGCACTGTTTCTTACTTCAGTGATAAAATGAAGTCAAAGCAACCTTGAACTGAATCCTAATCATCATGTCATTTGCACTGGGAATGTATCAATAGATTAGGTTTTATGAGCTAGTCAACATATCAGAGTCTTCCATGTTCCTTTCAGTAAAACCATGTTTAATAAATTTCTTCATTTTAGGGATTCTGGCAAATTTATTCTCTCCATACTCACTGGCATTTCACATGTTGCCATATATATATATATATATATATATATATATATATATATATATATATATATATATATATGGAGCTTCAAAAGTTTAAAATCATAAGAGGTTAGAGTGTTAGAAGTATTCAGCATGCAGATGGCAAAGTCACCCAGCCTGATGACAAGAGTCAGTGAGAAAGGTTGAGGCAGCCATCATTGTCTTAAATGAATGAGGAGCAGGATTGAGAGGAAGGTCAATAGATGGCCTCAAAGAGGAATAAAGAGAGTCTTCGTAATGGTTATTAAAGAAGAGCCTGAAATTTAACCCCCGTGTGTATCAGCCAAGTGACCATTCAATCCTCCTGATTCAGAGCAGATTCCAAGACCTGGGGAATGGTCTCCAAATGCACACCAGTCTAGAGGCCTGAGATAGTTGGCATTTTTATTTTAGGATTACTAATGAAACCTGTCCAGACTAAGTAAGAGAAAAGGGGAAAACACTCCAGACAACTTTTTGAAATCAAGATTAGTTCATTAGTCCTGCTACCTACTTAGGAAAAATATTAGAGCCTATTTTGCATGAACTGCTAACTTCTCAAAAATAAAATGGATGAGGACAAAAACAACTCATTAGGGATTGTTCTCTTTTAAAGAACTAAAGAGAAAAATAAAACAGAAAGAAGAGGACAGAAAGAGAGGAGAGGGAGGTAATAGAACCCCGAGTCTCTGACAGAGTGTATGTTTTATAACTCTATTTATTTATTGAAAGCCTGAGTGGGATCATAGCAGTGTCCAGTCTCAGAAAGCACATAATTTATAGCAAGATTTAACATCTGCCTCCCTTTAGAGTATAGAATTTTACCTGTGGAAAATCAGCAATGGGAAGATTTACATTAACTAAAGCAGCAGCTACTATTGGTCAATAATTTAAAAGCCTCTAGACAATGTTCTATACGCCAAGCCCCCAGATCTGCAGAAATGGACATTCTCATAATCGGTGCTCATCATTAGTTGTTTAGTATAAATTGTATTGGAGATTACTACCCTTTCTTATTTGGAGATAATACTATCCTTTATGCTGGAAAATGCCATCTCCTGTGATGACTGACAAAATGCGGATTACACTTTCAGGTCTTCTTAAGAAATTCAAATCCTGCTTAATATATATATTCTCAATAAGCAGAGAGCAATGCAGAAGAAAGGTCAAAGGATTCCTTTTGAATTGACCATTTGCTCAGCCAATGGAGCTCATACATAGCTCAATCTATTATGTGACAAAGTCACTATAGGACCATGCTCCCCTGTCCCAAGTCTTATAGCTTATATTCATTTAACTAGTAAAATAGATACCATGTTCTGATGCCTCCTCCCACTATACACATCACTCCAATCCAGGCCATCATCACTTCTTCCTTGGCCCAAAGTGGTCACGTCTTGATTGGCCTCACTGCTTTCTTTCCTGCTCTCTCTCTTTTCTATATAGCAGCTAAGGTGGTTCTTTTATAAAATAAACCAGAACAAGTGCTACTCACTTGTTCAAAACCCTTTAAGGATGTCACTTCACATTCTTAATAAGATACAGACTTTTGCCGTGGTCCACAAGATCCTTCCCAACCTGACTCTTTGCTCTTGGTTACTTCTTTGATGTGAAAAATATATATATAATATATATTTATATATTTATTATTATATATTTATATAATAAATATATTTATTATTTATAATAATAATATATACTAATATATATTTTATATATTATATAAAAATATAACAAATATATATATATTTTTTTTACCTCCTGTTTCTTTACTCACTATAACCAGTCACACTGAGCTTCTGCCTTTCAGGCAAGTTCCTGCTCAGACTAGTGGTACTTGTTTTTGCCTATGCAAAATATTCCCCTGGCTAGCTCTCGGGTTTACTCAGATCTCTCTCAGAGTACAAATGTTCGGACCAACAGGTCTACAACAGAAACATCCTGGTTGTCACTTGCTTGGATTTTCTTCATAGCTATTAATTTTTGCATTTAGTTTATGACCTTCCTCCCCACCCTTTTGAGGACAGAATATTGGTGTTGCATTTCTAGTGCTTAGAACACTTTCTGATGCATAGAAGACATTCAATAAATATTTGATCAAGGAACAAAAGAGAAAGAAAGGTAGGAAGACAACAGGGAGAGAAACATAGAAGAGAAAAAAAGATGGATCTTAAATTTAAAAAAAAATAAAATAAAAACTAAGCAATTAAGAGATTGACTTCTTTTATAAGTTATTACCCAAGAGGATAAAATGAAGAGCATTAGCATATCAAACAAGTGCAGGTAAAACTCCAAATTCTGAGAAAGTTCAGACAAGTCTACCTCTCCTGACTGAAAGGAGAGGTATCACCCCTATTTGTGATAGGGGTATCTGAGTGGTAATGAAAAGGAAGAGCAGTTCTAAGAGTTATTCATTTTATCTTATTTTATTTTAGTTGATTAACTACTTACTAACAAACAAAACCACATAAACATGAACAAACAAAAACAAAGAGAACTGAGATTGTTCAACTAGCGCCAGCTGTGAATAAAACCTTGCAATTTGTGAGCAATTACACTAAATAATGAATCTTCTTTTCTAACTAGCAGGACACATGTTGGCTAATAGGTGAGAACTTACTATAGAACCACTCTTATAGAAACTGCTCATTTGCCTAATTTGCTCATCGGGTGAAAAAAATATATAATCATAAACAAATAACAATAAACAAAAATGAACACCTGTACTTTGCTTTGTGAATAATGCCCTCTCAGTTTTGAACATAGAAAAAAGGAATCTGAGCAGATATTTGGCTTTTGCCTCATTCAATCTACCATCTAGTGGCAAAGTGGGTAAGAGTAACATGTCTGTTCTCTCGACAAACATTTGTAAAGCATCCACTCTGTGCCCAGCATCGTGCTGGGTTCTGTACTAAGCACAGGTGAATGAACACATACTTAGAAAAAAAGCCTTTATTTCAGATTCTGTCCTCTGGCATCATATTCAGAAAGTTGTAATGGCAAACCTTATTATCTAAAGGTAAAGTAGTGTTTATTATGCCAGTTTCTGTACTAGGCACATTTCAAATGTAACATTTTTAATAATAAAAATTCAAGGTGAGTATTATTGTTCCATTTTGTAGATGAGGGAAAAGAACTAAGAGAGGTCGGCAACAAAAGTAGCCCAGCTACTAAGTGTAAGAGGCCATATTCCTACCCAGATGTGTCTCATTCTAAGTCTCTACCAGAGGTGGATTCAGGTCAGTTGAGGTCCCAAGTGCAGAAGAAAATATTGGGCCCCTTACTTACATTAGAAGAAAGTGTGAAGTTGGGGTTTTGTGGGGCCCTTTAGAAGTTGAGGCCCAGGGGGCATGCCCGGTGCGCCCGCCATTAAATCTGCCTCTGCTCTCTGCCCTAACCTGCAACATCATTTTGCCTCTTATTCAGTTAGAGATAAGATTTATGGCTAGATTATTTTTTTCTTCTGAGAAATTAGCCTGAACTTGGCACAACTGACAAATAAACAACTAGTTATCATATAATCTTACTGAATTTTAGTTTCCATAGCAATGATGCTTGACCCACTTGGTTCCAAAATTGTTTAGGGGATAATTTCTAGTATATGTACAAAAGAGTAATAGCAGTATGCAGACTGATGACCCTGAAAGAATGAGAACTTGAGAAAGTCAACAAATAATGATGGAATTCAGTTCTCTATAGAAGTAACCTCCCCTAAGCAGTGAATATATTTCTGGTGTTAGAGATCAAACACATCTTGGTTGAAGTGACAAAACATGAGAGAATTTGAATGTATATTATTAGCAAATATAAAACTACATCAAAGACAACTGGCAAAACAATATAAAGAAGAAAATATGTATTTAGAAAAGATGAACTCAAGAGTAAGAATATTTCAGTGTGTTTTGAGAGACATTAAGGTTATTTACAATATTCTAATTCTTTCAGGCTTGGGATATATGTGGCATGTCCTGTGTTTTTTAAATTTCTTTTATTAATTGATTTTTAGAGAGAGAAAGGGAGGGGAGAGAAAGAGGAAAATGTCAACTTGTTATTCCACTTATTTCTGAATTCATTGATTGATTCTTATACATGCGCTGATTGAGGATCAAACCTATAATCTCAGTGTATAGGGATCACATTCTAGCAAACTGAGCCACCCAACCGGGTTGCCCTGTGTTTTGACGTCAACTATGACGAGTCATCTTTCTTTAGCCAATGGAAACCGAGAAAAAGCTTGGTGTGTCACTTCCCAGGGTCTATCCATTAAGAGCTGGTGCACAATTTGCCTTATTTTCTTTTTCCTGGCACAATGACCTGATGAGGTTCCTGGTGGTGGAGGATCTCATCAGCCTGGGGCCCTGATGATGACCTTGAGGACCAACTCCAAATAGACATGTGGTACAAGTGAGAAATAAACCTGCGTTATTTTAAGTTACTGAGATTAGGACATGGCTTGAACCACAGTGTAAACAGCTCATCCTGAGGGGAGGGGGAACTAGAGGGAGAGTCCAATCTGAAACTATTTAGGGAAGAGGGTCCTCTGACTATGACCATTTTTAGATCCACCTGAGAAATACAAATCATTTCATTAGTAATCATTTTGATATCATGAGCCACCAATATTGCCCAATTAATTTCTCTTTACCTGAATATCACTTATCAAAATATATACCTTCCAGTAAGAACTTTTCTTACCATGTATCCTGCAGAAAAATGGTACATAATATGAAACATCTCTCTGCCTATCAGTTATATTTCTTCATTACTAAACTGATCCCCTGGCATCTTAAATTTTTCACTGGGTTTCTACTAGTTTGGTTAACATAGCTTTTGCCCTAAGAGAGTGACATAATTCGTGTGTACCTATGGCTAAAATGGATTTGGAGAGTCACACACTGCTTCTGAGATGGATATAGAGATAGAGAGGGAGAAGGAAGTCAAGAGGGAGAGGGAAAGAGAGAAATTGCTTGGCTATTTCTAACAAGACTCTTGTCTAAATTCTGTTTTCTGGAGATGACCAATCACACCTTAGTCCTTCGGAGTCTGCTGAAGCAAAATATGTTCATAAAACTGTGTCGATACTTTTCATCATTGCTCTTCAGACATTTATTTCTGGTCAAGGAGGCAGATGGGAAAAAGTGAAAGTAGTGGTGTCTCTGTTTTCCCCATTGGATTTCCAGATTGCCTCATGTGCTCAGATATTTTGTTGAACAAATAACCTCTTCCATCAATGTGACAGGTCTTTTTGGTTAACTTGTTTTCATAATAAATGTTCCATCACCTACATCTATTTTTATTAAACAAGGTGTGGTGAGGAAGAAGGAAAGATTTGATACAGTTCAGTGGGCACTGCTGTTTTCAGCAGCTATTGTATTTTTAATTCGCATTTATTTATTATGTTAGAATAATATGCACCAGATTATGAATGCCAGGCTGGTAATAAGACTTTTTTTTCCTATTTTCATCAATTTTCATAGAAATTCATGGACAGGTTCTACCAGTTCAGACCCACAAGTATTTGACAGCACCTGACTTATAAATTACTCTGTTCCTTCAGCTGTTGATTGATTTCTGGGCATAAATAACAAAGGAAATGCCAGAGCAATAATTTATCCATTCTTTGTGGTCACGACTTGTGTTTCAGAAAACATTGTTTATTTTGCTTAGGTTCTGACTGGATTTATAATTTGTCAGGCCCTCTGCACACAATGCTTCCCCCCGCTCACTTCTGCTCTTAAAGATTATCATCCCAAGCAAGGAACAGCCAGGATCCTACATTCATGTGACCAAAACCAAAAGTTTATCTCTCTATGACCACCAATTCTGAACTAATATTCTAGAAAGAAGCTGGTATAAAATCATGAAACAGCAGTAATTAAATCCATTTTTCTGTGGAATGAATTTCAAAAGCTCAGCCTGATATGAAAGACCTTTTACGGTATTGCCTTTGATTTATTTATTACTTGCCTCCCTCCCTTTCCACCATTCTTTCCTCCTTCCTTCCATCTTCTTCCACTCTTCCATCCCTTCTTTCTCTCATAAAACATTCATTAGTGTCCAAGTAGGCTTCATATGCTCAACTGGACTATTTCTCACACTCTAATTTTTTTTCATTCTTCTCCGTCTCTGAGGCTTTGCTCACAGTATTTTCTCTACACAGAATGCTTTCCTCCTTTTATTTCTATGAACACCATAAGTAACCTGTATTTTGATATAGAAGGTGGGACAAAAAGAATTCCCAATAGTGCGTATGGAACTAATTGATACAATAATTAGTAAACAATAATATAAGAAGAAACTCGGTGTTTTGCATGCTCACAACCATACCCCTGCTTTTGCCCCACCCTATATCTGCTCTTTCATGAACACTTGACTCTGAGTGCAACTCCTGATTTGTAAGTCTCTACTGTGGTATTTACCAAAGTTGTCGTTATTTTGGAATTATTTATAAGTTTACCATTTTGATCCTTCTAGATTGTTAACAGGCTCACTGCCTGTGGGAAGAGATTTTGTCTAACTTTGATGCACCTGCAGTGCCTGCACAGAACACATGAAAAAAAAAACCACCCTGAACAAAACCCCACACAATAACAGCAAATGCTACAGAAAGGGCACAACATTGTGTGGCAAACAGATTAGAGTTCCATGTCCCTCTAGGATTTACTGACTTGAAATTCTTAAAACCTTTTTGCATCTCAAATGCCTTCTGTGTAAAAGTGGAAGTCACTAAACTTTTTTTTTTCTCCTTGGAACATTCATAACTTCAAAATTTATGATTCTAATGCACACTTTCTATTAAATGATTCAACATCAGTTAAACTAGAGGATCTTACTATCACAGGTAGAAGCTTCCAAACATGCAGAGGGGATTTTACAGACTGTCTCAATAAAGGATTGAGCAATACAACTCCTTTTACATAATAATAGCAGATATTCATTCTGAGCACTTCATTAATGGCAAGATCTGTGCTGGGCATTTTAGATTATGCTTTCTGATCCTCACCAAAACAAATAATCAAAAAACATTACGTGATGGTGGATTTCAATGAACCTATGTTACTTGTAAGAAAATGATGCACAGTTAGGTTAAGTCAGTTGGCCCATCCAGAGTCAGGATTCAACCAATGTCTGCTGAATAAATTAAAATCCTTAGTAGTCTATGTACATTAACTGGTGTCAGTAGATACTATATTATTGTGCATTTGTTGGTAAAGAGCATAATTAGTATTTTCAAATTTTTCATGTGTGTGTTTGGTTTCTTTCAATTAACTTTTAGACTTGAGGTTAGGAGCCTTTTTTTTTTTTGATACTCACCTCTAATAAGTGACATTTTAATTTTAACTAGGGGCAGTGCCTGAAGAGGGTATATAACCAACACTGCAGAGTATCATCTCTAACCTCCTTATCCCAGTACCACCTCGCTGCTCCAGGCCTGTGAGTTGTATTTACTGTAGTGGGCATTGTTTGCATAGAATCACCCATACTCCTCTGGTTTAGGAGGCTGGAATTAGAGACGTAGGCTGAAGCCATGGGTCACAGCAACCCTAGAGAGAACCAAGAGGCTCCAAATCAACAGCCCCATGCAAGATCTTAGCACTCTGCCCTGTTACAGTCCTGCCACAGGGTCCAGGAACAATTCTCCATCATTGATCCTAGAAATAGTTCAGTCATTTGATGTTAGAAAAGATGAGCCAAAACTGCTGCATCGTCATTTGTACATAAATGCCAATGTCAGATGTGCACTTGACAATTGACAAAGCATTCACACACACTTGTTTGATTCTAACCACACGCTCTGAGTGAAGTGTTTCTCCTCACCTCTCAGCAATTCCACATGGTTGTCATTACTTATTTTACTCTTTTATTTTCTTTTAAAACATTTCCCACTTTCGGTTTCCTCCCTTGCAACTGCTGTAATATATTTGATAGATACCCATTAATTTGATGGGAAACATGTAGTGTTGCATTGTGTGTATGCATTTTTATTTGACATAGTGTTGTATAACAGACCACATTTTGTACATAATTTTTTTCTTCAGTGCTGTGTTTTAAAGACCGATGCATGATTCTATCTGTATACCTACCTGCTTTTTAACTTTAATTGTTGCAAAATTCAGAATGTATATCTGTTGCACATTATTCTTTCCTCATTATAAACAGTCTACAGCTCCCAACTTTCCAAACAAAACTGTGCTGCACATCCTCACACGTCCTTATGGATACAAACGAGCTTTTATTTGAGGGATTATCTAACCGTAGGATATACTCAGATTAAATTTGACTATATATTACTTTAGGGATTTTAAAATGACTGCACCAGTCTAGATTCAAAAAGGTAATATGCAGGATTCCTGTAACATCACACGCATTCCCAAACTTGGAACTGCTCAGCTTTCTTAATGTTTCCAATATGATGCATGCAAAGTGATAGCTAATTGTTTTGATCTATATATGCTAAATATGAAACCATCTGATTTGTATGAAGGCAAGGAATCTTGGTTGTTGTGTTTAATGATGTATCTCTGGGCTCTATTGCTGGCAAGGGTGTAGGTTCTCAGAAGGTGTCTATTGAATGATTTATCACATACTGAAGATCTATTTGGGAATATATAATTATACTAGTACAATAACCATTGTAGTATTATTATTTTCTCTATTGAGTTTTTTTAATCTTTCTTTTGATTTTCATGAGTTTATAATATACTATAGATATAAATGTTTGTAAGTTGTATTTAAACTTTCCTCCCAATCTGTTAACTTATCATCTTTTAACTTTTTTCACATTTTCTTAACACACCAAAAATCCTTAACCTTGGTATAATCAAATAAACAAAACACTTTTCAATGTAGTCTGTTCTTTTATAATATTGTTGCATAAATCCTTTCCAAGCTTATAGATCATAAAATTGAGCTCCTGATTTTTTGTAGTTAACTTCACACTCTGGTTTATGATCTGTCTTGAGTACATGTTTATATATGGTATTACAAAAGAGTACATTTTATTTCCTCTCTATGTTTTGAATTATATTTCTCACTAATATCTATTAAACGGACTGTCTTTTCCTCATTGATTTGTGGAGCCATATTTACCTCACAGCAAGTTTCTATACAAACATGGTTATTTTTCTGGGTTCTTTAGCAAACCTCAGGTGTCTGTTAGTTTTGTACCAAACACATACTCAGTCTGTGGTTTTGTAGTAATCCTCCCCTTTTCTCTTTTTTATTTTTCATTTTCAAAATTGGCTTAGCCATTTGTTGATGCTTATGTTTTCATGTTAATGTTAGAATAAGTTTCTCAAGTTCATAAAAAGTGGATTTTGATTGAAATTGCGCTTGTTTTAGAGATTGGTGTGGAACAAATTGACATCTTTAAAATATGAACTAATTTTACTCTGAAACATAGAATGTCTCCACATTTTTTTTCTTTTTGTCTTTTAATAAAACTATATTTTATCTTTATATAATTATGAATACTTTGTTAATTCCTAGTTTTTTTATGTTGGTTTTCATATAGTATGTTATTCTTATTATATTTTTAAATTAATTTTTGTAAGTTGATCTTATATTAGCAAATTTCTTTTTAAATTTTATTTAGAAAATTAAATTTAACAGGATGACATTGATCAATAAGAGTACCTAGGTTTCAGGTAAACATTTCAATAGCATTTGAACCGTTGATTATGTTGTATGCCCATCACCCAAAGTAAAATCATTTTCTGTCACTGTATATTTGTCCTTCTTTACACCTTTGCCCCCACACCTGCCCTGTCCCACTTCCCTATGTCCCCCTCCCCCTGGTAACCACTCACTTTTATCTATGTCGATGAGTCTCAGTTTTATATCCCACTTATGTGTGAAATCATACAGCTCTTAGTTTTTCAGATTTACTTATTTCATTCAATATAATGTTCTCAAAGTTCATCCATATTGTCGTAAATCTCACTATGTCATCATTTCTTTTCTTTTTTTTTTTTATGTATTTTTCTGAAGCTGGAAACGGGGAGAGACAGTCAGACAGACTCCCGCATGCGCCCAACCGGGATCCACCCGGCACGCCCACCAGGGGTGGGCGATGCTCTGCCCACCAGGGGGCGATGCTCTGCCCCTCCGGGGCGTCGCTCTGCCGTGACCAGAGCCACTCTAGCACCTGGGGCAGAGGCCAAGGAGCCATCCCCAGTGCCCGGGCCATCTTTGCTCCAATGGAGCCTTGGCTGCGGGAGGGGAAGAGAGAGACAGAGAGGAAGGAGGGGGGGGTGGAGAAGCAAAGGGGCGCTTCTCCTATGTGCCCTGGCCGGAATCGAACCCGGGTCCCCCGCACGCCAGGCCAACGCTCTACCACTGAGCCAACCGGCCAGGGCTATGTCATCTTTTCTTATGGCTGGGTAATATTACACTGTATATATGTACTACATCTTCTTTATCCAATCCTCTATCAAAGGACATTTAGTAATTTCCATGTCTTGGCCACTGTGAATAATGCTGCAATGAACATGGGAGTGCATGTATCTTTACGTACCAATGTTTTCAAACTTTTGGGGTAGATTCCCAGTAGAGGAATTGCTGGGACATATGGTAGTTCTATTCATAATTTTTTGTAGAACCACCACACTTTCTTTCATAATGGTTGTACTAATTTGTATTCCCAACAGCAACGAATGAAAGTTCCTTTTTCTCCACAGCCTCTCCAACACTTGTTATTACTTGTCTTGTTGATAACAGCCAATCTAACAGGTGTGAGGTTGTATCTCATTATATATATATATATATATATATTGTATTTTTCTGAAGCTGGAAACGGGAGAGACAGTCAGACAGACTCCCGCATGCGCCCGACCAGGATCCACCTGGCATGCCCACCAGGGGGCGACGCTCTGCCCACCAGGGGGCGATGCTCTGCCCCTCCGGGGCGTCGCTCTGTCACGACCAGAGCCACTCTAGCGCCTGGGGCAGAGGCCAAGGAGCCATCCCCAGCGCCCGGGCCATCTTTGCTCCAATGGATCCTCAGCTGCGGGAGGGGAAGAGAGAGACAGAGGGGAAGGAGAGGGGAAGGGGTGGAGAAGCAGATGGGCACTTCTCCTGTGTGCCCTGGCCGGGAATCAAACCCGGACTTCTGCTCGCCAGGCCAACGCTCTACCACTGAGCTAACTGGCCAGGGCCTCATTATACTTTTGATATATATTTCTCAAATAGCCAGTGGAGATGAGCATCTTTTTAAAACTATCTGATTCCTTAATTTTTCAAAGGCATTTCTATCTTTTTTTTTTTTTTTTTTTTGTATTTTTATGAAGCTGGAAATGGGGAGAGACAGTCAGACAGACTCCCGCATGCGCCCGACCGGGATCTACCCAGCACACCCACCAGGGGCGATGCTCTGCCCACCAGGGGGCGATGCTCTGCCCCTCCGGGGCGTCGCTTTGCCGCGACCAGAGCCACTCTAGCGCCTGGGGCAGAGGCCAAGGAGCCGTCCCCAGTGCCCGGGCCATCTTTGCTCCAATGGAACCTTGGCTGCGGGAGGGGAAGAGAGATACAGAGAGGAAAGGGGGGGTGGTGGAGAAGCAAATGGGTGCTTCTCCTATGTGCCTGGCCGGGAATCGAACCCGGGTCCCCTGCACACCAGGCCGACGCTCTACCGCTGAGCCAACTGGCCAGGGCCAAGGCATTTCTATCTTTTGAGAATAATGAAAATCTTACTACTTTCCTTCTAGTCCCTATCATTGGTAAGTCTACCAGTAATATAGAAACAGTGGTGATTAGTGTCACTGCACAGAGTTGTACAGTTTGTGACCTGCTTAGTCCTCTGAAGTTCTATGTACTTCCCAGTCTACGTGAATGATGTCCTTGGAATTGTGCAATGCAATAATGGTCCTTCTGTAGATGTTGTCCCTGTGCACCCCTGACTCATCTCCAGTGCAGTGACAGTGTCTGACAATTTTCCATTGAGAATAATATATGCTGTGGGATTTTGGTAAATGATATTTAACCAGAATAAGAAAATTCTTAATGTGTAAAAAATTTCTTTAAAATTGGAAATAGCCTGACCAGGCAGTGGCACAGTGGATAGAGCATTGAATTGGATGCAGAGGACTCGGGTTTGAGACCCCGAGGTTGCCAGCTTGAGCACGGGCACATCTGGTTTGAGCAAGGCTCACCAGCTTGGACTCAAGGTTGCTGGCTTGAGCAAGGGGTTACTCGATCTGCTGAAGGCCCACAGTCAAGGCACATATGAGAAAGCAATCAATGAACAACTAAGGTGTTGCAACGAAAAACTAATGATTGATTCTTCTCATCTCTCTTCGTTCCTGTCTGTCTGTTCCTATCTATCCCTCTCTCTGTCTCTGTAAAAAAATATAAAAAATAAGTAAATAAGTAAAACTGGAAATAAATGTCAACCTTTCCTTTAATCTCTTTGGTTAATAATCAAGTAAAATTATAGTAATTAATTTTCTAATATACAAAAAATTAAATCTGGGTTAAATATAGCTTGATTATATTTATTTTAAAATACTATAGCTTGTATTATGCAAATTTTTAAAGTATTTTGGTGTTTATAGTCTTCCAATATGGCTGCACTGTTTCATATTCCCACTAGTAATGAATGAGAGTTCTTGTTGTCCCACATCCTCATCAGCATTTGTTGTCAGTGTTCTGGTTTTGACCATTCCATTACTGTGCAGTGGTACCTCATTGCTTTAATTTGAATTTCCCTAATGGCATATGATGTTAAATACCTTTTCATATGCTTCTTTGCCATCTGTATATCTTCTTGGGTGAGGTATCTGTCCAGGTCTTTTATTTATTTTTAAATCAGGCTCTTAGTTTTCGTTTCTTGTTGAGTTTTAAGAGTTTTTGGTATATTTTGGATAACAGTCATTTACAGATGTCTTTTGCAGATACTTAAAAAATAACAAAATAATCCTAATTCCTTCCTACTTTTCCTTGTATCACTGTTACTCATTTCACTAATTAGTAAGCATACTTTAGCATATACATACACAAAGATACAGCTACATATTTATATACATACATAAAATTGAATATGTTGTTATTATTTTGAACACACGGGGATCTGTTAGATCAATTAAGAGTAAGAAAAACCTTCACTTATTCCTTCTCTGATGCTCTTCATTTTTTTATTTATATTCAGTTTCTGACCTATATAATTTCCCTTGTTTATGAAGAACTTCTTGAAGCCCCTAGCAGGGCTTGTCAACTGGCAATAAATTTGCTCAATTTAACATTTTTGACTGAGAAAGTCTTTATTTCTCCTTTATTTTAGAAGGATAATTTCACAAGGTCAAGAGTTCTAGGTTGGTGGATTTTTTTCTCTCAGCACTTTAAATATTTCAGGCCAGTCTCCCCCTGCTCACTGGCTTCTGAACAGTCAGATAGAAGTCATATTTTTGTTCCTCATTGGTAAGGTGTTACAGCTCTCTGGTTTCTTTCAGAATTTTTATTTTTATTTTCTGTAGTTCTAATATGATATGGCTGGGTGCAGTTTTGAGGCTCTTAACCTGCTTGGTGTTTTCATTTTCTGAGCTTCCTGGAAATGTGGCTGATGTTGATATTAATTTGGAAAAATTTTTGTCTCTGTTGCTTCAAATACTTCTTCTGTTTATGTCTCTTTTTCTTCTCCTCCTAATATTCTCATTTTATGTATGTCCCCCATTTTTGAGGGAGGCATTCTGTTCTTTTTTTTCCTAGACGTTTTTATCCTATATTTCTTCTAGAAGTTTCTATTTACCTATCTTAAAGCTTAGTGATTCTTTCCTCAGCCATGTCTAGCCTCGTGAGTTCACTAAAAGCATTCTTTATTTTTGCTACAGTTTTTTCTAATATCTAGCATTTCTTTTTTATTCTTTCTTTGAATTTTCATCTCTCTGCTTATATTCCACAACATTTCTTTTATACTGTCTACTTTATCCATTAAAACCCTCAACATATTAATCATAGTTGTTTTTAAATGACTGGTGTGATAACTTCAACATCTCTACCATATCTGAATCTGGTTTAGATGCTTGTTCTGTCTATTCATACTGTGGCTTATGTCTTTTAGTATGCTTTGTAATATTTTCCTGGTAGCTGAATAAAATATACTAGTCTAAGGGAATTGCTGAAAATATGTCCTTAGTCATGTGTTAGTAAGGTGTAAAGAGAGAGAATGCATTCAATTGTGCTATAAATACATCTTAGTTTTTAATGATTCTGGGCTCCTGAATGAGCCCCTTACTCCCTTCGGTGGGACAAGATAGCTTAAGTGGGTGGGAGTTGGGTATTTCCTTCCTCCAGATCAACAGATGCAGACAAAACCCCAATAGTTTAGGCTCTGGTAAAATAGTTTCTTCTGAGAACAAACCTTAAAAAAAACACACACAATGTTTTGGTGTATTTCTAAATGGTTACTTTCTCATCCCTTTGTAAGAAGTACAAGGAGATTTTTCTCCAACATTCAAGAAGAGAACCTTGTCAAGCTCCTGGAGATAAAATTCACAAAGTCTGGGGACCCTCCTCTAACTGGGCCACACTAAAGTCTTCTTTTATTATTTTTTCTTTCTAGCAAGAGAGAGAGAGAGACAGACAGACAGACAGAAAGACAGGAAGGGAGAGAGAAGAGAAGCATCAATTCTTTGTTGCAGCACCTTAGTTGTTCATTGATTGCTTTCTCATATGTGCCTTGACCAGGGCTTCAGCAGAATGAGTGACCCCTTGCTTAAGTCAGCATCCTTGGACTCAAGCCAGCAACCTTACTCTTCAAACCAGTGACTCTTGGGCCCAAGCCAGTGACAATAACAGTCATGTCTCTGACCTCATGCTCAAGCTGGTGAGTCCGTGCTCAAGTCAGATGAGCCCGTGCTCAAGCCAAGCTCAAGTTTTGAATCTGCGTCCTCTGCATCCCAGTCTAACACTCTATCCCAGACATGGCCAACATATGGCCCACAGGCCAAATCCGACCCATGTAATGAGTTTATGCAGCCCACAAATAAATTTTTAATATCCTCTACTACTTTACAATCTCAGCTACTCAAAGCGGAAGCATCTTTGATTATTGGAAATTGAGATATTTAAGAAGATAGTTATACATGGAAAAGAATTCCGCTTGTGACTAATCTAGGGTTAACTTCCAGTAATTGGTCTAATGGATTCACGATACTTCTTATTTTTTTAAAAAATTCCTTTATAAAGATTTACAACTTTTGTACTCGTCTGTACCCGATATGAACTGTTTGACATTTAGTGGCAATGTGAAACCCACATTCTTTTAGGTGGAGTTTGCCAGTGCGCACCCAGGGTCAAACAATTCATTATTTTTGTGGTCAAGTGTGCTGAATCAAGTGGCATTGTAGCATAGACAATAGCTGCAGTTGATAACTGAGAACATGTCTAGGCTGTTTCTAAAACGAAATAATTGTTTTATTTGTGATATAACCCCTTTAAGCTCATTCTATTAATTAAATATTGTTTCGATTGATTGTGATACAGTTTGGATATTTATATGGTATGTAACTATATTTTTATTAAAATATTGTATATTAAAATTCTTTCACTCACATTTTTTCATAAACAAATTACATAATAAAATTTTGTTTACTTAAATGAATCATTTTTGTATTTAACATTTTTAAATTTTTTATTATTAATTTTAATGGGGTGACATTGATAAATCAGGTTACTTATGTTCAGAGAAAACATCTCCAGATTATTTTGACATTTGATTATTTTGCATACCCCTCACCCAAAGTCAAATAGTCTTCCGTAACATTTTTTTTAATTTTAATATTTTGTCCAGCCTGTAAAAAAAGTTTTCTTTCTAATCTGGCCTGGGGCAAAAACTGTTGGCCACGCTTGCTCTATCCACTGCACCACTGCCTGGTCAGGCTATACTGGAGTTTTCAACACCCAGACTTGTCTACACTGAATCTTCAACAATTTGTTAGTTCCAGTTTAGGTTTGGACACCCTGGCACTAGTTCCCACAGAGATTTCTGCTCTTGGGATTCTGCTCTGGTAAGTGGTGATGATCTGCATTTTCCTCTCTGTCTCTTCCATTTTAAAGGCAGTGGTTTGCCTTTTGAGCCCAGTTCTCTGAAGAATCTAAGAAAAGTCATTGATATTTCAGTTCGTTTAGCTTTTTACTTACTGTTAGAAAATTCAGTCTCCTTACATTCTAGGCTGAAAACCAGAAGTCCTTACTTCTTGTATAATATTTACTAAATCTTTTATTTGAGTGTAATGGAAGTCTATATACTATCTTTGCAACAATTCTATAAAACAAAATCTATTCATTCATTTATTCAACATAAACTTACTACGGCCCCACCGTGCATAGGCACTGATTTATGCATTAGGAATAAGGTAATAAGAAAAAGAAAACAAACAAATTGCCTACTTTTATGGAGAATCTTCCTACTGTCAGATAGGGATAGTCAGAGGTATAATTCTCATATGTGAACAAAACAACAAAACAAAACTTCACACATTACATATAAATCATCCATGTGAAAAATACAGACCTATACTTACACATACTGAAGTTAGCCTAATGAAATGTACCACAGTACTTGGAACTCACTGGGGACAATCTGCTGAGTAGGCAATGATGATCTTTAGTACTCTCTAGCTTCTCTATCAAGCTGTGACTGATCTATGTTCTTTCCTTACTTTCATCCATCACAAATTACTCTACAAAATTGTTATAACATCAAGATAACATATTTCATCAACTTAATTTTGCAAAACTTTTGCAAAAGAAATATATATCTAAATTAAACGGAAAAATCCTGGGTGTAAAATAAGCTCAAGTTCCTTGACCGTCTACAAAAATGAAATCTGTCACAAACCTAGCCAGCAAGATTATCTTGCAGGGAAGGGGAGTAGATTCAAATAAACAACCAAAAACAAAAAAGGTGTCCTGATTTTTTTATATATATCAAATCATCAACTACTGATTAAAGGCACAAACTACACAAAAAACAGATGCCAACAGATAAGAAAATGAAGTCATCCCTAATCATAGGCTCTAGGAGAATGTGCTTAATATATTTCTCTTTAACTCTTTAGGCAACCAAAAAAAAAAAATGAAAGCAATCTGCGTTGGAAGCTTAGAGACACTTTCTGATGATACACTCCATGCAGCATTCTGGAAAAGCCAATAAAACCAATTACTGGGCAGTTGTGTTGCTCCTTAGGTGATCAGCATGAACACATGTTGGTCCAAGATCCATCTCTGTTTTTACTAGAAGTACAGAGAGCTTGGTACCTGGAGATGGAGAAGTCATTTAGGACAGGACTGATCCCTCTGGATCAGCTTTTGAAAGCAGCTGTTATTTTACATGTCACACATAAATATGTTCATTTGAGAAGCTATCAAAATGCCCTTGTTGGCATGCTGACAGGTAGAAAGAGAGGAATGAAGAGGAGGAGAGCCCCATCTGTAAATCTGTCATGATAAGCTTCCACAACGTAGTAAGTACAGGCAAATATGGGTTATAAGAACTCAGAAAAGTTAGTGAGAAATAGAAGAATTCTTATCTGTGGCAAAGAGTAAAATAAAGAAAAAGGTAGAACCTTCCATTCTGGATGCTTGTTATGGTCAGACTAAGAGCCCTTAAGCAGGGGCCTTACGAACTACATCATTCCCTCGTCTCAATGTGATACGCACCATCCTTCCCACATACACACACAGTATCAGAGCTTCTCTTTTCCAGTATAATATCCAAGAGTCCTTAAGAAAAAAGATGTAACTGTCATAAGTTTGATTTTATTCATTATATCAAAACTTCTCAACTGGTGGTGATTTTGTCCCCTACCTTCTGAGGCTATTTGACAATATCTGGAGATATTATTGGTTGTTGCATCTGAGGAGTGTTGGCATCTAGTGGGTAGGGCCAGGGATACTGCTGAACATCTTACAAAGCTCAGGGCAGCTCCCCTTTTACTAAAAGATTGTCCACTCCAAAATATTAATGGTGTCAAAGCTGAGAATCCACATGATACAGGATAGTAGATGAGAACAGCTGTATGTGAAATATAGGTCACTTTTATTTGGTATCATGATATCATATAGAACTCTCAGACTTTCATTAATAAGTATTTGAAAGAAATCTTTAATAAGATGTCATATCTCAGGAACAGACCTAACACTGACAAGGGGCTGGCCCCCTCTCTACTCCGCAGAATAATGCTGCATCATCATAATCAACTTATATATTTTAGCAAAACAATAACAACAACAACAAACTCTTTCTTTTTATCAAATTGGAGAAGAGACTGTGGATAAGCCACCATTATCTTATCACTCAGATCCTTGTCCTGCTCAACAAAAAATCAGGTATCGGTTCTGCTGAACTGGTGTGAACTGGATGAATCTAATCACTGTCTATACTGTTTACATATACTTTTGGTTTACAAGATTTTTTTTTTGTATTTTTCTAAAGTGAGAAATGGGAAGGCAGAGAGACAGACTCCCATATGTGCCCAACCAGGATCCACAGTGCCGCCCACTAGGAGGCGATGTCTCCCCATCTGTGGCATTACTCTGTTGCAACCGAAGCCATTCTAGCACCTGAGGCAGAGGCCATGGAGCCATCCTCAGTGCCCAGGTCACCTTTGTTTCAATGGAGCCTTGGCTGCAGGTGGGAAAGAGAGAGAGAGATAGAGAGAGAGGGGGAAGGGTGGAGAAGCAGATGGGTGCTTCTCCTGTGTGTCTTGGCCAGGAATCAAACCCAGGACCTCCACATGCCAGGCTGATGCTCTATCACTGAGCCAGCCAGCCAGCCAGGGCTGGTTTATAAGATTAATACATAAAAACTACTATCATGGCCCTGGCCGTTTGGCTCAGTGGTAGAGCATTGGCCTGGTGTGCAGGAGTCCCAGGTTTGATTCCCTGCCAGGGCACACAGAAGCGACCATCTGCTTCTCCATCTCTCCCCCTCTTTTTCCTCTCTGTCTCTCTTTTCCCCTCCCACAGCCAAGACTCCATTGGAGCAAAGTTGGCCTGGGTGCTGAGGATGGCTCCACGGCCTCTGCCTCAGGTTGCAACAGAGCAATGCCCCCTGGTGGGCATGCCAGGTGGATCCTGGTTGGGCACATGTGGGAGTCTGTCTGACTGCCTCCCCATTTCCAACTTCAGGAAAATACAAAAAAACAAAAAAACTCCCAAAACAACAACAAAAAAACACTACTATCATGTTTTATTGGGTCAATAATTGTGTTGTATCTATATTCAAAGTAATAATAACACTTCTTGCCCCAGTAGCCTAACTAGTAATGGCACATAGGGTTTTATAGGTAAATGGGCTGGCATTTGAATCTTACAGAGGAGCAGGGTTTATATCAACTATAAACCAAAAGTCTTCATGGATGTTTGGGAAAGGCACATTTCAAGGACCAAATTCAAGAACATTTGGCATGTACCAAATATCCTGTAAGGCTAAGAAATACCTGAGTGGATGTCAGAAAAGTAATTTGCAAGCCTTCATGGGTTTGTGGTATTTTTAGAGCTACACATTCTTATGAAACACTTCAACAGTGTCTGCATTCAGGAGTATCTAGAAGGTGGTCCAGGGAAGATTAGCTCCCAGATGACACATTTCTATGGTTGGCACTCTGTTTCTTTTAATCTTGAAATTGGCCTTGAGGTCATCATCACCAACAACAAAAACAGTTTTTAACAAATATAGAAACAAGTAAACAAAAGATATTTTTTAAAACAATTGTGTTCTGAGTCAAGAAAATCTCTCTAAAAATGGTGAGCTATAAGAACATTATACAAATTTCTGGTCTTTTATTCACATACTTAAGTGGGTATCAAGGTTAGATTAAGACTTATATAAAAAAGACAGGGGGAGGAAGAGAGAGAATCTTTAAAAGATAGTTAAATAAAATATATCCTTGCAATGACTTTGAGTAGTCCAGATTCTGGTGCAATAAGTATACATTTTCAAGTTATTAGTGATTTGCAAGCATTATTCATCTGCGGCTGGATTTATGAACAACAAAACATTTATACATAAATTTGTTTCTGAATACCAGCAGATCCTAGCAAAACACAGGACTGTTTGCAACTCTGCATTCTTCTGGTGTGTGTTGCAGATGCTTTGATTCATTATTGATAATATGTATTTGGAAATATATATATGTATGCAGAGACTTGAAAATTTGTAACTTGTTTTATTATTCAAAATATATTCAATATGCCTCTAAGCCTTGTCTCTACTCAGCATCCCTTCTGTCTTCTCCTCACATCTCTATAAACAGCTTACTTGCATTCTTTTCCTACCTGATCTTGTTTATATTGAGCTGAGAGTTTTTTTAACTCTCTGGACCCCAATCTTGCTCATTTTCCTTTTTTTCCACCTAAATCTGTATTCTGACATGGTGTTTATTTTTATCAAACTTTAGCTAGAAGCGAGGGACAAACATATTTCGATTGAAAAACAGTTTCCTTCATTCCCTATGAGACATTAGCAAACAGTTAGTTCTCCTTTACTTGATTCTCAGTTCTTTTTTTTTTTTTTTGAGAATATACCTGATTATGAAAATATGTACAGTGTGGCAGATCATATTACAGTATAGGTCCTCCTAATGGTTGCCTTTACACAAGTATGTATAAATAACAGAAAAAAAAAGAGGAAACATAGTTTTACCTAACATCTTTACCTTATTATATAATTCCAGATATGCCAATCCAAGAACCTACTGCTTTCAGACCAAGGTCTCTTTTTGGTCGTCCTGTGCTTTCAGAATCCTACACAACAAGCAAAACACATTTGCAAGAAATTGTTAACTGAAATAACTTTAACTTCTCCATATTTATCTGGGTGTTACCATCTCTAGGATAAAAACTTGATAGGATCTTTTAAAATTAGTAACAAGGATGAAATATGTCTTATCAAATTTCATTTAGCTTGTATCCATATCTATGTTAAACTAAAATATTGGTATAAGAGATAAATTAATACAGCCAATTCTATGAGCTTTCTTTTATATCTACCCAAAGTATGTGCACCAACAAGTGGCTTGGGAGCCTTCTTTCTTCTCAATGGCTTCCTGAAACCCAACATAGAGCCAAGCTTCTTCCTGGCTAGACCTTCAAGAAAATAAGAATTTTGGGTACCTGGAAAGTAACATCTGTTCCAAGAATTAATCATTTTCCATAGAATCTTTTACTATAAAGGGCCAGTTAGTAAATGTTGTATGATTTGAAGGGAATATGGTCTCTTTGGAATCTATTCATCTCTGTGGGAGGCAGTGCAGAAACAGCCTCAGATAAAACGGAAACAAATGAGCATGGTTGTGTTCAAATAAAACTTTATTTATAAAACAGGTAGAGATCAAAAACTGTAGTTTGCCCACTCCTGCTATAGACTATACAGAGTTAATGTCTATGGTTTGATATTATTTCCTTTCAACAGGTCAAGATTAATATATAATATCAAAATAGGAAGATCAAAATGACGGTAAGGAAAATGTCCACAGTGATATGAGGAAAATTAGGACCAAGAAAAAGACAGATATTGAAGTCCTAATTCCAGTGGGAAAGTGAATGTGTCTGTAGACTAAGCCCCCAATGATGGAGATGTGCTGGAGTACCTCTCAGATTATCTGTGATTATGAACCAATTTTTTTTTTTACTCTATTATGGATTGGAAAATACAAAACGAACCACTTAATGGCAAATTGCTTTTTAAAAGTCCTAAATATTTAACTTCATTTTCTGTACTTATCTCAGTGTGAACCAACAGCAGGCAGATGTGGATGAGCAGAGAGATCCATGGAACTGTGCTCTGAGGATGGTAAGTGATATGTAAGAAGGCAAGTCAGCCTGGATACATTTCTTCCCTGAAGGCATTATCATACTTGTTCACAGAATTCTCTGTTGCTTTTCTTGGAAACAAAGATGCACATTATCCTAGTACCTAAGGTCTTTCATAATCTAGGTCCAGCCACCTTGTTTTGGTGGGAGAATGTTCTCTGCACCCACACAGGGTGACCTGTGCCCAAACACACCTTCTGCTTTCCTACTTTTTGTTTTTGCTCATGCTGTGCCTTCATTCTATCTTGCTTCCTAAGTTCATCTTCAACATCCTTCAGCACTCCTTCATGAAGCCGTGTTTCCTCTCTCTTGGGTGCATTCTGGTCCTGCCCTGGACAACCATGAAACATTGCATGCTTTTTCCTAATTGTATTTGCTTTAAATAATATTTTTAATACTTCCCATACCTGTCTTATCCTAAGGCTAACTTTTTACACTAGAGCTGTATTTTGTATATGATGTGGTATCTCTCAGAGTGTTTCACACAGTGCCCTTTATCAGATGGATGCTCCTTACCAGTTAGTCCATGAATGACACTGAACTCATACCTTCCACATTCTTGCTTAAGGATCTCTTTCAAATGAGTTCAGGAAGATACACTTCTGCCCCCTGTCCTTTTTCTTTCTTTCACTTAGGACAAATAGGCTTATCAGCAAGAGGTCTTGGGATGTATAAAACCACAGGAAACAACAACTATGGCATCAGAAACAAACCAAACGGATGCATGACTCATTTACAGATGTATAAAAAGGAGACTAGAGAATGAAAATGCAATTTATAGCTCATTTATATTACTCTGAATGTCATTGCAAAGAACACATTTCATGGTGCAGAAGGAAGCCAACCATGATTAGCATTCAGTTCAGCCACAGCCCATGACCACTTTTTGTCTGTGCTGAGATCTGTAGGACTTTGCTTTAGGATGAAACCTGAATTGGATATAGTGAAGAAAAAAGCTGCCATTGGTAAATGAGTCAAATTTTATAATCTCCATCAAAGTTATGTTCTTCCAGAATTATGAAACCAAGTTGGTATATACCTGACAAATATAATCCTAAATAATAATAAAAAAAGGACAGAATTAAACTATATTAGTGATACATGGTGAGAAAATAGCCAATGACTCATTTAGGTAATCATTTATTATCTTCTTATTACATCTGAAACAAATGATGAGTTTTATCATCATGCTGCATTTTATTGGTTTGTCTCTATAGATAATATGTGTGTAAATAAGGGAAATTCTGATGCAAATTTTCTGGGTATATGGTTCAAAATTCTTTCTTCCGTACAAAACATCCTTTCAGATCAGAATGCTGATGGTAAAAGTGAGTATGCCTTGCCTGCCAATTTCTGCTGCTGACTTCCATGGTATGAAGGAAAAGAGCCAAAGGATGGTAGACATTCTACAAGATATCCTTCTCGCTAGACTTCTTTTAGAGAACCTATCCATGACAGTCTCGAAGGACTGGCTCTGTGTACTCTGCTTTCTTGACCTCTTCTGTCTCACCATTGATTGCCAAAAACTAATAAAACCTTTTCTTTTGATTATTTTAACTAAAAGAGGGGAGAAATTTTAAGGGACCAAGTGAAAAAAGTGAAGGTATTGAGCAGCACAGATTGTTAGTTACAAAATAGTCATAGGACATGACAGCACAGCAAATATAGTCAATGATATTGCAATAATAATGTACAGTGCCAGGTGGGTGCTGGAAATATGAAGGAAGTACTTTATAAAGCATATGATTGTCTAACTACTATTCCTTACAGCTGAAATTAATACAAAATAATATTGACTGTAAATTGTGATTGAAAAATAAAAAGCAGCCCTGGATGGTTATCTCAGCAGTAGAGTGTCGACCTGGAATGTGAAAGTCTTGTGTTCGAGTTCTGGTCAGGGCACACAGGAGAGGTGACCATCTGCTTCTCCCCTTCCCAGCCCTTCTCTCTCTCTCTCTCTCTCTCTCTCTCTCTCTCTCTCTCTCTTTGTCTCTCCCTCTTTCCCTTTCCCTCCTGCAGCCATGGATCAATTGATTCGAGTGCATTGGCACCCAGGTTCTAAGGATGGCTTTATGGTCTCTGCCTCAGGTGCTAAAAAATGGCTTCGTTGCTGAGCAATGGAGTAGTGGCCCCAGATAGGCAGAGCATTGGCCCCATATGGGGGTTGCTGAGTGGATCCTGGTCCAGGAACATACAGGAGTCTGTCTCTGAATCTCCCCTACTCTCATTAAAAATAAATAAATAAATAAATAAACAAACAAACAAATAAAAAGGAAAGAAAGCAAAAAGAAGAAATAAAACTGTTTAATTGTGGGAAGCTAAGTAAAGGGTCTAGCTGAGTAAAGACCTTAAGCAGCATCATGACCTATTAGGTGTCAGTTGGCTAGGCTACACACCCAATTACTTAATTAAAAACTAATCTGTCCAATTGTTACTGTAAAGGTATTGAGTAGATATGATTAAAGTCTAAATCAGTTGACTTTAAATAGGGGAGATTATCCAAGATAGTGTGGGTAGGCCATTTTCAATCAGTGGAAAAGCCTTAAGAGCACAGCTGTGATTTTCCTGAGGAAGAAGTAATGTCCTCAGTAGAACACAACTTCAACTTCCTCCCCCTCCGAATTTCAATCTGCACTTCCTGTTTGCCCTACAGATCTCTGACTTCCTTAGCCAGCCTCCACAACCACCGGAGCCAGTTCCTTGTCATCCACGTCTTAATATGTATCTGCTATTGGTTCTGTTTCTCTGGTTGAACACTGATGGATACAGAAAGTGTCCCAGGAAACCAAAGGACCAGGGACTGAGTCACAGTAAACAGAGCAGAAATTTGATGGGTAGGAGAAACAGCAGTCTCCTTAGAGAAGCAGCAGGACCAGTCATGTAGAGATAGAGAAAACACAGCCATATTCTCAAGTCCTCAGGGGTTTTTTTTCCCTAAGAGTCCTAGTTCTATTTTATCCCTATGAGTTCTCACATATCTCCTTCAATTTTTTATTTTGTTAACCTGAATGTATTTGTTGTAACCAAATGGCCCTGATGAAAAATTACCATGTGCCTTGTACATTTTAAAAGAAGGCAAAATTGATATGTTTTTGGAAACACTTTTTTATTGACCCAATAAATATTTACTAATTATCTATAATTTGTAAGATGTTCTGTAATAAGCACAATGAAGGCACAAAGATGAATTTGGCATAAAGATCCCACTTTCAAAAATTTTATAGCCTGGTAATGGAGATGTCTATTCATAAATACACCCAATCCACAACTAAAAGTGATCTATGGAGCAGGCAAGGCTTACGCTAGTGAAATGGGAGTTCAGAAATGGCTGAGAGGATCAAGAAAGGCCCCTTGGAGAGAGGACAGTTGGCCCCTGCCCAGGCCTCCCCTCGCAGGCCTGGTGCAGAATCCAGAAGGAGAGCCACACATGTCTAAAGCAGACTAAGAAATTGAAATAACCTACTGATACGTTGTATCTACCTTGACGAATACACTTTTGCCAAAACATGGAAAGTGAGGATTTAATTCAGAATGATCAACTCCTAGAGCTTTAGGCTCCTTTCCTCCTTGTCCCTCGTTCTAACTTGCGGCACGAGTGGCCTCACGAACACGCATGTAGACACTGCTGCCTGCACATCCCAGCTCCATCCTCGCCTCCTGCAGGCAGCAGCCTCATGGCCACCCCCCGAGCCCAGGGTACTCACACTGGCAAAGAAGCCCACCTTGAGGAAGACAGAGTTAGAAAGACCACCGAGGGGGTGGGTTTGGAATGCAATTTAGGTGGATATTTTCCCTTGGCTCATTTGATCTCTCCCTCACTCCTTGTAGAAAATACTAGAAGGCGGATTCCTAAAGTTTAGGTGCAAATCAAAGATCTCAGTTTTTTGTTGTTGTTGAACTCTTTGGGGCAGTAATTTTAAATTCTCCAACAATTATTAAGTACTTTATATATATACAAATGTGGAGTTTTTAGTAGAAAGATATAGTTCTTCTTTCAAGTACAATCATGTGCCACATAAAAATGTTTCAGTCAATGATGGGCCACATAGGTGATGCTGATCCCATCAAATTATAATGAAGCTGAAGAATTCTTATTATCTAATGACTTCAGAATTATCATAACATCGTAACTCAATGCATTACTCATGTTGGTAGTGATACTGGTTTATAGCACATACAAGTATGTACAGTACATAAAACATGATAATGATAATATACTGCTCACAAAAATTAGAGGATATTTCAAAATGAATATGAAGCAATAAAATAGCCCCTAATTTTTGTGAGCAGTATAGATGATATGTTACTGGTTTATGTATTTACAATATTATTATTTTTATTGTTATTTAGAGTATATTCTTTCTACTTATTAAAAGAAAAATGTTTGCTGTAAGGCAGGTGCCATGTGCCTAACCAAGCAGTGGTGCAGTGGATAGAGCATTGGACTAGAATGCAGAGGACCCCAAGGTCTCAGGCTTGAGCACGGGTCACTGGCTTGAGCATGGGATCATAGACATAACACCATGGTTGCTGGCTTGCACTCAAAGGTCACTGGCTTAAGCCCAAGGTTGCTGGCTTAAGCAAGAGGTCACTTGCTCTGCTGTAGTTCCCTGGTCAAGGCACATATGAGAAAGAAATGAATAACTAAGGAGCTGCAACGAAGAATTGATGCTTCTCATCTGTTTTTTTCTGTCTGTGTTTTCCTGTCTGTCCCTCTCTCAGTCTCTCTCGCTGTCTCTCGCAAAAAAAAAAAAAAAAGTGTCATATTATGCTGGTAGCAGCTTCATAACATCTCGTGTTAACGGCATCTTTTATTTATTTATTTATTTATTTATTTATTTATTTATTTATTTTTGTATTTTTCTGAAGCTGGAAACGGGGAGAGACAGTCAGACAGACTCCTGCTTGTGCCCGACTGGGATCCACCCGGCTTGCCCACCAGGGGCGATGCTCTGCCCACCAGGGGGCGATGCTCTGCCCCTCTGGGGCGTTGCTCTGCTGCGACCAGAGCCACTCTAGTGCCTGGGGCAGAGGCCAAGGAGCCATCCCCAGCGCCCAGGCCATCTTTGCTCCAATGGAGCCTTGGCTGCGGGAGGGGAAGAGAGAGACAGAGAGGAAGGAGGGGGTGGGGGTGGAGAAGTAAATGGGCGCTTCTCCTGTGTGCCCTGGCCGGGAATCGAACCCGGGTCCCCCGCACGCCAGGCCGACGCTCTACTGCTGAGCCAACCAGCCAGGGCCTTTTTTTTTTTTTTTAACAAATCTTTTTTTTTTAATTTTTATTTTATTTATTCATTTTAGAGAGGAGAGAGAGAGACAGAGAGAGAGAGAGAGAGAGAGAGAGAGAGAGAGGAGAGAGAGGAGAGAGAGACAGGGGGGAGAAGCTGGAAGCATCAACTCCCATATGTGCCCTGACCAGGCAAGCCCAGGGTTTCGAACCGGCGACCTCAGCATTTCCAGGTCGACGCTTTATCCACTGCGCCACCACAGGCCAGGCAACTGCATCTTTTAATGGCAACATTTTCCTCTTGTGCTAATTTCCTCTCATGTTGTTTTGTGCATAGGCTTGTAGCCTCCCAGCAATGGGGTATAGCACATAGCCTAGGTGTATAATAGGCTGTACTACTTAGATGTGTGTAAGTGTACTCTTTAATGCCCGCACAAGGAGGAAATCACTTATAAATGCATTTCTCAGAATGAATCCCCATCATTAGCAGTACATGAAGAATATAATCTGGAGAAGAGGAAATATCTCACTTACACTCTCTCTGTATATCTGGATTTATAATTACTTGGTGACTGTGCAGTGCTAGTGCACTTTTTTAAATGTGTAGGATCTATGCAGGTGGTGATGGAGCTGGAAGGGAGTAACACATAAAGAGGGGACATAGGCAACAAAACAAAGGAGTGAGAAATGGTTCAATGCGGTGAGGGGGATGACTTCACAAGAAGAGGAGGTGGACAATAGTTTTTGAAAGCAGGTAGAAACAATATTATGAAGAGCTTAAAAATACTGAGGAGGGCCAGCCCAAATCGTTTGTCCTACTTTCTTATTTTCCCAAAAGGAAGGAAAGAAGAAGGAAGAAAGGAAGGAAGGAAGGAAGGAAGGAAGGAAGGAAGGAAGGAAGGAAGGAAGGAAGGAAGGAAGGAAGGGAGGGAGGGAGGGAGGGAGGGAGGGAAGGAGGGAGGAAAGAAGGAAGAAAGGGGAATGGGAGAACAGTCTTTTAGCTTTCTTCATATGTAATATTATTTGGCAAAGACACTTGTTAAAGTTGTGTGTGTGTGTGTGTGTGTGTGTTCAGTTATAGTTTGCACTGAAAAGGCAATTAAACCATAGTTAGAGCAGAGAAAATGTGTTCATCAATTTTTATGTGAAACACAGGAACACTTTGTTCCTTTTTTCAGAAGTCTTCATTTAACATTTATATGTACACACAAAAAAATCCAAGAAAAAGGCATGGTAAATGGAAAGTTCTTCTAACCTCCGGGGTAGCTGCAAAAATGGGCAGTGCCCATTAACTGGCTGAAGCAAAGGCAGAGCTGTCCCACTGCGCAGCTGAGCGGACTTAAGAATTCAGATCTCTTCTCTGACCCTAGTGCTCTGTGTGTGTGTGCTCCTGTGCTTGTGAGCACGTGCGCACAAATGTGTTTTCTCAGAGAGAAATTAAACCTGGTTATCGATGCTAAATGGAGAAACTCAAAGTGAATATGCATGTTAAGTGTTCCTCATTTAGTCATAAAAAGTGTTGCAACAAATACTTTAGGTTTTTTTCTGCCCTTGTCCAGAGATAAAGTATCCTGAAAGTGAATTTTTATTTTTTCAATCAAGTGTGCTAACTCAACATCCAACCAGTAAAGAGTGTGTGTTTATGTGAAAGTCAATTTTCCTGAATGAGGCACAAGGATTTGACACATTGACCACATCCAAAAAAACGCTATTTTATAGGGATAGATATGAGACTAATAAATATAGTAGTTTGTACAGTTTACTGAGTAGTTACTATATGTCAGAAATGGTGCTGAGCATTTTACCTGCTTTATATCATATTGAATACTGATAATACTGTAGGTAATAGGTTCTATCATTATGCTAATTTTTCAAGATGAGGGATCTTGCATTTATACAAGTATAATCACTTGCTCAAGGTCAAAAGGGAAGTAAGTAGGATAGCAATGATCAAAGAAAGCAATATAGTAGATATGCCTTGTTTCCAGAAGTCCAGCTCTGAAACCCGCTGCATTACTCTCTTACATACAAATGTCACAGAAGTTCAAGTGTTGAGTGGAAAGAGACATAACCTGGAAGAAGAAGACCTAGATTTTAGTCTCAAACTTTTTTGCTAATTATATATTGGAGTCACTTTCATCACCTTAAGCCCAGGAAAGAATATTATTTAGTTTCATCAGTTCTCTTCAGGGTACGTCAGCGCACTCTTTCCAGGGGATTTTAATTATTATTTTTTAATCTGTGTTATTATTATACCTGGAATGATCTGTACTCCACATGCTTGCCAGATACTAATTGCTCACTTTTGTAATTTTAATCAAAAGCTAAATTATGAGATTGAATATTAATATATTAATGTACCTTAAGAATATTCTATTCATCTTTTAATATTTATTACAGATATTTTCTTAGATTAAGCCATGCTACCAGAAAGATTTAAATTTGACCACTTTCTTTTTCCAAACCATAGAATTATGATATGCCTTAGCTTTCACTTAGAAGCAACCACATGGCTTTTTAGGATGCAACAATATGTGGGTTATAGAAATTTTGTTGAAGATGTTCAGTTCATAACTAAAGTTTTGCTTTGAGTAGCCAATGGAGAAATGTGTCTTTGACATTACCTAGAAAGGACTTTGCTGTTGCTAAGCGACCAATGCTTGTTGATTATATAAGTAAGGAGCCCATGAACTACAGCCCTTGGGCCAAATGGAAACACAGCCATGTCTGTTTATGTATCTCTTGTCTAGGGCTGCTTTTACTCTCCAACAGCAGATCTGAGTAGTTATGAAGAGAATAGCCCACAAAGCTGAAAAGATCTACACTCTGGCCTTTTACGAAAAAGTCTGCCTACCCTGAAGACAATGCAAATTTTAAAACAATTGCTTATTCCTTTTGCTTTTTAAAAAATTATTACTATTGAGAGGCAGGGAGGCAGAGAGACAGATTCCCGCATGCACCCTGACAGAGATCCACAGGCAAGCCCCCTGCAGGGCAATGCTCTGCCCATCTGGGGCCGCTGCTCCTTTCCTCAGCAACCAAACTATTTCAGTGCCGATGTGAGGCTACGGAGCCATCCTCAGCACCCAAGGCCAGCTTACTCAAATGGAGCCATGGCTGTGGGAGGACAAGGGAGAGAGAAAAAGAGAGAGAAGGCAAAAGCGTGGAGAGGTAGATGGTTGCCCTTCCTGTGGGCCTTGACCAGAAATCAAACCTAGGACTTCCACACATCAAGCTGACATTCCACCACTGAGCCAACCAGCCAGGGCTTCCTTTTGCTTTACTTACAAGAAAAATCTGAGTCAGATATTCTTATCAGTTAATAATTGTAAAAACTTTGTTATGCACAGTCCCCACTTCTATCCTCAATTTCTTTTACACTTCTTTTTTTTTTTTTTTAATTTTTTTTTTTTCCATTTTTCTGAAGCTGGAAACAGGGAGAGACAGTCAGACAGACTCCCGCATGCGCCCGACCGGGATCCACCCAGCACGCCCACCAGGGGCGACGCTCTGCCCACCAGGGGGCGATGCTCTGCGCATCCTGGGCGTCGCCATGTTGCAACCAGAGCCACTCTAGCGCCTGAGGCAGAGGCCACAGAGCCATCCCCAGCGCCCGGGCCATCTTTGCTCCAATGGAGCCTTGGCTGTGGGAGGGGAAGAGAGAGACAGAGAGGAAAGTGCGGCGGAGGGGTGGAGAAGCAAATGGGCGCTTCTCCTGTGTGCCCTGGCCGGGAATCGAACCCGGGTCCTCCACACGCTAGGCCGACGCTCTACCGCTGAGCCAACCAGCCAGGGCTCTTTTACACTTCTTTCTTTCCTTCTATCTATTTTATTTTATTTTAGTGGAAGGACTACAATGGCTATACATAGTCACTTTTGAACCCGCAGCATCCAGGACAGTTACATCTCACCATAGGTAGGTGTGGCCAGGTTGCCAACTGGCTAACTAAACATGAACAGATGAACAGAATTTATAGGTCCGTGTGGGAGCTAATAAGTGATTCACCATTTTCTCTGTCTCCATGACCTGTGATATTGCAGATAATACAGACACTTCAATTCTGTCTCATTGAATGCAGGTTATGTTGTGAAGCTACCACCTTCCTCACATGGTCATGGAACTTGAGTTTGAAATGAACCTGTTATAAGTTATTGGGATATGAGGGTCATCATCCAGCCTGAGCTCACACATGTAGTAAATTTCCCCCAAATTATGTTTCAATAAGGAAGATTATAACTATTATAACTATTAGCAATTATAATATAAATGAGTATTTAGGGCTTTTGAAATTTTGGGGAGTCACATACCCCTTTAAAAATTTATCAATGATAAAAGCTTTTCTTTGATCTGACTGGTGGTATTGCAGTGGATAGAGTGTCAACGTGCACACTGAAATTTAAGCTTAGAAATCCCCAGGTTGCCAGCTTGGGCTCACCAGACTTGAGCCCAAAGGTTGCTAGGTTGAAGCCCAAGGTCACTGGCTTGAGCCCAAGGTTGCTGGTTTGAGCAAGGGGTTACTGGCTCTGCTGGAGCCCCCTGATCAAGGCACATATGAAAAACAATCAATGAACAACTAAAGTGAAGCAACTAAGAGACTGCTTCTTGCCTGACCTGTGGTGGCGCAGTGGATAAAGCATCGACCTGGAAATGCTGAGGTCGCCGGTTCGAAACCCTGGGCTTGCCTGGTCAAGGCACATATGGGAGTTGATGCTTCCAGCTCCTCCCCCCTGTCTCTCTCTCCTCTCTCTGTCTTTCTCTCTCCCTCTCTCTCTCCTCTCTAAAATGAATAAATTAAAAAAACTAAGAAACTGCTTGTCATCTCTCTCTCTCTTCCTGTCTCATTCTATTTCTTTTAAAAAAGTAAAAAATAAAAATATAAGCTTTTACTTTCAGAGGGAAAATAATCATATAATCTATATATGTATATATAATATATATGTGTGTATATATATATAAAATATTACATATGTATAATATGTGTCAAATATTACACATCTATTATATGCATGATTACTATATTAGATATCTATATTACATGTATATCAAACAAACAAATAAAATAAATAGGGGTTGTTTCAAACCCCAGTTCTGCCACTAAATAATTAAGTACACTTGTTCAACTCACATGAACTCTGAGCTTCAACTCTCTCATCTATAAAAGGTAATTTTAATACCTTCTTTCTTTCAAAATTCTGAGGTACAAATGTGATGACATGCAATTTTCTGTCATAGTCTTTAACATAGTATGTGGTTAACAAACACTTGTCCCCTTTCACCCTGTAATAATAGTCACAGCAATACAGTGAACTGATCTCAGGTTAAGACAACTCCAAGCTGGCACAGGAAAAAGGAGGTAAGAATGCCCCCACCAACCTTTATAAAACAATGCTTTAAATCTGTTAAAAATCTATTACTCTTTTCAGCTATACAATTCTATCATTAGACAAAGGCCCCTTCAGAGCAAATAGGTATAACTGGAATAACTCAGTAAAGTAGTTTTACCTCATTGATTTTAGAAGTTCCACTATCACAGAAATATACCTTCTATATGCATGTATATGTCATCTTCGATTTAATATAGCAGGTTATACTCAAAGTTTTCCCCTTGAAGATGTCAATATCAATGTTATCATGTAAATGAAGGCTTTTATGGTGATAATACGTTGGGAAGACAAAGCATGTGAATCTTTAGGCTTCTGCTTCTTTTTAATATTTCTTCCAATATATATTTCTGAATATATAGTCATTTTAGAGGTTACTGAAATAGTCATGCAATCACAGTGGTTTGAGATAGACAGGACCTTTATTCATTTAGCCCCAAATATCATTATTTTATAGATGTGAAAGTTAAAACCCAGCAATATTAAGTGATTTTAACAAAGGTAGTGATCTATGTACACAAAGTGGAAATAGAAACAGTACCTTTAAACCTAGGCACTCCACTGCTCCTTCTCTATGCCCCTTTACTATGGTACCTCAATTCACCAGACCTGAAGGAGTTCAGTATAATCTATATTCCATGAGACTGATTGCTGGGAGACTAGACAATGGGAGCCCACTTGGTTTCATCGAACACAAATGGTAGGAAATTTCAGAGACATGGTAGACAATACACTGCCCCTTCTTACTGATCCCTAAGCTCAGAAAGAAAAATCAGAATGATGTTTTTTATATAGATGCTTTCTTCCATGAAGATCTCCATGTTGTTTGTTATGGGAGCTCTTGGTGAGCCAATTGAACAGACAAACACAGATGGCTCAGAATATGTAATTCATTATTAATTAACTCATCACCAGTTGTGTGGTTATGCTTACCTGAAGTGTATACATGTGTGTGTGTGAGAGAGAGAGAGTGAGAGAGAGAACGAGAGAGAGAGAGAGAGAGAGGTGAAAAAATCCCAAGCCTGAGGGGAACTTGGACCTGTGTGAGAATTTCATCCTGAAGATCATAACTGTCACACTGCCCTGACTACCACAATGATTTGTTAAGCATTAATATGTAAAAATTATTAATTATTTAGCACTAAACTAAGTATTTATATATTACATGCACTATCTTTATCATTTTATAACACATCAAGTTTTTAATTATATACTTATTTCATTATTGTGAATATTTTTAGTTTTACAAATACAGCAGACAATGCACTCTGTGAAATGCCCAGTTTTTCTTTCTCTTTTTATTTTCACCAGTGTGCCTTCAACACACATCACAGTGACTAGTGAATCAATAAATATTGATGCTAATAAATATTTTTAAAATGAAGAACTCTCCCATAAAACACTTTTTTTTTCCATTTTTTAATAAAGAGATTGAAGCCTAAAGAGTCTCTTAAACTCTTTTACCCAAAATGTTGTCACTACTGCTTCACTCCAAATTCTTCCTATTCTGAAAGTCCGCTTGCTAAATGAAATTATTGCTGACAGTGATTGCTCAATGAAGATACTTTTGCTTCATACCTATGGGACTTTATTTAGGAAGATACAGCTCCCTGTAGAATTTTAGGCTGCCCCTTTTACCACTGTCCAGGGACGCCAAGTGGCCATTCTGTCTCTGGAGTCTCACTGCCACCCCCACCCCCCGCCCCCACCCCTACCACAGCATTACCTGAAGCAGTGCCCCATCCACTTTCTCTCTGATCTTTTTTCCTTATTTTATTGGGATAATTTCTTTCTCCCTCTTTCTATTGTCAATATAAGAAACATCCAAGCCTGTAGAGAATTTTTATGAGTTTATTTGAGCCAAACTGATGACAATTGCCAGAAAGCAAAATTTCAAACGACTGAGAAAATGCTCCAGAGAATGTCCGTTTCCCACCCCATTTTAAGCATTAGAATCAAAGAAGGAGGCATAAGAGTGGTTCCATGAAATTCACTGGTGGTCAATTAAGGGGGCAGGAAAAGCAACATGGGGAAATCTCTGGGGTTGGATGAAAAAGAAAACAGAGAGAAACACATTTTCTTTACATTGTTGGATGGGACAGTTAATAACTAACATTCACAGCACATAGAGATGGTATGTACGGAACAAGCTATCAATGAGGAGTGTTTGCAGCCTTCTCTGGGTGTGCCCTGAGGGGTCTGGAAAAGCAGATTTCTGCAACATTCCAAAGGTATGTCATCTTAGATACAAAAAGACAACAGACAGGCTCACTTAAGGTAAAGACTGACCTTTGTCACGGGAGCTACAGGCCTAGAATGCGACTACCTGTCATGACCCGCTTTTAGTTCAGAATCTGTATGTTCAAACCGTCCTATTCAGTTACAGTCCATCTCTGAGTCTGTACAGCCCTGAACTTGTCAGGTTTAGCATGGGGCCCCTTTCTCATCCACACTACCTAAGACATCTTCTCTGTATCTTAATTCCTCTCCCATCTCTGCTAGTTGGTTTTTCCCCTCATAAATACAAAGATTGCTGCTTTTAGCACAGCAGCCTCCCTTGACTGAGGAAAAAGTACAGGAGACACTCTGTGCGGGAACAGGGGTAAAGGAAAGAGAGACATCCGGAAAGCACAATGCAACAAATGTGAGTTGCTATCTTCAACCATTATGCCGGTTCAGGTTCATTGTCACTGTCCAGCTCCTCCTCCTCCTCACCGTCATTGTCACAGTGATCAATATCAAGGTGATCACCTGAGTCTCTGCGCCCCTGCTATAACACCTTTTCTCAGAATCCTCAGCCCAGAGCAAGTACTTCATAAATGTTGTCAGTTTCTTATAGCACAGACAGACGGCACAGCTTTGGAAGTCACTCATTGGTGGGTTCAGTTCCCCAGCCCACTTCAGTACCCTTGGGTGTCTAAGCTATGGCCGAGTTTCCTCACCTTTCTGAAATGGAGATAAGAATCATCAGGTTCCAGTACTGTGACTGGGAGTACAGCTCATTTACCCACACAATCCCAACCATTATTTACTAAATGCTGGGTAGCTATTGTCAGAGAGGAAGGGATTATTCTCAGGTTTCCCTGAAGCCCCCTAATTTCCAAGCGCTCCTTCTGCAGAAAGGCTGTGGTTCAGGAAGCCGGGATGCCTTGCTGATCTGCGTTATTCTTTGTACACAGTCCCTTAAAGCAGCTACAATGAATGCCCTTGGCCTTCTGCCTTATTTAACATTAACCTGCCTCTTGCAGGGAACCTTGGAAAGTAAATGCCAGAGTCACTAGGATCACGAATTAATTACCGGAACAGCAAAACCCAGGAAAGTCATTGGCAGGAGGTGCCCCTTTAAAATGGCAATTTGTCGGGCACTGTTGGGGAAATGAAGACAGAAAACTCAACAGCCACTTCCTCTCCCTTTGGCTTGAAGCACTTGGCTTTCATTTATGAGGCCATCGGGTTCAATTAAGCCTCTGCATAACAAGTTGTCAGTCACCATCAAAGCACCTCCTGGATACCTGTCAGAGCAGCCTCCTCCTTGTCACTTCAATCTCGTTCTAGAAACCTGTGAGCTAGATTTCAAGGGGTTGAGCTGGTGCATATTGTATAACACTGTTTTCCTCCCTCCCCCACCCCACCCCCGCTATTTTCCCAGAGGCTTATGCCATTGCAGGTCAAGTTTGCCGGGAGCTGAGGGGGGGCCAGGCCTAGGAGTCCTCAGGGAGTGCCCATCTTGCTGCACTTTGACAAGGACATCATTCTGGGAGACTGCAGCACAGGCTGATCAGAGCAAGCAGCCCCGGGCCATGGCTTTTCTGAGGGTTCACATTAACCCAGCAACGATGATAGGGGGGTGGGGGACACTAATCCCTGAGATCAAACGAAAGTACTGAAAAGTACTCCTTAGGTGGTCGGCTGTGCAGACGTTGGCTCCCTTTTCACCACCTTTTCCAGCCTCTGTGCTTCCCCCCCACACTCCTGCCCCTGCTATCAGACACACCTGACAGCTGACATCTGTACATGTAGCATTCACCTGCAATATCCCCCATTAGCTCAGACACTATCCTTTTCCAGCCTCTGTGCTTGACCCCCACATCCCTGCCCCTGCTATCAGACACACCTGACAGCCGACATGGCTACATCTGCAATATCCCAGATCAGCTCAAGCACCACCCTTTTGCAACTGCTCCAAAAAGTAGATCTGAAGGCAAATGAGAGAGAGAAAGGTGATATGTGAATAACCTCATATCTGCTGCCTTTACAATCACGAGTGACACTCCCAAACTTTACTACTCTGTTCTCAGTAACAAATTATGTGGACACACTTTATCAGTAGGTCAAGGTATATTATTGTACCATAATGTTGTGGCTGAGAATGTGCGGCACTTGAGTGTTTCAGGACAAGAAAACAGATTCTCTTCTCCATCTAATTCAATAAAGCACTGCAGAGTGGAGAGCATGCAGCAAGACCCACGCTAGGGATGCTCCTATGTACACTCTCCCATCAGACACCATGGTAACTCCATGGTGGGCAGAGAGAGCTGTTCTTCTAAGGAAGAAGCGATGCCCATGGACTCAGAAGACCTGATTTTGCACCCCTTTTTCTGTACGCTGTGACCTTGGAATTGTTTCTGAACTTGAACAACTCATGACCTTCAATTACCTCATCTGTAGAGAGAAAGAGAGATACTTAGCTCAAAACTGGTAGGGGGCATAAACAATAATTGCTAATCATATGCTAGGAAACAGCTTAAGAGCTCTACATGGATTCTCTTACTGTTCCCTTTAAATAGATGAGGAAATTGGGGCTTGTAGACTTTATGACAATGTGTCTGAGCCTGGATTTACGCCATAGAGACCTATCTATATGGTGAATCATTCTGCTAGATTGTCTTCATTGGTTTAAGTGAACAATTGTTGGCCATTCTCAAAAACTTAGCAGTAATTTCTTTGTCTACTAATGGTAAGAGGATTTCAAGAAATAATTGAGCCAAAAAAATAAGAGATATTTCCTATAAAACAATATATAAATACACATAAGTGATTATCACTTTTTATAAACTAAATAAAACAATTGTAAAATTTTAGTGTTGAATGAAACTTTAGAATCCTCTTCTTCCAGAAATTTCTAATCAGCACATAAAATCCACTTGGAGTTTTTTAGCTCTTTATGAGTGCCAAATTTTTAGAGTTTTTCCTATAAAAACTGAATTTATCAAATGAAATTTATTTCTTAAATATTATAAAGTAGACATATATATATACCGATATGACATTTAGATGCACACACATGATGCCTAAGGTATGACTAAGCATATAGAAAATATCATCCCAGCAAATTAGTAGAAAACCACTGTTTTCTTTATCTTGTCTTTCTATTCAAGCCTCAGTTTAAGTGAATTATTTCAGATAGGCTTTGCCTGATTTGTAGGCTAAGTTTTCTTATTATGTTGTATTTTTTCCCCTCTTCACATCCATCACCATAATTGTTCTTATTTCTTTGCCTGTACTCAGGGTTAGAATGTAAGTGCCTTGAACATGGGTTGTGTAAAAATTGTTTCTCAAGGCCTCCATATAATTCAGTGACATCTGTATAATTTACTGGAACTTTCTTTCAGCAACATCTCTCTGTGTCCTTCTTAGAACATGTGTGTGTGTCCTTCCTTCCCACTTCATTTAGAACTATAATAACAATAAGTCCTTCAAGGTCAAGATGGAATAAAGAAAGAAGACATCATTGTACTCTCCATGATTTGAATGATTTTTCACTACTAAACATTAATATCCTCCCTCTCTTCTGAACCTGGATTCACTCAAGACTAGTTCAAACATTTCTCTTCTGACTCTCAGGTACACTTGGAGTCTCTTCTGGATCTTCATAGCTTTTGGTGCCTCCTTTGGAACTAGTCCTGAAGTTTAGAAAAATCCTGATGTTGTTTGAATGATAGCAAGCAGAGATGGATAAATACCTCTTCTTGATTTGCTCTCGAATCTGCTTTTCCAATCCATCAGCAACTCTCTGGAGGACACAAATGGGAGTTTCAGTGTAGATCTTGAGTTATAGCTACTAGAAGTAGCTGGGAGTCTTTGTTCAAAGCTTCTCCCTGTTCAACTTCAACTTAAAATATAGAAATGTATTTTATATGTCTACATATGTTATAATATAGAGTATTAGGGCTTTAGGCATTTTAAAGTGACACTAGATCACTGTTTCATTTGACTTTTCTGGAAAGCTTATATGGACAACCATTTTAAGAAAGCAGAAGATAACTAAAAAAAACCCCAAAACAACTATACATATACTTCTAGCCATAGAAGCATTCATCCTGTCTTTGGGAATTGACTTGTATGATGGCACAAAGTTAAGAGAAAGATGCATATATAAAGAGATACAAATGTACCCAGTTGTCAGTAAATATGAAACATGCCCTGAGTTAAGCCCTTACTCTGATAGATATTTTGATCAATATTTCAGATATGTCACAGTTTAGGGAGATTGAAATTTTTCCCACTTTGACAAGTAAGAAAATTATAATAAGGGCAACAATGACTAACATTTATTGAGTACTTTTCTTATGACTTTTCTAACTAACCTGTATGTATTAAGCTTTCACATATTAACTAATTACTCTTCACAGTAACTGGTGAGATAGGCTATTGTACTACATTGTATAAATGCAGAAACTACAAGGTTGAACAATTTGTTCACTTGGTAAGAGGCAGAACTGGAATTTGAACTTCATCGTCCAGATCTAGAATCCATATGCAGGAAACTTGGACTCAAAGAGGTTGCACAAAATGCACAAAATCTTTCTTGGTCTAGAATTCTGTCTGAAATGCAGGTATGTTTAACATTAGTCTTCTGTAATTTGTCAGTGATGTCGTTTGTCATTCTGCTCACCATGCTGAATATTATCATTTTATGCTTTCCATGCTAAATATTATTTACAAGAGGCATCAAGGAGAGAGACAAATTAAACCGCTTTATTTACACTATTCAATAGGAAACTTGGCCAGGATTATCTGAATGATAACCTTGCAGTTCACATTTTCCTTAAAACTGTCTGAGATCTTAACAAAGCACGTCCTCTCATCCCTTTAGTCAAAGGCACCAGTCAGGATCTAGCTAAAAGATCTCCCCATCCTTCTCAGAGCTCAGTTCCAGCAAACCAAAGCCTCCATTTCATCTATGTTCAATAAAACTACCTTGAATTAAACATTGTATTTTATACCTGTCATTGTCACTGTCCACTGTGACCCAGTAAGTCCCTTATAATGGAAAGAAATTCACTGAATTACTAAGAGAGCAGCTTCAGGGCCCCTGACATCTCAGCAAGGAACAAAGTATTTGCCAGTTTTGCTTTTTGCAGTTCTACCTTCCCACACACGGAAATAAACAGGAGAAAAGGTGCTTGCCTAAAAGATGCTTAATTAGCACTTTTGTGTTAAGTCCCGTGCTTAGACAGACACACCCAACTCAGTTTAGTCTTGTTGAGTGACATTAAGCTACCTTTCAGAAACTTTTGCAGCCTTAATTTTCTGTCATCCAATGATGCTACCTTCCCAGAAATCCTGGCCCAGAGGACACACAAAGTATAATCAATATTTGTGTTGGGACAAATCAGACTTCTCTAGAGGAGTTCCTTGCCACCATTCTATAAGAGGAAAATGCTTCACACTCTAAATATAAAAGACAGACTTTGTCATATGTCTTATAAGGCTGATTGCATCCCACTTCTGTGTTGCATTCATGCAAGGTTTAAAAAATGTTAAATTAATTAAAATCAGCTGAGATACCTGTCATCCAAATGACCCAAAGTCCTAGGCATCAAATCAGATATCATGAATAAATTAAACATTAGTAAACACCCTTTGAAATAGGTATTTTCTTGTATTTCGCTCTGGCTTTCAAGGGCATTAAGTATCCTACCTCAGGATCTAATTGAAATGTTAGCTGGTTGATCATACAGGTAATACAGGTTAATTATACTGTGGTAGCTGAATAATTACCTAGCAATTGGCATCTTAGATTAGTGTGATAATTATTTTGCCCCTCTTCACCAAAACATAGATTGTCCTTGTTAATTACTTATGGATTCACTGAGCATTATTAAGAGGAGGCCTATTAAAGACTGAAAACAAATGGTAATCATAGCCCTAAAATCAAGAGAATAAAATTCCAAAGAACACCCCCCAATTCAATGAGGACTTTGTCCTGGACATACAGTATATTGTTCTATTTTACACAGCAGGTTTGAAAGCACTGAGGGAAAATAGGGCATTAGGTGATTATTTACTATATTTCTTCATGTATGAGACACGTCCTTTTTGAAAAATTTGGGATCTAAAAACTGGGTGCATCTTATTCAGTGGTTGTAGATCTTTTTTACTTGCATTTCCTGTTTGTTTTTTGCGTGAATGAGGAATTGTATTAATTTTATGATGAATAAAACTTGAGTTCAATAATATTATGTAATACATTTTTTTTTCAAATTTTGGGCCCCCAAATTAAGGTGCATCTTATACATGGAAGCTTCTTGTACATGGGGAAATAAGGTAAATTTCAGTGGTTTCTAAAGGAAAGGGGAAAAGTAGTAAAGAAGAAAGAAAAAAGAAAAGGAAGAATAAAAAAGGGCAAAGGAAAGAAAAAAGGAGGGTAGAGAGAAAGAAGGTGGTAAGTACTGATGAACAGACAACCAGAAGTTAAGGACTGACAGGATAAAAGAAAGGGTTGCTGGAGGTTATTATGGAGTATCCAGGTGGCTCCTAAATGCCATCACAGGTCTCCTTAAAAAAAGAAGGCAGAGGAAGATTAGAAGAAACAGAAAGAGGATGGTGTGACCAGGGAGATAGAGGTTGAGATGAAGAAATCCAGCAGCCACAAGAAGTCGAAAGAGACGAGGAATAAAATTTTCCCTACAGGCTCAGATTAAGCGTGGCCCTGCCTCTACCTTGATTTTGGCTCAGTGATACTGATTTCAGTTTTGGGGCCTGAAGAACTCAAACAGGATACAGTTGTGTTGTTGTAAGTCTTTGTGTGTTGTGTGGTCCTTTGTTAGAGTAGTCATACAGAACTGATCCAATCATTTAACCATCCACAGTTTTTATCTACTGCCTATCAGTACCAGGTGCTGCTCTGAACCCCAGGAACCAAGGGGGTGCCGAGTGGAGAGAGCGAGCTTACAGAAAGCCAGACATAAAACAAGATGATTTCAGTTCATGACAGAGCCAGTGAAATGCAGAAACAGGAATCAGAACGTACACTTTGGAGGAGAACGGGCAGCGTGAGGGAGGTGGGACCCAGCAAGACTGCTGAGAGGGTGAGATTTGAGCCCAGCGTGACCACAGAGACTTTCTTCATGTCCTGGAAACCAGCATCACTTTCCAGTCTCCAAACAACTTTTGAAGATAATAAGCATCATCCATATTTCCCAGAGGCTTAAATGGAAGAGCTAAAATACCTTTCTCAAAAATAAAGAACTAGGAGTGATAGAAAAGAGATTCAAACTCAGGTAGGTCTACACTATACCTTCAAGTTCTTCCATGTGACATGCATGTAAAAAGAAATTGCCTGGCATAAATTATGATATCACAAAAAGTTTCCCCAATGACCTCAAGTGAAGATATTAGATTTTTTCTTTTTAGACTTACATAATTTGACACCTCATGTCAAGTTCTCGAAGGCACTGACAATCACCAGTATCGACAGGACCCTCTGTGACTTTAAGAGCAAAATCTTCAACCTCCCTGGGTCAATAAGACTCTATTTCAATGAAAAACCACCAGTCTTCTTTCCCCTCAGTTTGACTCAGCTGTCCCTGAAGAATCTTCCCGACACTTATGTGAAAATATCATATGCAGATGAATGTGACAGGCAGGTTAATGCCCTAGAGTGAGCAGGGAAAAATAAGTTCTCTCGCTCAGGGCCTGAAGAATCCTAATTTGCTAGTTAGGACCTTTGGCTTGATGAGAGAGAGAGGCATGCTGTCCTTCCCTGTCAGCTGGCAGGCTCCAGGGACGGGCTGGCCGCTGCCAGGCAGGGCCTGTCTGACTTGTTACCAGCAGGCGAGAGCCACAGCACAGCACTCACACCGCGATTGCTAATGGCAGAGCCCGGCCGGCTCCAGAGCCTCCCAGGGGAAGCCTACAAGCCTGTCACTGCTTGTCAGTGTCACTGTGACAACTGGACAGTCCGGAAGGAGCTGTGGTAAAGGAGGAGAGCAGATAACAAGTCCACCTGGAGCAGGCCTGTGTGTTGAGCACCTGGGGCACGAAGCAGGGAACTTGGGCGATGTGCTTCACATTGCTAGCACCTGTTCGCAGGAGTTAATAAATTCGGATTCTCCAGATGAAACTTGTATGCCAGAAACAATTCCTGCCAGAGTCAGAGATAGTTTCAGACACGGAGACCTTTACCATAGCTTAGATTGCCTTCAAGAGAGGTATAAACAACTGCAGCAGACAGCAACGGCAGGAACAATAGCTAGCATTCCTTCTATAATTGTTCTCTGCCAGGCTCTGTTGTGCTTGAAGCATACTGATTCACTCAATCCTCACAAGAGCCCTCTGCAGTAAATGTTCTTATTATCTATCCCTCTTCTATACATACTTCAGGGGAATGTGAAGGTGGCATACCACTAAAAGGAAAATGTCACTAAGAGTATTAAGTCGTGGGTGAAGCCAAGCAGTGTACTATTTTTAGAGATAGACATAGGCATTGAGTTTAGATAACCTGAATTGGGATCCTGGTTCCACCACCTACTAGTTGGATAACCTTCAGCAAAATATTTAACCTCTCTAAGACTCAGTATTCTTATCTGTAAAATGGAGATAATAACATCTGCATTGCATGATGGCTTGGATGGTCAATAGGATAAGATAGGTAACGTACTCAGAATCATTCATAATAAACAAGTATCCCAACAAATGCTCATTAAAGCTGTTAAATCAAAGATACTTAGGCACAGGCTCACTATCTCATGCCCAGCTTCTCTCATTTTGTTTGCTCATTTATGAAATGAGGCCATTGAAACCTACCTTATAGGTTATGCAAAAATAATTATAGTAGATCATTTATTTTAAAGTACTTTCTAAAATATCAGTCCCTGTTGAAATATTGGATAACCTCCTTGATACTGTCCCATTATTTTTAAAAATGGGAGTAAAAAGGCTTGGTTGTGAGGTCAGGGTCATGAGGACTGGATAAATGACCTGTATCCCATCCAGCCCCCGGCATGCTCCAGGTATAACGATCCACACTGAATTGCTACCAGTTTTCATTTCAAACTGACTGTGATTACTGAAGAGTCATATCCATGCACTGTACTTCGATCTCCATCAGATTTTTCTTCTTGAATTTTAATTTTTGTAAATTTTTTTTCTCAAGCATATAATTGCACTCGCCATAAAACTATTGCCTCGTTAAAGATTTTCTTGCAACTACAAGTTGGTAAGGTAATATTTGGTCTGACTTTAGCTATCTGGTTAATTTTCTCAAGGGGGAAAAATGCTGTACCTGGAGGACATTATTACACAAAATTGTTGAACCTGCTTCTTTGACTACTAGGAAGGAGCATGACAAGTCACGAAAAAAGAAAAAGACCAGTGGGGAGCATGTGCTTTTTTTGTAAATAATTTATGGACTGTTCCCCTCTGCTGCAGCTAATTTGAGATGGTTGGGAGTAGGTCACTTTGGGTTGTTAAAAAATACAAAAAAACACTCTCTATTAGCTGACTGAGTCTGCCACAGCTAGGTCCTCTGATGTTCAACCAGAGAAAGACATCCAGTAATGACTGATTGTTACTTGCTGGGATGATAATCCCCATATGCAGCTTTTAGAAAAATCCATAATCACACATAATGGTTTTTTGGTATCTCAATCTGCTCTTCAAAACCAGCTAATGCTCTGGGTACTGTGATGTGGATAAAGTTAGAAACAGCTCATTACTGGAAATGATGGTGTTGAGAAGTCTTGGTCACTGGCCTTTTGTGACAGCAGCTCTAGGGACTGTCCTTCCAATCTTGCTGAAATGCTACATGATATATAATTCTCTCAGTTCCAATGAAGGACTAATTAAACCGAGGAAGAGCAGAAATAAATGACGTCTCCTCAAAAAAACCTGGGCCTCCATTATTCTATAAGAGGTGGAGGCTCTGACTTTCAAAATATCATAGGAGAGTAGAGGCTGTGGATGGGAAATAACAGAAAAGAGGTGTTTTCTGGTTGAGATGTAATCTTAAGCACCATAAAATCCCAGTAACGTTCTTCTCTTCAGTGCCCTAATCCATGTATTGTTTCATAGAGGATAAAACAGGCCAGACACATGAGTTAGCAGCAAAAATTTACACAGCTAGTGAATAACAGAGCTAAGACAGGGATGGATCAGAGCCTCAGAATCAAAGCTCTCTTGATTTTTCCACCACAGCAAGTTTGCTAACTCCTTAGTGATCACTTACATCATATGGCTTATTTTACATGTGTTCAAACACAGACCCAAATGGTTTAAATGACTGCTCTAACGTTTGCAAGTTGTTAGAAAAGGATTTCTGGTGTGTCTCAGGCAGCTGGTATCTGACAGGACTGCATTCACTATCATCCTTCAGAGATTGTTCTCCACACACCATGTTCACTATCTCCAACATACCGAAATTCCTCCCAAGACTTCACGAGTCACTTCAGACTCAGATGTTTCACTACTCGTAAGAACTAATGAGACTGCATTCGGGGGGGGGGGGGGACACACACACTAGAATCTATGTAAACACAATAAATTAAAATCAATAATAAAAAAAGAACTAATGAGATGCATTCCAAGCTGGTGAAAGTGCAACAGAAATATCTCATACACTGCCAGCTACTGCTCGATAAAATAGACTGGTGTGTGTCCAGGAGACAGACCAAGAATGATGAAGATACTTACAGGGTGATAGTAGATGGAGAATAAGTTGTAGGAGTTAGGGAAATCCTCATGGTGGAGAAGAGTTATCAGAAACTCTGAGCAAAGTAGATAATAGTGCTCTTCTCAGGGAAATTAACCTCATTCTTTATGCCTCTACAATTTTAGGGATCAATGAAGCAAGAAGCTTTCAGAGAGATAAATTTGGTCTTATTAAAAGGGAAAATGAATGTTCTAACAGCCAGGGTCAGCTATAGGTGCTTCAAGACTGAGCACAGAGCAACTGAGAAGAAACCAGTGACCCCAGAGACAGAGATCCACCGGTAATGAATGTACAGCCATGGGCCGGTCACTTATCTTTTTCTGGCCCTGGTTTTCTTCTTTCGTAATAGTGTGGTGTTCGAATAGCTTTTTAGAGTTGTTTCCAGATTTAAAATTTTAATTTTATTTATAATTATAATTGAGGTGCTTACACAGAAACAAACCACCATGAGTTGAAGGTATTATAGGAGACTTCACCATAAAATATAAGATGCAATTAAATTTACTTTGAGATTGTTTCTCACTCGAGGAATCAATTTATTTAATCCCAGCTAAATTCTTAATGCCGCACCTCCATGAATGAGATTTTAACTCAGGCATAATTAACCGTTTCACATTTATCACAAAATACAAACTCATAGACACAGACGACAGTGTGGTGATTACCAGAGGGAGTGGGGTGTGGGGGGAGGTAGAAGAGGGTAAAGGGGGAGTAAGTGGTAATGAAAGGAGACTTGACTTGAGGTGGTGAACACATCATGCAATATACAGGAGACATATTGTAAAATTGTGCCCCTGAAACCTACATAATGTTATTAACCAATGTTACCTAAATGAATTCATTAAAAAAGAAAGAAATGTTTAGTTGAAATGTTTAGAGAGAGAGAGATGAAGGGGCAGAATGACAAAAGTAAGAAAGAATAATTTTGCTTTCTTTGTATACATTTTTAGATAAAATTATTTTAATGTCCCTGGCTGGTTGGCTCAGCGGTAGAGCGTCGGCCTGGCGTGCAGGGGACCCGGGTTCGATTCCTGGCCAGGGCACATAGGAGAAGCGCCCATTTGTTTCTCCACCCCCCACCTCCTTCCTCTCTGTCTCTCTCTTCCCCTCCCGCAGCCAAGGCTCCATTGGAGCAAAGATGGCCTGGGCGCTGGGGATGGCTCCTTGGCCTCTGTCCCAGGCACTAGAGTGGCTCTGGTAGCAGCAGAGCAACATCCCAGAGGGGCAGAGCATCGCCCCCTGGTGGGCAGAGCGTCGCCCCTGGTGGGCGTGCTGGGTGGATCTTGGTCGGGCGCATGCGGGAGTCTGTCTGACTGTTTCTCCCCATTTCCAGCTTCAGAAAACAACAACAACAACAACAACAAAATACAAAAAAAAATTATTTTAAAGTGTTATGATATGTTGGCATTCTTGGCCTAGAATTGATTAAGGCACTGTGCAATGCATGGCACATAACTTGGTTAAGTGTAACCGTAACTATACAAATTTACCATATTTCTAGTGATGACATGGTGAAAATCCTGCTGAGTATCACCAAAATCTCAGCATACAAAATTGGATGTCACCACTAGAAATTCTTCAATTACAGTATCTAAAATTTTCATAAACAGACCTCTGCTGTTCTATGTCCCCTAGACCTATTCTGTGTATTCTTTGCTGGTTTGAAGCATGGATTCTGACTCAAGGTCTAGGGCTGCTATGTGTGAGTGTAGGAATTGAATGTGCTCATTTCCTAGCTGCTAAAGAGGCTGATAAAATAAGTGTTTGGCATTTTCAGCCATGGAAGCCAAAGAAAGCAAGTGTTCTACGGAAAATGAAATGATCAGTGGTGTCCAACACAGCAAAGAAGCCAACGGAAATAAGATCGGAGATTATGCTTTTGAGTTCTGCAAATAAAATTTTATTGAGACCTATTAGAAGTAGTTTCAACAGTGTTAGAATCAGAAGCTAGATGTTGGAGGTTTAGAAGTGAATGCAATCAGAAGAATTATCATAAATAATCAACACCTGTTTTCCCTGACTGTTGATTAAATTCCAGAATGGGCAGATTCCATATTCTATTTCCAACAATGCACAGGCAATTGGCCCTACTGCCCAGAGGTGATTGCTACACTCACTCAGGCTCTCATATGGGAAGAATCATGGAAGTCATGAAAGTTCATTCACTCATTTATTTATTCATTTAACAAATGGTTTTAGAGAGTCTATATATCAAATGCTCTTTTATTGATTTTAATTTGTTGTGTTTACAGAGTTACAAGTGTACTTCCGAATATATCTCCGTTCCTCCCCTTCTTGTTCTCCTTGATACCCCCTTTCAGGTGCTCTTTTTACTCTATCAATTATTCCATTTCTGTATTTTTCATCATCTATCACAAAAAACGGGTGTTCATTAAGTATTTGCTAAAAGAATAATATATATACATATATATGGATATAAATTGAGGGGACACAGGCAATCCAAATATTGTATACAAACAGACATCTTGGATAAATAGTCTAATATTGCAGGTTTGGTAGCTTACATAATTATGCAAAATTAATTAATATGAATCACCCACTATCACCAACAAAAATGTGTCTCAGACAGATTAGTGCATGAGCGACACAGAGAGAAACGTTCTTGCATGCTTCAAATAGATGCTATCGGCAGGGTTGAAATGCAGTCTTGAGGCAGCCACTGAAACTCTCACAAAATTGTAGATGTCAGAAAGTGAAATGTCTGATGTCAAGCAAAAAGGAAGTGTCTGTCAGAGCATTCTGATGAGGTTTGGTGTCTGCTACCAGCAATAATAATGAGCTCAGCGGGGTCCCAAAGGTCAGAGATCCAGGAGGAAGAATGTCACCTGGGAAATATAATGCATTGAACGATAAAGAATTAAGATTGGCAAGTTATTAGGATGCCAGGGATTTATTCTGGGAGGGAAAAAGAGCCAAAGAAGCAGAGTTCTACAACAAACTCAGTTGTTGTAGAACAGGAGCTAGGAACCAGTGCAATCTAATTCTACAGATGAACGTTTTTGAAGTTGAAGCCTATAGTGAGTTCTTTGTAACTGCTGAATCTGAACCGATGTTTTGAGCCATGATAGAGAATTGTGTAGCAAAGAGAAAAACCAGAATTAACTGATTTAGATAAATTTAATACTAAAATATCCACATTACAGTGATAACTATTAAAGTTACAGACAGTATATGAAAAGGTGATGTAGGAGAAGAAGTGTTACAAATTGATGGCTTTTGGATATTTTTAATCTATCTTTTCACTTTATGATTAAGTAGATACTTGGAGCAAGAATTATTTAGGTTGAAATCCCCAATGAAAAACCTGTGAATGCCTTGTAATAAAAAAGTAAAACTTATCATTTTAAAGCTATGATCATCACTTTTAGCATATATCCAAAGTAGTAGGGATTAATAATTTGTGCAGATGACATTTTGTGGAGTTGTACACTTGGAATCTCTATGGTTTGTGAACCTATGTCACCCCAATAAATTCAATAAAAAGTTTAAAAATAATAAAATAAAGTGAAGCTGAGTTTTGAAGAATAATAATAGAACTGCATTCATGATTTGGATTCACCCCTTACAAATAGTTTGCTATCCATCTCTTTGCGACTCACTTTCCTCCTATGAAAATGGAGATAAATAGGATCTTATTTTGTGCACCAAAATACTACTACCCATCAACAAGTGCTGACCATCATTACAATATTGCTTAACTACTTTTTGCCTTAGTTTATTCACCTATAAAGTCTTAACTATATTAAATCCTACCTCATAGAATCAATGTGAAGTTTAAGCACATTTTAAAAAATAATGCTCAGCTAATAGGAAATATAAAACTCAACCTATATAGCAAACCATATACACAGAGAAAACACTATAAGTATTAGCTACTTAAACTGTGGAACAGAACAATTTAACTTACTCTCCCCTTTCTTTATCCCCTCTAAATATCTCATAATATCACTTAAACCCTCTTTTTAATTTACTGCAATTTTCATCTTTTTTCCCTTAGAAAATTGCTGTAGCCTCCACATTTAATTTTTTATAATATAAAATAAAAAATATTAAATCATAAAATATCAAATATAGAAAAATAAGAGATGCTACCATGCCATGTAATTACAAAAGGGATGCACATACAACCAACACTCACATGAAGAAAGCAAGCAACACCAATATTCCATAACAACATGCCCCTCAATCCTCCCTAATCACAACTCCTTGTTACCCTGCTAACCATAACTATTACCTTGACATCTAAACTAATAGATCTCTTGCTCTTTTTATTGTTTTATCACATGTGCATGTATCCTTAAAGACTATAGGTTAGTTCTTCCTCATTGAACATTATATTAAATAAATTATCCAATAGGAATTCTTGCATTTTGAATTTTTCATCAGTGGTACACTTGTATAATCCATCTATATTGCTATGTAAGCTATGTTTTATCCATTTTAGCTCTTATCTAGAATTCAATTGTATGAACATATCATAATGTATTTATTCATTCTATTTCTGATGGACCTTTCGATTCTTTCAAGTTTGGGTTGACTTTAAAGGATGGTAAAATAAATAATTTTGAACTTAACCCTTGGTTCCCACCTGTAAATATTTCTGTAACTTACATATATTGCCATGGAATTATAGGTTGTACATACTTTAAAATTTACTAGATAAATAAAATTACTAGATAATGTAAACCTGGATAACTTGGAAGAAATGTATAACTTCTTAGAAATATTCAATCTACCATACTGAACAGACCTAGTATGAAGATTAAATCTATAATCAAAAATCCTCCCAACAAAGAAAAGATCATAGCCAGATGACTTCACTGGTGAATTCTACCAAATTTTTAAATAAAAATAAACACTAATCCTTCTCAAACTCTTCCAGAAATTTGAAGCAGAGGAGAAATTCCCAAACTTATTTTATGAGGCCAACATTACCCTGATACTAAAGCCAGATTAAAAAAAAAAACCACAGGAAAGAAAACCACAGGCAAATATTCCTGATGAATATAAATCAAAATCCTCAGGAATGTTAGCAAATTCAATCAATCCAATTGCATATTAAAAGTATCATACACCAAGATCAAGTGCTCTTTACCCTAGGATACAAGAATTGTTCAATATACGGAAATCAATTAATGTGCACCACTACATTAACAGAATGAAAGATAAAAATCAAGCAATTATCTCAATAGATAACAAATACCACATGGATAAATTCAGTACCTTTAATGATAATAACTCTCAACAAACAACAATCTAGGTACAGAAGGAATGCACTTCAGCTTAAAAAGGGGCCTAGATGACGACCCCAAAATAACATAATACCCCAAAGGTGAACAACTGAAAACTTTTTTTCTAAGATCAGAAACAAGACAAGATTGCCCACATTTGCCACCTCTTTTTGATATAGTACTTAAAATTCAAGTAAGAACTAGGCTAAAGCAAAAACTAAAAACCCTCTAAATGGGAAAAGAAGTAAAATTTTTCTGAAACTTTTAGAACTAATAAACAAATTCAGTAAAGTTGCAGGTTATAAAATCAAATTTGGTTAATAGCCAAAATGTATAAAGAACTCCTACAACTCAATAGCGAAGAATACAAAAAAAATTTAATAAATGGGTAAAGGGTATAAAAAACTTTTTTTGAAAGAAGACATATAAATGGCAAACAGACACATGGAAAAGTGTTCAATATCACTCATTACAGGGTAATAAAAATAAAAATCACAATGAGATATCACCTTATGCCTGCTAGAATGGCTGATATAAAAAAATAAAAATGTTCAAGATGTGAAGAAAAGGAAAACCTCATACATTGTTTCTAGGATTGTATATTTGTGCAGCCATTATGGAAAACAGTATGGAAGTTCTTTTAAAAAATAAAATTAGAACTACATATGATCTAGCAAGCTCTTTTCTAAGAGGCGTGTGTGTGTGTGTGTATACATATACCTCTCAAAGGAAATGCAATCAGTATCTTGAAGAAATATCTGTGCTCTCATGTTCAATGCAGCATTATGCACAATAGCCAAGAGATGGAAACAACCTAAGTGTCTGCTGATGCACTAGTGGATAGAAATTGTGGTGTATATATACAAAGATATTATGCATCTTTAAAAAAGAAAAAGATCCTGCCGTTTGCAACAATATGAATGAATCTGAAGGGCATCGTACTAAGTGAAATAAGCCAGAGAAAAACAAACAAACAACAATAAAAGCTGAAAATTCTCACTTATATGTGGAATCTAAAAAACGTCAAACATATAGGATCAGGGCGGGACCATGGTTACCAGGGCTGGGGAGGTGGGGGAAACAGGGAGATGTTGGTAAAAAAAATTGCTAGTTTTTTTTTTATTATTATTCATTTTAGAAAGGAGGGGGGGGGGAGAGAGAGAGAGGGGGGAGAGAGAGAAGGGGGTAGGAGCTGGAAGCACCAACTCCCATATGTGCCTTGACCAGACAAGCCCAGGGTTTCAAACCGGTGACCTCAGTATTTTTAGGTCGACGCTTTATCCACTGCGCCACCACAGGTCAGGCTGCTACGTTTTTTGATAAAAAAACTTTAGAGATCTAATGTATAGCATGATGATTATAGTTAATACCATATTGAATACTGGAAATTTGCTAAAAGAATAGAGTTTAGATGTTTTCATCAAACACTACAAATTGTAATTATGTAAGAAGATGGTATATTAATTAGCTTGACTATAGTAATCATTTCACTATGTATATCAAATCATCATGTTGTAAACCTTAAATATATACAATTTAAAAAATAAAATAGCCTGACCAGGCGGTGGCGCAGTGGATAGAGCGTCAGACTGGGATGTGGAAGACCCAGATTCGAGACCCTGAGGTCGCCAGCTTGAGCGCGGGCTCATCTGGTTTGAGCAAAAGCTCACCAGCTTGAGCCCAAGGTCACTGGCTCCAGCAAGGGGTTACTCCATCTGCTGAAGGCCCGCGGGTGGTCAAGGCACATATGAGAAAGCAATCAATGAACAACTAAGGTGTTGCAACACGCAACAAAAAACTAATGATTGATGCTTCTCATCTCTCCATTCCTATCTGTCTGTCCCTGTCTATCCCTCTCTCTGAATCTCTCTCTGTGTCTCTGTTAATAAATAAATAAATAAATAAATAAATAAATAAAATAGCAAACAGTACAAAAACAAAAAGCATGGTGCTTTTGAAAAATGCAAAACAATGAAATTAGATCATTATTTTATATCACACACACACAAAAAAACTCCAAATGGATTACAGACGTAAACATAAGCCGGAGCTTATAAATCTCTTAGAAGAAAACATTGAGGAATATCATGACATTAGCCTTAGCAAGGAGTTCATTAACATGACACCAAAATTACAAGAAACAAACCAAAAATACACAAGTGGGACTACATCAAACTAAAAATTTTCTGCACAGCAAAGAAATATTAAATAGAGTAATAAATCAACCAACAAGAAGCAAAAATATATTTGCAACCATGCATGTGATAAGCAGGTTTCTCTCTCTCTCTCTCTTTTATTTATTTAGTTTTTTTAGTGAGAGAGAGAGAGATAGGCAGGAAGAGAGAGAGAGATGAAAAGCATCAACTCATATTTGCAGCACCTTAATTGTTCATTGATTGTTTTTCATATGTATCTTGACTGGGGGGCTACAGCCAAGTCAGTGACCTCTTGCTCAAGCTAGCAACCTTGGGCTCAAGCCAGGGGCTTTGGGCTTCAAGACAGCAACCTTTGGGCTCAAGCCAGCAACTATTGAATCCTGTCTATGATTCCATACTCAACCCTGTGACCCCACACTCAAGCCAGTGAGCCTGCACTCAAGCCGGATGAGCCTGTGCTCAAGCCAGCAACTTCCGGGTTTCAAACCTGGGTCCTAAGCATCCCAGGCAGGCACTCTATCCACTGCGCCACCACCTGGTCAGGCTTTAATTCCAATATATACCAAACACCTACAACTTTACAGTAAAAAAATAAAAGTAAGTCAAAACAAACAAATTAATAACTCAATTTAAAACATAGGGGGAGGGAGCATTTGGCAGGGGGGGCAAGGGATATGTTGAGGGGAATGTGGGGCAGGGGGGATGCAATCAGGGCAAGACTAGAATCTATGTAAACACAATAAACTTAAAAAAAAAGAAAGAATTAAGTCATGGAGATATAATGTACAGCTTGGTGATTGAAGTTAATACTGTATTGTATATTTAAAACTTGTTAAGAGAGTAGATCTTAAAAGTCTCATTACAAGAAAAATATTTATAACTGAATGGTGATGGCTGTTATCGGCTTATTATGGTGATCATTTCACATTATATATAATTGAATTATTGCAATATACTTCTGAAAATAATATGTTATATGCCAATTAAATCTCAATAAAAATGTTTGTCTAAAAAAACCCAGAAAACATAGGCTAAGGACTCGAATAGACATTTTTCTAAGGAATACATAAAAATGGCTAACAGGTATATTAAAAATGCTTAAAATCACCAGTTATTAAGAAAATGAAAATCAAAACTGCAATGAGATATCACCTTACACATATCAGGATGACTGATTTAAAAAAAGTATTGGTGAGGCTACAAAAAAATTGGAACACTAGCAACTGCTGGTTGGAATGCAAAGTGGTTTAGCTGCTATAGAAAACGGTATAAAAGTTCTTTTAAAATTAAAGAGAGAGTTACTATATTATCCAGCAATTCAATTTCTGAGGTTTTACCCAAGATCATTGAAATCAGTATCTCAAAGAGATATAGGCATTCCTATGTTCATGGCAGTACTATTCACAAGGGTCAAAATGTAGAAACGACCTAAGTGTTCATCTAAAGATGAATGGAGAAAGAAACTGTTATTTATGACATACGGTGGAATACTATTTAGTATTACAAAAAAGGAAATCCTTCAATATGCCACAAGGTGAATGGACCTTAAAGACATTATGGCAAGTGGAATAAGCCAGTTACAGAAAGACAAATACTGCGTGATTCCATTTACATAAGGTATCTCAAACAATTGAGTTGATAAAACCTAAGAGTGGAATGCTAGTTGCACAGGTCTGGGGGAGGGGAGAGAAGTGGTAGTTAATGATCATTAGACACAAAGCTACAGTCAAGCATAATGAATGAGCTATGGAGACCTGTCATTGAACATTGATTGTATCTATAGTTGACAATATTTTTCACACTTAAAAATTTATTAAGAGCAAAGATTACATTTTAAGTGTGTTTTCTACAATAAAATAAACGAGAGAAAATGGCGAACTACACAACAAAAGAATACAAAAGGCTAGTAAACAAATGTAAAAATGATGATCATAATTAGTCATGAGAATAATGTATTAATATACTAAAGTCACAATTAAATACATTGCACACCTATTCAAATGGCTAAAATTAAAAAGACTGATAATAGCAAGTGTTTGAGAGAATGTTGAACAACTGATACACTCATACATAGTTATCTGGAATGGAAATGGTTCAAGAATATGAAAACAGTTTGGCTATTTTTTAAAAGTTAAACAGGGGCTGACCAACCACTTAGTAGTTCTACTTTCAGATATTTATTTAAGAGGAGTGAAAATACATCCACAAAACAATATATACCAAAATGTTTATAAGAACTTGATTTATAATAGACCTGAACTGGAAATAAGACTAATGCCCACCAACAGGTAAATGAATAAATAACATGAATTAATAACATGCAATATTATTTGAAACAACAACAAAAAAAACATGAATATATGAAACAACATCAATGTTGTTTAAAAAAGAGTTATTCTGAGCAGAGGAAAAAACAAAAGATTACATGCAGTGTAGGTCCACATATGCAATCCTAGACCAGGCAATAGTAGTGTATGGTGGCAGAAAAGAGGTGATTGGTTGCTGTAGGCCAGCACGAGGGGAATTGATTAAAAGATTATGAGAAAAATTTTGGAGTGATGGAAATGTTCTGCATAGTGATTATAGTAGTGGCTCCATTGTCACAGCATTCAAAATGGCTGCATTTTAGTTTTTGTAAATTGTATTTCAAAATGATTGTAATTTTCAGTTATTTTCCTCTGCGTGGTTGGTATAATTCACTTCTTTGCAGTTACCACACATGTACCTGCCATCTATTCATTATTAACCTCCTTCAATCCATTCCCAGCTTCTTGACTAGAGTGATTATTTTGTGATGCAAATCAGACCTTCTTGCCATCCAAACTTAGAGCATTTCAGACAAGATCGGGCACATTCAGGGTGGTATGGCCATAGACACCTAAAACATTTCAAAGGCTTCTCACTGCATTTAAGATTAAGCATTAAATCCTCAACCTGGTCCATAGACCCCATGTGTCCAGGCTCCTGCTGACCTCTTTAGCTTCATTCACACTGACAGCTCTTTTCATGAGTAGTTTGGTACATTCTGTCTTTGGGATGTGCCTTACTGACTCATCATGGGAAACTTGTGTTCACTGCCTGGAATTCAATTCCTCATCTCATCCTTCCTTTGGCCAGTTGCCTCTGACTATTCTTATAGATGCCAGCTCAATTACACTTCCTCCAGGAGTCTTCCACCCATGACCTCTTAGATTAGGTCACTTCTTATTGGACACTTTCATAGGACCATGCAATAAAAGCACAAATCCTAGTAACTTGGGGATTAAAGTTTAAAAAAGAATCATCATATTCTACTAGGTTTTGAAGCTCTGAATTAGAGTCTCTTCAAATTTTTTTATTTCTAAAATGCTATGAATTTTATTACTATTGAATTACATAAATTGAATTACTCTCACTTGAATTATGTGAGAGCCCTATAAAGCAAGATGCCAAATTCAAAAAAAGATTACTGTAGTTCCTTAATTTGTCTACTCGAACATAAGTATCATTTGCAATATTTATTTGCCTTATTTCTAGTCACAACTATTATGTTTCAGAGCAATAATGTCACCTGTCACCTGTGAAGCTTCATCTACCAACACTGGGAATAGACACACTTGATATATCATATAATTAAATTTTCCATTGTTTTGGGGAATTCTTTTAGCATAGTCAGGGAGCCTGGGTGAGGGCTTGTTTTTACATAGACCCCACAATTTGCTGTCCTAAAGTGCAGAGGCTCTTCATTCATTGATTAAATCTTTCATTTTTCCTATTATTTTTAAAATGAGAAAACTATTATCTACATGACTAGACATATTTTTCTTATATTATTACTAAAATATTGCCTATCATATTAGAATAAATGCAAAGACTCTGACACACAGTAGGTGTTTATTCAATCAACAGTAGTCATGAAAGAATCAAGCAGTAGAGAAAAAAAAAGAAAGGCAGAATTTTTTTTTCCTATTTGCTAAAGCCTCAAGTGCCGATTGAGAGAATCAATATAAACCACTTACTTAGGTCTTGAGGCATAATTGAGTTAAAACACTTCTGTCCCCATCTGCAATTCTATTAATAGATGCCAGGCACTTTAATCAATGTGTCCCAGGCTTGCTTGCCTGCACAGACGCATGCCTCTTTAAAGCACAGACACCTACATTTGTACCAGTGTCACAGCTGGGGCACTGAAGTTAAGCCTAGACAGAACAGAACAGTTGTTACTTTGGGGCTAGAATCCCGCTAAGTTAATACTACATTAATTCTCTTTTAGAGTGATTAAAGAAATTCATTTCCATTTCTAATTCCCATTTCCCAAATAGACTTACCGCCATTCCAATTTTATCACATACTCCTATCTCAACAATTTCCACTCCAAGATGAAAAAGCCAGAATTGTGTACTTTTATCTTTCTTGAGGGCCACTTGGATTTTGAAAATCCATTTTTAAAGGTCAAATTTTGGAAAAATCATTACATTTGAAAATCTGACTTTTACTACTTTAACAAATATTATTTTTGTTTACAAAACTTAAAACCCAATTTTAAATGATACTTTCTAAAAATAATCAATTCTCAATCTGCAAAATACAACTAACAACTAGAGAAGGTCGGATTTCTTTCCCAAAACCAAATAGAACAAAAATAACCTATTCTTTACCCTAGTAAAGGTGTTCAAGGTTGAGGTACGAATATCAACTTGAGGATGGTTTAGGAGGCAAGAAGAAGATCAGGGAAGAGATAGAAAATGTACTTTTATCTCATGGGTGGGAATAATAAACTCCATCTTTTAGTGTCTATAGTGATCACACCTCTTTAGTCATTATTAAATCACTGGGCTCCATTTTCAGAACTATTTGAATTCTTTGTGTTTTATTAATAGATTATAGTCATTTACTTTCTGTAGATTACCATAAATCTATTCTCGGGTATAAGATCATCCCACCTAGACAAAGCAAATGCCCTAACAAGTAGTCTCAGATTTTACCCTTAAAATCTTAAGCATTTTCCATTCAAGACAAGATGTAGACTGATAGCTACTACAATCAGTTCTTCGAAATGATTGCTCAGTGTTAAAACAACAATAAAAATTAATCTGTAGTTAGGTCAAATAAGTTTCCAATGTCTGTGAACTGATCCAACGTGGAAAATTTCATAAAAGGAGAAGCTAATTCAAATCTCTGTCATTCTCACCTAGCCAAGCTGGACTTTACCTCCTTTTTCTTTTTTTAACAGTTTTATTGAGCCTGACCAGGTGGTGGCACAGTGGATAGAGCATCGGACTGGGATGCGGAAGGACCCAGGTTCGAGACCCCGAGGTCGCCAGCTTGAGCGCGGGCTCATCTGGCTTGAGCAAAGAGCTCACCAGCTTGGACCCAAGGTCGCTGGCTCCAGCAGGGGGTTATTCGGTCTGCTGAAGGCCCGTGGTCAAGGCACATGTGAGAAAGCAATCAATGAACAACTAAGAAGTCGCAATGCGCAACGAGAAACTGATGATTGATGCTTCTCATCTCTCTCCGTTCCTGTCTGTCTGTCCCTGTCTATCTCTGCCTCTGTAAAAAACAAAAAAACAAAAAAAAACAAAACAGTTTTATTGAGTGCCTATAGTTAATAATACAGTGTTGTACCACATTGAGCTACTGACATTATGTCTTTACATCAATAATTCATGTATTTCCCAAACTGTTTTGTTTTAAACATTGATAACATGCAGAACAATTGAAAGTATAGCAAAATATGTACTCATATGCTCTCCATCTACAGGGGTGGGCAGAAGCAGGTTTATACTTAGTTGATTATATGGAAAAAAACCATACAGGTTATTATTATTACAATAGCTTTATTGTAATAATAACTGATAACAAAAAGTCACAATGCAACTGTAAACTTATTTTGCCCACTCCTTTATTTAGTGTATGTCTTTTTCTTTACACACACACACACGCACACACACATTTTTAAAAATCTTTTGAAAAACTATTCAATCATCATGACACATCATGCCTAATAACTCCAAATTTCTAATAATAAGAGTGACATTATGGTTTATAATAAGTAATATATATTTGATCTTTATTTCCATTCCTGGCACACAGCTCCTAAAACTCTTGTAATTTCCTAAGTAGTAAAAGCAATGTAAAAATTTTTTGTTATAATATTTGGGGGTTTTTTTGTTCTCAAAGAGTTCCAGTTCCTGAAATAGTCCTAGAGTGATAAAGGAGAAAAGTGTGTCTTATTACTCAAAACAGCCCTTGCCACTACACCTAAGCTTATAGTAGAAGACTTTTAGGAAGTTTCTAAGGAGCCCTGCTGGTTGCCAGAGGAACCAAACATGCGATTAAAGGGTTGGCATTTAAGTGATCCCTCTAACCTCCAGGGAAGGGAGAGGGGCTAGAGTTTGAATTAATCACCGATGGCCAATGACTTAATTATCATGCCTAAGTAATGAAGCCTCTATAAAGACCTAAACAAATGGGTTCTGAGAGCACCTGGGGTCCGTAAGCGTATAGAGATGCTGGGAGAGGGGACGTGGAGGCTCTGGGCTTCTTCCCACACATCTTGCCCTACGTATCTCTTCCACCAGGCTGTTCCTCAGTTAGATCCTTTTATAATAAACTGGCAATTTAGTAAGTAAACTATTTTCCTGAGTTCTGTGAGTCACTCTAGGAAATTAATTGAACCCAAAGAGGGGATTGTGAAAACCTCCAATGTGTAGCTAGTCACATAGAAGCACAAGTAACAACCAGAACTCGCGATTGGCATCTGAAGTGGGGGAGGGGGAGAGCAATTTTGTGGAATTGAGCCTTTAACCTGTGCAAGCGGACTTTATTTCAGGTAGATAGTAGCAGGATTGAGTTAAATTGTAGCATGCCCAGCTGGCACTGCAGAATTGCTCAGTATAGGAAAACCCCACACATTTGGTGACCAAAAGTCAAATGAAATATTGAGAGTAGAGAGACACACAGAAGGTGTTTTTTCTTTTACATAAAGACATTTTATCACATAATCACAATAATGTTATCATAACTAAGAAAATTTCCGTGAATTTCCTAGTATTATCTGATCTCTGGTTGATGTCTAGATTTGTCCAATTGTTAACAAGAGTTTCCATGATTTATTTTTAATTTCTATTGTATTGAACCAAGAACAAAAGAAAGCTTTCATAGTATATGATGACCATCACCATCACCATCTCTTTAATCTAGACTGTCTTTCTGCCACCTTCCCACCTTCCTCTTTCAAGGGTGTCAGCCAGTTGATATAATGAATGTACAACATTCTGGACTTGTCTGTTTCTTTATGATTTCACTTACCTTGTATTACTATCTTCTATATTTTCTATAATCTGGAAGTTAGAATTAGGACTTGATGAGTTTTGAGTTAAATATATTTGGCAAAAGTACTTACTTCATAGGTAATATGGAACTCCATGTGAAATCATAATGGGGCAACTATTGTTATAATCTGCCATTATTAGAGATGTTATTTTTTATCACTTGGTCAAGGAGTCTACTGATTAGTTATGCAATGCTACTTAACAATATTACTACAAATATAGTGAAATGAAACAATGCATATTTATTATCACATCTTTCCTCTGGGTCAGGATTCTGGTTATGGTTTAGGTAGGTCCTCTCTTTCAGAATCTCACACAAGGCAATCAAGACATAAGCTAGGAATATGGTCTCAACTGAGCTCGACTGGGAACAGAGTAGCTGCCAGCTCACATGATTATTAGCAGCATTCAACTTCTTACAGGCTGTCTGTCAGGTTAAGGGCCACAGTGACATGGGGTCTTTGGGCTGGAGACAGCCCTCAGTGATTTGCCATGTGACTTTCTCTATAGGACATCTCACAACATGGCAACTTGTGGCTTCAGAGCCAGTAGAAAAAAGTGGGTCTTCGCAAAACAGACATTACAGTATTTTGTAATACAATCACATATGTGTAACCATGTACATTCTGTTAGCTTTGCTATATTCTGTTGGCTAGGAAGCAAGTCACAAGTACTGCCCACATTCAAGAGGAGGAGATTATACAAGGTCATGAACATCAAGAATCATAGATAATAAGGATCACCTTAAAATCTGCCTACCACATGGTAATAGTCATATTTTTCCATTGTAAAGGTACACTTTACAATTAGCAATGAATAAACACTCTGTGAGGTGATACTTTGATACCGTGTGAATAATTTAATATATTAATTTTAAAATATAAGCTTTAAAATTTTTAACATGAAAATATTTAAATTTTATTTTAATATAAAAATAATATATCTATATTATTTATATAAACTTTATATATAGTATATTATATATAGTATATATTATTTAAATATACAGATTTTAAATGTATATTATATAGATGTATATATAATATATATGTGAATATACATACATATTTGAATATACATATTTGAATTCTGAAACTCATAGATAACCTCAATCCAAAATTAACACTTATAGGGTTTTTCCACATATCTTTTATTATTTTATGTTTGCATGTTCTTTTCAAGTGTTACTAGTAATATCAAAAAATTTTATTATTTGATGTATTCTACAATATACAAAGAACAGTCCCAGATTATAATATCAAAATTATTATGAATAATAATCCTACTAAGTAAAATCTTATTTTTTCCTCTTAGAATATACTCAATTCAGGATAATAATTCTGCTTAAATGAATAACTTGAAACTATTTTGTTTCCTACTAATAGTTGGATCTTCAGATAAATCACTTGTAGAAGTCCCCAGGAACTCTGAGATAAAGATTAGAGAGCAGAAGTTTATTAGGAATGTTCTTAGTAGCAATGCATGGGGAAGGGACAGTGTTGGACAGAATAAGAAGTCAGGATGCCTTGCATTACTGATTAAGACCTAAGCCAACCATACAGAGGTCTCTGAAGCAAGAGTAGCCCTTCAAATTATTACAAGTTAGGATTGGGGGTCCAGGCTTCATATCACTGTGACAATCAGCAACTGGATAAGGGATACCCTGCAAAGCGGGTGTGATTTTGGGTTAGTCAACCTTCTTCACCTGATAACTAAAATTTTTCCGTCAACTACTAAATTGACCATTGAGTGACTATCAGACTGAAAAGAGAGACCAATGCTGCATGACAGACTCTATCACCGTCTGTCACTTGAATCCATTTGCATCATACTAATTCAAGGCTCTGACAGACCTTCACTGGATGAAAGAAACTCACAAGAGGGCAGTTAGTAAGATGACCTGCTGCCCCCATTACTGTACCTGGTCTTGGAGCTGCAACAAATTATCCTCATCTTCACCCATCGCTACCCATTCTAGATTCCCCTGACCCTCAGACTACTCATCTTTGGGGCTCTCCGTGTAGGGTGAATAAGACTCTCATTCCTAAATAGTCTGTACCCCTGCTTCCCATGTCATTTTAAAGCTGTGGCCACTAGAGTTATTCATTTATCATCAAAATTAGGCTAGAAAGAAGTAAGAGATATTTAGGATAACATGGAAGCTATTGTCTGGCAGCAGTACTACACCCTGGTCATGACTCAGGTCAACGGCCCTACCAGGACTGTGAGTTTTATTTGTCCCTGTTGGTGCCTTGAAAGGAGGAGTCCATAATACTTGAGTGGCAGCCTTAGTGTAGGTTCAGTGGATCTTTAGCATGTGGCCTGGTGGAAGCATTTCCCTCTTTGGAAAGCATAACTTTTAATCCAGAAAGAGCACAGAGTCAAGGGGATGTGGTTCACAGATTCCTCAAGTGAATCACTGGAAACTATGTAAAGTATAGTTCTATGAAAAGTATAGGCCCAACCTATTGTTTCATATATTCTACCCACTGAAGACACAGCATCATATAGTGAATGTTGATATAAGGTTTTTGTTATGGCTGGAGGATGTTGCCCCATCCTCACAGGATATTGTCTCCAAGCTGGTGCCTCTGCTATGCCTTCTACAGCTCAGTTTATTGCTCTATTAAGCCAGCAGTTTCTGAGTGGTGTGGTATAAAAAAGGATGCATGGATTCTACATACATATATATACTTGCACTCGGCATTTGCTAGAAAGTGGGTCCTTCAGTCCTCTGTGATATCATGTCAGATGTCATGTTGATACATAAAACATTCTTCAAGGCCTTAGCGGTTCTGGCAAACAAATGGGTAATGTCAGTTATTCCTAAGTATAGTATCACTGATATCCAAATTAGCTTCTCTACCATTCTATCTTTATTCCTTTACAACTCATGTATTACCAGAGGGTCTAAGATTATGCTGAAACAAAGAAAATTGAACTGAAACCCTGAGAAATACACAGCAAAATGAGGCGCTCACTCCAATAATATGAAGGGAGACAGAAGCAGTTCCCGTTGCATTTTCACAAATTCCTCTACATCAGTACCGGCAGTATTTACTAACACATGTGCCTGTCAGTGTTCTAGGTACTTAGCTTTGATTATCCCTTTTCAAGTGAGAGGAGGGGAGATACAGAGACAGATTCCCACATGCACCCTGACTAGAGTCCACCAAGCAACCCCCCTCTGGAGCCAATGCTCTGTCCATCTGTGGCCATGTTTGCAATCCAGCTATTTTTAGCCTCTGAAGCAGAGGCTCCACAGAGCCATCCTCAGCTCCCAGGGCTGATGCACTCGAATCAATTGAGCCATGGCTGTGGGAGGAGAAGAAAGAGAGAAGAAGGATGGGGAAGGGAGGGAAAGCAAATGGTCACTTCTCCTGTGTGCTCTGACAGGGTATTGAACCCGGGTCATCCACACACTGGGCTGATGCTCTACCTCTGAACCAACTGGCCAGGGCTTATTCTTTTAAACTTCTCAATGACCATGTAAAATATGTGCTTTGACTACATCATTTTGTTATTGAATACACTGAGGCAGAGAGAGATTAAGTCACTTGCTCAACTGCTCTTGTCAGTAAGAGATGAAGCCTGAATTCTACCCTGTGTCACTTGGCTGCAGAGCCTTTGCACTTAAATCCAGTACTACATTGCTTCTAAAAACAGTGGGGGGGGAAAGACTCAGGAGAGGCTTCTTTCAAGAAGTTTCCTAACTGATCATCATCAGGTCCACAAACCACTTATATAAATATTCAGCATCAGCTTATCATGGAGAAGAAAGAATGGATTTTTTGTAAGTGGGAAGGGCATCGGTTTTGGACTTGACCTTGCTTTAGCCAGTCTGGTTGAGAGACCGTAGCCAATCTTAGCCCTTTGGCTTTCAGTTTCCACTAAAGTAGGATTTGATGCTTTCTCAGGTTCTTTGTCTATTTCATAAGCAGAAGTCATTGTCAGCACAGGTTATATTGAACTACCTGGAATTTGGTAGAATGGATTTGTGTTTTCCCACATAAATGGAACCTCAGGTGCTTACATGAGAATGTCTTAACCATTACGGGAGAAAACATCAATACGAATCTTTCAACCCTTGGCTTTAGTGGCACTCATTTGAGTAAAAGGTAGAGACCTATCCTAGGAGCTGAAACCTGGTGGGAAAAGGTCAGACAGCTTGGGTCACAGTGAAGGAATATGCCTCGCTTCAAAGCTGGCAGTCAAAGTGCTATGTTATGTGACAGAAGGTGAACTTTAAGAAGCCCTGATAAATTGGTGAATACATTAGCATTGGCCATTCTGATTGCAAATCAATGACTCATTTAGGCACTCTCCTGACAGCTGCTGAGTTGTTTCCTTAAATCAACTCTTAAATGAAAGAAAAATCCTGTGGATATGAGATGCTTGGTTTCATATAAAGGTAGCAAACAATAAAAACTAGGCTATCTCTCTCATTAATAAGCTAAAGCAAACCAGCCATCCTTGCAAAAATAACTGCCTCTTTCTTCTTTCACAACACATTTTCTTATTAGTTAAGCTTAACTAAATTTAACTACCATCTTTCAACCAGCATTCTGCTCCTAAAACTGATGCACCATGTACATCTATTAAAATATCAGACACACATTAGCCAAAGAGAAGAAAGAAAAAAAATAGGTAGTGTATGTGTTCATTCATTCATTTACCAAAAAAAAAAAAAAAGACAGATTTTTTTTCCCAATGAAAAATCTTATAATCTAGCATAGAAAATAGAAACTACAATGATCATAGAGAGTGCAAAATGCACTGCCCACTCATCTCAAAGCAGTAGAGGGTCACCTTAAGTCCTTACGACAATCAGAGAAGGGTTCCTGGAGGCCGTGTCACAACCTTGGTTTTGTATAGAGATTTAGATAAAGGAGCCAAAGTTTGTCAAGCTTAACAGAAGGTATAAAGGTCCATGGTGAAGGGTCTCACATGAAATGAGAGCTCAGACTAGAAAACTTGTCAGAGTTTCCCAAGTCTAGGATTTTGTTATCCATTTTATTAAAATGAGCTTTTTCCTTTTCTTTTTCTTTCTTCCTTATTTTTTTATTTTATTTTATTTTTTTGTGATAGAGAAAGAGAGAAGAAAAGATAGGCACAGAGAGACAGAAAGGGAGCATGATGAGAAGCATCAATTCTTTGTTGCAGCTCCTTAGTTGTTCATTGATTGCTTTCTCATATGTGCCTTGACAGAGGGCTACAGTAGAGTGAGTAACCCCCTGCTCAAGCCAACAACCTTGGGCTCAAACCAGCAACCTTGGGCTTCAAGCCAGAGACCTTTGGGCTCAAGCCAGCGACCATGGGTCATGTCTATGATCCCACCTTCCAGCCAGCGACCGATGCTCAAGCCAGATGAGCCCATGCTCAAGCCGGCAACTTGGGGTTTTGAACATGGGTCTTCTCTGTCTCAGTCTGACACTAAATCCATGGAGCCACTGCCTAGTCAGGCAAAAAAATGAGCTTTTTCAATGTAAAAAAATTAAATACATAAATGATAGTTTAAAAATACACACTGGCTCTTAGGTCAAACATACATTTACCACTATAAATTACACCTAGTCTTCCATTTCCAGACCTAAATATGAAATGCACAACTAGGAAATTTGTGCTAAAAAGTTCTTCCTAAGAAAACAATGAAAAAAAGAAAACAAAGAGCACATATTTAACAAATATGTATGCAATAGTTGTATATTAGAGGCAACGAGGGAAAGACACACACATAAAATAACATAGGCTGGTTAAACTACATACATCATAATACATCTATACTATTTCATAAGGTAGAAGACCCATTTGAGTGACTAAAATAATTTATGAAAAGTCCTGTATAGTAGAGTACTGTTTCATCAAACACAAAACAACTGTATAACTGTGTATATATCATATATATATAAAAGTGGATTTTGAATATGTTTATAAAAATATAACAACCAATTGTTTATAATCATTGTTAGGACTAAAGAGGGGAGGATAGAAAAGTTTATAGGAAATCTTAACTACTTAAAAAATTTTATACACTTTATGTTTTGCAAGATCTTTTTTTAAAATGTTAAAGTATAATAAGTATTATTTTCTTGTTATATGTACTTTATATATACCATACCATAACATATATGTATATTTTTCTTTTAATTATATCTATAAACAGAAATATATTATCTATCTATCTATCATCTATCTATCTATTTTTTCTTCTGAGTCTTTTCATTTCTAATGTGCTTCAAACATATTTCCCATAGGCTTACTGTGGCTTTTTTGTTGGCCATGTGATGATTTATGTGACCACTAACTCTCATCTATTCTCTGGTAGGTTTTATGTGACATGCTAAGTATAAAGGTCAACACTTTTATAACAACTGATCATAGTCAACCATACTCCTGAGTCCACCAGTACTGGCCCACTCTAGGACACTGACCCAGCTAATTCAATGAAACCATCAATTACAACATAAATCATTCATTCACTTCTTATCCATAGGAATTCGAAACACATCTTATACAAAAAAAAAAATTGTTTCCAAATAAGAATCCAGTCTTTGATCATAGCCACCACACTTTGGACAGGCACTTTCTTTCTCTTCACTGTTCATACACGAAGGTAATAAGCAAAGGAGACAATGTGTGTTGAGTTGTTTTAAGAAAATGACAAATTATAGGCAAGCAAGTTTTATTATTGCATGGGTCTGTTTTATCATTTAACACTATTCAGTGAACACTTAGAGGAGAAGATATCCCTAGAAATTTCCTTTATTCCTTTATTTAACAAATACTTAGTAAGCATTAACTATCTGCAAGACACTGATTTAGATGCTGTAAAAATAAGAGTATAAAAATATAAATATATCCCTATCCTAATAGAGCTTACTTCATAATTGAAGGAGACACAACACAGCAAGATAAACAATTAAAATATGTGCATTTGTATTCTGTTAATTCTAAAATGCAAATTGTTTTTATGCACTTTTAATATTTCTGAAAGCAGGATGCATCTTACGGGCAAGGACATGTTATTTAATTTGTTTTCTTCTAGTACATACAAAAAATTGCATCTCATAATCATTGGCGTCTAAGTCTGGACTAATATGGTGAACTACAGGGGTAAATGAGTAAAAAACTATAGTTCTGGAAAGGATAAATTTAAATAGAGTGAGGACTTGCTGGAAATGTGGTATTTGAGCAAGAACCTGAAGGAGGTGAAGGACCCAGCCATGCAGGCACACAGAGGAGATCATTCATTATAGGTAGATAGAATACATAGACCTGACTCAGTGTGGCCTATGTATTTAAGGAGCAGCAAGGAGATGTATGTGGCTGGAGCAGAGTGAAAGAGTGGGAGGAATATGAAGTGAGATTCCAAGGCAGTGACCAGGACCATACCCTATGTAGACTTACAAACGACCATGGGGACTTCGGCTTGTCTTCAGCATGAAATAGACTCTGTCAAAGGGTGTATATAAAAGCAATGGTATGGTTGTGAAAGAGCTTGAATTCTGATGTGTTCTGAAGGTAGAAATTTCAAGATTTGCCTACAGAATGGAGGGAGGAATGAGACACGGTTGACATTGGGAATTGGTCAAGGATGATGGCAATGTTTTGGTAGGAGCAAGCAAGCCACTCCTACAGATATGCTTCAGTACTCACAGGTATTCATTCCTGAGAGATTCCTTCCTGAGATAATAGATGAGAAGAACTGATTTGTTAAGTGGTTTTGTACATACCGTATGGTGTTTCCATGCTTAAGGGATAGATAAAAGGAGCTGTTTGACTTCAGTAGGGAATGGATGTTTAACAGGGTATCATAATTTTAAGCATTTGAATTTTGAACTAACGTCTACATGAATCTGAACCAGAGGCCTCATGGCATACTAGTCTCTGCCATTCTCACAAACTCTTGAATTTGCCTGGAAACTCCATGGTTTGCCTGGATCCCTCCTTGGAGGTTTCTGAATGGTAATTATTTATAAAGAGTTTAATTAAAACTTTATTAATTCAGTCTTTCCAAAAATTTGGATTTATATTATTACACTATGAGGAGTCATATCTAACCACAAGGAGCCACGACATCAGAGATATATATATTTTTTAAATCACACTCATGTTACCATTTATTAACAGTCAACTATTCATCAGGCAGTTTACTTTAAATGTATCATATATAATTCTTTCAACCCTTCAGGGTAGATGTCATCATACTCATTTTACAGATGAGGAAATACAAATATGTAAATGATACACAAGGACAAGTATGGCATAATGCATTTAATCCTTCAGAGCTATTTTCACATTGCTCTATCATAATTATTACAGACCATGACAGTGGTCCTAATACGGTGCAGTCTTCTGCATTATCAAGGGAAATCCAATCTTATATAAGGCATTTTAATATGCTGGGCATTGCACTAGAATATTTCATAAAAATTTCAGCCTACTACACTTACCAAAGCAGAGAATAGTCTCTTGCATTTTAGAAAAACTAGACACAATTATATTTTTTATAACAGAGAGATTGAGTTGATCAATAAGTTTATCATCAAAAAATTCTACTACAAGAAAAAAACAAATTAGTTAAAATTTCACAGCGTAGCAAAAAAACCCAAAAGCTTGGAGTATATAGATCTAGATTCAAACCCAGGTCACATCTTAACATAAGGGATTCAACTCTCTGAGCCCATTGTTTTATCTGTTAATAGAGAGAAGGCTGACTGCTTTCAGTCAAGACCAGGTATAACTACTATATGTAATACAACCTGGTCCATAAAAGGTAGCTAATATTAGTAAGGAAATCCCTAGTGAAGCAGTGTGGTATAATGATATAATGTTGTATGTTTTCTTCCATTCTGGCTGCTACAACAGAATGCTATGGACTAGGTGAATTATAAACAATGAACATTTATTTATCACAATTCTGGGGGTGAGGGAGTCAAAGGACAAGGAGCTAGCAGGTGCAGTGTTTGGCAAGGACCCTCTTCCTGCTTCATAGACTGCCATCTTTTTCACTAGTCCTATGCAACAGGAGGAGCAAGGGGTCTCCTTTATATGGATACCAATCTAGAGCTCTCATGACCTTATTACCTCCTGAAAGCCTCACCTCAAAAAAAAAGAAAGAAAGAAAGAAAGAAAGAAAGAAAGAAAGAAAGAAAGAAAGAAAGAAAGAAAGAAAGAAAGAAAGAGAAAATCACAACGTAGATAGTCAGGAGCTGTCCACAGACATGTTTTCCTATCATGTGGCCTGGAGAAATGCAGAAAGCCAATCTGCAGGGGAAAATGTGAAAAGAACAGAAAGAGTCCACAAAGAGGAGAGAAGAGACTAAAAGAGTCCTAATAGCTTCCCATCTCTGATCACAGTATTTCCTGAAATGAGCTGCATTTATGCCTTTGAATTCCATGTAATATTTCAAATCTTTATAATAAAGTGTCCTCTTTTGCTTAAGCTAAAAAAAAAAAAAAAAAACAGAAAAGAAAGAAAGAAAGCCTCACCTCCAAATGCCCTCACATTGGGGATTAGGTTTTCAATATATGAATTTGAGGGGATACAAATCTTTAATCCAGAGCACTGTGGTATTCAAAAATAATGACACCCCCAAAGATGTCCATGTCCTAATCTCTGGGACCTGTGGATATTTTATGTTATATGACAAAGGGGAATTAATGTCAAAAATGGAATTAAGGTTCTAATGAGCTGACTTTAAAATAGGCAGGTTAGCCTAGATTATATGTGTGGACCCAATATAACCAAAAGGAGCCTTAAGAGGGAAAGAGAGAATAAGAACAGAAAGCCAGAGAGATGGCAACATGAGGAGGATTCAGCTTGACATTGTTATTCCTGGTTGTGAGCCTGGAAGGCGGCGGTTGTAAGCAAAGGAGAGCAAGTGGCCCCCAGAAGCTGGAAAAGAAATGGACTGTCTAGTAGAGTCTTAAGAAAGAACATAGTACTGACAATACTTTAAGCCCAGGGAGACCCATTTCAGATCTCTGACTTCGGAATTATAAAATAATATGTTTGCATTGTTTAATTCATGAAATTGTAGCAATTTGTTATAATAGCAGCAGGAAAAGAGGAGCCAAGAGGTCCAACTTCAAATTCCTGCTCAGCCACTGACTAGTCCTGTCATCTTGGAGAGATTCCTTAACCATTCCATGTCCCACATTTCTCATCTGAGCAGTTAGAATGATAATACAAGCTACCTAATGATGGTAAGGGGCTAAAAGAGTTAATACACAGCTTAATCATTTAGAGTAGCACTTGGCTCATGACAATTACTTAATACTTATTAGCTATAAGCACGTTTTTTAGAGGTCAGCAATAATGGTCTCAGTGATTTGGTGTTTATCTCTTCAATTCTGTAAATATGCAATATATAATTTTTTTAATTAAATGCAGTATATAGATATGTAAATATGTGTGTGTATTATATCTTATTTATAAAAGATGAAATATGTAAGTATAAAATGCTGGAGACATCTTTGTTTCTAAACTATTTGTTGCATAAACTTAGAGAATATTTACTAGACTGTAGAACTCACACCCAGGGGTAAGAATTAGATCAGGCTGGTGGGGAGGGCAGAAGCAAGAAAAGAGGGCCCTCAGCTGTGATAATAAAAAAGGAACAAAGAAAAGTATGTTAAGATACAACAATGGCAGACCAGTGGCCATTTTTTAACCTGTTTTTTCACTTTTTTTCTTTAAAGGATGACACCCCATTGTTTTCAATCATGGATGCAGAGAATGTATATTATTATTTGGCATTTCAAAGAAATAAAATTTTGAAACAGCCGCTAAAGTTATCCATCTCTCTTTTCTAAACTGGAAACATCAAAAATAGACGTCCTTGGCATGATAACACACTGAAGTCATTTTGTAAGAAAATTAGAATTTTCATTCCTCATTTTTCTTTCTCCCCAGTCAGGGTTTAAGCAGATGGAAATATCAATTTAGTTACTTGACATTTAGAAGGATAAATGACTTAAGAGCTTTACGATCTCATCTCATTGAAGCACATTTGATAACATCTGCCCAACATCTTGCACTCACTTTAGAGCCAAGTATGATTTAACAAGAAGGGATTGGCTAGAATCCAGGACCTCAGGATTTCATCCCTGGTCCTGATACTAACAACTACCATGCAATCAGTCAATATCCAAGGATAAATACGGCTTTGTATTTCAGGGGCAGCTTGTTTACCATTACCCAATGAATTGATTGAGACTAAGAAGTTAGGGGGCGGGGAGGCTAAGAAGTTAGAAATAGGATATGCAATAATTTTTGCAAGGAGAAAATAATAGTGCACATGGCAATAAGTTTTCATTCTAAACTCTGGGTTCGAAAAATATCTATTTTACTTTAGATTGTATTAAAGAAACTGCAAAAATAGTGTATACTATGGCTAAAGATCTCATTCACATAGAAGAAAGGTTATTCTCTTACTATTTTTTTTCTGAAAACATGTTGCCATCTTTACTAGAAATTTAAATTCTTTTTTATGTAATAAATTACAGTACTTTATGTTCTTACCTCAGTAGTTATCAGTTTTAAGTCCAGAACATAAAAAAAACTTGTCTAATTTTTTTCATTTTATAGTGTCCTTTTTAAGAAAAAAAGAAGAATGTCATCCCTAAGACATTTATGAAGACTTATTGGGCAACCTCCACCAAATAAGAGCCATAAAATAATTATCAACATTCATCAAAATCACTTGAACAAATATAGAGCAGGCACCTCTCGACCCAGTATTCACATCTAAGTGAAATATAAATCTCTCCTGATACCTCCATCTGGACATTGGCTAACAGATAGCTTTTACTCTCTCAAAATTGTCTTCTCTTGGAACTCTATGTGAATTCATTCATGTACTGTTTTGAGAAACTATGAAATCAGTCAAGACTCAGTAAATATTTGCTGAATTAACAGCCAGATGAATTAATTTACATACAGTGCTCTTTCATTCTATTGGCCTGGCTGGTAAAATTAAGGAACTTCCTGGTATAGGAGTTTAGTTTGCTAAGTCATTCTATATAAATAAGGGTAAGAAAGCAAGGAATTCTGAAATTTAAGGAGATCTTTAAGGTCAACTGACTTAATATTCTGGTTTTCCAAGTTTTAAAGTGATTTTAGCATTTCAGGGGCCCTCAACAGGTCATCTAGTCATAGTTTGACAAAGCTCTTCATGAAAGATGATAATATACTTTATGCTCTGAACCTGAGTTAAATGCCAATGTTTTAGTTTGGGAAACAGTTTGAGGTTACATACATTTCACTTGCTTTAAAATTATATGTGTTTAGGAAATATGACTCTGCAAATACTCAGAGCTTGCTGTCTCTACTATCTATAGGTCTTTATCTGGATGAGGGATACCTATACATAAACATAATTTGCTCCAGAAGTTAAAATTAAGCTCAATAGTCTATTAAGAAAATAAAACATCTCCAATATTTCAACTACATAAAAATAAAATAATATGTTCCAGTGATATTAATTTAGCTGTCACCTAATATATTCAGTTCAACAATTAAATTTAAAATTATATATTTACATACCGTTTTCTTATCTAATGTCTTTAGAATACAAACTCTGTAAGCATGGGATGACATGTATTCACAACCAAGCACATTGCTTAGCACCAACTAGCATCATCAGTAATTAATAGATTAAAAAAAATGAATTAAAAGAGAACTGAAGGACAACTCAGATATTTTATTCAGATAGTTATTCCTGCTGTGAGATCCACACACAAACAAGTAGGCAGAACCAGAGCATTGAGTGAGGAGAAGACAGTTAGTTATACTGGGGCAGGAGGGCTAGCCTCTGATATATTAGTATGCTGACATGATTTAAACACCCAGAGTCATAATATACCATTTCTCTCTCTCTCTCTCTCTCTCTCTCTCTCTCTCTCTCTCTCTCTCTCTCTCTCTTTAAAATTTAAATCTGTCCACCTATATGGAAAAAATACAATTTTGTAGTCTTTAAAAGAGATCTCTTCCAAAAATCAAAACTTTTAAATGGGCATTTGCTCTTTACTATCCACTATCCATTCTCTCTTCTTATAGTAACAACCCACTGCTTGCTTTGGGTATTATTTGCATCCCTCCTTTGGATTCCATTTGAAAGAACTATCAAGTAGGGTACACTGCTCATTGACAGTAAAGATGCGGGAAGGTGGCCCAAGATTTGACAGTGTATGCTCTTTGCTTTTTCTACAAAACTTGTTAATGGCAACCAAAAGACTGAAACTGTTTAGTGTAGATTCATAGCAATGGTAGAAACCAAAGAATCTGTCTGATAATATCTGCAACTTGAATGCCCAGGGCTTCTCTCCTTCTCATGCTTTCCTTTATATTAATCTACCTGTCCTGTATTTTCAGTAGTAATTCACTTTCTGCTGATATTAACCATCGCCAGTTTCTGTTGTTTACAATCAAGAAAATTAAACTGATGCAAAATTCAGGTGAGGCCTTTAGAATCCCGATATCTAGATGTACATATGCATTTTGCCCCTGGTTGACCACATGATTTTCAACATATGTTGCTCTACCTAAGCTCCAATTTCCTCACCTACAAAATGGAGATTAAAAAAACTTAACAAGTAGAGTTGGTACAGGGACTAAATTAAATGGTATTTGTGCAGTATCAGGCATTTAATAACCACTCAATAAATGATTTCAGACTAATATATACATCAAAAGTAAAAGGATTTTTCATAGAGGTACTGTAACCAAGAAATAATTAAATATAAAATAGTCAATTCTCCAAGTTTTTACTAAGCACATTTGCAAAAAGTGTTAATCAGGTATTAATAGAATATTTTCTTAATGTTAATATACAGATCTTTTTTTTTTTTTTGTATTTTTATGAAATTGGAAATGGGGAGGCAGTCAGACAGATTCCCGCATGCGCCCGACTGGGATCCACCCGGCATGCCCACCAGAGCCATTCCAGCGCCTGAGACAGAGGCCATGGAGCCATCCCTAGCACCCGGGCCAACTTTGCTCCAATGGAGCCTCGGCTGTAAGAGGGGAAGAGAGAGACAGAGAGGAAGGAGAGGGGAAGGGGTGGAGAAGCAGATGGGCGCTTCTCCTGTGTGCCCCGGCCGGGAATCGAACCTGGGACTCCTGCACACCAGGCCGATGCTCTACCACTGAGCCAACCAGCCAGGGCAATATACATAGATCTTTTAAAAGAAATCCTCAACTTGGAATCACTGGATGGTTAATCTTTTCACTTAATGAGATAGTGTTCCTCTACTTCTTTTTAGTTTTCTCCTCAAAATTCTTATTAAATTGGTGATGCAGCCTGACCAGGTGGTGGCACAGAGGATGGAGTATCAGCCTGGTACACTGAGGACCCAAGTTTGAAATCACAAGGTCACTGGCTTGAGTTTGGGCTCACCTGCTTGAACATGGTATCACAGACATGACTCCATAGTCTCTAGCATGAGCCCAAAGGTCGCTGGCTTGAGTCCAAAGTTCACTGGCTTAAAGCCTAAGGTAACTAACTGGTGTGAGCCCAAGCCCACTGGTTTAAGCAAGGGGGTCACTGGCTCAGCAGGAGCCCCCTGGTCAAGGCATATATGAGAAAGCAATCAATGAACAACTAAGGTGCCATAACTATGAGTTGATAATTCTCATCATCTCTCTCCCTTCCTGTCTGTCTATCCCTGCCTGTCCCTCTCACACATGTGTGTGCTAAAAATGAATTAATGAATGAATTGGTGATGCAGCTTAGTTTAATCAATAAGGTCCTAAACTAGAAAGTACGGAAGCTAACAGGAGTTGTCAATCACCCTGGCACAACACACAGGTTAAGGGACCCTATCTATTGCACATTCAGCCTTTATACTCTAACTCAGGTTTACTGAAGAAAGCAGTTCAAGTAATCTTACTAATCACTTGTGCTGACCTCTGCTTGTGTTAAATAGAAATGCAATTCTGGTTTGCGTTCATCAAGGGAGCTCTGTGCTCAGCTTTCTATTGTGACTGTTGTAGTTGAAGTGTATTTTCTGTTGGGACAGCAGGTAGCTGTTAACTAAAGTACATACTTCCTGACCTATGATTTTCTTGATGTTTTTGCCTCTGCGATCATGATCTTAGAGGGAAGAAGAGAAAAGCATTCTCTGCTGGAGCTGACTTTTGTTCATATTATATGGGCAATGTCAGCATTCACTGAGAGGTATTGATTTTCCTTTGGGGGGACAGAGGTGTATGGGTGAATCTTGTCATTTGCCAAGTTGCCTCAGTTTGCTAACTTCTTACATCAGCTAAATACTTGCTACTGTGTACAAGGGGTAAGAATGATTGATTAATTTGTATAAAAAGCCTGGAGATCCAGGGACAATAAGCAATAAAAAGACACAGTGGGTTGTCTTGTTGTTGTTTTTTGTTATTAATGTTGACTGAAGGGTATTGAGCCAGCTAAGCACACACAGTGTTGCATTGATCTTCAAAGTGAGCAGTTAACTGATGCATCAACATTAAATATAAACAAAATCCTACCGTGGAAAATAAAACATGATCTCTCTTTTCTCACTAGGTTGCTTTGATACAGGGTCACTAGAAGCATGTTGGCCTTGGTCCCATTAGTGTCTGAAATTGCTCAATTCCAGTGTTCAAATAAAGATACTGTGATGCCAGCATCTGGCCTCATAATCTTAATAATGCATTTTGTTTACCATAACTATATGATAATTTTGATGTATAGGGAAGGGAGAAAATGTATGGCATAATTTAAAAAGTAGCAGTTTTGGAGTCATACAGGGGTGAATTCCAAACTTTGACACACCATTTGCCTTACATGAGTTACTGGCTATCTCTGCATCTCACTTTCCTCATGTGTAAAACAGGGATTATTTTAGCAACAGCCACAAACTGCTGTAAAGTTTAAATGAATATGTAAATAAAGTATTTGACTATTAGTGGGAGTGCTATGGCAATGAGAGGAAATACTTTCTGTGGACTACAACGGGGAAGAAACAGTAAAATAAAGACAACCTAAGCTCCATGACCACATCAGTTTATAATCAGTCCTCACACATCTAGAAAACTCCCAAACCCTTTCTTTGCTATATTTTTTAAATTAAGTGAGAGCAGGGGAAACGGATAGACAGATTCCTGCATGTGCCCCAACCAGGATCCACCTGGCAAGCCCCCTATGGGGGAATGCTCTGCCCATCTGTGATGTTGCTCTGTTCCTTGGCAACTGAGCTATTTTTAGTACCTGAGGCAGGAGGCCACCAGAGCCATCCTCAGCACCAGGGGCCAACTCACTGGAACCTATTAAGCCATGGCTGTGGGGATACAGGAAGAGAGAGAAATGGGGAGGGAGGAAAGGTGGAGAAGCAGATGGTCACTCCTCTTTTGAGCCTGACTGGGAATTGAATCTGGGACATCCACATGCTGGGTGGATGCTCTACCACTGAGACAACCAACCAGGGTTTCCCAAGTCCTTACAAACCAAATTCTCTTTTTTCCATAAATTACAGAATCAGCCTGACCAGGTGGTGGCGCAGTGGATAGAGCACTGGACTGGGATGCGGAGGATCCAGGTTCGAGACCCCAAGGTTGCCAGCTTGAGCGTGGGCTCATCTGGTTTGAGCAAAAGTTTTCACCAGCTTGGACCCAAGGTCGCTGGCTTGAGCAAGGGGTTACTTGGTCTGCTGTAACCCCATGGTCAAGGCACATATGAGAAAGCAATCAATGAACAACTAAGGTGTCGCAACAAAAAACTAATGATTGATGCTTCTCATCTCTCTCTGTTCCTGTCTGTCCATCCCTATCTCTCTCTCTCTCTCTGATTCTTTCTCTGTCTCTGGAAAAAAAATTACAGAATCATAGCTAATATAATGAGATTAGATTATTTTCTTTATCTATATTTTTCCACTACTACTTATCCAGAGAGGGTATCTATTGACTCCCATGAGCACTGGGCCCCACATGCAGCATAAGTAGCAATAGTAAGTTGAAGGTAGAGGGCACTGCATGAAGAAGACAAAATACAAAAATAGTAATATAAAATAACAAAAACTGAGAAATGAATCTAAATGTAAAAGGGGAGAAAGTGTTAGGACAAGGAAGACCTCTCTGGGAATGGACCTTTCAAAGAGACATGGGGAAAGTGGAGAAGAGAGCCCTTTAAATACCTAAGGGGTGGCATTCCTGACAATGGAAGCAGGCTGTGTAAGTAACGGTATGGACGGGGCAAGAGGGATAGGGTGAGGTAGTTGGAATGAAACTGGGATGTGATCACGGTATATACAGTGGCTTTGGTTTTAAGTCCAATGGGCAGTAATAGAGGTTTTGAGAGGTGCAGAGATGTGATCTCACAACTCTTAAAGTTAGTTGTGTTTGATGTTTTATAAAAAGATGGCGAGCAATGTCTTTTTGGCCTCTCCGTACTTGACACTATTGATGGACATGGTGTCTATACTGGCAGAGTTTTCACATAGAAATAAAGACGGGGGGGGGGGGGAATTGATAGTGTAGGAAGAAGCAGTTTCTCTTTTTCAACAGTTATTCTATGAAAATTATAAATATCTTAAAGGAATGGGTTAAACAATTGTGTCATTCTTCTCACTGTTAATGATACTTTTAAATGAACTTTCTAGGACTAGCTTTGAATTTTGTATTATTCTACTAATAATTCTGTGTTTATCACTTAGAGAAGACCATGAGTCTTAGTTTTGTACTTCCAGCATTTATTAGAAAAACCTCATGTTTTATAAAGTTCATTAAATGAGGATGAAATTGATGCATCATAAAGACTAACAAATACTATATTACAGTTGGCATTTCAATTGCCTTCACGGTTATTTTTATCTTCTTTGATCCTAAGGATAATCCACAGAGAGAAGCTATGGTATCTTATTATACCCACTTTAAAGATAAGATCACTGAGGGTAAGGGGTTAAGCAACAGTCCAAATTAAAAGTGACAAGAGTCAGATGCAAACAGTAAATCACATTATCTCTTGCTAAGATCCTTTGCCACATTTGTACCTCCTGAGCTAATCCTTATCTCTAAATCTATAGCCCAGAACTAATCCCAGTTATAAACTGTCTACCACATCTCACATACAGGCAATGGCTGAAGGTCAACACATGCTAGAAATATCATCTAAGTGTCCAAAAACAAGCACGTGGAATAAGGTCCTGGGTGAATTTTCACCATTAGCAATGCACATTTTTCATCTTTAACGTGTTGGAACCAGGGTTCTTTCAAGCATAAGAGAAACTGCATGAAGGCTCTAATTTGACAGAATGACAACTGACTACAGTGTCAATCCATTTATGCAACGGTCTAGAGTTTTAAGAAAGCCTCAGAATTTAGTGGCAGATAAGAGACTTCATTACATGCCCATATCTTGACTGTTCGTTTTACTCTGGCAAAACTGTATATGTCTTTCTCCATGGTTTTTGTCACCTGTCCCCCACCCAGATACCCACTATTGACTAGTTTCCATTTGTAAAGACCAAATTAGTTTCTTCTACTGTAAACTTATATCCCGCCTTTTTAATAAGCCTCACAACATGCCCAAAGTACTCTGGACTCACAGTGTAAACCCAGAAAAATCAGACTCATTATTAAATGAACACTGAAGCAGCCTTTTCACACCTGAGAATCTCTGGAGACAAAGCCATCACCCCATTCCCTCTCTTCTGCTCCCCATCAATGACTCTTGGGGTCTCATTAAATTATTTGGTATTTCAAAACTGAAGCAATTGTGCTAACACCAAGGGCATCACTCATTGCCACCAAATAAAAAAAGGCAGCAAAAAAAAAGTGCTAGTGTCAGCATGCAATGAAGGTCCAAAAGGAAAACAGATGCACAAATGATTCATCATCATCAACAGGCCCTGTCAAGATAAAGTAGAAAGAGAAAAAAATCAGAGACTCCTTCCAATGTGCTAACGGGCTGTCCGAGACCGACGGGGAGAAGAATGCTCCCAAGAGCAAGGAGATTTTGCTATTTGATTTAATTTTGTTAACCACTCAGCTCAGAGGTACAGAGGAAGGGAATTTTATATACTTATTTAGCACAAACTTACAGTTCACTTACTATGTGTCCTACTCAGCGCTCTAAACTTTTTATAAACTTCACTTATTTGAACATCAGAAATCCTTGGTCAGCTTCTTTTCTGCACAATTTCTTTACCTTCTCTTTCTCCTTCCTCTTCTTTGTCAGCAGTATGAAATTTTTCTATGATTTTCCTAATTTGCTATAAATAATAGTTAGCCCCCTTCTCTCACCCAAGAAAACATTCAGGAAATGTTTTGTTTTGTTTTCCCTGCAATACATTTCTTTTTATCATAAATTTTCAAAATTCTATTTTTCATCATGTTATTATGTCATCTTATTTACAGAAACCTATTTAGGAAGGTGGAGGAGAAGAATGAGGAGCAGGAGGAGATGTCAACAAATCCACCTCTCCCCACTGACTAAGTCATTCTTCTTGGCACCTGGCTGGAGAAAAAGTTCACACTTGGTATGTTTCACCTTCATCTAATGAAATCTCCATTTGTTCTGAGTGATAACTATAAATAAGTGAAAAAGAAAGAGTGAATTAGAAAAAGGCTAATTCAACTTTTATCCCCAACCTCCAGAAAAAAATCTTGATACTGAAATAAGAATATAAATCAACTCATGGGAGTGTTGGATGTTTTGCAGGAGGTTTAGCTTCTCAGCTAATGCGTCCTCTCTGTTGCAGTGAAATTTTAATATGACCAAGTGACTATTTTTCCTGTTATTTCTCTAGACAGGTGATGGGTGGGGGGAGGATGAGAGTTTGTAAAGCTGTCCCCCTGTAGCAGACACTGCTGTCTTCTTGAACGTGAATGTATTGAATCATAGTGACACAGCTGACAAAAAGAGTTATGTCTTTTCATGAGCTTGTGTGCTTTATTGCTCACATTAGCTTTTGGGGAAAAGAAAAAACAGGTGAATTCAACCAACAGGCTATAAATCTTCTCTGACATACAGTATGACACTGTCTCTTAGTGAAGGGTTAGGGTTAGGGACAACAGCACCTTCCTATGATGAATGGAACATGTGTGGAGGACAGAAAGGGAGTGTGACAATACTGGAGGCACTGATCTGTCCTCCCCAAAAGAGTCTTTCCCTTTATAGTTCTAAAACATGCCAAAAATTGAGAGACGATAGGGCCATCAACGACCTCACTGAACTAATAACTCCTTATATCCAAAGGTTGACTTTATTTCTAAATATACAACCACATTAAGAAAAATATTCAGTACCCCGTTTATACTATTAAAAAGAAAAAACAAAAAAACAAGACAATAACACCAGCCCCAAAACATTGGAAAAATAAATCTAGCTTAATATGGAAGAGCACTATTAATTCTCAATATGTTCTCCAATGCTCTTAAAATACTCACAAAGATATTAAAAAGGGCAAAAGCTAACAGCCAGACTATAAATGAAAAATAAGACCATAAAGCAAGGTGTGAGAGAAATCTCTAATAAGACAATCAATGAAGATGGATGGAGAAGAATATTTTTAAACTACACATAAACTAGTTTATTCTAAGCCAAACTAGCCTACGTGGCCACAAGAAGCTCTAAAAAGAGTTAAATTCACTGATTTCCCTCCCATAACTCCTATGTCTGGGGCAAAGGGAATTTTCTGAAACAAATTTATCTATCTAGCCATCTGTCTGTCTATCCACCTATCTTTTCATCCATCTTTCTATTTACACATACACATATATGCATATATGTAAACAAGCACTCATAAATTCACATATATCTATTTTTTCTTCTGCATGGAAACTCACTTCCAAGGAGCCAGATGTCTGCTTTCCTGACACTCACCTGAGACTACCCTTCCCATTCCCGTAGGCTCCTTTCTTACTCCGCACATCTATTAAGAAACTACGTATGTGTAAGCTTGGCTATAGTAACAAATGGCCACACAATCCCAGTAGCTTATAACAACAAAGATTTATTTCTCACATATGTTACTTGTCAACTGCAAGTTGATGATGGCTCAGCCACAGCTCTTTTCAATTTTTCTTTATATGAAGATTGTGCTGAAGAAGTGGCAGCAATATGGACGATAATATTCTTTGGTATAGAAAAAAGGAGTGGATCAGAATTGACTCTCCATTGACATGTTATAAGAATTACACTCTTTATTGTTCCTTCTAAGAGCCTGAGATTTGGGGGCCATTTGTCAATAAAACAAGAGTGACTAAATAGAAGTGTGTACCTAGATAAGGAAAACTTTCAAAAAAAAAAAAAAGACACCCACAATATGTGACATTGACTTCGAGGTTAGGTGTTGAGCAGTGAAGAGGCTATAATGGTGATTATAAAAATAATTTCTGTTGGCATCCATTCCTTTATCTTTCCAAATAAGTGTTATGCAATGGCAAAGTACTTCATGATGCTTTGCTTGAGATAGTTTGAAGGGTCAAAAATAAAAAAAGAGTCCTGCAATGCCAAGCAATGGAATAGCACAGCTGAGTTTTACCAGTTTGCCTTGTCATTAGGTGCACATGACAGGGTACTAAGAAAAAAATGATTCCCAATCCCTGGTAGTCACACTTTTATATAATTGCCTTCCCTTGATTACAGGCAGGATTGTGCCTTGTTTCTAAACAACAGAACATGACAGAGTAACAAAATGGTACTCTTATGTTTACATTACATATGTCTTAATTGCATGACTTCTTGCCAGCAGACTCTGTCTAGAGATTCTTCTTCTTGGCCTGATTAATTAAGCAGCCAGGCTGAGAAAGCTGATGGGTCAGGGCACTGGGGCCACCTCTAGAAACTGTGGTGGTCTCTCATTGTCCAGGGAAAGCTTCCAGCCAATGTCAACAAGAACCAGCAACAGTGGGTACTGAAGATACAGGAAATGGACTCTACCAACAGAAAGCTTTGAAACAGACTCTTTGCCAGCTCAGTCTCCAAATGACAAGAAAGCCCAGCTGCCCCCTTGCCTGTAGGCTTGTGAGACTCTCAGCAGAGAACCCAGTTTAGCCGTGCCTGGACTCCTGATCCTCAGAAAGTGTGAGGTCATCAATGTGCGCTGTTTTAAACCACTAAATTTGAAGCTGTTTGTTATGCAGAAGTAGAAAACTAACACAGCAACAGAGGACATAAAATTATACACATGCACACACACACACACACACACATATATTACTGAGCTTAGAAAAGATTTTTATGGACAAGGGAAGGACTGAGTTGAACAGCTATAATATACGAAAACAGGCTCATATGTGGTCTCATAGAAACCAGCTATCTTTTCATGAAAATTCTTTCACAGGGTGGGGGGCACTTTATCTCCCAGCTTCTTCTGTAGTTAAGCATGGCCCTGTAACCGACTTTCAGCCCATGAGATTTTAGAGGAAGTGCTTGCACCACTTTCAAGCTTGGTCTCTAAAGCCTCCCTTATGATCCCCCACTTTCCCCACCTTTTGTCTGAGCGAACTTGGATGATCTCTGCTGTTGTTGGAAAACCCTAATCCCCTGAATGACTACATAGAGCAGGACCCTTTGTCAACGCCTGCTACTCACTGGTGGCTTTGCCTTGTTTTAATAGTCTGAACAGGGCATTGCCTATTTTCCTTAATACGGTTGGCACCACACCAGTGAATGAGGGTTAGACTCTTATTGAGTTAATCCATGGATACTAGGAGTTAATTTTTAATAACACAGAGCAGTGCCTGACCTAACATACATATTAAAAGTATTATAAATGTATTAGTACTTAACAAGTATTTAGGCAGGTGACTTTTTTTTTTTTACTAAAAGCAGAAAAAGTAGCAAGTAGGATCAGCTATAAACTTCTCTTCAATTCTAAGCCAAATTAAAGTATACATTAGTTGCACAAGATAATTATATTCTGTAAAAGTAAAAAAAAAAACTACATCCAAGAAATCTATAAAACATGACCTCTTTACAAAACATTTGAGAATAATTATATATAATAACAGATTAAATGCTTAGAAAACCCAGGATTTAAAATTAGGGAATCTGAAAACTATGATGCATAATCCAAAATGACCCTCTGCCTATTTTTGTAAATAAAGCTTTATTGAAACACAGACTTATTCCTTCATGTATTATCTATAAATGCTTTTTCACACTACTGTGGAGTTAAGTAGTTTCAACAGAAATTGCATAGCCTGCAAAGCTGAAAATATCCACTATCTGGCCTTTTGTAGAAGTTGCTGTTCTCTGAATAAAACAAAACAAACAAATAACAGTTCTACTGTATATTATCTTAAAATGCTATATTTTATGTTAACACTTGTTTTTCCAATAAGCACATTGTTTAACAATCCTTTTTGACAGTTTTGAGAGAAGAAAAGTTGTGATTTGAGAAATTTATAGCTAGATAAGTTTTCATTTATTTGTGAAGGTAACAAAAAGCCATCATTTATATTCTGGACTTGAGATCATTTTAATAGCCCCTGAGAAAAACAACTTGAAGATGTATCATAGCTAAGAAACAGACTCTTTGCCAGCTCAGTACCTTGGTTCCACATACAGGGCTTAGAGACAGACAGCCTGGCTCTCATGTATCGATTACCATCAGTTCTATATTAACTTGATGTCCTCATATCCCAAAAGGGGCTGATAATAAAGATGACATGATTATCAAGTTAGATAATTCCTATAAAGTCCTTAGAGCCATGTGTATTATAAAGTACGTTATCAATATATTGCCTACTATTATTAAGAGAGCAAGGAATTACAAAACAGCAAAAATTTAAAGTCATAAATCATAACAGAAAAATCTTATGAGAATAATGAAACATAGTACTGAATATACAATTTTATTATAAACAGCCTAGGTAACTATGGTTATAAAATTGAGAGCAAAAGTAATCACAAATCAGGGAAGATGTTTGATATATAATGTAAAAATAAACTTCTCTCAAAAGTTCCGTCTGTTGTCCCAGTTTAAATTAATTAATTTTTGATATTTGGCAATTCAAGACAGTGAAAGAAAAAAATATTAAAACCACTTTTTAAAATCCATAAAACAAGAAATATATATATATATATATCAAATAACAGTTTTTCTAAAATAATACTTCAGAACAAGGGCATGTTGATGAACATATATTTTTATATTGAATTGAGTGTTTAATTTTATAAAAACCATTGAGGAAAACAATTAAGCAGCATGGATAAAAAGACATAGGCTTTCATTTTGCAAGCCTGAATGTAATAATTGATTTAAACAATGTTCATCAATTGTTGCTAACACCTCCAGAGGAAAAGTAAACAGGGAATTTATTGCTAAAATAAAGTATTGTTCTATGCATGACTTGCCGATCATATAGGAAAACATAAACTTGGATCTGGGGGGGACCCTAGGCAATCAGTTCTCTGAAGAGCAGGTTAGTATGTGATTCCCAGTGTGAGAAGATAGGAAGGACAAAGTACCTAGAAATCTTGCCAAGATTTTAGGTTCAACTACCAGTTGATAAGAAGAATGAAAGATGTAATTTGAATGACAATATGAATAAGCAATTAGGTGAGTCTACAATGTGGGAAGTTCTACTGAGAACCTGCTTTCCTTAAATCAGTTATCAGCCCAGGAAAGTAAGATGAAAGACAAAAACTCATAAATTAAGAGATTTCAGAAGCACAGAAGGGGACAGCCAAATTCAATGGGTAAACGTTGATGGAGACTGATTCCAAACGATCAAGTGCATAATAGGACTCTTGTTTTTTCTTGATTTAAATATGGGCTGGGTATTTGATAATGTTTTTAGAATTTAGGTGTTCCTTTCTAGATTAAATAATGATTTAGTCATTATGTAAAATGTTCTTATTCTTAGTTTTCTAAGAAATAAATACTGAAAAATTTAGTGGTGAACAGTATTTGGGTTGTTTCAAAAATGCTTCTGCAAAACTGATTTTTAAAATAATGAAAAAGAGTGAGAAAGAGAATAGATCAATGTAAGGGGGAAATATTGATTATTATGGTGTATGGTTAGGGGCGAGTTGAGGATTCATTATGCTATTCTTGTTACTTTTAGACATGCTTGAAATTTTCCAAAATAAAATACTAAAGTTTTTTTGTATTTTATTATTTTTTAACCTCTTATTTAGTTTAACTAGTTATTTTCCAGGCAGTAATGCTATAGCAATTATTAGAAGTGCAGACAAATTATTTTGCAGAATGATTTTGATCAAAGCATTATTTACATCAAGGGAAAAAAAATCTGAACTTTAGGGTGATAATTCACATCTAGAGAATTAAATTTTAGTGAACCTTAAATTATTATGCTTACAGAAAATTTATAGTGGCATGCAAAAAAATCTGATATTTAATGAAAATGTTTGATAATTGAAATACATACACATAAATGTATATACACACATACACTTAAATGTGTAATATTAAGTACACAAAATAAATATAGAAAAATAAAAATAAGTGTAAAGATGGTGGCAATTATTTTCTATATGGGCAATTGGGTGTGTGTGTGTGTGTGTGTCTTTACACTGCTCTGCTCATCAAAATCTCTATACGTACAAATGAATTTGATACCTAGTAAAAGAAACAAACAATATCTAAGTAAATGATTTCTAATTATTTTAGGAATTAATCTTATTTTCAATTTGTAAAACCTTTGTTTTTATAAGTACTTATAAAAGTTAGAGTAAACTAAAGCAAAATTTTAACTATCTCTCAAAGAATTTGATAAAGCTCTTCAGATCCTTGGAGATACCCTGCAATGTTTAAGAGTCACTATTAGCAAATGCTTTCTGTTTATTAAAGCTGAAAGTTACAGTACTAGTCTGATCGTATTATGCTGAAAAAGTTAAAACTCAGTTAATCTTGATGTGATCAGTAGAATATTCTCAGTCTGCTTTGAGATTAGAATTCTAAGGCTAAAAAACCAAACCAAATAAAACAAACAAACAAAAGAACCTCCGAGACTCTTTCTTGTCTCTGATTTTTACCTCTAACTCTAGTATAGATAAGAAGGTGTGATATGGTATCTTAGTAAAATATTCGGAAAAATATCCTGCAGACTCCTGCTTATGGTTTTATTTCTGCCTCTTGCTACCTTAACTCTGGTATATACTATTCATTTTGTCATTTAATTATGAATTGCTTCAACTTATTTTTAGAGAAGCAACTTATGTAGGGGATGAAGCATGGATTCTTGGAATCAAATCTGAATTTGAATTCAAAGACTGAAATTTTCTCCTCATATAAATCTCAATTTCCTCATTTACAAAGTGATGATAATATCACTTACCTCAAATTCCTCTTGATAATTAAATAATATGTTAGGCAAAATACCTATGATAATATCTGGTAAATGTTTAGACAAGTACTTATAATATTTAAATTCTCCCTCCCACATTTTTTAAATTTTCTGGTCCTCTAAGGAAATTCTTTTTGAATTACCATGCTAGTGATTATTTAACTTTATAACCAGAAAGGCACTCTTTTAGAATGGTTAGAGTAATATTTATCCAGCCTAGCAATTAAAATACAGGGTTTAGAGGAATTCAAATTCTTAGTCTTTACAAATATCTTAGGTTTTTCAAGTTATTATTATTTTTAAACAAGTCATTTTGAAAAATGGCTAGCACCTCTTCTCTCCCATCTGGAACCCAAAGACAGTGAAAAGTTAAAATTTAAAGTTATTCCAACAAAATACAGCTTTGCCATTTTAGTTAGCTCAGTTCTCTTGACAACACCAGTTTGCTAGACAGTGAGAACATGATATCAACAGATGTCAGTCAGTTATGTTTCTCTCCCTACCCCATTTAAGGTGAGATTCACGTAGAAAAGGTCCATGTTGAACTGACATCCATTGGGGTGGGTTTCTAATTCAGTATCCTCACTTGATTTGATTTACTTGTTTATTTATTTATCTGCAAAGACTTGGTACACAATACTATAATTTAATTATTATTATCATTTTCTTCTTAATTCTAATTGCATCTTGGAGCGAATTTTTAAGTATGAGGGAGCCCCTGCCCCACAGAGATTAAGCCTAGCAAGCCTCAAGTGTGAGCTGCGAATTGGGAATATATTCCAGACATATTTTCCTAGACTCTACAATCTTCACAGTATCCTGTTACAACATTTATATTTTATGCATATAGATATATATATTGTTTAATAATTTACAGAGCTGGATACTCTTGCTACAAGGCAAGGCAACGTAATGTTCTCATTTGATCTACTTTGGTAGAATCACTTTCTGCCAGGGAATTTGCTGTAATGATGTGCACAGTAAATATTTAATAGTATTAGAAACATCCGAGTTTATTTTTCTTTGAAGAGTGCTTAATTATGTCAATTTCCCCTGATGAGATGCTAAAGCCAGTGTTATTTGAATTTGAAGTAACTGGGTGGAGGTGGAGAAGTCCATATGTGAGGCTTTCCTGCCATAAGAAGTCAGTTAGTGTGAATTTAACAAAGCAATATAGCAGAACCGCAACCTCATTAATTTGGGCCACACTAATTAAATATTTGTGATACTTTACCTGTGTTTGAGCTAAAGTTTACCCAGCACTATCAACGAATAAGGGGTTGGCTAAGCTATGTAGAAACATAAACAACACATGGGGAAAAGTTAAATCTACTTTTACTGTGTCCTCTTTATTTATGCACTTTGGTGGCTCATATTTGCCTATGTGTATTAGATTGAGTTATATGGTGACATTTCACATTTGGATCTAAAATAATGGCCATTGCATATAGGTCAATGTATAAACTTTAATCCATTTAATACAAAAGCTCTCATGATAGAGAGAACAACATTTCTGTCAATTCTTTCCAGTTGGTGACAAACCATGTTACGTTCTTGATACATTTTTCTTGCATTATCACTAAGACATCTTACACCAAGACCTTAGCTGATGGAAAAGGTGATAGGATAAGCAACACGTTCCACTTGGCTTTCCAAATAACTGCATGCGTTTGTTCTCAATAGTGAGAGTTATAACTCATAACTCTTCATAAAGTCAGAACATATGGCTTCACCAGGAAGAATAAACTGGAACATGGCTCTCTGTGCAGTATCACAGATTTGACTTAAATATCTCACTGCAGTGTTATTTTTAAATCTTTTCATAGAGCAGACTTTTATCATTTGTGTTTTCTTCTGGACAGAATTAATAACATTAGATTTTTTTTTAAAGAACTTTGCTTTGGAGAGGTTTGTTTACAGAAATGTGGTCATGATTAATCTAGAAAGCAAAATACATAAACATTATATAAAAAATACTTACACTAGCCCTGGCAGGTTTGCTCAGTGGTAGAGCATCGGCCTGGTGTGTGGAAGTCCCGGGTTCAATTCCCTGCCAGGTCACACAGGAGAAGCACCCATCTGCTTCTCCACCCCTCCCCTTCTCCCTTCTCTCTATCTCTCTCTTCCCCTTCTGCAGCCAAGGCTCCATTGGAGCAAGGATGACTTCATGGCCTCCACCTCAGGCACTAGAATGGCTCCAGTTGCAACAGAACAACAGCCCAGATGGGCAGAGCATCACCCCTTGGTGGGCATGCCGGGTGGATCCTGGTCAGGCACATGTGAGAGTCTGTCTCTCTGCCTCCCTGCTTCTCACTTCAGAAAAATACAAAAAAAAAAAAAAAAAAAAAAAGGAATACTTCTACTTCTACTATTAAGTACCAAACATTTTTAAAAAATAATAATTTGACACAGGATTATAGAATTTTGTTTGCAGATGATATGATGTGTACTAACATGTTCTTGAAATTCCAGATGTAAAGAGGCAGACAGTATCAAATTTACCAGTCAGTTTCTGAGTGGTTCTTTTCTTTACCAGATGGTAAACTCTTTTAAAGCAGAGAAGATCACATATACCATCAGATCTCTCAGAATATGTAGCAGACTATCAGGCACAAAATTTGTGCTTTATAGTACAGACTTGTTTTATCAAATTGTATCCTTTGGTTTTTTTTTGTTTTTTTTTTCCATTTTTTCTGAAGCTGGAAACAGGGAGAGACAGTCAGACAGACTCCCGCATGCGCCGGACCGGGATCCACCCGGCATGCTCACCAGGGGCGACGCTCTGCCCACCAGGGGGCGATGCTCTGCCCATCCTGGGCATCGCCATGTTGCGACCAGAGCCACTCTAGCACCTGAGGCAGAGGCCACAGAGCCATCCCCAGTGCCCGGGCCATCTTTGCTCCAATGGAGCCTTGGCTGCGGGAGGGGAAGAGAGAGACAGAGAGGAAGGGGGGGGTGGAGAAGCAAATGGGCTCTTCTCCTATATGCCCTGGCCGGGAATCGAACCCGGGTCCTCCACACGCTAAAATTGTATCCTTTGTATTATATCACATGCACTGATACCCAGTCCATGTGTGCATTTCATAACCCTGGCCACCAAGTTGGTACAACAATGAAGTGACCCACACTGGATCACTGGGTCTTAATTACAGGATATCAGCTGGAATTGTTGACGAAAAAAACCTTCTTCCTTATTTCTTAGTATAAGGCAGGTAACCATCACTCACTTTTTCAAAGAATAATTGCAAAGCACCTATTATGTGCTGAGCTCTATCTAGCATAAAAGAAAAGTATACCTGAGAAGAAAGTTGAGAAAAATCATAGCCTGATAGCCTTATTTGAATACCAGAATCCTGCTATTGCTGAAGGCCATTGCTAAAGTTTATAGTTCATATTTATAGTTTAAGATAATTTGTTAAGTTGCCATAGGCAACAAAAAAAAGTATCTGAGAAATATAAAATGATTTTCAAACTCAACTTTCTTGAGTTTAGGTGTTATTCAGACAACTTTACTGTATCTTATACCCTACTCATAGTCCTGGGGAGATATGGCTAATAATCATATAACATGTGTATTTGTGCTACAGAAATCCAATTATTGGTGTATACACACTCATGTATATCACAGACGTATTCCCTCACATGAATAGATTTTATACTATATAATCTATATAATTCAGGTATATATAAAACTGAAATTGTTCAGATGATCAGCCTGCCCCAGAACAAATGTGAGAAGGTAGTAATATATCTGTTCTTCTTTCAGATGATTTGAATGTGTGTAGTCTTCTCACACTGTAAGTGTTACATGATGATGATTACAAATTTATATAAGTATTCTTCATATAATATAATTCACTGGGGGCGAATTATGATTTAAAATTACTCCTTGAGTCACTGAAATATTATCATAGTGAAATTATTGGAGACACATAAATGGCCACTATTTTTGTAAATTATAATACCCTTATAGTGTGAAATACTATATTGCCTTTAAAACTGAGACATATATTGAAATAAATTAGTGAATGGTGTTTAGATGTTAGTATTAATTTTTAAAATGTCATTTAAATATATAGGATATATGTTTATTTATACTCATAGTAGTCATATATACACTTGGCACTGCACGCTTGCGTGCACGCACACACACACACACACACACACACACACGAGTCCACAAAGTACTACACAAATATGTTAAATGTAATTATCCTTGGGAGGTCAATTGTTTGAAAAAAGTTTTTTAAAGCTGTTGGAATCTACTACAGTAGTTTCTTAATATAACTGATAATTACAAGTAGATCCAAGAAACCTGATAAAGTAATTCAATACCCAGAAACCATCAATTAATAATCAACAGAACAAATTAGCTATTCAGTTTGTATTGTATCATTTTTCTCCTGTGTATCATTCTTTCAGCTTTCGTTATGTCAACAGAGATCAAAATCCACGCTGTCTCCAAAATGTGGGCAGAACAGAGAGGAACAGGACACTTGATTAAGTTCAACGCTCATCTCTGTCCTCTCATGGTTTAGATAGACCTCTTATATTTCTCTTGGCCTAAGCCTTTATCATGGCTACAGTTCAACTCAGGACCTTCACAATGCTGACCACCACTGGGTCTTTACTGTGATCTTTCTTGACCCTTTGCTGCAATTAAACTCAGCCTTAATTTGATCTCTGCCGCTGTCCTAACAGTTAGGTCAGCACTTGCATTTTAAGCAATGTGTGTCCTCCAAGATTCCTACCTTCCAGACTACAGATGTAGGTCTATGCAACAAATAATTTGTTTCAGGAAGCATCTTCTTGCACTAAGAGATGACACCATGGAAGCAACTGTTATTTCAGCCACGCACAATATTTTAAGGACTTCTAAGGAATCTAAAATGGGCTTTATCATTTAAACGATAAACAACTCTACTACTATCTATGTTTAAAAGTGCTCATAAATCTGATCACCATCTGGTCCCTCTTCAGAAAAGATCTAATTATTCAACTGCTACCTGAACATCTCTCATTAGAAAGTCTTCCCACACACATCTCCAACTCAAATGCTAAACTAAATTCATGCTTCCTCTTTATCCCAAATCAGCACCAAGCCTTTTTATATTAAGTATTGCAATTAAGATGTACCATTTATTCCATTGCCAACCCTATAATTTGGGAGATAGAGTCTCTCTAAACACCCTTTTCCCTCACACCTCACATTAAGTTAAGCCTATTTACTCTTCCTTACTACATTTCAAGTCAGTCTTCTAACTTCCATTACTACTTTACTACTTTAGTTCAAAAGTGCATCATCTCTGACACACAGCTTTGTCAGTTTTCACTCCCCTTCTCATTGTCACCAAGTAATCTTCCTAAATGTGAAACAATCTAATTCTTGCCATCTTAAAGTAGTTCAGTGGCCTGACCATTCCAAGATAAGTAGTCTGAAACTGTTATATTGTGTATACCATAAGTAAAAAATAAAAAGAGCGAACACTTTCAGGATTTATTTACAAATTGTGTATATCTATATTATATACAATGTGTACCTTACAAACCACACAAAAGACAAACAAATAAGAAGGAAATAAATCGAAATAGATGTTCTCTATTTCCTTCCACTATCCCAATGGGTTGCACTGAGCATCTGTGAAGATGGTTCATTCCCTTTTGGAGTCCATTGTTCTTGTGGATAAAACACAAACTCTTTTCCATGAGTCATTCATTCCTTTGGGTCATTTTGTATCCTGTTTTTTATTCAACCCTATACCTTAACCATGGTGATTTATTAATTATAGTTTATGTGTGAGAGGAAAATGTGCAGGGTAAAGATTAAATTTAAAGTAGTGTTAGACTGAACCCCTTGAGGGTAGAATATAGTACATCGCCCCCCCTTTTGGTAATCTGAGCAATTAGCACATTGCTTAGAGTATATTTGCTAAATTAATTAATAAAGTAATGTAATTAAATATATGTTTGTATACAAACTAATTTAAATTGAGCTGTTTTAATGCAAAATGTATTTGTTTGAATTGTCTCTGGTCAAAAATGTATTCTTTCACTTTACTTACAATGTACTCTATAATAATGATATTGTTTCAAAAATCGGGAAGGGGAAAATTTTGCTTAAAAGTATAAACAATTGCTAAGTGTTTTAGAGACACTTTCCATCAAAATGAAAAGTCCTAATTATAAATGAAACCTATCTATTTAGTTGTCAGGCCCTGTTTTATCTGAAATTGGAAATATTTTGCATGCAGACAATTCAACCAAATGTGTGTTCTTAGAAAAATAATAAAAAACAAAATCTCTTTATCATTCTTCTATGCTCTGGATTCTGGTTGTTCCCCAAAGTGCTGTGTTTTCTTTGTTTATGCTCTTCAGTTTCTGCAAAAAATAGATGCTGACAGGAATTTTCATATTTTGGGAAAGATTGTTGCTATGCATTCGACTGTCTGAGTCTCTTGAGTTGGAAAGATTGAAGGGACTGAATGCATGTTTTCATGGTTTACTTCAGTCACATCACCTTCATCCAAATGCCTACTGTTTAAATGCCTTTATGGGCGACAAATCAGAGCCTTTGACTCCATGGCAGCACTGACCCCCTCGGAAACACACAGGAGGCGATGCAGTTTGCAAACTGACATTCCCTGCACAATTTCAGAAAACGGCCTCCCGAGGCAAGTTTCAAACAGATCTCGAGACAGAGGGAAAGATCGCAGCATCATGCATTTATCACATGTTTTAAAAAAAATGGTTTAGAAAGGAAGACATTTTAATAAGGATCAAAAGATGGAAAACTCAGGGAGGGAAAAAAGAAAATCTATTAACATGAAACTTGACTAATTGCTTTAATTTTTGTGAAAACAAGTCAACATGGAGCCCAGATATGAATCAGTGACACAAATTTCCCTTTTTTTCTTACAACGTGCCACTGCCGTTTTGGCCAGATTGCTACAATGAGAACTCATTATCCTTAGAGTGGAAACCAGAGCCCAAGGAGACTTTGCCATTTAGAATTTCATCACCAGGTATCACAAGCTAAGTTTCTGAGTGTGCCATGAAGACTCTTGTGTTAGCTGATCCCCTAGGACTTCCTGCATGAACGGGCATCACTAATAATAATAGCAATTAACATGTGCAGGGAAATATTTTCCCTCCGAAGTGCTTCACAAACATCATCTAATCCTGCCTGCTATCAGGAAACTTTATTCCTCTTAAGTTATCGTGAGGCTTGGCATCTTTTTGAAGATCACCTTTCTCATTGGACTAAGAGTGGTTTTGATAGAATATAAAAGAGATTTAAAAAGGGGTGGGGGGTAGAGTCACAAAAAGAGAGAAGTAAATCATGCCCAATGGGACGGGATGTGTATTACTGAGAGGCTACTATGCAGAAGGCATTGATCCAGACACAGCTTACTGGATGATGCAAAGATGAATGTGACCAGGACCAAGACAGAAGGCTTTATTGAATAGAAATCTGTATTTCTGTAGTTAGAGAAGGGAAATAGAGGGTATTGTGAAAACTCACGAGTTGGAGATACTCTATTCATAGGCAGGTATTATAGATGTAAGAACCAGAAAACTTTTACAAAACTTTATCTAAGTCAAAGAGAGGATACCCCTGGAAGCAAGATCTCAACAAGCTGAGAAAAATGCTTTGGGGGATAACAGTTTGCAGTTGCTTTTCTGCCTTTGAGAGTAAGGAGGGAATGTAAGGAAAATGACAGGGAGGGGGGAGAAAGCAAGGCAGGGATGGGATGACAGGAGAGGTCAGTTTATGTGCTCTGGTGAGGGTGGTTAAGTCCTAGAAGGAGGGGTCTGAATGGGAATTAGCAGCTATTAGAAGGTGGTAACTGCAAGGGGGCGTTGCAAAGGTGCATTAACCTAGATGCACAGAAACAGTGAACATAGCTTGCTTGAGGCAAACAGATGCCATTTTAGTAAAGAAGTTATATGCCTGGGGTATGACCACACCATAACCTATCCAGTTGGGAATTTATGATCAGATCACCCTGTGAGGTTACTTTCCATAGAACGCCCACTCCCCCACCCTTTTTTTTTTCACTCAATTTCATGGAAAGTCATAATGGAGAAGCTGGTATTTGAGAAAGGTTCTGAAAAATGGATAAGTAGAGCTAGCAGCACAGAAGGCATTCTTGACAGAAAGGCAGCTGAGCCCAGGCACAGAAGGGGATGGAGGAAGTATGTCCTGGCAAAGCAGTGCAGACAGCTGTTCGGCCAGAGGAGTGGAAGCCCTTGGGTGTGAGGTGCAGGTGAGAAGCATTTCTAAGTTCTAGCAGACTTGCTGGAGCAGGTAGGGCCCGATTCAGTAGGCAGCGGGAGCCCTTGAATGTATTTTAGGGAAAGATTGACGTGATCAGATTTCTGCACTGTTCACAGCACTCCACTAAAAGCAGACTTTTTACAGCTGTCTTGAGCAATGCCAAGGCTCCATGTTCATGTAAAATGTATCCTTCCTGAGGGTTGTTAAAAAGGAAAAAGCTCTAACTGAGGTGTCCTACAAACGTATCCCATTCTGCCCCAGAGCCATGAAGAAGGCCCATTAAGGGGTTTCCTTCAAGACCCTCTGTCGCTAATGAGGGAGATGGTGTGGCTTGCTCTCTCTACAAGCTTTCTCAATGGCTGAGGCTGCCGAGGAATCTAATTTAAATTTACTTGGATTTAACCGGCCTAGGGAAGTTGCTGCAATATTTTAACTGACAAGATGGGGATTAAGTATTAAAGAGTGATAGAAAAATCAGCCAGGTGTCTTGTCTGCGAGACTGCCAGGGCTGCAAGCCGGTGAAGGGGCGGCATGGGCGGTCCCAGGGAGGGTTCTCAGAGCAGATTCCTGGAGGCTTCTATCCCTCCCCGTGGCCTGAGCAGGCAGCGCCCGGACTGCCCAGCCCAGAAGAGCTGATGGAGTTCTCGCAGCGGGAGGGGCCTGGTGCTGCTCTGAGCTCTGACAACTCTGAGCTCAGTCTCTTCACCGGGTCCTCTTCTTAGGAGGCAGGTGACAGATAATTGGCATAAAAGTGCCCAGCTTCAGCAAGGCCTGCCCCACTTGGAGGTAAGGATAACGAACTGCCCCCTTCATTAGCATCTTATCTCTCACCTGCTTGGCCAATTCAAACCTTTTTAGGTAACTCCTCGTTTCTGTATTTCCTTGCATCTTGATGTTTTGGGCGAAGAGCTCCATAATCATTCTAAGCTAGTGATACTTTCTCACTAGCCTTTTTTTTCCATAGGGAACCCGACTCCCCAGGTCATGTCCTGCCCCTACTAGAGAGATTTTGATTCAGTCAATCAGGTGTGGGCCCCACTTTACCTCCTCCTGACGCAACCATTCGCAGAACCATCTTCCTAGACTCTAAAGGACGTACAGGGAAGGATCATCAGTGGTGTTCACCTCTCTGTTCCAGTGCCTAACAAAGGGCTTCTAACAAAGAAGGGGCTCAGTACGTAGGTATTTAATGACAGAATGAATGAATGGATCTTTCATTGAACACATTGGCTGCAGAGCTCTTTGCCTCCCCCCAACCCCCGCAAACACAAAGACACAATCACACCCTGATCTTATATTGATCTATTACAGATCCTGGCCTGAGACTAATGTAATTTTACACATGTCTGAGGCCATCTAGTCAAATGAGTGATGAGACATTGGACATTGAGGACTTGGTTGGCTTAGGCTACCTTTGTCAGTGTGAGAAGGAAGTGACTGTCCATCCTTGCCTAGAAAAGGGGATAGGGAAAAGCAGAGCAATCAGCTGCCCAGGCCTGTGGTCAGGGATGCCTCAGCCAGCCACTGAAAGCAAGGGAGAGGGAAAGCCTTGCTCTTCTGCAGAAGTTAGCATGGCTTGGCCAGGGGAAGACCACTGGGCTGCGGGGCTGTTTCCACATCACACAGTTAAGGACAGACCAGGAGTTAGTAGCCTTGAGATGAACTTCAAAGAGGTAAAAGATGACAGAAACAGCAGTGGCAGGATTGAGACAGTGAATGGTCAAGGGAAGTTGTGAAATGATGTCAGAGAAGAATAAAATCATGTGAAATAACTCCCGAGAATCTTTCAGTCACGTCATTGGGGATTTTGTGATGGTCCTGCGGTTATCAAATAGGGGCCACACCAGTGCAATGTGATTTCTGTGTCATAGTCCATGAGAGCATATCAGCATATTCACAGCTCATGGGGCCTGAGAGCATGCAGCTGTGGATACAGTCATTAGGTGCACAACTGTTTCCTCCATCTCGCTAGACTTCTCCAGCCAGTGTCATTTCTTTTTTCCTTTTTCCTTTTCTTCTTTTTCCAAGTGAGAGGAGGAGATACAGAGAAACAGACTCCCACATGCACCCTGACCAAGGTTTACCTGGCAACTCCCATCTGGGGCCGATATTCTGCCCACCTGGGACCATGCTCACTCACAACCTAGCTATCCTTGGTGCCTGAGGTGGAGGCTCCATGGAGCCATCCTCAGTGCCCACGGCTGACACACTCAAGCCGTGCCTGCAGGAGGGGAAGAAATAGAAAGACAAGGGGAGAGGGAGGAGTGGAGAAGCCCATGGTTGCTTCGCCTGTGTGCTGTGTGCCCTGGCCGGGAATCAAACCTGGGACTTCCACACGCCAGGCTGACGCTCTAACACTGAGCCAACTGACCAGCACCAGCTAGTATCATTTCAATCTCCATTCAGTTGATCTGAAAATGTGCAAAACTCCTAGGTAGGTTGTAGATATTTATGCAAATCTTCAGCCAGGTTCCCCAAATTCTCAAGATCTAGGGAAAAGCTGCAGTTCTGTGTCAGGCTCCCCCAAAACAATCTTTGGGGATGATGAAATGATAAAAATCCCCCACAATGACTCTGCTGATTTGTTCCTATGTTATAGATAGTCTTGTATAAACCACATGGTTTGTTCATCTCCAGGGTGGACACTGGAGTCGTGGCATTGTGAAGTCCTGCAGCATAAGTCCTGCGGATGTTCTACTGATCAGTCTCACGCTGCAGTCTGTGCGGTGCTCTCTCTGGCTCAATGAGGACTGAGTGTTCACACTGGTAAGTGGTCGTAGTAGTAACTAGTGCTACCAGTAGTCATTGTTAGTAGGAGCTTCCTTGAGCTCCTCTTCACCCTGTCTTAAGGAAGGCTGTACGCCCATCACCTGAAGCTGGCAAGATCAGATTGACAGCAGTGTATCGGTCACATGGACCCTCAGCCAGGGGAGGAGGACACTGCACACCAAGACGGACCACCCACAGGGAGTGGTACCTGGGAACAGAGTGAAGTAGGGTGTGGTGACCCCCGATTCCTGCAAGAGGATGCAATTGACATATTTGAATGGATATATATATATATATACCCTGCTTATGCTGTTTCTCATGACAAGGAGATTGGTTTGACTAGGGGACACTTCTAAGGAGTAGAATGGGAAGGAGCTTTTGGTTAGGCCATTGGAAGCCCTCCAGGTTTCAGATGAATCTTTATTTCAGGCCTTACACAATATAGTAGAAACTAGTTGAATGCTTATTTATGCTAACTGCTGGTAGAAGTGTTTCAGATGGGTTTCCTTTTTTTTTTGTGACAGAGACAGAGAGAGTCAGAGAGAAGGACAGATAGGGACAGACAGACAGGAAGGGAGAGAAATGAGAAACATCAATTCTTTGTTGTAGCATCTTAGTTGTTCATTGATTGATTTCTCATATGTGACTTCACCGTGGGGCCACAGCAGACCGAGTGACCCCTTGCTCAAGCCAGCGATCTTAGGATCAAGCTGATGAGCTTTGCTCAAACTAGATGAGCCTGCGCTCAAGGGGGTGACCTCAGGGTATCAAACCTGGGTCCTCCACATCCCAGTCCGATGCTCTATCCACTGTGCCACTGCCTGGTCAGGCAAGTTTCCTATTTTATTTCTAAAATAATCCTATACCTATGAGAAGGTACCATGAATTTCTTCTTTTCATACATCTGAAAATGCTGCTTAAGTTCCCATAGTCAGGGTTAGGGCTGATATTTGAAGCTCTTCTTGATACTGTGTGCATTGCCTTCAGTTAATGTTAATAATGGCATCAAGTTGGTTGGTTTAGGCTTTTAAATGCAAATTTAATTGTAGAATGCTTGAATTTTGGAGCTTTAATGGGTCTGAGAGATCTCATTGTACCTTGGGAAAATTAATGACATAGTTCTTTTGAAGTGGAAAAATAGGACAAAATATAAGATAAAGTAATTGTGGACCAAATTTGAACTATAATAATATAATGCTAATTATACACAAGCATTCTTCTAAAGGTCTGGGGAACTTATTATTACTTAAATGGAATAGTAGTGTAATATGAAAATGATACGAACCGTTAGGAAGACTTCCTACAATGTAGACACTCCTTTCTAACACACTTTGTGTTAGATGACTGAAGCTTTGTGGACCTCAGCAGTCTGTGGAGATGAATGCAGTCACGTGACTCTGAAGAGCCCATATTTAACTTTCTCTTGTTCCTACTTACTTAATCATCTGGAACAACAACCCTCCCAAATATTCATGCTATTACTCAGGGGGTGTGCATTGTCAGCCCACTTTACTCAACACCCCTCCCCACTGTACATTCCTGAGTCTTACCATCTCTACCTGCCAGGGTCCACCAACTGCCAGGGGCCACCACCTGGGTCAGACACCTCACTCATAGCTGAGTATTACCTCATGCTGTCTTCCACCAAGCAGGACGACAGTACAACAGTGGTTCTATAGTCCCTAATGTCCCTTAGCTGCCATGTGGTTTGTGGCAATAAGAGAAAATTCTTTTTTCTTATTCCACTTCTTTACAATGATTCTAGAGTGGTGCTAATTCTTGAACTTTATCATGAAGTGGAACTAATTGTTGTTTTGTTTTGTTTCTTTTTGAAAGGGTAAATACTCCTTTTGTTTTTTTCCTTTATAGTCAAAAGTTCAAAGAGATGGATCCTTCTAAATTTAGGTTTCTGGCATTCTTGTTATAAGATCTCTTAACCCTGCTATTTTTAAAAATTGAGGTATAATTTACATAGGGTAAAATCCATCTTTTGGCGCCCAGTTCTATGAGTTCTAACGGGAGCATACAGTTAGGCAGCTACTCCTGTAATCCAAGTATAGAAGCATCCATCATCTCCAAAAGTTCCCTCTGCCCTTTGGCGTCAACCCTTCCCCCATCTGCAGTATCTGGCAGCTACTAATCTGTCTGTCCCTATAGTTTTTCTTTTTTAACTATGTCAGATAAATATGTGTCCTGGCCTTCTTTTTCTGATTTATGACAAACATGGACACCATTTTCCTGGGACTGTTTCAGGTTGTGCATAATTATCAATAGTACCCCTTTCACTCTCAAAAGTGACTCTGTCTTGGTGATAAACTAGAGGATTATGCTCCTTACAGTAACACACACACATACACACATACATACACACACATCCACTCCAAGGAGGACTGTTTTGAGGCCATATGTAAGAAAAGAAATCTTATGCACTACTCAGGAGTCTCCCTAATTCATCTACCCACACAATGAAAAGAAAAATGAAACAACTAAAAAGACAACTCAACAGATTTAGATCTTTAAATTTTAAATATGGTTATTTTTTTTCAAATTGATATTCATGTGCATTGGAATATTCAAATTTTTAACATATAATATAAATAAGATGGTTTGTGATTTATGTACAAATCCTAGTCACTTGGCTGCCATGTCATACTTTCTTTTTCTTCTTGTCAGTAACATATAAATGTATCATGATTTGTAAGGTAAAAACGGTTGCTTTAATGTGCTAATATTTCTAGTGTAGTAATACATAAAGGAACCTATCAATGGCAGTATCTATATACAGACAGATCAGCTTCTTAGCTGGACCATAAGCAGATAATTCAGGAGTCAAAATGGGCAGGAGGGGCAATGGACTTTCTGATATCTAAGGCCCATTCTAATCTAAGACAGTGGTGTACCATTGCTAGAAAGACTGCAAACTCTTAAGTTAAACCTAAACTTGACTTCTAAATTTGCTCTTCCTTCCTCTGCTTATGTGTCTTGATCTGTCAAATCAGGATCATACTTAATTGACATCGTCATTAGAATTGAATCGGATAATGCATGTGATTTGTTAGCATAGGGTCTGGCACATACTAGGAGTCAAAAAGGAAAGGTAGCTGTTATTAAATGAAACCACAATGTTTATCTGTGGTTTTTTAGAGTTTATTAGTGCTTAGAGTAATAGAAGCAGAAATGGTCCATTGAATAAAGCTTGGTGAAATGCAGCAAATTAAATTGTGATTTTTACCCAATAGAAGCTAGCTTTTTTAAAGTTTCCCCTTCCTTTTATAAGCTTATGAAATGGAATATAAAATCACACTGGTTGTGCACTGTGTCGGAACCTGCCAGAGCTCACCACAAGGAGCATCCCTAATACTTTTGGGACCTAAAACAAAAGTACAGGTGGAGGACTACATACAATACATCTCAATGTTATAAACCAAACTGCCAACCTGCTAAATAAAACATATGCTAGCTCCTTACGTTATCACATACATCTATGACAACGTGGAAAACCATGTTTGAATTTAGAGTCTGTGGACTCCTCTGAGTTCCGCACTGTAAAAGTCTATGTGAGAAGACCGGGGCCAGACCCCCATCCCTCCACCATGGCCTCCCCCTTGGAGCCCATCTGAGCTTTGTCCTGCACCATGAGGGGGTTCATGCATACCCACTCTGCCCATGCAAGTTTTGTTCACATTCTTCACCAACAGCCAGTCCTTGGCTACCCTAAGATTGAAGGATATGTACGTAGGAAGCACCATCACCTTTAGGGAAAATAAACCTAGAAAGAGCAACACGGTACCCCTAAGGATAACTATAAGCACTGTTTTTTTACCCAGAGAATTTCAGCATCCTCTGCACCCTTGATCTTGGCCCCATGGTCTCCTTTCCCATAGAGAGTGGGCAGCTGGAAGAAATTCTGAAAGTATCTGTCTAAAAGGTTAAAAGGCCAGGCTCAGAACAGGGATCTCTCTCTTGCCCAGGATCTAAGAGCAGTATCAATCTATTATCTTACTGAGAGCATGCACAGATTCCATATCATAGCTTCCTAGGACTTAGGTGCAGCTATCGATATATGAGGAATGTGGGAGGAGAATAAGCATGCCATTTTCAGTTTTGGTCTTTAAAACTTTTCATGATTTTTTTTCATTTTCTCTAATCATTCATCAGCTGTACAGATGCAGAAGATTCAGGAGAATATTCCAGGGACTAGGGAATGGGAGCATCATTAGCTAAAAAGAGCTTGAATTCTTAACTAGACTCATGAAACAGAACTATACCCCATCACAAATTAAGAGTTCTTGTCTTGAACCATTGTATGTCTGCATGTGTATGCATGCATGTACCTGTGTTTGTGTGTGTGTGTGTGTGTGTGTGTGTGTGTGTGTGTTAGCAGTGTACCCTGCCTAACACATCCACTATCCTTGAAATTTTTCTGGATGTATCTTATTTAAATGTCCCTGTCTGATTCTAATTCTGTATCCCTTCAATAAACAAACAGAAGGACTTTCAGCATAACTGAGTAAATGTAGGAAGGAAGGAAAGAAGAAAGAAAGGCAGGAAGGCAGAAAGAAAGGGAGAGGGGGAGTGAGGGAGGGAGAAAGGAAGGAAGGAAAGAAGGAAGAAAGGAAGGAAGGAAGGAAGGAAGGAAGGAAGGAAGGAAGGAAGGAAGGAAGGAAGGATAAATTAACAAAATAGTAAGTATCCAGATGCTTCCCAGATAGGCTAATGACAGATCCAAACATGTATTACTCAAAATTTAGAAACTGAACTATTTAGACTTACCCCTAAATTATTTCTTCATACATTTTCCCTATTTTCAAGTCAATAGTTTGACATTCATGACACACAAGTAGTAACGTGGACACCTCCCTTCATGCCCAGTCCCTACTTTTCAGTGACTGCCCTGGTTATTGTCTCTCCATTTTTCCTCTCCTTCTTTTTCACATAACTGAAAAGGGAACAACCAACATTTTCTAGCTTGACTCTGACTCTTGGACACAATTTATAGACAGCAAAGTAGACAATAGACACTCCAGACTGGATCGATCAAAAGTCTTTCCTGAAAATTTAAAATTGAGGGATATGAAAATCACAGTGTATCTCAGGGATGAGGTGATAAACTTAGTCATATACCAGCAGGAGCATCAGGAAACCGGGTGAGAGGGAACACATAAAATAACAACAGATATGCGAAGGGAAGGAGGGATGGAAGGACCACGAAGGGGACTTCTTCAGCTCCCTATCCTTTTTTAGTTCCTTAGCTTCAGTCTATTCCTGACATCCATTTTTAACACTTTAGGTCCATGAAAATAAAAACTTAAACTTTTATGGAAAAAATCCCTTAGAATAATAGCCTTAGAATAATCCATATACATACAGTGTGTGTTGCCAGCAATCCCAATTGATTTAAAGACAGAAGCCAAGCACGAAGGGGCAACACCTCGCATTCCTTGGACCTTTTCTACATCCCTCTTGACCACAAACCTTCATGTCACCTTAAAATTATTCGAAGCACTCAGCGACTTTTGTCAAAAACAAGAAAGGCAGGCACTTCCGGTTTTGAAGTTATACTGCGTTTACCATTCAAAAAAAAAAAAAAAGAAGTCGGCCCTGGCCGGTTGGCTCAGCGGTAGAGCGTCGGCCTGGCGTGCGGGGAACCCGGGTTCGATTCCCGACCAGGGCACATAGGAGAAGCGCCCATTTGCTTCTCCACCCCCCCTCCCTCCTCTCTGTCTCTCCCTTCCCCTCCCGCAGCCAAGGCTCCATTGGAGCACGGATGGCCCGGGTGCTGGGGATGGCTCCTCGGCCTCTGCCCCAGGCACTGGAGTGGCTCTGGTCGTAGCAGAGCGACGCCCCGGAGGGGCAGAGCATCGCCCCCTGGTGGGCGTGCCGGGTGGATCCTGGTCAGGCGCATGAGGGAGTCTGTCTGACTGTCTCTCCCCGTTTCCAGCTTCAGAAAAAAAAAAAAAAAGTCTCCTAAAGATTTTATTTTTCAACAGAGCAAAGCAATGAAAGAGTAAGTGTCTTTGTAGTGAAATATATATGCTATAGAAAGATAATTAAATCTCAGGGGCATTTTTTTTTTTTTTTTTGGTCTAATGCAGTTTTTCTCAGAAAGAAAAACAAGCATCAAGGCTGTTCCCAAAGAACTTCCTGACCTGCGATGGCCACTCACAGGAAGTTGAGAAATGAAAAATTCTAAGCTTAATTTGTTTTTCTTTAAAAACAAACAAACAAACAAAAAGAAAAAAAATGAGGCTTGTTATTTATTGGGGAGGGAGAGGGGAAGAAAAACACCTCTGCTCTGATTTTCAAAGGGCTGAAAGGTTTGTTCCCGCCACTGAAGGTGTTCATCTTATACTAAGATAGTTGCTAGGGAGTTAGCCAATTTGAACGAATATTTTTGAATGTTTAAAGAACTAAAAAGCAGCATCATTGGCAATTCACTTATTGGCAGAACTGAGCCAATTAGTCGCACTGCTCGAGTGACTGCACGCAATCGATTTCACGGAGAGGCGGATGGATAATGATGCATGCTGCCGGAGCTTTTCAAACCAGAGAGTTCAAATCTCAGATAGAGGGGATGACGAACGCTTTCCTACTTCAGGGCATTCTGAGTGTTCAAGTGCGGGCTTACAAAAACACATAAAAGAGCATTTTTAGGCAATTTGGATACAGTTTCTACCTTTTTTTCTTCTTCTTTTTGGATTAAATAAATGACAGGATCAGCTCTCCTTGAGGCTGGAGATTGGTTTTGCCAACAAAAGATCTGATGATGTGTCCTCATTTCATTCATTGTAACTACGCAATTCAACCACAATTCTCATTTTGATTGTTTTCCTCTCATGCTTCCTGATCTATCATTTTAACAACAATGATCACCAGCTATATTTATAAGGATAATAATAATTTTAAAAGCAGAACAAAACTGTCTCATAGGATTCTATCAAAAAGCAAAACAGAACAAACAAAACTTGCCATGGTATGAAAACTTACAGTTCATTCATTCCCTTGATTGTGCCTTCGCATTGACTCTTCTTACTCCATTTATTTTATCCATGTCCCATTTCCCTATGATAAGAAAAAAAAAAACCCACATGTGCGATTATAAAAATATATCCGAGTAGTGAGTGCCATGAGTTGAGTTCTCTGGGACCAGACGCTGAGGAATAAGAAGGTAGGAGGTTCCCTAGAGCGTTATCTGGATTAGCTGTGGAAGAAAGACAGCATGTTTGGACAGAGAAATAACTGGGACTGCCACATGATCTCAGTGACGCCTGCAGGTAATGCTACATGGACCTGTGAAGTGTAACAATCCTTTCAGAGTTGTTCTCAATGGAGTAGTGGTATGGAGCTTTTAGACTCCTAAGCAAAACAGTCATGGATACTGAGCCCAGGCATAGCCTTGGGCAAAGTGGCTCTCTCTAGTGGAGATCATCTCTGAGATGGGCCAAGAACCACAGTTCCCTGCTCATGAGACTCTCAGACGCTGGGAGAATAAGTTCATCATTCCTGGAGGGAGGTCTGGGCAGCACAGTACAGCATAACAGCATTCACATTAACAAGGACTACTCTCTTTTCATGAAAAAGCAATGGATGGCATGAAGCAGTGTAAGTGGCTATCAGCCTATTATTTTTGCTCATAACATACTCTGTGTCAAACATTGAAAGAGATACACTGGAAAGGAAATTCAACCAGTCCAGGACATTTTGTTTAAGACATAAATGTACTCAGGGAAGCACTATCAAAGTACAAGGCAGGATGCTACAAAGTGATAGCTGAGGAAAAGAAATTTGGTGCCACAGACATATGCAGGAGATGGTGATGAATGTTAATGACATCGACAGAATTGAGAGCTGGGATGTGGGTTGCATTTCTGAAAGCACAGTTAGGATAAAACAGGCAGGTGGGCATAGGACTATTGATGCATAAAAGAAAAGGTTGTGCACACCATAGACAAAGCAAATAAACCATACAGTAATCTGTAGGGGGGTAGATAGTGAGGGCATTTGCCTGGCAGCCAAGGAAGGTAATTTAGAAAAGATAAAGAGGTATTCCATGATACAATTATTTAAATGCCAGGTTCAAGAGACTAGACACCATTTCAAAATAAAATGCAGAGCTATATACTTGATATGGATGTCATACAACCAAAGGGGGGGGGGGGGCTCTTAAAAATTAACCTGGCGGAGGAATAGGAAATAAAATGTAGAAGAGGTGACTATAACTCACCATCTACTTGACTAAGTTGCCAAGATGGGAAAGGTGGGATTTCTGAAATTTCATGCCACATGAAAAGAAATGAGGACTCATGGAAATGACAAAATGTAACTTTTCCAAAGTTACAGAATGAAGAAGTACTAAAGCTGGGGATCAAACCCACACGTGTCTGCAAACTGATTCTTTCACCAACACGCCGCCTGCCAAGATTTTACAAAATCTATCACAAAGTGGTTTTCTTCCCCTAAATTACTCAGAAAGAAGAAAACGAAAAGGGTGATACTGTTTTGGAGTACAATATTATTTTCAAGTTTTAATACTATATGGAGAATCAAATCTTGTTTCTGTGTCACGTTTTTACCATTAAAAAAAAAAAAAGAGCACTCTCCTCTTAAGACCACTTTCTGAAACATTTTTATGTCATTAATTATTGGATTCAATAAATATTTCATAATTGCTTCTTCTTTGCCAGGAACTCTTCTTAGTGTTGGAGAGAAAGTAGAAAATAAGGCAGTCCTATTGTTATGATGCTTATATTGTACTTGAAAAAGACCGATAATAAACAAAACCAATTAAAACCAGACACATATAATAATTTCAACTATAGTGTATTTTAGAAAAAAATATGTACAGGGTCATTTTATTAATAGTTACTCGGTCACAGGAGGTAGATAAGTCATCTGGGGCCTGAATATATAGTATATTGATTAATGATAAAAAGGATGTGTAGTGTTTTTCATTTCTTTAATGCTCTACCACTTACTATCTACATAATTTTAATCTGTGACTCAGTTTACGCATCTAATTTATAGGTCTGTTGCTGAATTTAAATAAGTAAATACATAAACATTCCTTTAACCAGTGTGTAGAGAAGAGCTCAATAAATGCTAATCCATTATTAAATGCTAATTATATTCCAGAAAAGGAGGCTCTAATTTTCCCATCTCCTCTCTCCTATGCAGAAAAATCAGTCACATCTGTCCTGAACAGTTAAAGGTAAAATCCCCCTCTTGAGATTATTCTCTGTAACTGGGATGCAAGTTGGCCTCTCCCTCACTCAATAACCTGATTAAATGGCCACTATCTGCTGGGCATTAGCTTCCTTAAGGCGACTATAATTCAGAAAGTACTAAATATAAATGCCTTGAGTTTGTTTTGTTTCTCTGCAAGCCCCCACACTGGTTTATCAGCCTGCAGGAGAAGCAGAAAGATAGCCTCGGGCTCTGCCAGTTGGGCCCAGCCCAGACATCAAAGAATATTATGAATGTGTAAAATTGCCTTTGGCAAATACTATTTACAGACCCTCAGGCACAGTTATGCTGAAATGATAAGAAATGTCATTGCAGCCTACTGCACTGAATAATAAACATTTCCTTTCTTCAATAGCAGCTACTCGCTTACCAAGAACCAGAATGCTTTACAATCACAGGAAAGGTAGAAGGCAAGGGCTTCTCTTTTCTTCTCATTAATATGCTGCAACTCTTCCTATTAATTAAATCAGCAGTACAGCCAGGAGTACAACTTAGTAAGATTATCTATATTATGCACTTGAAATATAGTTTATCCATTTTAATTAAATAAGTTCTAAATATAACCCCTTTTAATTCTTCTACACCCTGGAAATAATTAAACATGAAATTAGTTATCGTGTCTTTGTGACATCATTAAAAACTGTTCATACAAAAATGCAAATATCCCTATTATCTACTGTCTGTGTACTTAGATCCCTCTGTGATGTTGATGACCAGAGGATTAAGACTTTGCATGAATACAAACCTCTGGGTAAAAATTGTTTTTTTTTCTCAAATTTCTCTTCATGTCTAGTCATCTCTCTTTGTCTCATCCGGGCACGTTCCAGACACTGGTTGGAGCTCTGGCAGCATACTAAATGTCATTTTCCTGGTTGTATTGTTTCAGAGACTTAACATTAGGCTGACATGAAGATGTCGATCTCAATCATTTACTTTTTAATAGCACATATTTAAGAGCCCCTGCATGTATTCAAGAGGTCTTTAGTGGTTAGAAACTACTAGTGCAAGAGATGTCTGAAGCAACATCTAGGTCAATAATATGTTCTTACGTGAAGAAAATAGAGGCTGAAGGAGAAAGGTAAAAATAAAACTCACGGTTTTTGACATTGATTAAACACTCCATTGAGATTATCTTACTATTTTTCCCAAGATAACCCTATTTTTATCATCCATACATAACAGGAGAAGAAACTGACATGCAGATATTATGCTCTGGACCACCACGCTTGGCCAATCACCTGGATTATTCCTCCCCTATTGAATCAATCACAATGGCCAGGTCTACTGAATACACACTTTTCCGAAGAAGATGTATGGATAGCCAATGGGTACAGGAAAAGTGAGCAACATTACCAGTTATTAAGGAAATGCAAATCAAAACCCCAATGAGACCATGCTCTAAGCAACTGACCTTGAAGGTTTCATCCTCAGTCAGGTCACACACAAGAAACAATCAAAGAATACATGAATAATTGGAACAACAAAATCAATGTTTTTCTCTCTGACTCTCTCTCTCAAATCAATCAATAAATAAAAATATAAAATAAAACCCAATGAGATATTACTTCATGCCTATTAGAGTGGCCATTATCAACATAACAAATGCTAATGGATACATGGAGAAAAGGGAACCCTTGTGCACTGTTGTTAAAATTACAACAGTATTTCCACTTCTGGGAATATATCCAAGGAAATGAAAACACTAACTTGAAAAGATATCTGCACGCCCCTGTTCACTAGCATTATTTACAATAGCCGAGATATAGAAACAACTTAAGTGTCCATCAACAGATGAATGAATAAGAAAGAAATATATACAATGGAATAGTTTCAGCTATATAAATTGAGAAAATCCTGCCTTTTGTAACAACACGGATGGAACTTGAGGTCATTATGCTAAGTGAAACAAGTCAGACAGAGAAAGAAAAATACTGTGTAATTTCATTTATGTGTGGAATGAGAAAATTTTTAAAGAAATATAAACCAAACTCATAGAAGAGTGCAGATTTGTGGGGACCATTGGTGGGAGTAAAGGGGGTAGGTTGCAGGGGAAAATTAAAGGAAGGCAATCAAAAGGTAAAATTTCCAGTTGTAAGAAATGAGTACTAGGTATGTCATGTAAAACATAAGACTAGAGCTCCCACTACTTTCTGGTATATATGAAAGTTGTTATGAGAGTAAAGCCCATGAGTTCTCATTACAAGAAAAAAAAATTTTATTTATTTTATTGTATCTATATGAAATGATGGATAGTAACAAAACTTATTGTGGTAATTATTTCACAATGAACTTAAGTCAAATGTTTATGCTATACATTTGAACCTTATACAATGATATATGCCAATTATATCATAATAAAACTGGGGGAATAAAACGTGGTCATGTCTAGAGATGAAACCTTTTTTCCAAGTCTATTTTTAACCCAATAAAATTCAGCACAATGTCAAAAATATTGTCATCTTAAACTATAAAATATTTCAGCCCTGACGGATTGGCTCAGCGGTGGAGTGTCAGCCTAGTGTGTAGAAGTCCTGGGTTTAATTTATGGTTAGGGCACATAGGAGAAGTGACCATCTGCTTCTCCATCCCTCCTTCCCCCACTCCATTCCCTCCCACAGCCATGGCTCTAACAGCTCTAGCAAAGTTGGCCCCAGGTGCTGAGGATGGCTCCATGGCCTCACCTCAGGAACTAAAATAGCTCAGTTACTGGGCAACAGTGCAGCAGTCCAGACAGGCAGAGCATTACCTGGAAGCAAGCTTGCCAGGTAGATCCCAGTTGGGGCACACATAGGAGTCTGTTTCTGCCTCCCTGGCCTCTCACTTAATTTAAAAAAAATTATAATTTTTTTCTAATCAAGAAGGGCTTCATAAAAACATGGAAATGATGACCAATCAATTATACTATGGTTGCATACTTAATATCATCCAGGTCATGTGCTATTTGCTAAGGCATAGCCAGAAGAAATGGAAAAAGCATATTCCTTTATAGCTAAGAGAAGAAAAAAACATAAATGTCTAAAAAGTGGAATAATTTTTTTTTTTGTATTTTTCTGAAGCTGGAAATGGGGAGAGACAGTCAGACAGACTGCTGCATGCGCCCGACCGGGATCCACCCAGCACGCCCACCAGGGGCGAGGCTCTGCCCACCAGGGGGCGATGCTCTGCCCCTCTGGGGCGTCGCTCTGCCACTACCAGAGCCACTCTAGCGCCTGGGGCAGAGGCCAAGGAGCCATCCCCAGCGCCCGGGCCATCTTTGCTCCAATGGAGACTTGGCTGCGGGAGGGGAAGAGAGAGACAGAGAGGAAGGAGAGGGGGAGGGATGGAGAAGCAAATGGGCGCTTCTCCTATGTGCCTTGGCCAGGAATCCAACCCGGGTCCCCTGCACGCCAGGCCGACGCTCTACCACTGAGCCAACCGGCCAGGGCTAAAAGTGGAATAATTTTTAAGAAGATTTAATTAAGAACAATATTCTTTTGCCCCAATGCCTTTAATGACCTAGTCTCAGTAGTTGTACACTGTCATTTCCACTTTATTCTATTCATTAAGAGCATCCTCTATGCCTTGCCTTATTTGATGCTACCTAGCTATCTAATTATTATTATTATTATTTCTACCTACAGACGTAGGACTGAAATTGAGAGAGTTTAAATAGTTGCCCAAAGCCATCAAAAATACGTGCTAATGAAGAAAGCGTTCAAAGTCAGTACTCTGTCACTTCCAAGTCATGTTCTTTTGAACATGCAATTTATCCAAGTTTGAGTAAAAATAACTTCATTTCTCTTCAACCTCGAACACTGCCACTATCACTTCTTAAATGATTAATTCCTAAACAACAAAATAATTTTTAAAAACACTTGATGTTTGTAAGCAAAGAAAATCTCTTAATACTTTTAAGCAAGAGAAAGATTGGAGAAATAGATATGCTTTTCTCTTCTTATTTTATGATGGATTAAGATTAACTTGAAAGAAAGCATAGTATAGTCATTAAAAGCATGGTTTGTGGAGTTCGATGAGGCTTCTTACATTGCTTGGCTATGTGTGTCTTTGGACACAGTACCAACATTCTCTAGGCTTTTGTTTTCACGTTTGTCAAATGGGCATGTGAAGAGCATATACCTCATACTGTTGTGGTGAGAATTAAGTGAAAGAATACATACAAAACACCTAACGCACTCATATGTATTCAATATAGTTTAGCTACTATAATTTTTATTCGTTAACTCATGATAGCTGGTTATCAGCTCTTCCAGTAAAGTAATATAACTTTTCTAGTATTGATGGGCCCCACCTTCTCATCCTGCCAAAGTGCCAAGGATAGGAAATGTGCTTTAATAAATTTTAAAAATTATCTTCACCTGTAATGTACTGCAATGAAAACTTCAACCCTCTCCCAGAAGCACTGCTTAGGATGCAACATAATTAAAATAAGGGAACAATCAACAGCAGGATGGTTAGCATAAAATCAAGGAAATTATTAAGAAACTAAATTGAACAACATCATTAAGAATCGCCAGAGGCTTCTATAAATATGTAAGTCATATAGCAGTTGAAATAATACAGAAAAGAAACTCCATAAAATATGTTTGTGTCTATGGACATGGCCAGCATAAGTATTGGCAGGTTGTATGACTCAGAGTGGTTTCTTCGATGAGGGTGTCTTATGATGATGAATCAAATATTAGATAACATCCAGCCTGGTTTTCAGTGGGTGCTAAAGCACAGATTACATTTATTCTCATTCTCAAGTGTAGTAGCTGAGCCATTAAAACAACACTGGCCCACTTCTGAAAAAAATAAATAAAGACCCTACCAAAGTTAACTCCTACTTTGTATCAAGAGTTTAAACTTTCCTCAAGCCACCAGATTCAAGTTATGGTGTACTGAGAGTCTCATATTATTACCTGTACAAAAGGAAGCACACTGGAATTATCCTGGTAGGTTAATGAGTCCAAAAACTTATCAGAGCCATACCTCTAGTATTGTAGTTGTGGAAACCGGGTTAGCTAAGGCAGAAACTCCAAAGAGGCTTCAAGTCTAAGTTTCAGCTCCTGATTTTATTTGTGAAGATCTATCAGGAATCTCCTTGACAGCTCCATGCCAACTTAGCCCTCCACTCTGAAACTTTGAGATGTATTCACTTATTTACTTGGGGCTGTGTCTAGAAATGCATAGTTTGCCTGTAATTTATAGAATAAGTAGATGGTTAGCCAGGAAAAACTAAGTGGTATAAAGTAACATAAAGAAGACCCTTAATGCTGAGAAAGCATTGCTGTGTTTGGGGGTGACTGGAGTGTGGCATTTAGGGAGAAGAGTGGTAACAAGGGCATTTCAAAAGGATGTAGAGATAAAGTCACATTGAGCCATATGTTAAAAAGCCTGGGTTTTTAGTCTGCATGCAATAAATAAATATCGATAAGTTGTGGCCAAAGGAGTGATTGAATCTGTACCATAATTTGTAAGAAGTGCTTTGGCTTCTGTATGAGGAACAATCAGAATGGGGAAAGAATGAATGGCCAACTAGGTAGCAAGACAGGTTATGATGGTGGCATGAACCAAGGGGATGAAAGTGGAGATGGAGAAAAGTAGACAGACACAGATCTTTATTGGATATAGAATAAAATATTCTTACTGATAAATAAGACGTAGGTGCTTACAAAGGCAAGTTGTCAACAATTTCAAAGTTTTATGCTTGAGTGATAATAAAGAACTTGCACTGGAATGAATAAAATACCGGAAGAGGAGATCAGTAGTTCAGTGGAGAGTTGCTAACCAACTGGCATTAAGTTTCAATTATGGCAGATGAATAAATTCTAGAGATCTGTTCTACAACGTTGTGTCCACAGTTAACAATAATTGTTACTTACAATTTTGGTAAGAGGGTAAATCTCACATCATGTTCTTGCCACAGTAAAACTTAAATATAAGAAAGAAAGAGAAAGTTCAAGGTTTAGCATGTTAATTTGACATGTGTACGAGTCATCCTAGTGGAAAGTTCTAGTAGGTCATTAGTATGATTTTGTAGATTAGAAGAGAACTTAGCATTGCTCTCCTAGTCACATATATGGGTTGGATCATTACAAAGCAGTTTTTTTTGTAGGTTTCTGTGCCTAATTGTTTCCCGAGAGCCAAAGAAGAATAAGACAATTACTGTTAGAAGCAATATTGCTCAAAGTTCAGATGACAGGTGACCTCTGAAATAAAAGGATTTTGATTAGAACTCTCTGACAAGCTGTGCATGTTGCTTTGTAAATACAGCACAAAAACTTTTTTGCAAAAGTAAAACATGAAAATGATCTGACCATGGATGCTAAGCATGAGAAAGTTGTGCTGTTCTTGACACTTTTGAAGATATCATTATCTTGTCCAAATTTCTACCCATTGAGTTTTCTGAGCCCAAAATAAATTCCTATTTGTAACATGAATACAAGAGGACTAATAAAAGTAGCATAATGCTGACATTATGCGAACAACATGCCTTCCTTTAGGCTCAATGAGGAATGAGCTGAGCTCAGTTTTTTGAGAGCTATGCTAATTAGACAGCAAGGTCTCAAGAGACTGGAGAAATCATGACCCCGCCTAAACTGCTGATTTTCAAACACAGGGTGATAGCATAATGATTCGTGAAATTAAGCCATTTCTGATCAAATTGGTCTTTTTTTACTTATTCCCTCTGCCCAGTGCCAAGTAACTTCTTCCTAAGCCTCAACTCCAGGAATTGAGGCTCTGCCCCGACTTTACAATATGAAAGTCTACAATTACTGATTCCAACCCTTGCCACAGCATACAAAGCTTGGCCAAGCAAAGGAATTTATGGATTTGGCCATATTTTGTTGTTTGCTGCCTTCATTTAATCCAGATACATGTTCCTCCTTGTTTTCCAAGATAGAGTGGATGGAACTGAAGTGAAAATGATTTCAGTAATGCATGAGATTAAGAAAAAAATTTTGGCCCTAGCCGGTCGGCTCAGTGGTAGAGTGTCAGCCCAATATGTGGATGTCCTGGGTTTGATTCCTGCTCAGGGCACACAGGAGAAATGCTCATCTGCTGTTCACTTCTCCTTCTCCCCTTCTCTCTGCCTGTCTCTCTCTTTTCCTCCTGTAGACATGTTTTGATTGGTTTCAGTGCATTGGCCCAGGCACTGAGGATAGCTCTGCGGAATCTGTTTCATGTGCTAATAATAGCTCAGTTGCCATCATGGCCCAAGATGGGCACAGCATCAACCCCAGATGGGAGTTGCCAGGTGGATCCTAGTCAGGGCACATCTTCCATCCTCACACTTGGAAAAGAAGGAAATAAAAGTCTCTTTGAGGTGTGTTTAAAAATAGCATTCCTTTTTTCTTATTTAACAGTAATATCTTTTTTTCAGAAAAAATTTAGAAATACAAAAATAAAGAGAAAGTAAAAATTATTCATAGCCATATAACATAATGATAAACACAATAATTTTAGAGTTTTTATAAAGTTCCCTTTCTAAGTATATATATATATGGTTGTGTGTATTTTTAATAAAATTAGAATCTGATATTCATATGCTGCTTTTTCCATGTTCTTTAAAATACTTTTAGAATATTTTTAATGTTTGCAAAATAATTTATTAAATATATGTATAATCACTTATTAATCTTTCTATCATATTCTAATTAATATTTAGTTTATTTAGAAAGGGCTTTTCAAAACAAGTTTATATATTTATATATTCACATTCCAAAGAGTCATAATTTTTTTAGAATTCTTTGTTTTAAAATTTTTATTAAGAATAATAAGAGAAAAAACAGAAGTCCTGACTTCTAGAATTATATTAGTATAATATAAATGTACACATTGAAATGTTTTATAGATCAAAAAAACTAGCAAGTTTAAAGATAGTAGACTCATTTACATTCTTCTCCCTGGACTACCATTTTGCTGTATAAACCAAACTTCCTATAGCACATTTTCCATAAAATATGAAAATGGCTGGGTGAAATGCTTACCTATTGATAGGCCCATATGTGGTTCATAACATTTTAAGTTCTTTGTTTCAAAGGTTTTTGTATTGCAACTGATAACAGCAAAGAACATATACTTCTCCTCACAATTATCCACTTGCATCAATTCATAAAAGTCCTTTCTTTTTCTATTTTCATGTTAAGTGAAAATATAGGATCAAAAAGTTTATTATTCCTAAAGATGACAACTTTCAATCCTAATCCCAGTGGGGCTAGGAGTGAAGCTAGCTGAGTGTAGGGTCACTGTATGAACAAACAAAATGTTTCTACGGGTTCATAATTTTGAACAAGTCATCCTTACACCTCATCTAAACTCCCCATATAGAATCCTAACTCTCCTCAGTTCCCTTTTTTCATATTCTGGTTTCTGACACATAGACCAGGAAAGCCCCTTTCTTCTATCTGCTGCGATATTCTAGAATTAATCTGCAATTTCAACGTGATGCTCAGGAGCTGAGAAATAAAACTATAAGGTTATTCATTTTTCTTGTGGTCATTTAACATGTAAAGTGTGTATAAATTTACAAATATAACAGTGATAAATATAATGGTATGTAAATGTTGACAACCTTTTCACCCTTTGCTTTTGCAACTCAGCAATTCTTAGTCTTTCTAAGAGGAGTTCTGCTTTTTTTTTTTTTTTTACCATGGTTAAGAAAATAACAGAAATGAAATACGAAGGTAAGAACTTAAATCATACTACATAGACAGCTGAAGAAAAGAGATAAAAAGGAATAGAGTTCTTTTTAGCCTTAAGAGAATTAGTGATGCTAATTTAGAAGTGAAGAAGAGAAGATTTGTGGGAACCTAACAGTTGGTAATGGATAGAAATGAGAAGAGAAAAATCTTAAGAACGTATTTAAGCAGGGTTGATCAAATTCAGCATTATTGACATTTTGGACTAGATCACTCTATGTTGTATGAACCATCATGCGCACTGGTGCTCAGAGGCATACAGGGCCTCTTCTTGCTAGATGCCAGCAGCGGGCCACTAGCTGTAACAAACAAGACTGTGTATGACCACTGTCAAGTATTCTCTGAAGGACGACATTTTAAGTAGAACCTCTGCTTAAATATGTCTTGTCTCTTTCTCTTTGCTTAGTACCCCACCCCAACCCCCCCAGACATCTACCTCATTTACATTTTCTCCACATGTCAAATAAATATTAGAATTGTTCCAGCTGTAGTTTTCTATGGGTTGTTCTTTCTTGGGATTAATTCTATACAAAGACTAGATGTTATGGGGTGCCAACTGTATTTAGTCTGGATTTTCAAATTGACAAGTTGCTATATAACATTGCATCATTATATTGACTGTTAGTAACTGCTGAATAAAGAGGAGACAAAAAAAGGGGGGTTGTAGGACTGAAGATCACGAGATGTTAGTTTGGACCCTTAACGTATCAATGATTGGGAGAAAATAGTTGTATTCATAGGATTTGACATAATTAAAATAGGCATGATCACCATGTGCCTTTCAGATTGTATGCTCAGTGATTCAGTTATGCTCCAGCCCTATTACAAATACACTAATGCAAAGAAACTATTTTCACAGTGCTGCATATGTAAAGACAGGAAACTTCTAGATCATAAAGAAATGTCTACGGTAGGAAAGTCAAGAGTTGAGGGCAACTTTGCTAAAAAGAACATCATAAAGTAAAGAGAGTGCTGGCAAACCCTACAGTTTTGAAAGCTATAATCTATGGGCCCAATTCTTCCCTCCATTTAATCAGTAGTTGTCAACTCAGTCTCCTGTGCATTCCTTTTCTTATGTCAACATATCAAAAATTTGACCATGAATTTCACAGTTGAATAGAATTCAGTCTGTTGGTTTTCTTGTGGGAGCACTTAAATTTTTGTAAAAAAAAATGTTTTATGTATATTGGTGTTGGGGAATTGCAGTGGTGTTAGAGAGAGAGCAAAGGAGATTTTTCTGTCCCTTTATAAATATAGTTAAGATCTGAGCTTTAAGAGCAACAAACACCCTTGTTCTCTTCTTCACTTGTCACCAAATGATGGCCGCAGATTTAACAACGAGGCCCAAAACTTCAAGAGCATTTTAAAAGCTACTTTGGTATTCAAGAATTTGGAGCAACAATCCCTGTGGACTTGTAATATCAAGAAGGGGAAAAAATGGACTGAAGATATAGGGGCTGGTCGTTGTGGAGTGTCACTGTAAAATCTAAAACCCATAGTCCATTTAGATGTCCTGTTTGAAAGCTTTCCTACATCATAAAAAAAATATGTTTCCTATCCATTAGTGGTCTGTCACTGGGAAGTGTTGAATTTGGACGTGATTCTAACCTTTGTTTGGTCTTCTTGGTCTCCTACAACTGAAAAAAAAAACAAAACAAAACAGAAAAAGGCCAGGAAAATTCAGAACTTCTCTTTATACTTTCATGTTCAAAAAACACAGAAAATCTTTCACTATTATCTTATAATTTTGTCAGTGATTCAATTAAAGCCATTTCTTTGCTTTTTTCATAATTTCAGTTTTTCTTGGGTTTTTTTTCCATTTTTAAAATGCAAAGGAATATTTTGCAGTTTTTCAAAAGCACTCTTGATCAAGTGAATAATAATTATTTTTTATATTGGAGCATTAGTGAGTCAGAGCTTTGTAATCATTCAGGGAACAGCACAGGATTAGCAAGATATGAATTCAGCAGGGGATTAAGCAGAAAGCAATAATTTGCCCAAGTCGATTGAATCCTAAATCTTTCTGGAGGTTAAGAACTATTCGATTATCTCAATTTTAAAAAAAAATTACTTTTAGGCCTTGTTGATGTTTTCCAAGTAGAAGCATTAAGATTCAGTTGTAAGTTGGAAGCTTCTGCCTTCTGAAATCTATTTTGTTTATTCTATTTATCAGATACCTAATATTCTATCTATCAAGTCTTTCCTGTTGGAAAGGTTTGGTTACAAAGAGAAAATGATCTAAATCCCAATGAATAGAGTATCTGACAAGGTGAGTTATATCAAAGTGGACAGGAAGAGATAAAAAAAATGATAGCCAAAACACTGATTTATTTTTCTAAAGGGAGACAATTAATTAAAATTTTTTCCAAGTGAAAAAAAGCGAGATACAGAGGCAGACTCCCATGTGCAACCCAACCGGGATCCACCTGGGAAACCTCATCTAGGGCCAATTTTAGGCCATGTTCGCAACCAAGCTATTTTTAGTGCCTGAGGCAGAGGCTCCAGGGAGCCATCCTCAGCACTTGAGGTTGATGCACTCAAACGAATCAAGCCATGGCTGCAGGAAGACGAGAGAGAGAGAGAAAGAAGGGGAAGGGGGAGGTTAGAGAAACAGATGGTTACTTCTCCTGTGTGCCCTGACCAGAAATCAAACTTGGAACATCTATACACTGGGCCAACACTCTACCACTGAGCCAACTGACCAGGACTAATTTACTCTTAACATTAGGAAAGAATTTTATTATAAATTAGTCATCCATTACTAAACAATAACATCAGAAATGAAAATGGCCTTTTTTTTGTTACACAAGAATGGTCATGCTTAACAGGCTAGTACATAAAAATATAAACAAATAATTATTACTTAAAAATAAAATGAAAATAAATAAGTAAATAAATAAAATGAGGGTCTCAATATGCATTCTCACCTGTTACCTGCCTTTTTTTAACCAAATAAATTTTATAAATACCTTTTATATATAAATATCTATATATAGAGCTATATAATGTTTTCTTTTGAAATCAAGGCATATTTTTTCATTGAATATATAAATAAGAATATTGCACAGTGATTAAGAGCATAAGTTTTGGAGTCAGATCTAAGTATAGATTTGAGTTGGGGCTTTGCTAATTAGAAGATAAGTATTCTTGACATTTAGCTTTTTGCTCCTAAGCATAATTTGTTTGTTCTAATTTTTTTTAACTGAAGAGAAAGATAATGGAGATAATAATAATATCTAATTTGTAGGCTGATGATTGTGAGAATAAAATTACATAAATAAGTGACTTGAATAGTATGCACAATTTAGCACACTGCCTGGGTTCAACAAAGGTATTATCATTGTCACAATTGATTTAGCCAATTTTCTATATAATTTAATGTTTGGATTGTTTTCTATATTCTCTATTATCTCTAAAACTTTGAAGACTCCTGTGAAACCAAATATACTTGTCTGATTATTTTCATAGGATAAATCCCTTAAAGCAAATTTCAAAGATACAGGGTTTGTTTGTTTTTATAATTTTGATTTTTCTGGCCAAATTACCCCATACTAAGAAAGTGGACCAATTTCAAATATTATTAGCAATGTATAGACATAAAAGAATTTGTTAACTCCACTTGAACAATTAAGATAGTAATTTTATCTTCAGCAATAGAGGTAAGAAAACTCTTCAAACCATGAAAAAAAAATTCTCTAAGCCACTAAAAGCCTACTCTAATGGCCTTAAAAGATTGTAATGTACCTTTCAACAGATTTGAAAATGATGAAAGTTATGCTTCTTGCTAAACAATTTCCAGAGAAACAGACATTTTATATTCCCCCCAAATAATAATTTCTATGACTCGATCAGGCAATTTTTAGTTCTATTATTAAATTGAGTGTAATAATTCTAATGTTTAAGAAATGCTATCTCTTTGAAGGGCCTTCAAATATCATAGTAGTACAGGGCCTACAGCGTAGAGGGCACAGGCATCAGAATTTGATAAAATGGGACTCTGGTTCTCATCTCTTGTGTATGTATCAGTTGTCCATGCTTTAAAAGCACAGTTAGACCTTTCTGATACTTCATTTACTCATTTCTACATGGGGAAGATTACACTCGAACGAACACATCTCCACATTTGCTGCTTCAGTGGCTCTCCTCTCTCTTCATCTAGCAGAACGCCTAATTCTTTGAGAAACATCTCATCACCCTTAACTTAACATTACCTCCATTGGTCAGTCTATTTCAGTCCTCTTCTAGCCTCTTGTTATAAAATTGTTCATGGGATATAAATTTGACCAATCTTAGTATTCATATTCTTAGCCACAAAGACTAGTTCAAGGAAGGGCATATGACCCAGACAGGCTAACCAACATCCTCTGAGTTATTCAAATGATTTAAGCTCGGAAAGCCAAGTTGCCCAATCCATCCTACAGTGCATGGAATAGTGTTACAACCTGAAGAGAAAGAGAGGAGAAAGTAGAGGGAGACAGAAGTAAAGGCGTCTATAACTTACATTCTGAGACTCTCAATTCTCATATATGCTTAACATGGTTTGTATTATGACTCTGTCACTGCAATAAGAAGTACTAATACAAAAATCTATCCCGTAGGGTGTTGTGTGTCTTGACTGAGACTTAGTATTATATATAAAAGTGCCCAGCACGAGACCTTCTAAATGTTAGACTCTTCTATTTTTCTTATGTGAAGCATTCATTTTAACTACCAATCAGGTTCACCAAGAAAGTAAATAACCTGTCTTGCAGAATGGAGATCAAAGAGTCTAGAACCCTTCACTCAATGAGAAGACTGTCAGAATTTCTGGGAAGGCTTCCAGATGAAGAGGCCACACAATGAGTGAAGGTTCCTTCTTCTACTCCAACTCCTCTTTCTTCAAAAGACAGCAGCCTCAAGTGTTCTCTCCAGCCATAACCAAATAAGTGTTTTAATCAGGCACAGGACACCTAATGCATCTCTCACAGAACCCTTAGTAGAGTAGTGTAGCTCTCACTTCCAGAGGAAGTGAACTATACTCGGTGCTGTTTCTAATTCTTTCAGAAATCATCAAATGTCTTAGGGGGCTCTTGCCAATTGACTCGACTTGATGACCAAATTTAGTCTTTATTTGCCCTTTTTTAGCTCTTAATTATTTAGCAACTAAAATTTTCCTACTTGAATGTTATATTCTGACAATATTTATTATATCATTTTCCAAGGAAAAGACTAGGCTGGAATAATTATACAAATGTTCATTTTAGAAAACAAATGGGCAAGAATAACAACAACTGACACCGAGGGGATAAAGTGTGGAAAACTTCACTTTACCTCTATGGGTTCTAATTATCTCATAAGAGAATTGGAAATCAATCCCTCTGGCTCTAACATTTAATGTTATGCTTTTATAAAACAAACATTTTGGGACTTCCAACCTTCTGGATCATTAGGCAGTTGGTATGTGTTTTATTATTTAGACATCAGACGAGGATGTCATATAAAAGAACCACATTTCCAAGTATTCCTACAGCAACTATAGATTTCTGTAGGAAGGAAACTAGGTCTGGTCAGGAGCATTAGGTTGTAACTCAATGTGTGACTTTGGACAAATCATTCCTTTCTCTGGGACTCTGTTTTCTCATTTGCAATATAATAGGTTTGAATGAAAACAATGGTCTTCATTACATTTCAACCAAAGAACTCTTTTGCAAATGAAAATGAGAAATACTACCCTTGCTTCTCCAGTTTGTAGAGGTCTTCTGTACTCTCTGGTTCATTGACCCCTGCCTCCATCTTCAACGCCATCAATGTTGCATCTCTCTTTCATAGATGTGTCCCTCTCTTCCTCTCTTTTCTCCTCTCACCTCCCCATTTAAGAACTTTAAGATTACATGGAACACACCCATATAATCCAGGGTAATCTCTCCATTTAAAGTCAACTGATTAGCACCCTGATCTCATCTGTAATCTCAATTACTTTATGCTGTATAGTATAACATTCACAGACACATACAATTAGAATGTGGACATTTTGCAGGGACCATTATTCTGCCTGCCACACTGTTCAAATTGTCTAGCACGTGTTTGTTGTGATTAGAAACCATGGTTTACTCTCCATATCAAGGCCAACCCAGAACACATGTTATGCATGTACTTAGCAGAATTGAGTAAGATATCATTCAAATAAGAATACTTTTTGTGAGTAAAAGAGGCACTTGGAGTAGTTTCTATAAAAAGATAGAAACAATTGTTTTAATCCAGGCAAACTAGTACTCCTGTTGACACCACAGAGTGCATATTCCACAAATTTGTTGAATTTGACATCTCATAAAAATTTTATAGACATTTTATTGAATGTTTAGTTATATGCCAAGTGTTTCAGAAATTCAAAACATACACTCATGTTGGATAGAAATGATTCCTGCATGCAATACTGTGAGCTAAATTTTCAGATGCACCTAATAAAGTATAATTTAGAGAAGACAGACTATCTGTGAAGGCTGGTGTTTAGAGGAGGTCACATGGAGATGGGAGCCTCAAAAAAAGATAACCATACTGTAGAAAGTTGAAAATGCTCAAAATTTTCCACAAATTTACCTTGCATTCTTATAGTTTCTTATAGACTTATTAAATCATTAATATAACAAGGCTGACATAATTTTGCATCTTACTTCTCTTACTTAAAGTATAAACAAGTCTTCATCTTCCATAATTATTTCTGTAATTATTTCAATAACTAATATTTATGTGACTTCCAAACATCTGAGCTATGGTTCTTTTTATATTTTATATTTTAGATACATTATTAATTCAACACTAGGAGTGGGAAGATATGTGTGCTTCAGGTTAATTGAAAGGCAAGGGCCAAGAGAAGGCAAAAATGGATCGTATGAGAACAAATGCAGGTTTTAGAGTAGCTGAATAATGCCCCACCCCCCACTAAAGATGTCTATGTCCTGATCATCAGATCCTATAAATGTTACTTTATATGGCAAAAGAGACTTGAGAGATGTGATTGAATTAAGGATCTTGAAATGGAAAGTTCATCATGGATTATTTGGGTGGACTCAGAATAGTCCTAAGTATCCTTATAAAAGGGAGGCAGAAGTCAGTTAGAGAAAGTGGTGTATGGCAGAAGTAGTCAGTGAAGATGTAACAATACTAAGCTGATGACTTTAAAGATGGAATAAAGGACCACAAGCCCTGGGATGTACATGGCTTCTAACAGCTGGTAGAGGCAACAAGCAGGGTCTCCTCTTCTAGACCCTCAGAAAGAACCAGCCCTGCTAATATCTTTAGCTCAAAGAGACTGATTTTGGACATAAGACCTCTAGAACTATAAAATAAATTTGTGTCGTTTCAAGTCGCTTAGTGTGTGGTAATCTTTCATAGTATAGCAAGAGAAAACTAACGCAAGGAAATGTCCAGGTTAAGAATATGGGTGGTGCCGTGCGGAGCTGGAAGAAGCTCAGCCTCTCTGGAGTACAGTGTCACTTTGAAGTGAACCCACAGAAAGTTAAGCTGGGTTGGAGGCAAGAGGTGAAAGAAAGGACTTCCGCAACAGCCTGATGGGTTCAAGTGCAACTCTGCTACAAACTCGAAGAGCTCACTCTGCTGTTTTGTAAAATAGGGAAAAATGCAACTAGCTTTCTGGATTTCTCTGAAAATTAGGCAGATCATCATAATAATTAAAAGCATGAGCTTTGTAGCTTTGGAGCTTTGTGTACTAAGCTCAAGTCCTTTGTTCAATTGTCAATTACTAATTCTATTTATTTAATGATGTTACATACCTTTGTAATGTTATTTTCATGTTTCTAAATGTGAGTTAGTAATAATGTCTCCCTTGTAGGGTTGCTAAGATTAAATGTACATAGTGCAACATAATGTATTCAGTGCAATATATAAATATGTATATTGAGTTGATTTTTGCAGAAGTGTTCATTCTTTCATTCACTCATTCATTCATTCATTCATTCATTCATTCATTTGTTATTTATTGAATTTCCACCCTGGAGCAGAACATTTTAAAATAATTCAGGCTGCAGCAGAAAATAAAAGACAAGTATCCTGCCCTTGTAGATCCCTTTCTTTTCCTTTCTTTTTTTCTTTTAATTAAGTGAGAGCAGGGGAGTCAGAGAAAGAGAGACTTTTGCATGCACTCCAACCAGGATGCACCCAACAAGCCCCCTATGGAGGGGGGCTCTGCCCATCTGGGGTGTTGCTCCCTTGATCACAACCGAGGTATTTTTAGAGTCTGAGGACAGAGTCAACTAATGAGCCAATCAAGCCATGGCTGTGAAAGGGAGGAGGAAGAGAGAAAGAGGGGAAGGGAGTGGGAGGGGTAGAGAAGCAGATGGTCGCTTCCCCTGTGTGCCTTGACTGGGAATTGAACCCAGGACATCCACATGCCTGGCAAATACTCTATCCACTGAGCCAAATGGCCATAGCCATAGAGCCCTTTCTTTCATTAAAAATATTTTTTTTTATTCTCTTTCCTTCATTGAAAATGATTTTCAGTATTTTTCAGTGAGCTTACTTTCCAATAAAATCACTGCCTCAGCCTCAAGTGTGAAACTCTTCTAGGAAAAATTCTAATTGATATTCGGGGGAGATCCCACAATAACAAGTCACCTATTCAGGATGTGGAAGAGCCACCACACCCTGTCACAAGGCTATCCATCACCACTTAGCACCAGGTTAATGACATATTAGGGAAAATGACTTTTAAGACTTTCTCATTCCTGATGAAATCCCAGAAATATTTCCTCTGCTTGTGACCTGAGGTTCACGGCACTTGCCTAATGAACTGGATAATGAACCGTTTTTTTATTTTTTTTTTGTTTTTTTATGTGCCAGTGGAAGAAGCACAGAAGTCTTCACTTTCACTCCCCACAGGATTGATAAAGGTAGTGATCAGGGTGGCCGGAGCAATCATGCTGTTATAATGAATATAAGCTCAACTAGTAAAGGGTTTAATGATTATAAGCCCTTTATGAATCATTATAAAATGTACCTCCATCTCCACAATGAGTCCATTTTACTAAAATAATCTTTGGCATAATGTTGCCCTCCCTTGACTTTACCCTCCCATGAAATTTACCCGTGATCCCACCTTCGCCAATCTTGTCCTCTGGGGAGAGATCCATAATGAGAGTGAAAGGTTTGATTATTTGCTTTTAATCACTCTGCCTCCCAAATCCTACTTAATGCAGCAGAGATTCTACATTGAAGAACATGCCAGAATTATTGGAGGATCAATCACAATTGGTAATTAATCATAATCACAGCCAGTAATCCTAGCTGCAATTACCAATTGATTCATTAGCACAGCTCTTCAAATGCCAGTAGAAACTTAATATCATATTAGATTCAGCCCACTAACCATAAACTTCTACAATTACTTTCCAGCTTAACATTATTTATGTCATATTTGTTTTTGTTATTAGTTGCTATAATTATTTATTCATCATTTTATACGAACAGGCCAAACTCTTTCATTGTTTTTTTTTCTTTTAATATTGGGAAACTATTAAAATTTATTTAAGTCATGGATTAAATAAATCTAGTGTCAGTGCCAGGAAAGTATGGGCAAATTTATGATATCTATTTGCATTGCCTTTCAAGCTAATAATTTTTTTTCCAAAAAAATGGAATGAGGTCATTATATTCTGCATATTCAAAGTTAGAAAATGTTGCTGCATTGGATTTATGCATGCAAACCATCATCTTGTTTATTGACCAACTATTGCAGGTTTGGCACAAGAATTTTTATACAACTCTTTGTATGGTAAGTATCAGGCCAATAGTAACCAGAATCACCTAATATGAGCAGTAATCCTAATATTGGTGAAAACACACCTTTAAAAAATTAGGAGAGATGTAATGTAAACAGAACAGGGAATCTGTTTAAGAATTTCAACATATTTTTACTTATTTGTTTTAAGACTGTGGATTACATTGAGCCAATGCAAATCATCGCCAATGACATCATATTTTCATTCAACAAACTGACTTTAAACTCTTACTCTGTGCAAAATAACATACTAGATACTGAAGGGAGAGTAGAGGTAAATAAAGCCTACTGTCTTACCTTGGGTTTATTGTCCAATAAAGGAGATGAGACATGTCCTGTTGAACAAAAGTCAAGTGTGCAGATGAATGTGAGGAATGGATTGTGAATAAGTAAAAAATTTACAAAGCATTTGTCGAGATTTACTGCTTTTTTTCATGGGCCTCCTTCTTCTTCAAGTTACTTGCAAAATCAAAGGTAAAAATGTAATTATCTGCATATTGAATTGTTTTTATTCAAGAGATTAATTTTCCTCTTCCAAATCCCTAAAATGCCTCAAGTTTGGTAACATTAATTTGTCATTAACTTGATCTTGCATCTCAAGAGCAGAAAATTTCTTAACTCCTGATTACAGCAACTGATGTGACAAAATAATGCTACTTTCATCAGAGGCATAAAAACCATAGATAGCTAACCAGATGCATTCAACATATTAAACTGATAGCAGGAAATTGAAGTAAATAGTGAACAAGATTTTAGAGGCATAAGTTTTATGCTGCTATTGAGTTTCTGATAATGGGGAGATAACCTTGGCATGACTCACATGGTCTGGGCATGTAGCATATGCCCACGTGATGATGGCATGGTCTATAGTTTCTCAGCTCCCACTCCATTTGCAGCTGTGCACTGCTGTGCTGTGCAGAATCATATTCACTCACATTCAAAGCGGTTCCCTCAAACTATGGAATCAGGAGCTGTTGAAAAGGTAATAGACATTTATGAAGACTGCATTACAGTGGAAATTTTGATAGCATTGTGTATGACATCTGTATTAACAGCAAATTCCCTTAGCATGGATAATAGCATTTCACAATGAACACCCAAGGAATTAGGGGCTATTAGCCTTGTCCTCAAAAGCAGTTTCTGCCTCCTAAGAGGTGAATTCTGAAAAATAGACGATGAGCCTCGTACATCCTTAGACAGTTCACCGCTGTCAGCCTACTCTGAGTTTTATCATTAGAGCCTCCAGTTTGCTAAACCATGCAAATTCCAGTGCTTCTGGGAGCCAAGTAATAGGAGTTATACATTGTGTAAGTGCTGCTGATTCAACTCCTATTTCCCTTGACACAACTCAAAGCAACGTCCGTTCAGAGAAACAATCTTTAGAAAAGTAAAGGAGAAGCGGATGTTTTAACACATCATCTGTTTAACGGATGAGATGTCACAGTCTCCTGGCAAGCGAATACTTCAATGGTATAGTACTTTGATTTGTAACAGTTATAAAATAGCTATTCCTAGAGCAGAGTTAATTACCAGGAGTAAGCAGTTTGGAGGGATTAATTTATGTTACAATGCTTTGGTTGGCATAAAAGAGATGCAGGCTGTCAGAGTAACATTTCTGCCCCCTTTCTCAAACAGGTTGTTGCAAGTTCCACAGCAAGGGTTTCATTAAGATATTGACTTAAGATAAATTCAAATGGTGATCTGGGTAGACCTTGACTGACCTGACCAAGTCTGCCTTTGTGACAATGACACAGGCAATCCAAGACTACTGGAGAGCAGCTGAGGGTATGTTGAGAAGGTTCTAGTGGCCGTGCCAATGTTTTATAATTTCAAAGGGTCCTGGATAACCACTATGAGTTAACCTATATGTTGAGGCTCAGTATTTTCATGTTGCAATAAACTGGAACAATTAACAATATCCCTTTATAGCACATTTATCAATGGCATTAATGATGATAGTCATGGTGAGGTCATAGCCAGGACTCAGTAGAAAGATCTTACCCAAAGCAAGTGGGAATAGAGATTTTATCATTTGAGCCCTTATACAATACTTGCTTAGGTGTTTCCTTTTCCAGTAGATACTGCATAATCCCTGAAGGGCAGAGACAGAAAATATTTTTTTATGTATCCCCATATTTGTTTCCTATTTTCACTGAAGGAGGGAATTGTATTTTAACTCCTCTTTTACAAAGAGTCCCTTTTGATGTACAGAAAAGTGCTTTGCTCACATCTTATAAAGCAGATGTGCCCGAGTGGGATCCACTAGGCAACCCCCATGTGGAGCTGATGCTTCCATCAATCGAGCTGTTTTTAGCACCTGAGACTGATGCACTGGGACTTACCAAGCCATCCTCAGCACCTGGGCTGCTGCTCAAACCAATTGAGCCACTAGCTATGGGAGGGGAAGTGGGAGAGAAGGGGGAGAGGGAGAGGAAGAGAAGCAGATGGTTGCTTTTCTCGTGTGCCCTGACCAGGAATAGAACCTGGGACGTCCATATGCCAGGCCAACACTCTATCCACTGAGCAAACCAGCCAGGGCATGATACTCAGAATTAAAACAAGCTAGCAAAAAAAAAACTATTAATAAAGTTCAAACTTTTTTCTATGACTGTGAGATCTCCCTCTCCACCTGCCCTCCTAGCTACTGTCTTTCCTTGGCCAAACCCAAGTATAAGACAGAGACCATAGTGTTCAAATAAAGCAACATTTGTGGATCAGGCTCTCTCCCTTCCCAGGGCACAAAACAGAGTCTAGAAGGGTGCAGAATGGATGGGTAGGAGAATTGGTTTGGAAAAAAATTGGACTATAGAATAGTGTTTATAAATAGAGATGCTATAACAATACTAGTTACTTTATTGTTGTTAATAGTAGTATTATGAATGTAACAATAAGTCAAAGTAAAAAGTTTTAGTAATGCATACATAATGTTCAATATGCCAACTATAAATTGAGAAAGTTCAAGTCCTTTCAACTGTCAGAGTAAGTCAGAGTCTCATGATGCAGTGAGGTTGGTGTTCTATTTGACAGGGCTGTTGCAATCACCAGAAAAGAGCGTGTCAGATTCTTCTTATTTCTGTACCTTTGCAATAACCATTCAACCCCCATTATTCCCATCTCCCTCATTCATAAATAATTTGTGAATTTATCAATATGCTACTACTTACTAAGTTGTCATACGTAGTTTCTAATTTGTTCCTGGGGACTACAGAAGCAATGGCTTATAATGGACAGTTGCACATCATCATGGACACTGAGGAGCGAGCATACTTTTTAATAAAAGTTGAATCAAGAGTCTTGCTTTTTCGTTCCATCCTTTCTCTGTAAGAGATGACTCCAGGCTTGTAGTTTCCCCCTGCTGTTGTGCAATTTATTGAGCTCTACTGAAAGAAACCCACATCCCCCACCCAACTGATGTGGGACTTGATCTCTGACTTACTTTGTGCCAATGAGATGAGATCGATGTAACACAGGCATGACTGAACACAAGCTTTCAGAGTCTCTAAAATTTAACAGTCAGCCATCTTGTTTTTTCCCTTTGTCTCAAAAATTTCATGTCCCTAATAGGGGCTGCTTCTTCAGCCTGTGTCTTACAAATAAAGATGGCTCATGAGGTAAAAAAGGCTGTAGCTGACCTGGAGCCACCAACATATAATGAGAGTGAGAAAAAGGCTATTGCTTTTGTAAACCAATAAGACTTTTGCAATTGTTTGTTACTGCTGTGTAACTTAGCAAAATCTGACTAATATAATCACAAATCACACTTAAAAAGGTTTACTAGTTTTTAAATAACTTTTTTGAAAGATATTTTAAGAGTTTCATTGGAATTATTACTAAATCTTTAAATCATTTCTTTCCCTCCTATTACTCTGTAACTTTTTTTTTTTTTTTTTTTTTTTTTTTTGTATTTTTCTGAAGCTGGAAACGGGGAGAGATAGTCAGACTCCTGCATGAGCCCGACTGGGATCCACCCGGCACGCCCACCAGGGGCGTCGCTCTGCCGCGACCAGAGCCACTCTAGCGCCTGGGGCAGAGGCCAAGGAGCCATCCCCAGCGCCCGGGCCATCTTTGCTCCAATGGAGCCTTGGCTGCGGGAGGGGAAGAGAGAGACAGAGAGGAAGGAGGGGGTGGGGGTGGAGAAGCAAATGGGCACTTCTCCTATGTGCCCTGGCTGGGAATCGAACCCGGGTCCCCCGCACGCCAGGCCGACGCTCTACCGCTGAGCCAACCGGCCAGGGCCTACTCTGTAACTTTTAATCTACTCATTGCAATACTGGACTTCTCCCTCATCCATGGCTTCTCTCTACAGAACCAAGAAGTGCTTACCCTCTCAGCATTTTATAAAATCGAATGATTTCTTAATTATCTCACCTATTTGCTTTTCCTGCCCTTGTCATAGGGCTATAGGAGAAAGACATAAAATCTTATATACCTTTCCAAAGCCATATTCTTTGTATTCTAATAAGCTATAAAGTTGAATGGATTTTATATTCGCTTATTCTTTCTATTCTAAAAAAATCTAGTTATTCCTTGTTTACCAAGATTGACTCTCAGAAACAACTCTAAGGCAAAACTATGAAGTATTTAATGTGTAATTTTCCAGGTATGTGCTTTTTTACCTCTGTACTTCAGTTCATTATTCGTTTGGCTTATCATCAGATTTTTAATCACATCAGAAAGCAAATTTACTTTTTTTAAAATTAAATTTCAGCTTTTAATTTTATTTTTTATTTCCTTTCTAACCTAAGTTTCAGAGAGCTGAATTCATTACGTTGATCAGTTTACAGCAAACTATCATCTTGACTCCGTGCCAAGTTTCCTACCTTGCTTTGTTGTCTTCTATTTTATCTTTTCTCTTGATATGGCATTCCTCCCTGTACCCACAGGCATTTATTATAATGCACTTAATATGTGTATTTTTAAAATATTAATTATTATGTTGTATATGTACATGTTTTGACTTACATAAAAATGTATTATGTTATATATCTCATGTTTTAAAGATATATGCATATTGGTTCATGCACATTTAATTTGTTTCTCTTGGCTATTATATGGTAATCCATGGCATTGTATCCATCCTATTTGACCTATTTTTTTATTTTCATGAAGAAAACACAAGGTTCTATCAAAAACAACACCACAATGCCTTGTATATTTTATAATATCTTTATTTTACTTTCATGTTTAAATGATAATTTCAGTGACTATATAATTCTATGATCAAATTTGTTAGTTCATTTCCTTTAATGGTTTGAAATGTTAACTTCATTGTCTTCTAGCAACTGTGTAGCTGATAATAAATGTTGATGTTAATCTAATTCTTGTTTCTCAGAATGTAATCTGCTTCTTTTGCCTGGAGTTTTTCAAAATCTTCCCTTATTTTTGAGGTTTATAATTTTCTTTTTAATTTATCTAGTTGTGTTCTCATTCGATGATGGTGTATTTTAAGTCTATGATATATGTTGAAACTGCTCAAATATGGGATTTTACATTTTCAAGTTCAGGAATATTCTCAGGCATTACTTCTTTAAATAGCATTGCCTTTGATTCGCATTTTATTTCACTATTTTGGAGAACAAAAGTTTGACACATTTACTATTTTCTACATCTTGAATGTTTATTTTACATTTTCCACCTCTTATCTCTCCCTTATTTCTTTTGTTTTTACTTTTTCTAAAAAGAGAGTTATGAACCGAATGTTAGTACTCCCGCCATCCAAAATTCATATGTTGAAGCCCTAATTCCCCATGTGACTATACAGTGGTCCTTCATGTTTCACAGGGGTTAGGTTCCAGAATCCCCCAAGATAGGCGAAATTTATTATTTATATATATTTTAAGGCTTGTGGCCCTGGCCGATTGGCTCAGTGGTAGAGCGTTGGCCTGGCGAGCAGAAGTCCCGGGTTCGATTCCCAGCCAAGGCACACAGGAGAAGTGCCCATCTGCTTCTCCACCCCTCCCCCTCTCCTTCCTCTCTGTCTCTCTCTTCCCCTCCTGCAGCCAAGGCTCCATTGGAGCAAAGTTGGCTGGGGCACTGAGGATGGCTCTATGGCCTCTGCCTCAGGTGCTAGAATGGCTCTGGTTGCAACAGAGCAATGCCCCAGATGTGCAGAGCATCGCCCCCTGGTGGGCATGCTGGGTGGATACTGGTCGGGCGCATGCGGGAGTCTGTCTGACTGCCTCCCTGTTTCCAACTTCAGAAAAATACAATAAATAAATAAATAAATAAATAAATAAATAAATAATAAAAAATAAAAAATAAATATATATATTTAAGGCTTTATAAACCCTCCCCACACTCTTATAAACCTTTCTCATGCTGTTATTAGCCTATCCCATACTCTTATAAACACTTCTTATGCTTATTTTATTGCATAAATAATTAAAATAATAAATATATAAAAATACCTTTATACTGCACAATCCTGCGATATAGCAAAAAATCCACGATACACAATTAGATATATACAGTTTTAAAATCCATGATATAGTGAGTCCGGGAAAAGTGAACCAAAATATGATGAGGGATGACTGTATTTTGATATGAAACTTTTAAAGGAAGTAAGATTAAATGAGGTCTTAAGGGTGGGGCCCTGATCTGAGATGATTAGTGTCCTATAAAGAGGAGACACCAAAGTTCTCTTTATACATGTGTACAAAGAAGTGAGAACACAGAAAAAATCAGCACTGTAACTCAGGTGGAAGAATGTTACTAAACCCAACCCTGCTGACACATTACTCTTGGACTTCTACTCTCCAGTTGTGAGAAAATAAATTTTTTTTTAGGTTACTCAGTCTGTGGTACCTTGTTATAGCAGTTATAGCAGAATAATACAAATAATAATTATTTATAATGAAGATTTTGTTGTGACCAAAAATATTTCAGTGTTATAAAAAACAAAAACAACAAACTACCTCATAATCTAAGGTATTATGCCCTATAAGAGACAGAGTACAAATGTGGTAGCAGAAGACAGGGATGCATACATAGGGGTTTTGAAGGATTTACACATTTAGTTTATACTCTTACCCATTTTAGCAAGCTATTGCAATAATTCGGATTAGAAAATGCTTTCTTCTTTTCTCCACTCATCCAAATTTCATCTATATTAAATATTCTATTTAGGACTTCCATTTTCAAAAAATATTGCTCTATTTCATAACTTGATATGTATAATTATTGTCTAATTGGTTTATGTGCTTATTTTGTCTTGATATAATACCTATAAATACTTAGATCATGACAAAAACCTATTTATTTTTTCCAGTAACTGATTCAGTCCTCATCATAAAATAGACATTTAACATATAGTAACCATGTAATAGTCTGATTATCATTAAAGCTGAGCATCTCAACCTATGGATCACAATTTAGCAGAATATAAGAATGTAAGTGGGAAATTATGTACTTTTATTGTGAGATACATATTGATACTATTTAGTTTTCACATGATTAGTTTTACAATACGGATATTTATTACATTAGACTTGATGATCTGAATCTAGGGCAGGGGTCCCCAAACTTTTTACACAGAGGGCCAGTTCACTGTCCCTCAGACCATTGGAGAGCCAGACTATAAAAAAAACTATGAACAAATCCCTATGCACACTGCACATATCTTATTTTAAAGTAAAAAAACAAAACGGGAACAAATACAATATTTAAAATAAAGAACAAGTAAATTTAAATCAACAAACTGACCAGTATTTCAATGGGAACTATGGGGCTGCTTTTGGCTAATGAGATGGTCAATGTGCTCCTCTTATTGACCACCAATGAGAGAGGTGCCTCTTCCGGAAGTGAGGCAGGGGCCAGATAAATGGCATCAGGGGGCCGCATGCGGCCCGCGGGCCATAGTTTGGGGACCCTTGATCTAGGGTTTTTTATCAATGATTTCAAACTATGATATTTTGTACTAGACTTAAAACAGACTAATGCGTCCACTCCATGGGTAAGTTTAATTAGTTTTTTAACAACAACAAAAATAATAATAACCAGAAATACTGATGTTTTGTCATTACATAAACCAAGCCTTAGTAGTAATTACAAAAAGTTCTTAGGGACAAATTCATTTATTATAAAGCAATTTTTAAAAATGACATCACTAAAGTAATATCAGACAATCCATTAACCAAACTTTTATGGAAAAGTATACATGTAATACTGATCTGAAATTCCCCAGGGAGGAGTTTTATAGCTTTTTAAGATTCTCTAAATGGTTTCTCACTCAATTAAAGGTAAAGAATTCCCATTTCAGTGTTTCTATGGAGTTGCATTTTATCACAATTTGAGAAGTTAATAGAGGACACAGTCTTAAAACGTAAGTGTGGAAGAACTTGTGACTGAAATGAAGAACCAAATAGTTGGTAGTTAAGCTGTACTCAAAGTTGGTAATGGTAGTACACCTCTGATAACATGTTTAAGCTAAAAATCTTTCTTGTATTTTATCTATCAATAAAACTTTCATAAGTGCTTCCTAAAAGCATACTATCACATACCTAATGGGATCCCATTGGCATTTAAAAATGGGTAACAGCAAAATAATATAAAACAAAAAAATTAAAACGGTTAAAAGCTGTCATAAAAGCATATCACAAATAGGTCAAGCATGAACTATCATTAACCATCGCTGAAGAAGAGGGTAACCTATAGAAAACCTTATGAATGAACTCTCTCTATCCAGTTCCCTCCTACCCTGTCTCCCTCATCCCCACCTCCTAGGATTGACTACAACTTTTCTAGTTTTCCTGGGAAATTCAGAAAAGGAATTTTATGTACAACTGTGTGACAAAGACTCCATTTGCTGGGATAAGAAAGACATTTGAACATTTTAGAAGCTTGCAAGCATTTTATTTTTATTTGCTAAAATTCCAGATTACCAATAGTCAAACTTCTGTCACTGAGCTGGTCATGACATTTTAAAGGAAGAAAAACAAAATTTCTTTAACCTATCTTAAAATTCTCTAGCTAGGGTTAGGAAAATTAGACCAGCAAATACAGATTAACAAGAAAAAAGCTAGCTTTATTTACATGCGCATTATGCATGTATACAGGGACACTGGGAAATGAGTAACCAAAAAGGGTGGCTTGAACTTGGGTTTAGACAACATACTATGCTGAACAACAACAATAACAAAGGGGTTAGGGCTTCTGGGGAGGGAAAGCAGGTTACCGAAAAGTCCTCAGGGAAAGACTGGTGAACAAGGATTACTTAGTATGGTTCCTTTATGCAGAGTTAAGTTGGTGCCTTCTCCATTGAGAAGCTTTATTAATAGCCATCTTCATCTTGCTATGAGAGAAGTATACATCTTTACAGATGAAAATTCCCTTTATACATATAAAATTTCTTTACAAAAGAAAATTATAGGCCTTGTTTTTAGTTATCTCCTGCATCTGTTGGTTCTCAAAGGCCTTTAGGTCAAAATAATACCTTTGCAAAATGTTACCGGAAAGGGGAGCTGACCCTGGGCATCTGCTTAGGGCCCTCTGGTAGTGTGTGGGTTCTTGATTTTATGCAAGAAAGGTTTCACAACACGAGTCCAGGTGATTGTGAGAGTACACTTATTAAAATTGGGGACAGTGGGCCCTGGCCAGTTGGCTCAGTGGTGGAGCATCGGCCTGGCGTGCAAGGAGTCCCGGGTTTGATTCCCGGCCGGGGCACACAAGAGAAGCGCCCATCTGCTTCTCCTCCCCTCCCCCCCTCCTTCCTCTCTGTCTCTCTCTTCCCCTCCCGCAGCAAGGCTCCATTGGAGGGAGGATGGCCCGGGCGCTGGGGATGGCTCCTTGGCCTCTGCCCCTGGCGCTGGAGTGGCTCTGGTCGCAGCGGAGCGACGCCTCTCCGAGGCGTGGCATCGCCCCCTGGTGGGCAGAGTGCTCCCCCCCTCGTGGGCGTGCCGGGTGGATCCCGGTGGGGCGCATGTAGAAGTCTGTCTGACTGTCTCTCCCGTTTCCAGCTTCGGAGGAATGCAGAGGAAAAAAAAAAAAATTGGGGACAGTGAAACAAGGAAGGGCCTAGACTAGAAGAAGCAACAGGAGATTCTAGACGGGGCTGCTTTGGCTTCCTAGAAACCTTATGGGAAAGAAATGAGCCTCCTCTAGGCAGTCAGAGAAAATCTGCCTCGGAGACAGATTCAGGGGGTTGACTGGGAGGAGCTGCCACTGCCCACTGCTCCCCTGGGAACCCTTCGAGTTTAGGAGACGCACGCCTCTGAGGGAAGATGGCAGAGTGTGTCCTGGAACCTCGTTTTGAGGGGTTTTAAAGTATGAGGGTTAAAGGGAGGTCTTGAGGGAGGATGTCAATAGAATATTCATCAGCTTTATGCTCATGTGCCAAAATAAGTTTATTCCCTTAATTTCATCTGTCCTTGGGTGGTTGGGTCACAGGGTACTAATTGGATTTCTGCTGCCTATCTACCTAGCTAGAATGATTTAAGCTATCTACCCTCTGGTTGGGAAGAAGTGTAAACCATTTACTCTTAATTGTCCTTGGTTAAGGGAGATAGGATTTTGTGATTTACTAGATGGCTGTAAACTGCTTGGCCGTTTAACTCTGTGTCTCAGTTTTCCTATTCCATTTGTCCTGGCTTACTCACCTGTCTCACCAAAGAGCCTATTTTGGGGTGGTGTGTTTTAGAATTCTTCACAACATATGTCGATACTTCCATTCAATAAAAATACCATAAAATAATGTATCTATGTTAATACCGTATGTCTCTCTAAAAACATTTTTTATAGTTCTGCTATGAATTCTAATTAATTCTTGCCACATACTTAACAAATTTCCACACGAGCAGGGTTCTAAATGCTAAGATCAAACAGTTCCTTATATTAAAAAGTTCAGTTTATAATGAAATTTAGCTTTTGAACTCATAGAGCTCAAGCTTACTGTACATGTATTGCATCAAAGGAAATTGGGCATAGATAAGTAGTTATTCTGTCATTTCTCTGGCTTTCCTTGATTAATCCTGGTGATTCTCCATGGTGATTCAGGGGGTTCTGTGAAATGCACTTCCAAAGAAGAGACATAAAGTTCTGTCAGCAAAAATACAGTGCACCCTCAACCAAAAAAGAGAGAGAGAGAGAGAGAGAGAGAGAGAGAGAGAGAGAATTGAAGGTACTGTAACTATCACTTGAGATTTGCTCTTCAGAGAGAAGTAAAAATTTTTGACACAAATTTACATGTACATGTGTAGGTCCTGGCTGTTTGGCTCAGTGCTAGAGCATCAGCCCAACATGTAGATGCCCTGGGTTCAATTCCTGGTCAGGGCATACAGGAGAAAAACTATCTGCTTCTCCACTTCTCCCTCTGTTTCTTTTCTCTCTCTATCTCTCTCTTCCCCTCCTGTAGCCATGGCTCAGTTTAAGCAAATTGGCCCCAGGTGCTGAGGATGGCTCCATGTGCTCACCTCAGGTGCTAAAACAGCTTGGTTGCTGAACAATGGAACAATGGCCCCAGATGGGCAAAACATTGACCCCTAATGGGCTTGCTAGGTAAATTCTGGTCAGGGCACATGCTGGAGTCTGTCTCTCTGCCTCCTCACTTCTCACTTAAGAAAAAAAATTTTTTTCCACTGTATAAAATAGATACTATTCTGAAGTTTTTAAAATGTCCCCCATAAAGTACTAATTTCATGGTACTTTCAGTGCAAATCCCCTCCCCAAGGCATGTGTCTGCAGCTTGACAGAAATCTGAAGAAACACACAAGGGACTTGCTGCAAACTCAAGTCTCACATGTTGCCTTCATTTTTCCATTTGGAAAATCACTTACCCTTAGTTTCTTTAAAACACACTTACCCACAAAGACACACATACAAGTACACAACCAAGAAAGATACGGCTACTACCAGTGCCAAGTCCCTCTGCACGCTGCTTCAAAAGGCCAAAACTCAAAACCTCACAGTTTGGAGTACTAAATGATTCATTCATCGAGAAAGTGCCAGCTGAGAAGATGAGGACCCTAGTGGTTCCTTAAATTCATCTTAAGGAAGTAAGGAGTTCAGGCTTCTTTTACATCAAGGAGAGGGGAAATGAAAGGGACTATTTTTGTAAAACTACAGCCAAGATAAAATCCTCCTAATGATTAAAATGTCTACATCAAGACCAAGCAGGAACTGTTAGCCTGAAGGCCACAGAAACAGCACAGGCTTGAGCAAGGTGGAGTCAGAGGGGCAGACAGAGCCTTTCATTCTGTTACATGGCCAACAGGTTCCTCTTTTAAGTCTCTGCAGCTAATTAGCAAGCTTATTTAGGACAATGATGGAAAGGGCAGTGTTATGGGCTTAATTATATTCCACCCCTCTCCCAAATTCATATGTGGAACTCCTAACTCCCAATGCCTCAGAATGTAACTATATTTGGAAAGTGGTGATTAAATTCAGGTAGACTGTTAGGGTGAGCCCTAATCCAATCTGACTGGTGTCCTTATAAGAAAAGGAAATTTAGACCAACAGAGAGACACCAAGGGTGCTCTGCATAGGAAAGGCTATCTACAAACCAAGGAGAGGGACCCTAGAAGAAACCAAATCCTCTAATAACTTGGTCTTAGGCTTCTAGCCTCCAGAATTGTGAGAAAATAAATTTCTGTTCTTTAAGCCACCCAATCTATAATATTTTGTTATTAGAGCCCTGGTAAACTGATATATGCAAAAATCAAGGGGGGGAGGGAGGGAGGGAGGGAGGGAGGGAGGGAGGGAAGGAGAAGGAGGATATGAAGGAGGAAAAAAGGATAGGAGGGAAGAAGGGAGGGAGGGAGCAAAGGAAGGAGGGAAAGAGGGAGGAAAAGAGGAAGGGAGGAGAGAAGGAAGGAAGGAAGGAAGGAAGGAAGGAAGGAAGGAAGGAAGGAAGGAAGGAAGGGAGGGAGGGAGGGAGGGAGGGAGGGAGGGAGGGAGGGAGGGAGGGAGGGAGGGAAGACACCAAGATTTTTATATCAAGCATTCAATTTATCCTCTAAGATACTGTGCTATACTTAAATGAGAAGTGACATTATTGTGTAGCTTGGCAAAATAGTATTTTTTAGTATTGTTTGTACATTATTTATTAGCTATGTATCTGCTCTGCAGGAGTTTAAAGTGAAATTTTGTGGATAAACTAAACAAGTAATATGTAAGGTGACGCTACATAAGTAACATAAGATAGGTAACGTAAAAGGGTTATGTAATTTCAGAAGACTTCACATACAGATAAGTCACCTAATAATAAATATTATTTGTTAATCAGTTATATCATAACAGGCACTGACCTAACTCCTTTTTATTCAGGGACTCATTTAGTAGTCACAAAAATTCTGTGACCTGGGCATTAATACTTTCATTTCTCAAATAATTTAAACTGAACCTCAGAGATTAATGAAGTTGCTAAAGACCACACAGATAGTAAATGGCGAAGAGAATGTGAACTGAAGTGAATCCGGAAACAGAGCCTGTGTGTTTAAATACCGTACTATCGAGACCCTGGCCGGTTGGCTCAGCGGTAGAGCGTCGGCCTGGCGTGTGGGGGACCTGGGTTTGATTCCTGGCCAGGGCACATAGGAGAAGCGCCCATTTGCTTCTCCACCCCCCCCCCTTCCTCTCTGTCTTTCTCTTCCCCTCCTGCAGCCAAGGCTCCATTGGAGCAAAGATGGCCCAGGCGCTGGCGATGGCTCCTTGGCCTCTGCCCCAGGCTATAGAGTGGCTCTGGTCCCCGCAAAGCGACGCCCCGGAGGGGCAGAGCATCGCCCCCTGGTGGGCAGAGCATTGCCCCTGGTGGGCGTGCCGGGTGGATCCTGGTCGGGCGCATGCAGGAGTCTGTCTGACTGTCTCTCCCCGTTTCCAGCTTCAAAAAAAAAAAAAAAATGCAAAAAAAAAAAAATAATAATAAATAAATAAATAAATAAATAAATACTGTACTATCGAGAGATTCAGTCTTCAAATATTTCAAATACCCATGAGAAAAATTTAGTATTTTTTAAGATACTTCTCAGAGCTTTCATGTAAAAAATGAAAGGTATTTATTAATTTATTTGCTTCATTCTGTTATTCTTAGGTATGGTTTTTCTTAAATAATTTATTAAACAATGCTAAGAGCAGGAAAAGACGTTCAAGCTATTCTTGTTCAGATCTCTTACTTTCAGTTGAGGAAACTGAAATCCAGAGTTGTATGAGTCACTCAGTGCTATCAAGCCAGAAGGTAGAAGACATTGCTACTCCCTGTGCCAGAATATGAACTGCTTATTACTATTTTATGTGGCTTGCAACAGAATGTTTAAGAGAAATAGTAATAATTCACTGCTTCCTTCATTGAGAAAGTTTTCCTATGAGAATTATCAGTAGAACTCTAACATTCCGCTTAGTGGCTTCATTTTCATTCAACATGAGATCCTTCTCTCTTTGTGTAGAATTAACAGTCTCAAACAGGAAATACTTTACAGAGCCAGTCTTGAGTATCACTGGAAGACACAGGACCAGGACCTTTAATCCTAAATTAACATTTCTCCTCTTTCCTGCACTAGATAAAGAGGCAGAAAGACGAGCTCCTTGAGTTCAAATCAATCGCCCTTTACCTTACTGGCTATGTAAGCCTTGTAAATTACATGTTTGAAATAACAAATTACCATCTCTGCTGTGAATAAATATCACATACTTTCTATATAGTCTATCAGGTAAATTAGAGATCATTTACATAAAATGTGACACATACTAGGTGCCCAATGAAGCAACTAATAATATGTACATCTTATAGAGGAAAGTTTACTTAGAGCACCTATACCTCTGATTTAATTTATGACAAAGATAATTAACTAATAAACACAATATGTTTCTCATAAAAGATATTGGAGTTGCTGAAGTACTTAGTCTCTGAAGAGCAGTAGCAGCAGCAGGACAATACCAGAAGCAATTGTGGTGGGGTTAACAGTGAAAGCTTCCAGAACAGAATGCATGCTCACTCTTATAACTTATAAAAGCGGCAATAATAAAGATGAGAATTTCATTCCCAGTAATGGTATAATAAGTCGGGTTGGCTTATAGCCCTCCTCTATAGAAAAATTTTAAAAGCAAAAAAGTACTGTATATTGAAAAAACAAACAAACTGTTTTCTGAGAGTGGATGACAGTTAGCACAAGGTTGTTTTATTGGAAGCAAAAAAAATGACCCTTAAATTGGCCACAGATTTCTGCCTGAAGCCATTTCTGGAGAGCAATGCAGTGGGGGAGGTAGTAAGGAGAAAATGGCAGTCTCGCTGAGTAGAAGAGGCAGAGGTATGAGTTCAAAGAAAATGAGGTAGCTGGAATTGATAGACTTTCTGAAAATAGTGGAGCTATGCAGAAAACAACCTGAGTCTCCCTGACATTTAACTGTGAAACTCCATGAGACTGAGCAAAGGACACTCAACGAATAGTACACCGAACAATTTCAAAACCTTGCACAGGACTTGACAGTATCTGACTTCCAACTTGTCAAAATGGTCAGTCCTTGTTGAGTACCAAGAGCCTTCAGGAAAAAGCCCAAAAGTGTCATGCCTTAATACTATGGCTCAACTATATCTAAAGTAAAGATATCACTAATATGCCTTTAAACACTTAAAAACAAGCCAGAAAAGAGTAAGCCAACAGGCAAGTAACTTAACTACCTGATAAAACAAAGTTCACTGTTCTTTAGACAATGGTATAAAACTGGACATATGGCAATGTCATATATGATGATTCCAGCATTCAATAAAAAATTGCTCAACACTCCAAAAATCAGAAAAAGGTGACCCAAACCAGAAGAAAAGTTAGTGAATATAGACAGATCCAGAAATGTTAGAGATGATGAAATTGGTAGACCAGGATAACAAAGCAGCTATAACAATGAGTCTGATAATTTAGAGAGCATTATGAATATGAAAGTGAGAGAACCAGAGAGAAATTCTAGCAAGAATGATTGTCACAATATCGATGTAGGTTACATAGAACTGGAGTACCACCCTCCATGACAAAAGGCATTCAGAAGCCACAAACTACCTACAGAGCAGAGCTTTCCAAAATATGTTTTATAAAACATCAATCTGTGAAGATGGATTCTATAATAAAACAAATCAGGAAATAACTATGCATGATATCCTCTTCCTGGAGAAACAGAGGGCATATTAGTGCATAAAAACTTCTGACAAGCCTGTAGCTAAGGAACCTACTTAACATTTCCTAACCAATGTCTAATACATTTTCCTTTTTAGTAATGGAAAAATAATGAAAATATAAACAAAAAGAAAAAGAAAAATTGTGGGTGGAAGGGTGGATAATTTATTGGTTTATAAACCAAACTTGGAAAGAGTAATAACTTCAGACACAGCTCTATCGGCTAATAATCTGACATTGACTTTCTATCTCTTTTATCATAGTCTGTACTTCTCTAATGCTTAATTGACTAAGGGCAACTTTCTCCAAAAGATGGGATTAAATATTTACTGCTTTGAAGGTAACTCTCTTCAAATTAGAAAAATGCACGGAGAGGATCTTAATTAGCTTGGTTTGAACTCTGACTTCATTCCTGGCCACTTCACAGTATCTAGGGAGATGTCTAATTAGTTAGCATATCCTGGCTAGGCTGGGCTATGCAGAGGTAACAAACAACTCCAAAATTTAAGTGGCTTAAAAATAATGATGATTTACTTCTCACTCGTAACATAGTCCATCACTGAATTAACTGAAGCACTGACCAATGTACGTCTTCAATCCCAGACCCAAATTGATTGAAGGGCCTCTATATGGAATATGCACAATGTCATGACTGGGAGTCATGGAACAGCATACATTGGCTCACTAGACAGGATACTTGTTATTTCTGCTCACATGTCATTGGCCACATGAGCCCTTGGCCAAATCTGATATTAGAAAGGGGAAATCTTATCCTTTTATAGGGAAAAATAGAAGATACATTTAAACAATAATATAGTCTACCACAGTTGACCCTCCTGATCACTAATACAGGACTGGTAAAAGTAGGTTTACAGCTGTTTTTTTTTTTTTTTTTTCCTGAAGCTGGAAACGGGGAGAGACAGTCAGACAGACTCCCACATGCGCCCGACCAGGATCCACCCGGCACGCCCCCACCAGGGGGCGATGCTCTGCCCCTCCGGGGTGTCGCTCTGCCGAGACCAGAGCCACTCCAGCGCCTGGGGCAGAGGCAAGGAGCCATCGCCAGCACCTGGGCCATCTTTGCTCCAATGGAGCCTTGACTGCAGGAGGGGAGGAGAGAGACAGAGAGGAAGGAGGGGGGGTGGTGGAGAAGCAAATGGGCGCTTCTCCTATGTGCCCTGGCCAGGAATCGAACCTGGGTCCCCCGCACGCCAGGCCGACGCTCTACTGCTGAGCCAACCCGCTAGGGCTACAGCTGTTTTTAAGGAAAAATAGTATATACTACAAGAATAACTAGTAATGCAAGAATAAAAACTATATGTTTTGTGTACTCACAACTGTAAACCTACTTTTCCCCACCCCTCTATTCACCTTCTTCCTTTTCCACATTCAGAGCGTGTTATCACTATTTGGCTCACAGACACTTTCTATATGGAACATTTCTTATCTCATGAAAGAGGGAACTGTACTACACACTCTTCCAAGTCCTCTCAGTACTCTATTTACATTTCATTGGCCAACGCAAGTTACATGAGCAAACCTGATGTTAATAAAATGGCAGAGACATCCTCACATGGGGAGGAATTTGAATTTATCTTTTTAATCAAAAACTTAATTTATCATACCTGGTGTACCATTTGGTGAGAGAGTTAGGTATGCTGTGTGGCAGCCTCAGTAAGACTGCAGTTTGTGATAAATATCTGGATTACTGATAATGTGTGTAAATAAATCCTGCAGTAAGTTGACTTTAGGAACTGCTGAAGACAGGATCTTTTTCTTGGCAAGTTGCTATGTATGTGAGCATATAAACCCTATGAGTGGTAGTGTACTAAAGTGGTCTAGCTAGTTTAACCCCAAGTTTTCCAAATTATTGATTTGGAGGCCTCTTTGCATGCTGGGCAATAACACTATAGAGATATTAGCACAACACTGGCAACTATTGTGACACAGTAGACCTAAGATATTGACAGAAATATTTCCTGAGAAATCTGCAAATCTTTGTTTGTTGGTGAAACATTTCTCGACAAGCTTTCTGCTTTATCATGTTCCTGTGGACGGTAATGCGTGCTCTTGCCACGGTGCAGCACTCCTTCAAATTCATTTAGAGTTGCTTTTATTTTCCCAGAAAATGTCCTTTTCATTTCTTACAAAAAACACATTATATTACATTATGAAAGTCCTACATGTGGCATGAGAGGAAAAGAAAAAGCCATAGTGTTACATTTTTCCATTTATTTATTGTGGTAAAAAATATGTATCACATAAAATTTGCCAATTTAATCATTCTTAAATGTACAATTCAGTGACATTAATTACATTCGCAATGTTGTGCTACATCACTATTTTCTGTTTCCAAAACTTTTTCATCACCTCAAACAGAAACTCAGTAACCATTAACTAGTAACTACCCATTCTTCTAGTCTGTGATAAACTTTAATTGGCTTTCTCTCTATATAAATTTACCAATTCTAGATATTTCATGTAAGTAGAATCATATAATACATAATTTTTGTGCCTTATTTTATTTAGTTTAATGTTTTTAAGGTGCATCCCATGTTGTAGTGTGTATCAGAAATCCATTCCTCTTTATGGCTAAATAATATTCCATTATACATATATATTACATTTTATTTATCTATTCTTCTGTTGATGGATACTTGGGTTGCTTATAGCCTTTATCTATCTTGTATAATGTTTCAATGCACATTGGCATTCAGTTATCTGTTTATGTCTTTGTTTTCAATTTTTTTGTTGTTGTTGTTATATACATAGAAGTAGAGTTGTTGGGTCATTTGGTAATTCTGTGTCTGGCTTTTTAAGACGCTGTCACACTGTTTGCACTTCTGCTTCACCATTTTACCTTTCTACCAGCAATGCACAGGGTTCCATTCCTCCATAGCCTCAGGCTGCTTATTTTTTAATAGCTAAAAGTCATGAATACCAGCCTGCTGTCATGCAGTATTTAAATTCGCAGTTTAAAAATCTTATGAATTATACACCATCACTCATTCGTTTATCTCTGAAGGTGTTAAGGTTATTTTCATTAATAGTAATGATAATGATAATAACGTCAATATACATAAAAGATCTACTCTAATCAGAAACATTGGGAAGGTAGCTTAAACTGTTGAAAGAGACTGACTCTGATAAAATAATTCCTTTATGGGTTTTCTTGGATCCGGTCCCATAACTGCATCAAGTAACCAATCTTAATTTTTTTTTCAAATAGATTTGCTGCCAAGGAATGACATATTCATCCATTGCAAATCATTAAATGAGCTGTCGAGTATGAATAAATCCCTTGAGAGTTGGGTAAGACAATCTATCTCTATTTTCTAGTATGTGAATCCCCAGTACATCCAAGAGTCACAGATCTGAGAGAAAGAAAGGGAGTAAATTCATATCCACCGAGTTCCTACTTTAGGAATTTTCTCATTTAATTTTTTTTACACTATGAGCTAGGGAAACCGTGTAGAGGAGTCATGAAGCTCCTAGACTGTGCATTCAAATTATTTGGGTTCAACTCCTAATTTAAACCCTAAATAGCTACATTGTCTTTAACAATTTTTCTTCTTCTTTCTCTCACTTACTCTTTCTTTTATGTCTTCCTTTTTTCTTTCTTTTATTTTTTTTAACTCATACTTATTGAGCATCACATTGTTTAAGTACATGCAGTGATGAAAAATGGCACAATTCTATCCCTTAAAAATTACACACTAGTTGGAAAATTACATATATAAATGAAAATGCTACCCTGACTGGTTGGCTCAGCAGTAGAGCATTGGCCTGGAGTGTGGAAGTGTCTGGTTTGAGTCCCGGTCAAAGCACATGGGAGAAGTGACCATCTGCTTTTCCACCTCTCTCCTTCCCCCTTCTCTCTCTCTCTTCTCCTCCATGCAGCCATGGCTCAAATGGTTTGAGCGAGTTGGCCCCAGGCACTGAGGATGTGGCTCCATGGCCTTGCTTCAGGTGCTGAAAATAACTCAGTTGCTGAGAAATGGAGCAGCAGCCCCAGATGGGCAGAGCTTCACCCTGTACGGGGTCTACCAGGTGGATCCTGGTCAGGGCACATGCAGAAGTCTATCTCTCTGCCTCCCTGACTCCCACTTAATAAAAATAAAAATAAATAAAATAGTTCAAATAAAAATGGTATGAACAGAAAAATACAGTATGGAAAGAGGTTAGAAAATAACCAGATTTACCACCTGAAAATGTGGTATTAATAACACCACCCTCAAAGAGCTGTTGACAGATTGAGATGATCCATACAAGCTGCTTATCTGATTGCTTGGCTCATAGGGAGTGTTATGAGGTGAGAAGGAAATTAAGGTCCAGATAGGTTAAGTACATAGCACCAAATCACTCAGCCAGTAAGTGCAGGACTAAAATGGAACTATATGATGCCTATCCACACCATCTTTCCATTAGCTGATTCTGCCTCCCTGAGATTCTAAATACTAAGAGAAAGAGAGATACCAAAAAGATGCATTTTCTGAATAGCATTTTTCCTTTACTATTATTAAAAACATATTTCTTGCCCTGGCTGGTTGGCTCAGTGGTAGAGCGTCGGCCTGGCGTGCAGGAGTCCCGGGTTCGATTCCCAACCAGGGCACACAGGAGAAGCACCCATCTGCTTCTCCACCCCTTCCCCTCTCCTTCCTCTCTGTCTCTCTCTTCCCCTCCTGCAGCCAAGGCTTCATTGGAGCAAAGTTTGCCCGGGCGCTGAGGATGGCTCTGTGGCCTCTGCCTCAGGCGCTAGAATGGCTCTGATTGCGGCAGAGCAATGCCCCAGATGGGCAGAGCATTGCCCCCTGGTGGGCATGTGGGAGTCTGTCTGACTGCCTCCCTGTTTCTGGCTTTGGAAAAATACAAAAAACAAAAACAAAAAAAACCCATATTTCTCATATATCATATAACTACCATGAAAAGGAAGTTGAGATGAGTCCTTCCATATTTGTAGTCAAAATCAATGTATTTCTTAAATTGTTCAATGTAGGGAATTTATAAAATACCTTTCTTTCTCATAGTCATTTAATATCTGGAACAATAATGTCATATAATTCTTGAGTTTGAATTCCAAGGAAAAGTTATCTATCTATGTAATTCAAACAAGTCATCAGGTCAGTGTGAGTTATGACCAGAACGAAAATTTGGGAGCTCACCAACTTCCTTGACATCAACAAGTCCTATTCAGCCTCTTTGTCAGTGTCTGGAAAATTGGTAGTAGTTAGAAGCCGCACCCACTGCTCAAGTTGACAATAGGGTAGGAATATGCAATTTGATCCCGTAGCTTCTTTGGGCTTTCGTATAAATCAGGTGAGAGCATGTCCCAGTTTACCTGAGATAATTCATGTGTATGCTGATTGCCCTGCCATAATTATTAATATCCCCTTCTTCTTCCTGTCAAGACCATCCCTCTTTGAATAATAAATCACATGTTCACCTTGTATATAAGCACTGAAGCAGAGAGCGGGGAAAAGTTTTTAGCTTAGAAGTTCTTTTCCATGAAGGAATTTACTTTGGGTTATTGAATTGATGTCCTAGAAGGTGGTCAAAAATCCATTCTTTCTGAGCACTTTGTAGTTTGATATGGCGAGTTTCAGTTTGAGAGTTTATGTTTACTGGCTTACAATGGAACTGTTAATAGTACCTGTCCATTAGTTTCTGCGCTCAATTCCACATACCTGCACTGCAGGTGAATAATTGGTTGTCTAAATAAACCCAGGGTAAAAACCCACTGTCTCTGTGGTGGCATGCCAAGTTTTGTCTTCTTGAATAGAGACAAAAAACAAACAAGCGTGCTCAGCAGAAGGGATGCTAATCTAAGAGGAAGGTGAGGATTACTGTGCTTCCAGGCCTAATGCGGCTTTACTTGCTTTGTTCTCTCACTGCATATTAGTAAGCAGATTACAGAGACATCACAAATAAGCATAATCTTGTGGCAGGTGTTTGTCGGCACAAGATACTATTTTAGAGGAGCTTCCACTCATGTTATCCTCTTTGGTACCTAATGAAACAGCAAAATAAACAAATTCTTAAAATATCTCTTCGGCTTTGCATCAGGGGATGGACAATTATCTTAAGGAAACATATACATTTATGCCTTGTTCAAAATCTGATAGTTTTCTCATCCAATTCAGTTTTAGAAATGGGAACTTTGAACAAAAATTAAAGCCTACACTGCTTAACTTGACACTGACTACATGAACTGGCCCCGACCTCTCACCAGTCCCATAACATTTTCATTGTTACAATCAAAATGAACGACCCAGATACCAGAAAAGCTGTCATTTTATTTTCATAAATTTATTCATACTGTTCCTTCCACATATGGTGGTTTGTCCATCCATTGAGATAAATCTAAATCCCAGGTATTTCTCACAGTCTAGCTTAACAGTCAAAGTCTAGTCTGTCAAGTTTTTTTTTTTTTTATCCAAAAGTTTTTATTTCCATAAATTTATCCATAGCTGAATATTATAGCGAATAGTATACATACATACACTTTTCTATAAAAAAGATGAAGCTCACAGATTTGTTCAAAATGGAAAAAATATTTTTATGAGTATGTGTTCTATAATTTATTTCAAATAAATTCAACTTCTTCCTTCTTCAAATCTCTATAGAGTAGCTTCCCTGAGTCTCCTTTCAAACATATGTTATCAACAGCAATGCATCATCTGCTTTGTTCTGTAGTAGATTATGAATTGACAGAGTACAGGTTTCATATTTAATTGCTCTTTTCTAACTCACTAATACCACAGTGCTTTTGCATAAATGTGATGTTCTTTATAAGTTTGTCAAAGAATAAATTAACAAATAGAGTTGATAATATTGCAATAACTATGTTCAGTGACAAGTTGGTATTTGAAATATCAGGGGGACCACTTTCTCTAACTGCTATGCTATATACCTAAAACTAATACAAAATAATATTGAATGTAAACTGTAATTGGAAAAAAACAATAAATTGAGATGGAAGGAAAGAAGGAGGAGAAGAAGGAGGGATGGAATGATAAAAAAAAAGTAAGGAAAAAAGAATGAGAAAGAAAAAGATAAATTATAAGCACAATGTTTCCAGAGCACTAAAGCATCACTCTCTGTGGTATATTGTCAGACCATAGTAAATGACATGTCACCCCTCCAAAATTGAAACGGATGTACCCTTTTGAGGTATGCCTTAAATGAATTAATCTATTGAAAGACCTGTTAGCACACAGTAAATAATTTCTATGATTATTATTTGAGACAGCAAACATCTTACATATGCTACTTACTGAAACTCATAGTGGTTTAGAATAATGGGACAGACACACAATTTGACTCAGAGAAGTCAAATCTCAACTCACCCACTTATAAGGCACATTCACCTGGCCAAGTTATTTTATCTCTTATAATCAAAATTTCCTCATTTGTAAAATGAGGGTTATAGAACTAATGCCACAAGGTTGTGCTAATTATTAAATGAAATAGTGTCCAGGTCATAATGAGTCACTTAATAAATGGTAGTCATAGTAGTATTAAGGATACTTTCCTAATCAAGTTATCATTTTTAAGTATTGTTAAAGCCCATGGGGGACTTCTTAATCTTCATTAATTGATGTATTTTTATTCTTCTATTCTGTGCTCCTAAAGGGCTGGTTGGGGGATGCAAGTCAGATCAGGTGTGAAAAATTGTAGCAGGAAGGACCGCTATTGAATGCTTGACTTGTAGAGATGAAAGAAAGCTCACTGGTTTCACACAATCCTCTCTGATGCCTGCACACATGCTAGTGTGTTAACTGCAAAGCCCATCACAAATGACTATTTCCATTTTCAAATAATCCATTATTGCTGCGCAGTGACTGTGAGTAGGTTTAATCTATTCCTCACCATTCATACCACTTTATTCTAACTACAGAATAACATTTCCCATATTCCAGGGAAGGCTGAATCATTTAAATAGAGTTTTGCATGACTTACTTAAAGCTGACATTTCACACATGTGGAATTAAAACTCTCTAGAAGCCTGATGAATTCCCCTAGATTTTATTAGTTTGCAATTCTTTGAAAGGTATAATAACACCCTAGCTTGAAGGGATGATGGTGATAAAAAAAAAAAAAAAGGCTTTCTTAATATCAAGATAAATCTTCTGAGTCAGGGTCAGCATTGAATTTTTGATTGGTAATTCTCCCCAAACCAAATGTAGAATTGTGAATTCTATACTTCTTTCTTATTTTAAATCACTTTTACATGAATTTGAATTGATTTTCCCTAGGGACTTTAAGCATCTTCCACAATATTAGTCTTATTTGTATGACAGTAAACAGATGTGATTGGAAAGAATTAACCAGAGTATGCAGATGTGAACATTGTCACAGGAACAGTTCAGTGTGCTATTAAAATTGTTAACAAAACTATATGTATTTTAAAGAAGTTTCTCAATGAAAACTGCCTGCTGTCTTATTTGGGTAGATGAAATATGACATGAAGTTTTACATGCAGAATATTCTCATTAAGGGAAAATAAATGGAAAGTTAATGAGAAGTAGCTGTCCATATGGAATGGCCATATTATCATACACATAGAGGGAATACACTATGCCAGTGGTCCGCAACCTTTTTTGGGCCATGGACTGGTTTAATGTCAGAAAATATTTTCACGGGCCTTTAGGGTGGGATGGATAAATGTCTCATGTGACTGAGACAAGCGTCAAGAGTGAATCTTAGACGGATGTAACAGAGGGAATCTGGTCAGCTTTTAAAAATAAAACATCGTTCAGACTTAAATATAAATAAAATGGAAATAATGTAAGTTATTTATTCTTTCTCTGTGGACTGGTACCAAATGGCCCACGGACCAGTACCAGTCTACAGCCCGGGGGTTGGGGACCACTGCACTATGCAACACAGTCATACGAACATCAAGATCATACAGTCCACAAACAAATTAGAACAATCGTACTTTTCACATAATCTAGTTTTGTGACTATGTGAAAGATACTTAACCAACAGTATGTTTTAAGTTTTCTTATCTGTAAAATGAGGCTAATGACAGGTATTTTACAGAATAATAAAGATAAGAGCTATAAAGTCATGCACATAATAACTTGTCAAAAGAAACAACAGTATTATTTATTTTCATTTTCTTCCTAAATGTTCTCCAATTGAATAAGCAACATGCTTACAACCAACCATAAACCTAAAACTGGGATAAAATCATAGATTTACTTAATTGTCTCAAAATATAACTATTAATTGAGCAATGAACCAAACCAGTTTAAACTATAACTTCTCTTTTGGTTTATATTTAACTGAACTAACTCAGAACCAGAGCATGAGAGTATCCTCCTAATGGGACCTTAATGGAATTATATTTGATTCAGTTTAGTTCCATCACTGACTCACTGTCCCACCTTCTGAAGATGACACATTCTTAGATATCTACTATATAAAAGAGCTTATTTTGCTGTTTGTTACCTAACCTGGCTTATAGTGCCTATAGTTAATTTGTGTTAAAAATAAATAAAACCATTTAACTTGTGCCATGATCTCTTCTTCTCCTAACTAACCAAATATTTGAAATCCTATGTCAGATAATAGACATAAAACTGCTTTGAAAATATATTGTGCTATGAAAAATCATTATCATTGAACATAGCACCAATACATTATGCTGTATTCTAGTATTAGTTACATTTAAATATTGTTGCCAGTATAACTTAGCATTTATGGTTATTGTCCTAACTGTAATTATTCCTGCCCAATTATGTTCTGAAAGAAAATTTTTAACATAGGGATAGGTTTTCTCTGAACTTTAGAAATAAGACAGATATCAGCCAGAAAACCAAGAATTCAAAGTCTCTTATCAGTCTTCATGATGCAAGTGATAAAGAACAATGGAGAAAAAAAATAGTAGCCTAGACAGACCACAAATTCTTTAACTCCCTTCACTCTCAAAATTACTCATATTCTAGGTTTTGTTAAACTTTGATACATCTATAAACTCAAAACCAAGTTATACTTTAGTTCATTTTGTCAAAACAGTGACACTAACCTTGAGGATTCTAGAAGATATTGGATATTTGGTTAATACTTGTCAAAATGCATTCCTTAACAATATGTGGGTTTATATGGAGGCAATATATCAAGGTGGTGAAGAGTCTGGACTCAAGAGTTAAACTGCTAGGGTTCCCCAAGCTCCTGACTTTGAATCCATGGGCCAATTATTTGACCTCTCCTTAACGACCTTCCCTCTTTTTTATTTTAATTTTATTTATTTATTTATTTTAGTGAAAGAGAGAGAGAGAGGAAGGAAGGGAGAGAGATGAGAAGCATCAACTCATAGTTGCACCAATTTAGGTGTTCATTGATTGCTGCTTATACATACCTTGACTGGGGGGTTCAAACCAAGCCAGTCACCCCTTGCTCAAGCCAGTGATCTTGGGCTCAACCCAATGACCTTGGGCTTCAAGCCAGTGACCTTTGGGTTCAATCCAGTGACCTTTGGGCTCAAGCCAGAGATGATGGGATTATGTCAGTGATCTCATACTCAAGCTGGTGAGCCTACACTCAAGCCAGGGACCTTGGGTTTTGAACCTGGGACTTCAGCATCTCAGGTCTATGGTGTATTCACTGCACCACCACCAGTAAGGCACTGCTTCCTTTCATTTTTAAGATAAAAATAATAATAAAATTTTAGTTGTAGGATTAAATGAGATAACATATATTTGAAATATACTTAAACCTGTCTCTGAAATATTTATTAAATTATTTCTGATGTTGACAGTTGACATTGTTTATTAGATTATATTATAGAAAAATTGTAGTTTTCTTTACAGAAATACGTAAATTTACACAATATCTGAAGCTCATCCCCTTCATGGACAACTGGGGGTCCTTCCTGGCTGAGGAAAAGGTATTTTTGAAGCATGTTTGATTTTTTTCCCTGTGTAGACATTGGGAGCCGAGAATGATCCAATCCTGACTTTCTTTTGCTAATGGAATACAAAGGTAACTTTTTTCTAATATTTTTGTAGAAAATTAGAAAGTGCTCTTTTTAACATATGAAAGATTATACCTCTCAGTTCCCTTATAGCTTGATGGAATTATATGACTAGCTCTAACCATCAAGATCCCCCAGTAACCAAGGGTAGTTTTACTTCAAAGACATGTATGCAGTCATCTGAAGGCTACATGACCTCCTGGTCTCTATGACCACCCCTACCTAAAGTGCAGTCACCATGTTTTCAGGAGGAAGACAGGTTTATGTTTGACTTCCACCAAAAATTGCATTCTCAAAGACACACCTGGTGTTCCTGAAAAGAAAGTATTTGTAACCATGATGCCTTCCTCCCAAATGGGCCTAACATGAGTTAGAAGGCTCAGGGTTATCATACCACCAGTGTGGACTTCCAGTCAACTGGTGGTCATGAGGTATTTAGTTCAGTTTGAATGATTAAATCCCCTCTTTATTTTTGAGAGGACTGCTTGAGAACAGTCAGTTAAACCTGTCCTGTTTGTTCAAATTAACATCTGGTTGGCATTCATCTGGTTTCCACAGGAAGACTTGGTGCCAATTACAGAAATAGGGATGGGTAGACAGCTGGGTGTTTTGATGGATATTTTGTATGAAGGAAATGAGGATCTTGTTTGATGGACTCACAGGCACTGGATTATCTGGTTGATGATATTGTGCTTTTAATTTATGTCCTTAATGATTCAAAGTTCATTTAAATTAGGCCACTTAAGAATAGAGAATACAATCAAAGTTATGAACTCAGGGACTCTTTTACAAAACTACCCATCAGCCTTTCAGATGATATGTTGGGGCTGTTGCTACTGTTGGTGACAATAATGATAATAATAATAGTTATAGCCACCAAAATTTATTTAACGTTTTTATATGTGTGACACTTTCTCAGATATTTTTGTAGACTTTCAATAACTCTTATTATATACACTCCCCTGTAGTCCTTCTTCATTTGTCTCCAGATGGTAGGTTAAGATTAAGAACAAGGAAATGTACTGAGGCTAGAACCGCCACAATGAGGAGTTTTATCTCTTGCAGTTTGTACTTTTTTTTGGCCTCCTTGAAAGCCCAGGTTTCTCATGTTGCCAGAATCTCTATAATAAATGAGATTTAAGCTTATCTCTCAATTATCTGGCTTGGTCAGGGGAGTCTCAGGAGAAAAGGTTAATAATAAAGTATGTGGTTTAAGCTTTAGGTCAGAGGCGAAATATCAATATTTTCAACTGTGTATGATATAGCTACATTCAGCAGAGCGAGGGGTTTCTCATAGATTTTAGAATCCTATCCTAGGTTTTTCTGACAGCAGGACAATCCTTTTGCCTTGGCCTTTTATATCAAACCCACAGAACTTAAATGTTTTAGGATGAGCAAACTGATAACTTCTGATACTATCCAGAACTCCCCTTCCCTATCTCTAGTCCACGGACTGTCACACTCTCCAGGGCTGGCTTAAAGAAACATTTTGCATTAGCAAATATAAGTTAAGTTTGTTAGATGTGCAGCTCAGACTTCATTTTTCTACCTTTTTTCCCATGATTATTACAGACCAAGGTCAGAGCTTTTACATGTTCCCAATGGAGTACAAAATATGTCTTAAACTTCCAAGATATTCCAAACATGTGCCTCTATGGTTTGTGACCGATATATCCATTTATCTCTCTTTGGTCTTAGCTTTTGCCCTGAAAGACTTAGATCAAGTAAACATCGATGATTTCAATTCTTCTTCCACTCACTTAACAATCACTCCCGAAAACCCCTAGAAATGAATGCCAAGCCAATCCGCAGAAGACAGTGATGACATCAATACATAAGCAGAATTGTTCATTTTCAGATCTTCGTTGCTCAAATGACTTTTATCTTTGCAGAACAACTTAGTTAATGGCAATGGCAGAATAGGCCTTGAATTAGGTTGAGCTATTATGGATCTGAAGCAGACAGAAAACAATCGCAGTGTTCTTTATCTTTGCCAAGATAAAAACGCGGTTCAAATGCAAAATAAAGTTGCTTAAAACGTTAGTCCATCCAGATTCATTTTCAATGCGGGGGGCGGGGCTCAGTGAGTTGCAGTGTGTTCTCAAAGGTGATCTTTCCTGGCCATTAAAAAGAGTGGCAAAGCATCTTTTCTGCTTTGCTTCCAGGTTAAGTTTTACATGTCACCAAGGACAATATAAAGCTTTCTAAAGTACAAGAAAAGAAACTCAGCTCAAATTAAGCAGAGGTTTAGTCCTTGGTAGCTCAATTTTCTCATCTTCAAAGGGAAGAAACCAGTATCTGTTGGAACCACCATACTGTATTATGAGAATTAAATGAGATAATGCTTTCAAGGTTGCTTTGCAAATTAGAAATCTCTCTATACAGGTACAGATTATCACTTTGTACCCTGTCATTCAATCAGATTCTTCAAATATCTTCAAAGTTTGAAGGAAAGTTGGAAACATTTCTCCCTTTTTTGAAATTCCTTGTATCTTTATCGCCTATAAATTCGACATGGGGTATAAAATTGCTAATCTACTGTCCTGATAACTATTTAAGTAGTAATCTCAACATAGCCATTAGCAACACTTCACAAATGGCCATGTGTGAAATTCTATGACCTTGGAATTTTCCTCACATCCTATGTTAAGCAAGACCTGAAAATATAAACACATGCTCTAAAAATAATAAGTTAGTGAGAAATTCTTCATTATCTCTCTAAGTGACAAATTTTAAAAAATCTTTTGAAATTGTAGATGATAGCTTTGTCCAGCCAAGTCACATTTTGACATGCAATGGATCTTGACATTATGATGACTGGTACTAAACCACAGACCATGATCGATATCAGTGTGTGTATGTGTGTGCCCATACATGTTTGTGAATATATGCATGTGTATGAGAGAGAGAGAGAAATAAACATCTTGAGTAATTCAATACAGCTTATAAAAACAACACACATTTACTGTGAGCCTGAAAAGTAACAAGTATATAGAGAAAACAAATGTAAATAAAAAAATCACCCTGCCCTATAAGCAGCTTTTAACCTAGAGGACAAATCAAAGTTTCTCTGAGATTTTTCATTTTCTTAAATGAGAAGGGTGAACCATGTGATATTGAAAGTTTAATCAAGAGCTAAATAGTGAGATTATTCTTAATTTTTACATTTAAATATTTTACCAGAAGAGAACTCTTGAGCATAAAGAAGGAAAAGGTTTTCATGAAGAAATGAGGTATCGTCTTCCTCCCTGCAAGGATCAGATTAATCAAAAAGAATTTCAGCTTCGAGGCTAGAATCTGTTTGTTTGTTTGCTTTTTGTTTTTTTGTTTTTTTAAAACATTGGAAGTGAATAAGAAAAAAAATTCTGTATTAGGGACAAACGGGTAGATAACATTTTCATCATTCCTTTCTTAAGTCACTTGTACACTGTTCATTCCTTTAGCCCCAAGTTAGACCTAGATTGAGGTGAGCATTCCAGGACCCTGGTGTAGATTAGTAACTCTTTCCAATGCCTGCTCAGGAGAAAACATCAGCATCTTTAGAAAAAATATGGCTTTTTCAGCCTTACCCCAGCTCCACTGAATTAGAATCTCAAAGGCAAAGAAATCTATAGTTTTTTTTTAAAGCTCCCAAGTTATATCCAACTTGGCAGAAGTCTGTAGGCAATTTTAGAAGAAACTCTGAGTTAGAGGATTTCACTTACGAAGTCACTTATTCCTTTCTCTGTAGATGAATTAGTTTTGCCTTATTCTGTATCTAGAATTGTCTATCATTTCAACTATGCATATTCTTCCTCTTGCATTTTTTATTTTTACCAAGGAGGGTTAATTTAGTTCTGTTCCAGCATGAACACTTTATAAACATCTTTTGATATTCCATTGTTTTCACCCTGAAATTACTCACCAAATTCTGAGATATAATTGTTTAATAAACTTTGAGCCAAATTTGAGCTTCCCCCGCCCCCTGGCTTGTTAGATCAGAGGTTTGTCATCTTCTCTCCTCCCTTATTTCTCAGTATATAACCCATTTTAAACTAGCTGACTCTGGTCCAGGTAAGGATATGGATCTCATAGCCCTGCCACTCATTTCTTTGTATCCCATAGGCTATCATTGGAAAACTAGCCAGCTGGACTACTTTAACATCCTGCTAACTGCTCCCATCTGATCAGCTCTTCCTTTGTATCAAACATTCCTGATGGTTTCTGAGAATTCAAAGTCATTTATAATATCATCATTGCACATTTCCAAATACATTTAACATTAAACCTCAAATCTCCCCAAGGTTGATACTCCAGTCACAAGATGACTCACTCTTTCTGGAACACGTCCTATGTGTCCTGACTTCCAAATCACACTGGAGGGCAAAGGCAGCGTCTCTTTCATTCATCTTTTTTTTAATTAAGTGAGAGGAGGGGAGACTCCCACATGAGCCCCAACTGAGAGACAAACTCCCACATGAGCCCCAACTGGGATCCACCTGGAAAGCCCCCTATGGCCCAATGCTTTGCCCATCTGGGGTATTGCTCCATTACTCGGCAACTGAACTATTTTTAGTACTGGGAGGGAGAGGCAATGGAGCCATCCTTAGTGCTCGGGCCAACTTGATGGAGCCAATTTAGCCATGGCTGTGGAGGGGTGAAAGAGAAAGAGAGAGGAAGAGTGGAGAAGCAGATGGTCATATCACTTATGTGCCCTAACCGGGAATTGAACCTGGGACGTTCTTACACCCAGCCAAGGTTCTACCACTGAGCAACCAGCCAGGGCCTTTTTCATTTATTTTTATGTTCTACAGTACCTAAAACTCTGCATCTAGTCAGTTCTTTCTAAATAGATGCCACACTCCTGCTGATCATCATCTCAGTCTATACTCCTAATCTATGCATTTTATTATCGAACCCATGCTTATTGAACATCTGCTATATGCTAGGATTATTTCTAGACTCTGTAGACAAAGAACTTATGTAAATTATTTGTTTTAGTTGGATCTGGCAAGAGAATATGGAGTGTGGAATATTGCTGTCTCCGTTGGGGCACTGCTATCACCCCTACTGGAAAAACTATCTGCAGTGCTCCCTGATGGTGTCCCTAGTGATGTGTCAGTTTTATTGTTTCCTATTAAAAAGGGCAGAATTTGTTTTTCTGGTGATTAAAATATTAGCTACAATTTTTTTAGCCCCTCTTATGTATATCAGAAACCTTATATTATATTCACCCTGTAGAGTGTATCTTATTCCCATCTAATCGTATAGAGAGGAGAAGTAGAAGGGTTCATTGACTTAAAATTTGGAATCACAGATTTAACCCGGCCCTGACTTCTCCACGCGAGTGCTGTTTTCCTCCTACAGGCTGCTTTCCAATTGATGTGCTCAGAAGTGGTCCCTTGTGGGTTCTGCTTCCAGGAGAACACTGCTCCCCTTCCACCTCCCTTCACGTTCCCCTTTGCCTGGCACCGCATGAGGCATTGAGGAAGGTTAGGAGCTTGCAGGGGTTCCTCTTTCATAGTGAGAAGCTTGCTGTGAAATCTATCACAGCAGCAAAAAGATACAAGAAAATGTTTTCCAAATAAGAATCCCTCCGTAAATCCAAGAGAAAAAAAGGTATAATTTTCCTTTGGTAAATGCAACATGCTCACATTATTTGAAACAGCTGGTTCAAGTGGAAATGAATGACTTCCCCAGGGTCACAATCTGACAGTAAGTGCTTGCTGCTTGCATGTGTGAAGAGGGAACAGGAACAGATTTTGTAATGGAGCAGAACAATTTCTCCACCTCATCAATTCATGAATATTTGAATGGAGAGGGTGTGATTTGGAGTTTCTCCATGACTTTGCTTTATTTCCTCTGCAGTAACCCTCTCATCCAGTGAATATCCATCACATACCTCCTATGAACCAGACACACTGTTGGGCACTGTGGTCATAGACTTCAATACTACATGTTTCCTTGCCTCAAGAAGCAATCTTCTTTGTATTATTCTCCAAATTATCATACAATCATATTAGACAAAGGAGGACAGAACCCTTGCCTATATAGAGTGAGGGTTTTATGAGCAAGAGAGCCTCCCTGGAGAAAATCATCACACCTGTTGTGTCCTTCCAAAATGCCAAGGTCATTAGGGGAGACCTCCCAATAAGCGACTAGAGTCACACACATAGGTTACACACAGAGTGGGCTATCACACAACAGAAATGGCATCCAGCAACGGGAAGGGGGTGATGGTCTCAAGCCAGGCAGCTGCCGTGATGGCACACATTTGGTAAAGTTAAAGTCAGTAGGGTTACGAGCATATGAGAATACTTATGCACCTCAGCTAAAATACTAAAAAATACATTGAAAAGTTTTATATTAGTGTTGATGCTGGTTAGCAAGAACTCTTGACAGATACCAAGTATGGTGATTACTGCTTTCTTTACACCAACTTTCTACAACCTTTCTTAGAGAAAGTAAATTAAATGGGGACATAGAAATCTAACTAGTTTATTCATACACATACAAAAACTGCCAGAAAGTCAGGGCCACTTGTTTCAAGTGCTGTGGGTTGGAGCTTGTGGCATCCTAGCTCTATTTAGCAGAAGAAGGTGGAAATGTGTATTTAAAGGAACTGGGGAGGAGGGGAAGCCACTATTCATCAATGTCCAAAAAACAAAGAGGGAAGAAGATTAATGTAGGAGGTGAAGAGAAGATTGATGTGGGGAAATCCCATGTTTTGAAGACTGTATAAAGAGCCAGTATGATTTATGACAGCCAGGAATTTGGAATTTTTGGAACAAAATGAACTATAGGAGATAACAGGAAGGGTAATTACTTCCAATATGATGTGTGAGGTATATTCTCAGTTCAGAAGTCTGGGTGATGATAGAGTCTCAATGAGGTGGACTTGTGATTCATGTCAACATTTAATACATAGATATTTCTTCAGCTCTGTCAAAAGGCTAAGAAATTTGTAACTGCTAAGAACATAGTGTGATGCCAAGAAGCAAACTACAATCTTGTAGAAAAAAAATTCAAATCTACTTTATCTCAATTATTTATTTATCAAATACAGTACATGTTAAAGAGTTTTCTTTCTTTTTCTTCTTTCCTTTCTTCTTTCTTCCTTATTTTTTTTCCTTTTCTTCCTAAAGAAAGTTGGAATCTTGGAAATGTTTTGAAGGAAATATGCTCTATATAGGCAGGGAAGTCAGTTGATGACTAGAAAGAATTGGCTCCTTGTGGAAGAGTAGCAGATTATAAAGTTCTAAATCAGTGTGAAGTCAAGAGCTGAAGATTCATGGGAGAAAAGAGGGTTATTCCATTGTCTTCCCTGATTTCTGAAATAGGCAACCATTCATAATCCAGGTCCAGAAAAGAAGATTTATGGCAAGGATACTAAAGAGATTCTATAATAATCAAAGTACCAGAATTACAGCCCCGTTTTGCCTCCCAAGAATGGAAACAGGAACCGTAGTAATTACAATGGTTCTCTGTACATGCCATGTGGAGTATTACCTTCTTTTTCCAACTTCCCTAAGTAGCTAATTGTTTAGTCTCACGCAAAATTGAGACAGTCATTCCTCCTCAACACAGTAGTGGGTAGAGGCATCTTGCAATCCATTCAGGTCCAAAGAGTTACTGAGATGTCAGTCATCACAGAAACATTTCAGTAAATCAGTGAGTTGAAGTGCAATTTCTCTGAAACCAGATTCATGAGTTGAGAATTGCCACAAGAGGTGATAGTTGGCAGATGAACCAAGCGTTGTGTCAGCAAGGCACTGCCCATACTCTTAGATTTAAATTGGCGTGTCATGTTTGGCTATAAATGAGTAAATGATGGGAAAACAGGCAGGTGCATGTGAACCACCTGTTCTTTAACAAACTTGGAAATAAACCAGTGGCTGGGAAGTCCTAGGAGGAAGACAGTGTTGGTCAATAGCTTGACTGTGACAAACACAGACAGGAACTGGTGAAAAACAATGTAAAATCATGATGAAGTCACCTCTACCATCAGGAAAATAATAGGAGATGGGTGCTGTAAATTCATAAGGTTAAGAGTAACAATATCTAGGGAATTTCAAAATCCCTTCGGATTTTGGGCCAAGTAGAACCCTAACAGATAGTGATCACACATACAGTTTCATCTTTATATGGGGACACCAGAAATCCCTAGTCACTATGTTCAATCTCTCAAATGGGCTGTGGAGATCACAACTATTTAAGTGCAAATCTGGAACCTCATTGGTTTCTTTAGTTGGGTCATACAGTGACCATATCATGGGGACTGATGCTATGCAAGGTGCAGTGTCAAAATGAGCAGTTTGACCATCGTTTTGGAGCTGTTCAAAAGAAAAATTATGACCCCCCTTACCCCAATTCAATGAATCAAAATGTCTGGCTAGGGGAATAGAGAGAAATCAGACAGAAAGGGAGAGAGTTGAGAAGCATCAATTTCTTGTTGCAGCACCTTAATTGTTCATTGATTGCTTTCTCATATGTGCCTTGACTGGGCGGGGGGGAGGCTCCAGATGAGCCATTGCTTAAGCCAGTGACCTGGGCTCAAGCCAACAACCATGAGTTCATGTCTATGATCCCATGCTCAAGCCAGCAACACCATGCTCAAGCTGGTGATCCCGTATTCAAGCCAGAAGAACCCGCGCTGAAACTAGCGACCTCGGGGTTTTGAACCTGGGTCCTCTGTATCCCCAGTTGATGCTCTATCCATTGCACCATGACCTAGTCTGGTAGCATTCAACTCTATTCAAGTATTTACTTTATAGAAAGCATTTTTATAAAAACAGGACATTCAGTGATGAGCAAAACAGACAAGGCCCTGCTCTTATAAAACTGAGCAAATTTTAGCAGTGAAGAAAAACATATTAAACAATAATTTCTTCAATTGGAGATTTTATTGTAATTGAGGTCAATGGGTTAAAAATAGAAACAGGGAAATGTTGAGGTGTTTGGAATTATCTAATGAAGAAACCAATGATATTTTTGATAGATCTCGGCATTGTGATGATATATATGAAAATATATAAAATATCAGATATTAAAATAAAAAGACTTTCTTTGTTGCTGGAATAACCCAAAGATGGCCTCTCATAGATTACAAAACCAAGGATGGGAGGCCTTTTTGGAATGGTACTACTGGTTTCCAGATATCTCTCACACTTAAGCTTCTCTTTCCTTTTAAATAGAATTAAGTGATTCAATGAAACCAATATCAGAATCTATTCTAATTCAGTCTCCAAGGAATGATTTAACTCCTTGCTGTTCAGTGTAATAACTCTTAAATTATCTTGGCACTTGCAGAAATACCAGGATTACTTAGGCTTGAAGGTTAGAACAGGACATATGCAAAGACATCTTAAATAAAAGTTTGATTTGATCATTGAACAAGGGACAGTCTCTGCTTCTGCAGTCCCCATTGAACACTTCAAAATTCTATCCTGTTAACTTAAAAGAACTATTTAGAGGAAAGTAGATAAAGAAAAATGAACTGAAATAAATTGAAATGTACTTGCCAAGTACATTTTTATAGCTTTCATACTTTTTTTTTTCTATGAAAGGTTCAGTGTTTCAAATGTACTATTGAAAATTGAGAGAAGTATTATCTATCTTTGCAACCTAATATTTTTCTTCTTATTGTGGATGGGGGAGGGAGAGGAAATGTGATTCTGAAATCTCTTATTCTTTTAGCTACAAAGGAATTTTCTCTTTTCTGTCATTCTCTTCTATTTAAGTCAACATTTTATTCTCTGTCTGATGTTATGTTGTATTTGATTCAATACTTCATGGTACCAGTCTAATGCCAATTGTATAATACGGTGCCTGACCTGTATTAGATTCTTAATAAAGTTTTATTTGTCTGATGAATAAATGTGTGTTGCTTTAACCTACTATTGGCAAGCCATCTAGAAATAGTTGGAGTCAAGGACTGTTCATAAGGCTGGATTCAAAGCTGGATTATGAGATGGGATTGTGATGAATCCAAGGAGCCTGATATAGTTCACTAGCAATACCTGTCCCTATGACATCTCCTTATACTTAAGCAATTTTAATTTATTTCTAATATGATCAATAAGTCTCTTCCATCAAAATGACAGTAGAGACCAGTTTTTAGGAATGTAGCAGTTCCTACAATAATACCCTGAATTTAGAAAATACTCAGCAAATGTTGGCTAAATAATGACTTATCCTGAAGTTGATCCTGAGGCAAACATGTAAATATAAGTATTTTACTTGGGAGTTAAAGAAAACATCTATAAAATAGTAGGGAATAAAAACCAGGGAAAAAGGCAGTTAACAGAAAGTATGATATCAAGAGTCTAGGCCCTGGCCAGTGGCTCAGTGATGGAGTGTCGGCGGGCATATGGACATCCCAGGTTCCATTCCAGGTCAGGACACACAGGAGAAGTAACCATCTTCTGCTCTGCCTTCCTCCTCCCTTCTTTAACTCTTCTCCACCCTCAGTCAAATACATTATTGGTTCCATCATGGTCCACATGCCAAGGGTAGCTCTATTGGAGCTCATCAGCCTCAGGCATTAAAAATACCTCCGTACTTCAGCATCAGCTCTAAATGGGGTGGCCAGGTAGATCCCAGTTGGGGCATATGTGGGAGTCTGCCTCACTATCTCCCCTCCTCTCACCTAAAAAAAAAAGAGTCTTAATTACTGAGCACCACTTCATTTTGCTTCACTGAGACCAAGTAGGGATGGAGGCTCAGCTCCCCACTACACCACTCTGACACAGAGATAGGGAGTTGTATGTGGCCAGGAGTGGAGCGCTAAGCAGCCTTGCCTCACATTGCCTTGGTCATTCTCTTTGATTCCAGGTTAGTTTGTGGAGTTTCAGTTTTCTACCTGGTACCCACTATCACCAAAGTGATGGAAAGTAGAGTGCTGATTTTCTCCAGTTGGTAGAGTTTCATTGCTATTGGATAAGGTAGAGACTCAGCTAGCCACTGGATCATGTGGACACTTCACCCACAGTCTACTGCTGCTGGGTGGGGGATAGAAGACCAACTCCTGGCTCAGAGCCACACCCACTATCTCAGCTGCCTGGAGAAAGTCAGTACATTGAGCTGGGATGGAAGATTGGGTCGTTGCTAGGCACTCTCCTTGCAAGGTAGAGAAACCATAGCACCTTTGTCTACTTCTTAGGAGTGGCTGGGTGGGAGGCGCATTAACAATTCAATCAACCCTCCTGAAACCATGGTGGAGGGATAGCAGTTTTCCCAAGGGTGTTTGGCTTGAGTAGGGTGGGTTTTGCCAAAAAGGTTTTTTTGTTCTCCTAGGTCATTGCTTCCCCAGTCATCTGATGAGGGATAATAGATTTTCTCAGAGCTTCTTTTGATCTCTTGGCTGTTCTGGGCTGAATGCTTCTAGAATGCCCTGTCTGGAATATAAGGTGGCCACTGAAGAAACAGGGAAGGCAACACTGTGTTTTACCTCAAGTCCCAAAATATGTAGACAAGTTGGCGCCAGATGCTGAAGATGGTTCCATGGCCTTGCCTCAGATGCAAAAATAGCTCAGTTGCTGAGCAATGGAGCAATGGTCCCAGATGGGCAGAGTATTGCTCTGTATGGGCTTGCCAGGTGGATCCCAGTCAGGGCGCTTGTGGGAGTCTGTCTCTCTGCCTCCCTGCTTCTCACTTAAAAAAATGCTACTTAACTAGCTGGAGGCTAGTCAACTAGTCTGTAGTTGGGGACAGGAACTCAAGGCAGTGACTAATGTGAAGGCTCTGTTTCTCTGTTTCAAGGGTTAATATAAGTTCTTCAGAAGAGGTGTGACACGTAACAAAATATGTAGGCAATGCACTTTCTTTCACCTTTCCACCTTTTTTGTGTTATTTCCAGGGTTTTATAGTTGCAAGAAGGACCTTCCCAGCTGTTTTTTTATATATAATAATAAAGGAAGATAAATAAAAGATATTTATACACTAAATTTTTAAAACTGTTCTTAATTTTTTTTCTTAGTTGCTATATTCAGGGTACCCATAGTAGCCATGTACTCTATTTTTCAGCTTCATTTATTTAGAAATTAACCTTATACTCAAAATTCAAAATCATTTTCAATTTTCCAACTACAGTGACTTAAAATGTGTGCCTTAAATATAACTTCATAGACATGTTTATATTTAATCAAGCCTCTTTTCTAGCAGCTCTGTCTACTGCTGTGATTCTGCAGGAAGGACTTTGTGTAAAACTTTATGGGATCTAGTTAGTTCTGGGCAAGAACTTTTCCTGTGAACTTTACACAGAGCTCATATGCTGGTGATCAGTTTACACTACCAGAGTTTCTATTTATGGGGCGTACAAAACAGAGATCTAAGGATGAGGATTAGAAACAACAACGACATTGGAAAAATGCATCCATATTGTTTTACTCTTTTTTTTTTTTTTGTATTTTTCTGAAGCTGGAAATGGGGAGAGACAGTCAGACTCCCGCATGCGCCGGACTGGGATCCACCCGGCACGCCCACCAGGGGCAACGCTCTGCCCACCAGGGGGCGATGCTCTGCCTCTCCAGGGTGTCGCTCTGTTGCGACCAGAGCCACTCTAGTGCCTGGGGCAGAGGCCAAGGAGCCATCCCCAGCGCCCGGGCCATCTTTGCTCCAATGGAGCCTCGGCTGCGGGAGGGGAAGAGAGAGATAGAGAGGAAGGAGAGGGGGAGGGGTGGAGAAGCAGATGGGCGCTTCTCCTGTGTGCCCTGGCCGGAAATCGAACCCGGGACTTCTGCACGCCAGGTGGACGCTCTACCACTGAGCCAACCGGCCAGGGCCCAGATTGTTTTACTCTTGATCTTTGAAAAATGGTCTTGTGAGTAAAACATTCATTCACTTCAGTGGGCACCAAGTCTGAGTTCAAATCTTCATAATCCCACGACTATGTATGTGAAATGTTAGCAAATTACTTAACACCTATGACTCAGTTTCTTTATCTGTACAATGTTTATAATAATAGTACCTACATCAGAGATTGATATAAAGATTGAAAGAGTTAATAAGTGTGAAGAAAAAAAAAGAGTTTGGTAAGACTTCCATAGTCAACAAATGCTGGTTATTTAGTAATCATTAGACAACCAGTTATAAAAATTTTGTCACCTTTAAAAAATAACTTAAATCTACCAATATTTATGTAGTTATCTGGAACATGAATGACAAGCATAGCCTTTGACATGAAATAAATTAATACGTTTTAGAAATAAAGAGTGGAGAAATTATGAATTTGATTAACAGTATGCCGTGAACACTACATGTAGCAGTTGATAATAGGAATTATTGTCCCCATTTTGGTACGAGGGTCAGAAAGTGGAGAATTGTGGTCCAAGTCCTACAGTTCAATACAAATATTCAAATGTAGGTGCTATCTAAAGTCACAGATTATAAGAAACTTTCTAATAACATTAAAGTAATTGATCAAAGAAAAATTAAGTGTTAACTTACAGGCTGAAGGTAATCAAAACTCACCATGAGCTAATGTCATTTGTACCTTGTCAATGGCTGTTAACATTCCTGAATGATAGTCTAAGTCTCGGTAGAGGAAGAACTATTATCAGTCAAGGCTCCTCATTGATAAAATGAGGCAAGAATAGTAGATATCTCTAAGACCCTTTGCTGCTATAACAATATGCAATTCTATGAATGTTTTCATTCTGAAACTTCATTTTTATATTATTAATCACAATATTTGGTGCTGTTTGATAATTGGAATAAAATTTAGTGGGTGGGCTTGTAGCCAACTGTGAAGGAGATTGGTGGCATTGGAGAAATTATTTTCATTTTTTTTTTTTTCTGAAGCTGGAAACAGGGAGAGACAGTCAGATAGACTCCCGCATGCGCCTGACCGGGATCCACCCGGCAAGCCCACCAGGGGCGACGCTCTGCCCACCAGGGGGCGATGCTCTGCCCCTCCAGGGCGTCGTTCTGCTGCGACCAGAGCCACTCTAGCGCCTGGGGCAGAGGCCAAGGAGCCATCCCCAGCGCCCGGGCCATCTTTGCTCCAATGGAGCCTTGGCTGTGGGAGGGGAAGAGAGAGACAGAGAGGAAGGAGGGAGTGGGGGTAGAGAAGCAAATGGGCGCTTCTCCTATGTGCCCTGGCCAGGAATCGAACCCCGGTCCCCCGCACGCCAGGCCGACGCTCTACCAATGAGCCAACCGGCCAGGGCTATTTTCAAAATTTTTATAACATGAGAAGAAGGACCCAGACAATTATAGAGTTTAGGAATGGAATAGGGGAACCAGTAAGGGTGTACAGTTGTGAAATTCTTGGGGGTTCCACAAGATCCTATGCTCATTGACTAATTATGGCTATAAACAACATGGCTATACCCAACACTTAATATATATTATATTATTTAATCCTTACCAAAGCCCTGTGGAGTTGGAGTATTTAATCCCCAATTTATATGAATGATAGAGCCTCAGAAAATTAAGTAATTACTGCTACAAGGCCACACAACTGGTCTGCAGGGACACTGGAATTAAAATTTAAGTCTATATGCAACACTGCCCATTGTCTTTCTGATGTTTTCCAAAGCCTCTCAAAGTTTTCAATGTATACAAGGCACATTTACTCTCATGCACTTATGTAAATGACAGTGTGGGTCACTACTGATACAATCATTATTTATAATAAGTATTGATATTAACCTTTCTGAATACTGAAATAAAAGTGCTATTTTCGGAGATGACGTCAGAGTAATGGTGGAGTAGGAAGCGATACCGATAAATCTCCCCCAAAACTCAACAAGATCTTCAACCAGAAACAGAAAAACCTATACTTGGAGCTTCCAGATTCTTCGCAATACACCCAAAGGTATGATTGAGTGAAAAATTGGCTAAATATATAACCAAACCCCGAAGGAAATAGGGAGTAAGAAATGCTCCGCCTTCCTCACTAACCTAAACAGGGCGGCTTTCTCTGGTAACTGTGAATATAGAAACTGAGGCGGGCAAAGGGGGTGAATAGATCCAGGCCCCCGCAGCAAAAACGGCCGAACCAGGCTGTGGCTCAGAGATCCAAGCCGAGGAAAATCTGATCCTGTGGCAACCCGGGCAATACAAGCTAACACTCGCGCCAAACCCAAACAAAGAAAGACAAGCAGAGCGGCCATTTTACCCGGTCTCCTGGTCGGTGCGCAGTTAGTGGAAGAGAGATTTCTTCCTAAGCCGCGGAAGTGGGTGCCCGTGTTGCCCCACGGAGAGGCAGGGTCAGAGGCCTTTCTGTGGGCTGAGGGCAGAGTCTCTGGGCAGCCCCAGCGCCCTGGGAAAGCCACACACAGGAGGGAGTGAGAACTAATCCCAACGGTGGAGATTTTCCGTGCTGGAGGCTGTTTCACTCAGAGGGAACCACGGCCGGCCTCATATCCTGGTTTGCGCGCGCAGATAAGGAGTGAGCGATTCCTCCGAGTGCCTCGGCAGTGCGCGCCCGTGTTATCGCAGAGAGGGGCAGAGTCAGGGGCCTTTGTGTGGGCCAAAGCGGAATCTCGGGCCGCCCCAGCGCCTTGCAAAAGCCGCACACGGGGACGGAGCGAGACTCAATTCCAACGCTGCAACTTTTCCCTGCGGTTGGGGGTTTCACTCAGAGCGTGAGACTGCTGGCCGGATATCCTGGTTGCAGACAGTGAGTGAGAGTTTCCTCCAAGCGCCCCGGAAGTGGGCGCCCGCTTGTGTTACCGGATAGAGTGGCAGAGCCAGAGGTCTTCGAGTGGGCGGAAAGCCCACCTGATTATGCTGGCAGCTCTGACTGACTGAGCCTTACCCAGAGCCCTGTGCTGAGTGGAAATAGAGTGGGGAGTTGCCAGCAATTTGAGCCTCTTACTATCCAGGCAGAGGCAGCAGCAACCCCATACCTGGACTATCAGGCTACTAATTGAGGAAGGAAAGACTAGGAGAAAGGCTCCAGGAACACAAACTCTCTCACTGTCGGAGCCTATAAATGCTAATGAGCCTCGACTCCCAACGAGAATAAAGCACAATACATGACATTGCCATAGAGACTTATCAACTGCAAACCTCTACCTGAGCGTGCCAAAGGGGCAGAACCCGGGGTACAGAGTCACCGACCAGGAAGAGGGAGAGAAAAGAAAAAGCAAGAAGATAACCTCTCAAAATCAAGAATAATCTGCAGACTTTATAACCTATCCCATTTTATTATATTTGTTCGTTTGTTTCTCTTATCTTCATTCTTGAGACTTTTTTTTCCTCCTCCAATTTGGCCGATTAACTCTCTACCGGTCTTACTCTCTCCTCTCCTTGAACTACACTACCCATAAGTGTTACATCTCCCATTATCATTTCTCTTCTCTTCCTTTCTCTCTATGAGGGTTGCACTCCAAAACCCTTAACTCTCTCTCTCTCTCTCCTTTCTTTTTTCTTCTTTTAGTGGTTCCCTCTTTTTTTCTCTCTCTCTCTTTCTTTTCTCCCTCTATATTAGTTTCTTCCTTTCTCCTTTACATCTCCTCTCATTCAAACCTCAATAACAAACAAATTATCTTATCTGGGACTCAAACCTATGTTTGTGGCATTTTGGGGGGTTTTTACTTCACCTTTTTAACTCACTAGCAGTGCTCCCATCCCTGGCTCTCCATATTATCTAGTTCTTGTTCCACTAAATACAATAGTAAGTTTTTAATTTGTCCCCCCATTTTTCCATTTTCCTCTTATTCCTCTCATCATAACTCTTAGAAAACCAACACCTAAAAGCAAATCATTTTATACTTGACCCAAATTTTTTCCTTATTTGCTTTTTGTGGGTCCATACGCTCTTTTTTTTTTTTCTTTTTTCTTTTATTTTTTTTCCTTTTTTTTTTTTTTTTTTTTTTCTTTCTCTCTTTTTTGCCCCTTTATTACTTTTCCCCAATTCAGGCCCTCCATCACAGGCATTGTTTGTTATAACTCACAGTCCACCACAAGATTTTCTCAAGAAAGAGGGGAGAGGAGAGGAGAGGAAAAAAAGAGGGGGGGAATAATTTCCTTTTTTAAAAATTTTTATTTTATTTTATTTTTCTTTATTTCATTATTAATTTTTTTAAAAAAAAAACAACTCTTTTCGATTTGTTATTTTTTTTATTTTTTTTAACTTTTTATTCTTTATTAAATCTCATTAATACTATCAACAAAACCACCCTCAGATGCCATTAAGGAAGAGAAAATCGAATATCATGGATACAAAAGAAAGAGAGGTAACACAGCTAGATGAGGAAAAATCTATGGAGAAAAAATTTAATATATTGGAAACCTTGGAGCTAAATGACAGAGAATTCAAGATAGAAATCCTAAAAATCCTCTGAGATATACAAGAAAACACAGAAAGGCAATATAAGGAGCTCAGAAAACAACTCCATGAACACAAAGAATATATGTCCAAGGAAATTGAAACTATAAAAACAAATCAAACAGAGATGAAAAACTCAATTCACGAGCTGAAAAACGAAGTAACAAGCTTAGCTAATAGAACAGGTCAGATAGAAGAGAGGATTAGTGAAATAGAAGACAAGCAACTTGAGGCACAACAGAGAGAAGAAGAAAGAGACTCAAAAATTAAAAAAAATGAGATAGCCCTACAAGAATTATCTGACTCCATCAAAAAGAATAACATAAGAATAATAGGTATATCAGAGGGAGAAGAGAGAGAAAATGGAATGGAGAACATACTTAAACAAATAATTGATGAGAACTTCCCAAGCCTGTGGAAAGAACTAAAGCCTCAAGTTCAAGAAGCAAACAGAACTCCAAGTTTTCTTAACCCCAACAAACCTACTCCAAGGCATATCATAATGAAATTGACACAAACCAACAGCAAAGAAAAAATTCTCAAGGCAGCCAGGGAAAAGAAGAATACAACATATAAAGGAAGGCCCATTAGATTATCATCAGATTTCTCAGCAGAAACTCTACAAGCTAGAAGAGAGTGGACCCCAATATTTAAAGTCCTGAAAGAGAGGAACTTTCAGCCACGAATACTATACCCATCAAAGCTATCCTTCAAATACGAAGGAGAAATAAAAACATTCACAGATACAGAAAAGATGAGGGAATTTATCATCAGAAAACCCCCACTCCAGGAATTACTAAAGGGGGTTCTCCAATCAGATACAAAGAACAAAAAAAAACAGAGCCACAAGTAAAAGCTCCAAGAAGAACACAATAAAACCAAATTTAAACTGTGACAACAACAAAAAGAAAGAGGGGGAGAAGACGGAGATTAACAGTAGCAAAGGACGATGGAGTGCAAAAGTACTCACAAAATAGTTCGCTACAATGAACAGGGTAGGGACCCTTTTCATTACTCAAAGGTAACCACCATTGAAAAAACCACCACAGAAGCACATGAGATAAAAAAGATAGCAACAGAGGAAAGATGTATGGAATACAACCAAATAAAAACAAAAGATAGAAAAACGAAAGAGAAGGATCAAACAAGACACAAAACTAACAGAAAACAAGATATAAAATGGCAATAGGGAACTCACAAGTATCAATAATTACACTAAATGTAAACGGATTAAACTCACCAATAAAAAGGCACAGAGTAGCAGAATGGATTAAAAAAGAAAATCCAACTGTATGCTGCCTACAGGAAACTCATCTAAGTAACAAGGATAAAAACAAATTCAAAGTGAAAGGCTGGAAAACAATACTCCAAGCAAATAACATCCAAAAAAAAGCAGGTGTAGCAATACTCATATCAGATAATGCTGACTACAAGACAGGAAAAGTACTTAGAGACAAAAATGGCCATTTCATAATGGCTAAGGGGACACTGAATCAAGAAGACATAACAATTCTTAGTATATATGCACCAAACCAAGGAGCACCAAAATATATAAGACAGCTACTTATTGATCTTAAAACAAAAACTGACAAAAATACAATCATACTTGGAGACCTCAATACACCGCTGACGGCTCTAGATCGGTCATCCAAACAGAGAATCAACAAAGACATAGTGGCCTTAAACAAAACACTAGAGCACCTGGATATGATAGACATCTACAGGACATTTCATCCCAAAGTGACTGAGTATACATTTTTCTCCAGTGTACATGGATCATTCTCAAGAATTGACCATATGTTGGGCCACAAAAACAATATCAGCAAATTCAGAAAAATTGAAGTTGTACCAAGCATATTTTCTGATCATAAAGCCTTGAAACTAGAATTCAACTGCAAAAAAGAGGAAAAAAATCCCACAAAAATGTGGAAACTAAACAACATACTTTTAAAAAATGAATGGGTCAAAGAAGAAATAAGTGCAGAGATCAAAAGATATATACAGACTAATGAAAATGACAATACGACATATCAGAATCTATGGGATGCAGCAAAAGCAGTGATAAGAGGGAAGTTCATATCGCTTCAGGCACATATGAACAAACAAGAGAGAGCCCAAGTGAACCACTTAACTTCCCACCTTAAGGAACTAGAAAAAGAAGAACAAAGACAACCCAAAACCAGCCGAAGAAAGGAGATAATAAAAATCAGAGCAGAAATAAATGAATTAGAGAACAGAAAAACTATAGAAAAAATTAATAGAACAAGGAGCTGGTTCTTTGAAAAGATCAACAAAATTGACAAACCCTTGGCAAGACTTACCAAGGAAAAAAGAGAAAGAACTCATATAAACAAAATACAAAATGAAAGAGGAGAAATCACCACAGACACCGTAGATATACAAAGAATTATTGTAGAATACTATGAAAAACTTTATGCCACTAAATTCAACAACCTAGAAGAAATGGATAAATTCCTAGAACAATACAACCTTCCTAGACTGAGTCAAGAAGAAGCAGAAAGCCTAAACAGACCTATCAGTAGAGAAGAAATAGAAAAAACCATTAAAAACCTCCCCAAAAATAAAAGTCCAGGCCCTGACGGCTATACCAGCGAATTTTATCAAACATTCAAAGAAGACTTGGTTCCTATTCTACTCAAAGTCTTCCAAAAAATTGAAGAAGAAGCAATACTTCCAAACACATTTTATGAGGCCAACATAACCCTCATACCAAAACCAGGCAAGGATGGCACAAAAAAAGAAAACTACAGACCAATATCTCTAATGAATACAGATGCTAAAATACTAAACAAAATACTAGCAAATCGAATACAACAACATATTAAAAAAATAATACATCATGATCAAGTGGGATTCATCCCAGAATCTCAAGGATGGTTCAACATACGTAAAACGGTTAACGTAATACACCATATCAACAAAACAAAGAACAAAAACCACATGATCTTATCAATAGACGCAGAAAAGGCTTTCGATAAAATACAACACAATTTTATGTTTAAGACTCTCAACAAAATGGGTATAGAAGGAAAATATCTCAACATGATAAAGGCCATATATGATAAACCATCAGCTAACATCATATTAAATGGCACTAAACTGAAGGCTTTCCCCCTTAAATCAGGAACAAGACAGGGTTGTCCACTCTCTCCACTCTTATTTAATGTGGTACTAGAGGTTCTAGCCAGAGCAATCAGACAAGACAAAGAAATAAAAGGCATCCATATCGGAAAAGAAGAAGTAAAGGTATCACTTTTTGCAGATGATATGATCCTATACATCGAAAACCCCAAAGAATCCACAAAAAGACTACTAGAAACAATAAGCCAATACAGTAAGGTCGCAGGATACAAAATTAACATACAGAAGTCAATAGCCTTTCTATATGCCAACAATGAAACAACTGAGAAGGAACTCAAAAGAATAATCCCCTTCACGATTGCAACAAAAAAAATAAAATACTTAGGAATAAACATAACAAAGAATGTAAAGGACTTATATAATGAAAACTATAAACCATTGTTAAGGGAAATCGAAAAAGATATAATGAGATGGAAGAATATACCTTGTTCTTGGCTAGGAAGAATAAATATAATCAAGATGGCTATATTACCCAAAGCAATATACAAATTTAATGCAATTCCCATCAAAATTCCAATGACATTTTTTAAAGAAATAGAGCAAAAAATCATCAGATTTATATGGAACTATAAAAAACCCCGAATAGCCAAAGCAATCCTAAAGAAAAAGAATGAAGCTGGGGGCATAACAATACCTGACTTCAAACTCTATTATAGGGCCACGACAATCAAAACAGCATGGTATTGGCAGAAAAATAGACACTCAGACCAATGGAACAGAATAGAAAGTCCAGAAATAAAACCACATATATATAGTCAAATAATTTTTGATAAAGGGGCCAACAACACACAATGGAGAAAAGAAAGCCTCTTCAATAAATGGTGCTGGGAAAACTGGAAAGCCACATGCAAAAGAATGAAACTGGACTACAGTCTCTCCCCCTGTACAAAAATTAACTCAAAATGGATCAAAGATCTAAACATAAGACCTGAAACAATTAAGTACATAGAAGAAGACATAGGTACTCAACTCATGGACCTGGGTTTTAAAGAGCATTTTATGAATTTGACTCCAATGGCAAGAGAAGTGAAGGCAAAAATGAATGAATGGGACTACATCAGACTAAGAAGTTTTTGCTCAGCAAGGGAAACTGATAACAAAATAAACAGAAAGCCAACTAAATGGGAAATGATATTTTCAAACAACAGCTCAGATAAGGGCCTAATATCCAAAATATACAAAGAACTCATAAAACTCAACAACAAACAAACAAACAATCCAATAAAAAAATGGGAAGAGGATATGAATAGACACTTCTCACAGGAAGAAATACAAATGGCCAACAGATATATGAAAAGATGCTCATCTTCTTTAGCTATTAGAGAAATGCAAATCAAAACGGCAATGAGATACCACCTCACACCTGTTCGATTAGCTGTTATTAGCAAGTCAGGTAATAGCAAATGTTGGAGAGGCTGTGGAGAAAAAGGAACCCTCATACACTGTTGGTGGGAATGTAAAGTAGTACAACCATTATGGAAGAAAGTATGGTGGTTCCTCAAAAAACTGAAAATAGAACTACCTTATGACCCAGCAATCCCTCTACTGGGTATATATCCCCAAAACTCAGAAACATTGATACGTAAAGACACATGCAGCCCCATGTTTATTGCAGCATTGTTCACAGTGGCCAGGACATGGAAACAACCAAAAAGCCCATCAATAGATGACTGGATAAAGAAGATGTGGCACATATACACTATGGAATACTACTCAGCCATAAGAAATGATGACATCGGAACATTTACAGCAAAATGGTGGGATCTTGATAACATGATACGAAGCGAAATAAGTAAATCAGAAAAAAACAGGAACTGTATTATTCCATACGTAGGTGGGACATAATAGTGAAACTAAGAGACATTGATAAGAGTGTGGTGGTTACGGGGGGGAGGGGAGAATGGGAGAGGGATAGGGGGTGGGAGGGGCACAAAGAAAACAAGATAGAAGGTGACAGAGGACAATCTGACTTTGGGTGGTGGGTATGCAACATAATTGAACGACAAGATAACCTGGACTTGTTATCTTTGAATATATGTATCCTGATTTATTGATGTCACCCCATTAAAAAAATAAAATTATAAAAAAAAAAAAAAAAAAAAAAAAAGTGCTATTTTCATTCACTGATGAAGCTGGGCCTATTAAATATTGTAACTTCCCATTATGCTTTTCTTAGAAAGTATTTTAGGGAGACAAAAAGGCAAAAAGACTGATATTTGTAAGTCCAGTAATGCCCTTTATCACTGGTTTCACTTTTTGTGGTTTCCGTTGCCCATGGTTAACTGTGGTCCAAGAATATACAATTAAAAATTCCAGAAATAAGCAATCGATGTTTCAAACCATGCATTGTTCTGAGTAGCATAGTGAAATCTCCTATGATCCAGCTCTGTCTTGCACAGGACGTGAATCTTTTTGTCTAGCATATCCATGCTGTATACACTACATGCCCATTAGTCATTTAAACTGCTCCAGTTATTAGATCAGTTAGCAGAGACACAGAGAGAACACATTCACATAACTTTTATTACAGTATATTGCTATAATTGTTCTATTTCATTATAGTTATTATTAATCTCTCACTGTACTTAATTTATACACTAAACATTATCATAGGCATGTATGTGTCAGAGAAAAAATAGTATGTACAGGGTGTGGGGTTATCTGTAGTTTCAAGTATCCATGGCATGGGGTGTCTTGGAATGAAACCCCCACTGAGAAGGGGAACTACTGTACTTACTCTAAGCCAAGCACTTGACATGCATTGTGTTATTTAAACAATACCTTTTTAGAAGAATATTTTTCCCCTTTTCTAACAGATGAAGAAATTAGGGCTCAGAGAGAGGTCCCTGCAATTCCAAAGCCCCTGTTCTATTGAACCCCATATTGCTTTTCATGGCCAATTTCCAAATCAGACTAGTTTTTCTCTTTGTCATTGAACTTTCAACAGCCATGTTCTGTAAGTTATTTATTTAGAGCATCTTCAAAAGTTCAGAAATATACACTGATATTAGCAAATAAAATATACGTTATTCAGAGAGTAATCGTATCATAGTCTCACAACTCACACCGCTGGTGTCTGGCTCATATACTACTGAGCACAGACTTATAACATTTCATTAATTCCTTCTCATTGTAGGCCCTCAATATGCATTTGATTATTGAGTAATTCAGTTATTTTTATTACCAAAAAGCAACCATGATTTGTTGAGTACTGACAACCTTATTGAGTCAGTTTGAAAGTAAGTGGTGATAGTTCCTTTCTCCCAGTCAATAAATCTTTTCTTCCACAAAAATACTTCTTTTCAGTCACTTAAAAATTCCCCAACTCAAAGAATTCACATCCCTCGACACGTACACCTAAATCTTCATAATTTTGGAACAAAAGCTTGATTTGCTATATGCCATAGACTAAATGGATATTTTGGGACACATATCTGTCTGGAGACAAAGGCTTGCTCTAAACCACAGCTTAAAATATTTCAGTGGGCACTTATTGAAATGATATATTATGCAAGCAATTCCATGGCAGTTATCTGTAGAAACAGCTCAGCTACTTAGATAGAAATGAGCGCTGAAACCAAGGTGAAGTGTTCCCCAAGTTCCCATGCTGAGCTGTTAGTTCTGTCCTATGTGTTCCCATAGTATTTTTTTTCTTACTTCTGAAATAGCGTTCCCTAGTCTGTATTTACTTGTTTACATACAAGTCTTCAGTTATACTTGATCATTAATTCTTCAAGGTCAAAAACCAACTCTGACTCCTCATTTTATCTCTAGTATCTCACACAGTGCCATATAGGTGATAAAAATTTAATAGATAATAATTGAGTGAGTGATTAAATGGAAAAATAGAGGTCTCTACTTTTCTCTATAAAGATTTACAGGGACCAGTGTTATGTGCTCTCTGCGTCCTCCTTCAACTTTTTACCCTCAACTCCTGGGAATATTGTCAGTAGCCAGCTTTTTGCTATAAGCACCTTCAGGGTGTGCCTCATCAGCAAAGAGTGGCTTAGTTCAAGGATACACCCATTCCCATGATGGGTCATGCCAATGACTGATCACTATGGGACTACAAAGCCATGGCTACCTTGGCAAAACAGGGAAAAATTGTGACAGGCCATTCAAGCTACAGAGTTCCCTTTGGGTTGATGAAGGCTGCCATTGGACCTACAATATCAACATAACTTTTCTCTCTGCCCAATCCTGCTTTTTTCCTTCCATGAGTGTTAATCCCAAGGGTGCTCCTTAATAAACATTTTGCAAGCTAACCTTTGTCTTACAGTCTATTTCCTGAGGAACTCAACCTGCAACCAAGTTAACAAAACACATTCAAACAAAAGTTGTAAGAATCTTCTTTATTGTCTTTCGTCTACCCTTATACCTCTAAAGAACATCTATGTTCATTTATAAATCACATGTCAGGAAATATCTTATGTAGTTTCAGGTAGGTAATGCTTTATAATTTTTTTTTTTAGGTGAGGGGAGGGGAAATAGTGAGGCAGACTCCTGCATGTGTCCCAACTGAGATCCACCCAGTAACTTCTTCTGGGGCCAATGCTTGAGTACTGAGCTATTTTCAGTGCCTGAGACTGATGCCCTCCAACAGAGCTATCCTCTGTACATGGGGCCACACTCAAACCAATTGAGCCACTGGCTTCAGGAGGGGAAGAGAGAGAAAAGAGGAAGAAGGGAGGGAAGAAGAAGCAGATGGTGACTTCTATTGTGTGCCCTGACTGGGAATCAAACCTGGATGTCCACTTGCTGGGCTGACACTCTATCCACTGAACCACCAGTCAGGGCCACCTTTTATAAATTTCACCCTAGCTCCCACAACTAAGTATTTTTGTTTGAATCCCAAACTTTACATATGTAGCTCAATGATCATAATGAAAATGTCCAACATCTTATAGCTCATCTGAAGCTAGTAGTAAATTTTTCTTGATCCCCAAATAATAAAGGCAAGAACTAAATTGGAAGTTTGAGAGGTTTTATTTTAGCCTTCAGACATGCCACAAGACCATAGGCCTGTATAAAATATGACCATATGTCACTTTCAATAGGTAATTGTTGAAATGTTCTATAGAAGTAACCTTCTTTATTTCACTGCCTTCTCTATTTTTCTTTAAAAAATAGATAAAAAAGAAAGTGTGTAAATTGTTTTCTTTTTTATAATAAATCCTTATCTTCTTTTCATGGATCTTAGATTGGTTTCCCTAGAAATAGAGACTGAGATGAGACCTTCTTATTCAAACAATTTTTTAAAAGAGGAGACTAGGCAGAGAATGAAGAAACCAAGATAAGAAGAAAAAAAATATTAAGCCAGGTTATGTTTTCATTAAAGACTACCTTCAGTGTGATGTCAGTGTCTGGGCAATGAATGTACCACAATGTCAGTCCTTCTTTGAGGCAAGGAGACATCCTTTTGTACTGCTGTGCAACCACATGCTAACTTTGGGTGTCTCCCCAGGGCAAGGTATAACCAATCAGGTACCAACTGGTAAGCAGAGATTAATTCTTCAAAGAAGGAATCACCTGTGTGCTATTAAAAGTAAACTCACACCAGGTAGGGGATGAGCCACGGGGACCTGTGAAGGATACGAGTGTATCCACTACATCGGGTATTTTTAATAGCCCATGATCTACTTTAATCCATTAATATTATTTGAGTACCTACCAAGTCCTGAGCTTATTCTAGGTACTTGAAATACAGAAGAAAATAAAAGAGCAACAACAACAAAAAAAATCGTGTTCTGTTGGAGTTTACATTCTAATAGAATGAGCTAGGTAATAAACAAAGAAAGTATCTATTTAATATGCCAGAGGTCATTAAGGTGAATGAAGAAAAATAAAGTAGAGAAAGAGAGGGACTGAAATTTTGGATGAGAAGGCCAGGGAACACTTCACTGAGAAGACGAAGTGGGAGCAAGGACCTGGAAAATGTGAGTGGATAAGTCATACAGATATTCTGAGAAAGAATTTTCCAGCAGAAAGAACTACAGATGGTACAAAGTTTTTAAGGCAGGAGTGATGATCATTTACAAGAAACAATAAGGACGCCAGCATGACTGGACTAGAGAGAACTATGGGTAGAAGAAAAGAGATAAGACCTGAGTAAGCAATAGCGAGGCCACACTGGACTTTATAGGTCACTGTGAGTACTTGACTTTTACTTTGAGAAAGATAGAAAATCATTGCGAGGATTCTCAGAAGACTAGCATTATCTGACTCACATCTTGGATGGACACTTTACCTGTAGTTTTAAGAAGAGGTGGTGAACGGGGAAAAAACAGAGACACCAGTTAGAAGACTGTTATATTATAGTATCTATGAGAGAGTAGTTTGTTCTAGGATCAGGATTTGAACAGTGCAGATGAGTGAGATTTTTTTTTTCGTATTTGAAATATATTTTAAAGATACAACCAACAGTGACTCATTAAATATATGGGATGAGAAAAGAAAATGAGTCAAATGCAATTCTAAACTTTAACATTCATAACAATTGAGCAGTAATTGGTCTTAGTTTTTTAGATTGAGGGTGGGATTTATTGGATACAATGGTTCACTAAGCAACATGTTTTCTTTGTGTTAAAAGAAGATGCAGAACAGGAATCAGTGTGGAATTCAGGATCATGATAGAGCAGAGAGCTGGTGACTCAATTGAACAATTTCTGAAACCCTCAAATCACTTTGCATTTGGCATGCACAAGTTCATAAGAGAAGAAGTTGAGCGAAAAATGTTGCTGTCAGCTCAGGGAAAGCATCAACTCTGTTGTCCTTGCAGCTTGGACACTTTGTGTCCATTTTCTGGTGCAGCTGTATCTCATAAATATTTGTTAGCCACTGCTCAATAAACAATCTCAACAATGAGGTACAGATGCTTGGTCCCGTACATAATGATGTTGGTCAAAATCCTACTCAATTCAGATCTGTTGTATTCCTGGAAATTTCATTAATTAGTGTAGTGCGGAAAGATTTTTATCAAGATCTGAATCATTAGTTGTCCCTAAGAATTAAGAAGAGGACACTAATTAACCACTGGTGCTTTCTTTCCATAAATATTTTGGCCTAACCCCCTGGAAGAATGGAGTTGCCCTTCTGTAGGAGCAATGTCTTTGGAGGTTATAGGAAAAAGATAACAGGAATTTTATTTGGACACACTAAATTTGAGGTATATTTTATGCATTTAAGTGGAAAAAAATGAATAGGAAATTTGATACAGGAATCTGAATGTCAAGAGATAAGGTTGATAGAGATAAATATTTGAAGGTTAACAAAGATAAATGAGAAAAATGCAATCCAAAAAGAATATAGATAGATATATCAACAAATTAAGAGTCTTGTTGTTGGGGCAGTAAAAGAGAACTAACAAAAGATACTGAGATCAAGAAGCCAGTAAGATAAGAGAAAACCAAACATTTCTGACGTCTGTAAGGCAGTGGAAGAGAGATTTAGAAATTACAGATGTAGCAATCAACAGCATCAAATTCTGAAAACTGGATGACCAGAATGAGGACTGTGGGTTTAGCTGCAAGAAGGTCAATGCCAATGATTGCAAAAGCAGTTTTGTGCAGTGGTGTGGGAAGATTGATTTGAGATGGATCAAGGGAAAATGGAGGAAAAGAAACCAGAGATAGCAGGTGTAGATAACCTTTGCTAAGAATTGCAGCAACAGCTAAAAAGAGAGTCATCAAAAGAGAGGTTTTTGTTGCTGCAGCTGTTTTTTAAGATAAGAGATAGGATCTCGTAGATAAGGAAAACTAGTCATAAAAGAGAGAAGAATTACTGGAATGATGTTCTTACATGGGTAAGAAAAGAGGAGAATACAAACATTTCTCACTTTTTTTTCTTGCAGGAGGAAAGAAAGAAAACGGGTAAAGAGGCAGGTTGGTGGATGGGAATTTGGGGAAGTTTTTTCTTTAGTTTCATTTTTCAGTGAAATGGAACACAAGGCAAACATCTGAGAATGAGGAGAAAAGAGGACGTATTAGATTTCAGGAAAGAAAAGATGTGAACTAGTTGTATGGCAGAATGAATGGATAGAAAAATGTAGTTAGGATTGGTGGGCAGAAGAGTCCACCAGAGAGTCATGGCCAAGGTTATACAGTTAGACAAAGCAGGATGGCTGCAGGTTTTTCTCCAGCCATGTTCAGCTGTGAGGCTTAGTCAACCTGTGGGAAGAGAGTTAGAGATAATCAAAGTTAGAATTTTGTCAGGGAGCTATGTATAGTGAGAAAGGAGCAAAATAATGGAAAGCATATGCAAAGGAGTTATTCCAATGATGGCCCATGAGATCCAACTGTTCAGGAATCAAAGTGAGGACACAAAAGGTAGAGAAAATGAAGATCATGAAAAAGAGGTAAAATCAAAAGATTGAAGGTCCTAGCAAAGTGGAAAATTTGTTAGTCAGGTGTTCTAAGGAGCAACTAAGATAAGAGGGATGGTCTAAATGAGGGATACCTAAAATTTAAAGTACAGAGGGTCTATATTTTCAGGTCACACTAAGACCTAGACTATGACTTTGGCAATAAGTGGTTAATATAGTAGAGGACAAAATTATTGGACCACAGAAGGCTAAAAATTAAAAGTTCAAGATAGCTGTGGGCTTGTCATATAGTCACAGAACTAGAACAAACAATCCTAAAATTTATATGGAACCACAAATAAACGTGAATAGCAAAAGAAATCTTGAGAAGAACAAAGTTGGAGGTATTATATGCTCTGGTTTCAAACTATACTCCAGAGCTACAGAAATCGAAACAGTATAGTGCTGTCACAAAAACAAACACAAAAGTCAATGAAATAGAATTGAAATCCCAGAAATAAACCCACACTTATATTAAAAATTAATCTATGACAAAGGAAGCAAGAATAAACAATAGAGAAAAGATAGTCTCTTTAAAAAATGGTATTGGAAAAACTGGACAGATTACATGAAAAAATAAATAATAAAACTAGATCATTTTCTTACACCAAATGCAAAAATAAATTCAAAATAGATTAGACAAATGTAAGACCTAAAACCATAAAATTTCTAGGGAAAACATAGACAGTAAACTCTTTGACTTAGCGATATTTAATTTAGATATGTCTCCTTGAACAAAGGCAACAAAAGCAAAAATAAACAAATGAGACTGTATCAACTAAAAAGCTTTTGCACAGCAAAGGAAACCAATAAGACCAAAAAGCTACTGAATTTGAAAAGATATCTGCAAATGATATATCTGATATATCTGATATAGGATTATTATACAAAGTACATGAAGAACTCATACAACTCAACATTAAAAAATCCAATTAAAAATGGACAGAGGACCTGAATAGACATTTCTCTAAAGAAGACATACACATGGCCAACAGACACATGAAAAAATTCTCAACATCACTAATCATCAGGGAAATGCAAATTAAAACCACAATCAAGTATCAACTTACACCTGTCAGAATTGCTATTATCAAAAAGACAAGTGTCAGCAAGAATGTGGAGAAAAGGGAACCCTTGTTGGCAGAAATGTAAATTAGTGCAACTAATATGGAAAACTGTATGAAGATTCTTCCAAAAAATAAATAAAAGAGAACTACCATATGATTCAGAAATTGCACTTCTGGCTATTTAGCTGAAGGAAACAAAAACAATAATTCAAAAAGATATATGGACATCTAACTACATTGCAGCACTATTTATAATAGCTGAGATAGAAGCAGTCTAGGTGTCCACTGATAGATAAGTAAAATGTGTTATGTAGCTACAATAAAATATTACTCTGCTAATAAAAGGAATTAAATCTTATCATTTGTGACAACAATATGATGTCACTTATCTGTGAAATCTAAAAACTAACGTAAAGAAACAAAATGAAACAGAAAGTCAAACATACAGAGACTAAACTGATGGATGACAGAGGGGAGGAGGATGGGGAGAAACAATCAAAGTCCAAGATAATGGAACTCTCATCTAGATGGGCACTAAAATCACTGATAGGTATGATGGGAGCAATGTTGGAGAATAAAACAGTGAACCAAGGGCTACAATCTTCAAGGAATTAAGGAGGAACCCAAGGTGAAACCAATAAGGCTGGTCATGGAAATCTGTATGGAAGTGGAAGGAAGAATCATCTAGAAGCAGCAGTTGGAAGCAGACAATGTATATACCCTTGTTCCAGCCCAGGGGTGGGCTGTAGGATATTCAGTGTCACCGAGGAGCATGCATGTTAAAGATTTAATGACACAGAGACTATGTCAATCATAAGCAATTCCAAATTCTGGCAGTCAGAATCTTATTTGTCCAACCTGGATTTGTCAGTCACTGCTGACCCACACAGCTATCACAGGGACAGTCACAGAGGACTACCAGAAGCAGTCACAGAGGACGACCATGGCTGCCAGGGCCTTCTTCTGCTACTTTCACGACAGGGACAGGACTCTTAAATATATATAGTAACTCCTTCCTACCAAAGGAGAGTTGCTTTCTAAAATAGCATTAACTGTTTCTTAAATTTTCTTTCTGTATTCCTTTTTTACCCTTTTCAAAATTCAGAACCAGCAATTCTCTGCTTATCTAAAAAGAGCTGAGTCAATGATCAGGCAAGGGTTCACCCTGTTGAGATCCAGCTGGCCATCTTAACACCACTACCCTTAATTACATCACTATGATACATACAGGAACATCCCCACTCAAAATCAGTTCGATAAGAAGCGGAGGCAACTAACCTGACACTGGCAGGGCTTATTGTTGTGCAAGCAGCCTCGCTTGCCACAGGACATCTTGATTTGTGTTAACATTCTAATGCACTAATCTTCTTAATACCCTTATATTTATTTATGACACAAATCAAATCCTGCTCAGAACTAAGTTGTTACTACCTTTTTTTTTTCCCCCTCCAACTCTCCTGCTGGATGTATTTATGTTATGCTATGTTGTGTTGCTACTCTTGCTGCACATTTATCTGAGTTTCGACTTTTACTGCTGATTTAGCAAACATTTTATATTCTGCAATGAACTGTAAACATTTTTTCCTTCTGACAGATCCATTATGACAAGTGTTATAAACTCTTCACTGCAGACTGCATCTCTTCTATTGAGCTGCTCTTTATATCAATTTTACTATGCAGAGAAAATGACGCCGGTAATATTGCACCTGTCTGAGCTCAGCTGGGGAAATCAGTAAGTCCTGCAACATGGAACATTTATATACTTGTTTTTATTACATCTGTTTCTGGTTTATATAGCATGTTAGTGGGAATCAAGTTTTAACAGTAGTCAAATGAGCTAAAGCTAGCCCATGAACTCCAACTTCCTTCCACTTAAAAGTTTGTGTATAAACATACAAAACATTTTAAGGAGCTGATAAAGCTTCCCATTTCTTATCAGGTCTAAAATGTCATAATGTATCTACCTTAAACCCAGGTTACATCTGAGAATAAACATTAATCCCCATAGAAACTTCATCATGCTAAACCATGCCCACACCCTTTACTTTTTTTTTTGTGACGATGGTGGGGTCTATCTTTCATTTACTGGTAGTTTTCAATAAATAAGAATATAAAACTCCTACCAGAAAACAGTGAGGAAAAAATAAGAAAGGAGACTCATGTGTTACGGGCTGAATCGTGTCCCTTCCTAATTTTATACGTTGAAGTCCTAAAGCCAGAACCTCCAAAGGAAACCGTATTGGAGATAGGTTCTTGGAAGTAATTAAGTTCAGATGAGATCATTAGTTTTGGCCCTAATCCAATGTGTCTGGTGTCCTTATAAGAGGAGGTGATTAGAACACAGACACACAGAGAAGAAAGACCGTGTGAAGATACAGGGAGAAGACGACGGCCATCCACAAGCCCAGGAGAGAGAACTCAGTAGAAACCATTCTTGCCAGTACCTTGATCTTGGACTTCTGGTCTCCAGAATTGTGAAAAAATAAATTTCTGTTATTTAAGCCACTCAATCTATGGTACTTTGTTATGGTAGCTCTAGTAAATTAGTACACCATGTGTATTATATCTCATTTTTCATAGAAATTTTTACGCATTATTTTATTTAATTTCTATGATAATCCTAGGAGATGTACCTATCACATTTGTTTTTAAAGAGGAATAAAACTGAGCCTCAGTGACATCAAGCTATTTACCCTGGGTCACCCAGGTAGAAGTTAAAGAACTGTGGCTAAAATTCAGGTTCTTCAGGCTCAAGATCCATGCTCTTTTTCCTTCATATGTTGTGTCTTTTGTATATTTAATCCTATTGGCACAATAATGGGTAATTCAACAAGATGGAAAAGAAGGTCATGTCTGGTTGTATGTGAGTTTTCAAAGAAGTCTTTCACCTCTAGTTAACACTCCCATTCCTGCTGAGTGAGGCATGTGTTTAGGGAGATTTTTCCAAATAGAAGAACAGCCCAATTAAGCCAGACCTAATTATTAACATACTTGGAACTGTCCCTAAGAGAGACTAGAAACCAATGTTTTTTTGAAGAAGATGAAGAAAACATTCTGGTTCACAATACCATATGCCTTGAGAATACTTTTAGTTTCCTCTTCATTCATTAACTTGAAATTGAGCAAATAGCTGTTGATGGTCATCCGCATTTTGGGGACTATGTTTGCCACAAAGGATGCAAAGTGGTCAAGGCAGGCATGATCCCTGCCCTCACATAGATTTCATTACAATAATCACTCTGAATTTGGTGGGATGTGTTAGTTTTGCTTTGTTTGGAACACATCTCCCTTCTGTCTAAATGGAAAGTCCTGAGGTCAGGGACTGTGTCTCGTTTGCCTTTGTGGCTTCAATGCCTGGCAGAGTGCCTGGCACATATTAAGAGCTCAATAAATATTCTTAAATTGAATTGGGATTCCAAATTTAGAGTTGATGAAGATGAATGAATATCCCGTCACTTGACAGGAGTTCAAGTGACATTCTGAAAACTGCTGATGGCAGCCTAGCTTAGTGCGCCGCACATAAATAAATACCAACCACTTGCATGGTCCATGAAGCTGTGCTTCAGCAAGAAGATCATCTTAGACACCAGATCACTAACTCTTTTCCTCTTTCCCTACTTTTTTCATTCCTATGTTTGTAACATTATGCAATTTTATAACATTTTTTTCCTTTGATTTAAAAATAAGAATTATAGAAAATATGAAAGGCATAAAATAGAAGCTGTCTCATCTTTATGTCATAATCTATATACAAACACATATTTAAAAAAATATATCCTTCTAGTCTTCTGATGCTATAGTTACTTAAATATATTTTTTATGGTGGGAATCATACTATGCAGAACGTCCTCTAACATGCCTCTTACAAAAAAAATTATTGAAAAATATTTCCCCATATCATTAAATATTTAAGGATGATTGAATAGACTTCATGGATTTAGCGGGTCGTATTTATTTTTCATTCATTTATTCAGTGCCTATTTACTTTTTTAGCAGGCATTATGGTAGAGAGTAGAACTACAAAGATTCAAAGGCTAAGAACATACATTTAAAGACTGCATTATAACCTTTGGATAGTTTCTTTCCACTATATTAAATTATTAAATTAACCAGCATTAATTTATTTCTTTGCTTAGTATTAACTTTTCCAGTGAATATTATATTTTGAACATAACTTATATACTTATTCCCACTCCTTCAACCGATTCTTTTATTCAAAATATTTACTGAGTATCTAATATATGAAGAGCTTTATCCTAAGCAATGGGAAGATACCAGCAAGCAAAACGACTAATGTTTCTGTTCTCATGGAGTTTAGTTTTTCATGGGGAGACAGAGAAAATACACAGGAGAGAGAAACCAGACTGCATTAAGGTTAAGAGCTATGGACAAAGATTAAACAGAGTTGGGGGAATATGAAACTGAACTGTGGGGAGAGGATGCAGTTTTATACAAGGGTGGCCAGCATGGTCTTTAAACATAGGTTGGCAGTTAAGATGGCACCTTACAATGTGCGAGAGCAAGTCGTTGGGGATGTCTGGGGAAGAGTTTCAGGCAGAGGACACAGCAAGTGCAGAAGCAGAGGTAGGAATATATGCCTTACTGGCTAGACAAAAACTGCAGAGGTCCACGTAATGGGAGTGGTGTGAGCATGACCAGGGTGACGGTGGGAAAGAAGACTAGTGAGGTCTAAAGGAGCCGTAGCGAGATACCATGGTAGCAGGAACTTCTGGAGTTCTTTTCTAAACACTTCATTTTCTCAGCAAAACAGTGATTGAAGTCATCATTGGAAAGTGGGGAGGAAAAGAAGCAAGAGGAAAGTCATCTTGAAGGACAGTAGAACAGGACTAAGGTATTCTTGGAGACGCACCTGCCTACCACTTCTCCAGTGGCACTTTTCTTCTTGCCCCTGCAACTATTAGTTCGTTCTTCCTATTCGGTTCCACTAAACTTTCCTCATCACTCTTCCACAGCCCTGACTGAGTAATGCTTGATCCACCAGGATAACCACAGCTCAGCTCTGAACACACAGTAAATAACTATGAAATCTTTGTGGCATAAATGTATTTGATTGACGTGTGTTTTTAATGACCCATATAACCTGTTTATTACTTATCATCATCATCATCATCATCATCATCATCATCCTTGTTTTTATTATCATTTATTAATGGTCTCCGAAACTAAGACCAAGCCTGGATACTAAGATTTATCATTCAGCCCTACTGGAGGAGGTTTGGACTTTCTTCAAATTTTATTTTTAACAATCTAGGATTACATAGTTTTATAATCAGCATGTTTAGTCTTCCAAAAAAAAAGTTGCACTAAAATGTTAGCATAGCACAAAGTGCATGAACTCAGGAGAGGTTTAGAATGTTAAGTCACCCATTTATTTAATCTGCATAGTCCTGGGCATGGAAGAAAAATAAGGCTTACCCACACAGACACTTCTGGTGATTGGTAGTGGCCACATGTTTAAAGGGACCCAAGAGATCGACTTGGATTGAGAATGGAAGAGTGGCATCTTCAGTTAGAGATGCCTGCCTTGAGTGTGGCATTGATGGATAGTGGCATGCTTGCAGTCAAATGCTAAGTATGGATTAAGCTATTGTTAGATTTTAGCTAAATCCAAGACAATGTGTGTTTTCTTTCAATTACTCAGTTATTCCACACTATTTATTGAAAACTTCTCTGCTTATTGTGATATATACTGAGACTATATTGATAAATGAACATGAATTATTTGTGTTCTCTTACGGTATATGAAAGAGAACCAAATAAATCTATAATATAATATGAGGGGACTGTCTTAGAGGAAGTTTAGGCTGCAATAAGAACACATAATATAAAGAGAGACCTAAGTCAAAATTGGGGGAAACAAAGAATACTTGTCTGAATAAGTAACTTTTGATTTCCTGTTCTGCATATTCAAAGCTTGCAAGTTGCCACTTTGGCCCAACAACAAGGAAAAAGTTAAACAGACTGAAAATTTAACAATCCTTCTTAGAACTATAAGAGAAAAGAGGGCACAGGGTAAATTACTGTCCCCAAGATTGGAGAGACAGACAGGTGAACACAGGAAGTTATGGCTTACTGGAGCAGAGATGCAGAAGCAAAAATGGTGACAGGAACCCATGAAAGGATGGGAGAGCAGAACTGTGATTGACGAATTGCAGGAAGCTCAGAGTGGACAACTGTGAGAGTTAAAAACTCCAAGGGCACTCAGTCATGGGGAGGTCCTCATAATATTTTGAGATTTACCTCCAGGAGCTCAACCAGATCTCCACAGTAATTATGTACAAAAAAAATCCCGTTATACTTCTGCTGGAGGGATGGGGAAAAGGAATCATTTTACTATATACCAGAGCACTGATATTTAAAAAGACCTGTCCTGAGAAAAACTAGTTAATCAGAGCCTAACTTGCTGGAGTATTATCAAGCCTAACTTATTGGGGGAAAGGGTATGGTCATTCAACTCTAGCCTGCTCTAGCCATCTGTTCTACCTAAGCAGGAGGGAAAACACTGAGAAACTATTGTGAAGCTCACAATCCAGAGACACAGGCTTACAAGACGACTGAGACCTGATTCTAGGACTACAGAATGCTCCCTGCCCCCCACACCTCTCCACCATGTTACTGAAGGATTGTTTGTAGCAGTTCCTTTTGCCCAGCGTACCATGTCTGGCTATCGAGAAAAAAGTACAGAGCATACAAAAAGAAGTAAGTTCTGAGCTAGAAAATAAAGAACAAATAGAAGTTAACAACAAAAGATAAGAATGCTCTAGGCAAAAGGAAGACTATGTTCAAAGACCCCCAATTTAAGAAGGAACCCGGTAAGTCTAAGGAAATAAAAGTAGGCTGATGAAGCTGGAGTAAGAATTAAGGAGAGAAGCATAATCCAGATTATAAATCCTAAAACTGAATTAATAAAGTTGGGCCTTATTTTAAGAACACTGGCAAAACTTTGAAGAGTTTTAATAAGGACGATGACAAAATTAATTAAGCATGCTAAAATAACCATTCCACCCACATTAGGCAGGATGAATTGTCAAAGGTCTGGTGACAGGCAGACAAGTAAGCAGATGTTGCAAATATCAGACAAGAAGTAATGGTGGCCGAGACTAGAATAATGTCAAGGAAATTAAAAATAAGTGAATGGAGTCGAGCCATATTTAGCAAACAAAATCAATAAGACTTTGTACATAATTAAAAGTTGGTAATACAAGAGAAAGACACACACCCTTTAGGTTACCTGTCTGGCCGAGTAGACAAATTAAAATAAAATCTAAGGAGATGAGGGAATGAGCAGCAGGTTTAAAAGAGAGAGAGTAATGACTTCAATTCTGCAGGTTCAATTTTTGGGGGTTGTGGGAACATTTAAGAGGGTATGTCCTCTAGGCAGTTAGATATATGAGTTTAAAGCTCAAAGGCAAAATATATATGAGAAAAATAATTCTAGGAATCTTAACCGATAATACTGATTAAAACCGTAGATGGTGATGAGATGACCTAAGGAAAGGATAGAGCATAAAATGAATAAACTGATACTGTTTTAGATGTCTGTCTGACTCCCCAAGCCCCATTGATGTTTCTGATTCTGAAAAACTTCTGTTCTGAAATGCCATTAAATTCCAAGCCTACGTCCTCTGGACTCCTTCTCATATATTGGCTCTTCTTATGTCTATTTTTAAGAACTTTTAGTGTTTCCTGCTTCCTATGTAGCCCCCATGCTCTCAGGGCAAACTACAGTATCAGGACTGGCATCCAGTATTTTCCATAGAAATTCCTATTAGAGTGACTAGCCATGGACACCTGCACAAAAGGGATTTGGCCCTCAAAGTCTGTGGTCACTCTAAGGACCAGAACCCAAAGAACTGTTCATATCAAGGACAACAAGAACCTCTTTATTAATAAATCTTTCTAACAGTCTTAAAAACTGCATTGCCTGGCCTCTTCTCAACGTGTATCTGTGCTGAGAAGTCTCAGCTGGAAACCATTTCTTCCCATTAAGTTTTGTGCCAATGCATATTTTGCAATCTGTTGCAGCATCTCCGGATACTCATCAATACTTTGTGATCTCCTATTATGGTGATGGCGAACCTTTTTATAAAAACCGTCCACTTTTGCAGTGCTGGTCTACCTGGTTCCTCCCGCCCCCTAGTGGGCGTTCCAGTTTAAATGGTGGGTGGCAGCAGAGCAACCAAACGGCGCTGTGATTGGCCCACTATGAAAGCTGGAACACCCACTAGTGGGCAGGAGGAACCAGGTTGACCAGCACTGCAAAAGTGGGTGGTTTTTATAAAAAGGTTTGCCATCAGGGTCCTATTCCTCTGCCTGAAACTTAAATTGGAGTTACTGAGGGTAATTTACAAATTTTTTTTCTCTGCTTTTATTTTCTTGAGTTACATTATCAATGATTTGTTTGTCTTTCATTGCCAACCTTTGGTTATGAACTGAATCCTGTTGAATTTCCCTCCTAAAATACTACTCAACTCCTTTCACTTCTCTTTATCTTTCTTCACTTTCTTCCATTCCAGCCACTATCACATCTTATCATTGCGATACCTGCTAGGTCAGCCTGTAAGGCATACAGAACAGGAGCTCCCAATTCCGTGTACAGTTAATTAAAACAGCTACATTCATTTGGGCCTTCCTTTTATTTCATTAATGAATCAACAAATTTCAAAAAACAAAAGTAAATTTTTTTGCACTCTCCAATTTCCAATCCTAACCTATTTTATATTTTCCAGGACAGATGATTTTACTAACAAGATATATCATAAGAACAGCTCTGAAATGCATTATGAGTAATTATATCTCAAGACAATTTACATTCTGGCATAAACAGTCTCTCTCTGCATTAAAGCCCCTTAGAAAATGATTCTATGGTAATGTTAAATCCATTTCATAAAGCTCTGGTTGATGTCAATGAGATTATAGCCAACACTTTTTGTTAAATAATAAGTCATATTAATGTGTGTATAAAGCATGTTTTGACAAGACAGTATGATATTATTATTATTATTTATTGTATCGAAGGCACCTCTCAGCCTGTAGGAAATTGGCTTTAATATCACATTACAGCTCCTGTAGCTCCTGCTTTAATGGGCTTCCAGAAAACAACAGCCTGTTTCCACTCCTTTAAGATGGCTTAGAGAAACTGATTGCTCCTGCTGAGCTGGTCTCCATGAAGTGTGAAGTTTTTAATCTGATCTCTGTTCAGCCTCAAGCATTTAATTTGCAGTTTAAGAATCAGTAGAGGTCTGCCATGCAGATCAACAAGGGTAAAAGCTGTTATGATTTGCCAATACATGCTGAAGAAAGCTGAGTGGGAAAGAGCAAGGCAATTGCACTGGGAGAGACTGGACACCAGAACCTGGAGGGCTGGGTGTGCTTCCCATTCAGAGAGTGTGAACACTCCCTGCACGGCCCTGACACACCACCACACTCTCCTCGCGGAGATCCCATGTGGGGAATTGGTGCAGGGGCACCTTGAATTCCTGAAGCTCAGGGAAATAAAAGGAAGCTTCAAACCAAAAGAAAGCAACTGAGAGAAAAACAAAATGCCAACTAGTTGACCAAGAATTAGAGTTGTGAGATTTTTTCATCACATAATGAAAACTTTATCATTGTTGCCAGTTCTCACCTTCTGATGCAACCAGAAATGTTAACTCATCTTACCTCACCCTCCACCGACACTACACCACACGCATACTAGCCATGGCCCTCTGCCGAACAACCGGCCTCTGTCGCCAAGGTTTCTTAATTCTACTTACCATCATGGCTCAAACTACTATATATTTCCATACTCATACCTGCTTAGGAAATTTCTGGACTATTCCAAAACCATACCGTACCCATTGTTCATTTATTTTACATATCTATGAAATAGTTCAAAACAAGTGGTACAGTGCTTGGCACTGATTATATATACACTGTATCCCTTCATTGATTTAAATTGTTGGTTCTTCTTCTACAGTTGAATTATAATTTCAGAAAGATCAGACACCTTCTCTAAGGGTTAGGTGCCCTGGACCTAATGCTAACTTGCTTTGAAGCTTGGTCAAGGCTGCCACAACATCATTTGAAAAATTTATATAATTTCATATAATTATATGAAAAAATTGTCGTATTACTTAAAAATTTTTATTTAGCACTTTCACACAGATAATGCTGAAATGGATGAATCTGTTTTCCTTTCCAGTTCAGATTTTTTATTTATAATTGCATTGTAATTCCTCTATAGACAAGTGAATTTCATTTTGGTGGCTGCCTGGCTGTCTGGGTAGATGGCTGACTAGATAGCTCTCTGGATGAATGAATGGATAGATGGATGAGAATAGAATAATGGAAGATATTTGTATGAGCTATTTGGAAGGAATTCATTTCTCCTTGACATCCAGTAGAAAGCACAGATTGATTTATAACTGGATACTTGTTTTGCCCAACGCATAATGTTATGAGTGGAGACCTGAGACCCTACTCTGCTGGAGAGATCACAGGACAGACACTCTGCCTAAGAAATGAACTTGTCTATGGTCTATTTTTCTGGAGTTCTAACAATGCCTAGGGTTTCATAGGTAATGCCCAATACTGAAAGACTCTTAGATCTGTATGTAGCCAAGGAACAGAAAAAAAAAAATTCAAACCATCTATTTTTTTTTCAAAAGGAAAAGTTGCCCTTTTCTCCCATTCAACTATCACATAATGAAAATGTCTCCCAGACAACATCAAAGTCAATTGGAACTCATAACTCCCAAGCTCATTTTTCACCCCATTGCTGGCTGGTCTATTTTTCACTTCAACTTAGCCTTTTGACAAGTCATATAAAAGAAAGGGTGAGAGAATGTCTCTGGTGTCAAAAATCTCTCTCTCTCTCTCTCTCTCTCTCTCTCTCTCTCTGGAGCATATCATGTCATGTAGGCAGGTGAGAAATACTCCCATTAGTGCTTCTCAGAACTAAGAATGGCTAAGGCTTTCTTTCTTTTTTTTAAATTTTATTTTATTTTTCCAAGTGAGAGGAGAGGAGATAGAGAGACCGACTTCCTCATGCACTCCGACCACGATGGGATCCACGTGGCAAACCCCATCTGGGGCTAATGCTCTGCCCATCTTGGACCATGCTCACAACCGAGCTACTTTTAGTGCCTGAGGCAGAGGCTCCATGGAGCCATCCTTGGCTTCTGGGGCTAATGTGCTCAAACCAGTTGAGTCCTGGCTGCAGGAGGGAAAGTGAAAGACAGAGAGAAGGGGAAGGGAAAGGGGAAGGGGAAGAGGGAGTGGTGGAGAAGCAGATGGTTGCTTCTCCTATATGCCCTTATTGGGAATTGAACATGGGATTTACATGCCATGCTGATACTTTACCACTGAGCCAACCAGCCAGGTATAGCTAAGGCTTTCTAATGGAGCTTTTTGCCTTGAACAAGTGTATTCTGCAGATGAATATGCCTGCTTGGCCTGTTAATGTGCAAAACCACACAATGCCATGTTGTCAAATCACCGTAGAGTAGAAATAGTCAGATAATCTAATGCAGTTGCTAATATCTAGACAATTCAGTCATTTAGATTCTATTAACTGGTTAAGGGACAACAACTTCATTTTTGGTAAATCTAACAAGCCTATGTTGGTGTTTCCTATATATGTTTGCTGCATCTTATATTAATTTTTAATATCAAAAGGAGTAATGTAAGGGAACACCAGTAGGGGTAAGCTGGATTTTTTTCCAGACTAGTCCATGTTCCTTTGCATATCCGCAACCTCGTTTTCCTTTGAAATAGATGTCAACCTACCTCCGAACTTCCAGTACACTCCATTGACCCACTGACAGAAGAAGCTTGATATGCTTCTAATTTAATATAAAATGTTTTCTGGATCCGTGTTGGGTTCTCGGGTGAAGACATTTCTATTTGGAGCATTAAGACATCTGTACTTATAGGACCCAGAGCCATAGTCTAAAAGCTAATATGTCACTAGTAGATAATTAGGGTAATAATAAATGAAATGACCTCTGTTTCTGTCCTTTGGATCCAGGATCCATGTACACATACTAGACTGTGTGCTATATGTTCTATACTGGATGATCCCAGGCTTATAAAGGATGATCTCCAAGCTAGAGATTACATGAGTTTCCCTTGATGTTCTACCATTCTGCAAGTTGATCTCTTTGATTAAGGATATGAAAAGACCAGTGAATCCTCTATATATCATTGATTCATTTTTCTCTGAAAACTGAGTTCACTTTGCATGCAATCACCTAACAAGGCATTAAGTAAATTTCAGTTGATATTTCAGGCAGAAAAGAATGATGGACTACAAGAAGCAAATACCAACTCAGATGTTTTTAAAGTTAGGATAAATTATTATTTCTTATCTAATTAATGGTCGTTCGCCACAATCAACTTGTTGCTGTGTGACTTCTGTTTCCTATTAAGTAATGTCATTTGGGGGCCAACATTTGGTTGTGTTGCTTGCATGTTGAGCAGTAGCAAGAGAGAAATCAACCTGGTAAAGGGAAGTCCACATTATTAAACACATTCATAGTTTTCACGACTACTTAATTCACAAGCTTATTGAGGAAAAATTTTGAAGAGATGAGGAAGGATATTCACTGTTATCTGATCTACCTCTTCTTCATTACCTTCTTCACAGGAAGGACATTGAGTAAAAATTCATTTGGGAAACAAATCCAGAGGTGGGCAAAAGTAGGTTTACAGTTGCAAATATAAGGTACATGAAACACAGAGGTTATTCTTGTATTATTATTTATTAATTATTGTATTGTTTTTATTATTTTGTATTCTTACTTATGAATTATCTTTTTGGTAATAATGGCTGATAATTTAACTTACTTTTGTCCACCTCTGTATTATCAAATATTGAACCCATATCAAGAGATTCATCCATATAAGTCTTCCACAGGTATCTTTTACTCTGAACAATAGATCCTTCTGAGACCTTGAGCATTCCATCCATCCAAAGTATTATCTCAGTGGGAAGATTTTCCACTGTTTTTTAGTGCCAGATAGGGTTGGAATGTATTAGTAGTCAACTGCCACTGGATGGCAATTTATTACTCAGATTTGTCAAAACAACTCATGATTATTTTTTCCTCCTTAGACAGCTGGTCACAGGTAACAAACAGCTCATGACACTATAATTACAGATCGAAGGTGGGATGGTGCTGAACCAGAGTAGTCCATTCAAAATATGTAAAATCTTGTGTCTTTGATACCTTCTTGATTTGGACCTATCACTTTCACATGATTATTAACCCTTTGAGCAGTAAGTCTTTTGTTAACCCTTTGAATGAGAATGTATATGAATGTTTGTATTACCCAAAGGTTAAATGTTGCTAGGCGAAACCAATCTGAAGGATCAATGGGGACAATAATAAACATTTTATGATGGGCAGCTTATGTTGCATGGCCATTGGTATTTCAGAGCTATGTGTTTATTTTTAGTTTCTCATAGGAGAGAAAAGCTATTTTGTTCAATGATGGGAAATAAGTTTAGATAATTGTATATTTTGCTCCAAAATTGTAAAGGCCTCTACTGGGAATTCATTACTGAGCACATCACAAGTACCATATAACTTCTCTAGCTTTCCCAGAAATTCCCAGTACTCCTGGGTCTCTCCCTCCACAAGGGCCAGTGGCCATGCTGCTTGCTCATTTGTCTACTGGAATATCTTTTTATCTTCTGTTTCTTATCCCCAAACCAGAAAAGTACGTCAGGTCACCTGGCAAAAATGCATCAGAGCAGTGTACCAAAATCTGCTTCATTTCACTCTCAAATTTCACAGATGCATATTAATTCTTGAGTATATTTCTTAGTATGGGACAAGGCAATGTCCTACACTTTGCAGGTGATATCCCAATCCATAGAAACCTCACTTAAGGTCATATATTTATAGTGAATTTTATCTCTAACCTTATTATGTGCACATTTTACCCTAAAACATCTAAAATACCAGCGACTCTTCATTTTCTAGGTATTATCAACACAAAGTTATCACTGCAGTCAATCTGCATAATGTCCTATGGATTGATGAGATACTCAACACGTCAGCAGATTACACTGCGATACAAAGCTGAAAAAAATGCCATAATCCTGGTACATTACTACAAAGGTCTATTCCCATTGCAGCTAAACAACTACAGAATAACAAGGGTTTTCAGTTTCTTAGGATAAAGGAAAAGTATCAGATCAATAGCTATATCAAGACACCGATGGCTATTTTGAATTTCTGAAATAAGGACACTCTCTCTAGCACACGGGCTTCAATCAGTCACCCTCTGAGAACTGAGAGAGCTACAGAGATGCTCCATGCAGGCCCCCCTTCAAGGAAGGACCTGATGCTGTCCTGCAAGGAGTGTAGTTAGGGGACAGCTTCCAGCTGGCAGCATCTTCAGGTTCATTACCACAGAGCTGAGACTATATTCTACACTTCTCAGGCCAGCCCTGGTCAGTGCTTTAGCAGGGCGATGTGTGGAAAAATAACCTAGCTGTTTTTGTCCCAAGTGGAACTTCACTAATGAGCTGTCTTTGCCCCAGAGCTCCTGCTGGGTTGGCAGAGATTTTTGTCAGATCTGCACCGTGGTTTATGGGTCCCCTTGCATAATCCTGCTTCCTCTGCCTTTCTTTTCACAGATGTTGCAGAGCAGTACATCTTTTGCACTCTAAATTTCATCTCCACCTCAGCTTCCAAAATAATCTAACCTGTAGCATGAAGTACGCAATGGTTTCCTGTCTTTTTTTTTCCATAGAAACTACTATCCTCTGCACCCAAGCTAGAAACCTAAAGGAGATTTGAAGAAAAAAAAAGCTCATCCTCTATTCACCTGCAAGCTGTTCAGTGGCGGCACAAACTGTTAAGTCTCTCAGAGGTGCGGTATTGGTTCACATGCACTCTTTTAGTAGGAGGGGTGAGCACCCGGGCAGCTTCCCTGGCCTTTCCTGACAGAACAGTCACACTCTGTGGATTAAGGCCTCTCTGCAGGGACTCCTCTAGGTTCCGAGTCTGCACCAGCTATCTCTTTAGGATCTTGAAAAGAGAAACAGGGTTAGAATGGTTTGATTTTACATGTGGTCCTGCTTAATCTTGGCATTGTCTCTTTTCCATGAGATTATCTATGTATTTATTTTATTTATTTGCTTTTTGTCTTTAAAATTACAGGATTCTCTCAACTGTTTGGCGATCTTTTTTTTTTTTTTTTTCTAATTAAGCGAAAGGCAAGGACGCAGAGAGACAGACTCGCATAGACTGGGATCTGCCCAGCAAGCTCTCTACCTGGACGATTGTTGGGCAAATGAGTTGTAAAAACTGTATTTTCTGGGGTTTTTTTTTCACTCTTATTGTTAAAGATGATAGCTGCTCTCTTACGGTGATGCTCTCACGTGATAGAGCTAATTGCCTTTCATGCTTGGGAAGGGGCTTGGTTATGCTAATGGGTGTTGGGGGAAGACTTTCTCACCAAAAAGTTTAAAAAGGAGGAGCTAGGAGGACGTTTTGCAGAGGAGACCGGAGACTGAGCTGTGGTAGGGAGGAGGAGTCCATGTTGTGGTGGGCCAGGGAGGCCACGTGGAAAAGGTAGACAAAATGGCGGAATGCTGAAGGAAAAGCCCATTTGTGTAGGAGAAGGAGATGGGGAACAGAGGTGAATAAGACTGGTGAGAGTCTTTGATTCTAGGAAAAAAACTGAAAAGAGTGGGTTTTGGTGCCTTGTGTGTTTGATTTTTACTCGTTGGCCAGTGTGAGTCTAGAATAAAGGAAAATGGCCCACCAATTTTTGGCTCTGCAGTTTTTTTACAATCCATTCAAATTAAATGTGAACCTACATAGGCCAGGCAGCTGTGATGGTGGCCATGACTACTGGCTTTACAATGGTGCTCTGACCATCTGGGGCCACTACTTTGTTGCTTGGCAACCAAGTTCTTAGAGCCTGAGACGAAGCCATGGTGCCATCCTCAACACCTGGGCCAACTTGCTCCAACTAAGCCATGGCTGCCAGAAGGGAACAGAGAGAAGAGGGAGGGGGAAGGGTGGAGAAGCTGACGGTAGCTTCTCCTGTTTGCCCTGACCAGGAAATCAAACCCAGGGCTTCCTCACACCAGGGTGACACTCGACTGCTAAGCTAACTGGCCAGGGCCTGTTTGGTGATCTTTAGCACTCTCTTCCTATTTAATATTGAAACAGAAAAAGTTGATTGGTGATGTTTTGTGTGTAGCCCTGGGCTTGACAAACAGTAGCCTTCACTGTTGAGCTGCTTCATAAGAAGAACACCTCTGTCTATTTCTATAGGCATTTTCTTCTGTGCTCGTCAGTTTAGTCAGGGAAGGAACATCTGTCCTTCCTCTCGCAAGGTTTAAGCCTGGCTGCCAGTGTTCGGAAGCTTAACAGAGAAAGGATGTTAAGCAGTCTCATCTTTCACTTAACCTCTACGATCTAACTATGACTGCGGAGCCCTCAGCTAAGCCCCGTGTCACCAGAGACCAGATTCTCTGGCTTGTCTCATTTCAGGAATCAACCCCCAGTTTCTTTCTTGGGTAAGGAAGAAGATAGAGTTGTCTCAATAATTCTTCCATGGGTTTCTAACCAATCTTAATGGTTTTCAGGCACACCGCCAGCCTGTTTTCAGAGGTATATTCCATCTTTAATTCCTGATACATGCTGTGGTTCGGTGGTGATGATTCCCTCACGCTTTGAGAACGTCCTCCTCTCTGCTTTAGGTTTGTTACCTGGCCTGCTAAGTCAGTGGCTAATCACCAGCCATGATTTCTGTCCTGCGGGTTATAGCTTACTGCTTCCCAGCAGGGTTCAGACTGAAAATGTTAGTGCCCAATCCACTGTGTAAAGTAGAAATGTCTCCCCCACCCCTGCTTACTTCCGTCATGCATTCCAGAAATAAAGGTCCGCTCCCAGGCATCAGGCTGGCCTCAGTGTGTTCTTGAGCCTTAGCAGCCAGAGGTTCCAGTAAACAAAGCAGCTTGGCCTTCAATCAGGCTTCTCTCACAAAGACTGAAACAACAGAAGCTTTAAACATCTAAGCTTTCCAAAGCTCACCAGGCAAAGGGAGTTGAAGAGAAGAGGGGACATCTATTATGCTGCACCTAAAGCCATCTCATGCCAGCTTGCCCGTAGTGAACCGTGTCTTCCTGAGCTTTCTGTCCGTCATACTGCACCTATTCCAAGCTTGTCCTTGAGAAGCTAGCCTCAATAAGTCTAACGCATTAATAACCTGATAATAAGAATGAGAAGTCCAGTGACAACAACTACAGTTTTATCATCAGACCTTGAAACTATTCCTTTTTGTGATGTGAATAAATGATATCAGAAAAGTGTCTCATTCTCTAACTTGATACACTCTTAGTCAATAAATGTAAACAGACTTCTTTCTTGTGGGACTTCTCAGTTCCTTCTAATATATTGATGTACAGATGAAAATGAAAGGACATAAAAAGAAATGATGGGACACCATAGATAAAAAAGATAGCAAGGGCTATTTAGACTAAAACTCTAAATTCATAATGATGTTGCTCAGGCCTACTGTTACTCTTGCCATTTACTTGATCTTTTAGCAGCATTGACAATAGCTGGAACCCTTCTGTTTCTCTGTGTGTTTCTGATTTTTCCCCCTCATGCTATCCCAGGCCCCAAGCAGTATGTTAGAATGCTTTGCCATTTCAGATCAGAATGAGGATTATTAAGGAAAGCTTTGGCTTGGAATGAAATCGGTTCAGGGTCATATCTATCTATCTTTTTCTAGGACAAAGAGTTGCTAATCATCAACCCTGTGCCAGACCCTGTGATAGGCACCTAAAGGTTTGTCCTTAGCCTCTTCTTTCCTCATTCTACATCCCAGGTGTTCTAATTCATGCTAATGATGACAATTTTAAAATTTATACCTTCAGTCCAGACTTCACATCCTGAGCTTCTAACCCATATATCTAACTGGTCCCTGGATATCTCCATTTGGGTATCTCATAAATAAACTCAACATCAAACCGTTCACAAACAAATTCATCATCTGTAAACATGCGCCCTCTTCGGGTGTTTTCTTTTGAAGAATGGCATCAGCAACATCCCTGGAAACTCCATGTAAACCTCTGGGCATTTTCCATGACTCCTCCCCTTCCTGAGCATCCAGCAAATGCTGCACCAAATTGTCCATTCTATTACCTTGCAGCTTCTCATATTGGTCAACTGCGTTCATTTATTCATTCATTTTGCACTCATTCAATGCCTTTTGTGCCAAAACCTGTCCTAGATTCTGGAAAAATAAAGATCAATCCGTGTTTTTTAAACTATCTGGGGTGCACGGTCACTTTTCCTTTCTTTTTTAATTTTCATGCAGTCATAGATAGATTCTTTTGTGAAGTGTAATGAAAATCAATTACTAGATAAATAAAAAAAAAGAACATACAGAATACAAGCTATAGATTTTTATTATTGGATTCAATAAAAATAAAATTGCTCACCAAATTGCTATAGAAGTTTCTAAATGCTTCTCTCATTTTCTCTACCTATATTGTTACAAACTGGTAAATTTTGCAAACTGGTGTCATCCATGAACCACACTTTAACTTGAACTGAGGAGAGACTGATTGTTTTATAATTTGAAAAACATGTTGTGCCATTAATTTGTGCTTTTCCTGAGGAATCAAAAAGTAGAAGAATATGTAAATATTTACAGAAAAGAACAGGATCCATATTTTTTCCATTCCTGGTCAAACGGTCAAGAGTTTGTACATCTTTCCAGAATTTTCCATATATTAGCAAGCATATTATTTTTAAATAAAAATATAAATGGGATCATATCTTGCATATTATAAATATCTAATAATTTGTTTTTTATTAAATTAAACATATTTTGGGGATGTATTTTTTTTATAAACATATGGCTCTTCTTTTAAATGGCTGGATCATATTGGGTGAAATATGAAATTGCTGAGATTCGATCACTTTTGGTTTACAACATGGCAACTTCAAATGGTTCAGTGTCATATTTTATTATATGGCCATACCATAACTGACTTGGGAAATCCTCTATTAATGGATGTTATGGTTGATTCCAGTAGTATATATGTAACGTCTTTATAAGCTTTGAAAAAATAGTACTTCTGATACATTTAATGGGAATGATTGAGGAAACATTTTTCTCCTAAAACTTTACTTTTTTTTTTCCAGAAACTAGAAACACAAATCAAATGGATTTTTTTTTTAAAAAAAAGGTATGCTGTGCCTAGGTCAGGGGTCCCCAAACTTTTTACACAGGGGGCCAGTTCACTGTCCCTCAGACCGTTGGAGGGCCAGACTATAAAAAAAAACTATGAACAAATCCCTATGCACACTGCACATATCTTATTTTAAAGTAAAAAAACAAAACGGGAACAAATACAATATTTAAAATAAAGAACAAGTAAATTTAAATCAACAAACTGACCAGTATTTCAATGGGAACTATGCTCCTCTCACTGACCACCAATGAAAGAGGTGCCTCTTCTGGAAGTGTGGTGGGGGCCAGATAAATGGCCTCAGGGGGCCGCATGCGGCCCGCGGGCGTAGTTTGGGGACCCCTGGCCTAGGTTGATTGTTAGCCTCGAGGAGTCTGGATCATAATACTACCAAAAATATAATATCAATATTGTGAAGTTCTAAAGCACATTTTAATAACAAACTGATTATTTTACATGTATGAATGCAAATGACTTCAAATGGCAGAGGGAAGTACTTATAAAATTCGTCACTGTCAGCTCAGAGAGAGGAAGTCCTAAAAATATCTCTGCAGGCAGCAAACTAAGCGGTAAATAACTAGCAATAAAGATTATCTGTAGTATAAGCTTTAATATGTATTTGAAGCAATAAAATGGTCAAAATAAATATCTGAAATAATGTAAAATCTGATATTTTCTATTTAAACACAGCAGCTGTAAGAATATGTTTATATTAACAAAATGGAATAGGTGAAATTAGTAAGGTATTTAGCTTCCAGACTACAAAACCCAGATCTCAAGGTACTTTAAAAATTCCCGGCCAATCAGAACTCAGTTGTTATTATTACAACTTCTTGACATCCATGTCACGGTGATGTATTAACACTTGTGTTCTTCTCCATAGAACAAAGCAAAAATGTGAACTTTTAACGGAAGAGGCTGCAAGCTAAACAGGCCTTTCAGATTGTTTGAGGTGGTTTTTATTTTTATTTTTTGAAATTGAATAGGTACTGGAAAATAATCTCTTGTGTTATGTGAAAGTCTTAAAAAGAAAAGACTATTGAATCCACTTCAAACCTGAGTAGCCCTTCTATGGTATAGCTAAATTTTAAGTCAAAATTAAAGGCATTTGTAGTACCCAAACTGTAGTTTGTTTGTTTTTCATTTCCCATAGATAAGAAATGAATGAATTCATTTTGAAATTGTTAAATATGTGTTGATTGTCTTTGGTCTTTATTGTTTCCAATCTTAGCCAGCTGCTGACTTAAGGGGTAAAGAAGAAGTCCTCACAGACTTCATTGTCCCCATTGTTCTCATTTCAGTTTATTTAGGACATTTAAAGTTGTATTTAAAAAACAAAAGCAATATTATGGTTAGAATTGCTAGTCATGTTTCTAATGATCAGAAGACAGCTGACTTGTGAACAACAGCTTGGTTGAATGAAGAACCTTGGGAACTGCAATGTTATCCAGAGTGACCAAAACTATTTTAAAAATTGAAAGAAAATAACTTGACTCAGGCAAATAAAGCTGGCCTTGAAGTTGTTCTGCGTTCAGGACATTATGACTTAGTAGTAGGTGCAAACTTTTGTGAATAGTGAGACTCATGGGTGCCCTGAATGAGGGACTCCTTCTCCTCTTGCCAGGATTAGCCTGTACATGCAGTAGCAGACTCACTTCCTTTCTCCCTTGATGACAGTGAAGAAGGGAGATTCCATATTGTGAGGACATCTACAGAGAGGGTCATGTGTCAAGGAACTGTAGTGCCTTCTAAGAACTGAAGGTATTCTCTAAAAACTGAGAGCAGCCTCCAGCCAACATCCAGAAGGAAGTCGGAGCCCTCAGTCATCTAGTTGAAAGGGAATGAATTCTGCTAAACATTTGAGTGAGCTCAGAGGTGGATCCATTGCCAACTGATCCTCCAAATTAGAACCAAATCTTGAAGAGGATTTTCCACAGGACAGGAAACCCTACCATATGTCTTGAAACAGGAGAACAAGAATATTTTTCAACAATACTAATGATAATCAAACTTCTTTTCTCTAAGTGATACCACATATACACATTCTCCATTTTGAAATTCATTTTTCTGGCTTAAGCATTACTTTCTCCTTGAAAACCCCTTTTATTGTTCCTAATTACAATTTAGTGTCACTGCTCTCTCCTGGGGGAATTTGGTGTTCGAATGCTTGAAAAGGGCAGTCAGTGCTTCTCAACAGCAGGGAAGTTATTGATGCCGAGCTGAGACTTCCTAAGGCCGTGCAAGTAAACACAGAATTAGGACACTAGGGAGAGTTTTCAGAGGTTCACTCTCTGTTCAGATAAACCAAGCAAGACCTGGCAAACTTCTTCCATAAAGGTGCAGAGCGTAGATATTTTAGGCTTTGCAGGCCATATGGTCTTTTTTGCAACTACTTAGCTCTGCTATTGCAGTTTGAAAACAGCCATTAACAATATCTTTATAAATGAGAATGCCTGTGTTCTGATAAAATATTATCTACAAATGTAGAGAATGGGCCAGATTTGATCTTCAGCTATAGTTTATAGACCTTGAATTAAGCCATTGATTTCATAGACTCTTAGAGATATATGTGACTACAAGATTTATCCCCAAATACTTCATCTTGTAGAAGAGGAAACTGGGCCTGAAAGAGGGAAAAATCACTCCAACCCACACTCACACGACTAGTCAAGAAACACCACTGAGCTGGAAACCGGATCTCTGGATGCATAGATCAATGAGTTGCCATTACATTGTGCTAAATCTCTGTTCTGACATGTTCTGATTTTCTTTTAAAAACCAGTTGACTTAATCTTACTTTTTATTTCTCCTTTATGCCAACATTGAATGTTCAAATTTCTTTTCTTAACTGTAGGGATAAATGTTGTCTAGTCTACTCAGATGAAGATTAGGAAAATGCATTTTGGTACCTCAATGTAGGTATTAAAACAAACTCAAAACTTCTTTCTTCAAATGGGAACTAGGGATTTAATTTTGGAGTGTTACTCACTTCATGGGTGATCTCTCAAAACAAATCCTACTTAGGTAGCCTTAGAGATTCATGTATCATCTACGGCCATACCACCCTGAACACGCCTGATCTCATCTGATCTTGGAAGTTAAGCAGGGTTGGGCCTGGTTAGTACTTGGATGGGAGAGATTCATGTATCTGAACCTGTCAGCAAAATTAATTATTACATACCTCCTTTTTAGTCCTATTTGGACTTCAATTACCCATCTATTAGGCTGTTTGACATTGTTCCACTGTTATTTATAATCTACCCAGTTTTTAAAATTATTTTGCTCTATGAGCTTCTTTTTTAGTTAATATTTATTGACCTGTTTTCAAATCCATTGAGTCTTTTCTCTGCAATGTGCATTCTTCCATTAGGTCTAGTTAGTGCTTATTATTCTGATTCTTGCTTTGCATTTGTTTTGTTTTTCATTTCAGATGTTACATTTTTTAATTACAAAATTTTGACTTTCTTTTTCTACAGATTTCTCTTTGTTTGAGAGGCCACATTTATTTCCCTACTCACTCAATCTTTACAGTAAGCCCTTAAACATTTTAAAGTAATTATTTAAAACTTTTTGCGGCCCTGGCCGGTTGGCTCAGCGGTAGAGCGTCGGCCTGGTGTGCGGGGGACCCGGGTTCGATTCCCGGCCAGGGCACATAGGAGAAGCGCCCATTTGCTTCTCCACCCCGCCCCCCCTCCTTCCTCTCTGTCTCTGTCTTCCCCTCCCGCAGCCAAGGCTCCATTGGAGCAAAGATGGCCCGGGCGCTGGGGATGGCTCCTTGGCCTCTGCCCCAGGCGCTAGAACTCGGCTCTGGTCGCTGCAGAGCGACCCCCCGGAGGGGCAGAGCATCGCCCCCTGATGGGCAGAGCGTGGCCCCTGGTGGGCGTGCCGGGTGGATCCCGGTCGGGCGCATGCGGGAGTCTGTCTGACTGTCTCTCCCCGTTTCCGGCTTCAGAAAAAAAAAAACAAAAAAACTTTTTGCTAGCTAATTCTAATATTTTCTGCATATTTTACATTTTTAATTGTAAATAAGGTATTTTATGCAGAGAAATAGTGGAATTTGAAGTAGACTACTGTTTTCTTCTGTTTCTCCTAAGAATATTTTTTAAGTGAGAGAGACAGAGATAGAGAGAGGGAGGGAAAGAGAAAGACAGAGAGGAAAGGAGAGAGATGAGAAGCATCAATTCTTCATTAGAACACATTAGTTGTTCATTGATTGCTTCTCATATGTGCCTTGATGGGGAGGGAGGTGCTATAACTGAGCCAATGACTTTGCTCAAGCCAGCAACTTTAAGCTTCAAGCCTTTGGGCTCAAGCCAGCAACCCTGCGCTCAAGTTGGTGAGTCTGTGCTCAAGCCCGATGAACCTGCACTCAGGCCAGTGACCTTGGAGTTTCAAACCTGGGTCCTCTGTGTCCCAGACCAAAGATCTATCCACTGCACTACTACCTGTTCAGGCAGAAATAATGAGTTCTTTCTATGTCTGACAGCTAAAAAGACATGTCAGGTTATCTGCAACTGAGATTCAGCTTTAATAAGATTGAATAAATTTTGGTTGGTTCAACCTTCAACCAGTATGTTACTGTGGTCCCTTTCATGAGGGGCTAATGTCTTTTAATGCTATAAGAGGCAGTTGGTTCATGCTTTGACCTTCAAAATCAACAGTAGGGGCCACTTTGTTTCTGGTACAATGAAAATGCTGAAGACTGCTGAGACTCCATTTTGGCCTTGCTTTTACTTAAACGAATTGGGTAGAATTGTAAATTACTAAGTTAAAATTATTACTTTGATTTTTATTGAACTTGCAACTCCAAATCTCCTTACCTTCCCCACCACGACCAATAGCTTGACCTTGCTATTTGTCTTTCTTCAACCCTGCAAATTTCCTAGAAGGCATCTCCTTTTGCCCACACCTAGACCTGGTATTTTCCCTCAAGAAAAATCCAGAACTCTTTCCTCTCTTACATTAATCGGTATTCAATTTATTATTAAAAAGTTCCAAGGAGAAACTAGGTAGGATGACAGGAACAAAGGGGAATACTGAAGGGCCTGAGAAGGAATGAGGGTTCACATCAAGTTTCACTTCAACATGATCCTTCAGGGATGTCTGAAGTCTGAACTGCACCAAAGGTTTTCTTTCCTTGAAGCAAGGGAATAGAGTGATACATAAACCCCACACTTCTCTAGGTAAGGCAGCTTTAGTCTCTAAAGGACCATTTTAAGACAAAGAGGACAGGTGTGAGTCATCAGTCATATTCCGCCCCGCCCCAAGCAGTTGGGAGATGGATGCCACAACAGAGTTGGTAAAGTGAATACCAGCGTACTGGCTAGAGAATAAATAGCATTCTGCTAATGTTTGTAATTCTCCTTCCATTACACATTGCTTCTACGTGAAAGCCTCCTGGGAATGATCCAGACACAGAAATAACCTTCACTTTAGAGAGGCTGTTAAAAGATTTGGCATGCTAAAAATTAATTACCTAAGACACAAGTTGTCTCTACCTTTCTGCAGGGGAAACTTATATGATTTTTTAAAAAGTCAGAAACAGTATTATTGAATTGTAGACAAAAATACAAACAGCTTCAAACAATACTTGGTGAACCAAAAGAGAGGGAGGTCAGGGCATAGGCTGCATGTTTTATTGAGCAACATTATCTATTTAATCATCCGGGGTCATAAAGAATCTGACCACTGGCCCATTTGGCCTGACTTGGGTTAAACTAAAGTGTCAAGTGTTTTCATGGATCATGACCCCTGCTGCCAATTTTTAGAACTCTTGCTCATAAAGGAGGAGCCCATCTTGAAAGACTTTTCAAAAATAAATCTTTGATTTTTTTTTTACCAGGTTTTATTTTACTTTTCTAAATATATATGTAAGTCCAGTAACCATTTCTTGTTGAGCATTAATCACAGAGAGACTGAGACTTCAAAAAAAGTCTATCATAGTTTCTCTTTGTTAAAGTCTGTGGCCCAGTTTTGATGGAGGATAAGGTTATAAAATGAATTTTCTGTCTGGGAATAGGAGTATATAGTCTTTTTAATTAGAACTCTAAGAAATAAACTATTCCAGTCATATCACATAATTTCATGTTGGGAATAAAATTATAGATGTATTTTTTGGTGGGCTGATTTTACTAATATAGATGAATAATCTGTTAATGCATTGTTTTCTTAGGTGTGTCTGTGCAACACTATGTGACATGTCTCATGGGAAAATATCAAAAGTGTTTTATGGTCAATTAAGTTATTTTCCCTCTACACTGTCATGCTTAAAGGCACAGAAATGTTTTAGAGAAAAAACAGCTGCTTAATTTTTGATTATTTTAGTGTTCATCAAATTATATTTGACCACCTATCTCTCTTTATATATATTTATTAGTGTTACTTTTATTTTCTATTTCAATTAAAATTCCCATGGTTTGAGACATGTTCCTCTAGGGCAGTGGTTCTCAAAATTTTGAAGTTGGGGAGCATTTAAAATCCTACAAATAATTGTAGGCACACTATATACAAATATCTGAGAAATGTGTTATAATAATTAAGTCATATATTAAAGAAAAAATATAGAGTCCAAGAATGCTTTTATGGTAATTGAACAAAATAAATATGACAAAATTAAATTTATTCTGACATTAAAAACATTTTTATGTTACATTTTTTTGAGTTATGCTTTTTAGAATTTGTAAAAAGGAGGGGTTAAAATATTTTAAAAGTTATCTTTTTATATATATAGATACATTCTTTGTAAGATTTAGTAAATTCGGCAGGTCCTGGCGTGAATGTTTTAAGTTTTTTCATTCTTGTGTTTATGAGAAACATGAGCCTAATGTGTCCTAACAATTTCTTCAATGTTTGGGCATATATTTGAAAGGCAAACTCTCATTTCCTCATCAATACATTGAAGAATTCCTCTCTTTATTCTTAATTGTATTGAGTACAGAAAACCCCCACCATATATATCATTTTAACTTTACACCAAACAAAGGATAGAAGAAACTTGCCTCCAGTCTTTCTGGAGAACATGGGGGGTAGTGTAAACAATCCAGCAGCACAGCTTAACAGACTTTTGCAACCTAATCAGGCAAGTGAGGTGGGGGGTTGGGTAGACTGTCAGCTTACAGCCATTACCCACACCTCTGTCCCCCAAAAATCTAAACTCCAGAAACCCTGTTGGTTTTTTGGTCCCCAATAGGCACATATTTCTCTGGAATACCGTAGGGTACACTTGGAAATTTAATCCAAAAAATCTGAATTCAAACAACAGATCACCTATTGGCTGGCCATGTAACTTTAGTCAAGTTAACCAGTTTTAATACAGAGTTAATATGATGAGAAATGCAAGGTTTAATTAATAAGTGCTCATTTGTTGGCAGTGACTATTTAAACAATGAAGTGCTATGCAAATTTTGGACATTTTTATAGGTATATAATTGTTATACTTATATTGAATATACATATAATGCCTATTGTTATAGGTACATATTTATGGCCTTGTTGCAAAAAAAATGTTCAATAGTCATAGTCTTAAAATATAATTATTTTCCAATAGAGATCTAGAAATTGAATTCAATAAAAGATTAGGGATAGATAGTAAAATGAAATGAGGAAGAATTAATATTAAAAGTTGCCTACAATATGGACAGTTTTTATGATTAATTGAATCACTACTACTCTTAAATGCTCTAGTCAAAAGATAATTTCTATAGCCAAAGTGGAAAAAATGTGAATGTGGACAAAAGTTTAGAAGGAATAAAGAAATTAGTTTAGGGACCAAAAAATAAAGGTTGTTTAAATCTGATTTCTTAAAATTCCAATTTATTGGTAACATAAATAACAAGTTTATCACCTAATATTTTATCAAACTTTCTATAATTCAGTCAGAGAAGTTGATCCAGTGACCAAAACTGAAGATTTTATTATTCAGCATAAGGGTACATGGAGCATAATTAGCCTTTGTGAGCCACTGAAAAAGTAAACATGGCAAAAATATTTGTCATTTATCCCTTTAAAACCTAAAGATATTTATGCAAGTATTACCTAAGATAGTGCTTTCACTCTTTAACACAATATTTAAGTAAAAATCTATTTTGAAAAATTATTTTATTCCATTCATGTCTTTGATAACATTTGAATATATTAAATTATTTCTTAATATTCTTTAAAACTTATTACTATTTGTCCATCTTTTAGCCTGAAACCTCCCAGAAAGAAACACCACAATTTTTTTTTCTCTGCTCTATAGTCCTCTGACTAGCATACATGCCTCTCAGTAACAACATATGGAATGGATAAGTGAATAAATGACTGAAAAACTATTCTCCAAAAAATGTCTGGTAAGTAGAAATTCTTACGAGGAAACTTAGAAATCAAGGAGTCTAAATGAATTAAAACATAAAGATAGGCCCTGGCCGGTTGGCTCAGTAGTAGAGCGTCGGCCTGGCGTGTGGAGGTCCCGGGTTTGATTCCCGGCCAGGGCACACAGGAGAAGCGCCCATCTGCTTCTCCACGCCTCCCCCTCTCCTTCCTCTTTGTCTCTTTCTTCCCCTCCCGCAGCCAAGGCTCCATTGGAGCAAAGATGGCCCTGGCGCTGATGATGGTTTTGTGGCCTCTTCCTCAGGCGCTAGACTGGCTCTGGTTGCGACAGAGCGACGCCCCAGATGGGCAGAGCATCGCCCCCTGGTGGGTGTGCCGGGTGGATCCCGGTCGGGTGCATGCGGGAGTCTGTCTGACTGCCTCCCTGTTTCCAGCTTCAGAAAAATGCAAAAATAAAAAATAAAAAATAAAACAAAAACAAACAAACAAACAAAAAGATAATATTGAATGAGAAGAATCATACTACAACAAAAAGCTACTCTATAGCTTTACTATAGTTGTACACAGGCAAAGTCATGGTATCAGAAGTCAGAATATTGCTAACTCTTGTAGAGAAGAGTATCTGAGAGAGAGCATTATGGAGTTTCTGGGACAGTGGAAATATTTTGCTTCTTCATCTGGTGCTGGCTGTTCCGGTATCACCAACTTTGTGTAAAAGCCATTGATATTTGACCAGAATATTATTCTATATGTATGCTATCCTTTATAAAAATGTGTTCAGAAACAATACCTAATTCCCTGGAGCAAAAATAGATTAGATTGTTTAATCATCCCTTTTCTAACAGCAAATATTAAGTGAATATTTTGTTCAAAGTTTTAGACACTCATGTCCTCTCTTCAGTTTAGCTTTTATGAGACATTTGCAAGAGGAAGAGTCAAATCATCAATGATCATCAGATCATAGATCCTCCAGAAGAGACACGCACTTGAGCATGACAACCTTCACAGCAGACTAATTTTCTATTTCTCCAATACCTACCCCTTCACATTCCTATTGAGCTACCAACATTGAATTGGATTTCTTTCTATTCTCTCAGGTATATGTCATGAATTATTATCTTCCTTTCTATAATATTTCATGCCCAAAAGATATTTAATATTTTTCCAGGTAGAGAAGCAATAAAAATATTATCCAACAGTTATGCTGAACAGACTTGATTTATCTTTTTTTTTTTCCACATTTTCTTCTTGTGGTTGAGAACCATGCCAGTTTATTTACCAAATGAGTGTCAATTTTTTTTTATCTCTCTCTAATCAATCCACAGTCTTGGATCTCATTCTTACTGGAAAAACATCCATTCAAATTAGTGATAAAAGTCTGGCCTGAAATCTTTTCTAAAGGCAGATGTGGAGTAACAGGAACTCTAATTCATTGCTAGTGGAAACTCGAATTTATTGTAGTGGTACATCTATAGTGGAAGGCAGTTCGGAGATTTCTTATAAAACTAAACATAATCTTACCATATAATCCAGCAATCACAGTCCTTGGTATTTACTCAACAGAGTTGAAACTTATGTCTATATCAAAAACCTGCATGTGGATATTGTAACCTTATTCATAACTGTCAAAATTTCAAAGCAACCAAGATGCCCTTTAGGAGGTAAACTGATAAATAAAGTCTATTAAAGCCAGGCAAGGAAATATTATTTAGTACTAAAAAGAAATAAACTATTGCAGGAAAGCAAAATTTGCTATCCCCAAATATGTCTTTCTGGCATGAGGATTGTTTTTGAAAAAGGAAAGACTTAGGAAAAGCCTTTGATATTTGCCCTTCAGGATCTAAAAAAAAATATCAATAGAGGCTCTGTTCCATGAAGGGCACTATTGACAGAGATAACTACAGTATAAGATGACCTAGGCATTGTTGGGGAGACCAGGCAGGACCTAGAGATTGGAGTCTACTCAGTGTCCATTTGTCTCTGCATGGCCCCACACACATTGGATTACTAAATATTTGCTTTTCCATCTTACTGTGAATTGTCTACCTCCTCTTTGAAGTCCCAAGCCGTGCCCCCTTCTACATTACACAAGATGACATATTACCCTCACTGTTATTTTCTACTGTTAATCTGTCTCGTGTCAATTTAACTCTTAGACTAGCCAAAAAAACCTAGAGGGTAAAGGAAGACTGTCTAACCACTGTGCTGTATACCTGAAACAAATGCAAACTAATATAGTATTAAATGTCAACTGCAAATTAAAAATTAAAAAATAAAAATAATTCCAAAATAAGTTAAAAACTTTTATGATGGCATAGAATGAAATACAAAACATAGATAAGGCATCATAAAGAAGGATTAGAGGCTGAGCAGGATTCTTCTATTCCCTGCCACAAGGAATTTCCAAGTTGGGGCAACCTTTCTTTTCAATTGCAAATCATTTGCTGTGTTGTTACACAAGTTGCATGGAGTCTTCAGTAAAGTTTCATATATTCACAAATGTCCTTTTCAATTACTATTTGGAGAAAAATCAAAGGAAAAGAGCAGAAGACCATACCTCAGTGCATGACCAAGAGAAAAGAAAAAAAAATGTTGTAATTAAGATAGACTGCTCATGAAAAGAAAGGTGATGAGTGAAGGTGAGTATTTGAAAATTTGCAAAACTCTTTTGGACAGTACCTTACTTTTATAGAATAAGGGGTAAGGCAGTTCAAACCAATTTTCTTTAAATATCAAAGGCCTGCATGACCTTTTAATACCTCAGTCACAATATAACTAGAGGGTAGAATAACAAGTAGGAGCAAATGACCTCTAAGGCCTCATCCAACTCTGAACTGCTTTGATTCCCAGAGGAGCATATGACTGTTTTGCAATATATCAAACACTTGCCACTGTCACTGTGGTTTGGACCAATTACTACATTTATTTATGGTTTGAGAACTTCATTTGGGGCTTGAGGTACAAGATGAAAATAACTCAAGTTCAAAGAAATAACAGTGACATTGACATTTCACACTGATCAGCAAGTCTTCCAGGGAGGTACAAAACGAGTACATTTTTAAACCACAGCTGCTGCTCGTCAAGTGGAGTAAGAAAGAGATTAGTAAAGAAAACTGTCCCTTAAAGCCTCATTACAGAGTAAATCAAACCTGAACTGCTGGCCCAATGTTGCTGTCACATCAGGAGAGACCAAACCACTACAAATGGCAAATGCAGTGAAGGCCTTATTGTTTCTTTGGGGTAAAACAGAGGAGAAAAAAAGGCCGAACCAAGTCATTTTGCAAGTTCTTTCTAAACATGAAGGCCCTAGATAATACTTGCATTTCGACTGGATTACCCAAGACCGTTCGTAGTTAATTATCAAAAGGAAAAATCAATGTCCACTTATTAACTCTGGACAAAGACATTTTAAGTGTTGCCATAAAACTCTGAGTCTAGTTACCTTAGCCACAACAGTTCAATGATAAGCAAATTGGCCACTGTCACGCTTGTTAACTCTTCAGATGCTGAGATTTTCAGACAGCAGAGAGAGCATCTATATTAAGTATGAAGATAATTTGAATAGTAGAGGGACTTCTGAGTTCTGATACTTTGATGTATTAAGAGTGCCCCAATGAACATTATTCTGTTATTTTAAAAAGGCCTGACAAGGTTAGCAAGATACAAAGTTTGTGAAAAAGAAAGGGCGTATTTGTCAATAGAATCATGGCTTGAACTCCAAAGAAGTGATAAGGATTGAAAATCAGTAGGTAGCACACACTATCCTAGACATATCTCATTTTGGAGAAAGTAAGCACCTTGCTTAAAGATTCAGCAACAAAGCTATGGAATAGAATTTAAACCCATCTCTTAGTTTTGCATTCTAAGCTATATAATATTACGTGGTGAAATGAAATGCATGTGACTAAGATTTAGGAAGTTCAGGCTCTAATTCTAGCTTTGCCACTAACTAGCTGGGTGACATTCAGCAAGTCACTTCACCTCTCTGGCTCACTTTGTCCTCATCTGCAAAATGAAGGAGACTAACTTTATGACTTCCCTTCCACATGATGAAGTTTATGATTCATTTGCTATCTTTTCATTACCTCTACATTAGAGTATAGAACTCCATTCCAAATAATCAGAGGAGACATTTTCTGGGGTCCAGAGACCTAAGGCTTATGCAATCACTCCTTTATGTCTTGCAGAAATACTCCTACCCCTCTTTTGCCAACTTTAAATGCCCCACTTGACTCATTTAATTTGAAGGAGCATTCCTACTGAGCTCTGTGTGAAAAGAAATTGCCATCATATGAATATTTACCCATCCAAATTAAACTAGACATGGATATATTTCAACTACTCCACTCACCCTATTAATATTTTGGTCTAATGGATATGAAAGAATCACTGATTTCTCGTCTCTTTCCTAGCTGGTCTCCACAGAAAGAAATGGAACAATGTATACATACATGTCACATACTAATTACATAACTTGATGTTTCAGGATCACTCTGACCCTCTGCAGAGCAAGATACAGCACAATAAAAGATTTCCGTGTAGGAGAGGCCAGTGTGACTTTTCAAGATCCCAAGAATGTATTACTTAGAATCGTTTTAATGATAAGAGATGGAGAACCAATTTCCAGTTGCCTCAAAAGCGAGAGTGGGGAGGCATGGATGTGTTAGTGCATAGAAATGAAAAGTGACGTGATATCCAATTGGACTTGGTAAAAATCGTTCTTTTTGTCCAATTTTTCATGCATTATCTACCCTTAATCAGCTTTCTCCCAGACACTGGAGGCTGATTTCTGTTATTTGCCTCACCAATTTTCTTGCTAGCTTGCTCCTAGTTCAGTGATAACAAGGAGTTACTAGCCAGAGATTAAAGGGCTGGGTGAGAAAAGTATCTAAGCATTTCTCTAATCCTCACTCTGTCCTTTGGGCTAAGTTTCTATCTTTCTGACAAGTATCCTCTCCCCCCAACCCCACTCTACCCCCACCAAGGCACTCTCCAATTTTCCAGCTTTTCCTGACCTGGAATAACACTATTCCTTCACCTTGTTCTCTTCATCTCCAGAGATGGTAACAACTTTTCATTTTTCCCAGATTTTTTGTGCCTCATCCTTCTTTATTTACCCTTTTACTTTATGTCACTCTTTTTTGGTAAATAATTGTTCCATGAAAATATTTTCATCTGAACCATCTGGAGTAAATTCTGCTTCCTCCTGGGACCTGACTGACAGAAGCAAGGGCTGTTTGATCTAGAGTTTAACCGTGTTATCACAACCTCATCTTTCTCTCTTTCTCAGCTTTTTGCTCCTCCATCTTGGCTCATTTTCTAGGCTCATGTGGTAGCAAGATGGTTACTAGTAACTTCAGACTCACAGCCTTCCATTCTGGAGTCTGATTTCTCTTTTACTTTCTCAGAAATTTGAATACAAATCTAATTAATTTTTTTAAGATTTTTATTTATTGATTTTAGAGAGAAGAGAGAAAGAGAAGTGGGAGTGGGAAAGGAGCAAGAAGCATCAACGATAGTAGTTGTTTTCTGCATGTGCTTTGACCGGGCAAGCCCATAAATAGGAATCTTGAAGTAGCACTCATTAGCCCCAGTTAGGGCATACACTCAGACATCAACCAAACTTTGTTGCTGAAGCAATGAAATATAATACCTAGTCAGGCAAAAATCACAAATCCCATCCTCCCCACACTGCCAGGAACAAGCGGTAGAGTCAACACTAACCAAAGCCCTTGGACTGTGAGTGAGAGAGAGCTAGTTCTCTAATTTTTGCGTACTGTTTGCAAAAAAAGGAAAAGGAAATACTGATGACCACACATGATCAATGCTCACACAAAATGAATTCACTTACTTGGGACCATGAAGCCTGAGCCTGGGAAAAAATTGTATTTCCTCTCTTGTAGCTTATTCTGCTCCTCTTTACCCAGGCCCTGGAACAATCTTCATTTTTCTTCCTGTCTCTTGGCCCTCTGTACAACTAGGATGCCATAATTGGATCACTGCTTCCATTTATGGAACATTTTGATAACCCAATTCTGTCAATTTTCCATTTGTGTTTTTGTATTTAATATTTATTAAAATGAACGTACTTTTAGAATAAAGTCCAAAGAACTTACCGTGGCTCAGAGAACACTACCAAATCTGGTTCTCCTCTCCCTCAATGATCTCATTTCCTACTACTATGTCCTCATCTGACCACACCGAAGCTTCATTAAACTACTTAAATTTCTGGGACATAACTAAACATGTTTCCTGCTTAGAGATGTTGCATTTGCTTCTACTTAGAATATTCTTTCTCCCATTTTCTCAGTCTGATTCCTTCTTACCATTCAGGTGTCAGACCAAATGTCCCCTCCTATGCTCCCTTTACTCCATCTCATGGTCCTCTTATAGAATTTATCATTATTGAAAAATATCTTACTACTTTATTTTTCTGTCTCCCACCATAGTATCTACAACTCCTGTCTGACATATGATAGGCACTCAATAAATATCAATTGAGTGGATAACCATAGCAATAAAGTGACCCAAAGTAATAGCCCCTTTTTGCTATAGAAGAATGATAGAATTTCAGGTTCAAGAGAGAAGATTAGGGAAAAAAAAATCTATTGATGTCCTATAGATCTACCTATTTATACATATATTAAAATTTGCAAGTAAATAAAATTTTAGATGTGAAAATAGAAATATACTTATTGGAACATCAGACAGGTTTGTCAAGGTGTTTTCCTTTTTCTAATAATCAGGTAAGGAAAGTGGAAGAATAAAACAATGTGAGTAGGATACAAACATAATTGTTGAAGCCAACATTGGAAACCACTGTTGTTCTTAAGAGACACAGTATTTGGTGAAATATATATTCAGAAATATGCTACAAAATGATTATTGCAAAGCACCTATTTTCAGATTCCCATGTTTCTAGGGCAAACAACTCCACCCCACCCCACTCCCACATGCAATGCTGAGGAAGAGTGCAGTCAAAGATCTAAGTGAGATTGCCAATGACTATGGAATGAGTGGTGCTATACATAAGAACAGAGGGCCGGGACTAATACAGTATTTTGGTAAATGCCATGTGGCTGTGTGGTAATGACCAATTGAAAATATCAGGTCCATATAACACTGATTAGACTGAGTTTAAGTCACAGAGAATTCTGACTGTTCCTCTTCTTACCTGGTAAATTGGGCAACTATTTTTGCCATTCTGAATCTCAGTTTTCTCATGTTGAAATTGGTGGTAATATTATTCATATAGCAGCATGATTTCAATCATAAAATATACATTTTAGTATGATTATAAGGAAATAATGTTATATCCTATGTAAAGAACTTATTACATTGTCTGATATACACCGTAAGTTCTTGGTCAATATTGGCTTCTACTAACACTACCATCATAACTGCAGGCCTCACTCTCAGAATTCAAGGAAGTTATCAATATCTATTTTCAAAACCTAATACAAATCAAGTCAAAAATCCCTCCAACTTTGACATTTATTCCTAAATACATGATTCCTACTCAAAAGAAACATGATTTTAAAATAAAGATTTAGTAATAAATACAAATATTGCTAGTATTTTATCTCTTTGAAACTTAGTTTCCTTATTTTTAAATAAGAAATCGAGGAAATACCAAACTATAAAGGTAATTAAAATGATTAAATAAAATAATGACTATAAAAGAGATTTAGCCAAGTGTAGATGTAGTAAATATTCTGTAGATGGTCATTATTATCACTATTATTACATATTAAGTTTTAATTTTTAGTTTATATATTAAGAATAACTTTTTAGTAGTAGTTTTGATAAATTTTATTAAGTCTACTATGTGTATAAAGAAACCTAGTCTCAGAGAAACTAAAGGTTCACTTAGGTAAAAGTTAGAAAAGAGGATCTCGCCCTGGCCGGTTGGCTCAGCGGTAGAGCGTCGGCCTAGCGTGCAGAGGACCCGGGTTCGATTCTCGGCCAGGGCACACAGGAGAAGCGCTCATTTGCTTCTCCACCCCTTGGCTGCGCTTTCCTCTCTGTCTCTCCCTTCCCTTCCCGCAGCCAAGGCTCCATTGGAGCAAAGATGGCCCGGGCGCTGGGGATGGCTCTGTGGCCTCTGCCTCAGGCACTAGAGTGGCTCTGGTCACAACATGGCGACACCCAGGATGGGCAGAGCATCGCCCCCTGGTGGGCAGAGCATCACCCCTGGTGGGCATGCCGGGTGGATCCCGGTCAGGCGCATGCGGAAGTCTGTCTGACTGTCTCTCCCTGTTTCCAGCTTCAGAAAAATGAAAAAATGAAAAAAAAATTAAAAAAAATTAAAAAAAAAGAAAAGAGGATCTTGACCTCAAGTATTTTTATGTCAGTAGCTTCAGTCTCTGCATCGCACCATGTCACTTCTTATTTGTGGTTTTTACTTGAAGTTTCTGTCACAGTAAAGAAGACAAGTCTATTACCTGCCTATGGCTTCACTAGAAGTTCCAAGGGAAGAAGTGCTTCTACAAGCAGCAGTAGTATAACTCACATTAGTTCCCTGAGCTGCAAACCTGTTAGGTCAAAATTTACTCAGCAGAGAAGGAAATTCTTCAAAGGCCAAAAGCAAAGAAAACTTCTGTGCAGCACTCCTTGGTGCACTTCCCACTTCTGAAGGAGCTGCCATTTTCACTAGTTCTTCACAAAGTAAGACATTTTCCTTCACTCTGTTTATGGTGCCCTACCCCATTTTATGTAAATTTCTTTCACATCCTTTTTCCTCCTTTTCTGTACATCACTTTTCTTTTCAGCACCTACCACCCTGTTTTACAACTTCATGCACTGTTCCCTGTACCTGGAACATTCCATCCTCCCAGTCCAGGTCCCTGTTTTATCTATACCATTCAATATTGTTTTAATTTGCTTAACAAAATGTATAGAGTTGTACTGTCTCAGGCACTGTCCCAATCTCTTACAGAATGAACAAGCCAAACACAACCCTCATGGTTTTGTCAACGTAGTATATTTAACTATGAGCTTCACCACCATGTACAATATTATGGGTACCATGAAATCAAAGAGTGTGTCTCCTTTACCATCAGACTTACAGTGCCTACTGCAATGCCTGGCACATACTAGTTACTGATTAAATATTTGCTAAATCATAATGGTTAAGGAGTTATATTCTGTGTTATTATAAGAATTTGTGCTTCAGAGTCAGACAATTCAGTCTAATATGTGACTTTAATAGATTCCCGAAAGACTGGTTTCTTAACATTAGAGGCAGTGAATCTGCCCTTCAGCACAATTTGTTGACTTTGACGAGTTATTCCCTCAAGTATTGCATCAAGCTTTGCTTAATGAGATGCCAGAGGTGCTGGGATCATTGTAGACAATATTTAGCTGCATGATCACAGCCTTTGCAGCTAGAAAAGACTAGAAGGACATTTGAGAAACATTAGAGATAAGGGAAGCCTCCTTTTCATTCAAAATGAAGGAGGAATAAAGCCCCAGTTTCAGAAAGTATCTTGGTACACACATTTCCTTTCACAAAAGGCAATTGGAAATGAACAAGGAAATCTTTTAATTTCCTAGTTACCCTCAGAATTGCACCAGGGTATCTTCACTGATGGTTGTAATCCATTTTAATCCTGCCCTATCTTTTTAAATATATTTATTATATAACCTACATGACAAATACAAATAGTATCCATATTTATCTACTCAACCAACATGTGCTAAGAACCTATGAGATGTCAGAGCCTATAAGAGATGTAGAGTTATAGAGTTTACAAGGTTAAATAAGACATAGTCACTAATGTCCTCTGCTCTTTGGGGGAGGCGAACTCCAGAGCAGAATATATATAATAATGTCAACACCACTGATGCCATAATAAAGGTAAAATAACTCACTGAGAAATCCCATAAAGGCAGCCATTAGGTTTTGCCCATTATGTAGAAAACCATCCAGAAGTATTAACATTTAGCTGAGATTTTAAAGATGAGGAATAGAGGTACTATGGACTAAATAATTGTGTCCCCATTCCCCAAATTTATACATTTAAACTTTAACTTCCAATCAATGGTATTAGAAGTAGAGTCTTTCAGAGGTAATTAGGTTAGACAAGGTCATGAAAGTAAAGCCCCATGATGGAATTAGTGTCCTACAGAAAAGACATGAAAGAAATCCTCCTATATGTGGAAATATGACAAGAAAATGGCTATCCATAAACCAGGAAGAGGGTCCTCACAAGAAACTCAATCTGCTGGACCATAATCTTGGGCTGATAGGTCCATAAATCTGGGATTTAAAGGTTTCTTATTTAAGCCAACCAACTAGTCTATGGCATTTGTTACTGAGCAGACTAGGTTCATAGTGAGAGCAGACTAAAATCAAAACTGGTGCCATGAAGTGGGGGGCAGCTACAACTCTGGAAGGGGCTTTGGAACTGGGTAATGGGTAAAGGCTAAAGGAACTCAGAGATATATTTTAAGAAAAGTCTATACTGCCATGAACAAAATTATAAAGATTCTGAAAGCCCAGGGGGAAAAGAGAGAGAGAATATGGCTGTAGAATAAGCTTCTGTCTTAGAAAAAAGTAGAAATATGGGCATTCAAGGCTATTTTAGTGAGGTCTCAGACAGAAATGAGGAACACATTATTGGACAATGAAAAGAAGGTAAACTTTGTTATAAGGTGGCAAAAAAACTGGCTGAATCTGTTTTATTTTTTTTTCCTCGTGTTTTGTGGAAGAGAGAACTTGTGAGAAGTGACATTAGATATTTAGCTGAGGAAATTTCTAAGCAGATTGTTAAAATCATGGTTTGGTTTCTCCTACTGCTGATAGTAAAATGCAAAAAGAGAGAAATAAATTGTAGAAGGAACTGTTAAGAAAAAAGGAACAAGAACCTAGGATTTGGAAAATTCTCATACTGTCCATAGTGCCAAAAATGGGAAAAAGGAGTTCAGAAGGAAATGCTAAAAGTATTGTGGGCTAACCATTTGATAAAGGGCTTAGTGTGAGAGTGAACCACAGACTTAATCAGCCATCTGAGCAGGAACACTGCCAGTTGGAGATGGACACAATGAAGACAGAATGGATTGAAGAAAGGCCATCAAACTGCTTGGATTTTCTAGGACCAGGCTGTAGAGCTATTTGTGAATAAGCAACATTTTCAAAAATTCACACAAGTGAAGAATGACAATGAAGTTTAATTCAGAAAGCATTAGGGCTACCTCCTCAGTTTCAAAAGTTGGGGACAGGGGTGCCATTGCCTAGATTTCAAAAGGTTGGACAGCCTCTACTCAAAGCCTTTGGAGTGGGGCCAACCAGAACTTGCTCCTTGGACAAGGCAATCTAAATACTTTGGGTACCTTTGCAATAGCTCTCTCTTCTTGTCTGAAAGCCACACATACCACTCCCTTACCACCTGGTTTGCATGTTTCATATATTTTGACATTTAGCTCTTAGTGCAAAAATGGCTGCACAGAGAGACACTCACTAAATGCCCCAAATGAAGTAAATTACTCTTCCCCAACTGTTTACTACTTATCCCAATTTTTTAGTCTTTGAAATAAAAATTTGAGCACCATGAAATAATAGATTGATAGATGCAATCTGTCTTTGGACATTACTTTATCCCCAGCTCTAGAAGAACCCCTGGTACATAGTGTGCCCTTTAAACTTTCATACATAATTGATTTCTTATCTTTCATCCCTTATATGTTGACTAGAAAGCCCGGCGGTCATATGAAATGACCGCTATTCTAGATATTATAAATTGTAATTAAAATGATTTGTGCAAAGGTGTCTGCTAATTCAAACTGAATTACCCAGGGCAGGCGGCGAGGACACCCCTTTGCTTACTGCCCCATGGGGTTTCCCCCTTCTCCTTGCTTAATTGCTTAAAGTAGAGTGCAATGAAGTAAACCACTGGTGGTACATTTCTTAAGAGCCACCGCTAGCTCAATAAATAAAGGTAATTTAAATAATAAAATGTTAATTCATATGTCAAAGATCTCTTTGCACACAATGTTTCTTGTGTAGATCTTTCCATCATTTTTAAGCTCGCCTTGCAGAGGACCATCAATTATTTTTAATTTTATGTCCATTATTTCACGAATTCTTGAACAGGCAACATAAAGTTGACCATGTCCAAATGCAGGCTCAGGTAAAAAAATGACAACATGCTTAAGCGTTTGGCCCTGAGACTTATTGATGGTCATAGCAAAGGCAAGTTTTACAGGAAATTGTCTACATCTCAATTGAAACGGCAACCCTGTTTGAGATGGAGCCAAATCAATTCTTGGAATGACATGTATTTCACCTTTAGAGGAGCCAGTCAAAGACTTAGCTATTATGACATTATTTTTCAATTGGAGAACCTCTAGTCTTGCACCATTGCAAAGACCCCTTCTGGTGTTAAGATTTCTTAAGAGCATAATAATTGCTCCAATCTTTAACCTCAATTTGTGAGGTGGCATGCCAGAAGGTGATAGACTATTTAAAAATTCAGTTGGAAAGTTGTTGGCACTCGCTTTATTATCAGCTACAACGGAATCAACACTTAAATATGTCGTGTCATTCCCTTTTATGATATTTAAGACATCATCATTTAGTTTGTCTACATCAGAACTTTTAGGATGCAAAGTTCCAGTTTGATAGTAAACTTGACCATGAAGTCGAAAGCAATAAAGTCCTGGTCCAGGCAAGTCAATTGGTTTGTTTCCCATGGACGCAAAAGCAAACGAACTATTAATGGATCGAATGCTATCCATGTACTGTTTGCTATTTGGATGCTGATTAGTCAATAATTTATTCAAGAGTGGTGGATAATTCTCAATTAGTGGAACTACAATGTTTCCGTACTTTCAACATTGAGAAAATCCTTTCTTGCCACGGTCAAATCGATTAGTTTCTAACTTGAAGTTTAAGGACTGACAGTGTTCACATTTAATATTCATGTCACCAGAGGAATGCTCAAAAATTAAAGTTTCTCCATTTGAAACTGTTTTAATCCTTCTTGCGTTTCGGTCAGCATTACTCTGTCGTTTTTTTGCATTTCTCTCCTGCCTTTGTTCAAGGGACTCATTTTGTCGAGACAGGCTTTTTTGTCTAGCATCTGATGCAAGCCTTGTTTCTCTATGCTCATCAGTCTCATTTTGCCGAGAAAGACACATTTGCTCTGTGACTGAAGCAAGCCTGTCTTTCTCTGCTCAGTGGTTTCTTTTTGTTGAGAAAGCCGTTTTTGTGCAGCTTTAACTCCTTTTCTCTCCTCTTCAGTGCTGTATTTTCTAGGAGGCATTCTTAAAAGAAATTACATTAAGACGTAGTTTTTATGTAAGACAGATGATTGCCAATGCAAACAAATGTTCACCTTCCCCCTGACATGCTCAATTTGCGTTCAGCCTTAAATTGTTTCAAAAGCAGATGATTGCCAATGCAAACAAATGTTCACCTTCCCCCTGACCTGCTCAATTTGCGTTCAGCCATGGCAACTTCACCCCATTGGCTAGTAGAGTTACGCAAGCAACCAATAAGTTATCGGCGACAAACAGACAGTTAAGCCACATATAATAAAGATTTATCTAATATAACTCTTATAAGAATATTTTATTGCCCATATTTCAGAGTTCTTGGGAGACTCCCAACTCTCTTCCCATGTGTTTTAGTTTGGTATGACTGACATAACAACATGCCATATACTGGGTGGCTTAAACAACAGAAATTTATTTTCCCACAATTCTGAAGGATAGAAGTTTTAGGTTCAATGCATCTGCGCGGTCGGTTTTTTCTGAGACCTTTCTCCTTATCTTGTTGATGGCTGTGTTCTTGCTGTGTCCTCACATGGTCTTCTTTCTGTGTGTGTGTCTGTTTCCTACTCTCTTCTTACAAGAACAATGGTCATATTAGAACCAGACCAATCCTAGTGACTCCACTTAAACTTAATTATATCTTCAAAGAGTTTATCTCCAAATACAGTTATATTATGGGGTGAGACTTCAACATATAAATGGGGGTGGGGCAAAATATATCCCATATGATCATATTATATACCACCCTGAATCTATATTAGGAAATACAGAGGTTATTACACAAAATAATTTATAATTCTTAAAACTTTCTTGATTCAGACTATGGGTTTTGATTTTTTTTTCAGTAAACACTGATATAATGAGACATATTCTAAGCTCATAGGGGAGAAACCTCAAAATAAAGTAATTTAAGCAAAATAAATGTCTCTTTCTCAGTTCATGAGTAGGAGGAGAATCCACAGTAGGTGGGAAGTTCTGCTCTACAAGGTCATCCAGAAATCTAGTTCCCTTCCATCTTGTCATTTTACTCTTTACTAAGTTGGTTCCCTCATGTCTGCATGATGGAACTAGTTTTGCAGCACAACTTTCTCTATTCGACAGAGAAAAAGGAGCAGAGAAGAGTTAAAGAATAAGCAGCTTTCTGTACAGACGTGACACTGGAATTAAGCTCTTCATTTCCTAGTTCATTCTATATAATTAACTTATTCACATGATCACACCATTTACAAGAAGAGCTTGAAAATTTAGTGTCTGTCTTGGTGATCGTGAACAATGCCTTGTGCAGGGGTTGAGGAGTTCTGTTACTAAAAGGAAGAAGGAGAGATTGCATGTTCAAGGTAAAATTAATCTCCACCACAGCAGCTTACAGCAGTATTCTAAACAGATAATAGTATAAGACATCGTCCTTGCCGTTTGTGTGATATTTTGATTTAAAAGTTTAAGATTAGCTCAATCTGTTGTAATTATCATTGGAACCTGGGATTATTTCCCTCCCAACTGTGATATAAATTCCATTTACTTTGATTCTATTTCCTAATCATCTGAGGATTACCTATGAAAGAAATTTAAGTCTAAATACTATGTATAATTTTATGATATTTTACATCAATTAGAGGCATGAGAGAAAGCCAGACCAAAAGCAAAAAACAAAAACAAAAAATCGATGAGGAAAAGATAGAGGCAACAAGATGCTCTTTAAAGTACAGTTTTGGAAGCGACACTGAATGTACATTAGCGAACTACCAGCGGAATGACTGTGAGTGGGAAAGGTACTTCACATCTCTGAGTCTCCATTTCCACATCTTCACATATAATATAAAATATTTACCACAAGGGCTGTCTTAAAGGCTTAGACTACTGTGTGAAAGCCAAACTGTAGAAACTCAATAAACCTTAATACAATTGAGTAGTTTCCTTCATTTAAGAACATGGTTTCTAGGTGAGACACTCAAATATGTATTTAACAGTAACATTGCACAGTTCTCTTAAACATTCTGCATTCCAGTTTTCTCAACTATAGAATAAAGGTAACAATAGCACTAAATTCATAGTGCTGATGTGAGGTTTGAGTAAAGCTGCCTACAGAGATGCTTTTTGCATCTTAGAATGTTCAGTAACCATTACAGCCATGATTTTCCCTCTGCTGGATACTGAGGCTCAGGTGAGACAGGGGTCTTCCTCCAGCCCCGGCTGACACCGTAGCTCTCTATAATTGGACTATATCGCTAAAGAAAAAGTAAAGATGCACAGCACATCTGTTTCCCATTTAGGAGGCCTGCAGGCTGTGTGCCTTAAAAATTAAACTGCATTATTGCCATTATCCATGTGAAGTCTTCTTTTCATGGTGAAGCTGTTCATACTTAGAGTGGAAAATTACAACTTCTAAAATTGTCTCCCCAGGGGAAATCTAATGGGTATGTACGTTATTTGGTGTCTCTCTCAAGTGAACCCTACCCAAATGGAAAAAAAAAGCAGATAAAAGTCCTGAAAACTTTTTTTAACAGACAGTGACAGGAACACTGTGGAGCATGCCCCTAGCCACATTCATTTTCTCATTGCCCCCTTGACCCATTAACTCAACAAGACTATTTAGCTGCTTTATTTTTTATGGCAATGGATTACAAAAAAAATTTTACAAAATTTCAGACTGCAAGTAATTGCCTATCCAAGGTAAATAAGGTCAGGCCACTAAAGTAACCTCCAAGAAACACCATTTAGCTGAAAGAACATTCAGAATTGACATCACCTATTCCCATAAGACATCATTTTCTATAGCAGACATGCTATTGGGTTATAACCCACGAATACACTCCCATTAAGCTCTGAGGCATATTTACTTGTCTCAAATAATGCTAGCTGGGCACTGGTGATTCCCATGTCAATTCCAAAAGTCCTGCTAGAACTAGTAAAAATCATTGTTCAAAAACACAATGAAGAACCTAATTTGCCACCTCCTGGAAGTCTGTGGGCTTTATCAACTGAATAGACAGAGAGGCGACATGTATAGCTTATGGAAGGAAAAGGCATCGAAGATAAAACTAATGTTGAAGTAATAGGCACTGTTGGCACTTGGTTTAAGACCATAGATTCACAAGCATTTGTTGTGGATGAGATGAAAATAAAATAGAAAGTGTTCTCTGTGACATAGGGACACTGACAACTAGGAAATCAGGTCTTTTCACATTTGCAATTTGTTTGTTTTCTCATCATTAGAGTCAAGTTAAACCGTTATGATAAGAGTATTACAGAGATATTTTGATTTTACTTCTTTTTCCATCAAACAAGGAGATGCATACAGCACGGCCTTCCCACTATGAATGGTGCAGATTGATGACCCGATTCATGTGCTGAGTAAATCATCCCATGTGAAAGTACATTTATGCTTTAGAAATTTTAGGTAAACTGTGGGGAGATACATTGGGAATAAGGCAATATTCTCTTCCCTGAAAGTATTTTAGCTAATGGGTGTAGAATTCTTTGATAATGCTCATCTAAATAAATTATTACATTGACTGTTGGAAAATTGTGACTTTGTAATTTTTACATTCTTTTCTTCAGCTGAGTGCCATTTATTTTTATCTTGTATATATTGGAGATCTTAGAATTTTGCTTTGGTTGTAGGCAGCTCACAGCAAGATTTCAGCTGAGTTCTATTTCTAATGATCTTTCAAAAGCTTCCAGCATGGATCTAAAAGTCCCAACCTTTCCTGCACCTCCCTTCACTATTTTCACATCCTGATTTTATTTTATTCTGATTTAGTTTATGTCTTTCCATTCTGCCTCAAATTCTTTTTGCAAGAAGGTTGGTATTAAAAAAAACTGCATACTTCCAGAACCTGAAGAATAGTTTTTCACTCTTGAATAGCCAGACAGGGAGAGAAGGAAGGCCCTTTATGCTGTGTCAGAGATGTTCTCAAACCATATTAAAGAACTGGTATCCAACTTGTGGAAAATGTTTTCTGCTTTTACAAGGAGGATGGCAAGATTAAAGAAACTCAAAGTCCCTGCAGAAATATACATTACACTGATTTCTAGTCAATGGGACTTAGTACTGACATTTGTCAACTTTATACATGAACGAAGACCTGGCTTTATGATTTGTTTAGAAACATACTATCTCAAGGAGTAGAAATGTTACTTCCTTTCAATAGATTGTAAGGAAAAGAGCAGTACAGCAAACCTATTTCAAAATGCAATCTGGTATTTATAGTCTCCCTTAATTTCTCAAATTTTTGTTTGCAAAGAAAAGAAAAGGCAATACTGCTTTCATCACTCATTTATAGGTCTGTGAATCTTTTCTCAAAACCAGTCTGCCATTTTTTTCCCCAGCAAAGTGGGTTCAGTGCCAGGAAAATGGTTCCACATTAATGTGCCATTTCAGTTTGATGTTAGGCCAAATTGCTCATACTCCAAGAATGATTTTGTGAAGCACTGAAGTGGATCCTTCCAATTGTACTGTTTTAATATATTGCAACAAGTTCTCTGGAAGACGGTTGAGAGATTCTATTACCAATTGACCAGACATAATTATTATTCTCTAATCCTGAATTCTGCTCTATTACCAAATGGCTCGGCAGTTTACAGGAGAATGTCAATAGGACCAAATATTTTGACGACACTGATGCTTACATCTCCAGCCCTTAATCAAAGCATCAATCCATTCAATTTAGAATAGCTTGTCTATAACAAGAAAATATTGAACTCTTTCTTGTTAGCTGTCACCAAACTGAGTTGAACTAGGAGGGCAAAACTATGGAAATCACCACAGATACTTGGCTCATAGGTGTCACTTCACTCCCCTCAGTGGCTTCCGCAAAGCTCTCCAAAACTCTTCACCCACTTTATACACCAATTACTCTATGAAAGACCCGGAAACACTTTTCCTCCCACTAAATCTAATGTTTACAAGATGCTGGGAGATTGAGGCACTGAACTGAGTGGTCATTTCAAATCAAAGGTTGTATTTTTCAAACATTATTTATTAATCTAAGACTTTTCAACAACAGAATGAAAGAAATAAAATTTCTCTGAAGGTCCATGTTGCCAATTGCCTATCCTCAGGACTACCACTCTTTGTATCCTCCTTTCCCTCAAGAGAGTTGTAGTAACAGAGAAAACGCAAAACTACATTACATATTCTTTTGAAAAAAATTCTTTGCATAATAACTTGATGTGATAGAAAAATTAGGGTTAGAATTCCAAAATTTAGCATCATGGTTGAGCTCTTGGGTGAGTTTTCCTCTCAATACCAACAACTTCACCTGTAATATTAATACATCCTGCTTACATATGTTTCTGATGATTGAGAAAGTGAAATATATAAGAGCACTGGCATAGACTTGAATAGAATCATGAACATCAGTAATTTGATATTAAACAACATATGGAATATAACACATCAAAGCCTTTCTCAGCAACCACCAGGTGTCTAATTACTGTTCATTTCTACATCCATCAACATATACTGAGTACCAGTTATGTGTCAGGCACTGTGCTAAGACAAGACAAACACAGTCCTGGTTTTCAAAAAAAAAATATGTAATGGGTGACACAGACAAGTACAAGGATGACTGCCATTTGGTAGAGCTGTGGATAATGAAAGTACTAGAGTTGACATCTTTATCAACTCTACTATTATTTTATAACTGTCTTTATAACAATACTTAAGGAGAAAGAGTTCTATTTAAGAGCTCAGAAGTCAAACAGGTCTAAATCCAAGTGCTATGCTTCTGCTGCTTGGCACTCATTAAACTGTATGACCTTGAAAGTGCTATCTAACATCATTTTTATATAATTTCTTCACCAGTATTAAGAGGTAATAATAGGACTTACTTTATTGGTTCGTTATGAGAATTTCAGATAATAGAACTTAGAACACTGTGTGGCATGTTTAAACATTCAATAAATTGTAGCTGTTATTATAGTCATTGATACATGTATTTAATGAAATTTATAGAGTGCCTTCTGTGTTGGAATTCATTGGGTTATTGGACATAATGGGACAAAATATAGTCATAGACCCTTAACCCATGGAAATTTCAATCTTGGAAGGAAAAAAAAATCAAATCACAAGACTTTAATGGATCATTTAGTCCAATCATTTTATTTTACAGATAATAAAACTGAGTCTCAGAGAGACATAAATAATATAGAAAGCTAATAGTTACTATAATGCTACTATACATATACCTATTTTTTTTCTAAGTGCTTTAGATGTTCTAAGTCATGGAATTCATACAAGTCTACAGTATATTTGCTATTACTATTCCTATTTACCAATAAGAAAACTGAAAAAAAAAAGAAAGATTTTAACTGAATTGTCTAAGGTCACAGAGTTAATAAGTAGCAGAAATAGAATTTGAATAGAATTTGAATTAGGCAGTCTAGCTCTAAGGTCCAGGCTGTTAACCACTAGGCAATTCTTTCTTTAATGTATATGACTTATCCAAAGAGCAGTAGTGACAATAAATAAATAAATAAATAAATAAATAAATAAATAAATAAATAGTGGTAGTGACAAATGAGGGCCTAGAAGCAAGTGTGTCAGATGCAGAATAGTAGGTAGTCATCACATTATACACACCCAGGATATATTTCAGTTCCTGTTAAGGAGAAAAGTTATTTTAATTCCAATCTTCATTAGGTTGTGGATTGTCTTCTCAGATGATTTGAAAAGGCCAACTAAATCTCTGCATTAATTACTAAGCACCAAATAAAAAATAACTTGCATTAAATATCAAGTTGCAGGCTTTTTAAACAAAAAGAAAGACGATACAAACTTAATTTTTATTTATAATAATTTATTCAAAATGCCTGAAGTCTTTATCAGGTCTTAAAATTATATTGTCTGTCTATGTTTCTAGGATTAACAGAACAAGACATGTTTTTATTGCTTTTGAAGTAAATTATTGCCTTACTTTTTATGTTAGTTCCCAGGGAATAATTAACCAGAAAGGCCTTCTAAGAGAAGAAATTATTAAAATTGTTCCTGTTATAAAGATAGAACTTTATATGTATAAAAAGATAAATATATATATACTATTAAATAAGTGTATTAGTAAGTATAAATTAAGTAGTGCAGCAGTGACAAACATCCCCAAATTTAATTGGCTTATCCCACTATGTATCCATTTTTTACAGTTCTGTTCCACACTAGACCTAAGCTCATAGAAATTTCATTATCTTGTATTTGCTTCATCTGGAAAAGGACTTTAATGATCACTTAGCAAAGGAAGAGAGAACTGAAGGATCAGTAGCTGTCTCTTTTATTCTTTTGCCTAGTTATGAAACCATAGATTCTAGTGCAGTTTACTGGTAAAACTAGCACTTTGCCTTGCCTAATTGCAATGGGTTGGAGAGGTGTAATATTACTCCAGGAGCACAGGAGAAAAAGGAGCAAGCTTTGGGTAAGCACTAGAATACCTCTACCACAATAAACCCATATAGACTTGCAGCTGCACAGATGATAATATCAAACTTCCAATGTAATGGTACTACTACTACTCCTGCTATATTACTACTCTATCATATAGTGAGCACGGATTATGTGCTATGCATGTGTAGCAACTTTTATATGGCATCTAACTCCGTAAAACAACACATTGAAGTAAGTATTATTAATTCCAGTCCACAGATAAGAAATCTGAAGTTCAGAAAATTTAGTGTCTGCAGATAAGTGATGGGTACTTTATTGACATATAGTTTATCCTTACTTCAAAGCATTTGCTATATTGCCATGAAATATCACCTTTCTCTAAACCTAGAAAACCTGCTGAAAATTTAAAGCAAAGCAAATTAGATAAAATGTCCATGTATTAAACAGAAGCATGAAGAACCTCTCTCTCTGAAGGGACTTACTATTTTATAAATAATTAAGACATGCAAAAGTAAGTTCAATATAGTTTCTTAGCATTCTGTACTTAGAAATAAAGCATGAGGAGCACAGACCATTTACTAAACATTGTATGATTTCCTCTCCCTTTGCCCCTTTGCATTATCTTTCATTTTCATCACATTTTTCTATTGATGACAAACACATTGATACTATATTTAGAGCATGTCCTCCAGAGAAAATGTTGGAGCGTGTACATCTGTCATATCAATGCTTACATAAACCCTGGACAGTAAATATATGTTTACCCCCATGTTACTGATGAGAAAAACTGAGCCTTAAAAACAAGTGGATTGCCTGACCAGGCGGTGGCGCAGTGGATAGAGCATCGGACCGGGATGCAGAGGACCCAGGTTCGAGACCCCAAGCTCGCCAGCTTGAGCGCGGGCTCATCTGGTTTGAGCAAAAGCTCAACAGCTTGGACTCAAGGTCACTGGCTCAAGCAAGGGGTTACTCAGTCTGCTGAAGGCCCACAGTCAAGGCACATATGAGAAAGCAATCAAAGAACAACTAAGGTGTTGCAATGCGCAATGGAAAACTAATGATTGATGCTTCTCATCTCTCTCCATTCCTGTCTGTCTGTCCCTCTCTCTGAGTCTCTCTCTGTCTCTGTAAAAAAAAAATTCAAACGGTTTGGAAGAGGCTACAAATTATAATAGGAAGATCTGGGATTTGAATTTAGATTTACTGGCATAGAACTCATATTTCAAACTATATAATACCACTTTAGCCTATTTCTTCTCAACATCCAATGCTCAGCTAGAGGATCACTTGTACTGTGAAGCATTGTAGACACGTCCAGTCAAGGTAGGTGGGGTCTCCTCCTCATTCTCAAAGAGTACTAAGTAAAAGCTACCATTTTAGAAGTTATCACATTTTCTGTAACTCTGTATTTACATAACCATCTCACAGACAAACTGCAGATTTACGAAGACAGCCTAGGCAAACAGATAGTGACAGTTATCTTTAAAGAGAATTGGAAGGATTGCACAAAAGTGTCCATACCCCAGATCACCTGCCTAGAGTAAATGGACCATCACTGACTTGGGCGGCAAGTCAGTTTCAGACTGCTCTTGCAGTGCCCGCCTTTCTGAATAGACTCAGGATATGGGCACAATGGTAGTAAGGGGCCTAAAGACATGCAAAGAACACAAAAATGTTCTTTGGTTGCACAGACATTTTACATCCACTACCTGTAGGCACTGGGCATGCAACAGTAAATAAGACAGGCATAGTCTGTGACTTTATAGATCTTACATCATAGTGAGAGAATAGAGAAGAAGCCAAGGAGCAAATTATGAAAACAATCAAAAGTTGTGGTCAGTTTGAAGTAGTTCTTTGAGAGGAAATCAACAATAATGGCACTGTAAGAACATAATAAAAATGATAGTTGATAGATGGATGGATGGATGGATAGATAGATAGATAGATAGATAGATAGATAGATAGATAGATAGATAGATAGATAGATACATAGATAGATACATAGATAGATACATAGATAGATACATAGATAGATACATAGATGATAGATAGACCTACACAGTGTTATGTGAGAGTTAGAGGTGGTCTTTTTCATGGGGGGGTCAGGGAAGACCTCACTTAAGAATGCAGCATTTAAGGTAAGATCTGAAGGTTGAAAAAAGCCAAATAAATATGATCCAGAATAAGAACAGTTTAGGCAAAGCAGAGACCTCAAGGTGGGATGGGAAGGTCAAATCTATTCTATATATAACAGAAGCCTTCAATTCCCTTCCTGAATTTAAGAAGGCATACAGACATTAGCACTTGGATGTTTAATAAAAATTTCAACTTTAACAAATTCTTGATTTTTTCCAAAATATTTGTTTCTTCAGTATTAACAAACAGTTCTATAGTTTACTTATTTGCTATAGCCAAAAAAATCTTTAATTTTTTTAAAAGATAAAACCAAAAAAATTATTGTTGGCTCTACCTTTAAAATATTTTCTAAATCTAAGCATTTTTCATTACCTTCATCTCTACCAAACTATGCTACCACTATCTCCTTCCCGGACAACAGTCAATGTCCTGTTTGATTCTTCTCCATCTATTCCTGCATTCCTACATTTTATTCTCTGCATTGCAGCCAGAGTTTATACCCACTTTCTGCTCAAAATATCCATTTCTTCCCTCTATCACTTAGAATAAAATTCAAAATCTCTACCACTGGTGGCCCTTTGTTCCTTGATACCACATTTCTTATCATTCTCTCTCTCTCCTTCTCCCCCCCCTCTATCTCACTGTACTCCAGTAACTGTGACCTCTTGATGGTCTCTAAACATACTAAAAATATTCTTTTTTTTTTAAGCCAACTGGATTTATTTATTTATTTTTTGTGGCAGAGACAAAGAGAGTCAGAAAGAGGGACAGACAGACAGGAAGGGAGAGAGGTGAGAAATATCAATTCTTCGTTGCAGTTCCTTAGTTGTCCATTGATTAATTTCTTATATATGCCTTGACTGGGGGGTTACAGCAGACTGAGTGACCCCTTGCTTGAGTCAGTGACCCTGGGTTCAAGCTGGTGAGCCTTGCTCAAACTAGATGAGCCCGCGCTCAAGCTGGCGACCTCGGGGTCTCGAACCTGGGTCCTCTGCATCCCAGTCCGATGCTCTATCCACTGCACCACCACCTGGTCAGGCAAAATATTCTTATCCTTTGTGCTAGGTTGTAAGATATGTGAACACAGCACTTGCTATTTTGTTCATTCTGCAATCTTTAGCATCTCTATCTGAAACATAAAAGTTCTCAATATGTATTTGTTGAAGGAAGGAAAAGAAGGAATGAAGGAAGGAAGAAGGTAGAAAAGAATGAAGGAAGGAAAGAAGGAAGGAAGGAAGGAAGGAAGGAAGGAAGGAAGGAAGGAAGGAAGGAATGAAGGAAGGAAGGAAGGAAGGAAAGAGGAAGGGAGGGAAGAAACAAAGGAAGAAAAAAAAGAAACAAAGAAGGAATGAAGAAATATAGGCAAGCTGTCAAGAAAGTTCCTTATGTTTCTAGAAACTCTCAGTGGCTATGAGTTTGGGATATAAGAAGGAAGGATAATATGAGGGGATGAGAATGTAATTGAACAGAGAAGCTTATGGTATCTTTTGGGCATCAGTAAGAAGTTCAGATTTTATTCTAAGTATAGTGGGAATTCTAGAAAACACTTTCAAAATAAACATAATTGAAATGCACTGAGATTGTAGCTACACCTATGAACAATCTGTACTCCCCTGTTTCCTTTTCTCCACTGAAAACATCTTAAATATATGAGCTGCTTAAATGAACTAATCAATTTCAGTCAAATTGATGATGTTGAACACCTACCCTAACAGGAATATCTGATACAAACACACATACTTTACCCACCTTAATTACGCTGAAGTATACACGTGCCAAAAACGATTCACTAAATAAGGCCCGACACAAGCACAGGTTTCATATAATTGTTTCTGACTTTAGGAAGAGCCAAGGATGTAAGTATCAGAAAGACTGGGGCCTGAAGTACAACCACCATTGTAGCTGGGTGACATTAGTCACACAACCTTATCTCTCTGAATATCAGTATCTTTATCCCTAAAACAGGAGGAATTATACTTACCTTACCTTTCAACCTCAGTACAACCAGTAACTGAAATAGGATACAGAAAGAACTTGGAATACAGTAGGTCTCCTATTTTTCTAGTCAGTGAAGAATAAGAGAGAGGGGCCTTCATCATTGAGAACTGCTTGAAAGACAGACACTACCCACTGGAGGGCTCCTGCTTTGTGAACTTCCACCGTCTCCTACTAACAAGCCATAGACAGAGATGTTGCATCATCACAACCACTGGACAAATATGATATAAGAAGAAATGCAAGAAAAAAAAAACCTATAAATCTTATGACAATGTCTGGTGCTGAGACCAGACTCCTTGTTAGTGTAGGGAGGCTGTTACTTAGGAACATGCTTCATAAAGAACCTGAGTTGTTTGTTTTTGAGATCTAGAGCTCAGGTATGAGTCTGCTGGCTTCCCATAACTATGGTTTCTGTAGTATTCAAATAAATACACCAAATCATATTCTGCATCTAAAGGTTTCTCTGCATGAAGCCAAGTAATTGTTTCTTTTGGGTTAAAAGAGGACAGCTTCGGACGTCAGAGTAATGGCGGGGTAGGAAACGATACCGATAAATCTCCCCCAAAACTCAACAAGATCTTCAACCAGAAACAGAAAAACCTATACTTGGAGCTTCCAGATGCTTCGCAATACACCCAAAGGTATGATTGAGTGAAAAATTGGCTAAATATATAACCAAAGCCTGAAGGAAATAGGGAGTAAGAAATGCTCCTCCTTCCTCACTAACCTAAACAGGGCGGCTTTCTCTGGTAACTGTGAATATAGAAACTGAGGCGGGCAAAGGGGGTGAATAGATCCAGGCCACGGCACAAACGGCTGAACCAGGCTGTGGCACGGAGATCCAAGCCGAGGAAAAACTGATCCTGTGGCAACCCGGGCAATACAAGCTAACACTTGCGCCAAACCCAAACAAAGAAAGAAAAGCAGAGCGGCCATTTTACCCGTTCTCCTGGTCGGTGCGCAGTTAGTCGGTGAGAATTTCTTCCTGGGAAAGCCACGCACAGGAGGGAGTGAGAACTAATTCCAACAGTGGAAATTTTCCGTGCTGGTGAGGGTTTCACTCAGGGAAACGCGGCCGGCCTCATATCCTGGTTTGCGCACGCAGATAAGGAGTGAGCAATTCCTCCGAGTGCCTCGGCAGTGCGCGCCCGTGTTATCGCACAGAGGGGCAGAGTCAGGGGGCCTTTGTGTGGGCCAAAGCGGAATCTCGAGCCGCCCCAGCACCTTGCAAAAGCCGCGCACGGGGACGGAGCGAGACTCAATTCCAACGGTGGAGATTTTCCGTGCTGGAGGGTGTTTCACTCAGAGGGAAACGCGGCCGGCCTCATATCCTGGTTTGCGCGCGCAGATAAGGAGTGAGCAATTCCTCCGAGTGCCTCAGCAGTGCACACCCGTATTATCGCACAGAGGGGCAGAGTCAGGGGCCTTTGTGTGGGCCAAAGCGGAATCTCGAGCCGCCCCAGCGCCTTGCAAAAGCCGCGCACGGGGACGGAGTGAGACTCAATTCCAATGCTACAACTTTTCCCTGTGGTTGGGGGTTTCACTCAGAGCGTGAGACTGCTGGCCGGATATCCTGGTCGCAGACAGTGAGTAAGAGTTTCCTCCAAGCGCCCCGGAAGTAGGCGCCCGCTTGTGTTACACGAACTCCCTCACTGTCGGAGCCTATAAATGCTATTGAGCTTCGACTGCCAATGAGACTAAAGCACAATACATGACATTGCCATAGAGACTTATCAACTGCAAACCTCTACCTGACCGTGCCAAAGGGGCAGAACCCGGGGTACAGAGTCACCGACCAGGAAGAGGGAGAGAAAAGAAAAAGCAAGAAGATAACCTCTCAAAATCAAGAATAATCTGCAGACTTTATAACCTATCCCATTTTATTATATTTGTTCGTTTGTTTCTCTTATCTTCATTCTTGATACTTTTTTTTCCTCCTCCAATTTGGCCGATTAACTCTCTACCGGTCTTACTCTCTCCTCTCCTTGAACTATACTACCCATAAGTGTTACATCTCCCATTATCTTTTCTCTTCTCTTCCTTTCTCTCTATGAGGGTTGCACTCCAAAACCCTTAACTCTCTCTCTCTCTCTCCTTTCTTTTTTCTTCTTTTAGTGGTTACCTCTTTTTTTCTCTCTCTTTCTTTTCTCCCTCTATATTAGTTTCTTCCTTTCTCCTTTACATCTCCTCTCATTCAAACCTCAATAACAAACAAATTATCTTATCTGGGACTCAAACCTATGTTTGTGGCATTTTGGGGGGTTTTTACTTCACCTTTTTAACTCACTAGCAGTGCTCTCATCCCTGGCTCTCCATATTATCTAGTTCTTGTTCCACTAAATACAATAGTAATTTTTTAATTTGTCCCCCCATTTTTCCATTTTCCTCTTATTCCTCTCATCATAACTCTTAGACAACCAACACCTAAAAGTAAATCATTTCATTCTTGACCCCAATTTTTTCCTTATTTGCTTTTTGTGGGTCCATACGCTCTTTTTTTTTCTTTTTTCTTTCCTTTTTTTTTTTTTTTTTTTTGCCCCTTTATTACTTTTCCCCAATTCAGGCCCTCCATCACAGGCATTGTTTGTTATAATTCACAGTCCACCACAAGATTTTCTCAAAAAAGAGGGGAGAGGAGAGGAGAGGAAAAAAGGAGGGGGGGAATAATTTCCTTTTTTTTAATTTTTATTTTATTTTTCTTTATTTCATTATTAATTTTTTTAAAAAAAAACAACTCTTTTCGATTTTTTATTTTTTTATTTTTATTTTTTTTAACTTTTTATTCTTTATTAAATCTCATTAATACTATCAACAAAACCACCCTCAGATGCCATTAAGGAAGAGAAAATCGAATATCATGGATACAAAAGAAAGAGAGGTAATACAGCTAGATGAGGAAAAATCTATGGAGAAAAAATTTAATATATTGGAAACCTTGGAGCTGAATGACAGAGAATTCAAGATAGAAATACTAAAAATCCTCCGAGATATACAAGAAAACACAGAAAGGCAATTTAGGGAGCTCAGAAAACAACTCAATGAACACAAAGAATATATGTCCAAGGAAATTGAAACTATAAAAACAAATCAAACAGAGATGAAAAACTCAATTAACGAGCTGAAAAACGAAATAACAAGCTTAGCTAATAGAACAGGTCAGATAGAAGAGAGGATTAGTGAAATAGAAGACAAGCAACTTGAAGCACAACAGAGAGAAGAAGAAAGAGACTCAAAAATTAAAAAAAATGAGATAGCCCTACAAGAATTATCTGACTCCATCAAAAAGAATAACATAAGAATAATAGGTATATCAGAGGGAGAAGAGAGAGAAAATGGAATGGAGAACATACTCAAACAAATAATAGATGAGAACTTCCCAAGCCTGTGGAAAGAACTAAAGCCTCAAGTTCAAGAAGCAAACAGAACTCCGAGTTTTCTTAACCTCAACAAACCTACTCCAAGGCATATCATAATGAAATTGACACAAACCAACAGCAAAGAAAAAATTCTCAAGGCAGCCAGGGAAAAGAAGAATACAACATATAAAGGAAGGCCCATTAGATTATCATCAGATTTCTCAGCAGAAACTCTACAAGCTAGAAGAGAGTGGACCCCAATATTTAAAGTCCTGAAAGAGAGGAACTTTCAGCCACGAATACTATACCCATCAAAGCTATCCTTCAAATACGAAGGAGAAATAAAAACATTCACAGATACAGAAAAGATGAGGGAATTTATCATCAGAAAACCCCCACTCCAGGAATTACTAAAGGGGGTTCTCCAATCAGATACAAAGAACAAAAAAAAACAGAGCCACAAGTAAAAGCTCCAAGAAGAACACAATAAAACCAAATTTAAACTGTGACAACAACAAAAAGAAAGAGGGGGAGAAGATGGAAATTAACAGTAGCAAAGGACGATGGAGTGCAAAAGTACTCACAAAATAGTTCGCTACAATGAACAGGGTAGGGACCCTTTTCATTACTCAAAGGTAACCACCATTGAAAAAACCACCACAGAAGCACATGAGATAAAAAAGATAGCAACAGAGGAAAGATGTATGGAATACAACCAAATAAAAACAAAAGATAGAAAAACGAAAGAGAAGGATCAAACAAGACACAAAACTAACAGAAAGCAAGATATAAAATGGCAATAGGGAACTCACAAGTATCAATAATTACACTAAATGTAAACGGATTAAACTCACCAATAAAAAGGCACAGAGTAGCAGAATGGATTAAAAAAGAAAATCCAACTGTATGCTGCCTACAGGAAACTCATCTAAGTAACAAGGATAAAAACAAATTCAAAGTGAAAGGCTGGAAAACAATACTCCAAGCAAATAACATCCAAAAAAAAGCAGGTGTAGCAATACTCATATCGGATAATGCTGACTACAAGACAGGAAAAGTACTCAGAGACAAAAATGGCCATTTCATAATGGCTAAGGGGACACTGAATCAAGAAGACATAACAATTCTTAATATATATGCACCAAACCAAGGAGCACCAAAATATATAAGACAGCTACTTATTGACCTTAAAACAAAAACTGACAAAAATACAATCATACTTGGAGACCTCAATACACCGCTAATGGCTCTAGATCGGTCATCCAAACAGAGAATCAACAAAGACATAGTGGCCTTAAACAAAACACTAGAGCACCTGGATATGATAGACATCTACAGGACATTTCATCCCAAAGTGACTGAGTATACATTTTTCTCCAGTGTACATGGATCATTCTCAAGAATTGACCATATGTTGGGCCACAAAAACAACATCAGCAAATTCAGAAAAATTGAAGTTGTACCAAGCATATTTTCTGATCATAAAGCCTTGAAACTAGAATTCAACTGCAAAAAAGAGGGAAAAAATCCCACAAAAATGTGGAAACTAAACAACATACATTTAAAAAATGAATGGGTCAAAGAAGAAATAAGTGCAGAGATCAAAAGATATATACAGACTAATGAAAATGACAATACGACATATCAGAATCTATGGGATGCAGCAAAAGCAGTGATAAGAGGGAAGTTCATATCGCTTCAGGCATATATGAACAAACAAGAGAGAGCCCAAGTGAACCACTTAACTTCTCCCCTTAAGGAACTAGAAAAAGAAGAACAAAGACAACCCAAAACCAGCCGAAGAAAGGAGATAATAAAAATCAGAGCAGAAATAAATGAATTAGAGAACAGAAAAACTATAGAAAAAATTAATAGAACAAGGAGCTGGTTCTTTGAAAAGATCAACAAAATTGACAAACCCTTGGCAAGACTTACCAAGGAAAAAAGAGAAAGAACTCATATAAACAAAATCCAAAATGAAAGAGGAGAAATCACCACGGACACTGTAGATATACAAAGAATTATTGTAGAATACTATGAAAAACTTTATGCCACTAAATTCAACAACCTAGAAGAAATGAATAAATTCCTAGAAAAATACAACCTTCCTAGACTGAGTCAAGAAGAAGCAGAAAGCCTAAACAGACCTATCAGTAGAGAAGAAATAGAAAAAACCATTAAAAACCTCCCCAAAAATAAAAGTCCAGGCCCTGATGGCTATACCAGTGAGTTTTATCAAACATTCAAAGAAGACTTGGTTCTTATTCTACTCAAAGTCTTCCAAAAAATTGAAGAAGAAGCAATACTTCCAAACACATTTTATGAAGCCAATATAACCCTCATACCAAAACCAGGCAAGGATGGCACAAAAAAAGAAAACTACAGACCAATATCTCTAATGAATACAGATGCTAAAATACTAAACAAAATACTAGCAAATCGAATACAACAACATATTAAAAAAATAATACATCATGATCAAGTGGGATTCATCCCAGAATCTCAAGGATGGTTCAACATACGTAAAACGGTTAATGTAATACACCATATCAACAAAACAAAGAACAAAAACCACATGATCTTATCAATAGATGCAGAAAAGGCTTTCGATAAAATACAACACAATTTTATGTTTAAGACTCTCAACAAAATGGGTATAGAAGGAAAATATCTCAACATGATAAAGGCCATATATGATAAACCATCAGCTAACATCATATTAAATGGCACTAAACTGAAGGCTTTCCCCCTTAAATCAGGAACAAGACAGGGTTGTCCACTCTCTCCACTCTTATTTAATGTGGTACTAGAGGTTCTAGCCAGAGCAATCAGACAAGACAAAGAAATAAAAGGCATCCATATCGGAAAAGAAGAAGTAAAGGTATCACTTTTTGCAGATGATATGATCCTATACATCGAAAACCCCAAAGAATCCACAAAAAGACTACTAGAAACAATAAGCCAATACAGTAAGGTCGCAGGATACAAAATTAACATACAGAAGTCAATAGCCTTTCTATATGCCAACAATGAAACAACTGAGAAGGAACTCAAAAGAATAATCCCCTTCACGATTGCAACAAAAAAAATAAAATACTTAGGAATAAACATAACAAAGAATGTAAAGGACTTATATAATGAAAACTATAAACCATTGTTAAGGGAAATTGAAAAAGATATAATGAGATGGAAGAATATACCTTGTTCTTGGCTAGGAAGAATAAATATAATCAAGATGGCTATATTACCCAAAGCAATATACAAATTTAATGCAATTCCCATCAAACTTCCAATGACATTTTTTAAAGAAATAGAGCAAAAAATCATCAGATTTATATGGAACTATAAAAAACCCCGAATAGCCAAAGCAATCCTAAAGAAAAAGAATGAAGCTGGCTTCATATAACTATACCTGACTTCAAACTCTATTATAGGGCCACGACAATCAAAACAGCATGGTATTGGCAGAAAAATAGACACTCAGACCAATGGAACAGAATAGAAAGTCCAGAAATAAAACCATATATATATAGTCAAATAATTTTTGATAAAGGGGCCAACAACACACAATGGAGAAAAGAAAGCCTCTTCAATAAATGGTGCTGGGAAAACTGGAAAGCCACATGCAAAAGAATGAAACTGGACTACAGTCTCTCCCCCTGTACAAAAATTAACTCAAAATGGATCAAAGATCTAAACATAAGACCTGAAACAATTAAGTACATAGAAGAAGACATAGGTACTCAACTCATGGACCTGGGTTTTAAAGAGCATTTTATGAATTTGACTCCAATGGCAAGAGAAGTGAAGGCAAAAATTAATGAATGGGACTACATCAGACTAAGAAGTTTTTGCTCAGCAAGAGAAACTGATAACAAAATAAACAGAAAGCCAACTAAATGGGAAATGATATTTTCAAACAACAGCTCAGATAAGGGCCTAATATCCAAAATATACAAAGAACTTATAAAACTCAACAACAAACAAACAATCCAATAAAAAAATGGGAAGAGGATATGAATAGACACTTCTCCCAGGAAGAAATACAAATGGCCAACAGATATATGAAAAGATTCTCATCTTCTTTAGCTATTAGAGAAATGCAAATTAAAACGGCAATGAGATACCACCTCACACCTGTTCGATTAGCTGTTATTAGCAAGACAGGTAATAGCAAATGTTGGAGAGGCTGTGGAGAAAAAGGAACCCTCATCCACTGTTGGTGGGAATGTAAAGTAGTACAACCATTATGGAAGAAAGTATGGTGGTTCCTCAAAAAACTGAAAATAGAACTACCTTATGACCCAGCAATTCCTCTACTGGGTATATATACCCAAAACTCAGAAACATTGATACGTAAAGACACATGCAGCCCCATGTTTATTGCAGCATTGTTCACAGTGGCCAGAACATGGAAACAACCAAAAAGCCCATCAATAGATGACTGGATAAAGAAGATGTGGCACATATACACTATGGAATACTACTCAGCCATAAGAAATGATGACATCGGAACATTTACAGCAAAATGGTGGGATCTTGATAACATGATACGAAGCGAAATAAGTAAATCAGAAAAAACCAGGAACTGTATTATTCCATACGTAGGTGGGACATAATAGTGAAACTAAGAGACATTGATAAGAGTGTGGTGGTTACAGGGGGGAGGGGGAATGGGAGAGGGAAAGGGGGAGGGGGAGGGGCACAGAGAGAACAAGGTAGAGGGTGACGGAGGACAATCTGACTTTGGGTGGGGGGTATGCAACATAATTGAACGACAAGATAACCTGGACTTGTTATCTTTGAATATATGTATCCTGATTTATTGATGTCACCCCATTAAAAAAATAAAATTATAAAAAAAAAAAAAAAAAAGAAATACAAAAAAAGAAAAAAAAAGAAAAGGTAAAATTTCCTTCTTTTTCATGGTCACATAGCATTCCACTGTGTACCACTGCTTTTTAATCTACTCATCCACTGACAGACACGGGCTGTTTCCAGATCTTGGCTATTGTGAACAATGTGGCAATAAACATGGGGATGCATATCTTCTTTTAAATTAGTGATTTGGAAGGAACCCTCATTCACTGTTGGTAGGACTGTAAAGTAGTACAACCATTATGGAGGAAAGTATGGTGGTTCCTCAAAAAACTGCAAATAGAACTACCTATGACCCAGCAATCCCTCTACTGGGTATATACCCCAAAACCTCAGAAACATTGATACGTGAAGACACATGTAGCCCCATGTTCATTGCAGCACTGTTCACAGTGGCCAAGACATGGAAACAACCAAAAAGCCCTTCAATAGAAGACTGGATAAAGAAGATGTGGCACATATACACTATGGAATACTACTCAGCCATAAGAAATGATGACATCAGATCATTTACAGCAAAATGGTGGGATCTTGATAACATTATAAGGAGTGAAATAAGCAAATCAGAAAAAAACAAGAACTACATGATTCCATACATTGGTGGAACATAAAAATGAGACTAAGAGACATGGACAAGAGTGTGGTGGTTACCAAGGGTGGGGGGGGAGGGAGGACATGGGAGGGATGGAGGGAGAGAGTTAGGGGGAGGAGGAGGGGCACAGAGAACTAGATAGATGGTGACGGAGGACAATCTGACTTTGGGCGAGGGGTTTGCAACATAATTTGATGACAAAATAACCTAGACATGTTTTCTTTGAATATATGTACCCTGATTTATTAATGTCATCCCATTACCATTAATAAAAATTTATTAAAAAAAAAAAAAGAGGACAGCTTCAAGAATAGCAGTGACCACATTTTCAAAGGATAGCTGCAAAATAATGTCCTACAACTTTACAAAAAGCTTAAAGAAAGTCAATCAAGAGACTTTCGTGTGACACTTTCAGGGCTTCCCAACTCATTTTCTTAACAAGCAGTAAATTTACTTACACATAAAACCTGGAAATGACTACTTCAGAAATAATGAAAAATGTTTCCACTGAACAGACACAAATATTTATTGGACAGAACTGACTGTCTTGCACAATTATCAAGTGTTGCCACTGTTTATGCCCAGAGAAGATGTAATCGTTCTGTTTCCATCACCTGTTGCTTTTTAATTTCCTCTCTCATCGAGAATCCCTGTGCCACACAGACAGTAACATCACTGTCTATATGTATCCACACAAACTGTGCAGAGTTTTGGTGCTGGGACAAGATATGCTAAAATAATAAAGGAAAACAGATTACACCTTCCAAAGGAAATACTGAAGATGAGCTCAGAGGCCATGTTTACGCAACAGAAATCATGCATTATCTGGAATGTATTTGAGTATCTTTCAAGGATAATTTAAAATTGTCTAATAAAACTCTCAGTGTTGTTGAGTTGTTTTTTTTATTTTATTTATTTTTTTACAGGGACAGAGAGAGAGAGTCAGATAGAGGGGTAGATAGGGACAGACAGATAGGAATGGAGAGAGATGAGAAGCGTCAATCATCAGTTTTTCGTTGCGACACCGTAGTTGTTCATTGATTGTTTTCTCATATGTGCCATGACCACGGGCCTTCAGCAGATTGAGTAACCCCCCGCTCGAGCCAGTGACCTTGGGTCCATGCTAGTGAGCTTTTTGCTCAAGCCAGATGAGCCCGCGCTCAAGCTGGCAATTCCACAGTCTCGAACCTGGGTCCTTCCGCATCCCAGTCTGACGCTCTATCCACTGTGCCACCGCCTGGTCATGCTGTTGTTGAGTTTTTAATGGCTTGCTCCAAAGAAATAAGAGACTGTAGAGGGATACAGACATAAAGGGACCCTAGTTCAAGATTCAAGATGTGAACTTCACTGTTGTTATATGAATTGATTGTTAATTATGAACTCCATTCTCTTCATTTGGACATGAGGCAGCAAGTGCTTCCTCCCAGGTTTGGTATGACTAGCACATGATCACTTAGGTGAAAGTTCTGTGAAAATTGTAAATTAGGGTACCAAACATTAGTTATCATTTTATATTATAGAATAATAAATGTGCAGAAAACTGGTGGGTATTTTAAATCCATCCACTGTTTTAAAAATAATAATTTTTGTATGACCAGGCTGTGGCACAGTGGTCATGGGACATTGAAGACCCAGGTTTGACACCCCAAGGTTTCTGGCTTGAGTGCGAGCTCACCAGCTTGAACATGGGATAACCAGATTGAACGCAAGGCTTGAGTATGGGATCATAGACATGACCCCATGGTCATTGGCCTTGAGTTCAAAGGTCACTGGTTGGAAGCCCAAGGTTGCTGGCTCGAGCAAGAGGTTACTGGTTCGGTTGTAGCCCCTGATCAAAGCACATATGAAAAAGCAACCAATGAACAACTTAGGTACTGCAACTATAAGTTAATGCTTCTCATTTATCTTCTTTCCTGTCTGTATGTCCCTGTCTGTCCCTCTTTCTCTCTCTAAAAAAAATAAAGTAAATAATTGTTCCATCTTTTTTGTTTTCTAGAGTAGAGTTTGTACCGGTTAAGTTTTAGTCCTGTCAGGGCTGTACAGGTCTTCACTTTATCCTAAAACAGCCTGGGGCAAGGCCAGGACCTGAGTAGGAGGTCCAATTTCATACTGTCCCTCAGTGATCTAAAATCTGAACAGATTTGAAAGCAGCAATCAAAGCCTTCTTATACCTTCACCCCTTTACCCAGGAAAACTGACAAATAAATATGAAATCACTTCACCTCCCTTCTTTTCTAGTACATTCTGATGGCATAGGAACAATCAATAATTTTAGGAGATTTGGGGGCTACAGCTGTATCTTTAGGGTACCCTTTGTGTGATGCAAGGACCTCTAACCCAACTTTGAATTTAAAAGGGTAATTTTAATCTAAAGAGAGAAGATTTGGAGGGAAAAATTACATCTTCTCTGACCTAGTTTTCTAATATTTGGGTGAAGGAAGGTCATCAAATACCACACTCATAGACTGTCTTTTCTATTTTTATCCACAAAAGTACAGGGTCCTTTTCTTCCAAATAAGGCACAAGTTCTCAAGAAAGCTTTTCCTGATCCCTGCTTCCCCTCCCAATCTGCAATCCATTCTGGTTTAGTCATTTTCTTTTCTCTAGTCCACATTTCAAAATTACCATTTCTATTAATCTCTCTCTTTTCCCCAATGGGCTGCTAGCTCACTGATGGCACAGGGCACAAGTGGACTCTATATAACTGCTACCACAGTACCTGTGACCCCACCTGGTATATATAAAGCCTTCAGTACAAAAGCTGGAAGAGTTAATAGCTGATAGAAATCTTTTGGAAAGATTTGCTCAGCCTTGCTCAGGAATGTGTTTTACTATGTTATTGATCAGAGCAGAATAGGATATATAGCCCAAAACAAGAAGACAACAATATTCCTGTTACCATCTTAAAGAGGGAATGAGGCATCCTGAATCACGTTCGGAGACCTCAAAAATTCAGCCTGGTGTTTTAAGTAGTAACTGCCTCAACTTTGTTGTTTTTGTCATACCATTTCCCTAAAGTGACCACAAGTAATGTCTTCCTAAATAAGAAAGTCTATAGGCTAGGGCTTGTATTTGGTGGGAAAAAAAGGAGGGCAGTAAGAAGGGTATTAAAAACATTATCACTGCCAGATGTAAGGAAACAAAAGATAAATTTTGTTTATAAAATAAAAGGAGAGAGAGGTGGGTGTGGATAATGAATCAGGAAGAATAATGCTAACAATACAAAGAGAAAAAAACTGCAATAAATAGATACTAAGTTACATATGCAAATGTAACACATGTATGCATACATACATGCATACATGTTGTATTTATATTTAAAATATATAATATAGAATACATATATTATATGGTCTTGAAAAATTAGAAGATATAAATATCATGAGAAACTGATACAAGAAAATATAGTAGATCCTCACTTAATGTCATGATTATGTCATTGAAAATTGGGACTTTAAGTGAAATAAATGTAAGCTATACATACATTTAAGACAGATTAATAAACAAGTAAGATCATTATTTTCCAACCCACTTGTTCCAATTCAGGGTCACAGGTTGGCCAGAGCTCTCTCAAGCTCAGAGCCCAAGGCAGAAACCCACCCTGTACAGGACATCCTTACGTTACACCACACATCACACACACCCACATTCACTCAGACTGGGACAATGCAGACACACCGATCCGGCTCATGTGCACACCTCAGGGATATGGAAGGAGACTTGAGGACCTGGCATAAACCCACACAGACAGAGAGAATCTGTGAACTCCCGCAGAGAGTGGCCTTGGCTGGGAATCAATTTTTTTTTCTCTCTCATATATGTTAAAATAAAACAACATTGAAGGAAATGATGTTATTTGAGGATCTGCTCTAGAACTTTTACACAGGAGCTTTTCTTCAAAATAAAATTATCTGTTGCCTGACCAGGCAATGACTAAGTGGACAGAGCGTCAAACAGGGATGAGGAGGACCCAGGTTCGAGGCCCCGAGGTTGCCAGCTTGAGCGTGGACTCATCTGGTTTGAGCAAGGCTCACCAGCTTGAACCCCAGGTCACTGGCTTGAGCAAGGGATCACTCAATCTGCTGAAGGCCTGCAGTCAAGGCACATATGAGAAAGCAATCAATGAACAACTAAAGTGCTGCAATGAAGAACTGATGTTTCTCATCTCTCTCTGTTCCTGTCTGTTTGTCCCTATTCGTCCCTCTCTCTGTCTCTCTCTGTCTCTGTCACACACAAAAAAATTATCTGTCATATGTGAAAAAAAATACTGCTATCTTCACATATCCCTGTAAAGGGGGCAGGGGAGAGAGAGAGCCCGCTATGACATGGTTATTTTCATAACTTCATTTCTTAGTGTAATCTTCTCATCTTAAGGTCTGATTTCTTTCACCCGTTGATTGTTGGTCTCTTTTGGCCTCATTTGTCAAAGAAGGGAGAGAAACAAAAGCCTTCTTGTGTGTGTACACCAGGTCCTGAACTGTAAACAGAATTTTTAAATCAATATTCTGCAAAGCTGTTAAAATCCCTTCATTCCTGGTCCTTCAGGTACTCTGACCATTCAGGCTTATTTATGAGATAATGTCTTAATGGCATTTTATAGCCCTTGTATGTCAGTCAAATGCTTTCACATTTTCAATCCCCATTATCAGAAAAACAACCAGGATGAGCTCTATCCATGTCCATATTTTTCAAAATGTACAGGAGGCTCAGAGAGACCCAGAAGTTGCTTACGGTCACACAGAAGGGTAGAACCAGGTTCAAACCCTGTCTTTTGAAGTCTAAGTTATGTTCTTCCTTTTGTTTGTTTGTTTTTTTTTTTGCCATATCTAGGATGAGAGTGTTGGGGAGGAAAAATAATCTTGCTTCTACCTTTCTAAATTCCTTCGGCTGGTCTAATGATCAGGTTGACATGAGCTAGATTGACAGGAGAAATTAACCAAATTTATAATGTACATACGCACGGGGGTTCCATGAGAAATATAGCATCCAAGGACACAGTGGAGAGCTGAGGTTCATATGCCATCCTGGCACTAAGGGAGGGAGCGGGCGTCTGGGGGATTCAGAGGAAAAGTAGGCAAGTCACAGGTAGATGAGGAAGAGCAAACCAGTAAACGAATTCCATCCAGAAACAATGGGACACAGTGGGAATCTACTAACCAGGCTTTGCCAGGTTCCTCCCTGTCTGACACACTTCGTTTATAAGATGCTAAGATGATAGTTCTCTTCCTTTACACTGGTTTTTCTATCTGAATTTTTTTAGGCTGGTCAAGGGAGGTAAAAGGTTCTTCTTAGTCTTTCATTTACTTAAAAATAACCGGCTTAAAACAATATCCCCACAAAGCATATTTTGGGGTGGCAAACTTTGCTTTCCCTCAAGAGCCTTAATATGGTGTCTCTAATTCCATCATTAAAGACTTATTTATTTGGTACTTAAAGGATTTTGGAGTCTCAAGAATTAAAAAATATCCCTAAAGAGGAAAAAATGTATCTAATGCCTTAAATAAAAGCAGAAAAGAAAGCACCAATTATTGCAGCATAATGCTTAATGACTTAAAATTGTCATCCCTATATTTAAGGAAAATATGAAACACACAGCATTATCCCTGTTTTACAGACAAGAAAGTCAGAGTTCAGAGGGTTTGATCCACTTGCTAACGACCCACAAACAATGATGGGAAAACAATAGTTTGAACTCTGTTCTTTCTGGTAAGAAACTCTCATCTTAGTATTGTACCTTCTCTTACATTTATATAACCTCCAGATTCCAGACTTTCACACTTAGAAAACAGCATCAACAAGTTTAAATCTGTTCAAATTGGTCTGGTCCCTTGTGGGAAGCAAAGCGTAAGCCCCCACTTGCCATTCTGAGTGAGATTGCTGGATCCGGAACCGTGCATCGCTTAAGATCATTAGTATAAAATCAATAGCTGCAGGAAATAATGGTAGCTATCCCTGTGACCTTGCCCCCTGTGGTGCTTCATGCTTAAAGGTTATTTAATTAAAGTCCAAGCAAGAGGGGTTAGCTCTGGAGTGGGGCATAAAGTGGAATTGACAAGACACCAGTGGGAAAGAGCCTTCACTCCCAGCATCGCAATGTGTGGCTGAGGCAGAGAAAGTCTCATCATACCTGGACACAGAACACAAGATTCTGTGAAAGGGTGCTCACTGCTTTGCAGGTGGATAAATCTTCTTCCCTGGCTTTGGGAGAAATGAACAGTACCGTATAAATGGGCAGTAATTATTTAATAAATGTCTATTAGAATACCTATCTAAAAGTGACTATGTATTAAATTCTCAGCCTCTAACAAAACTCAATAGGACAGCAACCCTAAATAACCTCCAGATCATATCTGAATGAAAGCAAATAACCCAATGTCTCCTGGTTTGATAGCTCCAGAGGCATAATATCAGAATCTATCTTCCAATTACTCAGAATCTGCAAACTCTGGTAATGGAAGTAGGTGGAGTTAGGTTTGAGTTTTTGTCCCATGTCACCTCTCTCTGAATTCAGGTACCAACACTTCCCCTCCAGTGTCATCAGTTCCCAGACTCCTATGGTCCACACTCCCCTGGCAATCTTTGTTTCATTTCTAATATTTCCAGACCATCACCCATTCTCAAATTTATGCTGCTGCATTTTGTTGCAAGAGTATACTTAACCTCTTTGTACCAAGTATGCCTTCAGAACCTTAATTTTTGTTGTTGTTTACAAAGCACTGAAGACATTACTTCATTATTTGCTCATTATTTCAACAAATATTTATTATAAAACTCATCTGAAACCAACACTGTCAGTTATAGTTGTTTTATTAATGCCTAATGTTTTGAGAATTATATTAAAACAAAGATTTTATTTTTTCTTGCTCTGATAAATTCATATTGTATTTACTTCATATAACATGTTCATAATGTCCTCATTAAGTGTCATGTGTTTTTTTCAACACTAGGGATACAACAATAAATAAAATAGGTCAAGTTATTTGTTTTGAGGAACTTGTATTTCTATCAGGGAGATAAACTAAAAATTTTTTTTCTCCAATCACAGTTACATTGCCTCTATTTCTCTGATAGATACTCATATTGATCCTAAAAGTGGATCCAAAGAACAGAATCTTAAAGATGGGAATTCATAATTGGTTCTGTGATGGGCTAAATTCAAAGGCACAAATAACATAAGTGCTCACAGTACGTAGAGTTCACAGAGAGAACAATGGCAGCGTAACAATTAAAATTATTTGTCAGCAGTTTTCTGGAATCAAATGTCTATAAAAGACAAGGCTTTAAGAGACCTTAAAACAACTCAGTCTACTGGACTTTGAGAATAGGGGTGTGAGAACCTCTGTGGATTTCTTAGGTTCCATTTCTTTAACCCTGAGGGCACGAGTTTTGTTTCAGGGCTTGCAGCAAGTGACCAACCACAAGGGGATGTCTGATGTCACAATTCCAGTGAAGTCATGGACAGCTGAAACTGCTGATGACTGAAAATGCACCAACAACCATAATTGGTGAAAAGCACCCCTGTGCCCAGTGATAGCGACAGCTAATCAGCAAATGTCTCACTATCCTTCCTACTTCCCGAAGCCCAGCCCTTAAAACATGGTCTGAGTCTGTAAGCAGGGCTGCTCTCCCTTATGAGACAGCCCAGCAGGTTTTCTTTCCGACTCCGATTGATTCTTTCATTTGGTGCCGAAGCCCAGGACAGGGTACTAACTGCCTGGAAGATCCCTCTTTGCCATCCAAACTTACAACCAGGGAAGCAATGGGCAATGACAGCTTGTCCCAGGCTTACTCCTTGATTTTGTTTGGACATGTAATTGTGGGTTGATTGGCCTGAGGTCTGACCCTGTCCCGAACCCCTGCCGGACCAGAGGTAGGAAATTTCTTTGAGGTCTTCCTATCCTCGGTAGGTCCTTGTACCTCCCATCCATCCCATCCATTCCCGGCCCAGGGTTGTGCTTCAGGAGGACTCTCATTTAAGTGGCCTGTCCCATTCCTCATTTTCTCAAAAATCTAGGCACCTAGTCAGGTCGCTCCCATTCTCATTAGGACTGAGGTCTCCGGTGATGACTGGTCACCTCACATTCTACTCATTCCATGGGGAATAATTGAGGGAGTCTGAGGATGCTTGTCTCTCTCTTTATTCTCAGCCCATCATGGGCACCTCCCAATCACGACCCTCAGAGGCTACACCCCCAGGCTGTCTCTTAAAACTCTTGTTAAACTCAATCACTCAGACCTCTTCTTCCACAATACAGCCTGGCCCCAATATAAACTCGACAATGACTCCCATTAACCAGAAAATGGCATGTTTGACATAAATATCATCTGAGACCTAGACAATTTTTGCCACTGGACAGGGAAGACCTCAGAAATTCCCTATGTACAGGCTTTCTTTTTCTCCAATCTTGACTCTCCCTCTGTTCCTCTTGCTCGACCTACCAAATACTTTTAGCAAAAACCACTTCTCCCCTGTCCTCCTCCAACTCTCCTCTAAGCTTTGATCTTTTTGACTCCTTTGACCACATGGCGTCACCACCAGCACCTCAACATCCTCCTCCTCCTCCTGCAGATTCTGACCCTCCTTCTTTTCATCCAGCTGTTCACGCTGTCCATCCGTCTGCTTCCTCTCTTCCTCCCCTCTATGCTGACAACTCCCTGCCATTTTGAAAAACTTAAAAAGGCAGAGTTGTCTATTGAGCTGTGTAAGTAATCTGTTTTGTCTCTTTGTCAGAAAATATTTCTAGTATAATTTTAATTGAAACAAGTAAAGTGTGCTCATTTAAAATTTTAATTTATAATTTGTATGTGAAGTCTTTGTTTAATGAGTAACTGTGTCTGTTTCTAAGGCCTTAAACCAATAATTACCTGTCTCTTTTTTTTAAATTATTTTATTTATTTATTTATTCATTTTAGAGGAGAGAGAGAGAGAGAGAGAAGGGGAGAGGAGCAGGAAGCATCAACTCCTGTATGTGCTTTGACCAGGCAAACCCAGGGTTTTGAACTGGTAACCTCAGCAGTCCAGGTCGACACTTTATCCACTGCGCCACTACGGGTCAGCCTACCCGCCTCTTAAATCAAGCCTTACTCATTCCCACAGACTCTCCCTGCAATACAGCCATCCTTCCTGTTCAAAAACCTTCAGGGGCTTATCACCTCATACAAGATTTACACCTAATCAATGAGGTGGTAGTTCCCCTCCATCCAGTAGTCCTTAATCCCTAGATATTACTGTCACACATTCCCTCAGACACCACTCACTTCACAGTCCTGGACCTCAAGGATGCCTTCTTTACCATTCTTCTACACCCTGACTCTTACTTTCTGTTTGCCTTTACTTGGACTGACCCAGACACTAATGCAGCCCAGCAACTTACGTGGACTATCTAACCCCAGGGGTTCAGAGACAGCCCAAACCTGTTTGGGCAGGCACTAGCTCAGGATTTAGCAGCATGCAATCTCGAAACTAGTACATTCTTACAATATGTAGATGACCTACTCCTCTGCAGCCCCTCCCTGCTTGCCTCAAGGAGATACACCACTACCCTTCTTAACTTCCTCGCCATGAAAGGATATCTTGTCTTCTCTGCTAAGGCTCAACTTCACTCTCAGTCCATAGTCTATATGGGCATCGCCTTAACCCCCCACCACCTGAGGTCTCACCCTAGATTGAACTCACACCCTCTGCAGTCTTCAACCACCTACCACCGCAAATCAAATCCTTTCTTTCCTTGGTCTAATAGGCTTCTTTAGAAACTGGATTCCCAATTTTTCTCTCTTAGTCAAACCCCTCAATGAGATTTCCTAAGCATAACTTTTAAGGTCTATAATAACCAAGAGGAACAAGAGAAGGCAGACAGCCCAAAAGAGATCAGGCAAAATACCAGCTCTTGGCAACTGCTCTGAAAGTCTCCAATGCCCCTCAGGGGTCTTGTAAAACTCCACCAGAGTCCTGCTTTAAGTGTGGAAAGAAAATTCATTGGGAAAAGCCTGTCCAGCTCCTCAGCCTCCTCCAAGGCCTTGTCTTCACTGTGGGAAAAAAGGACACTGGAAGGTAGACTGCCCCCTTGCTCCTCTAAGGGAAGGTTCAGTCTCTTCTAGCTGTACCCCAGCCACCTGTTTGCTGGCACTTGATACTGATAACTGAAGGTGCCCAGGGCTGTTGGCCCATCACCATCAAAGAGCCTAGGGTAGCCATCCAAGTAGCAGGTAGGCCGATCTCATTTCTTTTAGACACAGGGGCCACTTACTCTGCCTTGCCCAAATATTCGGGTCCTACTCATTTCTTAAAGATCTTTTTTGTGGGTGTTGATGGTCTTATTTCCTCCCTATTGGCCATGGATCCACTTCCTTGTCTAATACATGGTATCTCCTTTGCACACTCTTTTCTCCTCCTGCCTCAATGCCCTATGCCTATTTTAGGCCGGAACCTACTCTCCAAATTCACAGCCCCTCTCTCCTTTCACCTTCTGTCCTCAGAGTCAGCTCTGTTACTGCTTCTTGGCCAGCCAGATTTACCCAATTCTGTTATAAATTTACCTCTACCACCTAGCACAGTGAATCCCAAGATTCTCCTTACCACTCCCATGGTGGCAAAACTCCAGGAAAAGGACCCGTAGTTTCATGTCTCCAGGTTAAAGAACACAGAAGCTCCATCTCCACACATGCCTACAAATGACCCTTCCAGTCAACCTGAATCATCACCTAGATATGCCCGCTCCCCCTTAGGGCCCACCAAGGTCAGTCTAAATCCCAGAAGAAGAAGAGCAGCCTGAGCCATGACTAACTATGATTACCCCCTGACAACAAACAGGATGGAGATTCCAGCTTGCTCTATTCTTATCTCCTTACCCTTAAAGGCATACTCTGCCCCCCATACCCTCCCTCCTGGAATACTCTCATCCAGAAAACTCTCTTAATCTTATTTAAAATCTCGTAATCAAGACTAACTCCTCCTAAGCAGCCAACTGCTGGATATGTCTGTCCATGTCATCTTCAGCTTACTCAGCTCTCCCTATTCCTCTTAATAATACTCATCTCCTTCACACCACTCTATGTACAAGATTCAGAAAAGGGCCACCTTCTTTGAGAGAGCCCACACTCTCATAGGAGATTACCCCACCTCAGCTGCAAACTGAGCAAACAAGCTATACTAAATCTACTATTCCAGCTTGACAAGCTCCTTCCACAGCCCTTTCCAACCACGGACTCACACCTATCAATCCTCCCTGGGACCAGGTCTACAAGAGGACACAGGGAAAAACCCCTCTCCAGCCTACCTGGACAGGGTCCCATACTGTTATCCTGTCCACCCCTACCATTTATCAAAGTAGAAGGAGACTCACACTGGACTCATTTCTCCCACATTAAGCCTTATCCCACCAATACACCTAAAACCTACATCTCCACCCCACAAGTCTTCTGTCTCTCAAAATCTCCACATGTTCCTCTATCCAAGAAGAACCAGACAAGTCCATCTCATAATGCTCCTCCAAGAGGCCATATACCACCATATCACACAGTCAGCAGGCAGTCACAACAGCCAACTGACAATTACCACCTTGCCAGATTCTTCTACTTCTTTCTTCAGGCCTCTGAGAACCTCTCCTAATTTAGGACTCACTCCAGTGAAACTGATGGACTCCTCAATTGGATGCGGGACTTGGCCTGACAAGGTTCTCTACTTGAATTTTCTCCAGAAGAAACAGAGGCTTTTCAATTTCTTCTTCTCTTCCTCTTAATCACCCCATGCCCTCAGTTCTTGAGTTCTTGATCTCTTAACACCAGTTCAACTTTCTCTCTTACTGGTCGCCACATATGCTGCCCCCATCTCCTCTCTCCTAGAGGCCACATATATGTGTGTGTGTGTGTGTGTGTGTGTGTGTGTGTTTTCTTAACCTCACTCAAAGACTTTTAATTGAAGCTAATTCTTCCTATGCAGTTAATTGCTGGATGCATTTGTCTATGTCCTCCTCAGTCTACTCTTCCCTTCCTCTCCTAAACAATAACTCCCACCTTCTACAGACAGTTCTCATATACCAAACCCCAACAGGGGCTTCCTTCTTTGGGAGAGCCGACACTCTTATAAGGAATTATTCCACTTCAGCTGCCAACTGAGCAAATAAGCTATATCAAACCTATTATTCCCAGCTCGAAAAATTAAAACCCCAAATTCCCCCTGCTTGGGGACTAGTCATCCTGAACACCACCCTGCTTTCACCTGACCCTTCATGCTTTACTGCTCAAGGTACTGTCCCTGTGGGTCACCTCCCTTGTAACCTCTGCAACACCACAATAACTATTCAATTTCCCAAAGATCATCAGAACCATCGAGTTAACTAGCAAGTCTCTCCAGAAGCAAATGAATTATTTTCTAACCCTGTTTAATTCACAGGGACCCCCGACCCTTACGGCTCAATCTCATAAATACTCCTATCCCACGAACCAGCTCTATCCCTGGCTTTCCTCAACAGCGTCGACTATCTTAAAATACTCAAAACAATCCTCTACTCATATCTCCCCACTTATTGGGGCGGCTCTTTCCTCCACCCTGACAATCTGAAGCTCAGAAACAGAGATACGAAATTGACCCCTTGTCCTTCTATTCTCTCTTCACCTCTCAGCCTGCCTCATCCAATCAGGGGCTTTCTACTTGTGTGGGACCAACACCTAGATGTGTCTCCCTACTAATTGTACAGAAACCTGTACCCTAATCTACCTCACCCCAAATATCAACCTAATCCCACCCCATGAGCCTCTTCCAATTCCTAGTACACTATTATTCTAGCTTTTAGACGCTGCCTCTTACGTCTGTTCACTAGTTTCTTACAGAACCGCATGCAGACTTTCACCAACCAGAAAATTGGAGAAATCTACCTACCCCTACACACCAACCCTGAAACCTGCCCTCGTGAAACAGAAAAATCTGAACCCCTGTAAATACACCCCTACCCAACAGGAAGCCATCACTGCACCTCTCTACCCCTCACTGAAAGTAATCCTTAGAGAGGCCATAACCTTTCACCGCCCCTACTCAGCAGGAAGAAATTACAGAAGATGATGACCTCCATCCCCTTTCCCTTAAGCCTCTCTAGGAATCATTCTCCTTCCTTTTTATATAAATATATCAAATAGTGGAGAATCTTAGACTATTAAAGAATCTTTCATTTCTTTAATCCTACTGGCACGAGTTTTGTTTCAGGGCATGCAGCAGGTGACCAACCACAAAGGAATGTCCGATGTCACAATTCCAGTGAAGTCATGGACGGCTGAAACTGCTGACGACTGAAAATGCACCAACATCCATAATTGGTGAAAAGCACCCCTGCGCCCAGTGATAGCGACAGCCAGTCAGCAAATGCCCCACTACCCTTCCTACTTCCCTAAACCTAGCCCTTAAAACATGGTCTGAGTCTGTAAGCGGGGCTGCTCTCCCTTACGAGACAGCCCGGCAGTTTTCCTCTCATTAAAGCCTGCTACACTGGTCTTTCGGACTCTGATTGGTTCTATCAGGATTTACCTGTTCCTCCACAGAAGCAACAAAAATACTGACAAATTTATCTAAATAAACTTTTATAGAATGCTGAAAATTTAACCAAAAGATTTCCATAATCCGAGGAACTTTTATCCAAGAAACACTGCGGGGCCTCAGCAAGAACAGTGGAGGTTTGGACATTTTAAACTGGCTTAGTGCTAGCCACCTCCCCAGCTCATGTTAGCCTTCATAACCAGGGATTTTGCAACCACAGGAGGAGGGGCACTCTGGTGTAAGTCTCCTCACCAGGCTTTGATGGAGCAATGTTACTTTTTGATGCCACTCGGGCCTCATGGGAGAGCCCTGTTCACAAGGCATTGTCATAATTTGACCTGATTGAAAGTTCACTAAGTAGGAGAAAAAATCCTACCTCCCAGCCATCCTATAGAACAGGGATCCCCAAACGTTTTACACAGAGGGCCAGTTCACTGTCCCTCAGACCGTTGGAGGGCCGGAATATAAAAAAAAAAACTATGAACAAATCCCTATGCACACTGCACATATCTTATTTTAAAGTAAAAAAACAAACCGGAAACAAATATAATATTTAAAATAAAGAACAAGTAAATTTAAATCAACAAACTGACCAGTATTTCAATGAGAACTATGCTCCTCTCACTGACCACCAATGAAAGAGGTGCCCCTTCTGAAAGTGCGATAGGGGCCGGATAAATGGCCTCAGGGGGCCGCATGCGGCCCACGGGCCGTAGTTTGAGGACCCCTGCTATAGAATGTGGAGCAAAAGGCAATTCTTAGTAGAAAGGAATCGAAACCTAAGGCTTTGTTTTTTATTTTAGTTGAGTCACTGGCAGCTGGTTTAATCCCCGCCATGTAAACTTTGCCCAGAGCTTGCCAAGATGGATATTCAAGCAGGGAAGAGGTTCTCGAACAAGTAAGAAGGCATGCCTAGAGACTCCTAGATGAAGATACCACCCACACCTCCTTACCATAGTTTTTGAGGTATGGCTGTTCTGATTTGGGACGTAAGCTGTAATTTGAGAATCATGGTATCTAGAAAACTGGGGTTTAAATTTAGGAAACATGAGGATAAGAGGGAGGAAATGGGACATTCCTGGGCATAAAGAAAGAAGGGGTATGGCAGGGAGGTACGTATTCGAGGAGCATAATGTGCCTTTAGTATCTGTCACTTCAGCCTCTAAAATAGGGAAAGACAGTTTTCAAACCTCTGTGGCAAAGAAGGAAAAGGCAATGGATACTCTCTAGGAAGGATGAGGTGTTTCTCAATGAAGGTGTTCTTTGGGAAAGGTGAATGAGCAGACATCAAAGTAGTTAGCAGGTGCCTGGACCTTTTTCTAAAAAAACTAGAATGGAGATAGAACAGGACCGAGACAGAGGATTATGATATGATAAAAGAACTGGTAAATATTTTTCAACCAAATGGCAGAAAAACATGTGGGATCAGCAGAGCAAACTAGTAAAACTGTATTTTGATGCTGACGAAGGCTTTTTTTTTTTTTTTTTTGGTTTGGTATCATTGAGACAAAATATAGTACATTATAGTCAGAGTGGTTATGTGGCTAAATTTTTAAGTTTCTAATATGTTTTCCACAAGAGCTAAGCTATAGATTTACAATCACCTTGGACCCATCTTAGGTTAGGTTATCAGATGCTGCCAGGGCATTTCCTTTGGAATTTCAACTGACAACAAAATTTATTGTCCCTTCTAATGCTGATGCAACTCAGCTGTAACTCCAGAATATCATTCAGCCATGTTCAAAATCCAGGTGTGGGAAGATCCATGGGATAGTGGTAGTATTTCTGGTTTTGTTTTCACCTTAGCGATTTCCACTATAAGATAAACTGGCGTGTTTTAGAGAAAGAGTAGCACACTCAAAGGAAAGAGTATTAAAACCTCACTTACAGTAGTCAGAATCAGCTAAGAATGTGCTCCCTAATTGCAAGGTTTGTCATATTCCAATTATTACAGCCTCCATATCTATCTGCCATAGTATGAAGTCCCCTTATAAATATAAATATATAAACGAGTGAGTGAACAAATGAATAAAATGATGAATTAATTATAAATGAGTAAGTTAATAGTTTAGTATACTTTGTGCATACTACATTGCGCAATATTGATTTTCTTTTTCTTTTTTTATTTTATGTAGTTGAAAATATATTATGTATATACTGTTATTTCATTCCTTTTACACTTACCATTAAGAGAATAAATTAATATGAGGTTGTATAGTCTCAAAAATATGAGTTTAAGTAGCTTTGTAATATTCTATTGAATAATTGTTCGGCTAAACACACCAGTATTCTCTCTTTAGGTCTTAAGAATGTTTTTCATTACTTCTTATTATAAATAGCATTAGAAGTAATATTTTTTTATTTGTAACCACAAATATTTTCATTAATATGTGGCATAGTAATATAGGAACATATTTCTCCCATCAAATGTATTCTTGACACCTCACATGTAAACACCTTTTCCTTCTTACATTTTTCAAAGTTTTCTTTCTGTGGAAACAGTTTGAAGGCTTAAATTTTGCTTCAAGGATCATTTTATTTTGTTTCTTTGTGTGTTTATGCATGTATGTGTGTGTGTGTTTAGGGGAAAATGTTCAGCTGTTTTTGCATTATTAATATGTTATACATTGTATAACAAAAATGTTCAGAGGCCATTGACATGCTCTGGATATAAACTGCTATAAGGTTGAAATTCAGACAAACAGCTTTTCACATGTGCCTGGCTGACTTCCAGAGAGAAAATTATATGACTGGATGTGAGTCAAGGTAGGAGGCAGGTATTATTCTTGTTGGCATATTTTACACATGCATAAGTATGCTAATTTGAAAAGGAAGTAATATATAATACTACCCTTCTCCAACCAATGTTTCAAAAGGTCACCTTCCCTGCCTGACCAGGTGGTGGTGCAGTGCATATAGCATCAAACTGGGATGCAGAGGACCCAGGTTTGAGACCTTGAGGTCGCCAGCTTGAGCGCAGGCTCATCTGGTTTGAGCAAAGCTCACCAGCTTGGACCCAAGGTCGCTGGCTTGAGCAAGGAGTTACTCGCTCTGCTGTAGCCCTACAGTCAAGGCACATATGATAAAGCAATCAACGAACAACTAAGGTGTTGCAACAAAAAACTAATGATTGATGCTTCTCATCTCTCTTTGTTCCTGTCTGTCTGTCCCTATCTATCCCTCTCTCTGACTCTCTCTCTCTGTCTCTGTAAAAAAAAAAGTTCATTCTCCCCAAGAAATGTCTGAAAAAGTTATTTTTACTCATTCTCATATCTTTATGTTATATACAACCAACCAACAACTCTCCTTTGTGAAGAGCCCTCTTTACTTGTTGAAATGATTACACAACACAGAGGCGTCCTGGGAAGCATCAGCTGCTATAACTATTTGCTCTCCATCTGAACATAGGCTTACCATCCAAACCCCAAATCAGGCACAAAGTAGCTGAGTTGAAATATGTTGGATTAGTTATAAGCCACATGTCTTGGTCTTTCATTCTCTTACTAGTTAAAATGACAGGTATATATATTGTTAACTAACTTTACTTTCATAATACAATTGGCTGGTATGTCAGAGCAAAGTGATAAGAAATGGAGTAAAGAATGTGTTTTGTGTAAGGATCAAGAAAAGATCAAGATCGCGGAAGATGGCAGCGGAGTAGGAGGACACACAGACGCCCAGCTCTCAACACCAAACTGGAATACAAATCAATTCAGGAAAAATCAGCATGAAAAACCAACACTGAACTGCAAGAACAGCTCTCAAAAACCAAGGAGCAAAGAGGAAGCCACAATAATCCTGGTAAGGAGTGCCTGAATCTCCTCTGCTTACAGGAACAGCAGGGGGGGGGGTGTGAGGCTGAGAGCCCAGAGAGGATTTCACAGAGGAAAAAGAGCAGAAACTACTGCTCACAGCCACTTACCTGGTGACCAGGGAGCAACGTGGGTTGAAAAGACCAGCTTACCTCCCAAGTGGAAAGGACAAGGAGAGGGACAGACTGTGAGGGGCTAAGGTATGCAAGAAACGAAATAAAAAAGCTGACTCATTCGTGCTGGAGGCGGCCATAGCTGGGGGAGGGACTGAACCTTTCACAAAACAGCTGAAGTGCTTCCGGATCAGAGATCTCCAGACATCTATCCAGCTCCAATCAGCGCAACAAGACACAGCTGAAAACAAGAAGTGGGGAGAAGGGGCAGTAACTCAGGTCTCCATGGAGATCTGAGATACACCTCCCCCTACTGAAGCTGAGAAAAAACCCTGTCCCCAGTGAGAATAGTTGGTGGAAGAGAACTTCAGTGTCTCAGGTTACACCCACAGCATTCCTGGTTACAGTTTCAAGGAAGCCCCCTGCTGAGATCAGTTAACAAGACTATCACCTGTTAAGAAAACAAATCAAGACTTAAAAGCTGCCCAAATCCGAAAGTGGATTACAAATAATAGCCGATACCAACCCAAGAAGACCTAGAAATAACACAACTGAAAACTTGGGGCAGACAACACCAAGCCTAGACTCAACCAACTCTACAAATAAAACACCATTATGAAAAGACAAAGGAGTGCAACCCAAATGAAACCACAAGAGACACCTTTGAGAGATGAGCTGAGTGATATGGAAATAATCAAACTTCCAGATGCAGAGTTCAAAATAATGATTGTAAGGATGCTTAGGGATCTTAGAACAACAATGGAGGGGCAGTTTGAAACCTAAATAAAGAAATAGCAAGTATAAAAAAGGATATTGAAATATTAAAAAAGAATCAGTCAGAGATGACAAATACAATATCAGAAATGAAGACCACAATGGAAGGAATTAAAAACAGGATGGATAGAGCTGAGGATCGAATCAGCGAGTTGGAGGACAACTGGAATGAAGGCATGAAAGCAGAGAAGAAAAGAGAAAAGAGACTCAAAAAGTCAGAGGAAACACTTAGAGAGCTCTGTGACAACATGAAGAGAAATAACATCCGCATCATAGCGGTTCCTGAAGAAGAAGAAAAAGAACAAGGGATAGAGACTTTGTTCAATCATATCATAACTGAAAACTTCCCTAAATTAATGCAAGAGAAACTCTCACAAGTCCAAAAAGCACAGAGAACTCCATTAAAGAGAAACCCAAAGAAACCTACACCAAGACACATCATAATTAAAATACCAAAGCTAAGCAATAAAGAGAAAATATTAAAAGCTGCAAGAGAAAAAAAAGTTATCACCTACAAAGGAGCCCCCATAAGGATGACATCTGACTTCTCAACAGAAACACTTGAGGCCAGAAGGGAATGGCAAGAAATATTCAAAGTAATGCAGAACAAGAACCTACAACCAAGACTACTTTATCCAGTAAGGCTATCGTTTAAAATCGAAGGAGAAATAAAAAGCTTCCCAGACAAAAAACAACTCAAGGAATTCATTACAACCAAACCAACGCTGCAAGAAATGTTAAGGGGCCTGTTGTAAACAGATCAAAGTTGGAAAAGAATATAGCAAAAAAAGGAATACACCTTTAAAGAAGAAAATGGCAATAAACAACTACATATCAATAATAACCTTAAATGTAAATGGATTAAATGATCCAATCAAAAGACATAGGGTAGCTGCGTGGATAAGAAAACAGGACCCATACATATGTTGTCTACAAGAGACACACCTTAGAACAAAAGACACACATAGATTGAAGGTAAAAGGATGGAAAAAAACATTTCATGCAAACGGAAATGAAAAAAAAGCTGGAGTAGCAATACTTATATCAGACAAATTGGACTTTAAAACAAAGGATATAGTAAGAGATAAAGAAGGCCACTACACAATGATAAAGAGAGTAATCCAACAGGAAGATATAACTATTATAAATATCTATGCACCTAATATAGGAGCACCCAAATATATAAAACAGACTTTGATGGATTTAAAGGGCGAGATCAACAGCAGTACTATAATAGTAGGGGATTTCAATACCCCACTAACATCACTAGATAGATCCTCAAGAAAGAAAATTAACAAAGAAACAGCAGACTTATTGGAAACACTAGATCAACTCGATTTAATAGATATCTTCAGATCCTTTCACCCTAAAGCAGCAGAATATACATTCTTTTCAAGCGCTCATGGTACATTCTCTAGGATAGACCACATGTTAGGGCACAAAAGTGCTCTCAACAAATTTAAGAAGACTGAAATCATATCAAGCACTTTCTCCGATCACAACAGCATGAAACTAGAAATGAATCACAGCAGAAAAGCTCAAAAATTCTCAAACACATGGAAACTAAATAGCAGGGTGTTAAATAATGAATGGATTAAGAATGAGATCAAAGAAGAAATAAAAAAATTCCTAGAAATGAATGACAATGAGCATACAACAACTCAAAATTTATGGGACACAGCAAAAGCAGTGCTGAGAGGGAAGTTCATAGCACTACAGGCACACTTTCAGAAGCTAGAAAAAGCTCAAATAAACAACTTAACCCTGCATCTAAAAGAATTAGAAAAAGAACAGCAAGTAAAGCCCAAATGTAGTAGAAGGAAGGAAATAATAAAGATCAGAGCAGAAATAAATGACATAGAGGCTAAAGAAACAATACAGAGGATCAATGAAACTAGGAGCTGGTTCTTTGAAAAGGTAAACAAGATTGATGAACCTTTAAGTAGACTCACCAAGAAAAAGAGAGAGAGGACTCAAATAAATAAAATTAGAAATGAGAGAGGAGAAATAACAACTGACACAACAGAAATACAAAATATTGTAAGAAAATACTATGAAGAACTGTATGCCAAAAAACTAGACAACCTCGATGAAATGGACAAATTCCTTGAAACATACAATCTTCCAAAAATCAATCTGGAAGAATCAGAAAACTTAAACAGACCGATTACACCAAATGAGATCGAAACAGTTATCAAAAAACTCCCAACAAAGAAAAGTCCGGGGCCCGAAGGCTTCACAACGGAATTCTACCAAATATTCAAAGAAGAACTCCTATCCTTCTCAAACTATTTCAAAAAATTCAAGAGGAAGGAAGACTTCCAAGCTCCTTTTATGAGGTGAGCATAATTCTGATTCCAAAACCAGGCAAAGACCACACAAAGAAAGAAAATTATAGGCCAATATCTCTGATGAATATAGATGCTAAAATCCTCAACAAAATATTAGCAAACCGGATCCAACAATAAAAGGAAAAAATCATACACCATGATCAAGTGGAATTTATTCTGGGGAGGCAAGGCTGGTACAATATTCGTAAATCAATCAATGTGCTTCATCACATAAACAAAAAGAAGGAGAAAAACCATATGATAATTTCAATAGATGCAGAAAAAGCATTTGAGAAAATCCAGCACCCATTCATGATCAAAACTCTCAGCAAAGTGGGAATACAGGGAACATACCTCAACATGATAAAAGCCATCTATGAGAAACCCACAGCCAACATCATACTCAATGGGCAAAAATTAAAAGCAATACCCTTAAGATCAGGAACAAGGCAGGGGTGCCCCCTTTCATCACTCTTATTTAACATAGTCCTGGAAGTCCTAGCCACAGCAATCAGACAAAAAGAAGAAATAAAATGCATTCAAGTTGGAAAAGAAGAAGTAAAACTATCATTATTTGCAGATGATATGATATTGTATATAGAAAACCCTAAAGTCTCAGTCAAAAAACTACTGGACCTGATAAATAAATTCAGCAAAGTGGCAGAATATAAAATCAATACTCAGAAATCAGAAACATTTTTATACACCAACAATGAACAGTCAGAAAGAGAAATTAAGGAAACAATCCCCTTCACAATTACAACCAAAAAAATAAAGTACCTAGGAGTAAACTTAACCAAGGAGACTAAAGACTTGTACTCGGAAAATTACAAAGCATTGATAAAAGAAATCAAGGAAGATACAAACAAGTGGAAGCATATACCATGCTCATGGTTAGGAAGAATAAACATCATTAAAATGTCTATAGTACCCAAAGCAATCTATAAATTCAATGCAATACCAATTAAAATACCAATGACATACTTCAAAGATATAGAACACATATTCCAAAAATTTATATGGAACCAAAAGAGGACACGAATAGCCTCAGCAATCTTAAAAAAGAAGAATAAAGTGGGAGGTATCACACTTCCTGATATCAAGTTATACTACAAAGCTGTTGTACTCAAAACAGCCTGGTACTGGCATAAGAACAGGCATATAGATCAATGGAACAGAACAGAGAACCCAGAAATAAACCCACAGTTCTATGGACAACTGATATTTGACAAAGGAGGTAAGGAAATACAATGGAGTAAAGACAGTCTCTTTAACAAATTGTGTTGGGAAAATTGGACAGCTACCTGCAAAAAAATGAAACTAGATCACCAGCTTACACCACTCACAAAAATAAACTCAAAATGGATAAAAGACTTAAATGTAGGCCGTGAAACCATAAGCATCTTAGAAGAAAACATAGGCAGCAAGCTCTCCGACATCTCTCGGAGCAATATATTTGCTGATTTATCTCCATGGGGAAGTGAAATAAAAGAAAGGATAAACAAATGGGACTATATCAAACTAAAAAGCTTTTGCACAGCTAAAGACAACAAGAACAGAATAAAAAGACAAACTACACAATGGGAGAACATATTTGACAATACGTCTGATAAGGGGTTAATAACTAAAATTTATAAAGAACTTGTAAAACTCAACACCAGGAAGACAAACAACCCAATCCAAAAATGGGCAAAAGAGATGAATAGACACTTCTCCAAAGAGGACATACAGATGGCCAATAGGCATATGAAAAAATGCTCAACATCACTAATCATTAGAGAAATGCAAATTAAAACCACAATGAGATATCACCTCACACCAGTCAGAATGGCGCTTATCAACAAAACAACACAGAATAAGTGCTGGCGAGGATGTGGAGAAAAGGGAACCCTCCTGCACTGCTGGTGGGAATGCAGACTGGTGCAGCCACTGTGGAAAACAGTATGGAGATTCCTCAAAAATCTGAAAATCGAACTGCCTTTTGACCCAGCTATCCCACTTTAAGGAATATACCCCAAGGACACCATAGAACGGCTCGAAAAGGAGAAATGCACCCGCATGTTTGTGGCAGCATTGTTCACAATAGCGAAGATCTGGAAACAGCCCAAGTGTCCGTCAGAGGACGAGTGGATTAAAAAGCTTTGGTACATATATACTATGGAATACTACTTAGCCATAAGAAGTGATGACATCGGATCATTTACAATAACATGGATGGACCTTGACAACATTATGCGGAGGGAAATAAGTAAATCAGAAAAAAAACAAAAAAAACTAAGATGAATCCATACATAGAAGGGACATAAAAATGAGACTCAGAGACATGAACAAGAATGTGATGGCAACAGGGGCGGGAGGTTGGGGGAGGGAGGAGGGGGTGAAGAAGGAGAGAGGGGTTAGGGGAGGGGAGGGGCACAGAGAAATCCAGATAGAAGGTGACGGAAGACGATTTAACTTTGGGGGAGGGGTATACAGCACAATCAAATGTCAAAATAATCTAGAGATATTTTCTCTCAACATATGTACCCTGATTTATCAATGTCACTGCATTAAATTTAATTAAAAAAAAAAGATCAAATTGTTAGATTCAGGAAAGTGTGCTGGGTGGATGCTTCATTTTGAATCTAAAGCAATAGGCCCACCAGTCACACAGAGGGGCAGGATGCAGAGTGAAGAAACTTGGTTTTGACTGGACTTTTCAGACCATTTCTAAATCCAGCACTCCTTTGCTTCTCGGATATGTAACTCTTACTTTTATTGTTACACATTGCATGGTTTTCTGAAAGGTTTATTTTACTAGTCTTGTTTCTCCCAACAGATAATGAGATCCTTGAGGATATGATGGGGGAACTCAAAAGTTAGAAATTGGGTTTAATAATCATAGCTTTTTAGCTCTAATCAATAGGATTAATGATTAATACAAGTAAAAAGCTTTGTTCTAGGATCTGGATACATGGATGGGCCCATGTAACTTCAGGAGGCTGCAAGCAATCCACCTTTGTGCCCCAGGCGCCAGGAGACCCACAAACACAACAGTATCTAAGCCCCAAAGCTCCAAGGATAGAATGCCTACTGAAAAGGATGTGGATGAAGAAATACTGGTCAGCAGATGAAAAAACACTAGAAGAGTCCCTGGACTACCAGTTTTATCTAATTAACTTTACCCTAAATTCCAAACCTCTTACCTATCCCCATCTTCCCTTATAAAAATGGTTGGCTGAGAAGAGGAGTTATGATGGTTTTTGGGGACAGAACCCCGGTCTTCTCAGATCTCTAGCCATCTGAATAAAGCGCCCATAAATATTCAATCCTTATCTGTACTTACTTGGCTGAATGGCAACATGCAGCACAAACAAGAATATTTTTCCAGTTTCAGATACAGTAATTTTGTATTTTTTAAATATCTGTACCTGCATAATTTAGCCTAAGGGTCAAAAAGATATTTGAGACATTTATGCTTATCAAACAAATTTACCATTGACTGGCACCAATGCTGCGAGACAGTCATTTTCAGAAAATAGAAAGTGATATATTGAGCACTAAGATCACTCTGGTAGAAAATATAGATGTGGCCATTACATGATCAAGCAGAGTAATCGATATGCTAGGTAAATATCCTTAAAAGCAACTGAAGGCTTTTTGCCTTTTTTTCTTTGAAAAATAAAGCAGAAAATCAAATACAGCAACATATATTAATTACAACATTAAGAGTACAAAATGAAACAGCAACTAAATCATAAAAAGCAAAATATATATATTCAATTCCCTATAATTATTAACCCATCCACGTTAAGCAAATGTTGGCTTTTAATTAGTAGTTAAGCTCAAGAATTTATTCTTTAATTAAATGAAAAACCTCCTTTCGTGCAAAATTACATTTACAAATGTAAGGAGCCAGATTTAAGACAAAATCCAAAGCTAAGCTTCTTGCAAGAGCATGGAGTACATAATAAACAACGAGAAAGTAACATCTTACATTCTATGTGTATAATGTAAGCAAATATTGTTGTAAGCAGCTTAGAGTCTGTCTACACTGGACAACTTTGCTGCTTTCATTTGCAAGATTAAGTTCCTTCTAAGGCTAATGCTACCCCACTGAAGTTATTTTTCTTTTATCTTTTTTTGAGGGGTAGTGTTGGAGGAGGTGAGGTTTATTGGAAGTGGAATTTAACAATCTTATTCTTAAACTAAACCTCTTTAAATTATTTCTGTCTCAGTTCTTTAGAGCTATGCAGCCAACCCAGGCCACTGACCCAACATCCAAAGAAAGAGTGTTTGTATATCTTACCTATGTTCTTGGCAAATATCCTGGTTCCTCATATTTCAAGGCCATCTTTCCTCTTCGCTGTCTCTTTCATTTATTCTTCTCAGATTAACTTGCCCTTTAAACTTGGCCTTCTAGCCCAATCAATCTCCAATTCCCAAAGCCTACCTCTGGGCATCAATCTGCATCTTCAGCACCTCTTCTAGGACTTTCTTGACCCCTCAACTAAATGCTACCAAATATAACCTAAAAAGTTGTACAAGTTTTGAGAGAAGTTGTTCTTATTTTTTAAAACTCACCCCATTTTATAGCAAGATTCAAAGTCCCACACCTTCAACATTCAAATCTATGAATGCTTATCCACTTTTAATTTTTCTATCAGTGTTAATTAACAAAAATTTAGGACATCTGAAATCAAAACAACGTTTGTAAAACCGACACCAAATAATACAAATAGATGCTAGCCCTCGCCTTCCTTTTCTAAGCAGATGTGTGGGTACTCAACAATGAATTTGGTTTTCTCCCACCAGAATGCTTAATAAACACTGACAGCAATTATATAAAATTAAGATTTTATTCAGGCTTCATTAAATCCCAGGAATGGATGCAGAAATAAACAAAGGCCTTGCAATTACTCCAGGAGAGGATGCCTTCAGAATATGGCCTTCCTTGAACAAAATCCACCACCTACTGTAGTCCCTTTAAACTGTTGTTGGGGATTATCCTCATTAGAATTGCCTTCATTCTCAGTATCTCTTCTGGTTAATTAAATACTCTAGGAAAAAAAAATATATCTTACCTTCGCAAAGTTGATTTTAGCTATCACATTTCATATTCAGAAGGCCCAGTTTTGATGACTGGACAATCTGAGTCCAGTCAGTGTACATATTATAATCCTAGATTCCTCATCTCTCAAGTAGAGAAAATAACGGTTTCTATTTTATATATTTAGAATGGAATTCTCCTTTTAGATAAATGTACACAATGTGAGTGGCAGAGCGGCTGACACACAATAAGGTCTTTAAAATGGTAAAACAGTAGTATTCTTTTCTTTTAAAAAAATGTCTATTGAATTTATTGTCGTGCCATTGGTTAATAAAATTATATGGTTTCAGGGGCACAATTCTACAATATATCACCTGCATATTGCATTGTGTGCTCACCTCCTGTGGGCAGAGTCTCCCTCCGAGACAGCCATTACTTTCATCCATGTGCCCTACAGTCTTGGCTCTGTGCTGTTTTGTGACTAAAAGAGAAAGACGGTATTTATTATATTTCTCATTTAAATATTAAGTGAATAGATACATTTTCTATGTTTTTAAGCTTTTTATTCCCAATGGCTTTGCTTATTTTCCTGAAGCACTAAGTACCTTCTACCTTTTTCTGCAAGTGAATTTTAGAACATAATAAAAATACATAGGTGAATAAATCATAAAAATTCCTCCTCCTAAACACCCACATAAATAGCTTTAATTTTTATTTTAATTTAATTCTTCTTCTTCTTCTTCTTCTTCTTCTTCTTCTTTTTCTTCTTCTTCTTCTTCTTCTTCTTCTTCTTCTTCTTCTTCCTGTAGGAAAGACAAGAGACCATAGTGATGAGATGCATGAAATCTTGAGTAAGACTGCCTTAATGGTCTACTAGCTTTCTGACCTTAGACAAGTCACAAAACTCTCTATGTCCCAGGTTTCTCATAGTCAAAATAGAGATGATAGTGGGATCTCTAGGCTTTTGTAATAACCAATTAGTTAATGTTCTTAAAGAGCTGACAACAGAGCTTAGTCATAAAACAATCCACAACAATGAATGCATAGGATGGAATTAATATCCTAGGACAGAATGAAGATTTTTCATGCTGCATTACCCAAGCAAAATTGAGATCTTCAAGCAGGAAAAAGATTGAGAAGAACAGAAGAGGACCCAGTCAGAGACTACAGCCCTCAGTCATCTCAGTCCTATGTTATTTCAACAAGTATGCCAAACACCGAAAAGAAACATATAAGCTGGATATGGATATGCACACTGCATTCAAACAGCCCAAATGGGGACTTGAAGTCACATTAATTTAAAACACTCTCAGATTGCCTGATGGGCTTTATTTCATCGATCCCAATCAAAGCCTTCTATCCCAATTAAGCTTTCTGTCAAGACCTCTATTCCACAAGCAGCCTCTCTGTGGGCTGAGCATGGGTGCCAGGCTGCTCGAGGGTTTTCTGCACTACACACACCTGGAGAGCAGAGGTGGCAGCAGATGTAATTAACTCCAGAGCAGGATTTCTCAGCTGTAAAACTACTGACATTTGAGGCAGATAATTCTTCCCTGAGGACGTTGGTCCTGTGCAGTATGAAATATTGAGCGGTATCTCTGGTCCTTACCCACTAAATTTTGGTAGAAACTCTTTCTCCTAGCTACAATAACAACAACAAAAAAAAATTCTCCAGATGTTGGCATGTGTCACCTTGGAGGCACATAGTATTACTCAGGAGAGAACCATTGCTCTAGTGATATAAAAAATGACCTCATAAGTAAAAAGAAAAATAAACCATAAGAGACTGTTATTATTGGTTATCTCCATAGTCTTGCTTTTGACAGAATATCATATACTTGAATATGCATTATGCGGCCTATTCAGATTGACTTCTGTTACTGAGGAATATGCATGTTTACATCCTCCAAGGCTTTGCATGGCTTGATAGCTCATTGATTTTTTTTTATTGCCGAGTCATAGTTTATTGTCTGGAAGCACCATAGTTTATTTATCTATTCACCTCCTGAAGGACCTCTTGGGTGCTTCCATTTTGGCAATTATCAGTAAAGCTGCTATAAACATTCATGTGCAGGTTCTTGTGTGGACTAAGTTTTTAACTCTTCTGGTTAAATACCAAGGAGTGACACAGTTGAAGCATATGGAGAAACTGTCAAAACTGTCTTCCAAAGTGGCTATACCAATCTGCATTCCAGCCAAGAATGAAGGAGAGTTCCTGTTGCTCCACATCCTCATCAGTATTTGGTGTTGTTAATGTTCTAAATTTTGGCCATTCTAATAGGTATGAGTGGTATCTCAATGTTTTAATTTGCATTTTCCTGATGACATAAGATGTGGAACATTTTTTTTATATGCTTGCTTTCTATCTAAACATCTTCTTTGGTGAGATGCTTGTTTAGGTCTTTGGACTACTTTTTAAACAAATTGTTTATGTTCTTATTGTTGAGTTTTAAGAGTTCTTTGTATAAATATATTTTGTATAACAGTACTTAATTAGAAATGTCTTATTTTTAATTTACAGTATTTCTACTATTTCTTAAACATAGAAATTTGCTCTTGTTTTATATGTCCTGAAGTCTCTCTAAAAATAGATAATTTAATTAAATGTAAAGTTTTCCATTGTTTGTAAACTGATTCATTGGACGTTACTTTTCCTGGTTATTGTGTTTCTTTTCTTTTTTGGGGGTCTTCCTCACTCTTAAGTTGGTTTTGGAGGTCTGTGGATTTTTGTTATTGACTTAAAGAAAAATCTTTGTTTACCTGCTGATAATGCTCATTCTAGGTATCAAGAAGCTGTCAGCAAATTAAGGTGGGCACAGGAAAGACTTCACCTCATGAGACCTCACTTAGTTTCCTGACTCCAGGGCTCACTGGGGAGTAGATATATTTGCAACCTTAACCAGAAGTCAAAAGCCTGCATCAGCTTCCCCTGGCCCTTCCTCCTTCTACTGGGCCTACAGTGGTTTTTTAATTCTGATTGATTCTGTCTGCATCTCCCAGCATCCCTGATGGGTCCTCCCCAGGCAGAGGCATTCTGTTTTCCAGACCATATGAATAAACTCACAGAAGGGAGAGAGGGGAAGCAAAGAAAACACACCAGGGATAGGGAGGATGAGAAATTTTTCTTAATCATTCTTTATATTTGATACTTCCTGCCGCTACAATCTTTTAATTCAACTCATTCAATTCTCACAGAAGCTCTTCAAGATAATTCTAATTAGCTCCATTTTGCAGATAAAGAAAATGAAGCATATAGGTCAAATAAATTGATAAGTTCAAAGGGTCATCAAATGTTAGCATTTAGTTTTAGTTTTTATTTTGAACCTAGTCTTTCGCCTCCAGAAGTGTTGATACGGTGTATCTCAGCTATGCTCAGATAGACTTCCTGATACCTAATAACCAACCTATTTATTCCTCTCTAGGCTGATGCAACCCTACTCGATTTTCTCGAGGGTTTCCAGCTCAGAAGGCTGTGGCTCAGAAAGATATATCATAATAGGTCACGCTTTTAAAAGGGCAAGAGAGTGCCATTTATTTTGTAAATTGAAAGGTATTTCTCAACGTAGATCCATATATTTTAATTCTCTTCACCATGAGCTGAATATAAGATATCATTATGATACTGGTCAAGTCAAGGACTGTCACAATTTATTCTCCCAGTCATACTGGCTAGACTGTGTGCCCTTTTCCTCCCTCACCACAAAGTATATGGCCCTTTGGATTCATTCTCTGGATACAATGAAGAAAACCATTCTTTAATTAAGAGTTCAACCTCAAAAATGTCAAAAGTTCCTGAGGAGAGTATACAAGATGGCAGATATAGAGATCTAAGATAATAGATTGGGGAGACAGAGTGGCCATGTATAAAGGTCCTGACTTCAAGAATCATTTGACCAGTCTGGGGCCCAGGTGGATAAAAGACATCACATTCATCTTCAACAGTGTTTATGGACAACTATTCATAAGTATTACTATGGGAGGAAAAAGAAAGATCTTAGAGAGGCAGCGTAAGAAGAAGGAACCAAGGCCCCTGTTTTATTTTTGCTGTTAACTAACTTTTCTTAAATCCACTTATCCCCTTTTTGTATAAAAAGAGGGGGTTGCACTGATTTCTAAGGCTCTTTCCAACACTGAGATCATGAATCTAAGACATGATCCCACAAGCTAGAGCCCAAGGTTATATCCAGGAAGAGAAAGAGGGCAACTGGCACATGTAGGTGTCAGGAGTGTGCGGTGTATAAAACAAAGGTATGGTGGGATAAAGCTTGTGCTTCTTCCCCTCTGAAGGTTTAAACAAAAAGAGTTTCAGAAGTCCTTTGCAAACTGGGAAGTTCCAGACAAATATGAGATCTGAATTTTTTTAATTGATTGATTTTATGGAGACAGAGAAGAAGGGAGAGAGAAGCATTCATTTCTTATTCCACTTAGTTGTACATTCATTGGTTGCTTCCCATATGTGCCATGACCTGGAATCAAACCTGCAATCTTGGTGTTTCGGGACAATGCCCCAACCCACTAAGCTAACCAGCCAGGGCCTGAGATCTGATTATTTTTAACAGACATTTACTGATCTCTGAGCTGGTTCCAGCAATTATTTTAGGCACCAATAATTCTCAAGTGTTTTGCTTAACAATGTAGAAGGCAGTCTTTTCTTGTAAGCAGTGAATATTTCTGCAGATAATATGATTAAACAGAGTTTTTTTCTCACTATATTTGGGGCCAAGGCAGAGAATTGGGGGTGTTTTACTTGGAGTGAGGGTTGAAAGGACAGGCTATAAAGCAATCTTCCCTTGGGTATCATGAGCTGGCTCCTGTAACCCAGCAGCAGCTTGAGGGCTATGATTCTGTAAGGTCCTAAAAGGTGAACAAAATTTGAGTCACTGCCTGCCAAAATATTCTATTCTATTTCCATAATAAGCCAAATTATGAAGGAGTTATTTGGAAAGATAATAAATAAAAAATATAAAGGCTTACTTAAGAGTGTATGGAAACGTTTCCCAAATATTTATGCTCAAAGCTGTGTTTGCCTAATTAACAGAAAGTCCACAGTTTCTTCATCTGTTTTTCCCAAATACTACCAAAAATTAGGAGGTATGTACCATCCTGGTTATCAGAGGTAAGGTCCCTATTCTTCTTAGAGTCTCCTGGGCAAATGTGCAGTGACATCCTCTACTTCAGTGGACACTACACTTTCAATCTATCTTTCCGGGGGTCTCCTCTGTTTTAGTGTCCTCGGGCTGCTGTGACAGATTATCACAAATTTGGTGGCCAAAAATAACAGAAGTGTATTCCCTCACAGTTCTGGAGGACAGAGTCGAAGATAGGTTTCGTCGGAATAAATCAAGGCACCAGCACAGGGGAGTGTCTATTCTCGGCCTCTTCCAGCTTCTCTTGGTACTACTGTCACTCTTTGACTGTGGCTGCCTCACTCCAGTTTTTGCCTCAGTGTCACACTGACTTCTCTTCTTTTGTGTCAAATCTCCCTCTGCCTCTCACTTTTTAAGTACCCTTGGGAGTCATGAACAGCCACTCAGATAACCCAGCATAATATCCCCATCTCAAAATTTCTAAATTAATCACTTCTGCAAAAGTCCTTTGTCAGAAGCCGATCAACAACTGCTGGTTGATACAGTCACAGCAAAGAAAATCAACAGTTGCTGGTTGACATAGTCACGGCAAAAGAAGAGGCACAACAATAGTTCCCCCTTTAACTTCTTGAATTAATTTGGTTTTTTATCCCCCCCTTTTTCTCTGGGGGGTATGTGTGTGTGTATGTGCTATCATTTATGGCACAGGGAGAATAGCACTGTGCTTTCCCTGAAGATTTATAGTAATTTCTCTGGAAGTGAGACAGAGAGTGTGAATTCCACAGAAAAGCCTATAAACACCTTTGCCTAGGCCCGTTAGACCTAGGAGGCTGGCTATGATATCCCCCAAAAGGGGCTGGATCTATAGAGAAACTCCCTCCTGAAATCCTATTAGGAAAATATAGATTGTGACTTATGAATAGGTAGGATCCAGAGACTAAACACAAAAGCACTTTTCAGCCTTTACCCAATCCATTACTTAACCCCCCTTAGTCCTTTACTCATTATAAAAGAATAGAAAAACTTTCTGTTCCTCTCACATAGCCTCTCACATACCTAGCCTTCAGGTGGTGGAACGTTCTGGGAGTAATAGTTGGAATTACTAATAGATGAAAAATAGTAGACAAACATAATTTTTACTAGACAATAGGTTGCTAAGTAAGAAAGAATCAACAGGGTCTTTTTAGAAGCTTGCACCAATATTGTTGTTACTGCTGCTCAAGTTACTGTATAAAGGTGCTTAATAGCTTATCACCTGATTCATAGTTTAAAGAAATGTACTAACCTTTCCCTGGAATATTTACCCAAATTAAAGTAAAAAACAACTGTTAATCAATGTATTCCACATACCATGCAATTATAACTTAGTGCATAAAAATAAAGCTATACTAGCCAAAGGCAGAGATGCCTGGCAGATGAGCTAAAAAATAATTCAGCTCTCTCACTCATTTCATGCTGATGCTGTCTCTTCCTGTGGGACCTCTGGATTCCCCCCTGGGGGCAGGACCTCAGCAGTCCTTTCTACATATAAAATAGCATTTACAGTCTTCAGCAGCTAGGACCTGATGTCTTTGAGGGGCACCTTTGCCAGCTACAACACCTTCCCTCCTACAGTGATCTATTACTCTGCTGCTCAGTGGTACCAGTTCATAACCATGTATTGCAAAAATCTTTAGGTCTGTGACCTTCCCAGGCCATTATATGTCTCTTCCAGGCCTCTGGAGTGCTTCTCCTTCCCCATTCATAGAGAAATGGTTTTGCTTCCCTCTTTGATCTTTCCTACAAGGGTTTCTACAAAAGAAATACTGGCCTTTAATCAGAGAGTGTTTTCTCTTATACCAGAGTCCTGTGCGTGTACTCTATGAGGTGAGCTGCATGGTTAGGGTAGGATTCAAGTTGTTATAGACATTAACTACTCCACCAAACAGGTCTTACTTTAAAATCATGGTTCACTCTGTTATAACCTTTATTTACATATAATGATCTTCTTACAGGCATTGTAATGATTCATTTTAAGTGTCAACCTGTCTGAACTGGGAAATGCCCAGACAGGTGGTAAAATGTTATTTCTAGGTACATCTATAAAGGAATTTTTACCAGAGGTTAGCAAATTGATTCATTAAACTGAGTAAAGAGATCACCAGTGTGGGTGAGCCTCATCCAATCTGATGGAGACCCAATAAAACAAAAAGCCAAAGGAATGGTGAACTCCCTTTCTGTGTTCTTGAGTTGGGGCACCCATCACTTCCTATCCCTGGACATCAGAGCTCCTGGTGTTCAGGCCTTCAAACTCAGAATATTAAGCCAGTAGCCTCCTAGTTCTTAGATCTTTGGACTCCCACCAACATTCCTGGTTTGCCAGCTTGCAGATGAGAGGTTGTAGACCTTCTCAGCCTCCATAACTATTTGAGTTCATTCTTAGTATAAATCTACTCATATATATTTATATCTTATCAGATCTGCTTCTCTGGATAACCTAAAATTGCCTATTTGTTCTTTTTGGTATTAAACTTTGTTCAGTGTGCCAATTCATCAGAAATACATAAAAATGGAAAAATCCCATTTGTCAGTAGGGTTACTTACCATCTCAGAATAGAGATAGACTACTCCCCTTCTCACCTCCCTTCCCAAAATGGAGTGATGTTACATGGGGTGAGTATGGGTCCTTGGTGACAATAAATCACCTTAAAACTCCACACTAAAGACCCTCTGGGATGCTCAGCTATATCTTCCCACATATCTTTTTTCTGGGGTAAATTAGATGGTTTGGGTTGCAGAAACCTAAGAGTTACTTAAGTTTCTCAAGCAATGGATATTTATTAAATAGCAACAAATCCTTTACATCAAAATAACTGTTGGGATCCAACAGAAATAATTAAGATAGACACTTTTCCGTGCCTGTATGAACCATAAGAACTGGGGAGAAAAACACAGCTATAAGTGTATAAGGGCACAAGAAAAAAAATACATAATCAGAGGTATAAAAAAAAGAAAAAGCCCTATCATCACATCTTACAGAGATGAAAACCTAGTTTAGCAACTAAAAGGTTGGTCTATATTCAGTATATATCCTCTGACCTCATTGACTCTGCCATGTCTCCACAGCAAGAGCTTGCTAATTCCCATCTGGTGTTTTGTCATTATTTTAAGTATGCCATTTACTGCATAGCTTGTCAATTACCTTTATTCCTTCAGGAAGATGATCTAAGTATATCTCCTCTAGAACTATTAGTTGGCAGAGTTTTTATTGCAGTTCATCCCATGGACTTACAGATTGACTTCCTTTGGGACAATTACCTACTTATGGGCCAATCAACTATGAATGATAAGGTCACATAAAACTGGCTGGCCATCAATATGGTTAAAAGCCATTAGTAAGGCAGTGGAGATGGGAACTTCAAGAACATGGATTTGAGCAGAGCAGATAGCTTAGCCTATCCAGTGCCACTACTTAATCAGAGTCCCTGGAAGTCAATGCCACATCACTGCAGGTAGAGCTTAGAACAAAGCTTTCTTTCACTCTTAGAGTGATGGCGGAAGCTCAGCTGTATAACAAGACATATATGGAGAATGGCGACCACACACACACAGTCTGCTCCTTCCCAAAATGGGACACTCAAAGGGAGAAAGGTAGGTAACGTGTTAAACCTTCAACACAAGCCAAGTGCTGTGTCAGCACTGAGTTAGCCTCTCTCTTTGGTGCTGTTAGACACACATGGCAAAACTTCATTCCCATCATGTTGATCGTTCCAGCATTGCCTAAGGGGGCTATAAAATCTAGCAGGCCTGTGTAATTTTTCTGGCATGCCTAAGACAATAGCCTTGAACCTGGAGACTGATCTCTCTGTGGAAAGTGGTAATGGGCATCATTACCATTCCTTCACACCATTCCTTCACCATATCATTCACACCATTCCTTCCTGGCTGCATTAAATAACACTTTGGTACTTAGCCATAATTCAAAATCTGCAGCAGCTGTGTCAGAGGGAAGGTGCAAGTTCATCCAGTTCAACTGCAATTTCAAATAAATGCAGTGAAGAGTAGTCTCCTTGCACCTACAGAAATTATTCTCAGTCCAGTTTTTTTAATTTGTGTAAATGTTGGATCCTGCACATACATAGGAAAAGAAAAAAGTGATGGTGACAGAGGAGATGGTTGTGTCACAGAATAGTGAAAATAAGGTATGTGTGTGTGTGTGTATACTAATATGATTTTATTTTCTACTGGAGTCTTGGCACTGAAAAAGAACACCGTATTTGAATACATATATAAGAGGAATGTGGAGAAAACGTCCTGAGTGAGGTGTTAAAACACAATGTCATTTCACTTCAGGGAGACATGAATTCACAAGCCCAAGATGGTGGCATAGTCTTTGGGGATGGGAGGAGCTTCTGTCCTTGCAGAGTGCCCGTCCTGTCCCTGGACACCTGGGTCCAGAAGCAACTGATGTTTTCCTGAGGGGTAGAGAACACATGCCTCTGTGTGTGTGTGTATGTGTGTGTTTCCAGAAAAATCCCCTTCTGATAAACCACTAAAAGTAAAGAAAAAGAAATCAGATATCCTATGAGATAGGTGAATGGGGAAAGAACTTCCTTCCTTGGTTCTTGGGAGTTAAAATTGAGAGCAAGTGAAAAAATATTAATATCTTATGTGCATGGAAGCTGTGTAGTGTAGTCAAAAATTACAATACACATTGATATATTTTACTATCAGGTAGATCGCAATTTGAATCCCAATTAACACCTAGCTTTCTATATAAAATACTTTGACCGAGTCATATTATCTGCCTGAATATTGATTTCTTCAACTGTCAAGAAACAATATTAATGTGTACAGGTGAATGCCAGGTAAGTTGGGTGGTATCTGTATAGCCCTTAGCACAGTGCCTAAGACATGAACATGACCTGGCCCATTACGGGCTGACTCCCACCTTCCTGATGACCTCATTTTGAGCCAGTTTCCTACTGTGTCTCCACCTGGCCTTACTTTCATTTCTCATGCCCTCCTGGCTCCTCCTCTTGCACTGCCTGGGAGGCTCCCTTAGTCTCCACCTCTTCTTTTGCCTGGGTGATGCTCCCCACCATTTAGGTTTTGCTTTTTAAATGAGATTCCTCAAATAAGCACATTAGTCTATTTTTAGGCACAGAGCAGGTGAGAGCTGCACGTGTGTGTTTTACTTTGCTTCTCTTAGCCCTGTGCAGTCTTCTGCCACTGGGCTTATTACAGCCACGGTTAAATATATAGTTCATAAACGGTCTCTTTAAGTGTCAGTCTCCTGCACTGAAATGAAAGCTTTATGAAGGAAACAACTTACTGTCTTATTCACTAATTACCTTCCCGCCCCTGCCAAGGGAATTAATCAATAAATTCTTGTGGATTCGAGTTCTGTTACCTGGATGGTGGTTTATGGGAAGAAAATCAGTGAGCATTACCCACCTGAAAACACAATATCTGCAAAAAAGAAAAAAAATAGAAAACATGATCTGGATGCAGACAAGGGGTCACAGTCACTCTGGGAAGGCCCAAATGTACTTCACAGAACTTGAAAAAAACAACTATGAAGGATTATACCACTGATGCATATACTTTCCATTATGATATAAATCTTCCTTAAAAGAGGGCTATGTTTTATTGTTTCTGTGTCTTCAGTGCCTGAAAGGATATCTAGTACCTAGTTGAACTTTATAGTTACTGTGAATGAATGAATGAATGACACAAACAAACTAGTAACCCATATTTCAGTATATTTGGGAAGCATATTTGTTGAATGTCTGTTTCAGATATTCTCTTAATTTAATACATTATTTAACTCATACAATCTATGAAGAATTACCCTTTACTGATAGATAATAATGATAAAAATCTAGCTTTTCTTTTTTTTTGTATTTTTTTGAAGTTGGAAATGGGGAGGCAGCCAGACCCTTGCATGCGCCCAACCAGGGTCCACCTGGTATGCCCACCAGGAGGCGATACTCTGCCCATCTGGGGCATTGCTCTGTTGCAACCAGGGCCACTCTAGCGCCTGAGGCAGAGGCCATGGAGCCATCCCCAGCTCCTGGGCCAAATTTGCTCCAATGGAGCCTTTAACTGCTGGAGGAGAAGAGAGAGACAGAGAGGAAGGAGAGGGGGAGGGGTGGAGAAGCAGATGGGCACTTCTCCTGTGTGCCCTGGCCGGAAATCGAACCTGGGACTCTTGCACGCCAGGCTGATGCTCTACCACTGAGCCAACCGGCCAGGGCTCCAGCTTTTCTTAAAAGCAGCACAGAGCCCCAACATTGTGGAGCCAACTCCAGCATGTAAGAAAGATAATTTCAGAGCTGCGCAGTAAGTTTGAAAATATGCTATACCTAAAAATTGTATATAAATATATGCATCCATAGAATGAGATCTATGGTAATATAAGAACACATAGAAGGATGTGTGAAATCTCCATGAATTACAAGAAATTTCAGAAAATGAGTGATGTTATTTTGATACCAAAAGAATGAGAAGCAACTACCCAGACAACAAGCAGTGAATGAAATTTCCAGGATGAGGAAATAGCTACTGTGAAGGCTGGTTTCAAATGTGACCTTGCACACCTGAGGAAGCCACAGAATCTGGGTGGCTGGGAGACAGGTAGGCTTAGGTGAGAAGTTGTGAGAAATCCGGTTGGGGATTAGGTGTATCAGGTTGGACCAGCAACAGTCCCATAAACCTCAGACCTGGAGGAACCATTACATGCTTTTAAATGACTGGAGGTATAAAGATATTTTTTTTTAAATTTTCACAGGTTGAAGAATTTTCTGGTTGAAGACCAGAAAGAAGGCATCAGCCCTCAGTAAGGAATGAAGTTGTCCTGTCCTAAGGAGGGTATGTGACAGTTTAAATGGGGGATGTGACTATGTTTTGAGATATTCAGGAAAGAATCAACATCTCATGTGGTAGGTATCATTGTGGCCAATTTATAGACAAGAGATTCTAAGATTAACAGAGAGAAAACGGTTTCTCCCAAAGCCCCATCAAGAGCAGATGGTATCTGATGGAGACCACAACACCCACAATAACCCCATTCTCTTTATAAGGCATTCCCACAACCTTCTGTTTCTTTCTCCAAACACCAGCCATTGTGCAAAACACTTGAAATCATCAGATGCAAATTCTCTTTGAAAATTAATTTCAGAGCACTTAGTTAGAGACTTGGTTGTGCATTTATTGACTAAAAGCAGAAAAGTTAGCAAGCAGATCAAATCCAGATGACCTATGTCTCTGATGCATATAACATCATCCTACAGTGGCAGAGATAAAATGCTGCTGATTTAAAAAAAAAATCCTTCTTGGTCCTGGCAAGTTGGCTCAGTGGTAGAGCATTGGCCAGGTGTATAGATGTCCCAGGTTCAATTCCCTGTCAGGACACATAGGAGATGTGACCATCTGCTTCTCCACCCTTCCCCATAACCCTTATCCCTCTCTCTCTTTCCTTCCCATAGTCAAGGCTCAATTGGTTTGAGTGCATTGGCCCTGGATGCTGAGGATGGTTCCATGGAGCCTCTGCCTCAGGCACTAAAAATAGCTTGGTTGTGAGCATGACCCCAGATGGATAGAGCATCACCCCAAATGGGGGTTGCTGGTATATCCGGGTTGGGGCACATGCAGGAATCTGTCTATCTTTTCTCACTTGAAAAATAAAAAGAAAACATAATCACCCTTGTTGGCATCTCAGAAGCAAGCACCCCTTTGCTTATTTGCTTCTTTCTTTGACAAGAATAAACAAATCTTTGAAAATATAATGAGTCAGATCATTCTCTCTGTGGCACATAGATGATGCCAAGGGATTCCAGAAGGCCCCTGTTGAGGGTCATTACCTCTTCCAAGCCCTCTGGGAAACATTTGGTAAATAATTGCTTTCCCTTATTACATAGATACCCTGGTGTTCTAAGCATGGGCCAGGGCCAGGGAATAACTTCTGAACTGGGAGGATCTGGCTGATTAACTTTCCATTAAACGCTTCCAGGCTTCATGCTGAAATTTCAGGAATCAAGCTAAGGGCTGAGAAAAAAAAAAAAACCAATCTGAATGCTTGGCTGGTAATTAACCTCACCAGGTGACAAATCAATACTACCTGGCTGTTCCCATAAACAATGATAACCGGGAGAACTGAGGATTCCAGCCCAAAGCCTCCTGGTTATTTTTCTCTGGCTCCTGTTGCTTTAAAGACAGAAAGGTAAAAGGGAGTTGGATGGTTTTTCTCTAGCTGCAGGTGATAGGGAGGCCTGAAGACACAAACAAACCTTTCAAGGAAAAGAGGCTTGGCAGAAAAACAGAAATGGAATACAACCTGAGATGTTGGATAAAAAGAAATGTAAATTTGGGTGGGTGGTTTTCAATCCTCTGTGTATGTAAGAATTAACTAGAGGACTGGTGAGAAATGCAGTTCCCAGAAATTCTGTTTTAGGAGTATTCATTTTGCTTCCCTAGATTATGTTGATGCAGGTGGGCAATAAATCATAGTTGAAGCATCACTGTTAAATATCTGAGAATTTCATTTATTAGGTAGTTAGAGCCAAACAACTTAAGAAGTGTTTAGTTCCTGACAACCTGATAGCTCTTTGCAAGAATGATGCATATAAATTGAAGAAAAATGAACTTTCTTCCCTCTTAAATGACCACAAGTGGTGCATGGTAATGAGATGTGCACACCTGTTGAGCACAGCACAGCTTTTCAAAGCTTGAATCAGACCAGGCACGGCCGCCCTCATTTCCTGCTCAAGTTGACTAGCACACTGCTTTCCATCACGGCAAGTGCTTAAAACCCAGCTTCCCAAAGATAAGACACCATTGGATGCAACATAAAGTGACTGTGGGGAATGTGGACTACTTTGAGCTAGTAATTCATACAGTGATCAATAAAAGTCGAATATTGCTGTGTTTTTCTAACAATTTAGATTATCTCTATGCACATCTGTGAGTTTGGTATAGCACTCTAGTTCAAGAGAGCACGCACTTTGGGAATCAGGGGTGTGAGCAGCAGTAAAAACAGAGGAGATCCTTATTGGCAGAGATCGGCAATTAGGCAAATACTTGGGGGTGAGGAGTTTTCCAGCCTTTGGAGATGGAGGAGACTTTTCTATTTGGGGGTAGATGATCTCTAACACTCTAGCTTTAGGTTTCTCAATAAGCCTAATTGGAGCAGTGGAGCAGTGTTTTAGTAAGTTTGTATGGTTTACATAGTTAAGCCTAAAGAATTTTACAGTTAGCAATGCCTTTTTTTCTTTTCTTATTTATTTATTTAGGCATACCTGCTACTATGTCCTAGGAAAATAGTAAAATACCTCCCTTATGTCATTTAATATGACAAACCTGTGAAGTGTTGTTACCCTCATTTTCCAGTTGAGGAAGCTTGGGATCAAATTGCCTAAGATACTTATCTAATAGCATTCAGAGAATAAGTTTGCAGTTAGACCTGGAACCCAGTTTAAACTGGCTCTTAAAACCCAAGCTCTTTGCTCTATGAGCCAGGGCTCTATTTCTAAAAGCAAGCCTCCTTGGGTGGCCACCACATAGGTCTAGGAGATTCAGCTTGAGATGCTTACTTTATTCTTACTTCACCATTCAGTAGTTATATGATCTTAGGAGGCTTACTTAACCCCAACAGCCTCATCACCAAAAGATAGTTCATAATAGCAACTCACTACTTTGTAATGCTTGAGAATGAACTGGCCTAAAGCCCTTTGCACAGTTTCTGACACATAAAAAAAGATTCCATCAGTGATAGGTGTTACTATATCTACATAGGCAAGACCATGAGCAGGTGTATGTTGCCTATGGATTTAAATCAAGTATTTAGAAAAAGAGATTATAGTATTAAAATATAGGCTGTACTTACTTTATTTTAAGTAGAATACCCAATCATTCAGAAAGCTGACAAAACTTTGGAAAATATATAGATCTCCTATATAACCCTATTGTAACCGTTAGGTGAATATATTTTTCATTCTGCAGTATTTCACTAGACTTTTGGTGGCAAGAAGTTTTTTTACTGGCTATTATATTATTATTAAAAAAAAACAAATAAAATAAGTGGAAGATGCTTCAAGGAGATTCCCATATTGACCTGCTTTTCTCCACTCCATATTTTAAAATTTGGGGTTTCAGAGCATTAGTTATATAACAATGATTGAAAGAAAGGTAAAAAGTAAGACACCCATAAAGCTCTAACTTTAGTAAAGGTTAAAGAATCCAGAAAAAAACTTATTTTTCAGTATTACTATTCCATTACACACACATAAAAATCCGATTTACATATACATTTTCAGTATCCTTTATATGATTCAGTATTAAATATGGGTGTTAGGTATTATTAAAGGTTATTTTACTCTCTAACTTGAAATATAGGTATTTATGACATAGACATAAATATAGATCCAGTCACAGATACATACAGACTGAGGTGACCATTTACAAGCAAACACTCTCCTCACCTCTTCATACTCTGGGATTTCCCCAAAGTTGTAATCATTTTAATGTGTCCATATCCGAGGCAGGGCAAAGGCAGGGCAAACAGTGCTTTCTTTATTCTTTTCCTTCAGTTTCCTGATCCCAATAACTCAATCTTGGTATTACCATGAAATCTTTATTTATTACTATGTATATATTTTTTAATTGAGAAGTAGTTTATAGATAGTGGAGAAGAAGAGAGAGAAGAGGTGAGGCATTGGTTTTTGTCTTGATGATTTTCATTCCAAGACCCTTTTGACTCTATTTTTTTTTTTTAATGGGGGGACATCAGTAAATCAAGATACATATATTCAAAGGTAATATGTCCAGGTTATCTTAAAGTTCAATTATGTTGCATACCCATCACCCAAAGTCAGATTGTCCTGTCACCCTCTATCTAGTTCTCTTTGTGCCCCTCCCCCTCCCCCTTCCCTCTCCCTCTCCCCCGTCCCCCCGTAACCACCACACTCTTGTCAATGTCTCTTGGTCTCAGTTTTATGTCCCATCTACGTATGGAAAAATGCAGTTCCTGGTTTTTTCTGATTTACTTATTTCACTCCGTATAATGTTGTCAAGATCCCACCATTTTGCTATAAATGATCCAATGTCATCATTTCTTATGGCTGAGTAGTATTCCATAGTGTATATGTGCCACATCTTCTTTATCCAGTCATCTATTGATGGGCTTTTTGGTTGTTTCCATGTCCTGGCCACTGTGAACAATGCTGCAATGAACATGGGGCTGCATGTGTCTTTACAAGTCAATGTTTCTGAGTTTTTGGGGTATATACCCAGTAGAGGGATTGCTGGGTCATAAGGTAGTTCTATTTTCAGTTTTTTGAGGAACCACCATACTTTCTTCCATAATGGTTGTACTACTTTACATTCCCACCAACAGTGGATGAGGGTTCCTTTTTCTCCACAACCTCTCCAACATTTGCTATTACCTGTCTTGTTAATAATAGCTAGTCTAACAGGTGTGAGGTGATATCTCATTGCAGTTTTGATTTGCATTTCTCTAATAACTAAAGAAGATGAGCATCTTTTCATATATCTGTTGGCCATTTGTATTTCTTCCTGTGAGAAGTGTCTATTCATATCCTCTTCCCATTTTTTTATTGGATTGTTTATTTGTTTGTCGTTGAGTTTTATGAGTTCTTTGTATATTTTAGATATTAGGCCCTTAACTGAGCAGGTGTTTAAAAATATCATTTCCCAATTAGTTGGCTGTCTGTTTATCTTGTTATCAATTTCTCTTGCTGAACAAAAACTTCTTAGTCTGATGTAGTCCCATTCATTAATTTTTGCTTTCACTTCTCTTGCCTGTGGTGTCAAATTCATAAAATGCTCTTTAAAGCCCAGGTCCATGAGTTTGGTACCTATGTCTTCCTCTATGTACTTTATTGTTTCAGGTTTATGTTTAGATCTTTGATCCATTTTGAGTTAATTTTAGTACAGGGGGACAAACTGTAGTCCAGCTTCATTCTTTTGCATGTGGCTTTCCAGTTTTCCCAGCACCATTTGTTGAAGAGGCTTTCTTTTCTCCATTGAGTGTTGTTGGCCCCTTTATCAAAAATTATTTGACTATATATATGTGGTTTTATTTCTGGACTTTCTATTCTGTTCCATTGGTCTGAGTGTCTATTTTTCTGCCAATACCATGTTGTTTTGATTGTCGTGGCCCTATAATAGAGTTTGAAGTCAGGTATTGTAATGCCCCCAGCTTCATTCCTTTTCTTTAGGATTGCTTTGGCTATTCGGGGCTTTTTATAGTTCCATATAAATCTGATGATTTTTTGCTCCATTTCTTTAAAAAATGTCATTGGAATTTTGATGAGAATTGCATTATATTTGTATATAGCTTTGGGTAATATGGCCATCTTGATTATATTTATTCTACCTAACCAAGAACAAGGAATATTCTTCCATCTCATAATGTCTTTTTCGATTTCCCTTAACAATGGTTTATAGTTTTCATTGTATAAGTCCTTTACATTCTTTGTTATGTTTATTCCTAGGTATTTTATTTTTTTTGTTGCAATCGTGAAGGGGATTATTCTTTTGAGTTCATTCTCAAATGTTTCATTGTTGGCATATAGAAAGGCTATTGACTTCTGTATGTTAATTTTGTATCCTGCGACCTTACTGTATTGGCTTATTTTTTCTAGAAGTCTTTTTGTGGATTCTTTGGGGTTTTCGATGTATAGGATCATATCATCTGCAAAAAGTGATACCTTTACTTCTTCTTTTCCGATATGGATGCCTTTTATTTCTTTGTCTTGTCTGATTGCTGTGGCAAGAACCTCTAGTACAACATTAAATAAGAGTGGAGAGAGTGGACAACCCTGTCTTGTTCCTGATTTAAGGGGGAAAGCCTTCAGTTTTGTGCCATTTAGTATGATGTTAGCTGATGGTTTATCATATATGGCCTTTATCATGTTGAGATATTTTCCTTCTATACCCATTTTGTTGAGAGTCTTAAACATAAAATTGTGTTGTATTTTATCAAAAGCCTTTTCTGCATCTATTGATAATATCATGTGGTTCTTGTTCTTTGTTTTGTTGATATGGTGTATTACATTAACCGTTTTACGTATGTTGAACCATCCTTGAGATTCTGGGATGAATCCCACTTGATCATGATGTATTATTTTTTTAATATGTTGTTGTATTCGATTTGCTAGTATTTTGTTTAGTATTTTAGCATCTGTATTCATTAGAGATATTGGTCTGTAGTTTTCTTTTTTTGTGCCATCCTTGCCTGGTTTTGGTATGAGGGTTATGTTTGCCTCATAAAATGTGTTTGGAAGTATTGCTTCTTCTTCAATTTTTTGGAAGACTCTCTGTAGAATAGGAACCAAGTCTTCTTTGAAGGTTTCATAAAATTCGCTGGTATAGTCGTCAGGGCCTGGACTTTTATTTTTGGGGAGGTTTTTAATGGTTTTTTCTATTTCTTCTCTACTAATAGGTCTGTTTAGGCTTTCTGCTTCTTTTTGACTCAGTCTAGGAAGGTTGTATTGTTCTAGGAATTTATCCATTTCTTCTAGGTTGTTGAATTTAGTGGCATAAAGTTTTTCATAGTATTCTACAATAATTCTTTGTATATCTACGATGTCCGTGGTGATTTCTCCTCTTTCATCTTGGATTTTGTTTATATGAGTTCTTTCTCTTTTTTTCCTTGGTAAGTCTTGCCAAGGGTTTGTCAATTTTGTTGATTTTTTCAAAGAACCAGCTCCTTGTTTTATTAATTTTTTCTATAGTTTTTCTGTTCTCTATTTCATTTATTTCTGCTCTGATTTTTATTATCTCCTTTCTTCGCCTGGTTTTGGGTTGTCTTTGTTCTTCATTTTCTAGTTCCTTAAGGTGAGAAGTTAAGTGGTTCACTTGGGCTCTCTCTTGTTTGTTCATATATGCCTGAAGTGATATGAACTTCCCTCTTATCACTGCTTTTGCTGCATCCCATAGATTCTGATATGTCGTATTGTCATTTTCATTAGTCTGTATATATCTTTTGATCTCTGCACTTATTTCTTCTTTGACCCATTCATTCTTTAAAAGTATGTTGTTTAGTTTCCACATTTTTGTGGGATTTTTTTGCTGTTGAATTCTAGTTTCAAGGCTTTATGATCAGAAAATATGCTTGGTACAACTTCAATTTTTCTGAATTTGCTGATGTTGTTTTTGTGGCCCAGCATATGGTCAATTCTTGAGAATGATCCATGTACACTGGAGAAAAATGTATACTCAGTCACTTTGGGATGAAATGTCCTGTAGATGTCTATCATATCCAGGTGCTCTAGTGTTTTGTTTAAGGCCACTATGTCTTTGTTGATTCTCTGTTTGGATGACCGATCTAGAGCTGTCAGCGGTGTATTAAGGTCTCCAAGTATGATTGTATTTTTGTCAGTTTTTGTTTTAAGGTCAATAAGTAGCTGTCTTATATATTTTGGTGCTCCTTGGTTTGGTGCATATATATTAAGAATTGTTATGTCTTCTTGATTCAGTGTCCCCTTAGCCATTATGAAATGGCCATTTTTGTCTCTGAGTACTTTTCCTGTCTTGTAGTCAGCATTATCCGATATGAGTATTGCTACACCTGCTTTTTTTTGGATGTTATTTGCTTGGAGTATTGTTTTCCAGCCTTTCACTTTGAATTTGTTTTTATCCTTGTTACTTAGATGAGTTTCTTGTAGGCAGCATACAGTTGGATTTTCTTTTTTGATCCATTCTGCTACTCTGTGCCTTTTTATTGGTGAGTTTAATCCGTTTACATTTAGTGTAATTACTGACACTTGTGAGTTCCTCATTGCCATTTTATAGATTGCTTTCTGTTAGTTTTGTGCCTTGTTTGATTCTTCTCTTTCGTTTTTCTATCTTTTGTTTTTATTTGGTTGTGTTCCATACAACTTTCCTCTATTGCTATCTTTTTTAAATCATGTGCTTCTGTGGTGGTTTTTTCAATGGTGGTTACCATTAAGTAATGAAAAGGGTTCCTACCCTGTTCATTGTAGTGCACTATTTTGTGAGTACTTTTGCCCTCCATCGCCCTTTGCTACTGTTGATCTTCATCCTCTCCCCCCCTTTCTTATTGTTGTCACAGTTTAAAGTTGGTTTTGTTATGTTCTTCTTGGAGCTTTTACTTGTGGCTTTGTTGTTCTTGTTTTTTTATTCTTTGTATCTGATTGGGGAACCCCCTTTAGAATTTCCTGGAGTGGGGGTTTTCTGGTGATAAATTCTCTCATCTTTTCTGTATCTGTGAATGTTTTTATTTCTCCTTCATATTTGAAGGTTAGCTTTGATGGGTATAGTATTCGTGGCTGAAAGTTCCTCTCTTTCAAGACTTTAAATATTGGGGTCCACTCTCTTCTAGCTTGTAGAGTTTCTGTTGAGAAATCTGATAATCTAATGGGCCTTCCTTTATATGTTGTATTCTTCTTTTCCCTGGCTGCCTTGAGAATTTTTTCTTTGCAGTTGGTTTGTGCCAATTTTATTATGATGTGCCTTGAAATAGGTTTGTTGGGGTTAAGAAAACTTGGAGTTCTGTTTGCTTCTAGAATTTGAGGTTTTAGTTCTTTCCAGAGGCTTGGGAAGTTCTCATCTATTATTTGTTTGAGTATGTTCTCCATTCCATTTTCTCTCTCTTCTCCCTCTGATATACCTATTATTCTTATGTTATTCTTTTTGATGGAGTCAGATAATTCCTGTAGGGCTATTTCATTTTTTTTAATTTTTGAATCTCTTTCTTCTTCTCTTTGTTGAGCCTCAAGTTGCTTGTCTTCTATTTCGCTGATCCTCTCTTCTATCTGGCCTGTTCTATTAGCTAAGCTTGTTACCTCATTTTTCAGCTCATGAATTGAGTTTTTCATCTCTGTTTGATTTGTTTTTATAGTTTCAATTTCCTTGGAGATATACTCTTTGTGTTCATCGAGTTGTTTTCTGAGCTCCCTAAATTGCCTTTCTGTGTTTTCTTGTATATCTCTGAGTAATTTTAGAATTTCTATTTTAAATTCTCTGTCATTTAACTCCAAGGTTTTCAATATCTTAAATTTTTTCTCCATAGATTTTTCCTCATCTCTCTGTGTTACCTCTCTATCTTTTGTATCCATGATATTTGATTTTCTCTTCTTTAATGGCATCTGAGGGTGATTTTCTTGATAGTATTAATGAGATTTTATAAGGAATAAAAGGATAAAAAATAAAAATAAAAAATTGCACGTTTTGTTTTTAAAAATTAATCATTAAATAAAGAAAAATAAAATAAGATAAAAATTTGAGAAGAAAAAAAGGGAATAATTCCTTCCCTTCCTTTTTTCCTCCCCTCTCCTCTCCCCTCTTTTTTGAGAAAATCTTGTGATGAACTGTGAATTATATTGTACTAAATATAACAAACAATACCTGTAGTGGAGGGCCTGAATTGGGGAGAAGTAATATAGGGGTAAAGGAAAAAAAAAAAAAAAAAGAAAAAAAAATACAAGAAAAAAATATTTATATATAAAAAGGGGGGAGCAGTATAGACCCACAAAAAGCAAATTAGGAAAAAATTTGGGTCAAGAATAAAATGTTTTGCTTTTAGGTGTTGGCTGACTCAGAGATATGATGAGAGGAATAAGAGGGAAACAGGAAAAAAGGGTGGAAAATTAAAAAATTACTATTGTATTTAGTGGAACAAGAACTAGATAAAATGGAGAGCCAGGGATGGGAGCACTGCTAATGTGTTAAAAAGGTGAAGTAAAAACCCTCCAAAATGCCACAAACTTAAGTTTGAGTCCCAGATAAGATAATTTGTTCGTTATTGAAGTTTGAATGAGAGAAGACGTAAAGGAGAGAGGAAGAGACTAATATAGAGGGAGAAAAGAGAGAGAGAGAGAGAGAGAGAAAAGATGGAACCACTTAAAGAAGAAAAAAGAAAAAGGAGGAGAGAGAAAGAGAGAGTTAGGGGTTTTGGATTGCAACCCTCAAAGAGAGAAAGGAGGAGGAAAGAAAAGATAATGTGAGATGTAGCACTTATGGGTAGTATAGTTCAGAGAGGCAAGAGTAAGACTGAGAGAGAATTAAATGACCAAATTGGAGTAGAAAAAAAAATCAAGAATGAAGAAAAGAGACACAGACGAACAAATATAATAAGATGGGATAGGTTATAAAATCTGCAGATTATTCTTGATTTTGAGAGGTTGTCGTCTTGCTCTTTCTTTTCTGTCTTTCTGGTCGGTGACTTTGTACCCCGGGTTCTGCCCCTGTGGCACGCTCTGGAAGAGGTTTGCAGTTGATAATTCTCTATGGCAATGTCATGTATTGGGCTTCAGTCTCGTTGGCAGCCAAGGTTCATTAGTGTTTATAGGCTCCAACAGAGAGGATCTCTCACTGTGAGAGTGTTCCTGGAGCCTCTCTCCTAGTCTTTCCTTCCACAATTAGAAGTCTGATAATCCAGTTATGGGGTTGCTGCTGCCTCTGCCTGGATAGTAAGAGTCTCAAAGAGCTGGCAACTCCCCACTCTGTTCCCACTCAGCACAGGGCTCTGAGTAAGGCTCAGTCAGTCAGACCTGCCAGCATAATCAGGTGTGGCTTCCTCTCACTCAAAGATCTCTGGCTCTGCCCCTCTGTGGGATAACTCGAGTGCCCACTCCTGAGGCGTTCGGAGGAATCTCTAGCCAGACAGGTCACACTTCGAGTGAAATCCCTACCCACACGGAAAAGATCGAGCTTTGGAATTGGCTTTCACTCTATCCTCGTGCGGCTTTCCCAGGGGGCTAGGGCTGCCTGAGATTCCGCTCCTGGCCCGCTCACAGACCTGCTCCTCTGTGGGAAAAACACGGGCGCCCACCTCTGAGGAGTTCGGAGGAATCTCCTGTTCACTCTTCCTGCGTGCGCACTGACCAGATTTTGAGGCTCAGGCGTCCGGGACGCCTCTCACTCCAAGAAAGCCCTCTGCCCACATGGAAAAGTTACTGGGTTGGAATTGGCTTTCGCTCTGTCCCCGTGCGGCTTTCCCAGGGCGCTGGGGCTTCCACTCCTGGCCGGCTCACGGGCCTCTGATTCTGCTCCTCTGAGGGAAAACACGAGCACCCACCCCTGAGGAGTTCGGAGGAATCTCCTGCCCACTTTGCGTGCGTGCGCACTGACCAGATTATGAGGTTCACATGGGACGCCTCTCGCTCCGCGAAAGCCCTCCTCCCGCACAGAAAAGTTCCACCGTTGGAGTTGGCTCCAGCTCCCTCCCCGTGCCCGGTCCCCTCAGGGCGCTGGGGCTCCTAGGAGATGCTGCTTTTTGCCCACACAGAGGCCTCTGACTTTGCTTCTCTGTGGGTTAGCACGGGCGGCGCCCACCCCTGAAGTGTTCGTAGGAATCTTTTGCCCACTAACCACGCCAACCAGGAGATGCGGAAAATGGCTGCCCCACTTGTCTTTTTTTGTCTGGGTTTGGCACGCACGTGTTAGCTTGAATTGCCCAGGTTTTTCCACGGCTTGGATCTCCGTGCCACAGCCTGATTTGGCTGTACCGCAGCCTGGAACTATTCACTCCCTACGCCCACCTTAGTTTCTATATTCTCAATTCTCAGTGAAAGCCATCCTGTTTGGATTAGAGAGGAAGGCAGAGCATTTCTTACTCCTTATTTCCCCCGAAGTTTGACCATATATTTAGCCAATCTTTCGCTTGATCCTACCTTCGGGTGTGTTGTGAAGCATCTGAAGACTCCAAGGATAGGTTTTTCTGTTTCTGGTTGAAGTACTTGTTGAGTTTATGGGGAGATTTTCGGTATCGCTTCCTACCACGCCATCACTGTGACGTCATTCCATCCCTTTTGACTCTTCAGTGGTAAATGCTCCCACCGAGCCTAGAAAATGAGTGACATGATTCTCATTAATGTTACAGAGGTTCACTGTTTACTATTTTTTTGTCTGTGTTTAGAGTGCCATGGTTGACCGAGGGAATGGTTAGCAGAGTTGATGATATAGGATTAAAAAGCAAAATCCCATGGCGCAGTAAAACCAAAGAAGAGGAAAGCATTTAGTTACTGAGTGAAATTGGCACTGTTTTGACAGCTGAGTGCATGTTTTTAAAGTCAGTATATCCAACCTCTTTCAAATGCCCGCCGTACTGTTTGGGGTAGGGAATAGGGGTCAATGGTGAATACAATTCATTCAATCTTTTGGAATTTATAACACAATTAGTTTTATACAATCCTCATAGCAGCCTCTTTAGGTAGGTTTCTTGCCTCCATTTTATCAATGTGGGAACAAAGTTCCAGAGAGGAGAAGTGACTTGTCTACAGGTAGGAGTGTTGGAACCAAAGTCCAAAATCCAGTCCCTTTCACTACCCAGGCTACCTGCCACCCTGGTATATTGATAACCCGGAAGTAATTAATTTCCTAGCTGTACGCCAGTATGTTTTCAACATGGATTGGTTTCATAGATAGTATTAAACTCTCTGGCAGCTTGATGACAATTTTTAACTTTGAACATATTGTAACATATATATAGTAATGATAATCATTCGTTAAACCCAAGAGTTAGTGAACCACAGGACTTCATCTAAATGTTCAGGACACTACTTGGTTACAACCCCATTAAGCTGCAAAAGTCATTATAAGGAAAGAATATAGCCCTGGCCAATAGCTTGGCTGGTCAGAGGATTGCTCTGAAGCAGAGGTTGCCAGTTAAGTCCTGGTCAAGGCACATAGAACAGACCAATGTTTCTGTTTCTATCTCTATCTCTTCTTTCTTTAAAACCAATAAATATTTTTTTAAAAAAGAAAAAACATATTCTACTTACATCGCCATTTTAGATGATAAATAGTCGAGAACCATTCTTTCCAAATGTTCTCTGGTCGACCACCCCACCATCACTTACAAAGCTTGTTAAAAATAGGGACTACACACTCTATTAAATCAGCATCCTTAAGGAAGAAAAAAAAACTCTGAGGAATCTGTATTTTAAATCATTTGTCCAGGTCATTTCAGTCCATAATAAGTATGGGAACTAGTCCTGGAGATGTGAAGTACTCCACTACAGATGGGGAAGTAGAGTCTCATGACTGTTATTGCTAAAACCTAAATTATTAAAAGCTCAAAGCCTCATCTAGAAGAGTAGCAAGTTCAGTACTTTTCTCTAAGAGGGGAGTGGACTCCCAGCAATGTTTAAAAAATAAACAAAGGCTTACGCAAACAATTGATTCTACTACTAACTAAACAGGGAGAATCCTAGACTACAATTAGTTCACCAATGCCATTGTTCTGTTTCTCTTCCTGACACACTGTTGCTATTAAATTATGTCTCTTAAGGCCCTGGGCCAGTCAGTCTGGCGTGCAGGAGTCCTAGGTTCGATTCCTGGCCAGGGCACAAAGGAGAAGCGCCCATTTGCTTCTCCACCCCTCCCCCTCTCCTTCCTCTCTGTATCTCTCTCTTCCCCTCCCGCAGCTGAGGCTCCATTGGAGCAAAGTTGGCCCAGGCGTTGAGGATGGCTCCATGGCCTCTGCCTCAGGCTCTAGAATGGCTCTGGTCGCAACAGAGCAATGCCCCAGATGGGCAGAGCATTGCCCCCTGGTGGGCATGCTGGGTGGATCCTGGTTGGGCGCATGCAGGAGTCTGTCTGACTGCCTCCCCATTTCGAACTTCAGAAAAAAAAATTACGTCTCTTAAAATTAAACCTTTTAAGATTAGACAGTTGAGGAAATGTGACTTCAATCTTGTGATGCTGTACTCATGGAAGTCTGCTTTGTGCCCCAATTCCTCTTTTAATCCTCAGTCAGCCATCCCCTAAGGCTCCCCAGGAGTTATATCAGATGTAGCCTCCACATTCTCCCCTCAGATTTCAAAGCCAGAGAGTGCCTTCTACTCCTTTTCTCAGCGAAGAGAGCTTGATTACTTCTAATGGGACAGAAAACCTTGGACCAAAAACAGATCCATTTTTGACAAATGTCCAGTTTTTCTTCTATCCTACACTCTCTCTGGAAAATTTTCACACTTTAGCCTTTATCATAAAAGGATAAGGCTGATTATATTCTCATTCCTTGCCAAAGGAACTTGATTGGTGCAAAAGACCCTGTTTCCTGGGAAGGTCCATCATTCAGGGTTTCAATCAAATGAAATTCACCCTTCCTGGGACCAACAAATAAATCTCTGAGCCTTGTTAAATGCAGAAAAAAACTAAAACAAATTAAAATTAGAACTGTATAAATTGGCTATAAATACAACATTGTTTATTATTGACACCATTACCATTATTTCTTTCAATTACCATGTTCCTTATGTCACAATGAGATACAGCAGAAAAAGCCACTTTCTAAGAAGGAACACCAATTCCTTCCTAAATCATCACCCTAAAATATCAAGGGAAATTACAGCTCTCTGCACCACAAATGTGTGAAGTGACGTGTCAGCACCTTTTCAGTTTTTATAAACTGCTTTCTCTCTACTTCACAGAATACAAATCCCAGACAATGCATGATAACTTTCCCACATACCAAAAACAGTTTCCTTCAGCGAGTGTTTTGGAAAATGACAAGTACAATAATCTCTTTTACTACAAGTTAGACAGAGCATGAATCTGCAGATGAAGATATAGTAGTCAAGTGTTCCTCAAACTAAAATCATGAACTCATTTTCCATAGAATATCTTGTAAGATTGACATGCTACCAGGTTCACCATAGGAACTGTTGATTCCAGCAAATTTCTGGTATTGATCATGCTATCAACAAATATTTTTTAGTATCTCCAATGTTCTCAGCACTGCTTGGGGGAACTAGATCAAGAATAGAGAAATGTCTAGGAACTAGACCCACGTGGGGGAGAATAATTAATGTTCTTACTTGTCACACACAAAGATGTAATAACTGTAATAACTGCCTCATATGCTTTCTCATTGAATCCTTTCAAGTCCTTTCCAATGCCCTGCAATTGTACAGTACACTGTACACTTCTTCATGCTTTTTTCTTGCATTTAAAAATTTTATCTGTGAATGCACAATTACAGGTACACAAAAGTGTAATCACATCATATATATTGTAACTATTTTAAATATGTATTTGTTTATGGTTTTCAAACTTTATTATTTTATAGCAATTTAGGCTCACAGCAAAACTGAGAGGAAGATACAGCAATTTTACATCCCCTGCCCCCACATATACATAGCTTCCCCATTATTCACACACCCCACCAGAGTGGTACAATTGATGAACCTTCATTGACACATCATTATCACCCAAGTCTATGGTTTACTTTAGGATTTATTCTTGGTGTGTGCATTCTATAGATTGGAATGAATATATAATGACATGTATCTATCATTATAATATTGATAGGGGAGCCCAAGAGTTAGAAATTTGACTTCAGTAATAGTAGCTTTTCATTGTACTCAATAGGAGATTATGTAAGGGTTGCTAGACTAGTTAATGTATACCCATAGCATAGACAGTAGGTTATAGGGAAGAAAATCTGTTTTATATCCTGCAACTTATCTTAAGAAAAAGCAGCCTGACCTGTGGTGGCGCAGTGGATAAAGCATCAACCTGGAAATGCTGAGGTTGCCGGTTCAAAACCCTGGGCTTGCCTGGTCAAGGCACATATGGGAGTTGATGCTTCCAGCTCCTCCCCCCTTCTCTCTCTCTGTCTCTCCTCTCTCTCTGTCTCTCCCTCTCCTGTCTAAAATGAATAAATAGCCTGACCTGTGGTGGCGCAGTGGATAAAGCATCAACCTGGAAATGCTGAGGTCGCCAGTTTGAAACCCTGGGCTTGCCTGGTCAAGGCACATATGGGAGTTGATGCTTCCAGCTCCTCCCCCCTTCTCTCTCTCTGTCTCTCCTCTCTCTGTCTCTGTCTATCTCCACTCTAAAATGAATAAATAAAAATTGAAAAAAAAACTGAGCAGCTTTGCCAATCTATGATAAAACATTTAAAAAAAATAAATAAAATGAATAAAGAAAAAAAAGAAAAAAAAAGAAAGAAAAAGCAAATAGCTTGACTCATAAACAATGTGATCTCTGTTTTATGTCCCTGTAAAAAGTGTGAGCAGTTACTTGACCGATGAGTTCCCAGGAACTTAGGATGCCAGTCCTTCGGGAATAAGATCTATAACATCTAGACCATCGCTGACATCAACCAAACATGCTGCACTCCTTGGAGGACGTTCCTATGTGCTGGATCCTCCAGCCTTCTAATTCCCTAACCTCCTACATCCCGTTAAGTAACTGACTGCACCCTCAGTAATAAACTACTAACCTTCCCAAAAATATATAAACTGACCAGTCAGCTGCAACTGGGAAGACAGTTCTTTGGGCCCCAGTCCACTGTCTTCTCAAGTTGCTTCAATTTGAATTAAGATGCTTAATTGGCCCTTCTCTCATGAATTGGCCAAAAGTGTGACAGGCAACATGAATCCTGGAGTGTTCCAGTAATGACATCATACAGATTTTCCACTGTCCTACAAATCCTCTGCTCTGCGTATTCATCCCATCCCTATTCCCAACTCCTGGCGACTACAGATCTTTTTTATTGTCTCCATAGTTTTGACTTTTCCAGAATGCCATAGTTGGAATCATACAAGATATAGCCCTTCTGAGATTGGCTTATTTCACTTAGTCATCTGCATATAAGTTTCCTCCATGGCTAATTCTTTTCAGTGCTACATAATAGATCCCCCTGTATGAGTGTACCACGTTTTATTTATCCATTTACCTAGGTAAATGGCTAAATGGAAGGGAAATATTTTTGTAATTTTGAATTCAGTTTTCATAAACATTCTCAAGCAAGTTTTTGTGTGGATATACATTTTCAACTTCTTTGGGTAAATACTAGGAATATGATTGCTGGATTGTGTAATAAGAGTATGTTCAGTTTTGTGAGAAACTGTCCAGCTGTTTCCAGCTACTTTAGATCTTGCATTCGCATAAGCAATAAATTAGAGTTCCCATTGCTCCACATCCTTGCCAGTATTTGGTGTTTTCAATGTTCTGAACTGTGACCATTCTGATAGGTGTGTAGCAGTATCTCGCTGCTATTTTCATCTGCAGTTCCCTGCAGGCACATAATGCGAACAATCTTTTTACATGCTTATTTGCCATGTGTGTATATCTTACTTAGTGAAGTGTCTGTTAAGGTCTTTGGCCCATTTTCTCTGTGGGTTTTTTTCCTTATCATTGAGTTTGCACCAGCTCTACCCCAGATACCTCATGTTAACAGACGAATGTATTTTCTCTCACAGCTTTCTCCGTTACCATATAATTCCTTACCCAGGCTTGTACATAGTTCAACAATTCTAAGATGCCTCTTTTTCACAATTTAATGTCTCTGAAATTAACGTACATCTTTTCATTGCTGTGGGACACACAAGAGGTGACATTGTTGCTATTATCTATTGTGGACACATCAGTATCTAAAGAATGGAAGTTCAGGGCCCAATATAAAAAAAAAAAGCTAGTGTTCTCGTTTTAAAAATGCTAATGATCTTGAGTGCAAAGAAAGACTTTATGTGGAAACCCAACATATCTGTGACCCCTGTTTGAAAAGGGACTCAGAAAAGTCCTACTGTGGATATGAAGAAGTTTTAATAGAACCTTGAACAATTTATTTTGCTTACATGTTCCTTTTTTACATATATGACAAAAGTTATATAACTAAAACATTGATGTAAATCTAAAAAGTGCTCTTTAAATGAAAGTTAAATTTTGAAGTGATAAAAAAGCCTTCTGTTATAGCTTAATTTTAGCCATTTTTTCTTTCTTTTTTTGTGACAAGAGAAAGGGGGACAGACACAGAGAGGGACAGATAGGGACAGACAGACAGAAAGGAAGAGAGATGAGAAGCATCACTTCTTTGTTGCAGCTCCTTAGTCTCCTTAGTTGTTCATTGATTGCTTTCTCATATGTGCCTTGACTGGAGGACTACAGCAGAGTGAGTGACCCCTTGCTCAAGCCAGTAACCTTGGGCTCAAGCCAGCAACCTTGCGCTTTAAGACAGAGACCTTTGGGCTCAAGCCAGTAACTATGGGGTCATGTCTATGATTCCACTCAAGCTAGTGACCCCATGCTCAAGCTGGATGAGCCTGCACTCAAGATGGTGACCTCAGGGTTTCGAACCTGGGTCATTCGCATTCCAGTCTGATGCTCTATCTACTGCACCATCGCCTGGTCAGGCTTTTTTATTTTTTAATTAAAATAAAATTGTATTTTATAGTTTACTTTTTATTTTGTTTGCCTCACTCACTGAGAAATTCCAAATCCAAGAGGCATAGCCCATATCCATTTATTTTATTGACAATATTGCACATTGAGTTCATTCATTTTTTTCCTCTATTGATAAGGATTCATTTTGTTGTTTCTTTTTTCCACTATAAACAATGCTGCACTAAGTTTTCTTATAAAAGTTTTCTTATAAATTTCTCTACATACTGTAGATTCATATATTTGGGATAGCACTCCAGAATTGAAATTGCTAGGTCAATATGTGTATGCTGTATAAAATTTAATAAAATAGGGACAATTCTAACTTATTCTAGCAATGCACAAAAATATCCTTTTTCCTTCAATCATACCAAAAATATATTATTACTCTTTATTAAAGTCAGCTATATCTTAATTTAAATCATTGTTACTTAGTATTTCCAAAACCAGTGATTTTTAACAGCTTTCCATATGTTTATGTCATTAGGCTTTATTTAGAATTTCTCTATTTATTTATTTTGTCCACTTTAAGAGTTGTTTTGTGTATTATGTATATAACATTTTAGTAATCAGAGACACATTTTTCCAAATATTTGTCTGTTGAATTAATACATGGTAATTTTGCCTCACAGTAATCTTAATTTTTTACCTTTATTATTTATCTTATGGCTTGAGGATATCCAAATTTGGTTAAGTTCTACTAGACTTTCTTGCACAATTTTTGTGTCCCCCCCTTGTCTTAAGCTTTTATTCTATTTGAAATAGATTTTGTTTATATTAAAATATAGATTGAATTTTGTTTATCCAATTGTGTCATCACTATTCATGAAATATTGCATCTTTTCTTACTAATACTATTGAATACAAAGTTTTATATACGTTTTCTCTTTATAGGTACAAAGCATGATTTGAATTATCTGTCAGGTTCCCGTGATCTGTCAGTCTTTCTCTCTGTCAACAGCACAAAGTCTCAATAGTGTATTTAGAGAACAAGTATCTCTCACTGATTTTTCATTTTTCCCCTCAATCCTTTCTTTATCCATTTTCAGACATTTATCCTGCTATATACACTCTAAGAAATTTTCATCTAACCTTTTGGAATAGCTCTTGCTGTTTAAAGAAGGAAGAATTTAGCCTCATATTGGTTAGGTAATGTGCAAAAATAACAGATGAATGGTTTATCAATGATAGAGGAAGCATTGGATCTCAGCCTGATCTGACTGCAGAACACTTTGCCCTGCACCATCCTGCCCCATGTACAGAACCCTCTGATTCTCACCAAAAGACAGCCGCTCAGATTTTCTATTCCTACAGATAAGGAAGTGAGTCTAGAGGAAGAGGGGCTCATTGCCTACTTTGATTCCAACTCTCTTGTGCTTTCCACCATATTATCACATCAGGAAAACTGACAAAAGGGTTTAAGTTTGTGAAGCAAATACACTACTACTTGGATTCACATAATTATTATAATTGTTTATTTAGGTGAAATTAAAATAAAATTAACCATGTTAAAGTGTGCAGTTCAGTCAATGGCATTTTGTACAGTCATGACACTACACAAATATAACTTCTATATAGTTTCAAAATGTTTCTGCCACCCTTCAAGGAGACCCTTGTGCCCATTAAGCAGTTGCTCCTTATTCCCCTACCACCACCCTGGCAATCACTAATCTGTTTTCTGTCTCTATGAATTTACCTGTTCTAAATATTTCATATGAATAACATTCATATGTGATTTTTAAAATATGACTTCTTATCTCTTTCCTTACAGTATTTTTATGGTGAATGATACATTTATGTATACAACACAGTTTGTTTATCCATTCATCCATTAAGTGGACTTTTGAGTGGTTTTTACCTTGTGCCTATTATGAATAGCACTATTAAGAACACCCATGTACAAATATTTGTTTGACTATGCGTTTTCAGTTTGAAGGGGTATGTGGGAGAAGAATTGCTGGATCATATGGTAACTCTATGTTTAAATCTTTGAGATGCTGCCAAACCATGTTCCATAAGGGCTGTATCATTTTACATTCTCATCAGCAATGTATGAGTTCTAATTTCTCCCTGTTCTCATCAACACTTGCTATTTTCAATTTTTTTTTATTATAGCCATCCTAGTAAATTTGAAATGATATCTCATTGTAAATTTTCTATATATGGGATTATATCATCTGAGAATACAGGTAGTTTTACCTCTTCTATCCCAATTTGAATCTATTCATTCATTCATTCATTCATTCATTCATTCATTCATTTGATCATTCATTCATTGCCTAATTTCTCTGTACTTCCTCCCAATACAATGTAGAATAGAAGTGGTACAATGGGTATTCTTTGGTTACTCCAGATCTCAAGAAAAGCTTTTATTTTTTTACATGATGATGTGATAGTAGCTGTGGGTTTGTCATAAATCCCCTTTATCACATTGAGGAAGCTCCCTAGTTTGTCGAGTGTTATAATAAAAGTGAGCTAGATTTTTCAAATGTTTTTTCTCATAAATAAGATTTTGAGTAGAATGGAAAGGGTAGACTAAAAGAGTCTTGAACAATTAAAAACAGCAAGGGGTTGATCAAGAAAGCTAAAATTAAAGAATGGAAGCATCTGTACTTAGAAAAGTAGAAGAAAAATAAGAATGTATATTAGATATAGAGGGAACAATATGATCAAATGCTTATAGACAAATGTAAGCATGATTTCAGAAAGAACAAACGACCTGACCAGGTGATGGAACAATGGACAGAGCATTGATCTGGGATGCTGAGATCTGAGGTTCAAAAACCTAAGATCACCAGCTTGAGCATGGGCTCATCAGCTTGAGCCCAGGGTCACTGGCTTGAGTAAGGGGTCACTGGCTCAGCTGAAACCCCCTGGTCAAGGCACATGTGAGAAGCAATCAATGAACAACTAAGGTGCCACAACAAAAAATTGAGGCTTCTCATCTCTCTCCCTTCCTGTCTGTCTTTCTTCCTCTTCTCTTCCTCTCACTAAAATAAAAAAAAAATTAAAAAAAAGAGTAGGTAAATTGTATCTAGTTTCTTCTAACTTCCTACATTATGTATATAGACAAGTCTATGCTAGTGTTCCAGCAACAGCTCTAACTGAGGTGCCAGTAGACAGCCAGCATCAATGCCACCTATGTGAGTGAAGAAGTTTTCAAACTGCCTTACACTGACTAAGAACCACCTGACTGAGCTCAGTCAATCCCCAGAAACATGAGAGATAAATAAATAAATGGCTGTTGATGGAAGCCCCTGAGTTTAGGGGCTTCCTAAACTCAGTACACAGTAGTAGATAAATAGAAAAAGGAAAACACATAAGCACAATCTAGAAGGAAGACCTTGCTATGGAAAAAGAAGTAGATGTCAGGCCAGACCAGCATTTAACAGTTTATGAATTCAAGTAAACATTCACTGGGCATTTTATCTAACAACATGCACAAAGCCAGCTTATAGACACTGAAGAGCTACACATAAGTATAAAATAGTTCCTGCTTCAGAGAAAGTCCCCACCTGAGGAGATGGAGAGACATGCAGGCCTCCCCAAACTACGGCCCCCTGAGGCCATTTATCCGGCCCCCGCCGCACTTCCGGAAGGGGCACCTCTTTCATTGGTGGTCAGTGAGAGGAGCACTGTATGTGGCGGCCATCCAATGGACTGAGGGACAGTGAACTGGCCCCCTGTGTAAAAAGTTTGAGGACCCCTGAAAGCAAGCAATAATACAATGGTACATGCTCTATGAAGATGACGTGGACTTAGTGTTCTAGGAGCACAAAGGAAGGAATAAGAAATTTTGCATAGAAACATGGAAAGGAAGGCACTTTTAAAATAAAAGAGTGAATGCATTTTGCAAAGTGGAAAATAAGAAGAAAGTTTCTAGTAAAAGGAAATAATATGTATGAAAGTACAGAAGTGTTAGATTATGTGTCTTATATGGTCTGTTAGACACCAGAGGTGGCTTGAGTATCAGTAGGGGTGATAAAAATAGTGCATGACACTTTGAAGAAGTTCAGATTACCCTGTAGGCTGAAAAAAGACAATCACTGAAATGAATGCTAGCATATTACACTGATCGGAGATCAGGAAGACGATCCTAATGGCTTCAGAGTTTTTTAGAAGAGTAAGAAAAGCGTTTACTCCATCAGCATCACTACTGGTTCCACTATCTTCCTTAGCAAGTAATAGTGGAGATGTAGGCACTCACTGTAAGAGTGTTTTGAAGGGCATCAGTCATTCAAGTTCATTTACAATATGCACCTCAAGTTTACTACATGAAATTAATCCTATGATATGTGTCAAACGGTATTCTTTGTCATTTCTCTTTCCTGTTTCTGTGCTCAGACAGGAATAAATTGCATTTCAAAGCTGAAGAAAATGATCATCACAAATAAAAGTGAAATCGTCACCAACACACGAAGGCATTGGTATGTGACAATGACCCAATCACCTCATTGAGACTTGGAAACATGGTTCCAAGAACTCCCAAGTTATCTTATTTATGAAAGGACACTTGTTCATCTTTCTTGGCAGCTTCCTTTCAGTGAGACTCAAAAATTACCAGTGCTCATTGGAAACGTTCAGCTCTTATGCTGTCAGTCGAAATCTCTCACTGACGCCCATGAGGGACTAGCAAAGACTAGAAGTACAGCTTCCAAATAAACATGATTTGTTGGATAGTGACCAAAACAGTGATAAATGCCTCCCCTATGCATTGGAATTAAATTACCCTGGATCTATGTAAACTATTCTGAATATACTTTATATGCATATTTACTGTGAATAACAGTATTAATAATAATAGCTAACTCTCAATAAGCATTATGTGCCAGATGGTGATATTAGCATTGCACATTAACTAATTAACTTAATCCTGACAGTAGCACTGTGAGTGATTCTCTTTCACTCGGGATGCTTGCTTTTGGAACCCAGCACGTTGTAAGGAAGCCCGGGCCACATGCAAAGGTCACATGTCAATATTCCAGCCAACAACCCCAGCTAAACCTACAGCAAGCAACCAGCATCCACTGCCAGGCAAATGGCCTTCAAATGACATTAGCCTCAGGCTTCAAATCTTCCAGCTGAGGTATTAGAAACCATGGAGCAAAGACAAGCATCCCTGCTGTACTCTGTCTGAATTCCTGATCCATAGAAACTGGGAAGACTTTTAGTGTAACTTGTTAGGCAGAAAGAGATAACTACTATGTTAATAAAATGGAAATGTTAGTTGCACATTACAAATGAGGAAGCCCTGTTGTAATTATGTATGTATTAAAATGTCTGTTTCCTCCAATAAGACCATGTCTTATAAGCTGTTGCATTTTCTGCTCTAAGCACTGGTTCTGGCAGTAACATAGAGCTCTGAATGCTGACTCACTGAAGAGATAATGAGAACCATAGATGGGAAGCAGAGAGAGCTATTCTCCAAAGCATACTTTGCCTCTCTTTATCCAATCCCCCACGAGAATAGTCAGTGTGCACCTAGGCAAGTATACCTAAATTGTTCATTTTATTACAAAGAAGGAGGCCTGTGAAAATTACATAAAGGGGGTGAATTACAATCTGGAACTAATTTAAGAGTTATTTTTGCAGGAAGATTGTGGAGCCAAAGTACCCTTTTGCCAACTACTGAGGCAAAGAATGTTCCTTTTTCCTAACATAATGTATATCGTTGGCAGTCCCTGAAGCCAATAGATGGCACTGCCACCTGTAATGAGAGAGCGCAGAGACCAGAATCCTTCCTATCTTACAACGTGCACTTACTGACACATTAGTGCCCTCTCAGAGTCTGGGGTCATGCTCCTTGGTTCCATGTACACACAGCAGAGAAACGCATGGGAGCCTACACTGATTTCCTCAGTTCCCCTGTGGCTGTCCATGTGCCTCCCTTGCCTGGCGTCTCCATGTGCTTTGAGCCTACTGGTCTTCCCCATGATGCTCTGCAAGAGAAGTCTGCCTTGCACTACTGTCACCATTTGCCAAAAGTGGTGGGGAGATTCTGTCTCCTTGGGGTAAACCATAGCCAATGACTGACGGGATAGCCCTCTGAAAGCTCAGCTCTCTTGGAGCTGAGACAGATTCTTACGTGTAATTTCTTTTCCAGGCTGCCTTTCAGAGACCATCTGAGCCAGGACCTGAGCTCTTCCTCCTCCCTGTCCACATCCCCAGCTATCTTACAGACTTTTTTTGAGTGTACATCATGAATGACTTCACTGTACACAATCCTCATCTCATGGTCTGCTTCTGAAGACCAACCCCAGGGCAAAGGCAATCAGCAGCTTTGTTGAGGAAGAGAAGTAAGCATCCTATTAACCGATGATCATAAGGCAGGAGACTGTTTCAACATCCCAAGCCATTACTAACTTTCTAAATATATTCCAATGTCCTCCAGGATACTGCATCAATGCAAAGAAGAAAAAAACAACTCATCAGGCACATCAGAAATGTGAGGATAATGACTTTATAATGTCCACTGTCAACTTAGGTAAAGACAATCAAGTGGTCAGATACGTCATTATGTAGATGTGTGCATTATAACTGTGTAAATTATATGTTTTATATATTAAAATATAGAAAAACTTATCAGGATAGTGAATAGTATTGTTTCTATTACAAGCAAGACACTGCTGATCCTGTGATCAGGAACTAAGTAGCAATCACGGGTAGGGACACAGAAAGATCAACTGGACCACGGGATTAACTCCATCCAGCTGGTGCAAGAAAATAATAAAATCCAACTCAAATACTACAATCTGAATGTGGTATAAAACCACATTCAATCTGGGGAACTCTTTCTTTATTATTATTATTATTATTATTTTTTGTATTTTTCTGAAGCTGGGAACGGGGAGAGACAGTCAGACAGACTCCCGCATGCGCTCGACCGGGATCCATCCGGCATGCCCACCAGGGGTGATGCTCTGCCCACCAGGGGGTAATGCTCTGCCCCTCTGGGGCATTGCTCTGCCGCGGCCAGAGCCACTCCAGCGCCTGGGGCAGAGGCCAAGGAGCCATCCCCAGCGCCCGGGCCATCTCTGCTCCAATGGAGTCTCTGTTGCGGGAGGGGAAGAGAGAGACAGAGAGGAAGGAGGAGGGGGTGGAGAAGCAAATGGGCGCTTCTCCTATGTGCCCTGGCTGGGAATCGAACCCGGGTCTCCCGCACACCAGGCCGACGCTCTACCGCTGAGCCAACCGGCCAGGGCCTGGGGAACTCTTTAAGAGTCTACTCTAAGTGGAATCTGGGTGCTCTGTTGAGTGCCACACTGGGGTTTTGTTGGGCAGATAAAATGTATTATGCTCACTTTGTAAAGGATAGCATTGCCCACGTGGAGGCTGTTGCCCAGGTGATATTAATGTGTGTTGGGGGCAGGCAGGATCGTTGTAGCCTGGGGCTCGGTTTTGGGATTAAGCCTTTCCCACCCTTTTTGATGTGGGGCGGTACAATCCTATCATGCCTCAGAGAAGTGACTTTGTATTAGAGACTTCCCTATTTTGTATATTGGATTAGAGGTTGTGAAGCTACAATATAAAATGGGGGCAGAACAGAGTTTGCCCTCTTGGTTCCTGACATTAGAGGAGAGAGCAGAAGGAGGCCACGTGGAGTAGGCCAGCAGAAGCAGCCAAGATGGCGGAGTGCTGAGTGAGATGCCAATTTATACAGAGTTTGTATCTGGGATAAGGAAGAAGATGGGGAACTGAGGAGAATAAGGCTGGTGAGCTAGAAACCTTTGATTCTAGGAAACTCGGATAAGTCAGTAGCTTTGTGAGCACTGAATGTGAGTGGGTTTTGGAGCCCAGTGTATGTTTTTACTTGCCCGCCAGGTGCAAGCTAGGATTAAAGACTATGGCCCACCAGTTTTTGGCTCCATTGTTTCTCTACAGACTGCCCGAATCCACTGCGAACCTGCATGGGCTGGTGTAAGGCCAGGAGCTGCCATCATGGCCATTCACATGCAGGTTCCCATTGGATTCGGGCAGACAATAAAGAAATGGCGGAGTCAGAGGATGGGGGGCCATCTTATTTATTGGTGTCTCACCAAGACAGGCAAACCACAAAAGAAGACAAGGGAAAAGCAGAAAACCAGCTCTTCCCATGAAGGGCAAGGGATCAGGGAAGCCCCTGCAATTGTGATAGCAGGAACTATGTGTCCAAGCTCCTGGTCTGTCCCACTTTATAGTGTAGAAAACCAAAATCCCTTAATCCAATATACAAACAAGGAAGTCCCCGATACAAAGTCACTTCTCTGAGGCATGATAGGATTGTACCGCCCCACATCAAAAAGGGTGGGAAAGGCTTAATCCCAAAACCAAGCCCCAGGCTACAATGATCCTGCCTGCCCCCAACACACATTAATATCACCTGGGCAATGGCCTCCACATGGGCAACGCTATCCTTTACAAAGTGAGCATAATACATTTTATCTGCCCAACAGGTTTTCAGTAGCAATTCTTGGCATTGAATAAGAATAATATTTTTCTATTGACAGTAACTAGTGTGAGGGTGGCTACACCCAGGATCTAACTCCCTAGGAAAACAAGGCTGGCATGAACCAGGTAAGGGGATCAGATTCAGAACCATCTTCCAGACTGTTGCATAGAAATAAGGCAGCAGAGATCCCTGGGTGGTGACTCGTTTCGCACACAATAAAGTTAGCAAAGTGACTGCAGTACAGCCCTCACCCTGTATTAGGGTTGGTGTAATGAACTTCTCTCTGCTTTCACCCAGGTAAGAGGCGTTGGGGGCTGGAGAGTCTTCAGGTGTTTAGAGATCCTACTGCTCATGAGGAGGGGAGTGGCAGTGCCCAGCTCTAATTATTCTAATGGGTACTAGTATAATCACCATCATCAGTCTCTCCCCCCCCTCCCCCCTCACTGCTTTTCTCCTCCACCTCCTCCACTTTCTCCTCCTCCTCCACCCTGATTAGTAGCAGCAGCATTTACTAAGATCTTATCTTGTACCTGGTGCTTTTGTAAACAACTTGAATGTAATCACTCAATCTTTACAACCACCATAAGAGAAAGAGACTAAAAAACCTTTATTTTATAGATGTGGGGACTGAAGTACAGAGGACTTACATAATTTACCCGTGTTTCCAGTACAGTCAGTAATGGTGGATCCAGGAGTTGAACTCAGGCAAGTTACCAGAGCCCAACTCTCGGAAAATACATGCTGGTAGACAAGGGTTACTATACAAGCAACTAAGGTAGTGCCATGGCTGGTTGTGTCTTATATCCAAGGAAATACCTTTGAATTTGGAGAAAGGGATTTCTTTTCTTTTTTTCAAATTCCATTTTAAATTCTTATTTCCAAAATTCTCTGGGATCCATCTATTTTCACCTCTTCACATAGACACCTCTTCATCCTCTGAAATCCTTTATTGTTTATTTGGGACTTAACCTATATACTGAATGACCAGTTCTCACTTCATATATTTGCCTTCTCACCCAACTACATTATATTATCTTAAAGAAGATACCACATCTTCCAAGAGATGCAAATGATGGAGATTTAAGAAAAGAATCCTGTTGACATAATAATTGCAAATTGATAAAGTGGGGATATGCCAACAATAGAATATGCTGTCAAGTGGATGCTACCAAATCCCCTTTCAAAGAGATATTTATAATAGGATTCAATCTCAGCCATTTCAGCTGATTTACTGTGGTCCTACTTGAAGTGAAAGGAATGATCTCTAAAAATCCCTTCTGAGCCTATGACTTGATACCTATGGGGTCTGTTTTCCTAAATCTCCATATCCCTTCCTTTCAAGGTATTTGTGGCATAAGAATGAATAATCTCGCCTTTAGGCATAATGTAATATTTTTAAAATATCATAAGCTTTGGGGACAGTAAAGGTTATTAATTTAGGCTTTATAATGTGTAATAGCTAAGTAATATTGATCAATTTTCACATCTCTAAGCCTGTTTCTTCATTAGCAAAAATGGTTCTGCTGACAGTTCCTTATCAGGTTATCCTAAGAAAATGTAGAAATGTGGAAGTTAATGTAAACATAAATGCTTAACAAATTTTAGTCCCCTTCCCTTTTTTGAAACTTAGCCCTTAATAAAGTCAGATCATTCTATTAGTTGTACGATACTATTTCCATAGAAAATGGCTCCTTAACGTGTACCCGTTTGTGAATTTGCATAAGTAACATACGAACTAGTTATACCACAAAGTTCAGTAAGGTAAGTGGAAGACAGGTAAACCTCAGATGTTAACGGTAGGGTTGGCAATGACCTGATATCTCTCTCTCTCTCTCTCTCTCTCTCTCTCTCTCTCTCTCTCTCTCACACACACACACACACACACACACACACACACACACACACGAAAACCCATATGTTATAAGAGTTCTATGTAATAAAAAATTTTAGTAGCATTTAGATCATAAATTGTTCATTTTTAGAAAAAAACGAGGTACAATGCGATCGTCATCTATTGAAGAAGCTCAGAGAGACAAGGAATTCCAAAGCAGTAGCAAAAGCTAGGGAGAGCAAATGTTAACAACTGGAGGAGGTTTTAAATTATGTGAATTAGTGTGGTAGCAAGTAAGGATAGAGGTAGTAGACTAACTAACAACAATGCAGTTCATGAGTGCCCTACCAGAATGTCTCCACTTTAAAGATTATAAGGGGTGACAAAGTATAAAGTGAAATTAACATATTAACATTGGTATTAGTGGTTATTCCATTTGGGACTGGGAAGGAGAGCCAAAGAGAAATCAAAGGATGATTGTGAATCAGGACAGAGTTCAAAAAAGAATGAGAAATCAAGACCAGGACAAACTTATAATTGTAAGCCATTTCAGACTAAAAGGTTCACCACATTACCCTAATGAAAAGGCCTTGGCAATAATAGAAAAAATACATTGTGGTTCTGTATGGATATTAATCCTTGTTTAGGGAAGTAATAATATACTTATAACTAAAATATTTAGTGAACTGAGTTTTTGTTCTATAGATTTAGAGTCTTCTCAACAAATTTTATAGATTTTTTAATCTTTCAAGAATATCATAATTTTTAAAATCTCTTTATTTTTTTTAAGAATAGAGAATCCACCACAATTTATTGTCAAAGTCTTGGTTTCCAAAATGACTTAGACCCAAAATTAAGAAATCACCTCTATTACTATATCCCTTAACTATACTTTGTCTTCTTCATGTGATATAGATTATATTGGCATAAAATATTAACTAAGAATATGCAACCATTTGTTTAAGTGCACACACACACATATACTCTCACAATTTAGTTTCAACATTGTATCTTATGGGAGAAAAATGTTACAGAACTTATAAAATAAAGAAGTCAATTCAGGATTCACTAACTTCTCTGTCTAAACACCTTTTAGCTAGAATAAACAACTCTCAGGAAACTAACATCATCAATCACTCAAAATAAATATGAATGAGCTCCACAGATAAAGATAATAAATGCTAGAAATATTTGTACATATTTAACATATGTGAGAGTTTTATTTGGGAACTGTGTAAATAAAACCCATTTAAAATTTTGCATTCATAACATTTCTTGAGTTGGTATTTAATAGCAATTATAAATTTAATTTGCCTTTGTATACAGAGGCGAATTATGCAATCCAAGTATAAATTACTTTTCAGTAATAAAAACAATATAGCACATTGAGACTATCCAACTGCATACAATTGCATATGATTTACCCACTAAAATTCATTTGAAATAAGCAGTAATTTAATATCTAAAATATTAATTTTAAATTCAAATGATATACTAATTACAATCTTTAGACAGTTAATTACTTCAGTTTGAGATACAGAATTATTTTTTAAAAATTTTAATTTTTTTTAATAATTTTATTTTTTTAATGGGGTGACATCAATAAATCAGGATACATATATTCAAAGATATCATGTCCAGGTTATCTTGTCATTCAATTATGTTGCATACCCATCACCCAAAGTCAGATAGTCCTCTGTCACCTTCTATCTAGTTTTCTTTATGCCCCTCCCCCTCCCCCTTTCCCTCTCCCTCTCCCCTCCTCCCCCATAACCACCACACTCTTATCAATGTCTCTTAGTCTCATTTTTATGTCCCTATTTAAATTTTTTAAACACTTGCTTAACTTTGAGCATTATATCTTTTAAACATGGATATTTCTCCATTTGTGTAATGACGTTCTGTGATTTTATGTGTAAAAGACTAGGAATTAACACATGATTACATTAGTCATAAGTACTTGATGTCATTCATGGAACATAGTTAAGCAAACAGGACATCCAGGGCCATATCATGTCTACTTTTGAAAAAGTCTAGGTTCTCTGAAGTAGGCAGCCATGTCATCATTAACTTAAAGGACCCATCAGAACCTGCCATATAATAGATGTTCTGTATATAAAATATTGGAACCATTAACATTATTCTTTGAGTAATTGGATATTTCGTGGTTAATACACATTTTCCTACCAATAAAAATTAAGTTAGTCACTCCACCATAAAATATATGTCTTGGTAGTGGGGTGGGGAGATCTGGAACAGAACATGCCTTATTAAATATGGTGAGAGACTGAATATATCAATATAAGTGTCCAGTGGCCAGATCATGTATACTGTAATCATAGAATTTTGGTGCGCAAATTGGCAACGACCATCCCAGGGAGACAGATGACTATCTACAAGTCAGACTTCTAAGATAAGACCATCTCTAGCAAAAATCCAGAAAGCCAGACAATAACCCCTGTAACAATCAGCCCCAAATGGCTAAACTTGGTTAATAACTGACAGCTATCCTAATTGTTGTTCCCACTTCCACCTTAGGACCAAACAGAGAAAGCAAAATATGAACCTCTCATTAATCCCATAGGATTCCCCTTTTGTAGTTAGTTAGCCCACCTATAGCCTTCACTACCACATATGTGAAGCCTGCCCCATTTTTCACTATTAAGCTTTCTCTTTCTTCTAGCAGCCCTTGAATCTCTACTAAACACAAATGATAGTGGTTATCTCCCTTCCTATAGAAGTTCTCAATACATAGACTGTATTTTTTCTTCTCCAGGTAGTCTTTATTGACACAACAGAAAATTGTGAAAGGTGAGTGTATAGATAACTTTTTCTTTACATTTATTCTATAGATTATCTCTATTTCAGTGAGTTAATAACTTCCAAAATAAAAAAAAATGTAAATGCTATTTACAGATAGAGGAAATAGCATTTATTCTGCTCTGACCATATGATCATATACTCTGAACGCATGTTTGCGTAGACAAGGGTAGCAGCTCAGGAGAAAAACTTAGCTAGACTGTGTTATGTATCCTCAATGCGAATGTTACCTTTCCTTACTGGAAACCACCTTGAAGTGCTGCAACATGCTACTTTGTAGTTTTCTATCCAACTCAAGAACAAACTATCAGAATTCTGATTCTTTTCTAACTCCTGACACCTAAGCTTCGAAATGCCCTTTGCTAACAACTGCTAATGTCTGACAATTAACTGCCGACCATCAGAAGACATTGTTAAAATTACTTTAAGTTCATCTAAAAAATACATATACCTTAAGTATGACAATCTTTTATTGTCATAAAACCTTGTTAGCCATGCTTTCCACAAAATGAATTTAAAGGGATATGGAAAGAAAAATAGCCAGCTATAAATGAGTAATTGCAATGTGACAAGTATTTAATATTTTACATGTATCCTACCATTTAATTTCACAATAATTTAATATGACAAGTACTATTAGAAAATAGAGACCTAAATGGATAAGTAGCCCGCCCAAGATAAAATGCTTACTACTAGCTTAACCAAAGGAGTAGTTAACTGAGACATTGTTACTCCAAAGCCTATGCAGTTAACCATTAGCTATAATCTCTCCCTACCCTAACCATCAAAAATACACACACATACGCACATTCACACATTACTATAAAATATGGGTCAAGCACTAATAAGAGAAGGAAATTTACCATATTCTCTTTTTTTAAATCTGATAGTCTAATATTCATATTACTTCTAACATATCCAGGTTTCACCCATACCTAAGAAGTTATGATTACCAGACTTCAGAAGCAAACAGATAAATTTCATCTTGAATAGTCAACATGTAAAAATTATATTTCTTTCTTTTTTTTTTTTTTTTTTGGTATTTTTCTGAAGCTGGAAACTGGGAGAGACAGTCAGACAGACTCCCGCATGCGCCTGACCGGGATCCACCCAGCACGCCCAACAGGGGGCTATGCTCTGCCCACCAGGGGGCGATGCTCTGCCCCTCCGGGCGTCGCTCTGTTGCGACCAGAGCCATTCCAGTGCCTGGGGCAGAGGCTAAGGAGCCATCCCCAGCGTCCGGGCCATCTTTGCTCCAATGGAGCCTCGCTGCGGGAGGGGAAGAGAGAGACAGAGAGGAAGGAGAGGGGGAGGGGTGGAAAAGCAGATGGGTGCTTCTCCTGTGTGCCCTGGCTGGGAATCGAACCTGGACTTCTGCACGCCAGGCCGAAGCTCTACCACTGAGCAAACCAGCCAGGGCCTTATATTTCTTATTAAATATTTAAGAAGGTAAATTTACTTTCCCATTTTCTAAAATGGGCATTATAAATTGCATAAGATACAGACACTTCATATATAGCACAAGGAAATGTGACAAATGCAATCTATAGATTTAGGGTCTTAAGTTTCACCTTTATAAGCTGTGTGGTCTCTGAGAAGTAACTTAACTTCTTCATGACACAATTTCTACATCTGACAAATGGAAATAATCCATTTCCATTGCAAATAGTAAAAGAGACGATACTTTTAAACACTGCATCAGTGAGTGGAAGGATCTTAAAACATTCACATCAAAATTTCTCTAGTTCAAAAACAACATAAAATTTTGGAAACATTCTCAAGCTTGTACACCTGTAGTGGATCAATGTCATGCATTCCCAAAAGCCTCTTAGAAACAAACTAAACAGATTTCCAAAGAAAGAATACCTTTGTGGGAAAGGAAGAGCAGGAGAGGGGAGAGGAAGGCAGCAGAGGAAAGGAGACAAAGGTCAATGGAAAAGAGAATAGAGTAGAAAAAGAGAAGGCCAACATGGCCACCATTGTTTTGTTCTCTATTCATAAAACAGTCTTCTGATATACTTCAAAAATTCTTCCAACATCCTACTTCTCCAAAAATTCTTCTAATAGTCTACTTCTCAATGGTTTCCAACTTGTGTCTTAGTTCTTCAGAGAGAGAAAAAGCAGTTGATTGTTTTCTGGTATAATTAGAAGAATGATTTTTAATTAAATTAATAATGAGACGGATGCATTTAAAGTTCTGACTTTGTCATCAAGGTAAAATAGTAATTGAAAGCAAAATGGTTAGAAAGTGGCAAATAGGTTATAGGTTGAGCTGATGTCAAGTTGTCCTTAGTAAATAAAACAGGCACAACAAAGTCCTTTGTGACTATTCTCTACCTCTTGGTCTCTTGTGTTCTTTAAATTAGGAGATATTTAGTGTAGGACACTGTATTTCCTAAGTATAGACAATGTATGACCAAAAACTAAGGAGAGTAGGAGAAACAAGAGAGTAAATGAGAGAAAAAGAAGAGAAAGTATTTCTACAAGAATTTTACTTGATTGTTTGGAACTATCCAATGAAAAATTATTTCCCATGCCAAACCCAGTGAAAAGCCATTTGGATGCTGTTGTTGATAGTGTCTTTTTAAATAACTGTACAGGTTATTTTTATCTTTTTAGGGAATTTTTGATGAACATAAAATATTCATAGAGGACAGATAATATTTAAATGACATCATTAAGTAATTAAAACTGTGATGGTCTCCACTGGGAATTACAATATTAAGAGTGTGAACACATTCTCATTATCTGCTCTCAATTTCTTTGATACTGTGGAATAAAAAGAACTTCTGGGTAATTTCTGTATGCAATTATTAAGAGAGTGAAAATCTACCTTCAGAGAGACTTAAACTTTACATTAGCTTTTTAGCGGAATGATTATTTAAATATTCTTGAATAAATTTAGGGACCTAAAAGTCAAATGCAATATGGAAGAAAGAACATACCAAATGTTAGCACTTTCAAATATCACTGTGACTAAAGGTACAGGAAAAAGTTTTTAACTATCCAGAAGATTGAGTTTCATCTCAGCTATCCTACTTGCCAAGTACATATTCTGTTTCCATGTTTTCTGTAACCCAATTCCTACTTGGCTTATGGCTCTATCTGCTTGTGCATGGCTTGGCAATAGAAAGAAATATGGAAAGATAATATTTCTGAGCACTAGATTATTTTATTTAATTGTCTTACTAAGTCTAGGAGGAAGATACAATTGTTTTATAGGTGAAGAAACTGAAGCTAGGAACAGGAGATCGACTGAAGTTATACAAATAATAATTGGCCATGGCAGTTCTCTATGGTTAGGCCTAATCATAAGCTTTATTACCTTTTCTAAAAATCATGATAACATCGTACCTACTTCTTCATGAGATTTCTGTGAAAAGTTAAGCTGCTCTACAAACTACACAAGGATTCATAAATAGATTTTATTGTATTGTATACTATTCCCAAACTATTGCAACATTTTTTTCTGTTACTAGCTCTAGGTATCAACTTGTTATTTCTAGACATTTTAAGTATAATTTATCCATTACTTTGTGATAGAACTAGGATTATCAGAAACATCAATAAGAGGAGAATCAGAATACAGAATCATTAATATGACAAGTGAAATTAATAGTATGTATTAAAAGTTTCTTGTGCATTCAGCATTATGCTTAAAGCTGTGAAGGATTGCAAAAAATACTAGAACAAAATGTATATGTTCCTACTTTTATGTATAAACCATAAGGAAGACATTTTAAAGTAGTAATTATAATATTTAAAGAACAGCAACACCATTTATTGTGTGCCAAGAAATATTCGAAGCATAGCGTTTGTGACCTAACACATATATAGACAACCATGAACAAGAAAATTTTTCACTCGCTGCCTCAATTTTTAATTGCTGTTACTTACTAACATCTTAAGATTCATGTTTATTAGTGTCATCAGTCTAGTGCTTTCTCAAAATTCATCATTGTCTTCCACATCAACAAATCTTGCAGCCTGTTCTTTATCATTCCTTGAAATGTTCACTACTAAGGACTTCTTTTTGAAATTTTAGGCTCTGGTTAGTTTGCTCAGTGGTAGTGTCAGCCCAGCATGTGGATGTCCCAGGTTTGATTCCTGGTCAGGGCACACAGGAGAAGCGCCTATCTGCTTCTCCATCCCTCCCCCTCATCCTTCTCTCTCTCTCTCTCTCTTTTCTTCTCCTCCTCCTCCTGCAGCCATAGCTCAATTAGAGTGAGTTGGCTGCAGGTGCTGAGGATGGCTCCATAAACTCTGCCTCAGGCACTAAGCGGAGCTTGGTTGCTGAGCAACAAAGCAGTACCCCAGAGATAGGCAGATCATCACCCCCTAGTGGGCATATCCTGGTTGAGACACATGTATGAGTCTTTCTCTCCACCTTGCCTCTTCTCACTGAAAAAAATAAAAATTAATATAATTTTGGCCTCCCCTGGATGCTATGACATTACATTATCTAAGTTCTCCTCAATTCTTTGATACTATCTTTGCCTATTTTGTCAATATTTCTTCCTTACTTAACCCAAACTGTACAGATATGTGAAGAATCTGCATTAACATAACAGACCCAGCCACTCCTGTGACTTTCAATTAGCATCTCATCAGGTAGAGAGGAGTATTTAAAAGTCAAATATCGACAATTCAATCGTACATTGATTTATCAAGTATGCATTGAGCACCTTCTCTTTGACATATATATCATTAGGTGATGGCAATACTGTAGCAACCAAAACAAAGGACAGAAACACATGTCCTTATAGAACCTTGTTTCTAGTGGTGACCAGGAAACGATGCTGCTCTAAATCTGCAAATGGCTTTTCAAGTATAAACAGAAAACAAAAAAAGGAGGATAAAAAAAGGTTTTCTATTAGAAGATGAAGACAGTTATTAAAATTGTGGTTCTGCAAACTATTCAAAATTGACTATTTGCAGTGCACACTTTTCACAGCCATGCTTACAAAATAACAGAAAAATGTTGGACCTTCTTAGTGTTAAGATGCAACCAAAAGAAAATGTGATAAAAAAGTGATGTAATTCAGTGTAGTGAGTTTTTTTTTTTCCATGTACAAAAAAATTCTATGGTACCCAGATGAAAGCAAATTTGCAATGTCTCCATTACTATCAGGGACTTAAGTTCTGTATACATTTCTTTCATCCATTTTTATCACAGCAGCATTACATTCTATCAACATGTTTTACAACTGTGGATGCTGACCTTGATTGTCTGGCTGAAGTAGTGTTTTGTTCAATTTCTGCACCAAAGAGTCACTCTAGCTTTCTCTTTTCCATATTGTACTCTTTGGAAGGAAGTCCCTGTGCACAGCCCACACTTCAAGAATGAGGATTTATGACTCCTCTTGTCGAAGACAGTGAATCTATATAATTTACTTTGAATTCTTCTGCACAGATTTGTCTCCTCTCCCTTAATTATTAATTTCATCAAGTATTTATTTATATCAGTCCAGATGCACAGATATTTATTTTCTACTTTGGATTACAGCCCAATATTACTTCATGTATTTTGTTGCTTAAATTGTTCCAGCCTTGGCCATTGGGAGTACTTTCAGTTACTTCCTGTGCCCCTTTGACAAACACCAATCAGTGTGGTTTTTTTTTTTTTTTTTTTTTTTTTTTTTTTCTTCTTGAAGTGAGAAGCGAGGAGGCAGAGAGACAAACTCCTGCATGTGTCTGACTGGGATCCACCCAGCAAACCCACCAGGGGGCAATGCTATGCCCATCTGGGGCGTTGTTCTGTTGCAACTGGAGCCATTCTAGTACCTGAGGCGGAGGCCATGGAGCCATCCTCAGCGCAAGGATCAACTTTACTCCAATATAGCCTTGGCTGTGGGAGGGGAAGAGAGAGATAGAGGAGGAGAGGGGGAAGGGTAGAGAAGCAGATGGGCACTTCTCCTGTGTGCCCTGATAATCAAACCCAGGACTTCCACATGCTGGGCTGACACTGTACCACTGAGCCAGCCAGCCAGGGCCCAATGTGGTTTTCTTGATCTGTCTATCTGTTTGTTTGGGGAACTTGTATATTTTCTGGCACTATAACATGCACCAGGCTCATCTCATATCTTGCCTAGAATCAGTCATTCTCCAGGGACCACTACTTCTTTTGACTAGTAGACGGTGTTAGAAACCAGATCTGGGTGCCAGGTATGCTCATGGCCACTGTAGTGTAATTTCTCATAGGCACTCTCAGCAGACAGAAAAAGAAATACATACGTATATTAACTCATGTATAGACACATACCATTAAATATTTCTATATGTAACCATGCACATCTATATTAAGTTAAACATGAGTTATTCCCAATGTCTCCAACTCTAATTTATTGCTAGGTGGATTATTCTAGCCTCCTTCTCTTACTTATTTGCAAATTCCCAATCCAGTAGCAAGAAACCTGGCTCCCAGCATCTACCATTCATTTACTTAATTGTTCAGTTCCAAGATACATGTATAGAAGAATCAAAATTGTCACCCCTATCCCCTTAGGAAACATCTTTATCAACCACAGTCCAGTGAGCATGCAGTTTCATTGGTCTTCTTATTACAGGCTCCACTCATTTCCAAAGTTACTTAACTGAGCACTTACCCCCTTCACCGTCTTCAGTGAGGTTCTTTTATATATTTAAAATACAGATGGATATTCCTAACACACCCTACATTTTTGTCCATGATAACCGGAGCACCTAAAGAGTTTTATATACTGCATCAAGGTACCTTACTTGGGCTTTAAAGTTCTATGCATTTTTATACATAATTACATGTCTCATACATTACAGTATCATAAAGAAGAGTTTCACTGCCATAAAATTTCCTTGTTTCACTATTTACCTCTTCCAGACCCCTGAAACCAATAATGTTTTACTATCGCCATAGTTTTATCTTTTCCAGAATGTCATATAATTGGAATCATACAATATATAGTCTTTTCAGATAGACTTCTCCCATGTAGAAGTGTGTAGTTAATGTTTCTACATGCTTTTAGATTTGCTAGCTCATTTCATTTTATTTTCAAGTAGTATTTCACTGTATGGATATACCACAGTTTGTTAATTAACTCATCTATTAAAGGACATGTTGGCTGTGTCCAGTTTTGAGCTCCCAATAAATAAGTTTAGTGTATTTATTCTGACATCAATCCTGGGAACAAATAAACCTATTATTCAATAAGTTTAATAAGCATAATGATCCAGATAGCTTCAGAGCTAAGTATTTACCATTAATCTGTCATGGCTCCCTTAGAAGATTTGTGGGTTGGTGAAGGAGAACAGAACATGCCACCCCAAAATATGCTTCTTTGGCACATTATTTGAACTTCTTTATTTAAAAAACTGCAGACACAGAAGAAGCTTTGAAAACTAGGAAAATTACCCTTTTGTAAGAGATATTTACATTTATAAGAGAAAGGTACATTTATAAAGAGAAAAGAAGGACGTGTCAATTTCTAGAAACTCTTAGAAATGAGAAGACATGGACTTAAATCTGAAGAACAACCAGAGTCTTGTTTAGTGTACTTTTCCCGATAGCCTTCCATAACAACTCCATAATATTTACTCTGGTTGACATACTGTAATGCGTAGAGATTGTAAGGCTACATATTTAAAAGCCATTTCAATGGCTTCAAAAATAAAATAGAATAAAACAAGATTGCTACAGTGTTTCCATTAAGGGATGAGAATATGACAAGACTGTGGACATATTTGACATTGGATCATCAGGTGCCTGCTATTATCACTCATGCTGTGGGTTTGGTATTTAAGAGAAGAGAACCCTGCTCAGAAATCTTGACTATCATTAGGATAGCAGATGTAAGCATAAACACCCTGTGCATCTCAAATGAAAGGAAGGTCAAGAACTTTTACCATTAGAGCTATGTCCCTGGGCTGCAGATAACTTCAGATTCCTTCATTAGGGAACGTGCCTTGGATATTCTTGGGAGAGTTTTACTGCTGTTGCCCAGGTGAATGATGTGCTCGCTAATGGTGATGAAAAACTAACCTTTGTGTCCTCCTTCTTGGATGCTCAAGAGTTTGCACTTTGTTTATAAGATTTACCTCATTCACTCCTCAATATGCCTGTGAAGTCCATATAATTACAGCTATTTTTCTGGAGAAACTGCACTTTGACACCATGTGGGACTCTCTCCAGGACAACATGGAAATGCAAACTACATTCCAGCACTAATTTTTAAACACGTGTTGGTCTGCAATGTGACAAAATATACTCTTTAGAGTGAGCCCTGCTATGCTCTTCTTCTCTCTGTTTCCTCTGTTATGGACCATTGTGAAATGGATCTGACTTATACTAGAGGCAGGAGAAATGGAAGAAGGTTGTTCATTCACTACTAGAAAATATAGGATGAAAAGGATTCCTTTTTAATGAATAAGGGAAAATACATTCTTTATAAGCATAAAATTTTCATTGTTACACAGTATTTTTATGATATAAGTGACAAAATTAAATGTGAAACTTTAGGCTACTAAAAATGGAAATTAGCATGTTAAATCACCATTCAAATAAAATTAACTTATCAACTTAAAAAAATACACTTACAAAATGCCTACTATGTGCCAGGAGCTATGCAAAGACTGGAGATACGATAGCTAACAAGGCACATTCCCCATGCTCAAGAGTGTCGTTGTTGTTATGATTTTATTTACTAATAGTTATATTTCCACTAATTGACTTTAATCCTTTATGGTATTGTAAAGTTGCAAAGATGCAGCATAGTGCTTATTTTCAATTTCTGCACTTCAGTCCTTGATCGCTCACCTCAATCACAGTTATATAGATGACTCCCAAATTCAAATCTCAGCCTGTCTCACAAGCTCCAGTCTTGTTCTTAAAAAGAACTTGCTCAGGCCTGACCTGTGGTGGCACAGTGGATAAAGCGTCGACCTGGAAGTGCTGAGGTCGCTGGTTTGAAACCCTGGGCTTGCCTGGTCAAGGCACATATGGGAGTTGATGCTTCCAGCTCCTCCCCCCCTTCTCTCTCTCTGTCTCTCCTCTCTCTCTCTCTCTCTCTCTCTCTCTCTCTCTGTCTCTCCCTTTCCTCTTTAAAATGAATAAATTAAAAAAAAGAACTTGCTCAACCTCTGAATAATCTTCTGACTGTTCAAACTCAATCTGCCCCAGATAAAATCACATAATTTTCTTCTTTTTAAACCTAGGTTTAAAATAACCATTAAAATATAGGTTCATCATAAAACTCAACAACAATAAAACAAAAAAATTCAATAAAAAATGGGAGGAGGACATGAACAGACACTTCTCCCAGGAAGGAATACAAATGGCCAACAGATATTTGAAAAGATGCTCATCTTCATTAGTTATTAGAGAAATGAAAATCAAAACTACAATGAGATACCACCTCACACCTGTTAGATTCACTATTATCAACAAGACAGGTAATAGCAAATGTTGGAGAGGCTGTGGAGAAAAAGAAACCCTCATTCAATGTTAGTGGGAATGTAAAGTAGTACAACCATTATGGAAGAAAGTATGGTGGTTCCTCAAAAAACTGAAAATAGAACTACCTTATGACCCAGCAATCCCTCTACTGGGTATATACCCCCAAAACTCAGAAACATTGTTACATAAAGACACAGGTAGCCCCATGTTCATTGCAGCATTGTTCACAGTGGCCAAGATATGGAAACAACCAAAAAGCCCTTCTATAGATGACTGGATAAAAAAGATGTGGCACATATACACTATGGAATAATACTACTCAGCCATAAGAAATGATGACATCAGATCATTTACAACAAAATGATTGGATCTTGATAACATTATATGGAGTGAAAAAGTAAATCAGAAAAAAAACAAGAACTGCATGATTCCATACATAGGTGGGACATAAAAACGAGACTAAGAGACATTGATGAGAGTGTGGTGGTTACTGGGGGTGGAGGGAGAGGGAGAGGGGAAAGGGGAGGGAAAGGGGCACAAAGAAAACTAGATAGAAGGTGACAGAGGACAATCTGACTTTGGGTGATGGGTATGCAACATAATTGAATGACAAGATAACCTGGACATGTTTTCTTTGAACATATGTACCCTGATTTATTGATGTCACCCCATTAAAATTAATAAAAATTTAAAAATAATAATTTTAAAAATATTTAAAAAATAAATAGTAGTAACCTAATATATATATATATATATATATATATATATATATATATATATATATATATATATATGTTCAATTTGAGGTTCTCTGTGTGACCTAAACTGGATGCCAAGTTGAATCAGTTATATCCTTTCAGGCCTCCATCTCTAGGATTCCTTCATATCAACTTTTTGTATTTCTCAGTGTCTTCATATTCCTTCTAGGTATAGCTCTAATCATGTCAACTATGCTCAAATAATGGCAGTCAACAGAATGTACTCAAATTCCTCAATCTGCTGTTGATAACCTTTTCTCATCTGGCACCAACTTCCCACCTGGCTTATCTTCCAAAACCTCCAATGTCCAGACACACAAGAAATGTGTTAGGAGAAGATGCCAGCACATTTCTTCTTATGGTTCATCCACAGAGACCCATTCTTTACACACAGGACGGCCTCTACTCATCCTTTTAAGACAGGGGTCCCCAAACTTTTTACTCAGGGGGCCAGTTCACTGTCCCTCAGACTGTTGGAGGGCCGGACTATAAAAAAACTATGAACAAATCCCTATGCACACTGCACATATCTTATTTTAAAGTAAAAAAACAAAACAGGAACAAATACAATATTTAAAAATAAAGAACAAGTAAATTTAAATCAACAAACTGACCAGTATTTCAATAGAAACTATGGGCCTGCTTTTGGCTAATGAGATGGTCAATGTGCTCCTCTTACTGACCACCAATGAAAGAAGTGCCCCCTCCAGAGGTGTGGCAGGGGCCAGATAAATGGCCTCAGGGGGCCGCATGTGGCCCGCGGGCCGTAGTTTGGGGACCCCTGTTCTAAGATAACCTCAAAATGTATTCACAACTTTCATGAAGCATTTCTGATTCTTCCCAGGTTGAAGAGCAGTTCTATCTCACTTTTAATTCTACGACCTTTTGCTTATAATGCATTCATGGTCCTTAATACTTTTTAACATAAAGTTAAAATGATATGTTTATTATACCACATATCTTCTAGCAGATGTGAACTCCAAGCAAAAATGTGTCTCATTTATATCTGCATCTATATACATATAGAAATCTCAATAACATAGATCCAGAAAGTGCATAAATCACAAGTGTACAGCTGGATAAATAAATATTCACAAAGCTAGCATACCCATGATGCTAACATCCAGATGAAAAAATAAATAAATTATCAGAACACCAGAAGCCACCTTATGGTCCCCTTCAGTCACTACCCCCACCCTCAAGTAAATCTACAGCCCTGAATTTTAACAACATACCCTGTTTATAAACTTTATATAAATGGGGTCAGATGCATACATTATTTTTTATCTGACTTCTTTAGCTCTAATGTACATTTATGAGATTCGCCCATGTTGTTTTATGTACTTATAGTTCAATCACTCTCATTGTTACATCATATTTTATTGCATGAACATATACTTTGTTCATCTATTCTTCTATATGTGTTCATTTGGCTTATTTCCAGTTGTGGGATGTTACAAATAGTCCTTTCTGGAGTCAGTCTTCAGCTGAACATATACAGTGCATTTCTATTGGTTATGTAGCATCTGATATATTTTTGTGTTTCTCACAGGATTCATTTCAGGGCTCTGCTACTTGGAAAATGAAGATATGAGTAAATATATGTAGTCCATCTTTTTTTTTTAATTGATTTTAACTTGCCTAGATACTATGCATTCTTGAGTACTTAGGCACCGATGTTTTGTTCAAAATAAACATGTCACATAAACTGGGTTATAGTTTTTCCTGGTCTTTCAAAGATGAATGTCACAGGTTAAGACCTTGTATTACTTAGAATTTATGAAATGCTAAAGGAATACGGTTTTATTGTCCCTGTACTTGAGACAGTGCTAAGGATGAGTGAGATTTTCGGTGAGTGGCAGAACCTGGCTTATTCCTTTATCAGAGTGCACAAGATAGGGAGTGGGTGTGACATTAGTTCTCATGGAGGTTCTGACAAAGAATATGAACAAAAACAATAAGCTCAGCATTCAAAATCAGGTAAGATTTTTAAGTTGTATACTAATTTAAAAGCTACTAATTTAAGTTGTATACTAATTTAAAAGAGAAAGTTTTCACAGGTATTTAATGTCTCTCAAACCTCTAAGAAAGTGATTTAAATTGTTTTAGTTTATTCATTCATCAACAGAGAAATCTGCATTCTGATGGTTATTAAACCACCTCATCTAAGAAGAGTGAGGATCCTTCAAGTAGCAAAAATGGACTTCTAATATTCATATAATATGCATTTTATCTATTTATCTTTCTCTCTCTGCCTTTCTTCTTCCCTCCTGATCTCCTCCTCTCTGTCTTTATCTGTATCTTTCTTGTTCATTTTTTCCCTCTCTCTCTATTCTTCTTTCCCTCTACCCTTCCTCCCTCTGTCTCTTCTCCCTCTTAGTTGGGTCTCACTAGAAGTAGACCCGATACAAAAATGTGCATGCAGGGATGCTTTTGAGAAGTGAAGGGGGCTGTGACAGAATGAAAAATGATACCTGGAAGGAACAGCAGCGAGGGACACAGTGAGGGACCCAAACTCAGTGCAGTGGGTAGACCTGGAAATGACACAAAATAACTCACAGTCATCCCAGCCAAAGGCTGAGGGAGGTGGGTATTCACACACTAACCTGAGAGCTACTGATAAAAACCATTTTTCCCCAGGGGAACTAATTTTCTGCCACTTCTAGCCTTCCTGCCATTTTTGTGCACAGGTGCCTTACAACCTTCTGCAGTTGCAGAAAGCGACCTCACACCGAGCAGATGTCAGCAGGTCCCCACTAAAACAGTAGGGTCTCAGGCAATACGGACAGAATGCTGACAATAAGTATTTTTAATTTCTTCCTCTAGTTCACATTTTCTCTTTGTCTCATTCTTTCTAACACCATAATCACCCAAAGAATTAAAAAAAAAAAGCACTTCAAATTTACCCGGCTATATCTAAAGAGTATTTTAAAAAATGAATTAAAACTGAAAACAATCTAGACTGTAGAAAAAATAAAAATAAAAAATAAAAGATGAATCCAAGGTGGAGTTAAGCACCCGATATATATTTTATGAATGCATAAGCCACAGATTCACTAGAAAAGTTTCTAGTCACAGGTGAATATATTGTATATGGAAGAAGGAAGCAATTCAGTTTCCCAGGAAAAGCACTTTTTACTGGTTCCAGAATCATAGAGACTTTCTCCATGAGATCCCCTTAGAGAACACTGTGCAATGTGGTAAATAGTAGCACTCAAACTTTCTAGAGCAATAGCTGTATAAAGCTGGAAGGAAATAAAGTTTTCGGGCTTTGGAGCAAAACAAGCCTGAAAGGAATCGTATCCCACCTCACCCCCCTTGACATCTATCCTCCAACTTCAGAATATCAAAAAGCAATACCTTTAGGAAACAGTTGTCACAACTAGGAATCTCTAATGGCATCATAAAGAAGTTGGTAATTGGCCTGAAGAGACTTCAAGAAACCAGTGACCATCTCATTGACACATTGACCTTTGAATAGCCTCCTCCAAAGAAGCATTAAGGACAGTCAATCAAAGAGCCAAGGAAACAACATTCAAGGATTAAAATCATCATCGCTGTCACCATGCTTTCCAAGCATGACTGCTGTAGTGACTGCCACCACGCTGGGCTGCAGGGGCACAGTGACAGACAGAGCCGGCAGCCAAACACTGCAGATGGAGTAGCAATTCCTCCAGCAAGAAGACATAAAGTCACACTTCACACTATTTAATTCGGGCAGCAATAAAACTTGGGCCTATCCAGCCTTTCATTCCTGTCGCGTAAGTCCTCCCCATCACTCTGGCCCTCTAGTCTCCAGAGTTGCTATCATTAAAATCCTTGATTCCAACTAATTATACCCTATGTTTACTTTTCTAAACTTTGCACTCTCTTGTCCCAAAACGCTACTCAATAACAAGTGAGCTCGCTTTTACCTTTGATCTCCTTTCTTAGCTTTCTTTTTACTTCCTTCCTTTAGTGAAAATATGGCTTTCTCCTTAAGATACCATTTCTGATGATGATTATGTCTTTCATCAAGGCTTACATTTTCTAAGTTTGACGAAGGAGTGATTTTTCTTTTCATTAAGTTCTAGAATTAGTCAGAATAAGCTAGAATGAGCCACAGTAACAAAGAGATTCTGAAATGTCAGGGTGTGACACAAAAATTTATTTCTCACTGAAAGATCAGTCTGATGAGGTCAAGTGACGTTCCTCAAATCAGCCACTTTTGGGGGTTATTTCACCATCTTTTGACATTACAGTCATCTTAGCCTCATTGAGCCAGGAAGGAAAAAAAAATAACTGAGGTGACCACACACCATGTACTTATTCATCTCAGCTGGAAAGTGACATGTTAGTTCTCCTACAAGCACATCAGCCAGAACTCAGTAATGTGGTCCTGACCGAGCTGAAATAGCGGTTTCAAAATCTAGACATCTGGGAGTCCCAGGTAGAGGAAATAAGACTGGTGAGTGTCTTCCACAACTCAATATTCTGGTCAACAAATATTCATTATATTCTTTCCCCAACACATAAAATACTCTTTCTTTCTAAGAAGTGCAAGCCAAATTACCATGGGGTCACTACTACTGGCTCAAAATCAGGTTCCTCAGATAATTCGCAGTCCTCTACATCAAGTCCACATGTGGCTTTTTCATATAGATAAAACATATGCTTGTCTTCAGTATACAATGCTGGAGAGCGGATAAGATATACACATTGGACAGCTCTATTCAAAAAGAAAAGTATAGGGAAGAACAGGAGACACAAAGCAGTTACAGATGCACAACAAGTTTGAAATTCAGGGGACCAGGCCCCGGGAATTATCCTTGTCTGGGAGGTAGTAGAGATTCTGTGAACTGGCTTTCCTCTTTAGAAGGATATATCTTGGTCATAGTTCTCCATGACTTCAACTTCTTCTCTTGAGAATTGCTTTCCTTCCTATTATCCTAATTGGACACATCTTGTATATGGCTTAGTGTGACCTCCTTGAGGCAATGCAGACTTGAAAGCCGCTTCTTGACTATGAGAACTTAAGGGACTAGAAGTTGTTTTAATACCTACAACAACAGCATCAGAGATTTTTAGTCTAGTTTTGAGTTCTCCCTGGCAATACATTTTTCCCAAAAAAACTTATTACACTGGGGCTTAGTCTTTTTCTAGTCAACTCACAGCCCAATAACCACATCCAAAGATCTTTGTAGATATAATTCTTGAGCTGTGATTTTCTCTATGTTTAATGACTATTTCCTTCTTTCTTGAGTTAAATATGAATACAGACCATACACTCTATTTTTTCTTTACCCTGAATCATTTTGGTAAAATGAAAAACTGAGCTGGATTTTGATACTCCAAAAATTTTGTAATCCTGTTTATTACTATGCACAGTCTAGAAAGAGGTTTTTCTGACCCTAAAAGGCCCAAGATTTTTAGACTCCACCTATTCATTGTCATTTATGCTAGAAAACCAGTCAATTTTTCATTATGGCACCCTTTTCTTATAACACTTTGTCAAATGCAATAACAGTCTACTCACATTAAGTATACAATTTTTTTTGCAAATATCTTACACTAGACTTACCAGGTCAGTTTGGTAAATCATCAGCTTCCAAAGTGACAATTTTTCCAAAGTTTTATCCCAACATAATATGAGTTACCTTTATCCAACCTTCCAATATCATGTCTGCCCTGCTGACTTTCCTACAACTAAGCCCGTGCCGTGTATTTGTGGAAATATTTTTTGTGTGATATTCATTCACTTCTGCTCAAAACTCAACCTACCAGCTGCTGAATAAGTAAGTATTCAAAATATCAGTGACTTAATAGAAGTTTACTGCCTGCTCATATCATCTTCAATTGTGGAAGTTAAGATTTCCTGGCAGTTTTTCTCTCAATGGTGACTCATAAATCCTGTTTTCTTCTATCACGTTCCTCTGTCATCAGAATCCTTTTTTCATTCAAAAAACTGAAAGGAGAGATAATAAGTGGGCTAGGGAGTTCTCACCTGGTTTGAGAATTCAGGTCTGGAAAAAGCGTACATTATTTCTCCCCACATTTACTGGACCACCACTCATCATATCATGATGACTCAGCTAATTGAAAAGAAGGTTGGAAATTTTAGTCTTCTCTTATCTTAGGATAAGGACATAAAATTCATATCTGCTTCAGTTTTCCTCTCACACATATGAAATTCTCGCTGCTTCAGCAAACAAAACAGCCCAAAGTCTCCATTTGGTTAGTTACTACCTTGGGCTAAATTTCTGGAATTAATGGATGAGGCCCAACCATCTCTGTCATTTTGGATAAGGTTTATCTGGACACTAGAAACTTTGGACTAAAATGATAACTAGCTGCTTCTCACATACAGAAATGCATAGACCATGTGTATTAGTGAAACAGGGACAAAGTATCAGCAGTAAATATTCCCATTTGAAAAGATGAAGAATAAAAATCTCATCACTCTCACTGTTCCAAACAATTCTGCAATGTTGCTGGGCAGGCACAGTTGAAGTCTTCACCCCAGGGTTTATGTTCTGGCTTTTGGGGAGATATATTTTGTCCATTGGCCTCCGTGGTCCCTGGGCCCCTCCCTTTGGTAGGTTTTTTTATTCTTAATGACATTACTGCCTTGTCTAATAAATGCAGTTGGAATATTTTGCACCTGGGAAGTGACTCAAAGATTAGTCTGTTTCCATCTTTTGGTCCTTACATCTTGCAGTTTTAAGTTAAATCTGACAACATCCATCTGCAACAGATGGAGGGGGGAAAAATCAAAGGGAAGATATACTGATTATTTATTCATCTTGTCAAAAGACTGACGACATTACTTATATCTGTATACCAATGCCAGAACTCAGTCATGTGGCCCCAGTCTAACTGCAGGGAGGACGAGAACTGTCGTCTTCCTACAGGACCAAGAAGAACAAATGGGATGGGTGATCAGTCTCAGAAACTCTTTCCCACTTTCTTATAAAAGTCTGTTCTTTGAGAGCTATGGCCATTTGATTCTAACATTTTTCTTGCTCCTAAAACTGTCTTTTTTGGTAGTCCTGCTCTATCCCTCCTACATCAAAAACCTTCACATTTTGAAAATTCTCTACTTTTATTGTCACTTACATGGTAAACTCATCCAAAACACTGCCCTCAACTTTCTTGAGCTCCTTAACAATAATAACCTTCTTCAACATGATATCTCAGACACCCACTCTCAGAGCCACATACTAGAATTTATTACCCTCTGAAACAGCTCCCTTTCCAAAATCAATAATCCCATTTCACCCTCTCTCCCCCACTCTACCCACCATGGTGGTCCAAATAACACCATCTTTATCTTTCTTACTACAAAAGCTCCCTCCTAATTCGTCATCTACAATCCATGTTTAACCATTTGTATCCAGTCTTAATGTTCATAGTCTATTAATCCAGATCACTTAGTCAATTGACCTTTTTATACTACTTAGAATAATAAATCCCTATTTTTTCCCCAATCCAATGACCTTTCCCTTTCACTAATTCTCTCATTATCCAGTTTAGGTTCTTTGGTACATCATTTCAAAAATATTCCTGCTATCACTTTTCCTTTGCATTTTTAATGCCCATCTCAAAAAAAAATACCAACCGTAAACCAAGTCAAATATTTCCTTCCCTTCTCCATTCATCAGAACAGCTGAATTCTGCTGCAGAAAGCCCACAAAAAGCAAACTGATGCCACAAGTTATTCACAATCTTCAACTTGAAAGAGGCTCTAACACTTGCATAAAATCAAACTTTTTTTTTGGTTAACAAGTCTTGTTCATGTTCCACAAGTATTTTAAACTTGTGTGCTCCCCAAAAAACTCTGCCTTTTCAGCTCTCATATTAGACCAGAAGAGGTATACTTTCTCCAGTGTACAGTCACCTGTGCCTCAGCATCCATTCTCAGCTGACCTCATAGAAAATTAATTCATTCTTCTCCCTATATTATTAGTCCCACTCACAAGTGTCAAGATTAGAGAACTCACAAGTATCAAGACTATAGTTAACTCTCTGATACTTATTTTCGACTTTTTTAAAAATAGCATTTAATTCCACTTAAGTCTGTCTTGTATAAAAATACAGTCAATAAGTTACATTCTTATTCATACCAATAACTTCAATCTCTATCTTTATGTTGATGACTATTAATTCTCTGAGCTTTCACACCCATATCTTCAGTTACCCTCTTGACAAAGTACAAACAGCTTGAACGGAACATATCCCAAACAGGAATCACTGGCTGTTCTATACTCTGAAATTGTTTTTTATGCCTTCCTCTGTCAATGAATGACACTAGTATTAATCCCATTCTGCATGGCGAGTGCCTGGGAAACATCTTTGACAACTCCCTCTCCTTTTCTACCTCCATTAACAAGACCTGGATGCCAAGTTTAAATATATCCTGAACACATTCACTCCTATTTCCCTTACCAACACCACCCTGGTCTTTCTGGAACATCAAAAGACTCCCTTTCTACCTTCATGTTTTTAAGTTCCCACTTAACCCCATTTAATCAACTCTCTTCCCTGCAAATCTGGTGATACCTCACATGTCTGAGTAAAATCCTTCAGTAGATTATTTTTGCTCTTTTCTCTTGGGGTACAATTAAAATAATTAATATGGCTCAGCATGGTCTAGGCCCTAAAACTGCTTCCTCTCATCTCACACTATGACCCCTCCCAACTCCACTTTCAAAGCTCCAGCTACATTAAATTTCTTTTTAATCTTCAGACAAAACATGCTCTCTCTTACCACGTGACTTTATATATGCTGCTATATTTTTTAACACCACCCTTTATCATCATTCTGCACCATTTCTTTCCAATCACTTTAATTCACAAATAAAATGCTATTTCCCCAGAAGAGTCTTCCCTGCTTTGTCTGACTAGGTCAAACGCCCTTTACATACGAACATTGTACATTGTTCATTTCCTTCATAAGATTTATGATTTTATACTCATATATATGAGTATAAATTTTAAATTTGTGTTATTACTTCATTGCAGTCTATCTCACCATTTTCCAAAGAACTCACAAGTGTCAAGACTATAGTTAACTCTCTGATACATACTCCCAACACCTAGTACAGTACAGGGATATAGACAGTGCTCAATAAATGTTGTTGAATAAAAGGTATTAATTAACTTCATGATGCATTGAAAACAATTTATACTACCAGATAAACCTTCTGAGAAAATCCTGAGTTAAACCAGTACTGTATTTCAGGAACTCCAGGTTAAGAGTAGTCAGGATTACATGAAGATGCTTTCTAGAATTATCCTTGTTCAGTGTGAATTTCAGAGTGGTCACATGATGGAAGGGTTGGGACCCCACCTGTCTCTTTACCCAAAATGATGCTATAGCAGGATAAATCTTTGATGGGAGTTAAAAATATGTTTTCAGGCCTGGCTTGGCTGAAGTGTGACCTTCTGCATATTGCTTAAAGTCTCTGAATCTCAGTTTTGTATACTTGAAAAATGAGAAGGTGAGTTTATAAAACCCCTTCTACATATAAGGTTCTCAAGCTCTTAATTCAGCATCTTGATGATGTTTCAATAACAATCATGATGGGCAATTTTGAATTCATCTGGAAACAGGGTTACTTAAATACTGCAGAATCCAAACAGTGAGAAATCGCACGCGCGCGTGCGAGCACACACACACACACAGCAAATAAATAAAACATTAAAAGTTTTTATGGCTCCTGGTTCTTAGCCCACTTAGTTCTATTATTTGACATCTTAAAAAGACATTCTTTATCCAAGTATTATGCTTTTATAAAAAATCAAGATGAATATACTACCAATTTTTCTGTTGACTATGCAGTTATTTCCTACGATGTTTGGTATGCATGTGGGTGGCATGACAATATACTATGTCCTGATTTGTTCTTCCGTGGGTAGGCCAAGACATTATCCCAGAACAATGAAGGCATGAAAGATTAAGAGTAGTAGTAAAATGACATATAGGTAGAAAATAGAAATTGTTCATAAGCTTAGGAAGAGTTTATCTCTAAAAATAGCTGCCTATGTTGAACAGAGAGTTTCCCTAAAGCAGTAGTTGCTAATAGAGCTAGGTCATTAAAAAGAAATACTTTTGGTGTGTTATAAAACTTGGAATAATAAAGCAGCACTTGGTTAAACTAATAAAAGTACATTCATTAGGGTGTGCCAAAAAATGATAAGATTTACTAAAGAGAGCAACTGTTCTTTAATGACCAAATAGGCGAGGGAACAGAGCAGGAATCCTCCTTAGCAGAAGCCTGCAGGTGGCAGTTTCAATTTATCTCAAGTAAAGAACAACGTTCCGGCCCTGGCCGGTTAGCTCAGTGGTTGAGCGTTCTCCTGGCATGCAGGAGTCCCAGGTTTGATTCTCGGCCAGAGCACACAGGAGAAGCAACCATCTGCTTCTCCACCCCTCCCGCTCTCCTTCCTCTCTGTCTTTCTCTTCCTCTCCCGCAGCCAAGCCTCCATTGGAGCAAAGTTGGCCCAGGCACTGAGGATGGCTCTATGGCCTCTGCCTCAGGTGCTAGAATGGCTCTGGTTGCAACAGAACGACATCCCAGATGGGCAGAGCATCGCCCCCTGGTGGGCATGCTGGGTGGATCCCGGTCGGGCACATGCCAGAGTCTGTCTGACTGCCTCCCTGTTTCTAACTTCAGAAAAATACAAAAAAATAAATTAAAAAAAAAAAAAAGAACAACCTTCCTCCTGCAGTGGTGGTAAATAAGGAAGTGTTTATCAGTTAGATGCTGGTAGATAAGTCTAACCCCTTAGGGTCAGGATTTATCCTCCAAGAGGAGACATTATCCCATGAGAAGTTACAGAAGCAAAGACTATAAAGCCATGAACATCTCTTGGGATAACATGCACATCAGCATAGGCCATTTCCCAGGTCTCAAACAAATTCTGTTCATGGTGGGTCAGTTCTGCTCAGTGGCAGAGCAAAGGGAAAAAAGCTTTCTTCATTCAAAGGGCTTTTGCTTGGGATATTGAGCTTGGTTTTTCATTGCTGGAACCATGGTGGAGAAGTCTACAGACGAGCTCTCTCCCAAGAGAAAGTAGGAGGTTGCTTGAACAAAGAACAGATTTGCTGAATAATCAGAATCCAGTTAAACTACAGCAACAGACTGCCTCTACACTAGGTTAAGAAAATATAAAGAGATAATGTTACACTAATCACTCACTGCCTGAGCAACTAAACACCTCCCATTGGCCAAACCTCAAATGCCTGACGTGGGGATTGGTAATTATCTAGGCTTGAGAGACTTGGCACCTAGAATAGTAATCATGGCTGCGGCACAGGAAGCATCCCAGAAATGTGAATTCTCCAGATGCACAAAACTCTTTGAATGTGTCTGGACAGAAACAGCCATGCGAATGTTTGCAAATTTATTGTCATAAAATCAGCAAATTGCCTATCCATTTGTGTGGTAAATGCCATAGGTTGGTTTTCTAGGAAATAAACACTGAAATGCAGATAATTTCTTAGGGAGTGTTTGCAGGAACAATGCCTATATGAAAGTGAGAGAAGCAAAATTGGGATGAGAGAGAAACTGAACTCTGATGGGGTTTCAACAAAGGCCTCAGTGGATTTCATTGGGAGCTCTGGAAATTTCAGTGATGTACTCTATTGATCTGAGGGGGTGGCGTGGGACTAGGCCTTTGTATCCTCAGTTTTACTATTCAATGGATGCAAATGACCTGTGGAAAGGATGAACTATTTAGTTGTGAGCTATTGTTGGCAACAGTGTTGCACATTACAGCATTCACTAGGCCAATGTGATGCTTCACTGTGCATATTTAAAAACCAGCTCTCCATTCATTGTCTGTGTGACTTCGCTCAACTGTTTTAGCAGCCCTCTGCCTCAATCACCACATCTGAAAATGAAGATAACAATAGTACCTACTTCAACAAGTTCTTTCAAGAATAAAATACAACTAAGACACTTAGAACACTGACTAGCTTATAGTAGGCAATTAATAAATATCAGTTGTTATTGATCTTTACAGTCAGGGCCTTCTAAATATGACCAAATATGAAAAAGTATCTAATAAGAGAGTTGATTTTCATTATTTGAAAGTTCTGTGTTTGTAATTTTGCCAACTGGTAAAATTTATTAGTAACCATCAAAGCAATACTCACGTTTTCACAGTCAATCAAGGACATGCCCAGTATGGGAAATAGGCAAAGAATAGCCTCATGCACACACTCCCAGCTGAGACCCAACAAGTCAATTGCTCTGATTTCTTGTTTCAGTTCTCATGCTGTAAACAAGTGTCTTTGCTGTGGTCTACTACTGAGTTCCACACAGCGGTGAGCATTAGAATACATTTATTATGTAAATCCAGAGAACCCACCCGCTGATTGCTCCCTGGCTCAGACCAGAGATAACTCCATTTATTAAAGCAATAAGCTTACACTAGTAGGGAAGAGGGGCAATGGCGGCACTGAGAAGTGCCGTGTTCACTGTCCTTTTAGAGCAGGATTAATAACAGAAGTTCTACTCTGGACTTGTGGTCAGTGAGTTGGGGTCACTATTGTCAATGGGAATGGTAGGACTCTGGTAGATCAGAGGCAAGATGCTGGCACTTAACCTCCTGAGGACAGGGGGATGGATGACTGACTGTAATGGAAATGAGAAGGCCTTGACACTCAGGGAACTGTTGCAATAGCTAATAAATTATGATATTCCTAGAGATGAAATAGATGGACAGCTAACAAAGAATAGACTGATTTATTTATATCAAGAGTTTGTAAATTCAGTCACTTAAATGGAACTTCCTGATCCCTGAGCTAGCATCCAGATTTGTGCCATTTTGAAACCTAGGGCTGTTCTACTAAAGGAGAGGCCAAGCTTCCTTGATGAAGGATCTTACAGATGCAAATATACAATTTAAATATTCTCAGAAACCTTCGCCAAAGGGTCCTATGGCCATTCTTCAGTGTAAATGTACACTGGGGAAAAGGAAATATTTTTACTATTTTAGGGTTGTCAGACACATTGATTGCTCTGAAAATCAGGAGCTCTGAAATGCTAGGATGACTCATTGTTAGAGTGAAGGTGTATAAATTCCAGGTGACAAATAAAATCCTGGCTTATGTCTGCATCACAGTGGGTCCAATCAACTGACAGACTTGTCTTAGTTTTGCATGTCTATATACATACATTTGCATATTATATATATAATGCCTGGCCTACTAGTAGACACTGGTTGAACAAGAGCTGTTGTTTGTTGACTTTTTTCCATTCCTCTTGAATCCACTCATTGAAGAAACAGCATCTTCCTAAGGCTGAAGTCTGTGATCTCTTAAGCAAAATAGCCAGAAGGCCAATTTGTTGGAACCGTATTACAGCAATACCCCAAGTAAGTATATCGCAGCTATGTTTTTTTCCCCTCACTCATGAAAATGATGTTTATATGCTCTGAATTGTTTTTCCAAATAAAAATTTAAAATGTATATTGTACAAACCATCCACAAAGAAGCCAGTCATCGTAGTTTCAGAAATTGAGTGTGTTGTATTCCTCCTGTTTAAATGGAGTCAGAATTGTGCCAGGCCATTAAATACCTTTGATCTAAGATGGGCATCCATAGAACTGAAGCTGAAGTGGGGAATTTACTCAGAGGCTACACAGGAATTCAAAGGTGGGAGTATGGGATAATGTAATGTTCCTATGAGGACACCAGTCTCCAAACACCAGCAAACTACATACACACAAGCAATATATGTGTATATAGATATGTGTGTGTGCATGCATGTATATCTATATCTATCTCTATATAGAGCCAAATATTTAGAATTGGGATGGGACAAGATATGGGACACAAGAAGACAATCTCTGCATACATAGAACATAAGTTCTACACCTTATTTCAATGGGTTGTTTGCAGCTTGTATACTAAGTTCAGACCGCTCATCAGAAAAAAAGCAAAATTGAAAAGTGTTCCTAAATATATCTGACATTCAACCCCTACAAAAAAAACAACCTTTCTCATTTGACCCTTTGTCAGGAGTCTGCGGTCAGTTCTACCTCTATCCATTGACCTGAACTATATTAGAAGCACTAAGAGAGAGTAGACAACAGTCACTAAATTCTCTCCAAATGCCTCCTGCACGCATCCCCATCCTGTAGTCCTCACCGCACTGGCTGGCCCTCCATATGGCTTCTCTTCTCCCTGCAGACATTGAGCTGTGTACAAATATTCATCTGGATGCAGGCCAAAGGAATGATAAATCACTGCCTCATTTGCCGAATGTTCTCTTCTGTTTTCTCTACCCTGAGCTCTTAACTTATCATTGAGAAGGAAAGAGGAAACATGCCACTGGTGAGTTTTGTATTTCATAAATCTTGTAACCCAGGCCAGCCTTTAATTACTCCTCCGATTATTCAAGCAAGGGAACTCTATGAATCAAATATATCTTTCTCTGGTGGGACCCCAGATAGATTCCCATAGCTAAGCCCTTTATTCCCAGGACAGAAAACACAAAGGAATGCCACATGCAAGGTCAAGGTTCTTTGTTGCCAGCTCATCGCCTCTTCCCACAAAGCACAGCTTTCAAAGACAGAGTTAAGCTGGGAGGCTATCAACGGTAACAGAATTTGTTCAAAAAGTCATTTGCTTTTTCATGGGGGTGCAGAATATTTGCATCTATGAAGAAGAATACCGTACGGACACAAAAGAGTTCTGTATACTTCAGTGTGCTATAGATTAAAAAATATTACATGTTTGTTATAGCACTTTATCCTCTGAAGTAGAAGTTCTGGCACAATTTTGATATTTTTATAGATGAGAAAATGGAATCACTAAGAGTCTAAATAATTGGATCACCAGGTTGCCCCTCTCAGGTGGGAGGCTAGGGCCAGAATCTCAACCTCAGAGCTGCTGGCACTGCACTCTACTGTCCACATTGTCTATCAGAAACTTGGAAATCCTTTGTGTGCTTGCATGACTAAGTTCTCTTCTTGGCTGAAACCCACTCTGCATCTTCTGTCATTTCTTAGAATAAAATTGAGAATTAAAAGGGAAGTAAATTGTGTCAGCTTTGTATCTCTTCCCTCGCCTCTTTCTGTAACTTTGCAGCGACTTCTCTTTCATCTTTCACAACATTCAAAATAGGATCAGGATATAAAGGAAAATAATCTCCCACCACAAGAAACAGCCCCCCAAGGGCACCAGGAGTACAAATACAATTTTAAAATGTGTGTATGAATAGGATGGCTTCCTCTTTTTGACAAGCCTCTTCCACCCACTTGTCCCACTCTGGGACTAATTAAATTGCTAATGAGCAAAGAATGACCTCTGTGCCATGCTGACAGGTTTTAAGCAATTATTCTTGCAAAATATTTTGGAAAGAGGTGTTGGAGAGCGGTTCTCACATCCCAAGAACCTGATATCTGAAATCAAATTACAGAATACATAAAGCAGAGAGTCTTGGAAGTCATCAGGCCTGAATTCCTACTAGACAGTATCCTTGGACTCTGTGCTAGGTGGTATCTGCCACTTGCCCCTCCTAATCCAGTCTCCATGCTCAGCCTACTCCATGCCTGGGAGGCTACCCACAAGGATTCCTTCACAGGTTCTTCAGACTTCTGCTTCTCTTTAGGTTTGTCCAGTGAGAAACCAGAGCAAAAAAATCAGAAGGCAGGAGAACAGTGAGTTTGTGGCCCCTATAACTGCATCTTCCTTCCCAAGGGCATCATCCCACCACAGGTGTAAGTTCCAATCAAGCAGCCCTATCTGCACTGCTGTTCTCTTTTGTCTGGGTTCTGGTAACAGCCCTTTCTTCTCTGCAGTCAGTCCTGGGGTAGGAACAATGAGGTTACAACCCAGGTAACTGGCTTCCCTATTCATGTCTTTGTAAATAGCCCTTTTCCTACATTCTCTTTATTTTAACCTACTTTGTGTTACCTGCTTTTTGTTGCCATTCTGACTAATCAAGACAAGTTATTTAATCTCTTTGAGGTTTTTTCCCCTGGTATACAAAATAAGAATAATATTTACCTTGTATGCTTCTTGTAAGAATTAAAATTTGTAGTCAATAAACAAAAAACCATCAAGGTCTGAGTATGTGTCAGGCAATTAACTAGGTTCCAGAAATCCCCAGTGAATAATACTGACAAGGTGTAAGTTATATATTGCTATGTAACAAACCATCCTCCAAATTCCACAGCTGGAATCAAGCATTTTATATACACATGAATCTGTGGGTCAATAATTTCGGCTTGGTACCTAGATGGTTTTTAACTTCCTTCTGCCTGGAATTACTCATTGAGGTTGGCAGGCAGCTAGTGGCTGAGCTGAAGTTGCAGAGTCTAAGATGGTCTTTCTTATACATGGGCTGGATATTGGTGCTGATCTCTCTCTCCATGTGGTTACTCATCCTCAAGGAAGCTAACCTGGACTTTTTATATGGTGGCCTTATTTCCAAGAGAGTGAGCACAGAAACTACTAAGAAATCTTCAAATGCTACATCTATTGCACACCATCAGTCAAAGGAATACAGAAGGCCAACCTAGATCCAAGGAGCTAAAAACAAAACAAAACAAAACAAAACAAACACTCCACTTTTTCTTGGAAGGAGCAGCAAAATTATATTTCAAATGGGCTTTGCATCCAGGGTTGGGAGAAATTTTCAGTCTTTTTTTTTCTTTTTCTTTTTTTTTTATAATCTACTATTGCACAAGGTTCTTGACCCCAGAACATACAAGGTAGGGTAAAAGTAGATTTACAGTTGTGAGTATGTGAAACACAAAATTTATTCTTGTAGTATTATTTCTTGATTACTGCATTATTTTCTATACAAACAGCTGTAAACCTATGTTGGCTCTAACCCATATAAACTGTGTAATATAAAGTACACAGATGTATTTATTCAACAAAGATGTGCTTGGGTGCTTGGGAAACACCAAAACATAGTGGTTAACCACAGTATGAATTAACTAAAAGTACTTATTATCCACCTGCTGCTTCATCTCCCGTTATAGTCAGAATCCATTAATCAGGAAGAAAACCCTTTGCAACCCACCTCCAAAGGTCCACACTTCAACTGTGACAAGATATATACTGGATAATGATAGTAATCCTATCTCCCTCCTTTCCTGCTATTAACAACACTGTCATCCCCTGAGTGATAGAAATAATGTCCTAACTCCACACTTCCGGGTATCTGGCAAGCTTGTGTTGGGACCATGCTTTTGTGCCCTCCGACTCCCATTCCAGGTCCATGGGGTTACATAGGCAATCTGGCATCATCAGCAGGACAACGTGCTCTCTTATGTTCATTCTTCTTATGAGAATTTTATAGAGCGGCAAGCTTGTCCAAAGAGTCCTTGGGCCATCACTTCCCTAAACATCTTATTGGTAATTACAGAATTTTTTTTTTTAAATGACACCTAATCATTATTTGTTCATGTGAAAAAGTAAGCCAAACATGAAGTAATTGGGTTCCCTTCCAAATGGAGCGTTAATTGGATGCCATTAGCACCCACGCACACTGTTCTCCCCAGTCTCTCAGCTCACAATGATTCTGCCAATCTTGTCCTCTGGCTGCCCTCCAAAATCCATACACTCTGAATGGTTCTGGGGAAGGGATCTAAGTTGCAGATCCAAGAATGCTAACCCACTATCTTGCCCCTACTAAATGGTCACATTGGTCTTCTCCTTTCTTTACTCAAATGTGTGTTAGACTCTCGAGCTCTTCATCTTCCCATTCCCTCTGTTTCAGTGTTTTGGTGAACCTGGCCAACTCCTTGTACATAAAGTCCCAATGCAAACACCAGCTGTTCTCTGAAGGCTTGCTCTACTTGCCAATGTCAAGCTGAGTCATTCAAGACTTCAAATACTATAGAATTCCATACACATCAATCCTTGTCCCATCCTGTCAATTACTTTCTTTATGAATGTTTCTTTTCCTCACTTGGAAGTCATCTCTTAAGGAAAGAGAGTTTTGTCTCATGATTTTCTCTGCATCAGTGCCTGGCCAAACATGAATGCAGAATTAGAATTCATTGGAAGTTTGCTTTCAGCTTGGTATCTAATTTACCAAGGTCTCTCCTCCAATATGTCCATAATGAGTCTTGGGCTAGGATATTCAGTTCCCCACTTGCACTCAATCAGCTCATTCCATTAAACACGAAATCAATCTGGAATAGCCACTCTAAAAAATTAAACTCGACTTCTTCTCATTCAAAAAAGAATCCTAGAAATTCTCCAGTCTTCAGGCAGTCTATTGACAAATATATGGGATTTTTCATGAAAAAAAACCCTATATAATTGGTTTTCTTCATTGCAGGTATCCTCCTCTGTTTAAAAGTTCAAGGTATGCATGCCATTTTGCTTTTACCAAAGGCTGGATTGGTACCTATTTTTGCTAACAGTAAAAAATCTGAAGAGAATTTTTGCTTTTAAAAAGAAGAAAAAGAGCCTGACCAGGTGGTGGCGCAGTGGATAGAGCATCGGACTGGGATGCGGAAGACCCAGGTTCAAGACCCCAAGGTCGCTAGCTTGAGTGCGGGCTCATCTGGCTTGAGCAAAAAGCTTACCAGTTGTCTGACCAGGCAGTGGTGCAGTGGATAGAGTGTCAGACTGGGATGCTGAGGACCCAGGTTCGAGACCCCGAGGTCACCAGCTTGAGCGCAGGCTCATCTGGTTTGAGTAAAAGCTCACCAGCTTGGACTCAAGGTCACTGGCTCGAGCAAGGGGTTACTCGGTCTTCTGAAGGCCCATGGTCAAGGCACATATGAGAAAGCAATCAATGAACAACTAAGGTGTCACAACATGCAACAAAAAACTAATGATTGATGCTTCTCATCTCTCCGTTCCTGTCTGTCTGTCCCTGTCTATCCCTCTCTCTGACTCTCTCTTTGTCTCTGTAAAAAATAAAAATTTAAAATTTTAAAAAAATTTTTTTAAAAAAAGCTCACCAGCTTGGACCCAAGGTCACTGGCTTCAGCAAGGGGTTACTCAGTCTGCTGAAGGCCCACGGTCAAGCCACATGTGAGAAAGCAATCAATGAATGACTAAGGTCGGTCAAGGCACATGTGAGAAAGCAATCAATGAATGACTAAGGTGTCGCAACAAAAAACTGATAATTGATCCTTCTCATCTCTCTCCATTCCTGCCTGTCTGTCCCTATCTATCCCTCTCTCTGACACTCTCTCTGTCCCTGTAAATAAATAAATAAATAAATAAATAGAAGGAAAAGAGTAAAAGTAATGCTGAGCATTTGTTTTGCAGCCAGCCCAGCCGTGATCGAGGCAGCTCACACCCCGAGTAGCAAGAGCAGCACTGCCTTTACTATATGTTCGAGTTATTTTAGCCTTTACGGGTTACTTGATATAATTTGGTAGGTTATTTTGGGAGGTCTGGGGATGCTCCAAATTTTTTCCATACAAATTGATGGTAATTGCTTCTCCACTTTATGCTGTCTTGGCTTAGAAAGGTTTTTATAGGAACACTCTACTTTCAGATGGCGCAGGAAGCCTGTAGTCCCACATGGCTGAAATTGTCACTGCCAAATTCTTGGCCACACTACCTCAGTTGTCTGAATAAAAGAAAAGAGATCTCTGAGTTTCTAATTCACCTTCTTCATAAAGGTGAAGGTTACATTTTTTGAATGACAACTAATGGGAGTACTTCAAATAGAACATACAATATTTAGGGTTCTGAATAGTTTCCCATCAGTCATTCTCATTTTTTAAAAAATCCCTTGCTGGACATTTGGATCCTATAATATCCTTACCTTATTTCTTCCTTTGGCAAACTTCCCCTTTGTAAATTATAGTTAATTTTAAACTAAAGGAAAAATAAGCATGAAATGAAAGAATAAAGACAGATTTTTATTGCTCATGCAGGAATCTTTTCAATAAACAGGTTTCTTGGAATAATATACTAGAATAAAAAGAAAAACCAGACAGAGAAAATTTACTTTCAAAATGGAATAAAATTAATTTTATCTTGTAATTAACATATGGGTTCATTGAACTCTTTTATTTGTAAAATAATTTAAAATTATAAATAATAAAAATGTACAGTAGACACAAATGGTAAATAGGGATGATTTTTTTTTTTTTTTGGAATACCAAGGTTTAAGGTATTTTTTTGTTGTTGACTTTGTTTTTCTGCAATTCTTTTTTTTCTGCAGGGAGAGTCAAACCACTGTGTCTGTAAGTTTCTTTGACTAGTTCTATCATCAGATAGCAATTTAAGTTCATTGCTGTTAGTTTTGATTTTTTTAGAATGTCTTTTGAACTTTACTTTGTTGTATGATACTTACATTACTCCAAATTTAAATCAACAAAGCAGTTAGATTCTATACCCACCTATTCTCTATCTTTCTCTTATAAATAAACATTTGAAAACATATTATGGTTTATTCTTTTTAAAAATATAAGCACAAAAAATATATAAGCATACATTTTAAGTATAATATATTTTATTTTATACCTTAATGTAAGTATATATATTAATATCCTCTCTTTCTTAAATAATCAGACTCATAACAGTTACCTATTTCTTTGTAACAAACCACCCCTTCCCTCCCCCAAATACAGTGTTTTGAAATAGCAGTCATTTATTTGTTACCGCTGGTTGTCAACTTGACCTCCTGGCCATGTGCTGTATCACCCTCAAGAGAGTGGTTCAAGCTTTTTTTACATGGAAACCTTAGGGGTAGAAAGCAACATCAGGAGCTATAATGCACCTGACGTGTGGTGGTGCAGTGGAATAAAGCATCGATCTGGAATACTGCGGTTGCTGGTTCAAAACCCTGGGTTTGCCTGGTCAAGACACATATGGGAATTGGTGCTTCTTGTTCCTCCCTCTCCCTTTTCTCTTCTCTCTAAAATAATTTTTTTTAATATTTTAAAGAAGTTATAATGTCTTTAGAGACTAAAGCTGAAAAAAACCTCACAAAGCTACTGAAATTCGTTGGTTTAGACAAGTTCTAAGGCAAGTCTGGATTTATTGATATAAGACGGAAAAATAAATTCTATCTCTTGATGGGAGTCTCAGCAAAGGCATACTACATGGAACATGCATACAAAGATAGGAAGAAATTGTGGTGACCATCTGATCTGTTTTTCAGATCAGATTCCCCGCCTATGTTTGAGAAAGTTTCCATAAGCAACTCATGAGCAAAAGAGAGCAATAAATAGTGCAGGCTCTAGTCAGTGATATTAACAACTACCCTGCCTTTCTGGAAAGAAAATAGAAAGGTGAGGAAAAGGAGGCAGAGGGTTGCCCTTGAGAGGGGATTTGCTTACCTACCAGAAATTCACCTGTGTTCTTCCAGACACAACTCCAGTTTTGTGCAGATGATTCCCTATCTCCTTGAGACTCAGGGAAGTGACCCCATCTCTAGTTATTTGGTATTAGTCAGTGAGCGGCACTCTTGTGGTAACTCTTCCTAATCCAGTGATGCTTTGAGACATAAACTGGCCCAATCAAACTAAATTAAAGTGCATATACACAATCTTGGCAGAGAGGTCTCTCTCTCTCCCCCTCTCTCTCTCTCTCTCACCCCTGCTGGACAAAAAAATAAATCCTCTTAGTCATAATTTTTCAGCACACTATTTTAACATCATAAAGGAAATTAGCCCTTGATGTAGCTAATACTGAAGATAGAAGACTGGAAAAACAATAAGTACCAGGCACTTTTGATGACATTCTAAAGTCCTTTGCAGCTTGCCCTGCTATGTTTCCATTCATGCAAGATTAATTTAAGTGTTCGTACTTGAAACAGGTAAAGTTTCCTTTCATCATTTAACTTTGGATTTTGCAATCACTTGTACAAGTATTTCAGTTTAGGAAATAATTTTTATATTCATGATATATAACTTTGATGCCACCTCATCTGCCTACTACCAGTGAGACAGGAACTATAGTTCTTGATGCCCTTTTAGAAATAAAGAAACTGAGGCCCAGTCGTGTTAATAAAATAAAATGATTTAATGAATGGAACAGTGTGTTAGACCCAGTCTTGAGCTTATGGTAAAGGTTTGGTAAATGTGAGTCTCAAAAAGACACTCTCATTTCCCAAGGGCCTTACAACAACATACCTAGCCCAAAACCGTACTAGCAAAAATTTTCAGATTCATGGCTGCAATTCAGGTTCTATATCCTTTCTACTATGATATTGTACTTTAAAGTTAGTATTTGACCTAGAGATTCTTTGGTGAAATCAAGCCTTTGAAGGAAACAATGTTTTGAGATAAGGAAAAGAGTTAATATTTGAGCATTAGAACACATCCTAGACGGGTAGACCTAGGAAAAGATACTTCCACGGGCAGCATAAGAGTGATACTTGTTTAGGTATGAAGAAGACAATAGAGTGGCCTAAAAGTAAGCAGAGAGGATGACAGATTCACACCAATGAAAAACCCTGAAAAGAGCATTGATTTTGGAATCAAGCAGCCTGGTTTAGAATCCCAAATATTTCTTGGATGTTATCTCTCCAAGACACTATCTGTGTTAATAACACAGAGTGAACAATATCTACCTAAAGGCTAAAAACGATTAACTGACATAATATACTTAAGGTTCCAAGCACAGGCTATATGCTTCATGTCCGCTGCTCCATAAATGTTTCTGTAAAGACATACCCTGGTGAGACTTGAACTGATATTGTTACATTCTGGCTAGAATTATGGAGTGAGTGTGTGTGTGTGTGTGTGTGTGTGTGTGTGTGTGTGTGTGTTTAGGGATAGACTTCCATTGTATAACCAGAAGTCCAGAAGTATTTTTCTTTTTTTTTTTTTTCATTTCTTTTTTTTTTTTTTAACAGACTTAAATCTTGATCTCAACTTTGGGGCCACACTTTCTTTCTCTTTTATAGAAAGAACGATTTTATTTGTTTCTGCAATAGTTAAGCAAAGCTAAAGAAAAGTAAAGAAGTTTGAGATAATGGACTATATAGTTGTACTATACTGCATATTTTATTTATTTTTTAGTAAAGAAAATACCTCTTTTCTAAATATTGGTTAAACTGTTATCTCCCCCTCCAAAAAGGTGTTAATTTCTAGATTCTATGCATGAGCTAGCTAGTATGATCACCTGGAACCTGGCGTAGAGACTTGCTGACAATAGGAAGTACTCAATTCATTCAGTACAGAGAATCTGGGAGGGAAGGCTGAAGCCCAATTCATGTCTTCCACTGAAGTCTTTTTTTGATTATTCTCCAAAACTGAATAACACAGATATCTGGCAAAAGACATGCTCTTTGTGTAGGGGGAAGTGTTTTCAAAAAGATAGTGTATATTCTGTCAACCATTATGGATAGCAGAAATATTTAGGGAGAATGCAAAGACTCAAAACTGGAATCTTTTCCACCAGATTCAAGAGTGTTTCCATTTATTTATGTTTTTCTTCATTCAATGGAGATGTATTGAGTGGCCATTCTGTACCAATCACTAGACAGGTGTTTGAAATATAGGAACAAGACCCCTTTTTCACTCTGGTTGGAGACATTGACAATAAACAAGTAAAAACAATAGGCAAGCAAAATAATGCAGCTAATGATCATTACTGTGAAAATACTCATTTTTATGATCAAGGGAGGCCCTTCTGAGACAGTAACACTTAAGCTGATGTCTGAACAATGTAAAAAGACAGAATAATGGTTCTAAGAAAGATGTTCACCTCCTCATCACTGAGACTGTGAATTATCCTGATTGATTGATGTGGACACAATATAATCACTGAGTCTACACACAGAAAAGAGAGGCAGAACAGAGTCAGACAGATGTGACATAAAAAAGACTGGGTCTTGCCCTGGCCGGTTGGCTCAGTGGTAGAGCATCGGCCTGGCGTGCAGAAGTCCCAGGTTCGATTCCCGGCCAGGGCACACAAGAGAAGCACCCATCTGCTTCTCCACCCCTCCCCCTCTCCTTCCTCTCTGTCTCTCTCTTCCCCTCCCGCAGCCGAGGCTCCACTGGAACAAAGATGGCCTGGGCACTGAGGATGGCTCCTCGGCCTCTGCCCCAGGCGCTAGAGTGGCTCTGGTTGCAACAGAGCGAGGCTCCGGAGGGGCAGAGCATCGCCTCCTGGTGGGCAGAGCGTCACCCCCTGGTGGGCGTGCCGGGTGGATCCCGGTCGGGCGCATGCGGGAGTCTGTATGACTGTCTCTCCCCGTTTCCGGCTTCAGAAAAATACAGAAAGAAAAAAAAAAAAAAAGACTGGGTCCTCTGTCCCTGGCTTTTAACATGGAAGAAAGAGGCTGCAAACCAATGAGTGTGGCAGCTTCTAGGCACTTGGGAACGGCTCTCGGCTGACACCCAGGAAGAAGACAGGGACCTTGGTCCTGCAGTAACAAGGAACTGAATTCTGCAAACAACCTAATGAGCAGGAAGTAGATTCTCCCCTAGAGCCTTCAGAAAGAAACACAGCCCTTAAGACAACCAAGTTGAGTTCTGTAAGATTTGTTCTTGACTTCTGACCCACAGGTCCATAAGATAATAAATGTGTGTACTTTTCTGCCCTAAAGTTTGGGGTAATTGGTTACAACAAACAGAAAATTAATGCACATGCAAAAACAAGACTACATCCAGAATGTAGATACAACAATGCACAAGGCCTAGGACGGCTCCAGTGAACAATGACAATCAGGACAGATATTTACCATGTGTGGACACTCTCCAGAATTCCCTGATATACTTGAAGAAGAAAGTTTGGAAAAGATATTTAATATGTCCCAATCAATTGAGGTACAGGTCTAGATTATTATGAATTAAATGGAAATAAAAAGGAAGCATTACCACGCAAACTTGTGAGATGGAGAGCTGTGGGGTTTGCTAGGAGCTCTTTCCAGCTGAATTCACACAGAGCCTCTCAGAGAAGAGTTTACCGAGAGGAGGTAAGGAAGCAGCCTGCAGAGTGCATTTGTAAAGCCATTGATAGGAGGACATGGATGAAGACATCACTACATTACAGTAGCACCATACTTCTATGATCCCTAGCAGGGTGCAGCACCTGACAATAAAGAAAGAACGAGCAGAGAAAGGGTGACTCTGGATGAGCCAAAGAGGGCTGTTTATAGTCCCTTATTGTAAGAGAGGGAGGAGCCTTTCTCAAGGACGATGCCGTTAGCTTCTTCATAGGAGACACTGACCCAGACAATTTTACCATCTTTCAGAAGCAATCTTTCCATTTTTCTATTTTACTGCATTTCATTCCAACTTTTCTCTTTTTCTCTAAATTGGGCAGCCATTGCAGACACATCCCAGAAAAAGGGGAGAAGGGATGCCAGTCTGTACTCTGGTTCCCACCCGTGCACTGCCCCTTTGCTCATTTTACTAACTACAGACATCACATTGGCACTGGGGATAAAGGCTGGCATGGCTATCGGACAGAGCTCAGCACAGGGGCAACGGATCCTGGCATCCTGAAGCCTGAGTGTCAGTGCCTGAACCGCCACTTTTGAGCTGTGAAACCTCAACACTTAATGCAACCTCTTGTATCTGAACTTTAGTTTTCTTCACCTTGTTGAGGTATCGTGATGATTACATATTGCTTATCAAGTTCCAGGTGCTTCAATGCACTCGGTAAATATCAGTAGGTGATACAACGATTCTTGACACTTACTTTTTTACAAGGGTCATTAAGTTCTAAATGATGGTTAGACACTATGCTATAAACCAGGAAGGAATAGGAATACACACCTCTCCTGAGAGGAGACACAATAGAATCAATGAATGTTAGAGCGGAAAAATACTCTGGTGATTACTGAACCCAGTCCCTTTAATTGACAGGTAAGAAAACTGAGGCTCAGAATGTTTTATGATTCAGTCAAGGTTAGAAAGCCAGTAAGGGATGAGGCAGGCATGTGATGTCTGTGCTGTCTTGCTCTCACTCTGTGACTCTCCAGTCAATCAGTGTTGGTCATTTTGTATTCATGATTTAAAATTAAAATCATCACCTTCTATGATACCTGCTACTGAAACTGTAGAAATTACATACATATTCCCTCACACCACTGGCTCACATGGCATTTTATTCCCACCCAAATCACACTCTGGCAGAGAGTAGACTCTGCCTGTCTCCTATTCCTTCATTTTTTAATTTTTCCAGTTCAAATACCCAAACCATCAATTCCAACAATTTCAATATTTTTTAGAGAAAAAAAAAGAAATGTACTATTTAGAGTTTACAAAGGACTGTTGCCAACCAACAGGTAGTTTTGTTTCTCTCCTTTTGATAGTTTTTGTCAACCTTTTGAATTCCGCTATCTCCTCCAGTTTTTCATAGGCTTTACTATTCCTGTTCTTAGGCTCAGTTTAATTCATATGTTTCTTGTGTCTGGTTAGCCACTATAGGTTTGATTTAGTGACTCCTGGCTTGTCCATGCCTTTACTAATAGAAAAAAATACAGCTTTCTATATAGACATTTCCATTACATTGATAAGAAGGTCATATGTAATTTCTAAAAGTTTAAAGTTCTGGATTTAAGCAAAGAGGGTTTTATTATCCCCTAGGGCATGCTAGCTAATTCAGTGTGTCTTCCTGGCCAGAATTATAAATACTAATTTAGGTGTTGCTGTGAAAATATTTCGTAGATGTGGTTAACATCTGCAATCAGTTTACTTTAAGTAGAGGAGATTATTCTCAATTATGTGGCAGGGTCTCATCTAGTCAGGGAAAAGCCTTTAGAGAAAAACTGAGGTATTCCTGAGGAATAAAAAATTCTGTCCAAGACAGAAGCATCAGCTCCTGCCTGAGAGTGTCCAGCCTATAAGACTGCCCACTTGATGTAAGTCTTGCTGTTATAGGGACCAAACTTGTAACCCCCTTTACATTGTAAGCTACACAAAATTAGCTTGTATGTCTAATATTCCTTAGCCTCAGCATTTTATTATTTTTGTCCATTTTAGGTAAGTTATTATGCAAGCTGAACAGTCTGCAAAAATTTTCTTAAGAAATTTGGACCATACAGCCAAGATTGTTCTATAGATAACCTTAGCTTAACAAGCCTGTTTCACTTCTGTAATCCCACCTAGCTAGGTGTCTGTATCCCACTCTTCTTCTCCTGCCCAAAAATGTAGTTTCTGACTTTAAAAGTGTAAGGACCAAGAGAAGATCAGAAAATAAGCAGGGCACTAATGGAACAGGGAACTTAAGGGTTACAGGCAGGTCCTGCTCCTGTTCTGTTAGGAATAACATGCCCAAGGTCGTTCAAGAAGCAGAGACAAATAGGGACTCTAGGAGGCTGAAAGAAAGAAAAAGAAAAAAAAGGAAAAAGAGACAAATGTTTGCATTCTATTGGTTAAGAGACCCTTATCAGAAGTTTATGTTTGAAATTCTCCACTGAGTAATACCCCCCCGTAACTGCGCACGACCTCCCTAGCCAATGACTAACAGCCACATCAGCTTCTGTATGATGCTTGCTCATCCTAGATAGCCACCCTATAAAAAGGAGCCATTTTAGAAGCTCGTGGCTGCAGTGCTCCAGTCTCTTCGGAGGCGTGGGTTGCCTGCAGTCCCTGCGCAGGTTTAGGGGGCTGCAGTGTTCCCCTGTGTGGGTTACCTGCAGTCCCTGCACAGGTTTAGGGGGCTGCAGTGTTCCCTTGCATGGGTTGCCTGCAGTCCCTGTGCAGGTCTCCAATAAAACTTATAAAATTTACTTTGCGTCTGCTGTGGCCTATCTCGCTAGGATGTAACAAAAGCAAACCCCGAGCTTGTTCAGGGTTGCATGATTTGAGTCTGTATTGAGCTCCATGCAAGCTGCTGACAATAAAACTCCTCAAAATTCTTCTATAACTTTGGTGTCTCTTTGGAACTTGCTAGTCACTTTACAACATTGCCAGCCCCCATGACTGCATAAGCCAATTTCTTGAAATAAATCTCTTGATAGTAAAGTGGATTGATGATAGATAGAAAGATAGATAGGTCGATGATAGATAGATGACAATAGATAAATAGATGATAGATAGATAGATGATAGAAAGATAGATAGATGATAGATAGATAGATGATAGATAGATAGATAGATAGATAGATAGATAGATAGATAGATAGATAGATCCTATAGGTCTATATCTCACAAAGCCCTTACTGTTGCATGGCATAGAAAACATTAGCCAATGGTCCATGGAATACATTGCCAAATGTTTTAGATATGGTAATGGTAGCTACTAGAACAGATGGATAGTGAATCTCTGCAGCTTAACACATTAGATCGCTTCTTACTTACGTAATAAAAATCCAAGGTAGGAGTAGGAGAGAGATCCAGCCTAGCAGAGGTATGGACACTACCTTGGAGGTCACCTGGACATCAATATCAATCAAAGAGACAGGGGGAGAGTTAGAATAGTGCACCCTGTGAAAGATTGCATGAGCAAAGATCACTTCTGTGCAGTCTTTTGGCTAGTACTTGGTCATATGGCAATACCCATCTTAAGGAACCATCAGCTAACTGTTTCCCAGGAGAAACTAGAAATATGCTCAACAAACAACCAGTCTTTATCACAAAAAATTATTGATAGAGAAACTTCCTGGAAAACATGATGTTTCTTGCGAGGACCACCCTGTTTGCTAAACTCTGTGGCTAACTTGTTAGTTATCATGGTCTAACTACAGGAACAAAAATAGAAAATGGAAAAGAAAAATCGCAGTGGAATGAGATGGCAAAGAAAGCAAAGTCTGAGGAAGGAGACAATTTAAAACAGCAATTAAAGTCTAATTAAATCCAAAGTTTGGTATCATTATCAGAAGTGAGGACATAGCTAATAATGCTGAAAGGAAGTTTCAGTTCAGGTTATGCTCATTCAAGAAGAGAATCTTTTGTCCCCAGCAGAAAACTCTAATTTTGAAAAGTACTTTTAAAGATTCTTAATAATGGATGGTATGTGTGCACAAAATTTTAATCTTTTTATTCATATTGTCTATGTGGTATTTAGTCTTTATACTTAAATCAACAGTAACTGTTTGTGGTAGCATCAGGAATTTCTGCTTCATTGATTTCCATAGCACTGAAATGTCACATTAGCTCAAGGTGAAAAGCTAATAGGATGTGAAGAATGATAATAATAATCAGAATGATAATAGAAGAATTCATACACTTGAATGTACATTAAAATCCTCTATTGAGTCTTAGGGCTCTGGTGACATTCAAACCCCTGGAGAAGAGAGAGAAAATAATTTGTTAACCCTCACCTTCTCTAGAATCCCATTGAAACCTTGGCTGCACATTTTTGCACAAATCACAATTTGTAGAATAAATAAATGTTCACCCCTCAATTTTACTTAGTTTTCAGGTACAGTTTGTTGATATTTAGTTTTCCATATTTCTGTCTACGACACACATCTACACTTGTAAAAGTAGATAAATTTCAAAACAGGCATTTGGAATTTGTAATATGCACAGGCTCATGGAGTAAATGCACTCGAGTTAGATATAGCTCAGAATCCCAGCGAGACTAGTTATTACCCAGATACCTCATGACATTCACTGACTCTCAGAAACATTTGCCCAAGGACACCAGCTTATGCTGCCAATATTAAAAAATATAAATAAAAGGAATAGTCTTAGATTATCTGAGCCCACATTAAACAACTAGTATCTTCCTTCGTTTTTTCAGTGTGATAATCCCCTGCTGGTAACTGCAGACTCATAATTAGAAGCAAATAAATCTGTTATTCTGTTATTATTCCAAAAAGTAGCTTCAGAATCCAGCCCCCATGTCGGCTCTATTTAAGTCCACGGTGATACCTTCCCAGGGAATTCTACACTTCTACTTTACAGCATGTTGCCACTTAATAAATTACTTACTGAATATTTAAATTATTGTTCAATGTCTGTCTCCCCATCTAGATTGCATGGCAATAAGCTTCCTTTTACCATTCAGTTCTGTGTTTGCCAGGGCCCAGAAGAGGGCTAAAGACAAACTGGCACTCGATCACTGATGTTCTGTGATTGACCTGGGAACACCTCATTCTCTCTATGTAAGGGGGTTACCAATGGTTTTACTTTCCAGACTGAATTTTATCTTAGTGTTTTATTCTAGAAACTGCAACTATCATACCTCCAATCTATATTTTTCCAGCATCCATCCAAATGATCTCATAACTCTTCACAATATTTTTATTGGTTCAAACCAAGCCTTTCTTAAACTCTTCATCCACATGATTTGTTATTACCTGTTAGTCCTCACTCCATGCTACTAGGCTTAGTATTAATTAGGCTTACATCATACTAGGAATGTTCCCAACTTTTCCAAATAATCCTAAAGATTTATGGGCATTGGAATGAGACATTAATGAGATGCTCCTAAAATATTTTTTGAAGAAGAAAGAAGTATAAGTTCGCAGAGGTAAACTATAAAATCAACCCAAGAGGTATAATAGTGACATACAATTACTTGAAATAAAAAGAAAAATTCTCTCAGACCAAATCAAGTTTTGATACTAATTAAGCTAAAGTAGATGAACGTATATAGTATCAGGTTTAGAAGAAATTTCTTAGACAGCTTTTACAAATAATGACTCAATGTCTGACCAAAAGGAAGAGTTCTAAACTATTTAACTAATATCCTAGAGGAAAGTTTATCACAGAAAGCAATCATAACATTAAATTGTCCAGTTTTATAACTAATTTTTATTACTACTCATACTTACCAAGCTAGCCTCTGATTATGATTTTCCAAGAAAGAGATGAGACCAACTCTTATTTTATTCAAAAATTTAACCAGTCACCTTCATTTTGGTATCCATACTTTAGTCTTCTGTGAGACCTCTCAGCGTGAATCAGTTTCCTGAACCAATCCAACTCATCTGAACTAAAAAATTCAAGTATCTAAAACCTTACTGTATTAGTTTGTTAGGCAGGATTTCCAGAGAAACAGAACCAATAGAAGAGACTAAATATATTTTTCTCTGTACTTATATCTACATATCCATATAACTATCTATCTCTCTACATATAGATATATCTTGAAAAAATATTAGAAAGTATTGACTCACATGATTATGAAGGCTGAGAAGTCACACAGTCCACCATTTGCAAGCTGGTGACCCAGGTAAGCCAGTGGTGTTAGTTCAAAGGCTTAAGAGCCAATTTTGTGCGGCCCACAGACTAATCCACAAAGTTCAAAATATTTTGGATAAAATTAAGTAAGCCTAGGGGCCTACCTGTATTTTTCATTTCTCTAGCATCCTAGCTAGATATTAGTTTAGTTAACAGCAGTTGTGATACAAACTACAGTTTCTGGTTGTTTTGTGACACTGAGTAAACTGCATGTACGATTGTGCTTGTTGTACTGATTTTTTATTTTGTTTTCAACTGCAGTGAGAAAAGTGTTGCGTAACAGTTGCCTTTTGTAGACCTAGTGCGGCCCGCCGAACGGCTGTGATCTTGCTCTGCGGCCCACATGCTGAGTTGAGTTTGAGACCCCTGCTCTAAAGGTTTGGGACCCAGGAGCCCTGAAGGCAGAAGAAGATGTATGGTTCAGCTCAAACAGTCAGGGAAAGAGCAAATTCTGCCTTTCTATTCTATTCAGTACCTCAATGGATTAGATGATGACGCCTATCCATTGGGGAAGAAAAATTGCTTTATTCAGCCTGCCGATTGAAATGTTTTCTTCCAGAAATAATATTTAATCAAGTATCTTGGAATCCCATGTCCCTATCAGTTGACAAACAAATTCACTGTCACACTAGGGGAGACTACTACTTCATAGGAACTCTGACTCTGTGGTAATATTCATCTATTAGTTTCTTGAAGGCCAATCAAGTAACTTTCCCTGAAGATTCTCCAACATCTCAGTCTCTGTCTTTTCCTTCTATCAGAAGTCACCACTCTGCCCTGGCCGGTTGGCTTAGCGGTAGAGCGTTGGCCTGGCGTGCGGGGGACCCAGGTTTGATTCCCGGCCAGGGCACATAGGAGAAGCACCCATTTGCTTTTCCACCCCCCACCCCCTCCTTCCTCTCTGTCTCTCTCTTCCCCTCCTGCAGCCAAGGCTCCATTGGAGCAAAGATGGCCCAGGCGCTGGGGATGGCTCCTTGGTCTCTGCCCCAGGCGCTAGAGTGGGTCTGGTCGCAACACAGCGACGCCCCAGAGGGGCAGAGCATCGCCCCCTGGTGGGCAGAGCGTCGCCCCTGGTGGGCATGCCAGGTGGATCCTGGTCGGGCTCATGCGGAAGTCTGTCTGACTGTCTCTCCCCGTTTCCAGCTTCAGAAAAATACAAAAAAAAAAAAAAAAGAAGTCACCACTCTGATGGAGTGCTTTGTGACCGTACTCATCACACATGCATCTTGTTTTGTGGCTTGTCAGACTGTTGTGCTAGACAACTGTTTACAGATACAAGTAAAACAGTACATGATGGCCATTTGTTGCCATGGGAAATGACAATGATGCTTAGGATTATGCAATACCAACATGCATGCATATTCATTAACTGTAAACTCTAATTGTTTTCTGACTGTTCCTATATACTATAATCACCATGATTTATAAGCTCTACAGAAAATACCAAAATGGAATGTGCTCTCTCTCTCAGGATTTCACAGATCAGAATGATTCTAAAATCCTGAAATCATCTTTTTTTTTTTTATGATGAGACTTTTGAGAGTTAAGCCATACATGTAGCTCTACAGGGATCAGTAGACACCAGTGACATATTTGGTAATGGCACTAAGCAGAGAGGCAGAGTAAGCAGGCAGGCTAATTCCTAATGTCAGAAGCAATTAGATGTGCTAATTAACAAATAATGTATGCAAATATTCAGATGTATGTGAGAGTGATGATTATCCATCACATACTGAAAATTCCATTTCTTTCTACAGAATTCCCTTCTTCCCAGAGGGTCTCAGCAGATACCTGGAGCCCACATCTTCCATTTCCAAATAGAATACCATCAAATTGTGCTTTAAAATCTAAGCCAGGGTTAGCAATGATTGGCTTTTGAAGTGCTAGGTACTTTAGTGTAAAAAACAAGCAGTTGGGTTTTACATTATAAATTCTCTGGTGAAAGTCTGAGAAGTCTTAATTGAATAGCTCTGATCATGCAGTAAAGACCAACACTCCAAGTGAAAGGGAGTTGCACCCTAATTTATCTTTAAGAACCTTTTTCCTTTTACTCTGTCTCTTTAACCAGCAGAGAACCCTTAACCAGTGGTTTAACCTATCTAGTTTCCTTGAGCCTAAAGATTTTCATCTGTAAAATAAGAATGATCCATGTACCTAATGTAACTTAAAAGAAATTATTGACAGAAATCATATTGAATAGTGAACATGAGTGTTGTGAAATAATAAAATCCTAGGAAAACTTAAATTCTTATCTGTTTATGTGTAAGCAACAGAATGAAGAACCCAAAAACTGATGAAAAAGACCCTGTTGAATTGTGAGCTTTGAATTAATTTTTGTTTTTATTTTTTTCCTTCTTTGACTCTGAATAAAGTTGAAAATGCTCTATGATGAAAAGCACACCACATGCATGAAAAAGTGAACAGTATAATCTAAAGAAAATGGATTTAGACTATGAGTTAGAACTGCATCTGGTTCCAATTTCCCTGTGTGAACCTTTGGTCTCATTTTTCTCCACTTTCAAATACATATTTCTTACTTCTCTAATAAAGCTACTACATGAGAAACTTAGGTTATCTACTTAAACTCTAGAGTATTGGCAGTGGATGGAAAACCAAAGAAAACCTCATTTACAAAGAAAGATGAAGAAAAGATAGAAGAAATAGAAGACAAATTAGTTATGAATAGCACCATTCATTTTCAAAAATCTTGATAGTTTATATTCTACAACATCTTATACAGTCTCATAACCACCTGTGGGGTGGGTATAATTACCTTTCTTACGGAACAGGAGACAGAAGATGAGAAAGTTTACATAAGACTAAGGATATACAGAGCTAATAAATGTGGCCTTGGGTGGAATAATTCTTTCTTCAGGGCTCAAAATAAATGGCGATCAGAATTCTTAAGATGTGCCATTTTGAAAGATAAAATAAATCCAAGGGTAAACAACATAACTCATTGAGCACAGAAGGATTAAACACCAAAAGAACAAGTCATCTTTCCCCAAATTAAAACAAGTTGGTAATGCATCTGTGTTTGTGTGTGCATGTGTGTGTCCATGTGTATCTGTGTAAATAGGTAAGCAAGAGCAGAAACCAGTTTTCATTTTAGAAGCCATAAGATCATCACCTAAATAGGACAGTTTGCAAACTCCTCTGCCTGGAAACAGGAGTGTGGGCCACAAAGATGACCAGTTTATGTTAATAATTGAGAGCATGACCTCGAGTTTGAATCTCAGCTCTGCTGCTTACAACTGTGTGACAAGCAAGCAGCTTATTCGCCCTGTACCTCAATTTCTCCTTTCTAAAGTTTGAAAAATAATTGTACCTACTCATTATAGGTATTAAAATAATACAAAACATGTAAAGTTCTTAAAATAGTGCCTACCACATATTAAGCACTTGGAAAACACAGTGCAAAGGAGAAGTGTGAGGATCCCTCACAGATACCCAATGCAGGTGGGCAAAATGGCCTCAGCAAGAACCACAGCTATAAGATAGGCAAGTAATAGAGGAGTTGTTTCTTGATGGATTGATTGAAATGGAAAGAGATCAAACAGGTGACTGTTTTGGTTTGTTTTGTTTTGTTTCCTAAACTATGATAGAATTACTCTTTTGTTATCCACCACATATTCTTTGAAATGTTCTTCTACTTATAAGTCACTCTTAATAAACTTTATTTTTTCTCCTCTTCTGCTGGTTCTTTGAGTTCACATGAGTCAAAGGGGCTAGAAACAGATTGGCTAAAACAGAAAAGAAAGTGCATTACGGAAATCTGTATAAGATGTCTTTTAGTTCAGATGTCAGGGTTTAATGGATAGCTACAAATTATATTTTATTTCTGTTATCATCACCATTATTATTTGATAGTGATGCCATTATTTTACAACTTACAATGGCCATCACATACATTGTTTTTATTCTGTCAACAAACCTGAGATGGTAGACAGGAAAGGTTTTAGTCATTTTTACAGTTTAAAGGAAATGAATCTTTGGTGGCAGAATTTTAGACTTAGTGACAAGGAATGAGAAAGTCAACTCTGGGATGTTAATATACAGGAGATATTTCAATGACTTATTTATTAATAATAGGTATTCTTTTTTGCTTCCACTGTCTGCAAACTTCTTGGGTGGAGCATGGGAAAGAAAAGTAATTGATTAGATATTAGTCTCATCTGATAAATACAGATTCTAAACTCCTTATTCACATAAAGTGGTCTCATTTCAGGTAGTTATTTGATCAGCTCTAGGCTAGGTACTGTTATTGTCTTTTATACTTTCATTCTCCACTACCAGAACATCTTGGGGGGCTTGCCCACAGAAGAGTGTGTGTGTGTGTGTGTGTGTGTGTGTGTGTTAGAGAGATGGCAAATGGTTCAAACACTTCTGTCCCAGTGGAAAACAATATCTGCTAGTTGACAACCCAGACTAGTTGACAAACTTGTTATACCTATTTATCAACCCCCAACCTTCCCTAACTAGCTCTTAATATAGCATTATCTGGCTCCTAACTTCCTCTAAATTGTTGGCAAAAAAGAGCTAGAATCTTGAGGGATGCTATATGGTTATTAAGGAGTTCATTGAAGCTTCTCTTTGAGTATATCCCCAACATTGGTAACCCTGAAAAGATTCTTCTTCCTTTCCATGCCACAGGGGTTTTGCTCTAGTTTCTACCTAAATTCTTTTGCTCTGGTCTGGCTGCTCATTTAGGGGTTTTGCAAGGTGGATAATGAACTAAGTGGAGGGAAATTAATGATCATACAAATAAAAGAGAAATAAGACACAGCATCCTTTCCTTCCCACCACCACCACCAACCCCAGCCATGAAAGAGACCTCACAGATGTGTACACAGAGTAGGGAGAATTCTTGCACTAGAAATAATGTTTACAAATCAAATAAAAATACCCCTCCCCCCAAAAAAATCTGACCATGTTCATACACAATGAATGATTTAAGAAAAAAAAATCTTAAAGGATAAAGCAAAATATCTGAGCTGGTGAGATTTTTCCCTTTCACCCAGAAAAATAACCTTGAAGCTGAAAAAACTATAATACCACACTTACAAATGAACTAAAAATTCTCAAACATTTGGAAATGTGAAGACAAAACTGTGAATTGTAAATACACTAACACCAAAGGCTGGTGAGAATGTGGATCAGCAGGAAGGAAGTGTCATTCAAATGCTGGTGGGAATACAAACGGGTACAGCCAATTTGGAAGACATTTTGGCAGTTTTCCTTACCTTGTGATCTGTCAGTGATACCCCTAGTAAATTGAAAACTTATATTCTGCACAAGGATATTTATTGGAGCTTTATTCATAATTGCCCAAATTTGGACATAGCCAAGATGTCCTCCAGTAGAAGAATAAATAAACTCATACATTAGAAAATCAATATGCAAAAGGAGCAAGTTATTATTTTTGAATAATAATATATTCACAAAGAAATTCTACCTCCTTTTTTCATATTCCATTTGCTGAAGGAAGGGATCATGTGACTAGTTCTGGTTCTCAAAGGCAAGGAACTCACTGATTAAATTTGGGAACCTGGAAGGAGGGGTTTTATGGGTTGAATCATGTCCTTCCAAAAGACATGGTGAAGTCTATACCCTGAGTACTTAAGGATGTGATCTTCTTTAGAGATTGCAGAAGTAATGAGTTAAGTTAGGTGATGTTACACTGGTGTAGTATGGGCCTCCAATCCAGTAAGTCCTCCTAAGGAAATATAATGGAGACAGACACACATGGAGAATGCCATGTGATAGTAGAGGCAGAGAACAGAGTGACGCCAGCCAAGAAATACCAGGGAGCCATAGCCATCGGCAAAACCAGGGCAAGGCAAGGAAGGATTTTCATATGAACTTGAAGCTTTGAAATGAAAAGATCTGAACCTTAAGAACTAAAATAATGCTATTTTAATAAACTAAAAGAATCTAAAACATTATGATATTAGATACTATGAAAGGCACCTGCTACCCTGTGAGAGTGAGATCAAATGAACATTGTTGGGACTTCTTGTTAGAAACAATAGAACTGTTTTATGCTTATTACCCCCATGAGCCAAGACACCTGACTCAAGCGTAATTATAACGATCTTAATAATAAAAAAATGTAATGACATTGATAATCTTATCTTTTCATCTCAGAAGCAAAATGTTCCTTTTCCATAAGAGAAGACTTCCTTTCCTGATTATTTGAGCGCCAAGCTCGTTTCAATCTCAGAACAGAACAAAGAGTTATTGATTAGCAAAGAATTCAATGGACTCAGTGAATTTGGCAAGGCTTATGGGTTTCTAAATGATGAACATTTTAGTAAGTAAATGAAGGAGGTGGGGAGGTCTCCCGGGAGCCTTGTGTCTTGAAATATAATGAGTTTCTTGGGGGAGCAATTCATTAGGAAATGAGAAAGCAAATGTTCTGTCAAGACGAAGCCTTCAAAACTATTCTTTTGTTTTAATCAGCAGGCTTGATTCTCCATTAAGAAACAAGAAAAAAGAATGTTCTCCCTGGCCAGGCAACTCTTTCAATGGGGAGAAATGTTTGGCTTTTAATAAAGGAAAGCATTTGGGGGATGAGATAATTGGTCCACCTCAGGAGGTTTGCAGAATTTCAGAATCAGACAAATATGTAGAGAAGAGAAAGTCACTAGCCCTAAGTAAACTGGGTGTGTGACCAGGGAAAACATCTTCACCTTTCTGGGCTTCAATTTTCTCCTAAATGAAAGTAACAACATTTCTCACATAGAAGTATTTTTAAGTTTAAAATGACATATGTAAAGTGCTTAGCAAGAAGAGCTAATAAATAGCAGAGCCAGGATTTGAACCCCAGCCGGTCTGACTACAAAACCCAAGTATGTACTTAATCCATTGCATCAACATTTACAAAGAAATGTTATAAAGATCCCACATAGCCTGACCTGTGGTGGCACAGTGGATAAAGCATCGACTTGGAATGCTGAGGTCGCCAGTTCGAAACCTGCACTTGTCTGGTCAAGGCATATATGGGAGTTGATGCTTCCTGCTCCTCCCCCCTTTCTCTCTCTCTCTCTCTCTCTCTCTCTCTCTCCTCTCTAAAATGAATAAATAAATTAATTAATTAAAAATTTTTAAAAAATCCCACATAAAGGCCAGAATAAAATATGAAGGGCAATATAAATATAAATGTAAATTTCAGAGTATGCTCCAATAGATCCAGGGCTTTGTAATCAGGATTAAAGATTTTGGGAGGTGATTTGAAGAAGAAAAAAGAAGAGCTACGTTAGTACAAAGACTTTTCTTTTGCTCCCTGCTTTGGCCTCAGCTCCACAATGCATAGCACTGGCTTATTGTATATATGTGTTGAGAGGACAGCCCATAACCAAATAGCTATCAAAGGAAGGAACACATATGACAAAACTTATTTCAAGACAAATCCCTGTAAAAGAAGAGACATCATAATCCTTAAAGCACACTTAAAAAGTATCAACACTTTGCCTGACTAGGCAGTGTCGCAGTGGATAGAGAACTGAACTGGGATGTCGAGGACCCAGGTTAAAAGCCCTGAGGTCGCCAGCTTGAGTAGGGGCTCAGCAGCTTGAGTGTAGGGTTGCTGGCTTGAGCATGGGATCATAGACATGACACCACAGTCACTGGCTTGATCCCAGGGTTGCTGGCTTGAGCCCAAAGTCACTGGCTTGAGCAAAGGGTCACTGACTCTGCTGTAGCCCCCTGGACAAGGCACATATGACAAAGCAATCAATGAACAACTAAAGAGACTAAGGAGCCGCAACAAAGAATTGATGCTTCTCATCTCTCTCCCTTCCTGCCTATCTGTCCCTATCTGTTGCTCTGTCTCTGTCACACACACACAAAAAAGACACTTTAAAGAAACTTTTTCATAGATGTTTTGAACTTAGCCTAATACACAAATAACAAGAAAAAATCATTTAAAAAGATGCTATGACTTGATGTGCAAAAGTTATTTCTTATCTAATCAGATATATTAATTGAAAATAAATTGAGATTACATCTGGAAAAGACTCCGTTTGCATATTCTCGTCAGGCTTCCCTAACCTTCTCAGCCTAGACCTTGATGTCCGTTGTAGCAAGAATCTTGCTAAGTCAGTTTAGCAAGAATTCCCTTCACCCTAACCCCACTCCAATATCTGATCCAATTCCTCTTCCTTCAGCGTCCCCCAGCTGATATCTAATCGCTCTGAACCGTATCCAGCAAGAAGCCCACCTTCCCTCTGATGTTTCACCACACTAATTTTCCATCCACGGTTTCCCCTGGGACCACTCTTGCTTCATTCCTTGCTCCAGTTCTATTAACCTTTTAGCTGCTCAGATGTGCCATCCTTCCCCCCACTTCAGGGCTTTATGTGCATAGTTCCCATCAATTAATCAGTTCCTACTTAGCATCTTCCAGAGTTCAGCACAGAGGTTATTTCCTTAGAGAATTATCTTCTCACACATCAGACTAAACCAGGTCATCTGGCTGTAACTTTTCAAACATATACTAGGCATACAAAGAACTCATCACAGTAATAATATATATGATATATTCACTCCCTTTTCTCTTTGTCCATGATGTAAATGATACACATGCATGACCCATCTTAGAAATCCCTTACTCAACTGAAATGGCAAAGAAAGAATTTCTAACATTCAATCTAAAGCCCTTGTTTGAGGCCCACATTTCTCTTCTTCCTATATCTTCTTCCTCTTCCATATCATGTCTAACATATTTTTTTCAATGTCTACAACATATCAGGTAATTAGTGATACCTTACTAATATCATCTCTAAGTCTTACAATAATAAACTATTCAAAGAAATTATTACCTTTCTATTTGATGAATGAGCAAACTAAATCCTAGATGCCTAATCACTTAAACCAAGCAGCACAAAGAGCAGGTGCTTAGTGGAATCTGGAGCCCGGGGCGGCAGAGCTTCAAGTCCATCACATTCTCTCTGACCTCCAAACTCTGTATGTCTCATCCATCCTTTGGATACCCCCAGAGCATTACTATTGCATGCACCTCCTCTTTGGGTGCAAGCACTAGTACTTGCTTGTTATGTCTGTAGGCGGTCACAAAGATTGAAAATTCTGGCCTAGCAGGAAATGTATCTTCCATTTTTTTCATACTTTCTTCATAAACCCGAAGGGTGCTGTGGCAGAAGTAGGTGCTTGATGCATATGTTACTAAAAAAATCACAAAATGTGACAGCAGGAGGAAAAGCTGGTTATCTGGTCAAGTTTCTTACTCATAAATAAGAAACTTAGTCTCAGATAATGTGACCTCTCTAACCCAGGGACGGCACTAAGTAATTGGAGAGAATTGAGGACTCAATGCCCCGGGGTTTAAATTTTCTGTTGTGCCATGTTGCACACCCTTCCCCTTATTAGTGAATGAATGGAAAGATAACTCAACTTATTTTTTTAATGAATGGTGTTAGTTCCCAGATGCTCTAACCTTTTGGGATGCTTAGTGCTATGTATTTTCTACTCCTGGTTATCATCAAAGAGAGTTTTAATCATGAAAGGAAATAGAGGAATGAGAACTTTACCTCTTCCTCTCATTACCTCTTCCCAAATGCCATGGTCCTTTATTGTCCACTTGCAGGTCAAAGCGCCTCTGAAATACTGCCCAACATGCAGCTGTGCTGCCCAAGAGATATGAGAGAGTAAGTTTTGTCTGTCTTTTTTATATCCTCCTGTATATAAACATATATAGTTAGAAAAGTTTAGCCCTGGCTGGTTAGCTCAGATGGTTGAGCATTGTCCTGACACAACAAGGTTGCAGGTTCCCTTCTTGACCAGGGCATATACGGGAAGCAGCCAATGAATGCACAGCTAAGTGAAACAACAAATAAATGCTTCTCTCTCTCTCTCTCCCTCTCTCCCTCTCTCCCTCTCTCTTTCTCTCTCTCTCTTTCTCTCTCTCTCTCTAATTTCCTCTCTCTGTTTCTCTAAAAACAATCACTAAATAATTTCTAAAAAATAAAAAAAAAAAGAAATTAGATATACAGGTAGTCCCAGGTTATGACTGAGATAGGTTCTGTAGGTTTGTTCTTCGGTTGAATTTGTACATAGATTGGAACAGGTACATTTGCCTATTAAATGCAACTTAGATAGATGTTTGTCTTAACATAGTATTTATTTTTATCTTTCTGTGCATATAAATTCTTAAACATTTTCAGTCCAACAGAACCTATCTCATTTGTAACCTTGGGACTGCCTGTATGTATATAATTTTTGTGAATACTAGAAATGATAAACTAATGTATTTAAGCAATGCCACTGCTTTGCATAATAAAAAGAGAAAAATGAACATTCTAAATGAATATATGGGGGAATGTTCAGTTGTGCAAGTAATCAAATTAATGCAAATTGAAACAATGAGGTTATATTTCATTGCTATTATATAGATAAACTTTTAGTGTATTTTTTATTTTATTTATTTTTTGTGATAGAGAGACAGAGAGAGAGACAGATAGGGACAGACAGACAGAAAGAGAGAGAGATGAGAAGCATCAATTCTTCATTGTGGCTCCTTAGTTGTTCATTGATTGCTTTCTCATATGGCCTTGACCAGGAGGGACTACAGCAGAGTAAGTGACCCCTTGCTCAAGCCAGTGACCCTGGGCTCAAGCCAGCAATCTTGGGCTTCAAGCCAGCAATCTTCGGGCTCAAGCCAGTGACCCTGAAGTCATGTCTATGATCCCATGCTCAAGTCAGCACCCCCACGCTCAAGCTGGTGAGCTCATGCTCAAGCATGAGACCTCAGGGTTTTGAATCTGGGTCCTCTGCCTCCCAGCCCAACACTATCCACTGAGCCCCTGACTGATCAGGCTACATAGATGAACTTTTAAAATAAATCACAATTGCCAATAATATTGAAGCTGTGTTGAAATTTATACTCAAATAATTTGGGATGCACTTGGAATGTGGGTCTATCATTTTAAAAAGCAATATATCAATGCAATAGAAATAAAAATATCTCAATAACCCCAGTCTCATAAATTATTCTGAAGAAACCAGTCATTTGTTTTTTTATTAAGATATTAACAATCATTTAAATTATAACACTAAAAATGAGAAATAATTAAAATACCCAAAATTACTGTATGCCCACTCATTGACATGTTATTCAAATAGTTTTAAGACATTTTTAATTGGCAACATCATGTAAAATATATATATATGGCATAAAATTAAAAGACCAAAGGATAATATTCTCCACTCATACTAATTACAAATATGCAACAATATATTTGCCTATATTTTTGGATAAATATAACATCCTTTAATTGTTTTAAACTGTTGGCATCAGTAATGCTTTTTATTTTTTAACATATGCAATTTTCTCAATTAAAATGGGGAAAAGAGTAGACTGAGCCAGATCCTATTGTCTTGAAATACAATTATTTTTTCATTGTAGAGGGTGTGCATGCAGAAGTTAAGGAACTTCTTCTGTATTCTAGTAGTTAGAAGTCAGTAGAACAATTGAGCTTGTAGCTGCTCCTTCCCTTGGTAGATGTGAGACCTTAAAAAGTAATTTATATTCTCTGTCAATTTTCTCTTATGAAAGATGAAGATAATTCCTTCTCATAGCCAGGGAGAGTCGGGGAAATAAAGTCTTTATCACTTAGCAAAGTTTCTGGCTTATAGTGTTCAAGAAGCAATAGTTTTGTTGTGTCTCATATTTTTACAGCAACCAATTTTAGGTCACAAAAATACTATCTAGTAAGTCTTTTTTAATGCCAGAATGTCTTACCACAGTAAAAAAAAAATCCTTTTAGGAATATGGCTGATAAAACTATTCCATATAAAACAATATATATTTATGAATGCTACTTTTTTTTTTCATTTTCTTTTAGGTTCTCGAATTTTGGACACAAGAGTATTACAACAGAAATGCTTCCACAAAATTAAACTTAAGTCTATATCTACATTTGAAAAGGGATACTGAAAAGTTACACAAGTATTGTGATTTTTCTCTGTAAATAAAATATTTGAGTAGCTGATATATACTGGGGGGAGGGCTCATCCAGGATATGAACCTGAGTAGCTGATATATTAAATATAAACAACTCCTTTCTCTTCCTCACCTCATAGCTAATACAGCCATGTCCACATCTGTACTTATTCTCCTCAAAGAGTTCATCATCCCCCTCCCCACTTCTACCACGCTCTGCCAAACAAATGAGCAGTTTACTTCTTTTTTATTTCCGGTGGGGTCTGTCCTGTTTCATGTGGGCACAATGGATGTAGGTTCCAAAGTACCCCACTGATCCATGTGTTACAGAGAACTTCTAATACAAAAGTCTGTGGAGACAGCTTTTAGGTTTTTCAAATATCCAATTTTAACTTGAAAGCTGTGCACATTCGCTCTAGGAGAAGATGACAATGGCTCCTCAGCATTGTTCCTTTTTTCAATGGAACCACACTTGAAAGGAATTCAGTTTCTTTAGCAACAAAAGTATCCCAAGGACCCAAGGTCCTCTGTGTTCACATCTCAGAAAGACTCCACGTGAGAAGAGCCACTGTGGCTTCTTTTGAAGCTTTCATCGTTGTCGCTCAGCCTATCTGGATCAGTGTTGGGCGAAGGGCAGTCTTTCTAACCTGAGACTTGGGGCGAAAAAAGAAAAAGCAGCGAGGTTTATCACCTTCCCTTCCTGTTGTATTCTGGCAGCAAAGTGACCCAGGAAGTGCAGAAGCATCCTGTATACATAACAATTTAATGAGATATTGGAGACTGGTTCAATGAGCATTTCATGGGGAAATGTCTTTATTTGATGGCTCTTATAGGTAAATATTTCCCCAAATGCAATTGAGAGTTTGCAACAACTTTGAGAATTGAACGGGAACTCACAAACAGAATTTCTTCTAGTCAAGAACTGTGGCTGGTAAATAGAAAACTACTATTTTCCGTTATGAGAATTTTGTCTTTTCTTGAGGGAGTACAAGTCAAAAGATCCACTCTCTGAGTTACCTAAGAATAAAGAATTTATTTATTTTTTAATATGCCATTTCTGTATGAACCAATTGGTACCTCCATTTCAAAATATGTCTAAAAGAGTGGTTATCCTATCTATCTATTTATCTATCTATCTATCATTCATTCATTCATTCATTCATTCATTCATTCATTCCTTCATTCAGCAAATATTTCCTGAGTGTTTATTCTATGCCAGGTAATAGTCTAGTGAATAAAAACATTTTTAAATAAAACAGGTAAAAATAATCTCTGCCTTGTGAAGCATCATTTCGAAAGAAAGAGACAAAAAATAGACATAAGAACACATAAATAGTATAGCATGCTAGAAGTCCAGGTATTTGGCAGAAGAACATTTGAACAGAAAGGACAACCAGTACCAAGGCCTTCAGACGAAGGCAACCTGACCTGAGGACAGCGACACAGCTAACATGTCGGAAGCAGAGTGAGCCAGGGGGAAAGCAGCAAGACACGAAGTCAGCCAGGTCAGAGGTGCCATGAGGTCAGTGTTAGGATGTTGGTTTTTACGCCAAGAACATGGAGGCAGAAGAGCAATGCTGTCCTAGTTATATGTTGAAAGGATCATTCTGGGTGCCGGACTGAAATAGTGTCAAGTGCTGTATCTGCTAGGAAGCCTCACCTGATTTGACCATCTCAAAGGAGCTATCTCTCCAGCGTGCTGCTAACACACTCATGTTTTCATCAACCGCATTTTCTGAACATCAGCACTATTGCAGGAGCTGGGAATACAGGAATGAGTAGTATTTTGTCCTATTTGGACTCACCAGCTGTAATGCCAGGGACCACCACCATGGCCATGAAGGTTATCATTGGATTCAGGCAGATGGTAAAGAAATTGTGGGGCTGGAAAATGGTGGGATATATTAAAGTCTTGTAAAGGTGGACAAGCAAACAGGCAGAAAAGACGGTTTCCCTTTCTCTCAGGACTCCCAAGACCAGCCCACCTTTCCGGATTTACTGGATTTATTTTCTGGACTTACCTGGACTAACAGGCACCCACCAGTCAGTCTCAACACTCTAGCAAAACAGGTCAGGCAGAAATACTCCTTCTCCGGCTAACAATAGCCAACAATTGCACCTCCCCATGGAGGCAGGCAGTCCACAGTTTGCAATCTGCTGCCCTGAGGGCAAGCACCCACAGCTTTCCATAGACTATACACACATGGCACTGCCCCAGACAATACAGTGAGCAAACCTAAAAACACTTGTTACAAACTTATTTGCCCAACACCAGCTTTTAGGATTCTTTTCTGTTTGGGAAAAGCCCCTTTATATGGGCCCTGTCATATGACACAGGTCTGTCCTTTCCTCCTACAAAGAAGAGTTCAATCAAACATGTCTAATGGGAAAGAAGGTAGCATTTAAATCCTATAACTCATATGTGAAAAAAAGGAGATTGTAATTGTTTCTAATCAAAACTCTGACCAAACTCAACCATCTGCTTAAAGAATGTAAATTATTCCACCTTACTTCACGTTATGAGCTTACTCTTTGCTTGTTTTATTTTGGTATTCATCAAACTCAAGCATTATTATTTTGTTCACTACGTGATCACTTTGGATAAATACTCTGGTTTTTGGTATTTCTCTTCTTTCTCTCCTCCCTTCATCTTTCACTAAAATCATTCAAGGGTAAACTGAGAGAAAGAGACTTTCGTTCCCAAATACTTTTCACATTGTCTTGATTTGAAAAAATGAAGAAAAATAACCTTCATTTAGGGTGACTTGTGGAGTTTGTTTTCCTGGATGTCAGCTTCTGTCTGGTACCATCCTTGGACATAGTTGGTCAGCAGGCATTCGGCAATGGTATTTACTGAAATGTGGCAAGTTCCTTTTGGTCTTATGAACATGGCGCTAACAGTTTGATGACGACGATGATGATGATGATGATAATGATGGTCTCTGCTACTGCCTCAGGCCTTCAGTCAATATACAAACTGTATGTCTTTCCTGATTTTCATATTCTGAGTACTTCTCTATCCCCAAAGGCAACAAGGAACTCCTGCTTGCTCTCTCCAAGGCTGACTACAATGTGTGAGACAATATAAAGCTAATCTCAAGTCAGTCCCCATAAGGACCTTCTTTAGAAAACACTACTCTGTTTCCACATGGTGTCATTTGCTGGGTTTCTGAGTCTTGCTATATTTTTTTCCCTAAGCTCAGAATACCATGCTTACCACTTGTTTCCAGAATTCCCAGCATCACTCTTTTACTCCCTGTCCTCTCTTTGTCTCTTTTCTCTCTCACTCTCTTCTCAATTCTCTCTCTCTCTCTCTCTCTCTCTCTCTACTATCTTGTCCCCCCATCTCTTCTATCTCCTCCTTATTATTATATCTTGGGCTCTTCTTTTTTAGACTTGAATATTAACATGTAAACCTAACTGTAGGAGTTCTTAGAACACCCCCTTCACTCTCACCACAGCCAGTTTTTGTTCTCTTTTTCTCCACACCAAAATGGCTTGCTGAGTCTCCCTGTGGACTCAGAAACTTGATTGGGAAGCTCAAGGCTGGGTTCTAGGCTGGATTCTCGCCTTCCCAAAATAATCAATTCCTTCACCCCAGTGGCTAGAGAGACAGCTGCAGGGCACCCAGGAATACTAAGTTTTTCAAAAATGGTATTGTCCCTATAATAATGAAGATCATGAAGGCTCATACTCGTGGAGAGCCTCCTCCATACCCAGGTCTCTCTGTTCCCCAAACACTGCCTCATAACACTTTCCCCCACTGAAACATAAGTAGATAAAGAAGAAACGCCTTTCTCAGACCAGGCTCCAGGATGATGCCACTCAAGAAATTTAGGCAGGTTTAAAAAAAATATATATAAATATATATATATATATATATATATATATATATATATATATATATAAAACCTCAAGTTTCTGCTATCAATATTAACTTCAAATAATAACAAGAAAAAATAATTTATTTGTTGAATACTGTTAATATTTTTTCACTAGATTTCTTGCAATCTGTATCACAAATCATATAATATTTTGAATATGAAAAGTACTTAAATAATGATTTTATAAAAACTGAGGTTGAAAAGTGTTCAGTTTGGCCAAGGTCACATGGACTGGGAGTGTTGAAGGCTTGTGCTAACAGACACCCTTCTGTTGGAGAGTTACAGTACAAAAAGCATGCTGAAAATCAGAGGCTCTGACATAATGATTCCTGTTCAGATCAGAGATAATGATTTCTATCTTACTGGACTTAACAGTGTTTCCTACAAATGTTTTTGTCTCTGGAATGGGGAGCAAGTTTCTCCTGCTTACAGTGGCATAGGGAATGAAAAAAACATGAAGTGATGGTGAGCCCGTGATGGACCATCAACAGGACAGCAGGAGCTCTATTTACTCAGCAAATGTCTGGAGCACATACACAGCTTCAGCCATTCTGTTAAATACCGGAAACATAAAACTAGGCAAGACACCCTGTCTGTCCTCAAAGGGCTGAGTCCATGTTATCAACATCCACTGGAGCAGTCAGTTCTCACATTTGCACAGGGGCTGTGAAAACACAGCTTGTCGAGACCCACCACCAGAATTCTGACTCAGTCCATCTGGATGGTGCCAAGAATCTGCATCTCAAACAAGCCCCCAAGTGATACTTTTCTTGCTACGGCTTCCAGGGGCACACTTAGAGGATGACTGCATTAGGGTACCCGAATGCTAACTACTTCAGGATCCTGGGAATACATTTTCTGTCAACTCCCACAATGCCCAGAAAACAGAGAAGTTCAACGTGGTCATCTTAACTTCCCGGTACATCTACGTGAATGGTAGTATAATCAAACCACAATTATTTGTCTATCTGGGCCATAGAAGGGTGTGCATATGACATTTATCACTCACTGTCCTTTCACCCTTGCAACAAATCGGTGACAGCTTTGTTGATCAGTAGTAAGTGTCTGATGTGAGTGTCGGAGGGGTTAGGCATTGACAAAGTAATCCGAGCTAGCCAGGTGCTGAGCAGTGGTTCAAACCTGTCCCTGTTCCTCCAAAGGCTCTGAACCTGTCATCCTGCTTTCCTGCTGAGAACAGTTCACTTGATGGTAGTGGTTGGGAGGTAGAGACAAGCATCAGAAAGCCTCAATAAAGAATGAATTGAGCTTCTTTTTTCCCTTTTTTCTTCCTGCTCATGAGGAAAGTGCCTCATCTGTTAGAAGACAGCAGCTCAGACAGCAGTTACAAGGGAGAAGAAAAGTGGTGCTCTGCTTCCCTGGAGTCTTGGAACTTCTCCTCCCCACACCTGAGTTGCTTCTGGAATTCAGCCTTCTGTCCACCCCGAACCCTCCAGCTCACCCCAGAAGTGGAGGTGACAGCGCCACAGCCACTGTGGAAGGGTTATATTATATGTCAGCAGCACCACCAGCGGGACATCAGGAACATGGACCTTCTTCTGTGCCGCCTGCCTAATCCTCATCTTGTCCTGGTTGTTATGGTGACAAGGGTTCTGTGTGTGCAGGTGCCTTACTGTGTCTGAGACACGTGTGACTCAAATGAGAAGGGACATGAAAGAGGACCTCTAGCCAGCTGGCCCGGCAGCTCCGCAGGAGGGCTCTGAACCCTGTGGTTAGAGAGTTAGGAAGGCTAAGGAAGAAAAAGCATCCAGTTAGGTTGTCCTGGGAGAACTCCCACCCCCAACCCCTACCCCACCCCACATGGCTTTGCCTGCCTGGAAGCTTTGAGAGACATGGTCTGGAGGGGCAGGCCCCAGATTGGTCACTGATGATTAGCAAAGATGCTTCATGTGTTGTTTTCTCTCCCCCTTACCCTCCTGCCAACTCTCCCATTTGCAGGAAAAGCACAGGAGCCAGCTAGGAAGGCAGAGCAGAATCCACAGTCTCACTCTGTGCATGCCAGGGAAGAGGCAAGAAACAAGGAAATAACTCCAAAGAGGAAGCATGTTTCTGGGGTGTGTGTTGTGTTGTGTGTGTGTGTGTGTGTGTGTGTGTTGGGTGTTGGGTGTTTTTCCTTGAAAAACAATTGACTACTGTACGGCCAGTCGCCACCATCACAGCCAGGCACATGCAGGTTCATATTAGATTCAGACAGATGATAGAGAAACTGCAGAGCCAAAAACCGGTTGGCCATTCCTTTATTCTAGCCTCACAACAGGCCAGCCATTACAAACACACAGAGGGCACCAAAACTCACTGACACATTCTCTGGTTCCACAACCAGGAGAATCTTTTCCGGTTTTTCCTAGAATCAAAGGCCCCCACTAGTCTAAATCACCTCTGGTTCTCTATCTGCCAACATGGCTTCTTACTCTGCACAAACTGGCTTCTCTCTCCTTCCCTTCCATCTTGACTTCTTCCTCTTCTCTTTCTTTTTCACAAACTTTTCTTGGCGTGAAAACCCCTCCTCCAGCAACACTAAACATAACAATGGCCCTTCTCAAGCAGGAAGGCAATTACAAATCAAATACCTAGGCAGACATTTTTAACAATCAAAGTGAGCAACTCAGAAAATATAAATTTTACAAACTTATTTGCCCAAACAACTACTTCTCAGGTATTGGGGCATCATTTCAATTAGATTTTGATTGTAAGAGTAAAAGAAATCACAGTTATAAAGTTGAAAGTCGTCCTGCTTTTGTCTTCTACTATGTAAGGCTTCCCTGCAGCCCTCTCGCCACCCAAGTCCACCATTCATCTCCTCTCTCCAACTCTACCAACAGGAGAAACAGTAATACCTGGCCCCAGAAAAGGAAAACAGAGCCGTAACAGACAGCACAAACAGTGAGCTAGGGGTAACCACACAAAAACTTCATTTCTTTAGCATGCCCATTTCTCCTCTCTTTCCTGTTGATTAAACCTGGTCTTCTCCAGCACCCTGACTCCCTCCTCCCTTGCATGCCTACTCCCTTAATGATTAAGCCCTCAGAATAATGAGCTTCTGGTCAACATCATATAATCTTAGGAACAAAGCCTTGAGTCTATCAACCACATAGATAGAGTTTTAGTCAAACCAGAGGTAACATCTAGGCCTCAGTTTTGTTTCAGCTCCAGGCCCAGAAAAGCAATGAAACCAGATGAAACAATGCCATGGCTGACATCAGGACCAGATGCACTGATCAAAGCCTCTGTAGCCTAGCACTAACCAATCAGTAGCGACCAAGACCTAACCACAACCCTAACTCCTTTAGTCACGTGATCAGTATTTTTTTCTCTATAAGCCTCCCCTGGAAGCCATCGGGGAACCAGGTCCTTGAGCTCAAGCTTACCTGTCTCCAGGCATGTGCTACTTCCTCAACCAGTAAACTCTTACTTTCTTTGCTGCCAATTCCAAGAGCTTTGTTCCAAAGCTGGAAACGGGGAGGCAGTCAGACAGACTCCCGCATGCGCCCGACCGGGATCCACCAGGCATGCCCACCAGGGAACAATGCTCTGCCCATCTAGAGCGTTGCTCTGTTGCAACCAGAGCCATTCTAGCGCCTGAGGCAGAGGCCACAGAGCCATCCTCAGTGCCCGGGCAAACTTTGCTCCAATGGAGCCTTGGCTGTGGGAGGGGAAGAGAGAGACAGAGAGGAAGGAGAGGGGGAGGGGTGGAGAAGCAGATGGGCACCTCTCCTGTGTGCCCTGGCCGGGAATCAAACCTGGGATTCCTGCACGCCAGGCCGATGCTCTACCACTGAGCCAACCAGCCAGGGCCCATGAGGCACAATTCTTACAAGCTTTCTGGGCAGTGGAGGAAAGAGATGTTATACTTTTTTTTTTCCTCTTGGTTCCCATGGAAATAAAGCTAAGCCATGGGGGGTTGAGGATTAAAAAAGCCATTTCAAGAAGTGTAAGAAGGAATACTTCCCCTTATCTTCTGTGGGTTTTTGTTTTGCTTTGTTTGAATTCTGGAATGTTCCTTGTGCCTATTGTTTGGGGTTGGGTACAATGTATGGGCAACCTAAATCTGCTAGCCAGATGGCATTCACAAAGGCTTTCTTTCCGGGATGTGCTTGATAGAGATCAATGCACTTAATATTCATTTCAGACTAATTAGCTAAAGCAAGGGTCCCATGAGCACCAAGAGCCAGGAGAAGGGACAATTCAGGATAACTTTGTCTAATTCCTTTTTAAATGCTAATAGCTTTGAGATTATTCTATTAACAGGCAGTATCAGAAAAGGGAAAAGGGGGCTGTAGCACTTAATGAAGGGATCATCAGATGGACTGGGATGTTTGTAGCAGCCTCAGTAATTATCTGTTCATCTAGGTCAAACAACTGTGGGCATCAGAAAAGTATAACTAAGGAGAGTAATCCAATTTATGAACAGCCTGCAATAGGGCTTCCTTGTGAAATAACCCTTTTATCCCTGTCTATCTATTGGCCTCATAGAAAGCAGATCAGCTCTACAACAGAGAGTGAAGACCCCTTTTCTTGGAGTGCCAGAGCTCCAAGTCAAATATTTATTTTATTTTTATTATTTTTATTTTTACTGAATTTATTGGTGTGACATTGATTAATAAAATCATATAGGTTTCAGGTGTACAACTCCACTACACACCATCTCCATATTGTATTGTGTGTTCACCACCCCAAGTCAGGTCTCCTCTCATCACCCAAATATGTATGATATAATAAATAAAAACCCATGTTCCTACGTAACCCATGTTGCTACCCAAACAATGTGTTTGGGCAAAGAGGCAAAGGAGGCCAGGACTAGACATTAAATGTCATCTAGAAAATCAAAAAGACTTGTGGTCAAATCCTGGTCTCTCCTTAGTAATCCCAAATACACCACCCCAGGCTCCAAGAGTTTTATAGTGCTATGTCTCTCCCATTATTTATTAGAATATTAATTAGGCACAGAGCTGAAAGGGTACTGTATAATTCCATTCGTATAAGCTCATGAACATAACGACAGCAACGGAAGCTGGAAGAGTAGTCAGCTCTGGGTGGGGAACGGAATCGGGGCAGGTTTCACGGCTGCATGTCTTATAAGGCTCCACAGTTAGAAAGGTCCTGTGCTTAATTCAATGCTCCGCTCTCACCACTTCAAAATGCTTAATTCTTTTAGAACAAGGAGCGCATGTTTTCATTTTGGACTGTGAGCTACAGATTATACAGCTGGTCCTTAGGAAAATCAACTAGAACACGGTACACGGGGATGTCCTTGGTGTTGGAAATAGTCCACATCTTGATCAAGGTGGAAGTTACACAGGTATATGTATATGTTACTCCATTGAGCTATACAAATAAGATTTGTGGTTTTTACTGTATGCAAGTTGTAACTTAATAAATGAAGTTTAAAAAATATGTGAAAGAATAAATAGAACATATAGCGACATAAAGAGCAACCTTAGCACCATTGTCAGAGGCTCTCCTGCCTGGCTCTGGGGAGGATTCTAACCCTAAGTGAGTGCAGCTGTGAGAAAGAACAAGAGAATGATGAATATTAACACATATGGAGTAGCTACTGTGCACCAGGCACCACAGAAATCACTTTACATGTCCTAAATCATCAAATTTTCATAGCAGCCTTGTAAGACAGATAGCATTAGCCTAAGTTTATACATAATGAAAAGGGGTTCAGAGAGGTCAAGCAGCTGTCTAACGATGCACAGTATGTCCGTGACTACATGGAGTTTCAAACCCTGAAGCATCTGCTTCACAGACACACCCTTCCCACACCAGTAAGCCACCTCAATTTATAAAAATCCCTTGGTTCTCTATTTGAGGAGACAAAAAAGCTGACCACACTCGAAAAATATTTTAATATGACATAACTACTCAAAGGCTAAATGTGATGTGGAGAAATCCTTTTCTTGCCTTCGCAGGCATGCTGTGCCCTCCCAGGGCGTGAGATTTGATTTTACCCAGTAAACATAACTGCAGGGATTAGTCCTGGAAATACAATTACCCATTTCAAGTATTTGACTCAAGGACTTGGTTCAGCCTCTGATTCTACAGCTTGCCAATGGGTCATAAGAAATAAGCATTGTTATGTGACCTTCAAAACATGACAGATGAGTAGCCAAATAAATGATTCATTTAATGGGCTTAGATATACAGGGCCTTTCCCTGCTTCAGCACTGAGGTCTTATTGATGGCCTGGTCTTAACTGAGTTTCATTGTGTGGAAGCTTTGAAAAGCCATTATGGTCAAAACCTGTCACAGGATTTATTATTAGAATGCTTTGGAAACTTCTATGTATGAAACAGAAGCAGAGAAACTTTTATGTCTGTTGTATAAATGCAAAAAAAATTTCACTTAAAATATAGATTTTGGAATGTTTGACAATACAAAAATAAAAATGGAAAATAATCAGTACCTAATCTAGTTTTAAAATATATGATCCCTTTACATAATTTTTATTGATTGGATTATTCAATAAACATGCATTAAGCATCTTTACAAATATGTCAGTATGCTAGGGATATTTAAGCATATGAAATGAATAAGACATATATTTGACTTTCTGTAAGATAAGAGTAGATAATATTACTTCTACTCTACAGGTTCATACCACCAAAGATGATGGATTAAATTAAGGAATTGTAGCATCATGAGAAGGGGTGATAGAAGGAATTAAATCCAAACACTTTTAGCTTCCTCAGGAAAAGTTAATGATCACCAGAAACATAATGAAATTGCCAAATTAACATGAAATTATGAAATTAGCTATGTGGTCCATGTAGTTGCTATTATCTTTTGTTTTCCTCCAGGAAGTCTTAGAAACTATCCAACTTTATTCTTTAGCCATGTCTCCCTTCCAAATTCTATCTCTACCTCGCTGTGCTTCTTCCTTCTCTTTTGTTACCTGGACCAGAATTCTTGGGAGAGATTATGGAGCAGATACCTAGGAGGATGTGAAACCACTGTGCCCTGGTTTAAGGCCAAAGAGAGTGGCACATGTGCCTTTCCCAAATATTTTAGTCTCCATTTGGGTAATAGGGACATGAGAATGTTCTGTAGTCTACACAAGATTGGGTGCAAATGTTTTGAGAGTCCAAGGCAACATCATGGTGCTGACTAAATTAGCTGGCTATTGGTTTTAGAGTCAATACAGGGGAAGCTTCTTTCCAACATAGACACTTTAAAGATCCCCACCACCTTTTTACCATGAGAGAAAAAGACACAGCAGGCTCAGGCCAATAAAGAAAGCGAGAGAAGAGAGGGGAGGTGGGGGAAGGAAAAAGGAGGGAGATAGAGAGAAAGAGAGGAGAAAGGCAACATTGCATACTGTTCATCCTCAGATTTAAAAAGGAAATATTGGCCCTGGCCGGTTGGCTCAGCGGTAGAGCGTCGGCCTGGCGTGCGGGGGACCCGGGTTCCATTCCCGGCCAGGGCACACAGGAGAAGCGCCCATTTGCTTCTCCACCCCCGCCCCCTCCCTCCTCTCTGTCTCTCTCTTCCCCTCCTGCAGCCAAGGCTCCATTGGAGCAAAGATGGCCCGGGCCCTGGGGATGGCTCCTTGGCCTCTGCCCTAGGCGCTAGAGTGGCTCTGGTCTCAGCAGAGCGACGCCCCGGAGGGGCAGAGCATCGCCCCCTGGTGGGCAGAGCATCGCCCCCGGTGGGCGTGCCGGGTGGATCCCGGCCGGGCGCATGCGGGAGTCTGTCTGACTGTCTCTCCCTGTTTCCGGCTTCAGAGAAATACAAAAAAAAAAAAAAAAAAAAAAATTAAAAAGGAAATATTAACCATCTTAGTTTTTAACAAATAGGCTCTCAATTTAGAAACAGCCACAGTATGACTATAGAAAGGATATAGAAGTGAGCAGTAAGAGCTAACATTTATTAAGCACTTATGATGTTCAGACATTAATTCCAAGTTCTTCATGTTTTAATTCATTTTCTCATCATAACAATCCCGGGGGAGACGGAGGAGATACTTAAAAATCATGGCCACTTTAAAGGTGAGAGAAATGAGGCAAAGGTTGATTAGGTAAAATGACTAGTCACAACACATGCTTGTAAGTAATGAAGCTGGAACCCAAACCCAGACAGACTAGCCCCAGAGCCCTCACTTAGAACCACCATGCTGTATCACCCAGAGCAATACAACTATGGGACATAGAAAAAGGGATCAAGACAGGAAGTATCTCCAGTGTGTCTGTGAGTCAGTTTGGTCTCTCTCTTCACCATGCAATCTGCTTACCTCACCTACTGAGGGATGCCCCAACTACTGAAGTTTGGAATAAGGTGGAATTGTGTCACTAGAAGCAGTCCAATTATAGATTAAAAAAAAGTCAGAGAAACCAAGTGATTCCTTCTAAACTGCATACCAGAAAAACAACCAAGGTAAATTAACCTCTATGATCTACGTGCTTTCTACTTAGGCATACTAACTTATGCACCTAATTCCAATGCCTTCATGTCCTCCTTCCTTCCACTATTTACAAGCCACATGACCTATCATTGCACTTGAATACATCCACCACAATCCAAATGTCCAAAAGAATCTTTGGATATTAGAGGAAAAATAGCCTCACCTATGGCCTGGAACACCCTTTATTTCCCAGATGTGTCTTATCTAGATGAGAAGTCTGAGGCTTAGAAAAGCAAATGATTTACCACAAACTCATTTATACAATACAGCTAATTGGAAGTTAATTTCTTCTCCTCCCTACTCCAGTTTTCCTCCTGTATAATACAACATCCCAAATACAGTACTCACTTTTATCTGTAAGAAACTATTTATCAGCAATGACATATATTCGATCATAACTTGATCCTCTTCCACCTTAAATTTTCACACTGAATTCTCAAAAAGACTGATGAAAAACACTTTATGCTCATTTTTCTGTCAGGGCATACATTTTTTTGCATGTGTATATACACATACACATAAAGATATAGAATATTCAAGAAATGTAAATATATCTTTTACGTGACCATATCACGCGATAGCCCTTTATTTAAAATTGCTACACAAAATTAATACATAAAAAGGCTTAATTTGAAATTGCTGACATAAACTATTCATGATGATAAAAAACAGGCAAATTCACCCAAGTAAATAATCTTTTATATGTATATCTCCTGAGGTTTTGCTTATTTAGGCTATAGTTATTAAGTGTCAATATCTTATCCAGCTTTTATTTATTATTCAAGGCCAAAAGGCAATGAAATTAAATCAGGTTCCCCTTTGAGCTTTAAAACACACAAAAAATAGCTGGAAAGTTCAGCAGCATGTGGCCCCAGACCTGAAAACGGGTAGAAAGAAGACTAAAACTTTCACCACAAGACTCTAGCACAGAAGAGAGTGAAGAGAGTAGTAGGGCAGGTCAAAAACCCAGAGAGAATTCCTCCTTAATTTCAGAGAAATTAAGGAGCTGGCATTCAGCGAAAATATAACCAGCTACTAATCAAGAAAGCAAACAAATTCAAACCAACCAAAGGTATGCCAATCATGGGCCTATTTTAGCATCATTGAGCTCTATCCTTGGTATAGCAACGGTTGATTGTTTTACATGGAAGAGTTTGGCATGCTCCTGGCTGTAAATACAGGTGTGGTGAGCATCCTTTCCTGTGCTCCTTCCTAAATGGTGCTTGCTATATTTTTAAAAAGTCATTTTCTTTCACCACTGTAATCAAAATGCTCAGTGGTATTCTGTGCTTCTTTATAAATTACCACTTAATAGTAGCCCAGCACCCAGGCACCATAGAGCCCTTCATAGAAACCCAGGATTGTGCTGGATGCTTTGGGTGCATTATGGCTCTGAATCCTTAGAGAATCTCTGTGAGGCGAGTCCTGTTAGGATCCCAGTTTTAGAAATAAATAAAGAGGACTACAGAGGTCAAGCAACTTTCTTAACCAGCTGCACTACTCAGCAGTGTCAAATGAGGTCATAAACCAAGGTCTATTTCTTGCCAAAGGCAGAGCCTTTAACTACCAGACACACTGTGGAGAGAAAACAGCATTCAGAAAAGAATACAAATGCAGATTTCATTTAAAGACACACAAAAAGAGAGGCTGCCTGAGAGACAGTTTCTAGCATATTGGAGAGGGCTCTCCTTTCTGCCTCTATGTGGAAATTTTTTTTTCTGAAATGAGTAGCAGGAAGGCAGAGAGACAGACTCCCACCTGCACCTGACCAGGATCCACCCGGCATGCCCACTAGGAGGCTATGCTCTGCCCATCTGGCGTTGCCTCATTGCAACCAGAGCCATTCTAGAGCCTGAGGTGGAGGCCACAGAGCCGGAGCTATCCTCAGCACTGGGGCCAACTTGACTCCAATGGAGCTTTGGCTGTGGGAGGGGAAGAGAGAGACAGAGAGAAAGGAGAGGGGGAAGAGTGGAGAAGCTGATGGATGCTTCTCCTATGTGCCCTGGCTGGGAATTGAACCTGGGACTTCCACACACCGGGCTGACACTCTACCACTGAGCCAACCTGTCTGGGCCTTTTATGCAGAATTTTAAGGAAGACAGAGTCCCTTCATCCCCATTCAACCATTGGACAATTGGCTTTGCCCTTAACCTTAGCAATTGTACCTACTCTTTCTTCAAAACACCAGGTTCTAACCTTTAGGGAGAGGGGGGAAATTCTAAAAGAAAAGCTGACCAGAAATAATCTCCACTCTGGCAGCAATTAAGGGACCCAATTTCAGTGAATTGAGGTGTCAAAATTCATCACAAGAATTCACCTCAGAAAAAGCCTCAAATGTCAATTTATCTCTGCAGTGAGAGTACCTTGGAGCCAAAATTGAGAACACATCCCAGTATAATAATGTCCCTTAGCCAAGGGCTCCTCTGAACCACTGTTAACGTCTCTTCATTTCAAAGACACTAAGGAGCAAAATTAATTCTGCAGTCAGTGAGCACGCTGTCTGCCTCTCTAAAGATGCTCAGCTCTATTGGTTTGCTGGGGCTGCCCTAGCGAATAATAAAGTACATTGGACCAAGCGGCTTAAATGAGGAAATTCACAATACCGAAGGCTAGAGATCTGAGATCAAGGTGTTAACAGGTTTGGTTTCTTCTAAGTCTTTTTTCCTTCGTTTGCAGATGACCTCTTCTTCTGTGTCTTCACATGATCTTTTCTCTGTGTGTTTGTATCCTAATCTCTTTTTCTATGGACTCTGGTCATATAGGATTAAGGTCCATCCATATGACTTAATTGTACTTTAATTATCTATTTAAATGTTCAATCTCCAAACACAGTCATATTTTGAGGTATTAGGGGTTAGAACTCCAACATCTGAATTTTGAGGGAATAAAATTCAGCCCATAATACAGTGCAATTGAAATAATCCCCATTTAGTATTGTTTTATCCCAGGACCTCTGAAAATTTCAGTTTTAACACAACAGCCTATTTTTACCACTGAACAATCCTTCTTCCCAATCCCAATCGTATCCCAGAATATGGTGATGAAACCCAGGGCTGCTTGTACTCCCAGGCTGTGGGGTTGGTCCAAGCAAGAAAATGAAGTGCAATATAATTGTCCCTGGAAGAATGAAGCCCCCTACTCAAGCCTCATGAAGAGAAGCACATCCTAGCCAAACGGCCATGTGAGCAAAAGCAGAAAGCATGAAAGGGCAGAGCTCAGGATGCCAGGTGTGCAGGCTATGGAAGGGAAGGGAGGCAGGCAGCTCGGGTAGGAAGGCCTTATTAATAGTGAATTAAACATACCAGATTGTTTTTCTTTTCTCCTACAAAGAATCAGAAGGTAGGAAGCTTATGGCTTCAATTCAGTAGCTCAAGGCTATCTGAGGTTGGCATTTCTGAAATTCTTTCTGCCTTTTCTTGGTGTTTGCCACCCTAGCTGTTCTAGGTGTCTAGGGCAATTCCAGACATCCATGTCAAAGGAAGGAAAATGAAGAAACTGAATTTATTTTATGCATCTGTCAGCTTTTATGAGGACAGAGAAAGTTTGCCATAATAACATCTCCTTCCCTACCCGTTTGACTCATCAGCCTGATATGGGTCACTCAATCATCACCAGTCATGAAAGAGGCCGGAAAGGCGGAGACAGATTTCCATGACTTATTTCTACCACGTATCTCAACACCTAGAAATAGGCAAGTTGTTGCTGCAAATTTAATCTCAGTACTATTAGAAAAAAATATGTGGAAAACAGACTTTCAAGCTAAAGAAGCAATGATCAAAGATCAAGTTAGTAGTTCTCTGTAGCTAAAACTAAGCATAGATTAAAATTCTAGTGTACTTTAGAAATTACTGTTATAGCAGTGATAAAATTATTGCCGACTTTTATATTCCTCTTTATAGTTCCAAATTTTCTATAGTGAGTATGTATTATAATCAAGAAAGAAACAAATAGTATAATATTTAAAAAAGAATGGTTCCCCCCTAAAATGATTGCCTGGAGAATAGAACCATTTTAAGAGTTAAGCTGGTAGAAAAATTAAAAACAGCATGTTTATATACAATAGCTGGTTGGACTAGAACACAGAAAGTATGGAAGAAAATTAACGAGGTTCAAGAGGAAGTAAACATTATGTGGTTTTCTGAAGCCAAGTCATACCAGTTTCTGAGAACTGAATGCTCAATTTTTTGGAACTCTGCAAGTTAATTTTCAAATACAGCCATTATTAAAACTTAAATTATAAAAACTTATAGTTAAATAAATTAAAGGCAACAACTAATCACTTCCTAATTATCTAACTGTATTCCACACCATTATCTGTGCTCTTGAGGTTATGGTTACTGTGTTTATATACATAATGAAATGTTACATAATGGGCTACTGTCTCTATCTCTTTCCAACTCTACTTTCACTGATATCTCATTAGCATTCTGAAAAGGTGACAGCCAAAGTATTTATTTACGTCTTAAAGGCAGTGAATGTTACAAATCAAGGCTTGATTTATTGTTTCATTGATTTGCTAATATAAGAAAGTGATGCTAAATGTTATTAATAAAAATTAAACTTAAATTGTGTCTCATCTAAAAGCAATATATTGTAAATAGCACAAAAATTTGAAGAGGTATTTTTCCAGCAGCATTATTATAGTAAGCACTCTCTAACCCTTAAAACATCTTCCTGCCTGACCAATGGTAACACCAGTGGATAGAACATTGACCCAGGATGTTGAGCTCCCTGGTTTGAAACCCCATGGTTGCCAGCTTGAGCATACGGTTGCCAGCTTGAGATCAAAGATCACTGGCTTGAAGCCCAATGTTGCTGGCCTGAGCCCAAGGTTGCTGGCTTGAGCCCAAGGTTGCTGGCTTGAATTCAAGGTCTCTAGTTTGAGCAAGGGGTCATTAGTTTGGCTTCAGCCCCACAGTCAAGGCACGTATGAGAAGCAATCAATGAGCAACTAAAATGAAGCAACTACAAGTTGATGCTTCTCATCTCTCTCCTCCCTCTCTCACCCTTCCTGTTTCTCCCTCACTTTCTCTCTCTTTCTAAAATAAATGAAAAGAAAAAAAAACCCTCTTCCCTTCTCCTTTAAAAAAATCAAGAGATCTTGATTTATTTTTTCTTTTTCTTTTAGCAAAAGAGACAGACAGAGACAGGAAGGGGGAGAGATGAGAAACATCAAATTCTACTTGTGTCACTCTAGCTGTTCATTAATTGCTTCTCATACATGCTTTGACAGGCTCTAGCTGAACCAGTGACCCCCCTGCTCAAGCCAGTTACCTTGGGCTTCAAATCAGCAACCTTTGAGCTCAAGCCAGTGACCCTGCAGTCAAGCCAAATGAGCGTGTGCTCAAGCCAGCAACCTTGGGTTTTGAACCTGGGTCCTCAGTGTCCATGTCAACGCTCCATTCACCATGCCACCAGCTGGTCAGGCAAGAAATCTTCATTCTTTAAAAATTGAAAATGCAACTACCGTATAACCAGCAAATGCACTGCTGGCCATTTATCTCACAGCAATGATAATTATGTTCACAAGAAGTCTTGTACATGAATGTTTATAACAGGTTTATTTGCAATAGCTCAATGGTTGTGTCTTTCCATGGGTAAATAAGTGGACTGCAATACATCCAGGCCATGAAATATTATTCAGCAATAAAAATGAAAAAAATTTTGACACCTGCAACAGCATGGATGAATCTCCAGAGAATTATGTTGAGTGAAATAGGCAATCCCAAAAACACATATTATATCATTTCACTTCTATAAAATTCTTGAACTGGGAACATTATAGAAATGTAAATAGTTAGTGTTTGCCAATGGTTAAGAAATGAGTGGGGATGGGAGAATGTGGGTGCCACTATAAAAGGACAATAAAGGTGTTTGTGGTGAGTAAATGTGTTCTGTGTCTTGACTATTGCTATCAGTATTTTGATTGTGATATTGTACTACAGATTGCACGATACAGTGGTACCTTGAGATTCAAATTTAATTTGTTCTGTAACCGAGCTCGTAAGTTAGTCAACTCGTATATCAAACTGCCGATACTGGACCCGTGTGCCAACGCGCCAACTAGCAGCAGCTTCCCAAATCACGATTTGTATCTTGGAATTTTGCTTGGATCTCGAACAAAAATATGGACCGTGGACAAGAGTGTGGTGGTTACCGGGGGTGGGAGGAGGGGGGGCATGGGAGGAAAGCAGAGAGAGGGGAAGGGGGAGGCGGAGGAGCACAAAGAAAACTATATAGATGGTGACAGAGGACAATCTGACTTTGGGTGATGGGTATGCAACATAACTGAATGACAAGGTAACCTGGACATTTCTTTGAATATATGTACCCTGATTTATTGATGTCACCCCATTAACATTAATAAAAATTTATTTATAAAAAATATATATGGACCGAGTCACAGCTCGTATCTTAAAAAAATTTGTATGTTGGGATGTTTGTATCTCAAGGTACCACTGTATTGTCATTGGCAGAAACTGGCTAAAAGGCACATGGGATTTCTGTATAGCATTACTTATAACAACACATGAATCTACAATCATCTGAAAATACAGTTTAACTAAAAAATAGAAATAGATACCAATAGGTTATTGTACAAGAACAAATTTTAGGTTCTTTTTAAAAAAACCTTTCTTAATTCTCATGCCCCTTTGTCTGCTCTTCTTACTCTCTTCTTCTTTTCTCACTTTACATATTATATATTCTCATAGATTCAATTCCCATCAATAGGATAAAGTTCTCCAACATTACAAAGTAAGTATGTTCAAAACTTATCACAAAAGAAATTCAGTGAAGAAAGGCTAGTCTTTTCACAAACTGTGCTTAAACAATTGGATATCCCTATGCAAGAAGAAAGACAAAATTTTACCAATACCTCAATGCAAAAAATTAACTCAAATGGACCACTAACCTGAACCTAGTACCTAAAACTCAAATCTTCTAGAAGACAACATGATCAAGCATCTTTGTTATCTAGGGTTAAGCAAAGATTTCTAGGGTACAGCAACAAATTTATGGTCCAGAAAGAATGCCAAGTTGATCTTCATCAAAATTAAAAACTGCTGTACAAAACAAACTCATAAAAATATTTTAAAACAAGCTATAGATAGGGAGAAAATATTTTCAAATATATATATATTTATCACAAGAAGAACAGAGAATATACCATACACAAGTGTATGGGTTTTGCGGTAGAGAGTGAATAGTTTCCTTCTTGTGTTTGGTATGTTCTCTGTAAAGTGTATAGGATAAGGGAGATCCTGGAAATTATAGGAGGAAGTTTGAGGTAACCATTATGGAAAATGGAAACAGTGGTGGTGGTCCTCCAGGGTAATCTTTCCTGATTTCCCATGCATATGATAAATCCTCTCTTTACAAGTTATCATATCATCTTCTACCATTCCTTCATAATACGTGTCACTTTTGTTATATTGCTTATATCTGCATGATTATATGTTCATATCTTTCTCATCTAACACACTAGATGACAATCTCTGGGAAATAAAAGACTATTTTATTGTGAACTTCTGTGTTCCTAGTTGCATTCTGGCAGAATGCTTACCAGAGAGTAGGCACTGTAGAAACACTACTGAATGAGTGATTAAGTAAACTTAGAAAGACCACCTCATAACACTGATGACGCAAAGAGGTTGGAGGCCATGATTTCTCGGGGGTCCCTGTCTGAACGATTGTGATATTCTTTTCCATCAGTGTTTGGTCAGCCAGAAGTGGACGGGTGCTGAGATGATAAATAGCTTCACTGACTTAGTTATTGTTTCCCCATGATAGCACAGTGAAAGAATACTGAGCAACGCCATTGATTTGTGATATATTAGAAATCTGTTTTCACTAAGAAATCAAATTTAAAAAAGGATTAAACTTTAACAACTATAATAATTTTATAAATACTTGAAGTGACTCAATAAAACAAGTCATTAAAAGTCAATTGCTTACAAATGAATAATTGAGTTTTGAATAATTGACATTTCCCTTAAGGCATTATGTTATGGAAAAATTAAAAGAGTTCAACATAGAATACCTAGCTCTTTTTCCAACCCTTTTTACTGTAACTGTGGTAAAACCACAAATGCAATAATTCACTTCTTAAAAAAATAAATACTTCATTTTTTAGAGCAGTTTTAGGTGTACAACAAACTGGAGAGAAAAAGATAGAGATTTTTCCATATACTCCCTGCCTCCCCACACATGTAGAACCTCCTCCATTATCAACATCACTCACCATAATGATACATTTTTTACTAAGGATGAATCTACAGTGACATATCATAATCAACCAAAGTTCATAATTTACCTTAGGTTTTGCTCTTAGCGTAGTATATACTCTGTGTGTTTATAAAATGTATAATGACATGTGTCCATCGTTATAGTATCGTGCAGTGTATTGTCACAGCCCTAAAAATCCTCTGTGCTCTGCCTATTTATCTCCCCACTCCACCCCCAACACTGATCATTTACTGTCTCCATAGTTTTGCCTTTTCTACAATCTCAGTTAGCTGGAATCATCAGTAGGTAGCCTTCTCAGACTGGTTCCTTTCATTTGGCAATAGGCATGTCAGGTTCCTCAATGTTTCGCACAACCTGATAACTCAGTTTGTTACTGGACAGGAGACTGGCCCTTTTCTTCTGCCTAGAGCAGATTCTTGACTTCATGCTGTAAAAATTTTCACAACACAAGTCCAGGTGACTTTAAAAGTTTATTAAAGCTAAAGACAGTGAAACAAAGAAGGACGTAGACTGGAAGGAACAACAGGAGAGCCCAGAGAAAAAGGGGTGTTGGAGACAGGATCAAGGGGTTAGCCCAGGAGACACGCTGCTGCTTCCCACTGCTACTCTGGTTGCCAGTCTTGTGAGGACCCCTAGAGTTTAGGAGATACATACCTGTGGGGGAAGGAGAAGGAAAGGGTGAAAAGAACGATACAGGCATGCTCCCTGGAGGGATAGTGTGCAGGGTACTCAGTCTAAAGGGGCTTTAAGGGTGGGATTCTTAGGGAGTGCCAGGGGAAGATCTCAATAGAATATTTATAATCTCTCCAAATTTGTCCTTTTAAGGTTGTGATCTCAACTGATTGGTTAGTGCCAGAGCAGGGGGTCATCGGTCAATGCAACTGAACCTGAGGTTGGTAGTGGCATCACTTGTCAGGTATTGCTGTTTTTCTGGGCCTAGAGCCGAAACACAGTTGAGGCCTAGATGTGTGTATCTGATGACAGTCAGAACCTCATTGTCTCAGGGACGTGAATGCTTAAGGGCTATTCTCTGGCTCCCTTGTTCACCTCTCCACTAAGGAAGTTTAACCCACATGACTAACAACATGCCAGGGGAGAAAAGGTCAGGGGAGAGCTCAAACCACATGATCAGAGGTGTGAAATCATGGGGTCTAAACTGCATGGCCGGCAGTATGTTAGTGGAGAAAAGATTATAATGGGGACAAGATCCTTGTCGTCCCTGTTTTGCCTATTGCTAGGCACCTGGGGCTTTCTGCCCTGATGACCTTCTGTGCCTGGCCTATAGTCCTTGCTCTGGTCATGTCTAACTGCCAACCACAATTTCTTCTTGGTGTTAAATAATATTTAATTGTCTGGATGTAACATAGTTTATTTTTTTATTTATTCCCCTCCCTCCCATACCATAGTTTATCCATCAATCTATTGAAGAACATCTTAGATGTTTCCAAGCTTTGGCAATTTTGAGTAAAGCTGCTCTAAACATCTCTTTGTAGGTTTTTAGGAGAACATAACATTTCAACTATTGTAAGTTGAAACCAAAGAGTATGATTGTTGAATAGAATGCTATGTTTAGCTTCATAAGAAATATTCAAGAAATCAAATATCATGGATAAAAAAATCAAATATCATGGATACAAAAGACAGAGAGGTAGCACAGATAAATGTGGAAAAATCTATGGAGAAAAAATTAAATATATTGGAAAACTTGGAGCTAAATAACAGAGAATTTAAAATAGAAATCCTAAAAATACTCAGAGATATACAAGAAAACACAGAAAGGCAATTTAGGGAGCTCAGAAAACAACTCAACGAACACAAAGAATATATTACCAAGGAAATTGAAACTATAAAAACAAATCAAACAGAAATGAAAAACTCAATTCATGAGCTGAAAAATGAGGTAACAAGCTTAGCTAATAGAACAAGCCAGATAGAAGGTAGGATTAGTGAAATAGAAGACAAGCAACTTGAGGCACAACAGAGAGAAGAAGAAAAAGAATCAAAAATTAAAAAAAAATGAGAAAGCCCTACAGGAACTGTCTGACTCCATCAAAAAGAATAACACAAGAATAATAGATATATCAGAGGGAGAAGAGAGAGAAAATGGAATGGAGAACATATTCAAACAAATAATAGACAAGAACTTCCCAAGCCTGTGGAAAAAACTAAAGCCTCAAATTCATGAAGCAAACAGAACTCCAAGTTTTCTTAACCCCAACAAACCTACTCCAAGGCACATCATACTGAAATTGGCACAAACCAACGACAAAGAAAAAATTCTTAAGGCAGCCAGGGAAAAGAAGAATACAACATATAAAGGAAGGCCCATTAGATTATCATCAGACTTCTCAACAGAAACTCTACAAGCTAGAAGAGAGTGGACCCCAATATTTAAAGTCCTGAAAGAGAGAAACTTTCAGTCAAGAATACTATACCCACCAAAGCTATCCTTCAAATATGAAGGAAAAATAAAAATATTCACAGATACAGAAAAGATGAGGGAATTTATCATCAGAAAACCCTCACTGCAGAAATTACTAAAAGGGGTTTTCCAACCAGATGAGAAAAAAAGAACAAAACAAAACCACAAGTAAAAGTTCCACCAAGAACACAATAAAACCAAATTTAAACTGTGACAATAACAAAAAAAGGGGGGGGGAGAGGACGGAGATTAACAGTAGCAAAGGACGATGGAGTGTAAAAGTACTCACAAGATAGTGCACTACAATGAACAGGGTAGGAACCCTTTTCATTACTTAATGGTAACCACCATTGAAAAAACCACCACAGAAGCACATAACTTAAAAAGGATAGCAACAGAGGAAAGATGTATAGAATACAACCAAACAAAGACAAAAGATAGAAAAACAAAATAGAAGAATCAAACAAAACACAAAACTAACAAAAAGCAATCTATAAAATGGCAATAGGGAACTCAAATTGCCAATAACTACACCAGATGTAAGTGGATTAAACTCACCAATAAAAAGGCACAGAGTAGCAGAATGGATTAAAAAGGAAAATCCAACTGTATGCTGCCTACAAGAAACTCATCTAAGCAACAAGGATAAAAACAAATTCAAAGTGAAAGGCTGAAAAACAATACTCCAAGCAAATAACATCCAAAGAAAAGCAGGCATAGCAATACTCATATCTGATAATGCTGACTACAAGACAGAAAAAGTACTCAAAGACAAAAATGGTCATTTTATAATGATTAAGGGGATGCTGAATCAAGAAGACATAACAATTCTTAATATATATGCACCAAACCAAGGAGCACCAAAATATATAAGACAGCTACTTATTGACCTAAAAACAAAAACTGACAAAAATACAATCATACTTGGAGACCTCAATACACCACTGACTGCTCTAGATCAGTCATCCAAACAGAGAATCAATAAAGATATATTGGCCTTAAACAAAATACTAGAGCACCTGGATATGATAGACATCTACAGGACATTTCTTCCCAAAGTGACAGAGTATACATTTTTCTCCAGTGTACATGGATCATTCTCAAGAATTGACCACATGTTGGGCCACAAAAACAACATCAGCGAATTCAGAAAAATCGAAGTTGTACCAAGCATATTTTCTGATCCAAAGCCTTGAAACTAAAATTCAACTGCAAAAAAGAGGGAAAAAACCCCACAAAAATGTGAAAACTAAACAACATACTTTTAAAAAATGAATGGGTCAAAGAAGAAATAAGCACAGAGATCAAAAGATATATACAGAAAAATGAAAATGACAATACAACACATCAGAATCTCTGTGATGCAGCAAAAGCAGTGATAAGAGGGAAGTTCATATCACTTCAGGCCTATGTGAACAAACAAGAGCGAGTCCAAGTGAACCACTTAACTTCACACTTTAAGGAACTGAAAAAAGAAGAACAAAGACAACTCAAAACCAGCTGAAGAAAGGAGATAATAAAAATCAGAGCAGAAATAAATGAAATACAGAACAGAAAAACTATAAAAAAAATTAATAGAACAAGGAGCTGGTTCTTTGAAAAGATCAACAAAATTGACAAACCCTTGGCAAGACTTACCAAGGAAAAAAGAGAAAGAACTCATATAAACAAAATCCAAAATGAAAGAGGAGAAATCACCACAGACATCATAGTTACACAAAGAATTATTGTAGAATACTATGAAAAACTTTATGCCACTAAATTCAACAATCTAGAAGAAATGGATAAATTCCTAGAATAATACAACCTTCCTAGACTGAGTCAAGAAGAAGCAGAAAGCCTAAACAGACCAATTAGTAAGGAAGAAATAGAAAAAACTATTAAAAACCTCCCCCAAAATAAAAGTCCAGGCCCAGATGGTTATACTAGCAACTTCTATCAAACATTCAAAGAAGACTTGGTTCCTATTCTACTGAAAGTCTTCCAAAAAATTGAAGAAGAAGCAATACTTCCAAACACATTTTATGAGGCCAGCATAACCCTCATAACGAAACCGGGAAAGGACAGCACAAAAAAAGAAAACTACAGACCAATATCTCTAATGAATACAGATGCTAAAATACTAAACAAAATATTAGCAAATCGAATACAACAACATATTAAAAAATAATACATCATGATCAAGTGGGATTCATCCCAGAATCTCAAGGATGGTTCAACATACGTAAAACAGTTAAGTAATACACCATATCAACAAAACAAAGAACAAAAACCACATGATCTTATCAATAGACTCAGAAAAGGCATTTGATAAAATACAACACAATTTTATGTTTAAGACTCTCAACAAAATGGGTATAGAAGGAAAATATCTCAACATGATAAAGGCCATATATGATAAACCATCAGCTAACATCATATTAAATGGCACAAAACTGAAGGCTTTCCCCTTTAAATCAAGAACAAGACAGGGTTGTCCACTCTCTCCACTCTTATTTAATGTGGTACTAGAGGTTCTAGCCAGAGCAATCAGACAAGACAAAGAAATAAAAGGCATCCATATCAGAAAGGAAGAAGTAAAGGTATCACTTTTTGCAGATGATATGATCCTATACATCAAAAACCCCAAAGAATCTACAAAAAGACTACTAGAAACAATAAGCCAACACAGTAAGGTCGCAGGATACAAAATTAACAAACAAAAGTCCATAGCCTTTCTATATGCCAACAATGTAACATTTGAGAACGAAATAAAAAAAATAATTTCCTTCATGATTGCAACAAAAAAAATAAAATACCTAGGAATAAACATAACAAGGAATGTAAAGAACTTATATAATGAAAACTATAAACCATTGTTAAGGGAAATCGAAAAAGATACAATGAGATGGAAGAATATTCCTTGCTCTTGGATAGGAAGAATAAATATAATCAAGATGGCCATATTACCCAAAGCAATATACAAATTTAATGCAATTCCCATCAAAATTCCAATAACATTTTTTAAATAAATGGAACAAAAAATCATCAGATTTATACGGAACTATAAAAAACTCTGAATAGCCAAAGAAATCCTAAAGAAAAAGAACGAAGCTGGGGGCATTACAATACCTGACTTCAAACTATATTATAGAGCCACGACAATCAAAACAGCATGGTATTGGCAGAAAAATAGACATTCTGATCAATGGAACAGAATAGAAAGTCCAGAAATAAAACCACATATATATGGTCAAATAATTTTTGATAAAGGGGCCAACAACACACAATGGAGAAAAGAAAGCCTCTTCAACAAATGGTGCTGGGAAAACTGGAAAGCCACATGCAAAAGAATGAAACTGGACTACAGTTTGTCCCCTTGTACTAAAATTAATTCAGAATGGATCAAAGACCTAAATATAAGACCTGAAACAATAAAGTACATAGAAGAAGACACAGGTCCTAAACTCATGGACCTTGGTTTTAAAGAGCATTTTATGAATTTGACTCCAAAGGCAAGGGAAGTGAAGGCAAACATAAATGAATGGGACTACATCAGACTAAGAAGTTTTTGCTCAGCAAGAGAAACTGACAACAAAATAAACAGACAGCCAACTAAATGGGAAATGATATTTTCAAACAACAGCTCAGATATGGGCCTAATATCCAAAGTATACAAAGAACTCATAAAACTCAACAACAAACAAACAAACAATCCAACAAAAAATGGGAAGAGGACATGAACAGACACTTCTCTCAGGAAGAAATACAAATGGCCAACAGATATATGAAAAGATGCTCATTTTCATTAGTTATTAGAGAAATGCAAATCAAAACTGCAATGAGATACCACCTCACACCTGTTAGATTAGCTCTTATCAACAAGACAGGTAATAGCAAATGTTGGAGAGGCTGTGGAGAAAAAGAAACCCTCATTCACTGTTGGTGAGAAGTAAAGTAGTACAGCCATTATGGAAGAAAGTATGGTGGTTCCTCAAAAAACTGAAAATAGAACTACCTTATGACCCAGCAATCCCTCTACTGGGTATATACCCCCAAAACTTAGAAGCATTGATACATAAAGACACATGTAGCCCCATGTTCACTGCAGCATTGTTCACAGTGGCAAAGACATGAATACAACCAAGAAGCCCTTCAATAGAAGACTGGATAAAGAAGATGTGGCACATATACACTATGGAATACTACTCAGCCATAAGAAATGATGACATTGGATCATTTACAACAAAATGGTGGGATCTTGATAACATTATACGAAGTGAAATAAGTAAATCAGAAAAAAACAAGACCTGCATTATTTCATACGTAGGTGGGGCATAAAAACGAGACTAAGAGACATTAATAAAACTGTGGTGGTTGTGGGGGATGGAGGGAGAGGAAATGGGGAGGGGGAGGGGCACAAAGAAAACTAGATAGAAAGTGACGGAGGTCAATCTGACTTTGGGTGATGGGTATGCAACATAATTGATTGACAAGACAACCTGGACATGTTTTCTTTGAACATATGTACCCTGATTTATTGATTTCCCCCTAGTAAAATTAATTAAATAAATAAATAAAATAAATAAATAAATAAAAAGAAATATTCAAGTTATTTTTTAAAGTAGCTGTGCCATTTTGAATTCTCCCAAAAATGTTTGAGAGTTCTTCTTGATCTACCTCCTCAACAGCATTTAGTTTTATCATGAATCAAATTTTGAATATTGGCAATTCTAATATATGTGCAGTGGTATCTTCTTATTGTTCTAGTTGGCATTTCTTTGATGGCATATGCTGTGAAACATCTTCTCATATGATTTTTGCCATCTGTGTGTGTTCTTTAATGAGGTATATGTTAAGGTTTTTGACCCATTTAATAATCAGGTTTATTATTGTTGAATTTTAAGAATTACTTGTATATTTTTTATTATAGTTCCTTATCAGATATGTCTTTTGCAAATGTTTTCTCCCAGTCTGTGGCTTGTCTTCTCATTCTGTTGATATTATCTTTTGAAATGCAGAAATTTTAAATAGATTTCAGCTTACTAATTATTTATTTTATAGATCTCGCCTTTGGTTTTGTATCTAAAAAGTCATCTCCATATCCAAAGTTATTTGGGTTTCATTCCTGTTACCTTCTAGGAGGTTTATAGTTTTGTATTCTACATTTAGTTTTGTGGTGCAGTTTAGTTAACTTTTGTTAAAAGTAAAAGATCTGTGTCTAGATTTATTTTCATAATGACATCTTTTGTTAAAATAACACCTTTGCTCCATTCCATTTCCTTTGTTCCTTTGTCAAAGATCAGTTGACTATATATGTGTGTTTAGTTCTTTGGTCTCTATTCTTTTACAATGATTAATTTGTCTGTTCTTTTGCCAATCTCACACTATCTTGATTACTGCAGCTTTATTGTAAGTCTTAAAGTGGCATGGTGTCAATTTTCCAACTTTGTTCTTATTCTGGGCCTTTTGCCTCTCCATATAACCTTTAGAATCAGTTTGTTGGTTTCTACAAAATAATATGCTAAAATTTGGATTGAGATTTCATCTTTTGGTCAAAATAAAAAAAATTGATATCTTGACAATATTGAGTCATTCCATCCATAAGTATGGAATATCTCTTCTTTTATTGACTTATTTGATTTCATTCATCAGAATTTTACAGTTTTTCTCACATAGATCTTGTATGTATTTTGTGAGATTTATACTTAAGTATTTTTTTAAATGCTGATATAAACGGTATTGCATCTTTAATTCAAATTCAACTTTTCATTGCTGGAATATAGGAAAACAATTGACTTTTGTATACATCATTAGCTTTGCATTCCAACATGTTTCTATAATCACTTATCAGTTCCAGAAGTTTTGGGCTTTGGGTTTTTTTGGTCACTATCTTTGGGTTTTCTACATGTACAATCATGTCATCTATGAACAAAGACCATTTTATTTCTTTCTTCCCAATCTGTGTACCTTTCATTTCTTTTTCTTATCATATTTCATAAGCTACAACTTTCTGTACAACGTTGTAACCATTGCCTTGAATCTGATCTTAATAGAAAACTTTTAATTTTTACTTAGCAATAAAAATTAAGTATAAAAATAGTTATAGACATTGTGTAGATTTTTAAAATCAGATTAAGAATGTTCCCTCTGATTGTAGTTTGCTGAGATTTTTTTTATCATGAATGGAAACTGAATTTTGTCAAATGCTTTTTCTGTATCTATTGATAGAATCATGTGATTTTTAAAAACACTACTTTTGTGGTGAATTATATTAGTTGAATTTTAAATGCCAACCCAGGATGGCATTCCTGGGATAAATGCAATTTGGCTATGGTTTATAATTCTTTTTATACATTTTTTTATTCAATTTAATATGTTTTTGAGGATTTTTGCATTTTTATTCATAAGAATTTGTCTGTAGTTTTTTTTTTTCTCTTGGAATGCCTTTGTATGGTTTCTATATTAAGTTAATGTTGGCCTCACAGAATGAGTTAGAAAGAATTTTCTCTGCTTCTCTCCTCAGAAAGAGATTATTAAAAATTGGCATAATTTTTTCCTTATATATTTGGTAGAATTCACCAGTGACGTTATCTAAGCTTGGTGCTTTCTGTTTTGAAAAGTTATTAATAATTGATTCATTTTCTTTAAGAGATATAGTGTTATTCACTTTCTCTGTTTCTTCTTGTATGATTCTTTTTAGGCTTGAGCTTTTCAGAAAATGGATTTTCTCTAGGTTACTAAATTTGTGGACATAGAAGTATTATTCATAGTATTCCTTAATTATCATTTTATTGTTCATAGGATCTATAATAATGTCACCTTTTTCTTTAATATTGGTAATTTGTGTCCTCTCTATATTTTTAATAGTGTGGTTAAAAGCTTATCAATTTTGTTGATATTTTAAAATAAATTAGCTATTGATTTCATTGATTTTCTCTTGATTTTCTGTTTTTGATTTTTTTGTTGTTCTGATTTTGATTGTTTTTCTTATTATTATTTTGGATTTAATTTGCTCTTCTTTTTTTATTTTCTAAGGTGGAAATTTAATTATTATCTTAGATAATTTTTTTCTAACATATGTATTTTGTAATATATACTGTAAATTTTCCTTTAGGTACTGCTGTTGTTGCATCCAACAAATTTTGAAAGGTTATATTTTTATTTTCATTTTTAAAAATATTTTTACTTTTATTCGAGATTTCTTTATTGACTCATCTGTTATACAGCAGTGTGTAGTTTAATCTCCATATTTTAGGGGACTTTCCAATTATCTTTCTGTTATTAATTTCTAGTTTAATTCCACTATAATGTGAGAGCAGTATGATTTCTCATTTTTTTAAATTTGTCAAGGTGAATTTTATAGCACCAATGTGATATTCCATGATGGATATTTTATGTAAACTTAATAAAAATGTGTATTCTGCTGTTGTGGGGTAAAATATTCAATAGATGTCAATTATATTTAGTTTATCAATAAGGGGTTTTGAGTTCAACTATGTCCTCACTAATTTTCTAGCTACTAAATCTGTTTACTTTTTAAGAGGGTTGTTGAAGGCCCCAATTATGATAGTAGGTTCATCTATTTCCCCTTACAGTTCTATTAGTTTTTGCCTCATGTAATTTGATGCTCTCTGATTAAATAGATATACGTTGAGACTTGTTATGTCTTCTTGAAGAATTGACCCCTTTATCATTATGTAATTCCTGTCTTTATCTTGATAAAATTTTTTACTTTGATGTCTGTTTTGTCTGATATAGATACTCCTGTTTTCCTTTGATTAGTGTAAATATGGTATATTTTCCTATACACAGTTACTTTTAATCCACATGTGTCTTTACATTTAAAGTGGGTTTCTTTTGCACAACATATAGTTGGGTCATGTTTTGTAATCCACTCTGAGTATTTCTTTTAATTCATGCATTTATATCATTGGCATTTAAAAAATTATTGATATAGTTGGAGTAATACCTAACATATTTTCATTTTGATGCCTTTGTTCTTGTTTTTATTTTTTTCCACTACTTTTCTGCCTTTTGCAATTTTAATTGAGCACTTGATATGACTCATTTTCTCTCTTTTCATAGCATATCAGTTATACTTACTTAAAAAAAATTTTTTAGTGGTTGCCTTAAAGTTTGCAATATACATTTGCAACTAATGCAAGTTCACTGTCAACACCATATCACTTTATTGATAGTATGAGAAACTTATAATAAACTAATTCTAATTTCTTTCTTTTATCTTTTATATCATTGTTGTTATTCATTTCATTTATATAAGCATATATAAATATAAATATTTATGTATATGTAAATAAATATATAATATATACCTAAGTATACATAATAGAGTGTATTAATACTATTATTATTTTGAAAAAGCTATTATCTATTAGATCAATTAAAGAGAAAATAATAGAAGTGGTTTTATTTAACTTTCACTTATTCTTTCTTCAATGTTCTTCCTTTCTTTATGTAGATCTGAGTTTCTGACATATAATATTTTCTCTCTCTAAAGAATTGCTTTTAACATTCCCTGCAAGGCAAACCCACTGGCAAAAATTCACTAAGCTTTTGTTTGAGAAAGTTTTTTTCTCCTTCACTTTGAAAGGATAATTTTGCAGGGTACAGAATTCTAATTGGGTGGCATTTTCAAGCAACATTTAATTATTTCTCTTTTTTTTATATTAATTTTAATGGGGTGACATTGATAAATCAGGGTACATATGTTCAGAGAAAACATCTCCAGATTATTTTGACATTAGATTATGTTGCATACTCCTCACTCAAAGTCAAATTGTCTTCTGTCACCTTCTATCTGGTTTTTGTTGTGCCCCTCCCCTCCCCCACCTCTCCCCACCCTTCCCACCCCACCCCCCATTACCATCACACTCTTGTCCATTTCTCTGAGTCTCATTTTTATGTCCCATCTATGTAAGGAATCATATAGCTTTTAGTTTTTTCTGATTTACTTATTTCACTCCGTATAATGTTATCAATCTCCACTGTACTCTTGCTTCCTTTGTTCCTTAGAAGGTATTAAATGCAATTCTTAGCTTTGCTCCTTTATAGGTAAAGATTTTCTCCCCTCTGGCTTTTTTCATTTTTTTTTTTTTTTTTTACTCTTTGACTTACTGTAGGTTGAAAATTATATGTCTAGGTATAGTTGGGTTTGTTCTTCCTCTTTGTTTGTTTGTCATCTATGCTGCTTGGTGTTCTCTGAGTTTCCCAAATCGGTGGTTTGATGTCTGACATTTACTGAGGGAAATTCTCAGTCATATTGTTTCAAATATTTCTTCTGTTCTTTGTCTTTTTCTTTTGATATTCCTATTATGTGTACACTTTTCACCTTTTGTAGTTGTCCTATAGTCATTAGCTACCCTGTTCTGGTTTTTCTCAGGCTTTATTTTTATTTTCTGTTGTTGGTAATTCTATTAATATATCCTCTAGTTCAGTTTCTTTCCTCAGCCATATCCAGTGTACTAATAAGACCATCAAAGGCATTCTTCAGGCCCTGGCTGGTTGGCTCAGTGGTAGAGCGTCGGCCTGGCATGCAGAAGTCCCGAGTTCGATTCCCGGCCAGGGCACACAGGAGAAGCGCCCATCTGCTTCTCCACCCCTTCCCTTCTCCTTCCTCTCTGTCTCTCTCTTCCCCTCCCGCAGCCGAGGCTCTATTGGAGCAAAGATGGCCCGGGTGCTGGGGATGGCTCCTTGGCCTCTGCCCCAGGTGCTGGAGTGGCTTTGGTCACAACAGAGTGATGCCCAGGAGGGGCAGAGCGTCGCCCCCTGGTGGGCGTGCCAGGTGGATCCCAGTCGGGCGCATGCGGGAGTCTGTCTGATTGTCCCTCTCCGTTTCCAGCTTCAGAAAAATACAAAAAAAAAAAAAAAAGGCATTCTTCATTTCGGTTACATTTATTATTTTTTTATTTCTAGTATTTCTTTTCAATTTTTTTCTTATGATTTCCATATCTCTGCTTGAACTGTTCATCTGTTCTTCCATACTGTCTACTTTATACATTAAAGCCCTTAGAATATTAATCATAGTTGTTTTCAATTCCCTGTCTGATAATTCCAACATCTCTGTCATATCAGGGTCTACTTCTTGCTCTGTCTCTTCAAATTGTTACTTTTACTTGTTTATTTTGTCTTGTTTTTTATTTTTTTTTGTATGCACTGTAATGTTTTATTGTAAAAGAAACTATTATAAGCATACCTTCAGTACGTGATAATAAGGTACAGGGAGAGGGAAAGTGTTCTATGTCTTGTGATTAGGTCTCAGACTTTCAGTAAGCCTACATCCATGGACTGTAAACTTCACAAGTGTTTCTGAAGTTTTTTCTCCCCCTTATCTGGGAAAAGATGCCTAGAGTGGACTGCAGTTGAGTATTTTACTTCCTTAGGTCAGTTACACTCTGATAATATTCTGGTGGGTTAAGCTCTGATTGACTTAGTTTCCCTGAAAGCCAGCCTTGTAAGGAAGAACAGAGGGCTCCAGCTAATTTCAGAATGGTTATTTCCCCCTTTACCTGACAAAATCATAAAGGGATATTTCTCAGCTCTTTTCTGTGACTGTAGTTGAGCTCCCAGAGAATCATACTATATTGTGTAGGCTCTCCCATGGCTGCATCCCCTCGAGTCTTTAACTCTCAGAGTCGCCCACACACAGCTCCCAGCAATTCATCAATTATTGTTCAGGTTGTCCTACCTCAGCACTGGATCCCACGGGGAAATTCTGCTTGTGAGTCTGTGCTCTGTAAACTGTGACTCCCTGTCTTTCCAATCTTGGTGGCAGTGCTCTGCCTGTGTCCTCCCCTTTCTTATGGTTTCAAAGGGAGATATTGATTGTTAAATCTGTTCAGCTTTTTACCTCTTGTTAAGACAGAGTGGCGACTCCCAAGATCCATACCTGTGAACCTAGAAACCCAAAGTCCCTCTAATAATGCACTTTTAATAAATAATAAAACTGGTTAATTGGCAGAAACTGTTATGAAGAAACCACATGGTAATGCCATCTATTTTGGTAAACTTGTGGAAATTCACTTACCCATCAATGCATCCTCATTCTTTCAATAAGATCTTGAATTTTCTCCAATAAAAGACTTTTGTGTTTCTTTATTGCTCCTATCTGCGCTGGGCATACAGCTTGTTTTAGCCAATAAGATATGACAGAGTGAAGATGAGGCAGTCTGAAAGTAGGTCTCAAGATGCGTTTTATAGTCTACTTTCTCTCTTACACCGCTGCCAAAACTAGCTTGCTGGAAAAATGACAAGAATGCAGAGTACAGAAACGTTAACTCAGCCAAACCACTCTCAATGAGTCATTTATCTGCTCACTGTCTTTTCAGGGGGACAACAGTGGGGAAAAGTATGTATCTGTAAATAGTAATACCAGGAAGTAATGGCTTCAAGTGTGAAAGCATTGGGAAAAGAGAATTGAGGGGGAAAATGCTAGTACAACAGTGACTGGATTTCTGCCTTATTCATATCCCATTCTAAAATATGGATGGAAAAGTCACCTAACTCAGGAAATGACTATTTTAAAGTTATACCCTTCTGTGGTATTTTTTGAATAATTTGATGTTTTTTTAAAAAAATATTATTCTGAAATTATGCCATTTTTGGAAAATGTCTATAAAGTGTTTTTAAATATTGGGTATAACTACCGCATATATTGACACCATAGTTTGCTTTGACACCTGTTAAAGACAGCTGTTATTTTTGTTAATTTGGCATTCATTTGCCCTTTTCCCTCTTACCTCCGCTTCCAGCAGGGAATTCATTTTCTGATATTGGAATAGAGAAAAGCCCAGAGGAGTAAGCACAAAACTCAGGCTTGGTCAATCAGAATGTCCCCTGCCCCTGACTGGTTCAGGAGTAGATGTATGCCTACGCTATGCAAGCAAGTCCTCCAAGGAGTTCTTTGCTGTATATAGTGAGAAAGATTGCCATTTTCCACTGGGTTACTAAACCTCTTAAGATGCGACTCTGAGGCCTCTGGATCAACCTTGCCTATTATTTTGCCAGAAAACTTTTATGGAAGATGGAGAGAAAAAGAGCATCCTGATAATATCACATAAGCCCCTGGATAGAGTCCTGACTAAAGCTCATATGTCTGTGAACTTTCTAGATATGTGAGCCAATAGATCCTCTTTCATTCTTAATGTCAATTTCAACTGTGTTCTCATCTCTTACAACAAACTATTTCTAACAGACATATCATGGCTTTAGGATATTGGTAACCACCTCAGATCGAGAACTGGCTGTATCGTTTCCTGAAGTTACAAACTGAAGGTACATCTCAAGGAAAAACATTCCCGGGCAAGCTTCCGAAAAGGTTACACGGGAAAAGTATGAGAGCTATACATGCAAGACACGTCACATAGAAAGAGCGGAAACAACGCAAAATGTGCAAGATACAGAAAGGCACAGTATCTGACAACACTGCCACATACAATAAGAAATGATTAATTTATGCAAGGTGGAACAAGTGAGCTCAATTTGCCTTGTATATATTCATGAGAACAATGGAAGTTTGCTGAGAGCTTGTTGATCAGGAGCCTACAAAGCCTGGCACTTCCAAGGAAATGAGAGGAAAGGGAGGAATTAGAGAGAAACCTGCTCCCCATAAAATACTAGATGCAATTTTCCCCTGATTGCCCTCAGCGTTTCTCTTATTGGGTGGCCGTGTGTACATTTCAAGTTATTTTCAGGCTTAGGTGTGCATTGTTCACTCTGGCAGTATCCAACGTCTACTCATACTGTTTAAATCATTATTATATAAGGAAAGAAGCAAGAATCCCAGCACATCCCTTACCAGTCTGTGTCCTGGCATCTACCCTGAAGCAGGTTATGAAAATTTTGTCAACAAAATCTCTCTTGATCATTGACTCAGCAGCAGAAAACATTGAATCTGAAGCACTTGCTTCTTTGGGGAAAGGAGAGATACACACAGACAAAGCCTTTCATTATAAAAGTTTGCGAAAACACAGTTATTTCCATATCCCCGCATGTGGCTCAGAAAATCAGCTCTTTCAACGGAGTCTCTAGTGTGGAAAAGTGTTCAAGCAATAATCTTAAAAGTGAAGTAAGTACCTGGTTATTAACTGTTTATATGAAAATAAGTAGAAGAGAACTTTAAAAAAAAAAAAAAAGGTCCTACAATCAGATTGTATTTTAGTATTTAAAAAGAACCTTCTGGGATATTAAACTTCAAAACAACCCTGAGAGGTAGATAAGATGAAATACATTGTTGTATGTATTAAGTATAGAAATTTTAACAGAGATGTACTTTACTTAGTCAAGCCATATAAAGACTTTACTTACAGAAAGGTATAATTTGCTTACTCAAGTTATATAGCAACTAAGTAACAAGGCCAGGATTCAAGCAGAATATCAGAAGGTATTCATGTGTTCATTTATTTAATAAACCACAAGTGACCACCTATTAAAGTTCTTAATGCTGCTTGCATAGTAGAGATACAAGTTTATATCTAAAATTACATCATGTAATCCTGTCGAGGCTCAGCGATTAAAGCATCATCCCAGTGCACTAAGGTTGCAGGTTTGATCCCCAGCCAGGGCACATACAAGAAGCAATCAGTGACTACACAACTAAATGGAACAACTAAGTGGAGTAAGCACTCACTCTCTCCCTTTCCCTTTCTTTCTCTCCCTTTTTTTCTCTCTCTCAAATCAATGAAAAAATTAAAAATAATTACATCACTTATACCAACTTATATTCTGATGTAGTTTGTTACCAGCATTGAGGTTCCTGCATTCCCCCAAATTCAAACTGAAAGGAAACCCCAAAGAAATTTCCAGACAGATTTTATAAAGCTTATGTTCAAGCACAAAGGAAACAGAATAGAGGAAAAGAAGGTCCTCTGAAGTGGCTGAAGGGTGACTCTGCTAGGCTACTTTTATAAGCTGGAGAAAAAGTGGGCTTGCAAAAAAAATAAAGTGGGCTTTTTGAAAAAGACAGTCTTGCAGACTTTTTTATTCCAGAGTCATCAACTTCCTTTTCCAGCTCCATTGCCTGGGACCTTATGCTGTACCTGCACCATGGGCGCAAGATGGTAGACTGGTTATTAGCACCTCATAAAGGTCATAAGGTGCCAAACCTTGATTGACTGTACATACGGGTCCGTAAGTGAAGCAGGCCATTATAAGGGAGAGAAAATCAGCTGCCTCTGTATTTTGGGGGTAGGTAGCAGAGAGGGGTGACATTTTGGTGGTCAGCTTATCCAGAGTTCCTTCTGACCAGTTGGTCTTAACTTGGTTTCCTGGCCACCCAGTGTTCTCCATTCCTGGGCCCAAGTCCTTATGCTGTCTCGGTTTCAGGGCAGAGGAAGAAAGGGTAGCATTAAAACCAACATGCTAAGACTTGCTTAAGACAGTGCTTAAGACAGCAAGTTGTAATATATCACACAAGTAATAAAATGAAAAAATACTGAAACATGGACACGTAAACAAGTGTTCTACAGGGAAAAACAGAAATCTTCGGGTCAAGTGATCAGTTCTACCTGGTAGAAGTTGGAGAATTAAAAGTAAAAATTTCCTTCCCATAGATGAGATATATGAACTAAGCCTTGACATCTGGATTGATGGAGTATGTAAGAAAATTCTGGACCCTAACAGTAAGAGGGAAAGGTGGGAGGAGAAGCATGGACTCACACATGAAATCATCACTTACAGAGGATCAACAAGGACACATGATGAATAAAAGACAAGCAATTCTTCTCAAGGACATGTTAGCATTTTTTCTTAACTTCAAAGGACATTGGTTCCTAAAAATAAATTCTTCCCATACCTCTTCCATTCAATTTTATTTTTCTTCTGGTGTCAGGAATACAAAAACTCCATTTAAGAAATCCTACCTAACTTTTAAACTGCTTGTTAAAACCCAATAGAACAGTATCCCAAGAAGCCTGGAGAAAAATAAATAAATAATAAATACCCCTGAAGAGAGTGTTTGTGTACATGTGTGTATAAATATAAATATTATTTTATTTTTCTAAAAATAAATGACCAAGAAACTAAGGTCAAGATAACTGTTGATTATAAATATCAGAAAGATCATTATGTACACCCTGTTTTTGAAGACTGAGAATTCTCGAAATGAACTCTTATTCACACTGTGTAGGAACAGGAGGATTTGATACCATTCTGACTAATTGATGAAGTTTCCCATCATCATGCTTCATGTACTCTCAGACTAACCCAATATCATAGACTTCCAAACTCTTTTACTGTATTTATGAAGTTTTATTATTCATTCAAGAAATATGTCTTGGGAACATTTTATGTATAAGTTATGAATTCCGGCGCTGCCGTGGTACAATTTCATGCAGCAAAAAATGCATTCTCTATATTTCCAACTCACCTTCTGGGTAATAACACAGGTGCAAATATATCCATTTAGTCACTACCATATATTACTTGTTTCTGTAAGAATTCACTTTGGCTAAAGGCAGACACTGGATTAATCAAACACCCTTGACTAGCTCTTAGTGATGACTATTAAATATTAACTACTCTTTTAAAGTAGTGAAGTTTTTCGGTCAAGTCAGATATTATGTACGAACGGTCTCTTATGTCAGTGTTGCAATTCTTTGTGTCCAGGGTTCTCATTTTTGGCTTCAGGACCCTTTTATATTTTTAAAAATTATTGAGGAGCTCTCACCAATTTTTATTAGTATATATTATATATATATATTTGCTGTATTAAAAATTAAAACTAAAAAGTTTTTAGAATATTTATTTATAAACTCACATAAGATTAATGACATATTATATTAATGTATATATATTATTATAAAACTAAAAATACCATATTTAATAAAAATAACTATATTTCCCTAAACTGGGCCTTTTATTGTTTATTGTATATATCCCTTCAGTGCCTAGAATAATAGAAGGCAATTATAGTCTCTTAACTGTACAACATTCAATCTGTTGTTGCAACCCAGATCACATTGGCCCTGAAAACTTTTCTGTATACTTATAAGAGAATGAGAGGGGGAAGGCAAATAATTCCGCAATATCATTATGAAAATACTTTTTGATCTTGCAGTTCTTTCTTCCCTGCCAAAAAAACTCATAAGAACCCTAGGGATTCTGGGACCACACTTTGAGAACTACTTAGAAAGCCTAGAAAGATTAAGTTCTATTTCCATTCTACATGAGGCTGCTGCTCCCAGAAATTTCTGTTTATTGAAAGCCATGATGATGGGAGCAGAAATGGCACACCAGTTATTAATACTACTAAAGTACAAAAGGTGACAAACAGCTTGCCAGCTAACATGGTAAAATAGAGACTCATTCCTCATCCAAACTACCAACATCTATTATGCCAGCACCCCGCTGCTCTACCTAGATATAGTCTTGCCTCCTCTCAATCCACTTTGCCACATAGCTACCAGAAAAACCTTTTATTCTAGAAAATCTGATAGGACACCCTCTTTTCTTAAAACCTTTCAGTAGATCACCTTAATAAGGCTTATGTGGGTGGGCACAAGTGACTCCCACTTAACTCTTTAGCTTTACCCTGCTTTGTTAGTTCCAACAACATTACTGTCTATTACTTCTTTGGATATAGGCTGCTTCTCATCATTTGGCTTTAGCAAGTTCTTTTCCTTCTACCTTGAATGCTCTTCCTTCACATTATATCGTGAGTACCTACTTCTTCAAATCTGCACTCTCTTTTCATTTCTTTGAGAAGTTTCCCTCTAAATCAAGTCAAATCTCTCAAATGCCCTACCTTCCTCTTCCCCTTCAGAGTATTTATCATAAAAATGTAAATGTTTGTTCAAAATCTTAAATCTCTGAAAGTTCTTTACCGATTGCTTTGAAATTTTGACAAAACGTTGCATTCAAATATGCGCTCTTTTTTAATATACATACTATTATATAGATATAGATGTCACACCTGTGACAGGTAAAAACATGCTTTTTTTGAAAAACAGCACCATCTTTGGATGTAAAAGCAACACATGCTATACTAAATATTTTACGATTCCATTTCAATGTTTCTGATTTACGATCCATTTATGTGCAGCCAGACTTAAGGATGTACGTTTGTGAGCACAGCGATTGCGTTCTCAACAGAAGAAATGCGACAGGCTGAGAGAGGCTGAAAGGCATCAAAGAGAAACAGCAGATCAGAGTCAAACATGACTCCATACTCAGCAATCACGCAATTACAATCATCTTGCATTCCGGTACAACCCAGCTGATGATTATAGTTTGAGCTGGCATGTTCTCATCGGTACTATGATTGAAGTGTGTCCTTATTGCAAGGCTCTGAAATTTAATGGAGAAATGAAAGGAATGTGTTACGCTGCCAGAAAAATTACACTGCCTCAACTTGGAGAACTGCCAGAGCCATTAAAAACTTTGCTTGCCGGATATACCGCTGAATCAAAGCATTTCCTACCTAACATCAGGAAATAGAACTCATGCTTCCAAATGACGTCGTTCAGCGCAGAAATCATAACAGCTCAATTCATGCCAACTTTCAAAGTGAAAGGACAAATTTATCATAAAGCCAGCTCCTTGCTTCTGTTCCCAGATGGTCAACATAAATTCCTACAAATGTATTTCATTGGTGATGGCAATGATGAATTGAATGCACGTTGTGGAATTTCTACCGGCATAAAAAGGTCCATCGTTTCCCAACTACAAGAGCTTCTTCAAGAAAAAACAATTTAGTGTATTTGTTCGAAACAGCAATTGACATGATGCCACCTGATACACACAAGATTATTATTCATGCTGACAGAACGGCTGCTGGAGAACATGTGTGAAGATTCAATGCTCCAACTATAGACGAAGTGGCAATTGTTATAGTCGGAAATCAATTCCAACCTAGAGATGTTGTTCTCATTGGAGAAACAATCAATTGACAAAAGTTGCAGAAACTCATCGATGCTACGATGCCCTGCAATATCCGATCATTTTTGGGGATGGTGTTGATGGATATCACTTCAACATTAAGATGATAAATCCAGTCAGTGGCAAAAATCCAAATATGAAATGCAGCGCAATGACTATTATTCATACTGATGAATGATTCGAGAGAATGAAGACAATCATATTTTGAAATGCTGTTAATTGTTTCACCAATACATTGTAGATATGTATCCAAAAATTGAAACAGAACATTTGATATTCATCCATTTGAATCAGACCAAGCTTCGCTCTGAAGAATACACTCATTTGCAAGATGCAGTTGAATACAACGAACGTTGGAAGACTAACGATTTTGCCATCTTCATATACAGGCAGTCCACGTCATATGCATGAATATGCTCAAGATGCAATTGCGTATGTTCGTCACTATGGGCATCCAGACCTATTTATTACATTCAAATGCAATCCAGCTTGGGACGATATACAACAGCTCTTTCTTCCTGGCCAATCGCCAGTGGATAGGCATGACATCACAGCACATGCTTTCAGACAGAAGCTGAAATCGCAGATGGATTTCATGGTAAAACATGAAGTGTTTGGGTCTGTGCACTGTAAAAAATTAATGAGCAACATCGTAGAAGCAACAATCTTGACAGGACTTTTCAAAGGTGAAGATCTCCTCATTCCTCGGATTCCTATGATTCCAATGAATATGCCATTTCTATTTAGGAGATTGCAATTCCCAATTTGATTGGTGTTTGTAATCACCATCAACAAAGTTCAGGGCCAATCTTTAGAATTGTGTTCTTTAGATCTACACTCAGATTGCTTCTCACATGGACAATTATATGTTGCATGTTCTAGACTCAGTAAACCAGACAATCTCTATATCTGCACAGACAATGGAACAACAAAAAATATTGTATATGCACAAGCATTGTAAAATTAAACATATTAGAAATGTGCACTTTCTCTTTTCTTTCTTTTCCATTTAACCAGACTAAGCCACAGCAATGCGTGGCCGGGTATAGCTAGTAGTTGTATATTTTTACATTTATTTCCCTGATTATTGACTAATGTCTATCTGAAGCAAGAGAATATAAGTTACCTGAAGGTAGAAATTTTGTTATTTCTGTTTATTTTTGTGACCATTACATTTTTTACATTTATAAAGAAGGGATAACAATAATCAATTTACAAACAATAAATAATATTTGACTATCTCAATATTCTCACTGCTATGTTTGCAGTTGGGGTTCAGTGGTTAAATGTTAGAACTAACTCTTATGCTTATTGAACTGATTTTCTCACTGAGGAGACAGACAAGATACAAGTAAATAGAGCAATACATTCTACTACGAAGTGTATACAAAAAGGGCTGAAATGGTTACCTATATCGGACAAGACATCTCTTTAATAAAACTTGAAACTGAGAGCTAAAAGTTGAGAATTTTATGAGAGAAAGAATTCTAAGCAGAGGAAATAATACGGGCAAATGCCTTGAGTCTAGAAAAATATTTCAGGGAGATGAACGAAGATTGCAATGTTGAATGAGTATGGCATAAAATGAGTTTGGAGAAATAGTCAAGGGCACAATTATGTAGAACATGGCAACCTGCTTGTTAAAGATACCCTGAGTTTCAACTGAGAAAATGAATATGAAAGTACTTCAAGGAGAAAGCTGGCACATAAGGAGTGCTCGATACATCGAAGTTATTAGGGTCACAATGAACTCTTCACCAATAATTCTAAGACAGCACATAAATAAGTTATTGGAATTGGCACAATCCTCTAAAGAGGTGGCTTGGTCCCTATTCAGAGAGAATCTTGACTTGCTAATTAATGTCTCTAAAGAACTGAATTTCATGTAAGTCATTAATGGTTTTTCTAGTTAAAGGTGGCCATTTAAAAACAATATCATCAACAACAAAAACAATACTGGGAGAGAGAGAGAGATTACTGTATAATGCTTAAGTTAACATCTCACAAACCTTGCCTTCTTTCTCTCTCTCTCTCTCACACACACACACACACACACATTGTGTAAGTGATATATATATATATATATATATATATATATATATATATATATTTCATTTTGTATTCTTTTACTTTACAATCAGGATAAAATACTTGCTCCCTATCCCCAACTTCTGAAAATACCTTCTCTGCCAAGTGTTCTGTTTTAAAAATGGTCACATTAAATATACATTTGCTGTTGAGTTTCTGAGATTGCTTAGGGACTATTCTCAAAATAAATCATTTTCAACAGCATGTTTACTATGACGTGAGAGTATCTGTCCTACTCATCAGAGCAATAATTTTTTAAAAGTCTAGAATTTTCCTGGGGGTATTCTCAGCTATATTCTCCCACAGTTGGGTATTTTATCAAGCTGCTGATATTTTTTCTTGAGATATTAGATTTGATCCCACAATGTGCTCCTTAGTTGATTTGATACTAATTCAGTCATAAGTGTACCTTCTTTGTGTTATAATTGCATTCACCCCCCAGCTTTACTTTTCCCCTCTTCTCAGTCATAAGATATTGGTAAGAATAGACAACTCTATGCTGCAGTAACAAATAACCCCAAAATATAAATGGCTTACAGCAGTAGTTTATTTCCTACTCACAACTCCATCACATGTTGACTGCACTGCTTCTAATTATCCTCATTTTGGAATCTAAATTGACTATCCACACTTATCTGTAACATTGCTGGTCTTTTTGGCAGAAGGTGAAAGAACACAGCGATCTATGACTTGTCTCCTAAAGGTGCTACTCAGAAGTAACACATGTTACTCTAACTCATATTAACTCACCAAAACAAATTCCACAGGGAGGCCTCAGATCATTGGAACCGAAAAGTGTAATCCTATTACAAGGAGGGGTAGTAAATATCAGTGAGCAATAAAAGAGTATGGTTCAGGCAGGCTTTTCCAGTGAATAGTTCATAATTTCTGGAGGGAGAAGTTGAAAAAAGTCATGGGCTTTGAATCAGAGAGACCTAGATCTGGCCCCTTGCTTTGCTACATATCGACTATATCATCTCATCTAATTATTTCCAATTTGGAGCCTTCTATTTTCTCATCAGAAATTCAGTCATAATAGTGTCTCAAAGGAGCATTGCAAAAATCAGAGGGAACATATAGAGCCCAACATCAGTCCTTTTAGGTTTTATCTTGGATTGCTTGATCTGTTTCCTCCATTTCAAGTCTAGATTGGCCTGACCTGTGGTGGTGCAGTGGATCAAGTCTAGATAATAGTCATTGCAGTATGACTTTTCTCCACCATTGCACTGCTTCGTGAAAGGTCATAGTGACCACTTACCTGCCAAAAGGACGCTACTTAGTCCCTTGCCTTCCCGACTCATCAGTTACCATCACTGACTATTCCCATGCTGAAATTCTTTTCTGTCCTTCCCAGGCTCATGATGCTGTGCCTTCCACCACTAACTGCTCTTTCCTTTGCTCCTCTCCTTTCTCCTTCTCGTGCTCTAGGTGCTGACTGTGCCTGTGGTTCCAGCCTGGGCTCTCTCCTATATCCTCCTTTCCCAGGTGAGATAGGTGCAGTTGGAAATGGGTCTGGATCTGACTTTTGCTACTTACTCCTCCTGCATGACCTAACTCACCATTTCTTCATCAGCAAAATCAGGATACTATTATCTACTTCAAAGATGCATTGGAAATATTAAATGAGAAGATCTACAGGCAACACCTAGCACTGTGCTTAGAATATAGCAAGCATGCAATGCATTTCACTTCTCTCCTCTGTCCACATCTGCCTTGAAGATCTGAAAATTCCACCATTTGATGTGAAAGATATTCAAAATCCTAGCTATGTAATAACTACATTATCATAGTGTTTCAGTAAGTAATGTCAATGTTTACAGAAAATCACTCTATCTTAAGACTACCTATGTTTTGAAAAGAGACTTCTAGGTGAGAGCACACATAACACAAAAGAATGTATTGATAACTGTGTTTACCTCAGATCATAACAGGGCATGATTTTCACAGTATAATGAGCATTTAGGAGTTTGAGATTTAGAGCTCTGTTTGATTATTGGCTCAAACTTTCTAGTTCCAAGAAATCACTTAACTCTTCTTTACCTCACTGTCCTCAACTGTAAAATGGGTATGATAACAGTAACAGTCTCAATAGAGGTTGGGAGGATTCAATCTGTTAATATAAGTAAAGTGCTTAAAGAAGTGCTTGACATACATAATAAGCATTCAATCAATAACAGCTATCATTATCATCAATAGAAATTATACGGCTGGGAAGAGAGGTTTCACATTGCCTATCAAAAATATCATAGCACTGTTAGATTAAGAGTTACCCGTATCACTCACTGAAGGTTGCTGTCTGTGCTACCTTTCCTCCTTACTGTTTTCTCTCCTGCCAATCCATGATTTTGCTCCTGGCCCCAGAGCGGCGTCAGGAGGATTCATGAGACAACACCTGTAAGGTACTTTGAGCTTCCAGAAGATAGGTGTTTGATAAATAAAAGGTTATTACCATTGTCCATGATATCTTATATTACTCTAGCCCTTCTCAGCCTAGAGGGATCCTGAAGTAGTTTGCTAAACTAGAAGCATAAGCAGGAATCACTCAGCAAGAGCTGAGATGAAGCAATCACTGCATATCCAGCCATTGATTCTTCAGAGCCCCCAGTGATCCAAACCTGCTGGTTCCATCAGGGGGATAAAAAGCACTGGCATGGATTCAAAGGGAACTTTGAATATAAAGTACATGGGGGGGCAGTCTATTGAGCATAATAGGAGGCAGACACTAGTTCAGACGCTCAAAATTATGTGGAAAATCACCAGTCAATGAGGAAAACTAGCAGGTCATTTCCCAAACTGAGCAAGGATGAGGCCACCTGGCCAATATGGAATGCCCTGGAGGTGTCCTGGTGCACATTCCTGCAGTCATACACTGCAAGTCTAACCTCTGTAAAACAAGCTGCTCCTTTAAGACAATACAAATTAAACAAACAAACAAAAAGTCTGTAAATATGCAAACACGCTCCTGGTCATTCAAAGTTAAATCCTTCAGGACTACCCTAGTACAGTATTATTTCTTCAGTCTATATAAAAGATATTAACCTTGAACCAAGGTTTCCCATCTGTACCGTTCACTTAATTCTCTGGAAGTTTTGACTATGCCCACCAATTCTGCCTTCTCTAATGCAAAGACTCTCACGTAAACCATCATAGTACTTGAACCTTGGCCACATTTCCCATCTTCTTCATTCTAGCCTGATAGCATGACTCTGGAATTTGACTCTATGTCACATGACTCCATGGGTTTGCTCACTGATATTCAGTATAGGTCAACAACAACAATAACAACTGTAAGTACAGGCACAAGGTTGAATAGCTGGTTCACTAGCCTCTTTGCCCTGTGACTTTTAGTGAAGGCTGCTACGATGAACTACAATGCAGTAATATCACCATATCAAATGATTCAGATCACTCCATAAGGCCAAATGTTTGCAGACAAATGCACCCTACCCTGTACAATCAACAGAGTCATTTTCTTTTTTTAAATCAAACTTTTAACTTTAGTCTCCTAATTGCATCTGCCTTATTAAAACTGCCTTCTCATACATATTACTACAAAGATGATTCAGAAATATAGTAAAAATGTTTTTAAATGAATTAGTACTATCTCCCCCAGTTTTAAAAACAATGTATTAGTTGTATAATTTTACATTTGGAAATAAAACATAATGGAATAAAAAAATAAACAAGGTTAGTGTTGACTACATTTGAGTGTGGCAATATTTGAGTAAAACAAACAAACAAAAATAGTCAGGTATATTCATCTTATACCCTATGCCAAAAATTATGCCTTAAAACTCCAGGAAGAAAATATTGGAGAATTATTTTATGATCTCAAGGTAGGTACGGTTAATTTTAGTGTGACATTAAGTCTATGGACTATATAGAAAAGAATCTTTTAATATTATTATAGAAAATAAAACCAGAGGTCATAAAAATATGAGGGTAAAATAAAAAAGAAACAGGAAAAATTTTTTTGTAATTTAAATGAAAAACAGAAAGTTAGCATTGCTGGAGGTAAAACATGCCTATAAAATAACAACAACAAAAAAAAAGATGAAATCCTAAGACTAGATCAAAGAGAGGTAGAAGATATTTGCAGAAGATAAAATATAACACAAGCACAAGATCCTTAACATCATCAATAAACAAATTCTATGTAAGTTAAAACAACAATGAGGTGCCATTTAAAGAGAGTAAGTGAGCATATAGGATAAAAGGTTTTCATATAAAGGTGGTAGGGACACAGATTGGTCTGTTTTTCAAGGCAATTTTTCAATATAAAATTTACCTGGGTATGTCCTTTTACATTGCATCTTCAATTCTATTCATCTATTCTAAAGATATACCTACACAGCCCTGGCCAGTGGCTCAGTGTGTCGACCTGGTATATGGACATCCCTGGTTTGATTCCCAGTGCAGAGACACAGGAGAAGCGATCATCTGCTTCTTCCCCCCATCCCCATTCTCTCCTCTTTGCCTCCTATAGCCAGCTTAGTTGCTTTGAGCATTGGCCCCAGGTGCTGAGGATAGCTTGGTTGGTCCAAGTTCGTCAGCCTCAGGCACTAGAAATAGCTCGGCACTCAAGCATTGGCCCTAGATGTGGTTGTCAGGTGGATCCCAGTTGGGGCACATGTGGGAGTGCATCTCATGATCTCCCCTCCTCACCTAAAAAAAAAACTAATATACCTACTCAAATATATATGGATTGACAAGGTGCCTGGAACAGTGAGTGGTACAAACTATGCCAATCAAAATATCAGTAACATTGATAATGCTTATTTCTTTGCCCTAGTCCTTCTCAACTAGAGACAATTTTGTCCATCAAGGAACACTAGGTAACGTCTGGAGACATTTTGGGTTGTCACAGTTGAGGGGTACTTAACACTGCCATCTAGTGGGTGGAGGCCAGGGATACTGTGAACCCTCCACAGTGCAGAGATTGCCCCCAGAACAAAGAACCATCTGACACAAAATGTCAATAGGGCCAAAATTCAAGAACCCTGGCTGTATATGTAGTTCCTGAAATCCAGTAACTCATGGTCTGTGTCAGTTCAGAGGAACTTAAAGAGAATATTCTGACAGCACATACAGATGTACAGACGCAATCAAAGGTTTCCTTGAAAATCTTTCCACTCTCTTCTCAACCACTCTAAGACTCTGCATGCTTTATGTTAACCATTCAAATTATATCACTCCTTTGCCACATCACCTCAAAGTCCTTTTCCTGTTGTATCTGGAGTGCTCATGCTCTTCACTGTGGCAATGATGGTACTCCTTCCCTCCCCAAGGCCCCAGCTGTATCTTTATGGTCTTTAAAATACAATTTAACTGATTTAACAGCCTTGGCCGGTTGGCTCAGTGGTAGATTGTTGGCCCAGCGTGTGGAAGTCCTGGGTTCAATTTCCGGCCTGGGAACACAGGAGAAGCACCCATCTGCTTCTCCACCCTATCCCCTCTCCTTCCTCTCTCTCTCTTTCTTCCTCTCCCGCACCAAGGCTCCATTGGAGCAAAGTTGGCCCAAGCACTAAGGATGGCTCCATGGCCTCCGCCTCAGGCACTAGAATGGCTCAAGCCACAACAGAGCAATGTCCCAGATGGGAAGAGTATCGCCCCCTAGTGGACATGCCGGGTGGATCCTCTCTGACTACCTCTAACTTCAGAAAAATACAAAAAAAAAAAAACAACAATGTAACTGGGTTAAATTGCCTTTACATCACTCCACTCCACTGTAAGTCCCTCTAGTTCTCTCTATTTGTTTTTTCATCTCTACTACTCATTAATTGAAGTCTATATATTAGCCTCAATTTATTTGGAAGATCTACATAATACACCATAGAAGTCAGCTATAATAGACATAATCACTTTTTGCTATCCTGTTACAACAGTGAAGTTAATAAAATTGACATCTTATTACAGCTAACAGGCATAGTCATAGTAAAAACTAAAACAAAACAGAGAAAGCAGTGAATATTGGTCAGCCCATGCTATTCTCTCTCTTGCCAGAAGGACTGGTTATCTAGACTGTTGTTCAATGCCCGCACATGAGGATCCAGATCTGACTTGATGAGTAGTCCCAGCCACACTGGCTAGTTGGCAGGTGGGTTCCAAGGATAGGAAAGAAACCTGGAATGTCAATGAATGGTTAAAACCAAGTGGCATTCTCCAAAGGTGCTAAGAGGAAAATATTTAGACAAGGAGCCTTAAATGAAAGAGGGAAGAGGAAGGATTAGAGTCTGAGAAAGATAAAACAATGAAAGCAGAGGTCCGAGTGATGTCATTGCTGGCTTTGAAGAAGGAATGAGGCCATGCACCAAGACTGCAGGTGGGCTACACATACCAGAAAGGACAGAACACAGCTCTTCCATCTGCAGAGGGAACACAGCCCTGCTCATAATGTTTTTAGTCCAGTGAGACCCGTTTCGGACTTCTGACTTTCAGACATGTAAGATAATAAATTTGCATTGTTAATGTGTTATAGTAACCATAAGAAATGAATATGTCGATCATAATTTCTAACAAATATCTCCATCATTAGCACTAACAGCACAATACAAAAGAAAATCAAGCCTAAAGTGCACTTAATAGAACATTTAATAGAGAGAAAGGCAATTTTCTTGGCTCTACCATTCAACTTACAATGTCCCTACAGGAAGGTCCTGTCCCTCCTTTCATCAAGTACAAAGTGCAAATATTATTATAAATTCCTGGTGATAGACTTAATTTTCTATATTCACAATGCCATCCAAATAACAACTCTGGCTAAAGCTTTCTTAATTTTTTCTTTTGACATACTCTAAAGGTGCAGCTGGACCAGACCAACAACAGCAACAAAAAGCATTTTCCTCCTTTAGGCAACTGACAAACATGCTTTCCATTCACACCAGGAAGGAAAAATAGAATCGAGATTGAAGTGCATCTTCCATGAATTATGATGGATTGAATATTTTAATTTAGCACAATTCAAGTAAATTCTTACCTATTGCTTCTAATTATACCATTTTCCTCTTTTGTTTTTTTTTATTTTTTATGGAGACTAGAGGATCAAGAAAGAAAGCAGTAGAAGATTTTTTTTTAAGGAATACATTTTCTCAATTCAAAATGGGAAAGGCTTTCAACAGCAGGTCTGTAGATGTTCTAAAATCCTAATTAGACGAAATTAAATGACTAAAATGCTACTAATTACTTTTTAATTTCAAGAGAGATGTTTACAAAGCACAGTATAATGAGTAATACAGCACTTCAAATGATTACTAATGTTGCCATGCTGTCTGACTTAATCTCAATTAGTATAAATCACATTGTCATCATTGTTAATTGCCATTTATTTCAAGTAAAATGCTAATTTCTCTTTACAATCTTACAATAGCTGTTTGTTTTCTTCAAAATATTCCATTTGAAAGGCCTAATAAAACGAACATTCTTAGCCCCCATATTTTCTGTGGTTTGAAGCAAATGTCTTTGTTTGTTGTTATCCTATTTGGAGGATGGCCATAATTCCTATTTTCTTTTTCAATAAAATGAAACTTTTAACTGTGTTGTCACACCAGATGTAAATTCATGAGTGGCTACAATTCCACAGAAGGGTCTTTTCCGTCTGAGTGCCAGGGACAGCTTTCTAAGGAGATGGAAGAGGCCTCATGTATGCCCCACCTCTTTGAAGAAATTCAGTTCTAGAAAAGGGAGGAAACAGTCTTCAATCAAGAGAACATAGAATTGTTCTATTTTGTTTTTGTATGTTTTTCTCTTCAGCTTTTTCCATGTTCTTCCACTCATGCGGAAGTAAAACCTCTCCCTTGAGGCAATTTTCTAATCAACCATAGGCTATTGGTTTTTCATTCCTCCACGTCATTGACTATCCTTGGGATAATTTTCCCCATTTTATTAAAGTTGTACATAAACCTAGAGAACCTTACAAACCACAAAGGTCCAATAATTCTCAAATGAGAGTCTGACATTACGCCATTCTTTTAGAGCTCTTCAAGGTTTAATCTCGGGTTTTTTAAATGTTTAAAAATTGACTATAAACAGTTTTAAGTTTTTGGCCACACAGGTATCTTTCATAAGGCTTTCGTGCCTGTTTTGTTTGCTTAATGTCACATAACAAGCTACTCCAAAATTTACTAGTTTAAAAAAACAAAACATTGTATTCACCCATGAGGGTAAGAATTTTAGGGAGAGCTCAGCTGGGTAGAAGTGGCAAGCTATGTAGGCTCCCCTTTCAAGATGGCTTCTTCATGAACATGTCTGGCAGCTTAGTTTTACTCAGTTTATCTTAATCTACACAGTGACTCACCCTTCAGAGTCCATTTGCATGGTTTGGGCTTCTCAGAGCATGATGGCTGATATGCATATGAACTTCTTTCATAGAAACTCCAGAAGCAAATGTTAAAAAAAAAAACTGGCAGAACTGCATTTCAAAAGTTCCAGGATGTTCTTTCTCCCAAATCTATTTTTCAAACAAGTTATTAAGGTCAGCTGGATTCAAGGAAAAGGGAATGATACTCTCTTGTAAAAGGAGAAATAGCTAAGAATTTGTGTCCATCTATAATCTACTACAGTATGTATAGCTTATAAGCAATCTAACAACATCAATGATTTAAAATGCAAATATATTTATGGAGAATTTAATAACATCCTTGTTTATTACTGTTGTGTCTGCTGTTTTTCCTTCCAAAATCTAAAATTTATGTGCTGTGGACTGAATTGTGTCCCTCAAGAAATCATATGATAAAACCCTAACCCTCAATGTGACTGTATTTGGAAATAGAGTCTTTATGAGATAAAGTTAGAGGTATTAAGGGTGGTGGTCCTCATCCAATAGGACAAGTGGCCTTATAAGAAAAAAGCCATGTTCAGAGGAAAGACTATGTGAAGACAAGTCAGCCCTCTCTCTTTAAGCTAGGAATGAGACCTTACTGCGAACCAAATCAGACAGCACCTTGATCTTAGGCACCACAACTGTGAAAACATCAGTTTCTATTTTTTAAGCCAGCCAGTCTGTTATAGCACCCCAAACTGACTAATAATCATGTTTGGGATTTTATAGAGTTTGCATGATAAACAATTTTTGGCAGGTAAATTATGTTTAGTAGTTATGGAGGCATGTTGATTTTAGCCTCTTCTGTATCCATTTCTCCTTCTGTTAATAGGTAACTGATTTTTCTTCAAGAATTCACCTTTCTTGCTTTGGATGCACTGTTCTGAGAATGTCAAAAAAGACCTCTTTGCAATCAGTTACTTGATCTAGGCCAATAATATGCTTTCTCCTAGCATTTTGATCTCAAGAAAAGTGACACAGGATGAAAATCATTTGGTGTTCATACTTTGTGATGGTGGTACCCTGTTACTTCTAACTCTTCACTCTTCTTAAGCACCTTCATCCAAAGGGTTTCCAAACATGGTCCTTTAGAGCTTTCTATTGATTCTGTTACCTACTTTCCATTTTTGTAGTTGTTGCTATTGTTATTGCTGCTCAAAATAGCCACAGTTTCTTATTTTTTCAAAACAAAACCAAAAAGCCTTAGTATATATAGAAATTGGTATGAGTGAGGTTACCCATAAACATTAAACTAAAAAAAAGTCCTGACCAGGTGGATCAGTGGATGAAGCATTGTCCCAGCATGCCAGCGGTCATGGGTTTGACCCCAATCAGGGCACCTATGAGAAGCAATCAATGAGTACAAAACTAAATGGGACAACTAAAAGAAACAAGTTGATGCTTCTCTCTCTCTCTCTCCCTTCCCCTTCATCAGTCTCTCTCTCTCTCTCCCTTCCTCTCTCTGTCTCTCTCTCAAATAAAAGGAATATTTTTTTAAAAAAAATCAATGAGTACAAGGATACATCAGAAATCATTAGATATTAGTAATATAACTTCAAAATATACAGACATACCTTGTCTTATTGAGCCCACTTTATTGTACTTCACAGATACTATTCTTTACAAATTGAATGCAAGATTTTCCACCAGCAAAATGGTTATGATTCACTTTATTGTGATACTTGCTTTATTGTGATGGTCTAGAACTGAACCTGCAATACCTCTGAAGTACATATGCCTGTATTAAGTAAACACTTGTAGACATTTAAGAAGAAAATAACTAGTCCAGGATCATAGGTAGAGGCATATCATCCAGCAATACTCAATATACAAAGAGAGAAGAATGAATCAGCACAGAGGTAAAATTGATATTTAATAACTTAAATATCTACCCTTATATTTCTTGAGCAAGCTTGCAAAGCAATTTTTATGTGCTCATTCATATGATCCTCCTCTTACCTCTCTAAAGTAAATCAGTTGAACAAGAAAAACTGTGACTTGTGGAAGAGTTGGAACTCTTTAGAACTCAGGTTTCCAGGTTTCAAATTGTATTCTTTCCCCTCTACTTCTGGTTATACAATTTATTTTCTCAGTTATACCAACCAGCTCACTAATCCCTGCTCACGACCCGACATTTCAAAACAGTACACATGTGCTCCTAAGTGCTGATTTATGAGACCAACTCACAGAGACATCAATCTAAATAATGAATAGAAGGTATTTGGCCAAGTTTGCTGCCCAAGTGAGTAGTCAATAAACAGCAGTTATTATTATTTCTGAATGTTATGTGAAACTTTGTTATTTTCAAGTTGATTTTTACTTTATCTTGTGCTTCAAAATAATTATTTGTAGTAGTCAAAGCCCTCAGCTTGTCTCAAAATACTCTCCTGACTGAGATCTCAACTTTGTAACCTTTCTATGTGGCAGTAACCCTTGACATATCCATTTATTAAATGGTAAGTGACACGGATCTGGGATCAAAGCAGAGAAGGCAAACCTTTACCAACAAGGCAGTTTTTGCATCTTTGAACTTCTTTTTCAAATGCCGTAGGCTGCTTTTCCCCTGCCCCGATTATTCTGATCTGATATGAAAGAAAATTCATCTAGACAGCAGCCCAGCATCAGAATTCCTTCACGGCCACTGAGCTTCTTTTGCGGACACTATATGTTGATGCTTTGCAAACCCTTGTCTTTGAGACTGATTCAAGAACCATGTTATAACAAGAGTTGAAATCCAATAAAACCAGTGATATTTACTTCTGAATGCAGTCCCCCTTTCCAGGGTGTGCTTTCTCTGAAGAGTGATCACAGTTTTTATTGTGTGAGCTTATAAAATGCAAAATGATTAAAGGTACATCTATTTTTTTAATCCCATCTCTGCCGTTCCTTTCAACAGTGGCATAGACCTGGCGTTTCACACACACTTACATGAAAGGTCAAGTTTTGCCATCATCACTGAAAAATATCTTAAAGGGCAAGATTGCTGCTTGTAATGAGTTTGAGGAGCACTGTGGGCTGATGATAAGCTGCAGGACTTGAGATCTTTCCGAAAGTTCCTCATCTTGTTCCTCTTCCCCAGCATGAGCCTCACTAAGTAGATCTATTTCTATATCATTATATAGCATGAAAAGGAAATTTCCTCTCAAGAACTACAGCTCGGAGTCACTTTGGTAGTCTCTCCCACTTTCTTGGACCCCAATGGCTGTTTCTTTGACATTCCAGGACGTGTCTCCCTTTTGACTTCTACTTTGATTTATCCTCCCTGCTGACTGCCCCTGTCTCTCATCCTTCCTTTCTGACACTCAATTCCATTCATTTCTTCTCTGTCCCAGATCAAGCTTCCCAAGTGTACCTTTACTTCATTTAAGAATTTTACTGTGCAGGAAGCATTGCTGAGCAAAACTGTTGTGCGTGGAGAGTGACTGGAAATGAAATGGTGTAATATGTGCTCTGCATAGCTTATACCATAACTTCAGGCCACAGGATAATACTTTCACTGAATGAGCTACCTCTTCTCAGATGGCCTCAAGTAACCAAGGGACACACACACACATACACACATATACATGCATGCGTGTGTGTGTGTGTGTGTGTGTTGTTCACAATACTCTGGACCACGGTTGTTTAAATTTGAGATCCTATCTCTCCCATAGAGTGAAGGCAAACCTGTAAAGGACACCTGCCCCACCAGTCCTAGGGGACATGCCATTGTTACCCAGGGTGGCAGGAAATTGGCTTGGACTATAGCATAACTTGGCATAGTGGGAATTAGGTTGCAAAGAATCCAAGATTTTTAGAAAGAAAGCATAGCCATGCTTCGTTATTATAGAGGTAAGAATGGAGCCACCAACACAATACAAAACCAGAAGTTAGATGTTAGGGAATAAACTGTGGGAGACAGGTTTTGGAGGATGGAAAGAAGTCACATGTTCTGGGTTCAAATCATAGGACAACTACAGTGTGTCCATAAAGTCATGGTGCACTTTTGACCAGTCATAGGAAAGCAACAAAAGATGATAGAAATGTGAGATCTGCACCAAATAAAAGGAAAACTCTCCCAGTTTCATACCTATTCAGTACAGTTCAATGTGGGCTCACGCACACGCACAGACTTTTTTGGGCTCCTTAGGTAACTATCCTGTATAGCCTCTACAGACTCGTCACTGATGGCCTACCAGAACGGGGTTTCTCCACCAAACTGCCGGTTTCCTTCAATGGCTTATCCCACCAAGTAATGTTATTCCTAAGTGGGGCACTACGTTATAAACGTGCCAATATTCACATTGCACTTTAGTCATGGATTTGAATTTAGCGAGCCACAGAACACACTGAACTTTCTTCTGTACCTTCCACATCTCAACTGGCATGGCTGTGGGCTGCTACGCTGTATACACGGTGTTACGTCATTATCTCTGCATGCACACATGCTGCCACATCATCCTACAGAAACTGGGAGGGTTTTCCTTTTATTTGGTGCAGATTTCACATTTCTACCGTCTTTTGTTGCTTTCCTGTGACCGGTCAAAAGTGCACCATGACTTTACGGACACACTGTATTATCTATTAAGACTTTGGGTAATTTTCCTAAAACCAAAAGCTTCCATTTCATCATCATCAAATTGGGTTCAATGTAACGTTCCTCTAATGTCATCGTGAGGATTAAATAAAATAATGGGTAATTTGGGGGAAGAATATTTATTAAAATAATTCATAAAAATATGACATTCCTGTGGAAATAACTGAAGACAAACCAAATGAGAACAAGCAGAAGTTATTTATTCAGAGATTGCTCTCTCATGGGAGTCAAGAGTTTCAAAAGCAGGCAGAGCATGAAAAAACTTTATAATGAAAAAACCGAGGGGATTCAGGTGCACCCTGATTGGACACTGTTGGCATGAGGAAGCTAGAGGTATACTTACTAGGAGTGGGGCATCCTACATGGTTAGTTAGGGAAGCATATTTGTTTATTTCTGGTTGCTCTTAAATTGGAAGCAGGGACAAAGTTAGGAAAGCTGTTAGTTATCAGTCAAGTCCTGGCAATTTTATGCCAGTTGTTACATGGGTTATGATTTGGTTTCCTGGGTTTATTGCAAGAGATAGTGGTCTGCCTTCCAAAAAGTCTGATTAATAGGAGGTTGGCTTCCCAGACTGGTTACTGTCGATAATTAATGGGTTAACTTCCTGAGCTAGTTGCTGCAGATTGTGGGTCAGAGTTCTATTCCTATATGTGGTATGGCCATTATCTGTTTGTTTATTGAGTATCTCATGCCTATAGTTTTCATTTCTCTTAAGTAAATGATACCTAGAACTCCTCCACCAAATCTCACAATGTTTTAATGTTTCAGTGGGAGGGTGCATATATAGAGTAAAACAATGAAGCTACTGCTCAGGCTTTTAAATTATTTTTTTTTGTAAATCCCTAGAGAGACAGTAGTCTCTAGAGTAGGGGTCCCCAAACTTTTTATACAGGGGGCCAGTTCACTGTCCCTCAGACCACTGGAGGGCCGGATTATAAAAAAACTATGAACAAATCCCTATGCACACTGCACATATTTTATTTTAAAGTAAAAAAACAAAACAGGAACAAATACAATATTTAAAATAAGGAACAAGTAAATTTAAATCAACAAACTGATCAGTATTTCAATGGGAACTATGCTCCTCTCACTGACCACCAATGAAAGAGGTGCTCCTTCCGGAAGTGCGGTAGGGGCCGGATAAATGGCCTCAGGGGGCCGTATGCGGCCCGCGGGCCATAGTTTGGGGACCCCTGCTCTAGAGTGTTTGTTTGCAAAAGGCTACTTCACAACAAGGTACTTGGGTCAAGGAAATCCTCGTGTCCAGCATGAAAAGTCATTTTGCAGGTTTCTCTTGGGAGAGCTAATTAGTTATATATCAACACATTTAGAAGTTTTGAAACAATATGATTGACTGAGCTCTTCCAGTTTCCATGGGTATGCTAGGGTCATTTTTGCTGAACTCAAATCATATCCTATTCAGTGGTTCCTAGAGAAATATCAGTTCTTAGTATTGTCCTCAAGAACACCTGAAATTCTATGAATGAATCATTCTATAATGGGACTCATCACTTCTTCACCTCATTTTTAAAAACAAAAATGTCAGTTCTTTGTTGTGTTTAGTTCTTTTGATGTGTTGCATTTAGGAAACATTTGCACAGTGGGTAGGAGGATGACAGTGAGGAGATTCAAGGCTCTGTCATATTGCAGTGGAATTAGTGTTTCTTAACGTCAGCACCACCGCCATCTTGACTAGATAATTCTTCAGAGTGGGGGCTGTCCTGTGTGTTTTTGCATGTTTAGCACCATCCCTGGCTTCTACTTGCTGGATGCTAGTTGCACCCCTTCCTAAGTTGTAACAACCAAAAAAAATGTCTCCAGATATTGTTAAACGTCCTCTGGGGGACAATATGACCCCTGTTGAAACCCCTGGACAGTGAAGTTTTCTGTACTTACAGAATCACCTAAGAACTTATTTCAAAATAACTGACTCCAGGGATCTACTGTGGTGATTCTGATTCAACAGCAACAGAAAGCTATGTACTTTTTAAGTTCCTTAGAGGTCTGATGATTGGCCAATTTGGAAATTGCGTTTTGGTTACTATGAATAAGAAATCACTCAAAGGAACCTTATAGTTGTCTTTATATATATATATATAAAATTATATATATATTATATATATAATTATATATATATTTATATATATAATTTTATATATACAGATATATATATAAAATTATCTGTAGAAATTAGAAATTATATATATAATTTATATTATATATAATCTAATTAGAAATTAGAAATTATATATATAATTATATATATATAATTATATATAATTATATATATACAGATATATATATAAAATTATCTGTAGAAATGAGATTCAACTTCTTCTAAAGGAGTCAGAAAGGGAGCTCTGACCAAATTAAAAAACAGAAAATGGTAAAAGTCATTCTAACAGAAGGGTAGATTTTTAATCACTAAAGGCACTTAACAAACAATTGAAAGACTGCTGGTCAGGAGAGTTATATAAATGACCCATAAGTCAAGGAGGATTTTGAACCAGTGATCTTTAAATCATATTCAAATTCTGAAATTATATGATTCTATTTAAATAAAGTAGCCGTTAGTGTAAAATAGAACATTAGATCTTTTTCAGCCTAAGTGAAAATAAAGAGAATTCATGTTATTTATGTCTAATACCAAGATTCTCAGTAGAACCACCTGAGAACATTTTTAAAAACTACAAATATTGGGTCTCATGGGAGGTGACAGTCATTGGGTTATGCTGCACCAGGTTCTCCTCAGCTCAACTCTGAGCACAGGTTCATCGTTTAGTGTTTAGAAGCAAGGGCACTAAAAGAAAGGTTACATAATTTCCTTAAGGCCGCACGACTTCCGAGCAGTAAGACTAGAACCTAGTTGTCTCCGACTTCAAAGACCAGTGTCCTCCCTTCTGAGTTGCACAAAGGCTCCCCAAAGAAAGAAGGAGAGGCAGATATATCTGAGTGGCTGCTATCAGTCAGACCCTTTGTGAGCCACATTGAAAGAGGTTAAAATGACTTCCATGAGACAGTTTTATCTCATGTTAACTAAAGGGCAGAGCTAAAATAATAACAACCAGAAATGTTATGGAAACAGAAGAAAAAAATAGATATCTTTTTGCTTTACCTATATCATCTCATTTATTCTTTATACCATCTCCAGCAGCAAAGGTTCATTACTGAAAAATATATTTTAAATTAAAAAAAAAAATCTCCACCTTAATTTCCCAGAGAGCAATATGTATAGAGCAGTGGTTCTCAATCTTTAATGCTGTGACCCCGCAATACAGTTCCTCATGTTGCGGTGACCCCAAACAAAAAATAATTTTGGTGGCTACTTCATAACTGTAATTTTACTACAGTTATGATTTGGAATGTAAATGTAATATGCATTATGTATTCTCATTGCCTCTCCGACTCCTAGGCTTCTGTCCTCCAGCGCTTGCTGCACCCGCCCACTGATGACGTCAGCAAGCGCAGACACACGTAATGCGCTGCTATGGACGAGCAGCCACGCTGCTATGGAGTGCCCCCCCCCTTCCCCTGCCCTTTAGGCCCTGATGGATGATGCAATCACATCTGCGCATGACCGCAGGCATTCAGTTTAGAACACATGTCCATAACTGCGTGTGTTCAAGCTGAATAGCGCTGCTGCAGACGGTAGGGGGGCTTCTCAGCGGCTAAAGCCATTGGAAATATGTATTTTCCAATGGCTTTAGGCGACCCCTGTGTTTTGGTCATTCGACCCCCGCCGGGGTCGCGACCCACAGGTTGAGAACCTCTGGTATAGAGAGAAGCAGTAGGCGTGTCGTCCTGCGGTTTGGTGATGAGCAGTCTGGTACCAGGCTGGGTTTATACAGATTCCTTCCACTGCAGAAAGACCTGCGCCATAGCTCACAGATACAGTCAGGCTCCCAGTCCTAAGAAGAGCCCTCAAATATGAATCTTGATCAGATTAAAGACTTAGGTAAGATTTATATCATATTCTAAAATATACTGCTGTGCCTCTCCTGGTACTGAAATGCATGTCATGATGAAGAAGGATCCAGTTTCCATTTGACATAATTTGATACAATATGGAGATACGGGAGAAGGGGTGGGGAGAAGAGGAAGAATGAAGTTGATGAATTAATATAAAAGGAAGGAAGGAAGGAAGGGAGGGAGGGAGGGAGGGAGGGAGGAAGGAAGGAAGGAAGGAAGGAAGGAAGGAAGGAAGGAAGGAAGGAAGGAAAAAGAAAGAAAGAAAGAAAGAAGAAAGAAAGAAAAAAAGAAAGAAAGAAGAAAGAAAGAAAGAGAAAGAAAGAAAGAAAGAAAGAAAGAAAGAAAGAAAGAAAGAAAGAAAGAAAGAAAGAAAGAAAGAAAGAAAGAAAAGAAGTCTGGAACAGCAATAATCAGTGATATGTATTAAGCACATATCAAGTGCCAGAAAGTGTGCTAAACACTTTAGATACATTTAGCACAGTGACCCATACAGTTCTCTTCCTTCTTCAAGCATCAGTAAATGCTTGGCTCTGTGGAGATGTCAGAAAAGAATCCGTGATTTTGTTCCATTCCCCTTCCACCCACTCTTTTTGGTTTTGTTACTGGAGTTCATCATTAAAAGCTAATTTGGACGCCCCACTGACTTACAGAACCGTCTAACGAACATAATAAAAGTGAAGGAGGCATCTGCGTTCCAGGATGCTCTCAGCTCTCCCATTGCAGCTTATTTGGGAGGGTGAGTCAAGCTCATTAGGAGTCAGGGTCAAAAGGTCTTCTGCCTGAATATAACTGAGCAGATGGACAAATTCTCCCAAGATTCTGAGTTTGTTTCTGCAAAAGTAAGGCAGCTGAAAAGCAGAAGAAAGAGTTCTGACTGGACCCAGAGGTATTTCAATTTTCTGCTCGAGCGTCCAGGCACACTGAGTGTTTTCACAGGACGTCAGAGAGCCCCTGCCTTCTGAGAGCTGGCACCCATGGGTGGAATTTAGGACTGTTGGAAAGACGGGCGTCTAGTGACATGTGTTTCCTCACACTTCACTGCTTTACCTTAAGGCTTGTTTTCTCGTAAAACCCAAATGGCCCGTTTTTAAGCCTCTATCAGGAACCAGTCAAGCCCAGTCAAGTTTATTTTAAGCCACACTAAACATATCTTTCTTCCTCACACCAGGCACCGTGCACCGTAAAGGGGACTGTGGCCACCATCAGAGAAGCCCTCACTCTTTGCTGCCCAGGACCGCGGTGCCGTGTTAGGACTGCCTTGTATTCCGCTGCCCATTCTCCTGCCTCCTTAGCTCACACACTCCCTGCCTTCCTGTGCTTTCTACCGGGCATCTAGCTCTTCAAGGCTAACCTTTGACCTCCAACCAAGCCCTCCTTCCCATGTTACTGCCTCCAACTGCCCTGAGTAAAACGTAACTCATTTTCTCACCTATAGTGCGGCACCCCTACTCGTCCATCTTTTGCCTCCAGATGATAATAAGATAGTGAAACAGAACATACATTGGGATTTGGAGATTCTTCAAAGAGGAGAGAAGAATGGAAAACCTGGATGGAGGCCGGTGCCAGAGAAACCAAACTAGGTTGTCATCTCTCTATTTAGTGAGTCCCACAGACAGATAAAAACTGAAAACAGAACAGAAAAACCAAGATGCTCTGTTGGGCCATGGTAGCATAGATACCTACATAGTGTGTGTACCTGGCTAGGCAGTGGACCTAACAATGGTAATAGCAAAAAGAAAGCGTACATTTTCCTTTATATCACACAAACCGCTTTTACTTATATGATCTTCTTCAATGTCTCGTTAAATCCTCCCAAATATACTGCTAGGTAGAGATTATTATGCCCATTTTAGAGATTATTCCATTGAGGCCCAGTGAAATTAAGTGGTGGATGCCACAATATTAGACACTAATAAATTCACAATGGGAGTCTGAGGTCTGCCTGACTCTAAATCGCATGCTTGTTCAGAGCATCCCCTGGCCCCCTGCTTTGATTTTTCTCTGTGACACAGTCTGGATGATAACAGTGGTATCCACTCCCCTTCCTCCTGGGCAGAACCATAGAAACAAGAGGACTGAGTAGGAGTAAGACCAGGGGCCCAGTTGCCTGGGTGTAGCATTTGGTTAAGTGGCTTAATTATTTTGTGCCTACATTTCATATTCTTTTAAGTAATTATTGTACCAACCTCATAGGATTTTTGTATTAAACAAGATAATTCATATAATGATTATGGCACATGGCACACCGCTTTCCACACCATTTTACATTCCCACTAATATTGCACAAAGGTTCCATTTATCTTTTCCACATCCTTATCAACATTTCTTATTTCCTGAGTTTGTGTTTGTTTGTTTTTAGAATTTGAAAAAAAAATTTTTTTTGAGCATGGCCATCCTAATGGTCCTGTGAGATGGTACAGCAATTTCTATATACTGATTTTCCTTAGCTTAATGACTAGTGAGGTTGAGCATCTTTTCACGTGTTTATTGACTATGTGCATATCTTCCTTGAAGAAATGTTTCTAAAATCTTTCACCAATCTTTAAATCAGATTTGTTGTTGAGTTTTAGGAGTCTTCTATATATTGCAAATATCTCTTATCAGATTTATATTTCTCCCATTTAGTAAGTTGCCTTTTTGTGGTTGATAATGGCCTTTGATGAATAACATCTTTAAATTTTCATAAAGTCCAATTTGTTAATATTTCTTTGTTGCCATGCCTTTGGTGAGAAATCATGTACCATCTTTCATTGCTCAATATACTTACTTCTCTTTCCTCAGAAATGTTGATTGGTTAGTTCCAATCTTAAGGGACTCATACAATGAGCTTAACCATGTGAAAGTAGTTTGGCTCTTCTTCCTTGAACACAAAGGGGGTAGTTAATGTTGTGATTAGACTAGTGGTTCAGGCAGAGTTTCACTGTCTGCATTTGGACACCAACACTACCACCTAAGAAAGAGCTTTGTGACCTTGAATAGCTGGTTAACCCTTTGAACTTCCATTTCCTCATCTGTAAGAAGAATCATGATAGTTCCTAATCTACACAGATGTAAGGATTAAGTTATTCTGATGAAGTTCTGAGCACATAGTAAATTTTTAAGAGTCTAAAGAATCTGCACACTGCTCTATCTCTACTCACTGTTACAAGGAGGAGTGGTTCAAAATGAATTATAGGATAAAGTTTTTTTATAGCTCGAATCAACAGTTTAATAGTGATACACCAGGATATTCTAACAAGGTGAGTATACAAGCTAGAAATTTCAAGGATCCTGCAACCAAGGCTAGGGAATCACTTCCTGGCTATTTCTTGTATACTCTGAAAAGTTTAGCAAAGAAGAAACATTATGACAGGCACCTCACAAATTTAGTAGCCATGATCAGTGAATAAAGATAAGAATAAAAATATGTTGTTTTACAGGTTTAGTGATGGTGTCAAATGGGCATAAGACACTTTAAAATTATTGAATTCTACTAAATGCTACACACTGTTGAAAGTGCACAAAAGACCAGTGAACAAAAACAGCTACAGTCCTTGCTTTCTTGGGGTATATCATATGGACAGGGTTGTGCAGAAACATGATAAACACACATATACAGTCTCTATAAAGAGATCCCCTAAATCAGGATTAGAGGAAGTAAGTGATTAAAGGTGTATCATTTGAAACAGATGGGCAGGGAAGGCCTCTCTGACTTTTGGGCAGAGAACTATAGCTCTTATGAGCGACCCATATGGAAATCTGTAGGATAAGTATACCAAACAGAAGCAATAAGTGCAAAGGCCCTGCACAGAAACTGTACTCATTGTATTGAAGCAATAGTAGAGTGGAGTGAAGGGAAAAGTGGAAGAAATTCTAACTAAAATTTAATGGTGTATATTACTTTAGCATCTGTCTTCATCACTAGAATTTACAAACTATGAGGGCAGGGATCGTGTTGATCTTTTGTACCACTGAGTGCCCAGGGACTAACAAGATGGTTTATACCAAAATTTACCTTAATGAGATACATTTTATTCTGTGGCCAAATGGAAGCCAGGAAAGAGCAATAAATAAGAGATAACAGAGGGTGGCTTAGTACTGATAATCTGGCTGATGAGGGCTCTCCATGAAGAGAACTTCAGGACAAAGAATTCAAGGTAACTTATGTAGGAAACACAAATTGATACAGCCATGGAAATATTAGGCAATGTGCTAGTACTTACATTCTCCTATTTAAATCACTGCCTAGAATTAGTTTTATTTATCTCAGATGGTACAAAACACATTGTGGTAGATTGTAATGATGACCCAAATTCTTCAACTTACCCTGGATCCATGCCCTTCACCACATAAGTTTTCAATGCCTTCTGCCTGAGCACAGGGTGACCCACATAGCCTCTAGATTCAGAAGCTGACTCTGTGATTTGCCTGAGCCTAGAGAATGAGGGGTTATTCACCCTGTGCCTGTTCCAAAGTTGGGCTTCAAGAAGACATGCCTGTTTTTGTTTGCTTCCTACATTTCTATTGCCGTGAGAACATTCCTGGACTAGCGGGGTGGAGGATAAGTGACATGTGGGACAGAACTGACTCATCCTCGTTGTTCTATCAGAGACCAGCCAAGATCAGCAGGGCCATCTATTCAATTCAGGCTGGAGACATACACATGTGCAATAAACACCTTCTGCTATGAATCACAGAGCCTATATAATTTTGTCCATTATAGATCAGAAACTAACTGATAAACACATCCTTTTAAAATTCCCTCTAAAATGTCCTTCAAGTTCTTTTTTATGACAAAACAGAAAAAATAAAATTGTATAACAGGAAGTCCCCCCTTCCACCATTTACAGGAAATTCTTTGATATGCTTTCTTCATCCTCATATAGACATAGCTGCCTTATTAGTCAATTTAATGTTCCTTAGCTATTTGAATTACATTTTATTTTTTCCTCAACTGGATCATGTATGACCAGCTACTGTCACATGTTTTAAGGGAACTAAACAGCCTTCATGTTTTAAGGGGACTAAACTCATCTCTACTTATTTTACCATGAAAACATATTCGTATAGAACATAAAAGGTATGACAACTAGAAAATAAAGTGATTTTCCTACATGGCTTGAGATTGCTATAATCAAACTCCTTAACACACATACTATACCCATTTCAGCAAAACCTTTCACATTTTCAGGTGTTTCCCACTAGTTAACTAGATGTTCTGCTGAGCTCTGTTCTGCATTAATAATAAATGATAAGGAATACTTTTACATCTTTTAACAATTTATCATTTTCTAAATTGTTTTAAGAGTGTATCAGCCCAGGTTCTTGTCTACAAGCAACAAAAACTTCCCTTTATGAATTTACCTGAAAGTAAAGGTTTGGGCAAGAATACTAGGAAGCTAGATGGCTACATTCATATAAAAGAGTGTGCTATTGGATGAAATTTATCTGAACACACTGTCATTGAAGACCAAACACCATTGCTGCTGCCACCACAGCACATGGACCCTGGAATTCCTGATATGGATGGAACAAATTCTCCATTGACCTTATTACATCACTCAGCACAGCATCAAAGTCTGAGGTAATAGCATAGAATTAGCCAAATACAGGAAACATGCACTAAAAGTTTTATAATTCAGGAACCCTTTAGTACCAATCAAACCAGAACAGTGGTAGCCCCATCTAAGTGTGGGGGGGAATGAATACCTGATTTTTTGCTTTTAAGAGGTTCTTATATACCCCTGAGATATGTAAATCAAGGATTTCCCCAAATATAGTAAGAGCATTTTAAAAAATGACAAATTCGCACAACACAGATGATATATTGCTTAACTCAGGAAAAATAAACATAAAATTTCCAGGGAAGGTATCATCATAAATATCTGATGCACAAGAAACTAGGAATCATTTAATAACTCATTAAACAAATATTCTTTGAATGTGCCAGACATTCTGTTAGTCACTTGGGATGCTTATGCATCTGGGTGCTTTAAGTAAATGAATTTATTATAACAGAGAGTAGCATTTGCTATGAAGAAAACATAAGTGGGGTAAGAAAATTGTGATCAGGTGCAGAAATGAAAAGCTATCTATTTTTAAAATAGCAGTCAGAAAAGTACTTTCTGAAGAGTTGACAAACAAGCACATTTTGAAGTGAGAATTCAGTGTTACAATTGAACAAAGACATTCCAGGCAGAGTAGAAGCAAGAATAAAGACCCAAGTCTGAAGTAAACTTGGCTTTTGTTTTAAGAATAACAAAATGACAAATTAAACAGAAGAAGCAAAAGACAATGAATATGGGATATAAAGAAAAAGACACAGTCATAAACCAGATCATGAAAGTTTTATAGGACATGGTGGACCTACATCATACACCAATTCAGAGAAAATAAAAAAGGAACATTTGAAAGTATAAAGTTGAACTGCATTTAATTAAGCTCCTTGTCAAATCAAACTCCAACAATGTATTAGGGAAACCAACCATATCCCAACTGTCAACATTATATGCATAAAGTCAAGTAGTCAATAAAAAATAATATGAAAAGAATCAGGAGACTGTGACCAATAAACAAAGGGAAGTCAGTCTGTAGAAACAGGTCACCAAATGATAGAAATGATGAAAGTAGAAGACCAGAGCTTTAAAACAGCAATTATAAATATGTTCAAGGATGTAAAGTAAAAACAAGAGACCTAAGAGGCAGAACAACGCAAACTCTGAGAAGGAACCAAAAGGAATATGGAAAATTAAAAGATGCAATATATAAAATTGAAAATTCATCAGATGGGCTTAATGATAGATTTGGCCCTGCAGTAGAAAAGATCAGTAACCTTGAAAACAATAAAAATTATATTTGAAATGAAAAACAAGAAATAAATGCTGAAAATAGTCAACAGTTTTAATAACTTCTAGGACAAAATAAAGTGGTCTGAACTATGAGAGTCCAAGAACTAAAGGAGTGAAAGGGGAGGAAAAGTCAAATAACATGTGATAGTAATGTATCAAAACTTTTCATATTTGACAAACATTATAGAACTACTATTTTAAGAAGCTCAGCAAATGCCAATTTAAATCAACACTAAAAAGATAACAAGTGATGAAATTGCTATAAAATAGTGATAAAACCACAGGCTCAAAATGCATTGTGAATGAAAAAGAAATGTAGATGTAGCATAGTAAAATTAGTACAAAATAAAAAACAAAGAGAAAATCTTAAGAGCAACCAAGGAAGTGAAGAGTGATGATGGAAATAATACTTCAATAATTTCAGAAAATTCCAAGCAGAGTAAAGAGTGTAAACACACACACACACACACACACACACACACACACGTAAATAAATCATGGTTATATTGCAAGAACTTTTAAAATTTTAAAGGCACCCAGAAAAAAAAAACATTAATAACAAAAGTAAAATGATAACTATTACAAAAACTCATTAGAAACTAATTACAGTATATTTCTCATTAGAAACTATGCAAGACAAAGGAATGATATGTTTAGAGTATACCTAAAAAGAAAAACACTGTCAGCTCAGAATTCTATATCCAGAGATAGTATCTTTAAAAAATATGGGTAAAGTAGAAATTTTTTCAGATAAACAAAAACTAAAGAAATACATTGCTAGGAGACCCAGTAAAGCAGTAAAGGGTTAACTCAGCAAATTTGAGGTGCTCATAGTGCAGTAAACAGTTCATTCAATGGGATTAGGCAAATTCAAACTTTGTACATAGCAAAGAAAAGTCTGGCTCCTGGAATATTAGTTCTTGGAATATTCTACCTGAAAAGTGTCTTTGTATACCTAGAGTCTTGAACCAGCCCAAATAGTTTATGCAAACTATGTAATTTATTATGGTTGGGCTTTGAGCCACACTACATCAGTTTGACCTCTGGAGGGGCTGGAGATTGAGTAACTAGGTCAATCGCATGGGTGTTCCATGCCTACTCACTCACCCCCAATAAATATTCCAGGCCAGTGAGGCTCAGGGGAGCTTCCTTTGTTGGAAATTTTCTGTAGATACTGTTACACATCACAGCTGGGAGAATTAAGCGCTGTCTAAATGACTCCACTGGGAGAAGACAACCAAACGCTTACACCTGGCCTCTTCTGGACTTTGTGCTCTATGCCCTTTACCTTTGTTGATTTCAGTCTATATCCTTTCACTGTAATAAGCTATAAGCATGGCTATTTTCCAACAGTTTTTCTCAGTTCTGGGAATTTTTCCAGAAAATTTTTGACCCTATAAGTAGTTTTAGGAGGCCAAAAATATCTGTGCTACCATATATGCGTGTATTTGTGTTACATGGATACACATACACACACATACACACACACACAGTATATGGGATTTCTTCAAGCAAGTAGAATGTTACCAGAAAGAAACTTGGATCTAAGGAAATAAATAAAGAAATCATGCACAAAATAGTACACACTGGCCTGACCTGTGGTGGCACAGTGGATAAAGTGTCAACCTGGAATGCTGAAGTCTATAGTTTGAAACCCTGGGCTTGCCTGGTTAAGGCACATATGGTAGTTGAAGCTTCTTGCTCCTCCACCCTTCTCCCTCTCCTCTATAAAATGAATAAATAACATCTTTTTTAAAAAAAGAGTACACATTGCATGTTTTCATGTCTTGCAGTTTTGAAAATGGTAGCACTAAGCTTTGATGATAGAGGTGAGACCGATGTCTTACTTTTGGGAGGTAACGACTGTGAGGGATGCTGGTCAGTTTCTATATATTGATGTGAATGTTAGTTACATGTATGGTTGCCTTTATAAAATTTTACTGAGTTGTAAATGTAATGTATTTGTGAACATTACAATAGATGATAGATCAATACATATGTACATACATATAGATAATTACTTCAATAAAAAAATGTATAAAACAGCCTTACCAGGCAGTGGCATAGTGTTTAAAGCATCGGACTGGGATGTGGAAGACCCAGGTTTGAGACCCTGAGGTCACCAGCTTTAGCGTGGGCTCATCTGGTTTGAGCAAAGCTCACCAGCTTGGACCCAAGGTCCTTGGCTTGAGCAAGGGGTTATTCGATCTGCTGAAGGCCCGCAGTCAACACACATATGAGAAAGCAATCAATGAACAACTAAGGTGTTGCAACGAAAAACTGATGATGATGCTTCTCATTTCTCTCCGTTTCTGTCTGTCTGTCCCTATCTATCCCTCTCTCTGACTCTCTGTCTCTGAAAAAAAAAATATATATAACATGTTATAGACATACAATTGGGAGGGTACCTGTAAAGAAAGATATTCCTAAAAGAGGAGATTATCGTGCTGATGTAAAGAGTTTTAGTCCCCAGATAAGGTAGCATAGAAAAATCATATATTTGTAAGTCAAAAGGATTTCAGTCTGCTCTTAGGTGAACTCCTTTACCTCTCTCAGAATTAGTTTCCTTGTCTGTAAAATGGGAAAATCATACTAGCTATCAGTGTTATAAAGAATTAATGAAATAATATCTATAGAGGGACTCAAGAAAGACTAGTACAAGTTAATGACTTCTGCAAGCTATCTTTTTTTTTTTTACAATGCTGTTAAGAAAATACAAAGGAAGAAGAAGAAAAAGAAAAAGAAAGATGATGAGGACATTTCAGTTCATGTGAAAATATGATCAAGTGAGCTCTTTGTTACTCAAGAAAACAAAACAAAACAAAAATAACTATTATCTGTACCCACATCCTCAGAAATTTCTTTTTAGTTTTTCACTAATTTTGGTTCAAGTTGGGAACAAATGTTAGAATAATTACAATAGGTTACAAATGCAGTACAATATAAATATACCTATACAAAGTTGAACAAAAATAATGTTCAAGAAACTAGAATTGTATCTAGAGATTTTGGCGTTAAAAAATCAATATATTTGCAAATCTGTGGAATTTGGAGTTTCCACACTCTGATGGAATTCTACAAGAATTAATAATAAGGAATAGAGTACAAACGTTAAGTAAAATTAATTGAAAAAGTATTGTGGTGCAGCAAGTACTGATATTTATGCCAAGACAATCTTGAGAAATTACTATGTCTTGCTGTGAGTTAATGAGCTTCTACTTCTGGCATTTCAATCATTTCATTTCTCAGTTTCAGGGAACATCAGAAATCCTTGTCCCCATCATCAGTTCCCTTAACAATGAGAAAACAGGTTCAGAGAAGGAAAGTGATGTGCATGGACTCACACAGCTTGTCACTACTAAGCCAGGGACCAATGCTAGTTTTCTGACTCCAAGCCAAATACATTCACAAGAACTCAAGACAAAGAATGGACAGGTTGGAGCACAGCTTCCTGATCAGATAAATGGATTTAAATCTTGTTTTGCCATTTTTGAGAAGGTACGTTTAACCCTCAATCATTTTGTTAGTAAATGGCAACCTATTTTAAGGAAGATGCTCATGATAAATATAAATAAAGACTAATGCACTGCCTGGAACATTCAATGTCACCAATCAATGTTAAATGTTAGAATGTTTGTTAACAACCTCATATTCAAGAATGAAATCTTGACAAAGATGATGCCACGGAACACTGTAAATCAGCCAGAGAAACAAGGTTCTCCAAGTATTTTCTTATTATAAATAATGAATCAAAAAGGTCATTTCAAAATAAGTCATTAATTTCATTCTTCCTGCTTATAGCATGATTCTACATCTGCTTTCTGTTGTAAATGAGTTCAGACTTGGGTCAGAGGAATTAAGGCCATCTATGGAGGAGTTCCCAGTAGCTTTGCCTATACTCTGACACCAGAGACTTGTTTTCCAGACTTCCCCAAGAAGCTCTCCCTGCCATTTAGCAAATGTAATTAATTTCTGTGTGTACATGTGTGTATCCATTTTTCTGTGGTACTACAATATATATCAGAACATACATATCCTTTGCTTAGATCATTCCTTAATGAGGGGACATAGGGGAGTAAAAAAAAGAACTGTTTTTGTGTCTATTAGACTTAAATTCAACTCTACCTTTTCCATCAGTCAGCTACCCAGACAAATCATTTAACTTTTATGATTCTTATTTTGTCAGCTGGAAAAAAATGAAGATAATGCCACCCACTTCACTAGTTTGAAGAGCAGTAGAAAAGACCTATAGTCTGTCTCTCTGTCGCTTCTTTCTCCCTTCTGGGAAAAGAATAAAACAATGCTCAATGCTCAAAGGAAAGGGGAAACAAACCTGAAAAGATTACCAATAAATGATGAGATTTTTCCTGCTCTAACTTAATCGAAGGCTGTGTACCTCATTGAGAAAAATAATCCTGCCACATTTCATGAGACTTGGACTATAAATAAAAATGTTAAAACAAAAGGTTCATTGTTCTTAGAAGGAAATGGGGTGGGGATGACATAAAGAACTTCAATTCAATACAATTGTAGTGACCACCATGGGATATCTGTCAGAATACTTCAAAATAAGTAATTCTTTAAAAAAAATTGATTGATTTTATAGAGAGAGAAAAGGAAAGAGACAGAGAGAGAGAAATATTGATTTGTTGTTCTACTTATACATTCATTGGTTGAACCTTGTATGTACCCTGATTAGAGATTGAACATGCAACCTTGGAATATTGGGATGATGCTCTAACCCAGTGGTTTTCAACCTTTTCATACTTAGAAACCAGTAAAAATAAAATAATTACTTTGGGGTCCACTGAGGTAGAAAGCACCCTGAGTGTAAGCAAATTTGACTAATATCATTGAGTCTATAATCTTCATACAACTTCTGGGTGGTTAACTCTTTGTAGTCTGGTAGAAAATTTCTGGTGGACTGGCACCCGTCTGAGGACCAGTGGTTGAAAACACTGCACCCAACTGAGCTACCCAGCTAGGGCCAAAAATAATTATTTTTTTATATATGTCCTTAACAAAAACCACTCTTGCACATGCTGCTGTCATTCTTCTTCTTCGTTTTTTTTTTTTTTTTTTCGTATTTTTCTAAAGCTGGAAACGGGGAGAGACAGTCAGGCAGACTCCCGCATGCGCCCGACCAGGATCCACCCGGCACGCCCACCAGGGGGCGATGCTCTGCCCCCTCCAGGGCGTCGCTCTGCTGTGACCAGAGCCACTCCAGCGCCTGGGGTAGAGGGCAAGGAACCATCCCCAGCGCCCGGGCCATCCTTGCTCCAATGGAGCCTCGCTGCGGGAGGCGAAGAGAGAGATAGAGAGGAAGGAGGGGGGGGGGGAGAAGCAGACGGGCGCCTCTCCTATGTGCCCTGGCTGGGAATCAAACCCGGGTCCCCCGCACGCCAGGCCAACGCTCTACCACTGAGCAACCGGCCAGGGCCGCTGCTGTCATTCTTTCCCTTTAGCATGATATACCAGTCTCTTTGCAGTGGTCACTTGGGTTGATATATAAACATGGAGTTAGACATGGAAGGCAGAAGGGAAGGAAGAGAAACAAGTGGGGCAAAATAATTAACTGATTTAAAGATACCTGTACTAACATTAATAATCCATAAGTTATGCCTCATATTTATTATTTTTAGAAATATCTATTGAACCTGGCACCAGGCATTAAACTGGATGCCAGAAATACAAAGATGAATAATGCCCAGGGCCTCGAGACACTCACAGTTTAGCAGGACGAAGAGGTAATGAAGAAGACAATTCCACCACAGCATGCTAAGTGCTATAGAAACAGTCCGTGAGGTTACGAGAAAACTACAGGGGAGATACACCCTGACCGGCTCCTAAAACACATGAAGGAAGTTAGATGCAGGGTAGGAGTCAGAGACAAAGACATGGGGGAGCATAGCATTCCAGAAAATAGTAGGTATTTTGATGCAGTTGTAGAATTAAGGTAAGGTTGGAAGTTTGAAGATAGAAGAGGCTAAAGAAGTAAGAGACAAGTCACAGAAGTCCTCTATGCTAAAAATATATGTATTTTTAGATGCTTCCACATGGGATAGAGAAAAAAGTAAATTTAAACCACTTATATATAAATTTAATATATATTTAAATTATTTTATATTTATATATTTTAAATATATATATATTTTAAATATATATATATTTTAAACTATATATAGTTCACTTTAAGTATATATAAAGTGGAATTATGTAATCAGTGTTACTTTTTAATAAGAGGATGGCTCAAAACAGTCTTTGCAACTGTCCACCAAAGTTCAAGACTGGATATGGGAATGAAAACAAGGGGTAAACACAAGTTAAAGATCCAGAAACTGGCAACCAATGAGACAAGAGGAATGAAGCAAAGACCTGATCCCAAGAATTGTTTAGCTTACCTCCTTCTCTGATCAATTCAACATACCTTCATGTCATGTTACAGAATGTAGTTTATACTATTTTATTTTTTCACATGGAGATTGTGCTGTATAATTAAGCTGTTATTTCTGCTATTCCTTAAACATACCACTTTTCAACCTCAAGCTCATCACATTTGCTAAAGAGATGATTTTTTCCCAAAATAATTGTGAAACTAATCCCGTAATTTAATTCAATTCTCTAGTGCTATCTCTTCAGATAGAACACTCCTAATTACCTAAAACATATTTCCCTTCCCAGTCACTCTTTCTTTAGTCTGTTTTAATTGCTTTCACAGCATTTATTAATACTTGAAATTAAATTACATATTTATTTGTTCATTGATTATCTTCTACCCACTGTAAACTCTCCAGGGCTAGCAGCTCTTTCTCTTCATGAGTCTATTCCCACCATTGAGAACAAAACTTATCACAAAGTAGTGGTCATTCAAACATAATTCCTTGAATACATGAACTGCGCATATGCTTTGTGTCTTTCAAATTAAGTACGAAACTCCTCAACACTCTACAATGTTTGAATCACAGTTGCACTGGAATCAATTGAGATAAACCATGTTATTTTCAAGGTAAAGAAATAACAACCTAAAAAAGTTGTATTATTTCTTTAAAGTCCACAAGTTAATTAATAGTAATATCCAGGATTTCTGATCCCAAACACAAGTCTCTCACCTTTTGCTCATACTCTCTCCACTGTGGCTAGAAATCAGACCTTCAAGATTTTCTATTCCTTCCCTGCAAACACACACACAGTACCTATAACCATACTAGATGCACTGGTACACTGAAAGATTTATTTTTATTGAACAATTAACACATTCAACATCTCTTACCCACAATAATAAAACCAACTCTTTAATTATAATTCCACCTGAAATTCTGACCCTTTTTCTCTTAATAATAGTATCAGTTTTATAAACAATATTATACAAATAATGTCAGAATCACCCCGACTGGCTTTTCATGACTTCAGGGTAGAATGAGAAAGTATTGGGATAAGAATATCAGGTTATAGTTCTTCATGAGTAGAGATAACTTTTGAATAGAATAAACTTTAACTATTAGTCATGAATAAAACCAGTAGAACATAGAGTAATTTATCTGTGAAGGTCCGACTGATGCTAGAATAAAAAGACACTGATAGCTATTATTTCATGCCTCAACAAACGGTTGCAGTTAGCTCCCCAAGCTGTCAGTGGTCACAGTCATTTTCCCTCTAGACTGGCATATCGCCTTCAATTTTAGATTAAGATATTGCATCAAGGCTTGATATATTGTCCCTTTAAATACACAAAGAGTATTGTGATTATAACAACCATGTCAGATGGTAGTATATAAAGTTATTTCAACCAGGTTTTAAGGGGTGGTAGAAAGAATACTATTTCATAAGGATACCATTATATGGTGTCAATTGCACTAACAAAACCTAAATTGGACTTGTAACTTCTATGTTTTACTGATTGATAATGCTTTTCTAAAAAGTGTGTTTAAAAAAGAACAACAATAAATAGCACCCCTAATTAAGGACCTTTACCGAAGTTTCTTCAGACAGTTTGGATTATTCAGAGACTATTCACCCCCCCCTCCTTCCTCTGTGGGTAGAGTGTACTTCTCCAATCCACTGATGCAGGGCTGGCCCACAGATCTCACTTCAACCAATGGGGTATGAGTGGACAGGATGCACGCAGAAACTTGAAATGGGCTTGCATGAGTGAACTTACGTTCTGACATTTCAGTGATCCACTATAAAAAAAAAAGCTTCCCCTTGAAAGCTTTTGATACTCCAGCCAGGGCTCAAAAATGCAACAGATAGAGCCAACTTGAACTATATCCTCAGCCTAAAGCAGAGCTACCCAACTGATCAGCAGACCATGAGAGACAAAAACAATTGTTTGTGTTGTAAACCTCTGAACTATGGTGGTTGTATGCTAAATAGCAAAACTGATTCATATGGGACACATCCCCAAACTTTTTCTGATACTCAAAACCACTCAGAGGATGATTGTCATGATGTCCATGGATGGATGAAAAAATCTGAAAGTGAAGCCCAGTAGTCTTAAATTTAGTTCCTGGCTTGGTCATTTAGTCAGGCAAGCTGCTTTACCTTGTTTCACTTTGGCTCCTTACCTATAACATGGGGCTATTAATATTTGCTCTCAGCAGTTAGAATGAATATTAAATGAGGTAAGTTCTGCAAATCAACTAGCACAAAGCCTGCTCAGAATAGTGCTAGATCCAGGGACAGATTATGTCTCCAAGTCCTGGATCTCACACCATCTGACTAGGAATAAAGGACTTTGAAATGTATAAATTTTGACTGCCCCATGCTTTCCCTGCCTCTATTCTGAAGGTTTTGTCCTACAGAGGGGTATGTAACTACAACCTGCTAAGTAAAAGTACTACACTACTTGTGTCACAGTGATCAGATCGCGGATGGGTACATGACTAAAACCTGGCCAATCAGGGCCCTTACTAAGGCTTTTCTGAAGCCACAGAGAGTAAGATGCCATCTTTTCTCACGATTGCTTGCTGAAATTGCAATATAAGCCTAGAGCCACACTGGTCAGTACTGACAACACAGTGGGAAAATCTGTGTAAAAAAATTGAAGCCAACAAAGAGGACATTAGACCAAGATAAAGAATGTAAGTATTTCCTGATTACATTGTTTAAGCCTCTGAATCCCTCTTGGGCTGTAGAAAGGATCAATGGACATTTCAGTAATGTGAGCTAATATACTGCAATTTGCTTAGGCTAGTTTGAGATGGCAATCATCTCTTGAAAATAAGAAAGTGTAATCTTGGAGAATTTGGCTAACTTCTTTGAATCAAATTAATTTTTTAATCTATAAAATGAAAAGAAGAATAGTAGTACCTCATAGCATTTAAGTGTGTTGCTGTTGTGGATATTAAATGAGGATGTGCCTCTCACATAATATGTAGCCAATAAGAATTATCTGCCGTCAGCACAATCATCATCACCATCATCATTTCCATCACCATGGCCTTCTATTTTATATCTGCTTTGAAAAATGTCATAGATTAATATGCTAGTAAAAATGTTTCTCCACCCTCTATCTACTACACACAGACAGATGGGGGATTCTATAGCACTATACAGAGGTATGTAAAGAAACAGAAACAGAGAGGTCTGATATTCTCAAAACCTTTTGTGGGCTAAGGCAATCTCCAGATGGACTACTAAAGTGATACAATGTAAAGGGATTGAGAGAAACAGTAATTCCTGAGATGATGGACTCCACCCACAGAGTTAACAACAAGAGTCTACTTGTAGGAAAAAAGCAAAAAGCATAAAAAGAGAAGTTTTTTTATGTTGAATTCCTTTCTGGATCCTCTCAGCCTGTGAGAACACAAAATAGCACCTAAATGAGAGCAACAAGCTTGGAGACCTGTCAAGTCTGCAATCCTGAAGATGCCTGCTAGACCTGACAGATGTCAGGGTTCCTTCAGCCTCTAGGAGGCAGCAATAATCACGAGTCAGCCCCTCCACTAGAGGAAATCGGTAGCTCTTTCTGAGTAGGTACTCTGATAGACAATTTAGCAAGAAATAGGCAAAAGCCAAAACATTTCTCTCTGTGAGACCCATACACCTATTGGCAGGCAGGACCCAATCTGCACACACAGCTCAGTGAAAAGCTTTTACTTCCTGATATGCAGAACTGCTCACCCCCTTGCCTTTGAATACAATAATCCAGCCAGCACACCACCCTCAAGCCAGGCAATTCCTGTCTGACCACCCACCTCAGCCTTATCTCAAGGCCAACCATGTTCAACACTGTCAACTCTCCTATTCTTTTCAACTATACACCTTTTCATTTTTTCTACAAATCTCCTTTTTCCCTCCAATCTCAGAGAAAGTTCTCCAAATATTTCTGTTCAGTATCAAGGAAAATTGTTCTCCCATAAATCCAGTATGAACTGCTCTTGCCCTTCCAACATTGTTTTCTCATTTTTTTGTTTTCTCTTCTGTCTTTCTTCTGGCCTTATTCCCTGGCTATTTCTCCTCAGATTTCAAACAGACTTATAAATTTTCTGACCCACAACCAGAATTAAAAAAGAGGAGGAAAAAGTCAGAACAAATACTACTAATAACAGAAAATCTCTTTTCAGCTGTTATTCTATTTGGCTTCCATTTCCTCTTAGATCTTTTAAGTACTACCAATAACCTTAAAGAACAGTCTATCCACTCTCACTGCTGACTTTCCTGAGATCTGAATTCTGTTACCTAATTAAAACTACATAATACAAGATGACAGTAATAGGATAAATCAGGAGGAGAGTTGAAGGGGTATATTGAAACTATTTGTTCAAAAAGTGAGGTCGATTAATTTAAGGAAAAGGTAATGCCTTTATGCATAACCTTAAAGTTAACTAAGATTTTGAGGTATAAAACAACCAACACAAATGTATACTTAAAAGTCGCCAATGATCTTTCTAAGCACCCACTCTCATGGCCTTCCCTTATGTATCTTCCTCCTTTACTTCTGCACTATTAGACACTACTGGCCTATTTTCAGACAGCCTGGGATGTAATACCTGGATGTGTGATGGCTATTTTTCAATCCCATCTTTGTAACAAAATTACTAGTAAAATTTTCATGTAGCAGCTGAAAAAATAGTAATTCAAATACATCGCAATGCTAATAAGTGGTAAATGACTGACCTATAAAAACTCAAGTACTCATTCCCAACAGAATAGCATGCTTTTCTTTACCACTCTGAACCCTAAGACTCATTTCTCTTCTTATCTGCTCTATATCCTTGAAAGGCACTGCCATTTTCCTACTCTCTCACTGGTAAAGCCTCCAGCATTTTCATTCACATAAGGATTCAAGGGTCCCTTCCTGTAACGAAATGGGCCCTAGGAAACTAAAGATTACTACTGCTCTAGACTAACTTCTTTCTTTTTATGGCTGTGGAGGCTGAAACTTGAGAGGAGAGTGAGGGGAAGGAATGACTCCTTACAATGGTACAGTTTGTACCTACAGGTTTGAGACTGTACCTCTAGTCTGTTGATTTTTAGTCTAATCTGCCCCAACCTCATCAGGCTGTGACTCAGAGAGAGTATATTGAGTTTATTGAGAGAGTTTATTGAGTATATTGTCGGTGTCAGTGAATCAGTCTATCAGTGAATTTACTGTCCCAGAAACTCTGCTTACTTCTAAATACTGGCTCTCATTTGTTTAAGTAATTAGCCTCTTGGTACTTCCTACTTCCTACATTCATAATGATCAAATTTCTCCAGGGTTCAGCTAAATTTTCCACAATTTGGCAGATCATCCTTAAGCCAATTTGTGAAGATTAACATTATTGCCCATTTCACCCCCCCAAACAATGCCCAATAATGCCCTCCATCCCATCCCATAGGTATTATATAATAAAGCCAAAATATATGTGAGCATTTTGGCTGAAGTCACCTGTGTGGATTGAGCCTGAACAAAGCTAATTTCTGATGAAAAGTGAGATGATACAGAGAAATCATAAGGGGCACTCATCTGAAGAATAAAAGTATTGGCAGAAAAAAATCAGTTATTTTTTTAGTTATCCTCAAATGGCTATGTGCTCTATACCACACTTGCCATAAAAACCATGACTCAAATACCTATTAATGAACTTGTAAATGTTAAAAGGCCCATAAATTTTATACAATCCCCTCATTTTATAAATGAGAAAACAGAACCTCTTATTTGATACAAACCAATCTCAAAGCCAAACCACTGCAGAGAGGAAGGAGAAGGTACCTTAGATTATTATGGTCAATCCTGGCTTGCTTTTTCTTCATGAAATTCTATGTGTTTAAACTTAAATAGAACAGGTGCACACAGAAACTCACACATATACATATGCACATAAGCACAGGGTAGTTTAAATTACTTGGAACTTTTTCTGGGCTGATTTTTGTTCTCCTGGTTTTACCCACCCACCTAGCTAAACCTCTTTAGTCCTTATAGTGTCATTCTCTCTCTTTCCTATAGTTTGCAGAATTCCTAATTTAGTTTCACCTGAAAGCATAATTAAAGTGCCATTTATTCCCTTTTATATAACATGAATTGATAAAAATGGAAAAGTTAAAAACTCCTAAATATAGTTGGTTTTGATTTCAGGTTCCCTCCTCAGGCACCACGGAGACCACAGCTATAATGCCCCACCCACCCACGCCCACCCCCACCCCCGCAAAGTCCTGAGAGTCTTTTGAAAAAGGTGATAATATAAATCCAAAGTAAGAAAGTATCCAATAAAGTAGAAATCTTTTCCTGGCTAGGAGAGAAAAGAAATGTTGAACATGCAGCATTAGAATCATGCAGACGAAGGCAGAGTCAAGTTTACAGATGGAGTCCAGGGCATGTGTGCAAATGAAAAATAAAGACATCAGTTTATCTTCCTTTAAATCAAATTGTTAAAACCTATGAGAGAGAACAGGAGGCAGCTAGGGGAACCCTCCTTGTCAAAATCCTAATGAAAGGAAAGAAATCATGTCCCTAAGATAAAAACCATATCAGATTTAAAAAGAGGTAAGAGCTATGAGCTAGTTTTTACATTGTGTGTGTGTTTTCACTTCTACCCTTCAATTTGACTTTCAGGTAGTTCATCCTTTGTCTTTTAGAAAGCTAATTAAACATTTAGCTGTGACCATTCTATTTTACAAACCTCTTTTAATACTTTACAAATTAGTAAATCAGGTGAAAAAAAAAAGATTACATCTTCTCACAACTCTTCTTTCATTGAGATTAAAATAGAATGACCTTTAGAAGTTCTAGTGCTGATAGTCACCCCTATAATGAGCAAGGATCTCTTAGGAGATCAACTTAATCAGGAAGTTATCCTCAGAGTAAAATATTACCCATTTATCTAATGAAATTTAAATATGATGATGTACAGTAGTCATAGGGGCACTTCCTTAATGTTTAAGAGTATCAATCAGTAGAGGCGAAACTAAAACAATACAGTCACTCTGGGTTGCAACAGTAACCTCTGGCATGAATTTATATTTTAAGAAAGATGATTCTAATAAAGGAGGACTTCCTAGGAGTGGAAATTAACCATTATCCTTTTTACAAAATTAAAACTGTAGCTAACATAAGATTATCAGATGATAATTGCTCAACATTTTATGGAGGCCCATAGATTTACATGCATTCCTCTGAGAGATCAAGATTTCAAAGGATAACGACTTAAAGCAATATTCCTAACTTGGAGTCTTAGGGTGGGAAATATAGAAACGTTGGGGTAATGATGGTTAGTCGTATGTTAGAAAGGGCTCTCAGTAGAATTCAACCAGGCTTCCAACGGCTTCTTCAATCACAAGTAAAGATTTCGAAGGTCATTATAAGACAAAAGGGAAGATTCCCACCTAGAAATCAATAATCACTTTTTTATCCTTAGGTTAAATACAGATAAAAGGATGTCAAGTTGATGCTGAGATAAGTAAAATAAATATAAAACTGAAACACTTCTAAGAAGCTCACAAATTTCAGAAGAAACTATACAAAAACAAGAAGACTTTTCTTGGGAATAAGATATGACCCAGTCTGTTCTCCAGGAGTTTCAATAGGGATGTGAAGATCAGTCTCATTCCTGAACTCTCATAATAAGTCTTGGGATTTTCATGATGGCTGGCTGATAATATAAAAGGAAATTGATGTAGGAGGCCAGTTCTCTAAAGCCATGCAGGAATGGCTGTCTTATATTCAATTCTCTTTAGTCCTATGCTAAGAGGTATGAAGATTGTCAGGTAGCTTGTAGGCAGTCCAAAGATGAGTCAACAATTTGAGAAGTAATGACCATAGTCAGGAAGTTCTACACTCCCCCCATTTTATTAGATAAATACCCCAATAAGAGGCCACAACTTCAAGGTGACAAATCTAAAATTATAGACCTATTTAGGAAATTATTTTGAGGTACTCCTTGAATCAAGTTTTAAATAGTGAGTTTCACTGATGGTTGGTGCTAGCTGGCACTTCTAGAAAGTTGTAGGTTGTCAGAGAAAATTAAGAGACAGAAGAACTGCCCTATCCTTTATGTTTCAAGTAAACAGATTTGTGCTTGTCAACATGCTTCTGGCTATTATTTAATATTTACACTTACAGCAGAGGTGAACTTTAATAGGAGACTCAATGAGAAATAAATAAATTAATTTCTCCATAACTGTAAAGAGGATCCAGGTTAGTAGTTACACGTAATATTTTCCTATATACAGTATAGGTATATGTTTGTTTATTTATGTATATTTAAATTTGTTTGATCTTAGCATTGCATCTACTTCTTAAGTGTCCTGGGCCACATTCTGTGAAGAGCAAAACATTTGAGAACCACAAAACAGTCATCATTTATTTCTTCCCATGATGGATGCTAAATTCTAAGTAGCATAAACTATATTTACTCACAAGTGATTTTTCCTTTTCTTATTTGTTGGGGTTTTTTTGTTTGTTTTGTTTTTTTTACAATAGCTGTCTCTTCTAGATTTAATGTTTTTGGCTCTTAGTGTAATGCCTTTCCAATTCTATGGTAAGTGTGTGCCTCATTTTATCTTGCTTCTGGAACTTACCTTAATTTGAATATTTGGATTTCTCAAATTTGCGTCTAATGGACTTACCTAACACACAAAAGGAAATACTTTTACTCTATAAACTCATTGAATTTGGCATATATTAAATTCCACACAATCATGAACTAAACTAATCACAATACAAATTTTTACAGTATAGTATGAATGATTGTCATTCATGATACCAAAATATTCTAAGAAGTGCAGAGGACTTTCTGTACAATTCACATTATAATTAAAAGAAGTTTAAGAGACTTTTCACTGGTAAAACTCCCTACCTGAATTAGAATGCAGCAAGCTCAAACCCACTTATACGATGTCATAATACAGCCATAGTACTAATAGAGCTGCATTTAAAGAACTTGATCATATGCCAGTACCAAGCTGTTTTGCATACAATGGCCTTGTAGTATAACTTGATATCTGGAATTGTGAATCTTCTCACTTTATTCTTCCTTTTTAAGATTGCTGAGACTATTTGTGTTCTTTTTTGGTTCCATATAAATTTTTGGAATATGTGTTCTATATCTTTGAAGTATGTAATTGGTATTTTAATTGGTATTGCATTGAATTTATAAATTGCTTTGAGTAATATAGACATTTTAACGATGTTTATTCTTCCTATCCATGAACACAGTATATGCTTCCACTTGTATGTATCTTCCTTGATTTCTTTTATCAATGTTTTATAATTTTCCGAGTACAAGTCTTTAATCTCCTTGGTTAAATTTACTCCTAGGTACTTTATTTTTTTGGTTGCAATAGTGAAGGGGATTGTTTCCTTAATTTCTCTTTCTGGGCCCTGGCCAGTTGCCTCAGCGGTAGAGTGTCGGCCTGGCGTGCAGGAGTCCTGGGTTTGATTCCCAGCCAGGGCACACAGGAGAAGTGCCCATCTGTTTCTCCACCCCTGCCCCTCTCTGTCTCTCTCTTCCCCTCTTGCAGCCAAAGCTCCATTGGAGCAAAGTTGGCCCAGGCGCTAAGGATGGTTCTGTGGCCTCTGCCTCAGGCACTAGAATGGCTCTGGTTGCAACAGAGCGATGCCCCAGATGGGGAGAGCATCGCCCCCTGGTGGGTGTGCTGGGTGGATCCCGGTCGGGTGCATGCAGGAGTCTGTTTGATTGCCTCCCCGTTTCCAACTTCAGGAAAAAAAAATTCTCTTTCTGACAGTTCATTGTTGGTGTGTAAAAATGCCTCTGATTTCTGAGTATTAATTTTATATCCTGCCACCTTGCTGAATTTATTTATCAGGTCCAGTAGTTTTTTGACTGAGACTTTAGGGTTTTCTATATAAAATATCATATCACCTGCAAATAACGATAGTTTTACTTCTTCTTTTCCAACTTGAATGCCTTTTATTTCTTCTTCTTGTCTGATTACTGTGGCTAGGACTTCCAGAACTATGTTGAATAAGAGTGGTGAAAGGAGGCACCCCTGCTGTGTTCCTGATCTTAAGGGGATTGCTTTTAGTTTTTGCCCATTGAGTATAATGTTGGCTGTGGGTTTGTCATAAATGACCTTTATCGTGTTGAGGTATGTTCCCTGTATTCCCACTTTGCTGAGAGTTTTGATCATGAATGGGTGCTGAATTATATCAAATGTTATTTCTGCATCTATTGAAATTATCATGTGTTTTTTTTCCTTCCTTTTGTTTATGTGATGAATCACATTGATTGATTTGCAAATATTATACCAGCCTTGTCTCCCCAGAATAAATCCCACTTGATCATGATGTTTGATTTTTTTCATATATTGCTGGATCCGGTTTGCTAATATTTTGTTGAGGATTTTAGCATCTAAATTCAACACGGACATTGGCCTATAATTTTCTTTCTTTGTGCTGTCTTTGCCTGGTTTTGGAATCAGAATTATACTCGCCTCATAAAAGGATCTTGGAAGTCTTCCTTCCTCACTCATTTGAGGAATCCAATGAACAATGTGAACTGAGGAACGAAAATGAGATAGAGAAGGGATCAAAGGGACCAGAGGAAAAGAGGACAGAGGGAAAGGGGATGATAGGATGGTATAAAACTGAAGAGAAGGGGGAGGGTTCTATGAGGAGGAGGGCAAGGGAGATGTTGAGGGGAATACGGGGGAGGGGGAATGCATTCAGGGTGACACTAGAATCTATGTAAACACAATATGTTAAAATCAATTAAAGAACAATCAAACAGAAACTTGAAAGCCTCCAGAAGTAGAAAGTCCTAAAAACAAAGAAAACAAAGTACATTTGTAAGAAGAAAAGAATTATATATTTGGTTTTAAGGCTCATAGCATAATTAATTAATTAATTAGATAAAACATGGCCAATAACAAAATCCATAAGTTATAAAGTAATATACTCTTCAAACAAAGCAATGCTCTGCTACTTCTTTCCTCTTTTTAGTTCTGAGTTTTCCTGCATCAGATTTCTACCTTAGAGTCTCATATGTTTGTGTTAAATCATGGCCTGTATTTTCAGTAACATTCTTACAGCAAAGAAAAAGACTGATAGTGTTATTTTTTTTTTCAGTTTTATCTGTTAATGTGAAGGGAAGTAGAATTTGTCACCCTAAAATATGCCTTTGACATAAAGATTATTTTAAGCTAAAGGCAATCAAGACCCATCAGGATTGAGGAAAAGCTATTTTCCTCCCCCTCAACTCACTAAATTTATACTGGAAGAGGGGCCTATACTAGGAAGAAAGCTAGTATCAAAGATAACCTTTTACTAAAGAATTTATCTGTATAACAGGGCAACCTTTGTTTCCCAAACACCTCTTCTACCTTCTGTGAATGGCCTTCCTCGCCCTTACATGCCCACACCCCTATCCCTTTCTTAATTTCAGGATATTTTTTATAAACCTCAGTTACCTAGCTGCCTTTTAGTTCTCCTATTTTTATGGGACTCTTTATCTACAAAATTAAATTTGTTTTTTCTCCTATTAATCTGTCTGTGTCAATTTGATTATTATATCAGTCAAAGAACCTAGAAGGATAGAAATAAAATTTTTCTGCCCCTTCAGATATAAGTTGAGGCATAATGCTAAAATACCATAAATTTCTTTAAAAAAAAAAAGGAAGACAGATTATTCTAAATTCTCAGCTCTTTGATGTCTAAAATAAAGTATCTACAATTGTGTCCATACAGAAACTTCATTTCTTTAATATGATTTTTTCTCCTTCCCTTCCTTTTGATTCAAAGTAGCCTTATCCAGCATTCAGACTCAGCTACTTCCCTTTTCCTTGCACAACAGCCCTCTTAGTCATTACACCCTCAGGACAACGAGGTTCTGATCAGAATCAAATAATCTTAGGAACAAAGCCTCAATTCTGTTGACCACAGAAACAGAGTTTTGGTCAAACTAGAGATAACATCTAGGCCTCAGTTGTATTTCAGCTCCAGGCCCCCCAAAATCAGTGAAACCAGATGAAGCAACATCAGGACTAGCTGCAATAACCAAGGACCCCCTCCCCTGGTGCTGACCAATCAGTGAAAACCACATACCTGACCACAACCCTAACTCCCTTAGGCACCATGATTAATGACCCTACCCTCCGCCGTATAATTCATTCTCTAGAGGCCACCATGGAGCAAGGTCTTAGACCAACGGCTCACCTATCACTCTGGGTTTTCTGACATTTACTAAATAAACCTTGACTTGCTTTGCTGAAAATTCCTGTTCACATTTTATTGAACTTTGATGTACACAGGCAAAAGAACCCCCTTTAGTCCAGTAACATCCTGTTGGGCAGATAAAATATATTATGCTCACTTTGTTAAAGATGGCGCTGCCCATGTAGAAGCTGTCGCCCAGGTGATATTAATGTGTTATGGGGGCAGGCTGTGGGCAGGCAGGATCCTTGTAGCCTGGGGCTTGGTTTTAGTACTAAGCCTTTCCCACCCTTTTTGATGTGGGGTGGTGCAATCCCATCATGCCTCAGATAAGTGACTTTGTATTAGAGACTTTCCTATTTTGTATATTGGATTAAAGATTTTGATTTCTACACTATAAAATGGGGGCAAAATGAGAGCTTGCTCTCTTGGTTCCTGAGATTAACATTAGAGGAGAGAGCAGAGAGGAGAGCAGAGAAAGGCCACATGGAGGAGGCCAGGAGAAGCAGCTAAGATGGCGGAGTATTGAGTGAGAAGCCAGTTTGTGCAGAGTTTGTGCAGGGAGAAGGAAGGAGATGGGGAACAGAGGTGAATAAGTCTGGTGAGCTAGAAACCTTTGATTCTAGGAAACTCGGATAAGTCAGTAGCTTTGTGAGCACTGAATGTGAGTGGGTTTTGGAGCCCAGTGTGTGTTTTTACTTGCCCACTGGGTGCAAGCTAGGATTAAAGATGATGACCCACCAGTTTTTGGCTCTGTTGTTTCTTTACTGACTGTCTGAATCCAATGTGAACCTGCATGGGCCAGGCAGCTGTGATGGTAGCCCTGGCTACTGGCTTTACACATCCTCATAAAAATTCCTTGAGGTAGGCATTTACAGAGAGGCTAACCAATTTTCCCACAGTTACAAAATTAGAAAGTGTGAAACAAAATTAAGATTTCAGGCACTCAAAGTCCAGAACATGGGCTCCAAAGGATTATGCTATACTATGAGTAGTAGCAAGGCCCAAATAGCCACAGTAAAGGAAAAGTTTTAAATAGACATTCTTGTGAGACATAAAATTACTGTAAAGCTTTATTAAATATATATTCATACAATAATATAAATCTTTCCTAGATTTCATAGATTGCTTTAAGCAATGTTATTCAATGTGTACTTTGAAGACATATCATAATTAGCTCCCTTAAATGCTTAATTCCTGGCTTCCCTCACCCCCAGATCTATAAAATCTTTTTGTACTAGTCCTTAGGAGTCTGCATTGTAGAAAACTCTACATATCATTTCTATGCATAATATAATTTGAGGCCTCTGGTATAAAGAGCTTCACACTAATAAGAAAAGCAAGGAAAGGCATGTAAGAAACACATGTGTTATTCCACATTCTCCAAGAAGCAGACAGAGAGAAAGAATTAGGTATGTGTAAAGCCAGTATCCACGGCCACCATCACAGCCGCCCGGCCCATGCAGGTTCGCATTAGATTCGGACAGACAGTAATGAAACAACAGAGGCACAAACTGGTTGGGCCATCATCTTTAATCCTAGCTTGCACCCAGTGGACAAGTAAAAACACACACAGGGCTCCAAAACCCACTCACATTCAGTGCTCACAAAGCTACTGACTTATCCAAGTTTCCTAGAATCAAAGGTGTCTACCTCACCAGCTTTATTCTCCTTTGTTCTCCATCTCCTTCTCTCTGCCCCAACTCTGCACTAACTGACTTCTCTTTCAGCACTCCACCATCTTGGCTGCTTCTCCTGGCCTCCATGTGGCCTTACTCTGTTCTCCAACCTGCTCTCTCCTCTAATGCTAATCTCAGGAACCGAGAGAGGAAGCTCCCAGTCTGCTCTACTTTATAGTGCAGAAATAAAAACCTTTAATCCAATATACAAAATAGGGAAGTCTCTAATACAAAGTCACTTATCTGAGGCATGATGGGATTGCACCATCCCACATCAAAAAGGGTGGGAAAGGCTTAGTCCTAACACCAAGCTCCAGGCTACAAGGATCCTACCTGCCCACTGCCCGCCCCCAATACACATTAATATCACCTGGGCAATGGGCTTCCATGTGGGCAGCGCCATCTTTAACAAAGTGAGCATAATATATTTTATCTGCCCAACAGTATCCAAAATGAGGAGTAAGCCAAATGGCAATGTTGAACTTTACCTGAGCTCCATTTGTTGTAAGGTACTAAAAAGCTGAAAATTAATGTTAATATTCTGGGAGAAAAGGTCAGGCTTTCTTGTCCTTTCTTTGGAAAATGGAGGAAAAAGCATATAGAAGTCTTCTGACTTACAAGGACAACTAGGGTCATTTGGTTCTAAGTTCTCTGAAAGGATTAAGGTTATCTGAAGAACTCCCTTTCTCCTTCAATAAGAGACAAAATTAAGGTACCACCATACACTGATCTTAGCTCTCCCTCCCTTCCTGGAATCCTGAGATTAATGTGTACCTCTAGGCAAAGGAGGAGAGATAGATACTAAAAGGATTTGTGAATGTCTTTGATTGTATTCCCTTGAAAGTTAACGGTTTTCTTGTAAATCCCCTAGACAAATGTTATAATCTTATTAATGATTGTGTCATGCTGTCATGCCCCCTAACCTTTATGTGGTCAAAGGGTATATAACAGGGGTCCAAAACTTTTTACACAGGGGGCCAGTTCACTGTCCCTCAGACTGTTGGAGGGCCAGACTATAAAAAAAACTATGAACAAATCCCTATGCACACTGCAATATCTTATTTTAAAGTAAAAAAACAAAATGAGAACGAATACAATATTTAAAATAAAGAACAAGTAAATTTAAATCAACAAACTGACCAGTATTTCAATGGGAACTATGGGCCTGCTTTTGGCTAATGAGATAGTCAATGTTGGTTCCATATTTGTCACTGCTAGCCGTAACGAGTGATATGACGTGCTTCCAGAGCCGTGACGTGCATCCCGCATCACTGGAAGTAGTACTGTATGTGAGCGACGCCAAGCTTTACGGTGCCACCACATACAGTACCACCAATGAAAGAGGTGCCCCTTCCAGAAGTGTTGCGGGGGCTAGATAAATGGCCTCAGGGGGCCATATGTGCCCCGCGGGCCGTAGTTTGGGGACCCCTGGTATATAACCTGCCCCTGAAATATACGTGGCACACACGATTTGGGTCTGCAATTGCCCTGTGCTAGTCATATGCAGCCAGCATATTTAACAAATCTCCTCCTTCAATAAAACTCTTCAAAATTTATCTGGACTGGGTGTCTACGTGGACTCGATGAAGTGAGGTACGGTGACACAGTGATGGCGCGGTAGGAAGCGATACTGAAAATCTCCCCATAAACTCAACAAGTTCTTCAACCAGAAACAGAAAAACCTATCCTTGGAGTCTTCAGATGCTTCACAACACACCCGAAGGTAGGATCGAGCGAAAGATTGGCTAAATATATGGTCAAACTCCGGGGGAAATAAGGAGTAAGAAATGCTCTGCCTTCCTCTCTAATCCAAACAGGATGGCTTTCACTGAGAACTGAGAATATAGAAACTAAGGCAGGCATAGGGAGTGAATAGTTCTAGACTGCGGTACAAACAGCCAAACCAGGCTGTGGCACGAAGATCCAAGCCGTGGAAAAACCTGGGCAATTCAAGCTAACACACGCGCGCCAAACCCAGACAAAGAAAGACAAGTGGGGCAGCCATTTTCCGCATCTCCTGGTTGGCGTGGTTAGTGGGCAAGAGATTCCTACGAACACTTCAGGGGTGGGCGCCGCCCGTGCTGACCCACAGAGAAGCAAAGTCAGAGGCCTCTGTGTGGGCAAAAAGCAGCATCTCCTAGGAGCCCCAGCACCCAGAGGGGACCAGGCACGGGGAGGGAGCTGGAGCCAACTCCAACGGCGGAACTTTTCTGTGCGGGAGGAGGGCCTTCGCAGAGCAAGAGGCGTCCCGCCTGAGCCTCATAATCTGGTCTTTGCGCACGCACGCAGAGTGGGCAGGAGATTCCTCCGAACTCCTCAGGGGTGGGCGCCCGTGTTTTCCCTCAGAGGAGCAGAGTCAGAGGCCTGTGAGCGGGCCAGGACTGGAAGCCCCAGCGCCCTGGGAAAGCCGCACGGGGACAGAGCGAAAGCCAATTCTAACCCAGTAACTTTTCCGTGTGGGCAGAGGGCTTTCTCGGAGTGAGAGGCGTCCCGCCTGAGCCTCATAATCTGGTCAGTGCGCACGCAGGAAGAGTGGACAGGAGATTCCTCCGAACTCCTCAGAGGTGGGCGCCCGTGTTTTTCCCACAGAGGAGCAGGTCTGTGAGCGGGCCAGGAGCAGAATCTCAGGCAGCCCTAGCCCCTTGGGAAAGCCGCACGAGGATAGAGCGAAAGCCAATTCCAAAGCTCGATCTTTTCCGTGTGGGTAGGGATTTCACTCGAAGTGTGACCTGTCTGGTCTGACATCCTGGTGGGTGCGCACGGAGAGTGGGCTAGAGATTCCTCCGAATGCCTCAGGAGTGGGCACTCGAATTATCCCACAGAGGGGCAGAGCCAGAGGTCTTTGAGTGAGAGGAAGCCACGCCTGATTATGCTGGCAGGTCTGACTGACTGAGCCTTACTCAGAGCCCTGTGCTGAGTGGGAATAGAGTGGGGAGTTGCCAGCTCTTTGAGACTCTTACTATCCAGGCAGAGGCAGCAGCAACCCCATAGCTGGATTATCAGGCTTCTAATTGTGGAAGGAAAGACTAGGAGAGAGGCTCCAGGAACACTCTCACAGTGAGAGATCCTCTCACTGTTGGAGCCTATAAACACTAATGAACCTCGACTGCCAACGAGACTGAAGCCCAATACATGACATTGCCATAGAGAATTATCAACTGCAAACCTTTTCCAGAGTGTGCCACAGGGGCAGAACCCGGGGTACAAAGTCACCGACCAGAAAGACAGAAAAGAAAAAGCAAGACGACAACCTCTCAAAATCAAGAATAATCTGCAGATTTTATAACCTATCCCATTTTATTATATTTGTTCATCTGTGTCTCTTTTCTTCATTCTTGATTTTTTTTTTCTACTCCAATTTGGTCATTTAATTCTCTCTCAGTCTTACTCTCGCCTCTCTTTGAACTACACTACCCATAAGTGTTACATCTCCCATTATCTTTTCTTTCCTCCTCCTTTCGCTCTTTGAGGGTTGCAATCCCAAACCCCTAACTCTCTCTTTCTCTCTCCTCCTTTTTCTTTTTTCTTCTTTAAGTGGTTCCATCTTTTTTTTCTCTCTCTCTCTCTTTTCTCCCTTTATATTAGTCTCTTCCTCTCTCCTTTACGTCTTCTCTCATTCAAACGTCAATAACGAACAAATTATCTTATCTGGGACTCAAACTTAAGTTTGTGGCATTTTGGAGGGTTTTTACTTCACCTTTTTAACACATTAGCAGTGCTCCCATCCCTGGCTCTCCATTTTATCTAGTTCTTGTTCCACTAAATACAATAGTAATTTTTTAATTTTCCACCCCTTTTTCCTGTTTCCCTCTTATTCCTCTCATCATAACTCTGAGTCAGCCAACACCTAAAAGCAAAACATTTTATTCTTGACCCAAATTTTTTCCTAATTTGCTTTTTGTGGGTCTATACTGCTCCCCCCTTTTTTATATATAAATATTTTTTCTTTTATTTTTTTTTCTCTTTTTCTTCTTTTTCCTTTACCCCTATATTACTTCTCCCCAATTCAGGCCCTCCACTACAGGTATTGTTTCTTCTATTTAGTACAATATAATTCACAGTTCATCACAAGATTTTCTCAAAAAAGAGAGGAGAGGAGAGGAGAGGAAAATAGGAGGGGAAGGAATTATTCCCTTTTTTTCCTCAAATTTTTATCTTATTTTATTCTTTATTTAATGATTAATTTTTAAAAAAAACCGCGCAATTTTTTTTTTTATCCTTTTATTCCTTATAAAATCTGATTAATACTATCAAGAAAACCACCCTCAGATGCCATTAAAGAAGAGAAAATCAAATATCATGGATACAAAAGAAAGAGAGGTAACACAGAGAGATGAGGAAAAATCTATGGAGAAAAAATTTAAGATATTGGAAACCTTGGAGTTAAACGACAGAGAATTTAAAATAGAAAGTCTAAAAATACTCAGAGATATACAAGAAAACACAGAAAGGCAATTTAGGGAGCTCAGAAAACAACTCGATGAACACAAAGAGTATATCTCCAAGGAAATTGAAACTATAAAAACAAATCAAACAGAGATGAAAAACTCAATTCATGAGCTGAAAAATGAGGTAACAAGCTTAGCTAATAGAACAGGCCAAATAGAAGAGAGGATCAGCGAAATAGAAGACAAATAACTTGAGGCTCAACAAAGAGAAGAAGAAAGAGATTCAAAAATTAAAAAAAATGAAATAGCCCTACAGGAATTATCTGACTCCATCAAAAAGAATAACATAAGAATAATAGGTATATCAGAGGGAGAAGAGAGAGAAAATGGAATGGAGAACATACTCAAACAAATAATAGATGAGAACTTCCCAAGCCTCTGGAAAGAACTAAAACCTCAAATTCTAGAAGCAAACAGAACTCCAAGTTTTCTTAACCCCAACAAACCTACTTCAAGGCACACCATAATAAAATTGGCACAAACCAACTGCAAAGAAAAAATTCTCAAGGCAGCCAGGGAAAAGAAGAATACAACATATAAAGGAAGGCCCATTAGATTATCATCAGATTTCTCAACAGAAACTCTACAAGCTAGAAGAGAGTGGACCCCAATATTTAAAGTCTTGAAAGAGAGGAACTTTCAGCCACGAATACTATACCCATCAAAGCTAACCTTCAAATATGAAGGAGAAATAAAAACATTCACAGATACAGAAAAGATGAGAGAATTTATCACCAGAAAACCCCCACTCCAGGAAATACTAAAGGGGGTTCTCCAATCAGATACAAAGAACAAAAAAACAACAACAACAAAGCCACAAGTAAAAGCTCCAAGAATAATATAACAAAACCAACTTTAAACTGTGACAACAATAAGAAAGGGGGGGAGAGGATGAAGATTAACAGTAGCAAAGGGCAATGGAGGGCAAAAGTACTCACAAAATAGTGCACTACAATGAACAGGGTAGGAACCCTTTTCATTACTTAATGGTAACCACCATTGAAAAAAACCACCACAGAAGCACATGATTTAAAAAAGATAGCAACAGAGGAAAGATGTATGGAACACAACCAAATAAAAACAAAAGATAGAAAAACGAAAGAGAAGAATCAAACAAGGCACAAAACTAACAGAAAGCAATCTATAAAATGGCAATGAGGAACTCACAAGTGTCAATAATTACACTAAATGTAAACAGATTAAACTCACCAATAAAAAGGCACAGAGTAGCAGAATGGATCAAAAAAGAAAATCCAACTGTATACTGCCTACAAGAAACTCATCTAAGTAACAAGGATAAAAACAAATTCAAAGTGAAAGGCTGGAAAACAATACTCCAAGCAAATAACATCCAAAAAAAAAGCAGGTGTAGCAATACTCATATCGGATAATGCTGAGTACAAGACAGGAAAAGTACTCAGAGACAAAAATGGCCATTTCATAATGGCTAAGGGGACACTGAATCAAGAAGACATAACAATTCTTAATATATATGCACCAAACCAAGGAGCACCAAAATATATAAGACAGCTACTTATTGACCTTAAAACAAAAACTGACAAAAATACAATCATACTTGGAGACCTCAATACACCGCTGACGGCTCTAGATCGGTCATCCAAACAGAGAATCAACAAAGACATAGTGGCCTTAAACAAAACACTAGAGCACCTGGATATGATAGACATCTACAGGACATTTCATCCCAAAGTGACTGAGTATACATTTTTCTCCAGTGTACATGGATCATTCTCAAGAATTGACCATATGCTGGGCCACAAAAACATCAGCAAATTCAGAAAAATTGAAGTTGTACCAAGCATATTTTCTGATCATAAAGCCTTGAAACTAGAATTCAACAGCAAAAAAGAGGGAAAAAATCCCACAAAAATGTGGAAACTAAACAACATACTTCTAAAAAATGAATGGGTCAAAGAAGAAATAAGTGCAGAGATCAAAAGATATATACAGACAAATGAAAATGACAATACGACATATCAGAATCTATGGGATGCAGCAAAAGCAGTGATAAGAGGGAAGTTCATATCACTTCAGGCATATATGAACAAACAAGAGAGAGCCAAAGTGAACCACTTAACTTCACACCTTAAGGAACTAGAAAATGAAGAACAAAGACAACCCAAAACCAGGCGAAGAAAGGAGATAATAAAAATCAGAGCAGAAATAAATGAAATAGAGAACAGAAAAACTATAGAAAAAATTAATAGAACAAGGAGCTGGTTCTTTGAAAAGATCAACAAAATTGACAAACCCTTGGCAAGACTTACCAAGGAAAAAAGAGAAAGAACTCATATAAACAAAATGCAAAATGAAAGAGGAGAAATCACCACGGACATCGTAGATATACAAAGAATTATTGTAGAATACTATGAAAAACTTTATGCCACTAAATTCAACAACCTAGAAGAAATGGATAAATTCCTAGAATAATACAACCTTCCTAGACTGAGTCAAGAAGAAGCAGAAAGCCTAAACAGACCTATTAGTAGAGAAGAAATAGAAAAAAACATTAAAAACCTCCTCAAAAATAAAAGTCCAGGCCCAGACAGCTATACCAGCGAATTTTATCAAACCTTCAAAGAAGAATTGGTTCCTATTCTACAGAAAGTCTTCCAAAAAATTGAAGAAGAAGCAATACTTCCAAACACATTTTATGAGGCAAACATAACCCTCATACCAAAACCAGGCAAGGATGGCACAAAAAAAGAAAACTACAGACCAATATCTCTAATGAATACAGATGCTAAAATACTAAACAAAATACTAGCAACTCGAATACAACAACATATTAAAAAAATAATACATCATGATCAAGTGGGATTCATCCCAGAATCTCAAGGATGGTTCAACATACATAAAACGGTTAACGTAATACACCATATCAACAAAACAAAGAACAAGAACCACATGATATTATCAATAGATGCAGAAAAGGCTTTTGATAAAATACAACACAATTTTATGTTTAAGACTCTCAACAAAATGGGTATAGAAGGAAAATATCTCAACATGATAAAGGCCATATATGATAAACCATCAGCTAACATCATACTAAATGGCACAAAACTGAAGGCTTTCCTCCTTAAATCAGGAACAAGACAGGGTTGTCCACTCTCTCCACTCTTATTTAATGTGGTACTAGAGGTTCTTGCCACAGCAATCAGACAAGACAAAGAAATAAAAGGCATCCATATCGGAAAAGAAGAAGTAAAGGTATTACTTTATGCAGATGATATGATCCTATACATCGAAAACCCCAAAGAATCCACAAAAAGACTTCTAGAAAAAATAAGCCAATACAGTAAGGTCGCAGGATACAAAATTAACATACAGAAGTCAATAGCCTTTCTATATGCCAACAATGAAACATTTGAGAATGAATTCAAAAGAATAATCCCTTTCACGATTGCAACAAAAAAAATAAAATACCTAGGAATAAACATAACAAAGAATGTAAAGGACTTATACAATGAAAACTATAAACCATTGTTAAGGGAAATCGAAAAAGACATTATGAGATGGAAGAATATACCTTGTTCTTGGTTAGGTAGAATAAATATAATCAAGATGGCCATATTACCCAAAGCTATATACAAATTTAATGCAATTCCCATCAAAATTCCAATGACATTTTTTAAAGAAATGGAGCAAAAAATCATCAGATTTATATGGAACTATAAAAAGCCCCAAATAGCCAAAGCAATCCTAAAGAAAAGGAATGAAGCTGGGGGCATTACAATACCTGACTTCAAACTCTATTATAGGGCCACGACAATCAAAACAACATGGTATTGGCAGAAAAATAGACACTCAGACCAATGGAACAGAATAGAAAGCCCAGAAATAAAACCACATATATATAGTCAAATAATTTTTGATAAAGGGGCCAACAACACTCAATGGAGAAAAGAAAGCCTCTTCAACAAATGGTGCTGGGACAACTGGAAAGCCACATGCAAAAGAATGAAGCTGGACTACAGTTTGTCCCCCTGTACTAAAATTAACTCAAAATGGATCAAAGATCTAAACATAAGACCTGAAACAATAAAGTACATAGAAGAAGACATAGGTACCAAACTCATGGACCTGGGCTTTAAAGAGCATTTTATGAATTTGACTCCACAGGCAAGAGAAGTGAAAGCAAAAATTAATGAATGGGACTACATCAGACTAAGAAGTTTTTGTTCAGCAAGAGAAATTGATAACAAGATAAACAGACAGCCAACTAATTGGGAAATGATATTTTTAAACACCTGCTCAGATAAGGGCCTAATATCCAAAATATACAAAGAACTCATAAAACTCAATGACAAACAAACAAACAATCCAATAAAAAAAATGGGAAGAGGATATGAACAGATACTTCTCCCAGGAAGAAATACAAATGGCCAACAGATATATGAAAAGATGCTCATCTTCTTTAGTTATTAGAGAAATGCAAATCAAAACTGCAATGAGATACCACCTCACACCTGTTAGACTAGCTATTATTAACAAGACAGGTAATAGCAAATGTTGGAGAGGTTGTGGAGAAAAAGGAACCCTCATCCACTGTTGGTGGGAATGTAAAGTAGTACAACCATTATGGAAGAAAGTATGGTGGTTCCTCAAAAAACTGAAAATAGAACTACCTTATGACCCAGCAATCCCTCTACTGGGTATATACCCCAAAAACTCAGAAACATTGACTTGTAAAGACACATGCAGCCCCATGTTCATTGCAGCATTGTTCACAGTGGCCAGGACATGGAAACAACCAAAAAGCCCATCAATAGATGACTGGATAAAGAAGATGTGGCACATATACACTATGGAATACTACTCAGCCATAAGAAATGATGACATCGGATCATTTATAGCAAAATGGTGGGATCTTGACAACATTATACGGAGTGAAATAAGTAAATCAGAAAAAACCAGGAACTGCATTTTTCCATACGTAGATGGGACATAAAAGTGAGACCAAGAGACATTGATAAGAGTGTGGTGGTTACGGGGGGAGGGGGGAGAGGGAGAGGGAAGGGGGAGGGGCACAAAGAGAACTAGATAGAGGGTGACAGGACAATCTGACTATGGGTGATGGGTATGCAACATAATTGAACTTTAAGATAACCTGGACATATTATCTTTGAATATATGTATCTTGATTTACTGATGTCACCCCATTAAAAATAAATACAATAAAAAAAAAGAACTGAGGTACGGTGCCTTTCAGAATCTGGGGTGCGGTACTTTATAACACATGCTCATGAAAAGCAGTAATGAATAAGAACCTCCCCTTCCCCATTTTGTGTTCTAAGAAATGGCTTACTGCAAAGAACCACCTTCTCCCTCAATTTAGAGAAGACTGGGAGATACAACACTTGTTTATTTATGACAATGCTAGACACAGCCTAGAAATTCCCATTTTATACCTCATAAATTATTGACAGAATTGTTTGTCAAGGCTGTCCAACTAGATAAAAATCTATATTAATTTGACTTAATCAAACTTGAGTCAGACCTCACTACTCCCGCCAGGTCCTTGAACTTTGGCCTGCCCTTGAGAATTGGAACATAGAACAACTCTGTCTTAGAAAGTCCCTCCAGGAATCACCTGACCTCAGGGGAAAATATTCCCTGATTGTCTAATCATACCACTCACTCATTCTACTGGCCCACACCTAGTTCTTTCTAGCATTATTTAACCCTCCCTATATAAGAAATGCCCTTTTCTACCTGAGGTAAAAACTCTCATGATTAGAGAGATCTTATTTTAAAGATCCACTCTCTTTATTACAATAGTCTTTTTGAATAAGGTTCTTCTTACCCACATCTGAATTTATTTCCTCCACAAGACTGGGAGAGCCCGCACATGGGATACAAGTCTGCTTTGAAGTAAAGAAGGAAGAAAAGGAAGGATGGGTGGAAGCATTCCAGTCTTGCCTAGAGAAGAAGGAAGGTTTGCCATCAGAGGAGGCTGTGTCTCCCAGGAACAAACCTGCCCCAGGAACCCACTGCACTCAGTCATTGGCTGGAAGCAGCCCATGGAAACATGTTCAAACACATTAATGGATTTCAGAGAGCACAGCTGGGGCCCTTATGAATCAACTAGGCTTCCTGAAGTTGTAATCTATAGAACACATGTTCATTGCTGCTAAAATGTGTTTCAAGTTATAACTCCCCAGCTCTGTAGGACTCCTTCCTTCACTCACATCAATACAACAGAACAATGAGCCAGTACTAGAGATAGTTGTACCCTCAAATATATAGAGTTGGTAAAGTGAAGGGTCCCTAGGAGTGGATAATTGCTTATAGGAGTCTGAATATGCTATGACTAGACTGTAGAATGAGCAATAAATTGCAATTTTGTAATGGGAGAATAGCTAACATATTTGGAGGCTGGGAATGCCAATGTGGAAATACATTTGTGCATTTCCTGTCTCTCTTCAATGAGCTCAGTCTGAGAATATGGGGAAACCAGGTAACATAGACGAGCAGTGACATCATTGGAATCCAGGTTTGGTGAACCTGGACAGTTCATTTTGCCTTCCTAGTTTTCTTGATCTGAAAAAGAATACATATTTACCACTATACCTCATAGGGATACTGGAAAACTGCATGAAGTGCCAATGAAGCATTTCAATATTCTTAGGAAAAAGAAACAGCATAGATGCAGATTTGAAGACAATTTGAGTTTTTACCAAGATGAAGGAAAGATGTCATTTTTGCACAATGTTGAGGTATTGTTTTGCAATTCATAGGAACTATAGGCCCTTTTTTTTTTTTTTTCTGAAGCTGGAAACAGGGAGAGACAGTCAGACAGACTCCCGCATGTGCCCGACCGGGATCCACCCAGCACGCCCACCATGGGGCGACGCTCTGCCCACCAGGGGGCGATGCTCTGCCCATCCTGGGCGTCGCCATGTTGTGACCAGAGCCACTCCAGTGCCCGGGGCAGAGGCCACAGAGCCATCCCCAGCGACTGGGCCATCCTTGCTCCAATGGAGCCTCGGCTGTGGGAGGGGAAGAGAGAGACAGAGAGGAAGGCGCGGCAGAGGGGTGGAGAAGCAAATGGACGCTTCTCCTATGTGCCCTGGCCGGGAATCGAACCCGGGTCCTCCGCACGCTAGGCCGACGCTCTACCGCTGAGCCAACCGGCCAGGGCCTATAGGCCCTTTTTGAGTTATTCCATAAACTTGAAGATTTTAATGTAGAGATGGAACAAATATATGAACAACAAGACAGAGGGAATAAGAGCCAAAAGAAGAGAGACAATTAGATTTGCTAATTTCCTGTTCTGGTGTCTACAACTATGCAAAGTACAGACTTAACCACACATAATGACTTTGCAGTTAGGGAATAAGCTCCATCTTGAAAAGTGATAGTGCTTTTTGGACACTGACTCTCTTGTTTTCAGTATGATAATCTTTTCTTCCCAAACACATTAAATAAATACAGTACAGAAGGTAATATGTCAACATTATGGCTTCAGGCAAAGACATATTCACCAATTTCCTTGACAGCAAAGTTTCCAGTTAGAGAATATCATAAAGAATAAATTTGAAGGAGTTACATTTTGAATGAACTTAAATGGCTTGGCTTTGCATGTGGATGCCAAGCAGGTGTGATGACAGGACAGCACCATCTAAGACTCTTCAGCTTACTTGCAGGTGTTTGTTTCTAAGTGTTTCTAAGTACCATTGGTATAGCTCTATTTATGTATAAAAGAGTTTTATAAGTTTACTAGGTATAGTTTGAGGACAAGATAACAAATGCTGAAAGCCAAAAACAGCTTAAAATATTTTGAATAAAATAGTTTTAAAACAATAAACTTGAATACATATACATATTCTCAAAAGAACATAAAAACAAGACATCAAAGAGATATTTACACCCACATGTTTACTGTAGCATTATTCACAATAGCCAAAATATGAAAACAAGTGTCTATCGATGGATGAATGGATAAAGAAGTTGTGGCATATAAGTATTGTACAATGGAATATTATTCTTCCATAAGAAAAAAGGAAATCCTGCCATTCCTGACATGGATGGAACTTAAGGGCATTATACTAAGTGAAATAAGCCAAACAGAGAAAAACAAATATTGCATAGAATCACTTATATGTGGAATCTAAATTTAAAAAGTCAAACTCATAGAACCAGAGAGTAGAAAAGTGGTTGCCAGGAGCTACAGTAGGGGTGGGGATATAGGGATAGGATGCTAAAAGGATACAAACTTGCATCTAAAATATGAATAAGGAAAATAACAGCTGATGCCAACCCAAGAAGACCTAGAAATAACACAACTGAAAATTGGAGGCAGACAACACCAAGCCTAGACTGAACCAACCCTACAAACAACACACCCAAACACACAGACATAATGAGAAGACAGAGAAGTGCAATCCAAATGAAACCACAAGAGAAACCTCCAGGACATGAACTGAGTGATATGGAAATAGCCAAACTTCTGGATGCAGAGTTTAAAATAATGATTGTTAGGATGCTTAGGGATCTTAGAACAACAATGAATGGTCATTTTGAACACCTAAATAAAGAATAGCAAGTATAAAAAAGGACATTAAAATATTAAAAAAGAATCAGTCGGAGATGACAAATACAATATCAGAAATAAAGACCACAATGGAAGGAATTAAAAACAGGATGGATGAAGCTGAGGATCGAATCAACGAGATAGAGGACAAGATAAATAAAGGTAAGAAAGCAGAGCAGAAAAAAGAAAAGAGACTCAAAAAGTCTGAGGAAACTCTAACAGAGCTCTGTGACAACATGAAAAGAAATAAAGTCTGCATTATAGGGGTTCCTGAAGAAGAAGAGGAAGAACAAGGGATAGAGACTTTGTTCAATCATATCATAGCTGCAAACTTCCCTAAATTAATGCAGAAAAAGTCTCACAAGTCCAAGAAGCACAGAGAACTCCATTAAAGAGAAACTCAAAGAAATCTACACCAAGACACATCATAATTAAAATACCAAAGCTAAGTGATAAAGAGAGAATATTAAAAGCTTCTAGAGAAAAGGCTATCACATACAAAGAAGTCCCCATAAGGATGACATCTAACTTCTCAACAGAAACACTTAAGGCCAGAAAGGAATGGCAAGAAATATTCAAAGTAATGCAGAACAAAAGAGCCTACAACCAAGACTACTTTATCCAGCAAGGCTATCATTTAAAATTGAAGGAGAAATAAAAAGCTTCCCAGACAAAAAAAAAAAAAAATACTCAAGGAATTCATTTATAACCAAACCAATGCTGCAGGAAATGTTAAGGGGCCTGTTGTAAACAGATCAAAATGGGAAACATCAGATCATTTACAACAACATGGATGGACCTTGATAACATTATACTGAGTGAAATAAATAAATCAGAAAAAACTAAGAACTATATGATTCCATACATAGATGAGACATAAAAATGAGACACAGAGACATGGACAAAAGTGTGATGGTTTCCGGGGGGGGGGGGAGGGAAGGGAGGGGCACAAAGAAAACCAGATAGAAGGTGACAGAAGACAATTTGATTTTGGGTGAGGGGTATGCAACATAATCAAATGTCAAAATAACCTGGAGATGTTTTCTCTGAACATATGTAACCTGATTTATCAATGTCATCCCATTAAAATTAATAAAAAAAAATATGAATAAGGTCTCAGGAACTAATATATAACATGGTGGCTATAGTTGATAATACTGAACTTTATAATTAAAATTTGCTAAGGGGGGCAGTAAGATGGCAATGGAGTAGGTGGACATTACAACTTCTACCTCCCAGAACCAAAGTAGATTACAACTTAATTTTAAGAACAATCATCTGGAAAAACCAACTTTAGGCTAAACCAAGATTAATCTATAACCAAAGATCACCAAAGCCACACTGAGGCTGCTAGAAGAAGCAGAAATACAAAGAGGACTGGCCAGCTCCTGGGAGCAAGTGGCAGCCCGGAGGGCCTCGCATGGTGGTGGGGTTTTACCGGAGAGAAGAGGGTCCTGGGCCCCAGCACCAAAGCCCCAGCCTGCAGCCCTGGAGCCTAGAAGAGGCATACAGACAGTATTTAGCTGCAAAACAAGTCACGATACTGTTTGCAAGAAAGAGACAGACTTCTTAGACCCAGGATTCATCTTAAAGGTACTTTGAAGAAAACCTCTTTGACAACCACTCACCAGGAGCTCCAGGGGACAGGGAGAGCTGAGAGGACTGGAGTAGCAGGAAGAGAGTATAATCTAGGAGGCACAGGGAGAAACACTTTGAGGGACAGCCACCCGAACCCTTGGGCTGAGTCACCACCCAAATCTAAAGTGAATATTTTTCCGGGAACCAGCAATACCAGCAAAGGGAAGCAGGTCACCAGCCAAATGGAAGTTCTGCTACAGTCAGAGCAGAGTCACTTAGAAGCAGGGAGCCCATCAGGGATACAGTATTGAGTGCTGAGGTCCAAGCTACAACACCACCACCCCACTGAGTGCTCACCAGAGGGCGGGCAGCAGAGGGATGCGGGAGCGCAGTCCTGTCCATGGGGAGCAGAAGCCAGGAGCGCTCCGTGGCTGCAGCCCAAGCACATGGATGCAGTCCCACCCATGGGGGCAGGGTGGAAGCCAGGGAACCTTCCCAGGCTTGCAGCCTGGATGCTTGAATGCAGTTCTGCATGCCCGGGGTGGGGCAGAGGCCAGAGTACCTGCCCAGGCTTGCAGTCTGGGCACAAAAAAGTAGTCCTGCCCATGGGGGGGGCAGAGGCAGGGAGCTGGCCAGGGCTTACAGACCTGGCACCTGCGTGCAGTCCCACCTATGGAGGCGAGGCAGAAGCCACAGCAACCTCAGCGGCAGGCTGGCGCCAGCAACGCCCATGTCTGAACACCCGAGGCAGTAGCTGCAGTGGTGGCCGGCATGCGGACAGACTGCACCTCAGGACACAAAGGCCACACCCACTGTACTCCTGTGGTCACACCCTTCTGAGGGCTGAAAAGAATGAAAAATATAAAATAAAATAAAAAAGAAGATTGGATAGAATGACAACTGAGGCTAAGGGGCAAGCCAAGTCCAATACCTTACCTAACCGCTAATTTACAGTACTCAGACCAACAAGTGGCCACCAATAAGAGGCGGCAGAGAGTGGATATAGGGGAACCTGAACATTTCAATAAACATCCTCCAGGCCAAAAATAGATAAAAGCCAGCTTAAATTGGTATTAATGACGGCACCTGGGCTCAACAGAAGCAGCCACAGGATCTGGATGGTCTGTTGCTCCAAAAAAATAGATAAGGCCACTCATATGCAGTGACCCCCACTGGTCTGAGCCAGGCTCTGGCCAAGAAGGTCCAGGAAGGGCACATCCAGAGGCCAGATAGCGAGGGTATCAGTTCAGGACCTAACAACTCTTGTTAGAATGACATCTTTTTTTTTTTTTTTTTTTGTATTTTTCTGAAGCTGGAAATGGGGAGATACAGACAGACTCCTGCATGTGCCCACCCGGCACGCCCACCAGGGGGCGATGTTCTTCCCACCAGGAGGTGATGCTCTGCCCCTCTGGGGTGTCGCTCTGTTGCGACCAGAGCCACTCTAGCGCCTGGGGCAGAGGCCGAGGAGCCATCCCCAGCGCCTAGGCCATCTTTGCTCCAATGGAGCCTCGCTGCAGGAGGGGAAGAGAGAGACAGAGAAGAAGGAGAGGGGGAGGGGTGGAGAAGCAGATGGGTGCTTCTCCTGTGTTCCCTGGCCGGGAATCGAACCCGGAACTTCTGCATGCCAGGCCGACACTCCACCACTGAGCCAACCGGCCAGGGCCTAGAATGACATCTTAAGGGAGGGCTCCTCACACCTTACCCAGTTAAGATATAGAAAACAAAAAGCAGCTCTACTAGTTAAGGAGACCACAACTCGAACAACCCTGCAAACTACCAACAGAAACAATGAGAACACAGAGGAACATAAGCCATATGAATCAACAAGAAAAACTTCCAGAAAAAGATGAAATGGAAGTAATCAAACTACTGAATGCAGAGTTTAAAATAATGATTGTTAGGATGCTTAAGGATCTCAAAGTTACAATGGATAGACTTAATAAGAAGCTAAATAAAAAAACTGTAAGCATCAAAAAGGACATGAAAATCATTAAAAAGAACCAGACAGAAATGACAAACACAATATCAGAAATGAAGACTACACTAGAAGGAATGAAAAGCAGGCTGGATGAAGCAGAGGATGGAATCAGCAAATTAGAGGACAAGATAAGTGAAAGCACAAAAGCAGAACAACAACAACAAAAAAAGAGGATTAAAAAAGTCTGAGGAAACTCTAAGAGAGCTCTGTGACAACATGAAGAGAAACACTATCCGCATGATAAGGGTTCCTGAAGTAGAAGAGAAAGAACAAGGGATAGAGAACCTGAATGAAGAAATTATAGCTAAAAATTTCCCTAAATTGATACAGGAAAGTCATACAGGTTCAAGAAGCAGAGAGATTTAAAGATGTAGATTTAAAGATAAAAATGGCAATAAACAACTACATATCAATAGTAACCTTAAATGTAAATGGATTAAATGCCCCAATCAAAAAACATAGGATAGCTGAATGAATAAGAAAACAGGACCCGTACATATGCTATCTATATGAGACCATTAAAAAAGAAACCAAAGAGACTGACACCAAGATAGATTATAATCAAAATACCAAAGCTAAGAGATAAAAAAGAATACTAAAAGCTGCAAGAGAAAAACAATCAATCACTTACAAAGGAGACCCCATAAGGATGACATCTGACTTCTCAACAGACACACTTGAGTCCAGAAGGGAATGGCAAAAAATATTCAGAATAATGCAGAACAAGAACCTACAACAAAGGCTTCTTTATCTAGCAAGGCTATCATTTAAAATTGAAGGAGAAATAGAAAGCTTCCCAGACAAAAAAAAAAAAAAAAAACCTCAAGGAATTCATCACAATCAAACCAATGCTGCAAGAAATGTTAAGGGGCGTGCTGTAGACAGAACCAAGGGGGGGGGGGTAATCTAGTAAAAGAAAAATGTAGATTTAAAGATAAAAATGGCAATAAACAACTACATATCAATAGTAACCTTAAATGTAAATGGATTAAATGCCTCAATCAAAAAACATAGGATAGCTGAATGAATAAGAAAACAGGACCCATACATATGCTATCTACATGAGACCTTCCTCAAAACAAAAGATACACATTGACTGAAAGAAAATAGATGGAAAGTAATATTTCATGTAAATGGAAATGAAAAAAAAGCTGGGGTAGCAATACTTATATCTGACAAAATAGACTTTAAAACAAAGACTATAGTAAGGGATAAAGAAGGACACTACATAATGATAAAGGGAGCAATATGACAGGAAGAGATAACCATTATAAATATCTATGCACCTAGTATAGGAGCACCTAAATATATAAAGTAGATTTTGATTGATATAAAGAGAGAGATCAATAGCAATACTATAATAGTAGGGGATTTAAATACCCCACTAACATCACTAGATAGATCCTCAAGAAAGAAAATTAGTAAAGAAACAGCAGAATTAAGAAACACACTAGATCAACTGGATTTAATAAATATCTTCAGAACCTTTCACCTTAAAGCAGCAGAATATACATTCCTTTCAAGTGCTCATGGTACATTCTCTAGGATAGACCACATGTTAGGGCATAAAACGAGCCTCAACAAATTTAAGAAGATTGAAATCATATCAAGCATCTTCTCTGACCATATTGGCATGAAACTAGAAATCAACTACAATAGAAAAACTAAAAAACACTCAAACACTTGGAAACTAAACAGCATGTTATTAAATAACAAATGAGTCAATAAGAAGATCAAGGAAGAAAACAAAAATTTTCTTGAAACAAATGAAAATGAGCATACAACAACTCAAAATATATGGGACACAGCAAAAGCAGTCCTGAGAGGGAAGTTCATAACATTACAGGCATACCTTAAGAAGCTAGAAAAAGTTCAAATAAACAACTTAACCCTGAAACTAAAAGAATGAAATAAAGAACAGCAAGTAAAGCCCAGAGGAAGTAGAAGGAAGGAAATAATAAAGATCAGAGTGGAAATAAATGACATAGAGGCTTAAAAAAAATACAGAGGATCAATGAAACCAAGAGCTTGTTCTTTGAAAAGGTAAATAAGACCAATGAACCTTTAACGAAACTCACCAAAAAAAAAAGAGGACTCAAATAAATAAAATTAGAAATGAGAGTGGAGAAGTAACAACTGATACAGCAGAAATACAAAGGATTGTAAAAAAATACTATGAAGAACTGTATGCCAAAAAATTAGAAAACCTAGATAAAATGGATAAATTCCTTGAAAAAATATAATCTCTCAAAAATCAATCTGGAAGAATCAGAAAACCTAAATAGAATAATTACAACAAATGAGATTGAAACGGTTATCAAAAAATTCCCAACAAACAAAAGCCCTGGGCCAGATGGCTTCACAGGTAAATTCTACCTAACATTCAAAGAAGAACTAACTCCTGTCCTTCTTAAGCTATTTCAAAAAATTCAAGAGGAGGAAAGACTTCCAAGCTCCTTTTATGAGGCGAGCATAATTCTGATTCCAAAATCAGGCAAAGACAACACAAAAAAAGAAAACTATAGGCCAAGATCCATGATGAATTTAGATGCTAAAATTCTCAACAAAATATTAGCAAACTGGATCCAGCAATACATGAAAAAAATCATACATCATGATCAAGTGGGATTTATTCTGGAGAGGCAAAGCTGGTACAAGATTTGCAAATCAATCAATGTGATTCATCACATAAACAAAAGGGAGGAGAAAATCTACATGATAATATTAATAGCTGCAGAAATAGATTTGATAAAATCCAGCACCCATTCATGATCAAAATTCTCAGCAAAGTGGGAATACAGGGAACATACCTCAACATGATAAAGGCCATCTATGACAGACACACAGCCAACATCATACTCAGTGAGCAAAAGTTAAAATCAATCCCCTTAAGATCAGGAATAAGGCAGGGGTGTCCCCTTTTACCACTCTTCTTCAACATACTTCTGGAAGTCCTAGCCACAACAATCAGACAACAAGAAGAAATTAAAGGTATCCAAATTGGAAAAGAAGTAAAACTATCATTATTTGCAGATGATATGATATTGTACATAGAAAACCCTAAAGTCTCAGTCAAAAAACTAATGGACCTGATAAATGAATTCAGGAAGATGGCAGGATATAAAATTAATAGTCAGAAATTAGAGGCATTTTTATACTTCAACAATGATCTGTCTGAAAGAGAAATGAAGAAAACAATTCCCTTCACTTTTACAACAACAATAAATAAAGTACCTAGGAGTAAATTTAACCAAAGAGGTTAAAGACTTGTATCAAAAAATTATAAAACATTGATAAACAATGTGGAAGTATATACAGTGTTCATGGTTAGGAAGAATAAACATCATTAAAATGTCTATATTACCCAAAGCAATTTATAAATTCAATGCAATTCCTATTAACATTCTAATAACATACTTCAAAGATATAGAAGAAATAATACAACCATTCATACGGAACCAAAAAAGAACACGAATAGACTAAGCCAGTGGTCGGCAAACTCATTAGTCAAAAGAGTCAAATATCAACAGTACAACAATTGAAATTTCTTTTGAGAGCCAAATTGTTTAAACTTAAACTGTATAGGTAGGTACATTTCTTATCGAGGTAGCATCGACATGTGGTATTTTGTGGAAGAGCCACACTCAAGAGGCCAAAGAGCCACATGTGGCTCACAAGTCGCAGTTTGGCAATCCTGAAAAAGAAGAATAAAGTGGGTGGTATCTCATTTATGGATGTCAAGTTATACTACAAGGCCATTGTACTCAAAACAGCTTGGTACTGGCATAAGAACAGGCATATAGATCAATGGAACAGAATAGAGAACCCAGAAATAAACCCACACATTTATGGACAACTGATATTTGACAAAGGAGGTAAGAGCATACAATGGAGTAAAGACAGTCTCTTTAGCAAATGGTGTTGGAAAAATTGGACAGCTACCTGCAAAAAAATGAAACTAGACCACCAACTTACACCATTCACAAAAATAAACTCAAAATGGATAAAAGACATAAATGTAAGTCGTGAAACCATAAGCATTCTAGAAGATAACATAGGCAATAAGCTCTCCGACATCACTCGCAGCAATATATTTGCTGTTTTATTTCCACAGGCAAGGGAAATAAAGGCCAGGATAAACAAATGGGACTATATCAATCTAAAAAGCTTTCTCACAGCTAAAGACAATATGAACAAAATAAAAAGACAAACCACACAATGGGAGATCATATTCGACAAGACGTCTGATAAGGGGTTAATAACAAAATTTATAAAGAACTTGTAAAGCTCAACACCAGGAAGATAAACAATCCATTCAAAAATGGGCTAAAGAAATGAATAGACACTTCTCCAAAGAGGACATACAGATGGCCAATAGGCATATGAAAAAATGTTCAATATCACTAATCATTAGAGAAATGCAAATTAAAACCACAATGAGATATCACCTCATGCCAGTCAGAATGGTGCTCATAAACAAAACAACACAGAGTAAGTGCTGGGGAGGATGTGGAGAAAGGGGAACCCTCCTGCACTGCTGGTGGGAATGCAGACTGGTGCAGCCACTGTAAAAAACAGTATGGAGATTCCTCAAAAAATTAGAAATGGAATTGCCTTTTGACCCAGCTATCCCACTTTTAGGAATATATCCTAGGAATACCACATCAAGCCCAGATCTGGAAACAGCCCAAGTGCCCATCAGTGGATGAATGGATTAAAAAGCAGTGGTACATATACACAATGGAGTACTATGAGGCCATGAAAAAGAAGAAAATCTTACCTTTTGCAACAACATGGATTTACTGGAAACTATTATGTTAAGTGAAATAAGCCAGGCATAGAAAGAAAAATATCATATGACCTCACTCATTTGAAGAATCTAATGAACATTGTGAACTGAGGAATTGAATAGAGGCAGAGGCAGGATCAATGGGTCCAGAGGGAAAGCAGTCAGAGGGAAAGGGGATGATAGGATGGGATCAGAAAAGGGAAAGAGATTGGTGAAATTATATATACATAACACAGCGTTATAGAGAGCAGAAAAGCTAATCCTGAAAGGAAAGGGGGAGGGCATTGTGGGGAGGGGGAAAAGGGGATATTGTGGGGAACACGGGGAGGACAGAATGCATTTGGGGGACACTAGAATCAATATAAACACAATAAATTAAAACTAAAAAAAAGGAAAGAAAAATTTGCTAAGAGAATAGAACTTAAATGTTCTATCCCCCTTTAAAAAAAGATAAATACTATGTTAGGTGATGGATGTGTTAATTAACTAGATGAGGAAATTCTTTGACAATGTATATGTATATCAAATCATCACAATGTACATTTCAATGTCTTACAATATTATGTGTTAATTATACCTCAAGGAACCTGAACAGTAACTAAATAAAATAAAGATGATGCACTTCTAAAAAACAACTCTTTGCATCTTTTTTTACAACCATCCATTATCCACCTCTTCCTACTCCTCCAGTGAGTAAGCAAACTTTTGTTATTTTAAATGTTACATATAAAACATATTATTTTAATTTCAAATACTTGTTTATTACTTACATATACGTCTTTCCATTATGTAATTCATATAATTTTCCAGTCTTTAAAAACCATTTGCCTTAGATTAGGATCAAAAGAATTATAATTTTTCGTTAAAATTAAAGAACTATATTTACATTTAATGTCTTTTCAGTCAGAGGCAAAGTTATCAGGAATTAATTTAGGCCATTAAGAAGATGACCTAACTGAGCACTGTTTCATTTAAATCTCATAGCAAGTCCACAGGCGTGTATTTACATTATTGGTATTATTATTGTTGGAATTAGTATTATCATTATCAATACAATTAATTTGTTTTTTATCCATTAATTCCCAGATAAAGAAACTAAAGCCTAAGGTAGTTTTGAGACTTGCCTAAGACCACACAGCTTAATAAATGACAGAGCCATGATTTCATCTCCCATCTGGCTCCGAGATCAATACCGAAAACATTCAGATTAATGTGAGCAAACTTAACAGGGAGTCAACCAAGACCTTTATTTCCTAACTCTCATACGAAGCTACATGACATATTTCATCCTTTGAAGAGTCACTAACAGAACATTGAAATAATCACCATAGAGAATACAAAAATAACTGAGTATAAAGGAAATAAAACTTTGGGTGTCTCTATACTGGTGCTGTGGGGAAAGTGAGCAGAAGGCTGAATAGCAACAATCCAAGGTTATGACAACTTTGATCAAAGCAGTTTCTTGTGTGTGTATGTTTTATGTATTGGGATTTCTGCATAATGCTTTTATTTGAGAAAACGGTTACCTTGTATTTTTTATTTACAGAAAATAAATTTGGAAATCACTTGTTCTAAATAAACTCCAAGAATCAACTCTGAAATTCTGTGCCTCCCTGAATCTGTGTAGCTTCCTAGAGTAGCAATTCTCAAACTTGATGGTTCCACAGGGTAGCTAACAAGCAGTGTTGAGGTCTTTTATTAGGAATAGTTCAAGCATTGTATGAGTAAAATATTTAGAAGTTATTCAAGGTTATCCTACTCGTTATGTCAACTACCATTTATTTGAATTTTCATATACATTCTTAAGTGGGAAAAGAACAAGGAAGAATAATTGTCCCTAACATTGTATGGGTGACAGCCCTTTTAGAATCTAATAGAAGCTATGAATCTTCTCACACACACAAGAGCAGATTCCCATACATAATTAGTATGTGCGTGTGCACTCATGCACCTGAAGCTAATGCCTCAGGACCATCCACTGGAGTAGGTTGTATTTATGAATGCCACTGCTGACTACCATTGAAATACAAATTTATTTTTGCACATATATCTGATGATGAAGATGAAAATACCTCTTTCTAAACAGGTGTACGCAGCTAATTTCACCATAGCCTATGGCACAACTCTGCCACCTTGAAAGATTTTGTTCACCATCGCCCATCTAGCTTACATTTGGGGATTGCAAAGTAAAATCTTCTCAGAAGCTTTTAATATCCCCAAACTTTTCAACAGTTATAATTTCAGTCCCCACCATCTTCACAAAACTGAGTGTCATTCTTCTCAGAATGGGCAGCTACACTGTGCCTAGAGAGACGTAGAACAGATTTTTTTTTGTCAGTTTATTATTACCTTTGAAAAATACCTCATTAGTGTCACTCCTAATTCCAGGGAAGAAAACCAGGTGGGAATCCTTTCGTTGTTGTTCCACTCTAATTTGGTGTAAATGTGGCATTTCACTGCTAAACAGATTTCCTGATAAAAGAAAACAGACAGTTATAGCAATAATCAGTATGCAAAAATATATCTAGTGAGGAATTCCCAGTAGAAACTGAGCCCTGAGGTAGGCCTGAGGGATAGGCTGAGTCTTTGGAAAGAGGATATGTAGTTCCTTCATCCAAGCAGGAGAAGAATATTAAAATTAAACAAGCTAATCATATGGCATTGATTAATGTTATCAAAATTCAAAAGCTATCTAACATTTGCATCTGTTATTCGTACTTGTTTGGGGAAATATATCATTATACATTTACTCCTTCTATGCATATTTCTCATATACAAAATCAAAAAGCAACTACTGTAGTTCTTACCATTATTTCAAGTAAGCTCATTATTTTTAGGATTGCCATGTTTAATAAGCCTCCTAAAACTGCACGAGGCTAACTATTACTGCTCATGTTCATACCACCAAAATAAGCATTAGGCCACATTCTGCTCTGTTTTCTTATTTAAATTTCACAACATCAACATGACATGTGTTATTATTCTCCTTTCAAAGAGAAATAACTGTTAAGTGACTTACCAGGTATCAGAGACACTGCTTCCTATACAAGTCCTTTGTACCAATAATAAATTAGACTTTTTAATTCAAGCTATTGGAAGACACTTAACATCTAAGCTATTGGGAGACATTTAAATTCCATGGGAAATCTCTATAATGTTAATTTACTTTTTCTAGAATAAGATACTCTACTGATGTTAAACCACAGAAAGCCTTTGGTAGAGCACTACTATCTCTGTAATCAATCTAAACCCCAACCATTTTTCCCACTGTATTCACTAGCTCAGTGTTTAACGTCCTATAGACAAAGGTCTGTTTGGACAAGCCTATATCCCTCACTTATCCCCAAAACAGAATATAAAGAAAAAAATATTAAACTTCCCACCATTTCCATAGAGTGAGTCATCAAGAGGAGGCAGGGACTAGGATGTCCCTTCCCACCAAGAAAGCATATTAAGAGAATGTCCCGCTGATGGGAAATCAGATAGCTAATAAATAGACCAAGGGTCAGATGCTGAACAGTCAAAACAAAAACATCTGAAGTCCATAAGGACTACGCTAGCTGACATTTTCACATACAACTTTCATTTTATCCTTACTGTGACTCTTTGTGGTCAACATGATGAGGAGAAAACTGAGTTGCAAAGAAGAAATTTGTTCAAGGTTATAGAGATCATTTGATCAATTCATCACTTGACTACAGATAACTTTGACTCCGAAGCCTATAATTTTCCCCAAATTCAACAAGGTGAAGAATGTTTAAGATCCATATATATATAACTCATATTTTCCTTTATTTATTTATTTATTTTACAGAGACAGAGAGAGGGATAGATAGGGACAGACAGACAGGAACAGAGAGAGATGAGAAGCATCAATCATTAGTTTTTTGTTGTGATACCTTAGTTGGACATTGATTGCTTTCTCATATGTTCCTTGACTATGGGGCTACAGCAGACCAAGTAACCCCTTGCTCAAGCCAGTGACCTTGGGTCCCAGCTGGTGAGCTTTTGCTCAAACCAGATGGGCCCGCACTCAAGCTGGCAACCTTGGGGTCTCAAACCTGGGTCCTCTGCATCCCAGTCCGACACTATCCACTGTGCCACCATCTGGTCAGGCCATATTTTCCTTTAGATTCTTCATTTCTTGGAAGCAGAAAAAAGCTGTTCTGTAAGTATTATGATTACCCAAAGTTCACTCACAATATACTATTCACTTAACATCACTTATTCTTTAAATAAACTCTTCAGGTATAAAATAAATGTACAAATCTAATCCAAAAGCAAAACTAGAGAATTATCTTTTCCCTTTATGCAATGCTGTCTTTGTTGTTCTAAGACCCTGGTTGGCAAACTGGGGCTCGTGAGTCACATGCGGTACTTTAGCCCTTTGAGTGTGGCTCTTCCACAAAATACCACATGTGGGCACTACCTCGATATGGAATATACCTACTTATATATACAGTGTGTCTGTAAAGTCATGGTGCACTTTTGACCGGTCACAGGAAAGCAACAAAAGACTATAGAAATGTGAAATCTGCACCAAATAAAAGGAAAACTCTCCCAGTTTCATACCTATTCAGTGCAGTTCGATGTGGGCTCATGCACAGATTTTTTTAGGGCTCCTTAGGTAGCTATCCTGTATAGCAGGGGTCCCCAAACTTTTTACACAGGAGGCCAGTTCACTGTCCCTCAGACCATTGGAGGGTGGACTATAAAAAAAAACTATGAACAAATCCCTATGCACATTGAACATATCTTATTTTAAAGTAAAAGAACAAAATGGGAACAAATATAACATTTAAAATAAAGAATAAGTAAATTTAAATCAACAAACTGACCAGTATTTCAATGGGAACTATGCTCCTCTCACTGACCACCAATGAAAGAGGTGCCCCTTCCGGAAGTGCGGTGGGGGCCGGATAAATGGCCTCAGGAGGCCGCATGTGGCCCACGGGCCGTAGTTTGGGGACCCCTGCCGTATAGCCTCTACAGACTCGTCACTGATGGCCTACCAGAATGGGGTTTCTCCACCAAACTGCCGGTTTCCTTCAACTGCTTATCCCACCGAGTAATGTTATTCCTATGTGGTGGCACTTCATTATAAACGCGACGATATTCATGTTGCACTTTGGTCACAGATTCAAATTTAGCAAGCCACAGAACACACTGAACTTTCCTCTGTACCATCCACATCTCGACTGGCATGGCCGTGGGCTGCTCCGCTGTATACATGGTGTTACATCATCATCTGTGCATGTGCACATGCTGCCACATCATCCTACAGAGAAACTGGGAGGGGTTCCTTTTATTTGGTGCAGAATTTACATTTCTGTCGTCTTTTGTTGCTTTCCAGTGACCGGTCAAAAGTGCACCATGACTTTATGGACACACTGTAGTTGAAGTTTAAAAAATTTAGCTCTCAAAAGAAATTTCAATTGTTGTACTGTTGATATTTGGCTCTGTTGACTAATGAGTTTGCCAACCACTGTTCTAGGATATTCTGAGATACAATAAGAGAAGATAGGAAGGATACAAAGAAAATGACTCCATAGGCTGAATCCATTAGAAACTAAAGGGAAGGCAAAAGGTCTAGGAAAGATACAACATGACTGGTAGAACTAAAGAACAATCTCAAACACAAAAAGTAAAGGAGTCCCTTGCCATTCTGAAAAAAGAAGCATTACTAATAGATGAAGTTTGTTTCTAAACTGTTTTCTTTTAAGGCACATTCTTAACAGGGTACAATAATAGTTCAGACATCCTGGAGTCATAAACCTTCAAACAAAAGTGCTACTGCTAATCAAGAGCAGTTGGGCTTGGTTATGTCAAGTCTAAATTTTATAGAATTTAGAAGCCAAGTGTCTGGAGGAGATGATCCTGAGTTTTACAGAACTTAATTAATGAACTTGACAAATAACTAGCAATTAATTTCAAAATGAAATTATTATACTTAGCCAAAGGGGGAAATGGGACATAACAGCAACACCTACACAGTTAAGAAATAGAGTTCATAGGCTATTCATAAGAATATGATAGACTATTAGCAGTGAAACAGTAGGATATTTAAAAAAAAAACATGTTAGACTGGGGAGCACCACCATATTTCATAATCATACCTACAAAGTTTTTTACTGAGAGGAATGATGTATTCTCTAAATATAAAATATTATAGATCCTTATGTCACAGCCATGACTTTTCTGTATCACTAAATTAGGCTTGGATAGCTCCATTCTACAGACATGCAGAGATAAATAGATGGAATCCCATGTCCATGTATACTCCACATGGTCTCACCTAAATCATCTCATGAAAAATCCCAAGTCTACAATTTACCTTACAATTTTTCACTCTGTTGTCCCTACCTGACCATCCACTTAGTGTTCTTTAAAATTGCTATAAAGGAATAGGCTCTTATTTCCCAAAGAAGTTGGTAAGTCTTTTATGGTGGTCTTTAGAATTAGATCTTGAGTGTACTCTCATTTCAATCACTTCATCTATCTGAGATCTTGGACAAGTTACTTGACTTCTAGGATTCTTGCTTTCCTCTTTTGACAGTAGGAACTACTAAGATCTACATCATAGGACTTCTCAGGTATCTTATAACGTATATATTACAGTTAAAATCTTAGCCATAGAGATTTTCTGGAGTTAAGGAAAGAGTCTAGACTAGGAACCAGAAAAACTTGGCTTAAGCCTTGGTTATGCTTCATACAAGTTATCTGGCTTCATAATATATACATGCTAGCCTCAGGGTACTCATTTCTAAAATAGGACTGACATTTGTACAGTAGCCAATGGTTTTGATAATATACTTAAATAATAGGTGTGGAAGCACTTTGTAAACTGTAAAAGTGCTACCCATAAACTCGAGGGAACTTTTTCAGACAAAGCAGAGAGACTGTTCAGCTGACACACATCTCAATCTCCATGTTCTTACCAGAATTCCAACATCACTTCTCTCTGCCTAGCAAACTTACACCAACATTTTCTATATTTTTAAGTGGAATTATGGTTCTCTGCTCCTCATATCATCACCAAACCAATCAGACAAATCCTAAAACAATAAACACCATAGAGTTTATGGAATATTAGCACTGGGAAAAGTGCAGAGCACACTATTATATTGTTATTTTTCTTTAATGTATGGAGAGATTGAGTCCCAGAGACCAAGTTACTCAACAGAGTAAGGTAAAGACAAGAGTCAGAAATCCCATTTTTATGAAAATTTTCCCCTACCGTACTATTTTTCCTATGGGGCTCTTAGAGTATGAAATACACCTTGAAATAATAGAACATTAATCAGGGCTTAAGAAGTAATTTTTGGAAATGAAAAAGCGAAAAAGCCTGCAAGATGAATGCATTAGACAATGGGACTTGACCTGTATTCAGGTGAATTTAATCTTTTCTCCTGGGATGACTTGCTTTCCTCCCTCCAGTTAGCTCGCCTTTTAAGCTAATTTTGTAACATTTGAGGTTACTATTTTCATGTTCCAATTTGTGAGTCCCTTTCCATTTTCCAGATCATTACCATTTAAGATGTTCCGATCATTCCTTTTGAAAGTTCCTGAAGTAACTAAAAGAATTCCTCTGGCTGGGTCCCTGACCTTTGGCAGTACTCTTCAAATGCTAGGACTGTTGCAGAGCTCCAAGGTGTTATTTATACCCCTTCGCTGTGGTGTCTCCTAGGCACACTCTCACTTATTCCTTTGACAGAGATTTATTGAATGCTAATGCTATCAAGCACTGCATTCATCCCTGGGTTCACTTCCTTCTTAGGGAGAGAAACTACAGTTACAATATATTCTGATAAGAGCTCTGATAAAAGTAGTCACACAGTTCTGCAGGAACCCAACATGATCCCGGCGAGATAAGGTTCTCAGCAGAGGAGTGTGACATTCACAGAGCACCGTCAAGGGTAAATCATAGTGTTTGTGAACTATATGGTGTTCCAAATGCCCAAAGGATGGGTGCTTGCACGCTGAGTAAATTAAACAGTAAACCTTCTTTATTCTACTTTCTAATTTTACTCAAACCCATCCACTTCAAGATCTTCCCCAATGCTACCACTGTTGTTTAAGCTTTCACCATCTCTTAACCAAATTGCATTCCTTAGCACACTACTTGTGCTCTGGTTCCACTCTCGCTCAGTGGAAGTCATTCTCCTCCTGGCAGCCAAGATTATTTGTTGACAAGCAGATCAGATCATGCTTAATCCTTCATTGCCTTTCTGCTGAATTTATCACCTTTCGTGTTATGACCTGCCAGATCCTGCATTCTAGACCTTGCCTACCCCTCCAGTCCTTACCTCTTGCTTTCCTTTTCTTTTATTTATTTTTTTAATAAGCATCAATAACCTTTATTCTAGCTCTAACATACAAGTTCTTTCTTTCCCAACATAAGGACTTTACGCTTGTGTTGGGCAGATAAAATGTATTATGCTCACTTCGTTAAAAATAGGCGCTGCCCACGTGAGGCCATTGCCCAGGTGATACTAATGTGTGTTGAGAATTTTTGTAGCCTGAGGCTTGGTTTTGGGATTAAGCCCGTCCCACCCTTTTTGGTGTGAGGTGGTACAATCCTATCATGCCTCGGAGAAGTGACTTTGTATTAGAGACTTCCCTATTATGTATATTGGATTAAGGGTTTGGATTTCTACACTATAAAATGGAGGCAGAACGGGACTCGGCCCTTGGTTCCTGAGATTATCATTAGAAGAGAGAGCAGAGGAGAGCAGAGAAAGGCCACGTGGAGGAGGCCAGGAGAAGCAGCCAAGATGGCAGAGTGCTGAGTGAGATGCCAGTTTGTGTAGAGTTTGTATCTGGGATAAGGAAGGAGATGGGGAACAGAGGAGAATAAGTCTGGTGAGCTAGAAACCTTTGATTCTAGGAAACTCGGATAAGTCAGTAGCTTTGTGAGCACTGGATGTGACTGGGTTTTGGAGCCCAGTGTGTATTTTTACTTGCCCGCTGGGTGCAAGCTAGAATTAAAGACTATGGCCCACCAGTTTGTGGCTCCCTTGTTTCTTTACCGACTGTCCGAATCCAATGCGAACCTGCATGAGCCGGGCTGCTGTGATAGTGGCCGTGGCCATGCCTTCTGGCTTTACAGCTTGTTATTCTCCTTGCCTGGAATGACTTTATCCCGAATATTTGCACGTGTGAGTACTCAAGTCACATATCACCTTGTCAATGAGTCCTTCTCTAACAATTCACTCTATTCCTATGTACTCAGACTGTCACATCACCCTGTTTTTTGCCTTCCTTTATCGCAATTACCACTACATAAATTCATTCATTAATTTGTTTACTTATTGTTTGTTTCACTGCACTAGAATATCATCTCCAACAATAAGGACCTTATTTATGCTATTTTCCACCATTTCCCAAATTCCTGGAAAGTATATGGGAAAAAGTATGCCCTCAATAAGAATTTGCTGGTTGAGAACATAGAAATAGGTAAGCACTCTATCGAAAAGCCTGATATATGTTGAGGCCACACCAATAAATAGGGTGGACCACCAACTAAAATGTGATTCAGATGTCAAGATCGATGATGCCACACCCACACTAAGTGGGTATGAGAATGTTTATTAATTACATAATTAGACTTTTGGAAAGAAGAGAAAAAATTTCCCAAGCTGGTCCAAAAATGGCTTGAAAGACCAAAGAAAGGAGACTGGCTTGGGTTTTCACTGTGATTAGCACTTTTGTACAGATAAACCAAATTTTGTTTATTCATCAGCTGAGAGGTGTTTAGTTTGTTTCACCTTTTGGCTATTACAAATAATGGTGTTGACATTCATGTTTATATTTTTCTTAGATATATACCTAAAAGTAGAGTTTCACAGTGATGTAACTCTGTTTAACATTTGAGAGACTGTCAAATTCTATTCCAAAGTTGTTAAGCCAAATTCAGAGGGACCCAAAACATGAAAGACGGGAACAAGGTCCATCATTTACACATCAAAGCTTTATTGTCTAGCTTGGCCAAGGGCAGCAGCTCCAACAGAAATCTGAGGGAGAGTGCACCGGCCCTTTGTTCTACCTAGTTTTTATAGTTTTGTAAGTGGGAAGTACAGAAGCAAAAATTGTAATTAGGAGCCCTTTACCACTATTGGTTATAGTCATATGTCCTTTAACATGATAGGACCATGTTCAATTTGCAAGCCATACGTCATTTTGGAAAAAACAAAATTTACAAGGCAACACAATGGTAGAAAGATGTCTCTTTACATATTAAAGGCATTCCTATATTATCTAGTGTTCATCTACTATCTCTCTGTCCAGAGCCACACGTGTTAACCACACTCATTTACATAGGAGAGGTAGTTTCGGTGGGGACAAATGCCCGCAAATGGCTCATTGCTATGAGAAAAGGTTTATTTTGGCTTTTCTCTTCCTGTACCTGGCTAGCCATTCACCCTTTTCCCCACAGGCATGGTGGAATGTCTGGGGATCCATATTTCCCTCCCCTTTGCATTTATAATACAATGCCAAGGGCCATCCTGACTATGCCAATCACACAGTACAGAGACTATTCTCACAATTTCTCTGCACACCTTAACCCAAATTAATAAAATGTTCTCCAAGCCTCTTAAAATATTAATATTAATTCTGTAGCCTTTGGTACTTTACAACACCTGCGGGTGAAATGGCTCAGTGGCTCTTCAACGTGACAGTACCATTTGGCAATCCCATCAAAACTGTATGAGGAATTCTTGTCAACGTTTGTTGTTGCCCAGCGGGCATAAAGTAATAGCTCATTGTGAATTTAATTTCAATTTCCTTAATAACTAATGGCATTGACCAACTGTTAATGAGCTTATTGTCCATGAAGATAAAATATACATATTAGGAGAAATTGGATTAGTTGTCTTTCTTGTTGAGTTCTGAATCTTTCACATATATTCTGGCTCAATATCCCTTATCAAATATGTGATTTTCAAATATTTTCTACCATTCTGTGGAATGTCTTTTCATTTTCTCAATGGTGTCTTTGAGGTACAAATTTTTTTTTTAATTTTGATAAAATTAAAATAATTAATTTTGTCTCTGTCACTTGTGCTTTTGATATCATAATTTAAAATTATTGCCTGACAAAAGGTCATGAAGAATTACTTCTATGTTTTTCTCTAATAATTTTACTGTTTTAGCTCAATATATATGTCTATAATCCATTTTTATTTAATTTTGGTGTATTATATGTGGTAAGAACCAACTTTATCCTTTTTCATGTGGATACCAGTTGTTCCATCACCATTTATTCAAAGGACTCTTATTTCCCTTTCACATGGTCATGACACCCTTGTCAAAAATTAATTGACAATAAATCATAAAGGTTTATTTCTGGACTTTCAGTCCGTTCCAGTGACCAGTACATCTACTCTTATACCAGTACCGTAGTGTCTTGGTTATTGTCACTTTTTCGTAAGTTTTCAATTTGGGGAAGTGTAAGTCCTTCAACGTTGTTATTTTTCAAGATTTTTTTTTTGGAGGGGGAGCTACTCTGGGTCCTTTGAATTTTCATGTGAAATTTAGGATCAGTTTGTTAATTTCTTTCTGCATGGAAGCCAGCTGGACTTTGATAGGGATTGCGCTGAATTTGTAGATTAATTTGGGGACTATTGCCATTTTAGTAACATTAAGTCTTCTAACCCACGAACATAGAATTTCTTTCATTTAAATTAGACTCTTTTAAATTATTTTAAAATTTCTTTGTAGATTTCAGAGTATACATTTTGCATTTTATGTGTGTGTGTGAAATTTATTCCTAAATATTTTTATTATTTTGGATGAATTCAGGTTTAGATTGTTTAGAGCTAGTGTACATAATTTCAATTGCTTTCTGTATATTGAATCTGTATCATCCAATTTTGTTAAACACGCTTATTAGTTCTAGTATTTATAAGTGAACTTCTTAAGATTCTGTATATACAACCTCATCTGTGACTAAGAAGAATTCTAATTCTTTCTTCCTATTTGGGTTGTTTTATTTCATTTTCTTGTGAACTGTCCTCACTAAAATTTCTAGGACAATGTTGAGTGCATGTGGTAAGAGTGTCAATCATTGTGTTGCTCTTGATTTTAGAGGAAAAACTTCAATTTGTTACTATTAATTATGATGGTAATTATAGGTGTTTTATAGTTGCTTTTTAGTAGGTTGAAGAAATTCCCTTCTATTCCTAATTTATATGGCCTTTTTCCCATGAATTATTCAAATGCTTTTTTCTGCATTTACTAATATTATCATATGATTTTTTTTTCTTTTATTATATCAAAATGATGTAGTGCATTAATTACTTTTTAGATGTTAAAACAACCTTTCATTCCCAGGATGAATCCCATTTGGTTGTGGTATAAAAAATAAAAAAACTTTTGTGTATGTTTCCTCATTTGGTATTGGGATTTTTTTAAAGGATTTTTGCATCTATATTCATAAGAGATATAGACCTACAGTTTTCTTTTCTGTAGTGTCTTTATTATGTTTTGATACCAGAGAAATACTGACATCACAGAATAAACTTCAAAGTGTTAACATGTTCTATTTCATGAAGAGAGTGTGAAGGATTAGTGTTAATTTTTTTTTTTTTTTTAATATTGGGCAGAATTTATAATAAAGCCATCTCAGTCTGAGCTTTTTTTGGAGAAAATGTTTTAAAATTATTATTACTAAATCAATCTACTTGCTAGTTTTAGATATATTCAGAATTTCTATAACTGCTTGAGTCAGTTTTGATACTGTATTTCTCTCTGGGAAACTTTTATCTGTTACTTAATTAAATGGCATACAGTTGTTCATAGTATTCCTTTATATTCTTTTTATTATTATTACTGACTAGGTTGATAGAAATGCCCATCCCTTCTTGCACTCCTAATTTTATTAATTTGAGTCTTCTTTTTTCTTGGTCAACCTAGCTAAATAATTGTTCATTTTGTTGATCTCTTCAGAGACTCAAATTTGGTTTTGTTGCTTTTCTAGATTACTTTTCTATTCTCTATTTCATTTATTTCCATTATAATTTTAATTCCTCCCTTTGGTGCTTTGGATTTAGTTTTCTTTTTCCAGTTTCTTGAGGTGGAAGATTAGGTTATTGATTTCAGATATTTCTAATATAATTTATAAGTGTAAATATTTCTCTAATTATTGTTTTAGCTGAATCCCACATTTTGGCATATTTTCATTTTTATTCATCTGAAAAGTCTTTCTAATTTTCTTTGTGATTCTTTTCTCATTGATTATTTATAAGCATATTTTAAAATTTCCAAATAACCTGTAAAGTTTTCAAATTTTTTTTTGTATTTAATTTCATCCCTTTTGGTCTAAATACATACTTTTTATGATTTTAATCTTTTTTGATTTACTCATACTTGTATTATAGTCTAGGACATAGTTCATCCTGTAAAATTTTCTTAATGTATTAAGATTATTTTATTGTTTTTGGATTTGATGTGTCTAGATGCAGTACTCTTTGAGTGTAGTCTACCTAGAGATATGAACTTCTTGAATATATAAATTGATTATTTTCCCATACCCTTAAAACAATTCTGTGAATTATTCAAAACTTCTTTCTGCTCACCCCTTTGGTTTTCCTTCCCTTCTTGGATTTCTATTATGCATATGTTTATACGCTTGATGGTGTGTTCCACAGATTTTTGAGATTCGGTTTTTCATAATTCTTTTTCTCTTTGATCTTTAGAATGCAAAATCTCAACTGATCTAGCTCTATTTTCATTGATTATTTCTTCTACTGGATCAAACCTGCTATTGAGACCCTTTTGTGATTTTATTTTTCATTTCAATTATTATACTTTCAACTCCAGAATTTCTCTTTGATTCTTTTTAACTTTTTTACTCTCATTTTATTGGCAGTCTCTACTTGAAGAGGCATTGTGCTTACACTTTCCTAAATCCTTTAAACATGGCTTCCTTTGGTTCTTTGAACATATATACAAAATAGTTAATTTTAAATCTTTGTAGTAAGTCTAACTTCTGAACTTCCTCAGGGACAGTTTCTATTGACCACTTTTCTTTCCCACATATAGGCGACACTCTCCTCTTTCTTTACATATCTTCTATGTTTTTGTTTGTTTGTTTAAAACTGGACATTATAAATAATATACTATGGCAACTCTGAAAATCTGAAACCCCACCCCCTGTAGGGCTTTTATAATGTTGCATTATGTTGTTGATGTTGCTGCTGCTGCTATTCACTTATTTAATGTATTTCTTGATCGAATTCTGAAAATTCTGTATTCCTTGTTATGTATGATCACTAAAGTATCTTCTTGGTTAGCTCAATGGTTAGCTAATGATTAGACAAAGATTTCTTAAATTCCTTGAAATAATGTCTCCCACCCTTTGCTCTATGGTTCTGTGTGTGTGCTAGGACACATCTTCGACACTGAAAATGTTTACAAGTACATTAACCTTTACCTCTTGCTTGTACAGACCCTCCAAGTCAGCCATAGGGACAAATTAGGGTCTTCTTAGGTCTTTTGTGAGTACACAAACAGCCCTGCATATGTTCATGGCCTTATAAATCCCCAGGAACACATCAGAGCTTCTCAAAGCCCCCAGCAGATAGCTCATTCCCAGATTTTCCTTTATGTTATTTAGCCAGTTTCTTGTTTGCCTCAATTGACATCACTGCCCTAGACATTTGTGATGTTAAATAATTGTCAATGATTGTCAGAAAATGCCCTAGGAAAAGGGCTTTTTCCACTGACTGATCTCTGAGTCAGATCAAATGAAAACGAGCCCTGTGAATGGGTTGTGTTTTCTTTCAGGAAGTTGCCATGTAGGTCAACTAATGACAACACTCTCAGAATGGGGCTTTGTGAGAGGCTCCAAACCCTTTGTGCCCCCTCCAGTGGCTGGTAGGCTTCTGGATTTCATAGCTACCACGCTTTCAAGGCTGCTAGTTTTCACAACTACTGAAGAGCTGGGGGGTGGAAGTTGGGAATAGGGCACATTAAAACACCACAAAATCCTTGTTTTTACTGAGCTTCAACCATTTTTTAAATAAAAAAAAAATCTCATATTTTTGTAAGCCTTTAGTTAATTTCTGAAAAATGTGATTTTATCAATGCTTGTCACCATTGCTTTTACGAGGGAGTGGGCTTTTGGTGTTTTTACTTTGCCATTCTGGTAATTCTCCTAAAGTAACATTTAAAAAATTTTTTTATTTAGAAAATTAAATTTAACAGGGTAACATTGATCAATAAATGTACTAAAGTAATATCTTTAAAAGCACTAGTTTAAGCATTTAACCCTTCTTTTAAAAATTATGCAATAGTTCCTTGACGGGTGGTAGGGTAGTGGATAGAGCACCAACCTGGGCTGCTAAGGACCCAGGTTCAAAAGCCCGAGGCTGTTGGTTTGAGCACGGGCTCATCAGCTTGAAAGTAGGCTCACCAGTTTGACTATACGGTCCCTGGCTTGAGCCTAAGATAATAGACATCAATCCATGGTCGCTGGCTTATAGCTCAAGGTCGCTGGCTTGAGCAAAAGGTCACTGGCTTCACTGGAGGGCCCCAGTCAAGGCATGTATCAGAAGCAATCAATGAACAACTAAAGTGATACAACTATGAGATGAGTTGAAGCTTTTCATCTTTCTCCCTTTTTCTTGCCTGTCTGTCTCTGTCTGTTCTGCACCTCTCCTTAAAAAAAAAAAAAAAAAAAATATATATATATATATATATATATACACACACACATATATATATACATACATATACATATATATATGCAAAAGCTTCTGTTCACTTTCAAATAAAGTCCTAAAAATGAGCTCTAAAGCTCCATGTAATCTGGTCCTCCTTTGGCTCTTAGCCTCAAACTCCACTTTCTCCCCATAGGTCTCCTTTCAACACCTATAACAAACTCCCTTCCTACATGCCTTTTGCACTGATTATGCCTTCCTCTGTAACCCATTCCCTCTCCCCATCCAACCTCCCACCAAGTTATTCCTGTCAACTCTCAGGGCTCCTTGTTCCTGTCTCTGACTCACAGGCTAGACGCAGTCTCTCCATCAAGCACCCTGACAGCACCCTGCATTTTTTCTTTGTGGTGCTTATCGTAACTGCAGTGAAATGTAATTTGTGTATTTGTGGAATTTTAAGATCCATGATGGCAGAGATTTAATCTGGCTCAGAGGAAAATGTTCAATAAATGTTTGTTGAAATGATCAGATAAATGAACAGAACAATAGAAATACATTATGCAAGTATCTGTCCAGAAAAGGTATTCCATGAGGTATTCCAAAAGGTATTCTCCATGCGGAGAGGTGATGAGAAAAGGGACAGGCAATATCACAAACGCAGCTCTGAAATTCCACAAACATGGTATCGCTTCAGCCAGTGCAGAGCTTCAAAATATTTCTTTTGGAAATTAAAGAAGATTATGCTATTACTATAAAAATCATGGGACCCAAATTCTTCTTCTTATAAATGAACATACCGACTCCAGGTGTTCAAGTTGTCAAAGCAGGCTACAAATTACATGAGGAAATTTTAAAATATCTATGCCCAGACCAGAGCTCCAGAAATTCTATGATAATGTGCCTTTGATGTGGCTTAAGAGCATGGGTGCTTTTTATTTTTAAATCTCTCTAAATGATTTCAATACGCAGACAGATTTTAGAGCCGTGATAGGTAAAAAGGTGTCTTATCCCAGGTTTGTTTCTGCCAACCTTCCATGCAAGGTGCTCCAGTCCTCACAGCAAAGAAATGTAATAAGACTGGCGAAAAGTCTGATAGCTGATCTTCTTAGAAAGAGAAGAAAACAAGAAGCAACTTAGGTGTGTCTCAAGACCCAAAAACTAAAGCAAAGGTACTCTCCACGTGTGACATTACAGAAGGAAGCTTGTCCCTGGGGACAAGAAAACCTGTTTTCTGCTAATAAACTCCAGGGTGGCTTTTGTGGCTGCCTTGACTAATTGGTGCGGATGAAATAACCAGTGCTCAGGGATACGTGAGACAGCAAAGGATTGTAAGTGACAATTTGCTGTTAAAATTCATCAGCCCTTGCAAAGCGCCTTGATTAATGAAGTCGCTGCGCCTGCCTGCGCTCTGAGGAGGGGTCCGCTGTGGAAGGAAAGGGGAAAACAAATTTGACAGGATGCTCGCTCGCTAAAGAGGTTGGGCACCCGCTTGCTTTTAATCTGTCCGCTGTTCCATTACACAAGTACCTTCTCCCTCTCACTTGTTCGCTGGCGCTGCCATTAATCACGGACTACCGTAAAGAAAAGGGGAGGAGGGAGGAGGGAGGGCAGCCAGAGCCTCCTTCCCGGCTTGCAGAGGTAGAGAATGATGGGTAGGCAGGGGGCCCAGGAGGAGAACTGCTGGGTTATGACCAACCGGAGGTACTTAAAACAGGATTCACGGAGTTGAGCCCCAGCAGGCCACAGCTGGATGCTCCTCCGCCTGCCACCGCCTCGGCGGAGCAGGTTCTCGGTGCAACATCGCCACCTACAGCTGACTGTGAGAACTCCTCCGAGAGAGTCGCTAAACTCCGGGAAGATCCAGAAATCAGATCACTTACAAATCCAATGGCTTTAGCGAGTCAGTGTACTCACTGGCCAGGGAAGTAGAATAACATTGATTTTCGTAGCACCAAGACTGCCTTCCTTGGTGCCTGGACCTATAGCATGTCGTCTAGCAAGCAAGGTTAAGCTAGTGTCGATGTGAATATGCCACAAAGAACAGATTCCCATGAAATCATATGAATGACTCCTTTGTCTCTAGGGCGAAAAACATCTGCCTGTCCCGATATTATTTACAGTTTACTCAGTTACAGGAGGCTGCTGCACTGCGTTGGTCCTTTCTTTGAAAACAGTCTTCGAGAGTTTGTAAAACCCAGTGTTAAGCTCTCTGTGTTGCTATACTCAAGGTAAGACCTCTGTTTTAATGTGATATGGCCGTAGTTTCCCAAGTTTGCATTATGTGTAACATCTGGAGACTTTCTAATACACAATGAATAACCAGCCAGTATTTGAACACCTCAAGATTCTAATGAGTCAGAATTGGAAGGGTCTCTTTGGAGTCTGTAACTCTACAGTGTTCCTGTAGTTAAACCTGTAATAGATACAACTGGTATCCTCATTTTATAGATGAGAATAATTCAGATTAGAGGTCTTCAAAAAGATCTAAGCTCTCTTAAGGACCAACAAATTAGCCTCAAATGTTGGTTCTGTCAGTAAAAATAACTGTGCCCTCCCAGCCTCCACGAATCCTGATATTTCTCTATAAGGACAATGCACTAATTCACCAGTAGAGGATGTTTCATCCCAGCTCTGTTACTGCTAGCTGTGTGACTTTAAATGGGTCACTTGACCTCTCTGAACCTCCTTTTTTTTTCTTTAATTTTTGCCTGTACACTGATTGAGGTTCAGTGAAAGCATTCGGTTTTGGGATGCTAAAAGTTGAAAATTTAAAAAATATTGAAGGTTGAGACCTCTTAGCTCACAAATTGAAGTGACTCGGTTGCTGAAAAAGGATCAAGCCAACTGGACAATTCCACGGTTTATGACAACACAAGGTACTCGTCCGGCACGGACCCCATGGTCCACTGCTCTCCTTTGCTTTGGGCAGAGAAACAAGTATGGACAGGTGAAACTGTCTCTCCATCCTTGCCTTTGATAGGCAGTAGAGGAGAAAGCTTGGGTTTGGGATTTGATGTAGGAAAAAGCCTGTCTACCTTCCTATGTCACAGCATTCAAGGGAAGCTAGTCTGCCCCAGTGCCTGTTGTCAGTACGTGGCCCACTTCTAAGGGGGCTGCTCAGCGGGATCAGGGTGTGGGTACTGACTGCTCCTGAAAGTTTTTGTTTTATTTTGTTTTGTTTTTATGACAGAGACAGAGAGAGTGACAGAAGAGGGACAAATAGGGACAAACAGGAAGGGAGAGAGATGAGAAGCACCAATTCTTTGTTGTGGCTCCTTAGTTGTTCATTGATTGATTTCTCATATGTGCCTTGACCGGGGGCTACAGAAGACCAAGTGACCCCTTGCTCAAGCAGTGACCTTAGGTTCAAGCTGGTGAGCTTTGCTCAAACCAGATGAGCCTGCACTCTATCTGGCAACGTTGGTGTTTTAAACCTGGGTCCTCTGCATCCCAGTCTGATGCTCTATCCACCAAGCCTCAACCTGGTCAGGCTGCTCCTGGAAGTGTTTAAGCACAAATATATATACATATATATTCTAGAAATCTTAAATTATACATATATATATATACACAACCTCTTTTATAAAGCCACCTTGGAATAGGACAAGTTTGACAGCATTTCCCCAATGTTAAATATAGCATTCAAACCAGAAAATCACTCACTGATTTGCCCTGTACAAAGATAAATGTCTGTTGAACGATGTTATCCCAGTGCGGCCCTTATTGTTTTTTAGCAAAACAGTCTGAGCGAGTCTCCCTAATGAAGCAACACAACATGTAAACGCAGCAAGCACATGGCACCAGACGAGAGTTCCTGCCAACCAAATGCAGCACCCCAGAAGGCCACCCACAGCTGCTGAAAGCAGGGTGTGCATGCCAGCATAACAAGGTGGCTGGGCTCTCCCGGTGCCACAGTAGACACACAGCCCAGGTGGCAAATGAGAATTCTGGCTAAGGACAGAACAGAGGCAATAGCTTTATAATTCTCCACCTCAAGAGCCTCTGAAGTCACTACCACTTTGGCTTTGGCTAAAGACAGTTTTCATAACGACAGGTGACTGCCATCTGTAAGACCCTGCCAGACTACATATGCCTAATAATACTCTCTCGTTTTTATCCAGTGTTTTACAGCTCACAACGGGCCACCGCATGCCCAGTCTCATTTGATTCTCTTAACAACCCTATTAAACAGGTGCTGCAGGTTCCCACTGCACTGGCTGCATTTGTTTCTTCAGAGAGACGCTGTCAGGTAGTATTGTATCTGTGTGCTCATCCAGTGAGCTCATAGGAGGACCAACTTTGCTCTAAGCACTGGGAGGAGGTGGAAGAGCAAGGAGAAGGCAGGAGAGAAAGCAGAGGTGAGTCAGATGTGCTCTCCGTATCAATGTAGTCAAGAAATTAGTCATCTCAAGAGGAGGCAGATGGGTAAACAGATAACTAATTCAACGTGGACTCAGCTGAGAGGGAGGTATTTACAAGCCCCAAGGGAAAGGCAGGGGCATGGTGAGTGATCTTGAAGTTCTGAATTGTGAAAAGAACTTGTAAGGTCTGTTTTTCATTATGATTCTTGGGGGGAGGGGGGTATGTTATGCAATGATTATGAAACGATATGTACATCAGTTAACAAGCTTATGAAATATTTTATTATTGATTATTTCCTTGGCACTAGTAACACAACTTCTGGGTAAGACAAGCAGGCAAGCACTTTATTTTACTTAGGCTCACAGAAGTTAAATGGCTCATGCAAGATGACAGATTGGGAATTTGAGTCCACCAGGGAATTGTTCCATGCTCAGTTCTAATCTGGATTCTAATCCAGGACTTCTCAAGTGTAATGTATATGGAAACTATTTGGGGATCTTGTTAAATTATAATTCAAGTGTAGCAGGTTTGGAGTGGGATCTGCTAAACTTTCTAACAAGGTGCCAGGCCATTCTGATACACAGACCTCACTCCAAGTGAGGTCACTCACTCCAAGGCTCCAGAGTGACATCTGTGCCCTAAAAATTTATATTAAAAGGGGAGGAAAAATCACAATTCATGAATGTGACTAATGGTGAACCAGTTAAGCAGAAATTAGAAAGAATGTAGGGCCCTGGCCTGTTGGCTCAGTGGTAGAGCATCCACCTGGTGTGTGGAAGTCCCAGGTTCAATTCCTGATCAGGGCACAAAGGAGAAGTGACTATTTGCTTCTCCACCCCTCCCTTCTCCCTTCTCTCTCTCTCATTCTCTCCTCCCCTCTGGCTTGATTGATTTGAGCATGTCTTCCCCGAGAGCTGAGGGTGGCTTCCTGGAGCCTCTGCCTCATGTGCTAAAAACAGATTGGTTATGAGCATGGCCCTAGATGGGCAGAGCATTGGCCCCAGACAGCAGGTTGCTGGGTAGATTCTGGTTGGGGCATGTAAAGCCAGTATCTAAGGCCAGGGCAACCATCACAGCAGCCTCCTGGCCCATGCAGGTTCGCATTGGATTCAGACAGTCGGTAAAGAAACAACGGAGCCACAAACTGGTGGGCCATAGTCTTTAATTCTAGCTTGCACCCAGCGGACAAGTAAAACACACACTGGGCTCCAAAACCCAACTCACATTCAGTGCTCACAAAGCTACTGACTTATCCGAGTTTCCTAGAATCAAAGATTTCTAGCTCACCAAACTTATTCACCTCTGTTCCCCATCTCCTTCTTTAGCCCAGATACAAACTCTACACAAACTGGCATCTCACTCAGCACTCCGCCATCTTGGCTGCTTCTCCTGGCCTCCTCCACATAGCCTTCTTCTGCTCTCTGTTCTGCTCTCTCTTCTCTCATGCTAATCATCCCAGGAACCAAGAGCACAAGCTCCCATTCTGCCCCCACTTTATATTGTAGCTTTACAACCTCTAATCCAATATACAAAATAGGGAAGTCTCTAATACAAAGACACTTCTCTGAGGCATGATTGGATTGTAGCACCCCACATTAAAAATGGTGGGAAAGGCTTAATCCCAAAACCAAGCCCCAGGCTACAAGGATTCTCAACACACATTAATATCACCTGGGCGACGACGGCCTCACGTGGGCAGCGGAGCATCTTTTTTTTTTTTTTTTTTAATAAATTTTTATTAATGGTAATGGGATGACATTAATAAATCAGGGTACATATATTAAAAAAAAACATGTCTAGGTTATTTTTTCATTAAATTATGTTGCATACCCCTTGCCCAAAGTCAGATTGTTCTCCGCCACCCTCTATCTAGTTCTCTGTGCCCCTCCCCCTCCCCCTAACTCTCTCCCTCCCTCCCTCCCATGTCCTCCCTCCCCCCACCCCTGGTAACCACCACACTCTTGTCCATGTCTCTTAGTCTCATTTTTATGTTCCACCAATGTATGGAATCATGTAGTTCTTGTTTTTTTCTGATTTACTTATTTCACTCCTTATAATGTTATCAAGATCCCACCATTTTGCTGTAAATGATCTGATGTCATGATTTCTTATGGCTAAGTAGTATTCCATAGTGTATATGTGCCACATCTTCTTTATCCAGTCTTCTATTGAAGGGCTTTTTGGTTGTTTCCATGTCTTGGCCACTGTGAACAGTGCTGCAATGAACATGGGGCTACATGTGTCTTCATGTATCAATGTTTCTGAGGTTTTGGGGTATATGCCCAGTAGAGGGATTGCTGGGTCATAAGGTAGTTCTATTTGCAGTTTTTGAGGAACCACCATACTTTCCTCCATAATGGTTGTACTACTTTACAGTCCCACCAACAGTGAATGAGGGTTCCTTTTTCTCCACAGCCTCTCCAACATTTGCTATTACCCGTCTTGTTGATAATAGCTAATCTAACAGGGGTGAGGTGGTATCTCATTGTAGTTTTGATTTGCATTTCTCTAATAACTAATGAAGCTGAGCATCTTTTCATATATCTGTTGGCCATTTGTATCTCTTCCTGGGAGAAGTGTCTGTTCATGTCCTCTTCCCATTTTTTTATTGGATTGTTTGTTTGTTTGTTGTTGAGTTTTATGAGTTCTTTGTAAATTTTGGATATTAGGCCCTTATCTGAGCTGTCGTTTGAAAATATCAGTTCCCATTTAGTTGGCTGTCTGTTTATTTTGATATCAGTTTCTCTTGCTGAGCAAAAACTTTTTATTCTGATGTAGTCCCATTCATTTATCTTTGCCTTCACTTCTCTTGCCATTGGAGTCAAGTTCATAAAATGTTCTTTAAAACCCAGGTCCATAATTTTAGTACCTATGTCTTCTTCTATGTACTTTATTGTTTCAGGTCTTATATTTAGGTCTTTGATCCATTTTGAATTAATTTTAGTACACGGGGACAGGCTGTAGTCGAGTATCATTCTTTTGCATGTGGCTTTCCAGTTTTCCCAACACCATTTGTTGAAGAGGCTTTCTTTTCTCCATTGTGTGTTGTTGGCCCCTTTATCAAAGATTATTTGACCTTATATATGTGGTTTTATTTCTGGGCTTTCTATTCTTTTCCATTGGTCTGAGTGTCTATTTTTCTGCCAATACCATGCTCTTTTGATTATCATGGCCCTATAATATAGTTTAAAGTCAGGTATTGTAATGCCCCCAGCTTCATTCTTTTTCCTTAGGATTATTTTGGCTATTCGGGTTTTTTTATAGTTCCATATAAATCTGATGATTTTTTGTTCCATTTCTTTAAAAAATCTCATAGGAATTTTGATGGGAATTGCATTAAATTTGTATATTGCTTTGGGTAATATGGCCATTTTGATTATATTTATTCTTCCTATCCAAGAACAAGGAATATTTTTCCATCTCATTGTATCTTTTTCGATTTCCCTTAACAATGCTTTGTAATTTTCATTATATAGGTCCTTTACGTTCTTTGTTATGTTTATTCCTAGGTATTTTATTTTTTTTGTTGCAATCGTGAAGGGGATTATCTTTTTGAGTTCGTTTTCTAATATTTCATTGTTGGCATATAGAAAGGCTATGGACTTTTGTATGTTAATTTTGTATTCTGCGACCTTACTGTATTGGTTTATTGTTTCTAATAATCTTTTTGTGGAGTCCTTCGGGTTTTTGATGTATAGGATCATATCATCAGCAAAAAGTGATACCTTTACTTCTTCTTTTCCGATATGGATGCCTTTTATTTCTTTGTCTTGTCTGATTGCTCTGGCCAGAACTTCTAGCACCACGTTAAATAAGAGTGGAGAGAGTGGACAACCCTGTCTTGTTCCTGATTTAAGGTAGAAAGTCCTCAGTTTTATGCCGTTTAATAGGATGTTGGCTGATGGTTTATCATATATGGCCTTTATCATGTTGAGATATTTTCCTTCTATACCCATTTTGTTGAGAGTCTTAAACATAAAATTGTGTTGTATTTTATCAAAAGCCTTTTCTGCATCTATTGATAAGATCATGTGGTTTTTGTTCTTTGTTTTGTTGATATGGTGTATTACGTTAACCGTTTTGCGTATGTTGAACCATCCTTGAGATTCTGGGATGAATCCCACTTGATCATGATGTATTATTTTTTTAATATGTTGTTGTATTCGAGTTGCTAGTATTTTTTTTAGTATTTTAGCATCTGTATTCATTAGAGATATTGGTCTGTAGTTTTCTTTCTTTGTGCCATCCTTGCCAGGTTTTGGTATGAGGGTTATGTTGGCCTCATAAAATGTGTTTGAAAGTATTGCTTCTTCTTCAATTTTTTGGAAGACTTTGAGTAGAATAGGAACCAAGTCTTCTTTGAATGTTTGATAGAATTCACTAGTATAACCGTCTGGGCCTGGAATTTTATTTTTGGGGAGGTTTTTAATAGTTTTTTCTATTTCCTCCCTGCTGATTGGTCTGTTTAGGCTTTCTGCTTCTTCATGACTCAGTCTAGGAAGGTTGTATTGTTCTAGGAATTTATCCATTTCTTCTAGATTGTTGTATTTGGTGGCATATAATTTTTCATAGTATTCTACAATAATTCTTTGTATTTCTATGATGTCTGTGGTGATCTCTCCTCTTTCATTTTGGATTTTATTTATTTGAGTCCTGTGCCTTTTTTCCTTGGTGAGTCTTGCCAAGGGTTTGTCAATTTTGTTGATCTTTTCAAAGAACCAGCTCCTTGTTTTATTGATTTTTTCTATAGTTTTTCTGTTCTCTATTTCATTTATTTCTGCTCTGATTTTTATTATCTCCTTTCTTCGGCTGGTTTTGGGTTGTCTTTGTTCTTCTTTTTCTAGTTCCTTAAGGTGTGAAGTTAAGTGGTTTACTTCGGCTCTCTCTTGTTTGTTCATATAGGCCTGAAGTGATATGAACTTTCCTCTTATTACTGCTTTTGCTGCATCCCAGAGATTCTGATATGTTGTATTTTCATTTTCATTTGTCTGTATATATCTTTTGATCTCTGCGCTTATTTCTTCTTTGACCCATTCATTTTTTAGAAGTATGTTGTTTAGTTTCCACATTTTTGTGGGTTTTTCCCCCTCTTTTTTGCAGTTGAATTCTAGTTTCAAGGCTTTATGATCAGAAAATATGCTTGGTACAATTTCAATTTTTCTAAATTTGCTGATATTGTCTTTGTGGCCCAACATATGGTCAATTCTTGAGAATGTTCCATGTACACTAGAGAAAAATGTATACTCTGTCGCTTTGGGATGAAGTGTCCTGTAGATATCTATCATATCCAGGTGTTCTAGTATTTCGTTTAAGGCCACTATATCTTTATTGATTCTCTGTTTGGATGACCGATCTAGAGCCGTCAGCGGTGTATTGAGGTCTCCAAGTATGATTGTATTTTTGTTAGTTTTTGTTTTAAGGTCAATAAGTAGCTGTCTTATATATTTTGGTGCTCCTTGGTTTGGTGCATATATATTAAGGATTGTTATGTCTTCTTGATTCAACTTCCCCTTAATCATTATGAAATGACCATTTTTGTCTCTGAGTACTTTTTCTGTCTTGTAGTCAGCATTATTAGATATGAGTATTGCTACGCCTGCTTTTTTTTGGGTGTTGTTTGCTTGGAGTATTGTTTTCCAGCCTTTCACTTTGAATTTGTTTTTATCCTTGTTGCTTAGATGTGTTTCTTGTAGGCAGCATATAGTTGGATTTTCTTTTTTAATCCATTCTGCTACTCTGTGTCTTTTTATTGGTAAGTTTAATCCATTTACATTTAGTGTAATTATTGACACTTGTGGGTTCCCTACTGCCATTTTATAAATTGCTTTCTGTTAGTTTTGTATCTAGTTTGATTCTTCTCTTTTGTTTTTCTATCATTTGTTTTTGTTTGTTTGTGTTCCATACTTCTTTCCTCTGTTGCTACCTTTTTTAAATGTTTTTGTGGTGGTTTTTTCAAGGGTGGTTACCATTAAGTAATGAAAAGGGTACCTACCATATTCATTGTAGTACCCTATCTTATGAGTTTTTCTGCACTTCATCATCCTTTGCTACTGTTAATCTTCATCCTCTCCCCCCTTTTTTTCCTTTGATGTCACAGTTTAAGTTTGGTTTTATTGTGTTCTTGGTGGAGCTGTTACTTGTGGTGTTGTATTCTTTTGTTCTTTGAATCTGGTTGGGAAACCCCCTTTAGTATTTCCTGGAGTGGGGGCTTTCTGTTGATTAACTCTCTCATCTTTTCTGTATTTGTGAATGTTTTTATATCTCCTTCATACTTGAAGGATAGCTTTGATGGGTATAGTATTCTTGGCTGAAAGTTCCTCTCTTTCAGGGCTTTAAATATTGGGGTCCACTCTCTTCTAGCTTGTAGAGTTTCTGCTGAGAAATCTGATGATAATCTAATAGGCCTTCCTTTATATGTTGTACTCTTCTTTTCCCTGGCTGCCTTGAGAATTTTTTCTTTGTCATTGGTTTGTGTCATCTTTATTATGTGCCTTGGAGTGGGTTTGTTGGGGTTAAGAAAACTCGGTGTTCTGTTTGCTTCTTGAATTTGAGGCTTTAGTTCTTTCCACAGGCTTGGGAAGTTCTCGTCTATTATTTGTTTGAGTATATTCTCCATTCCATTTTCTTTCTCTTCTCCCTCTGATATACCTATTATTCTTATGTTATTCTTTCTGATGGAGCCAGACAATTCCTGTAGGGCTTTCTTGTTTTTTATTATTTTTGAGTCTCTTTCTTCTTCTCTCTGTTGTGCCTCAAGTTGTTTGTCTTCTATTTCACGAATCCTATCTTCAATTTGGGCTGTTCTGTTAGCTAAGCTTGTTACCTCGTTTTTCAGCTCGTGAATTGAGTTTTTCATTTCTGTTTGATTTATTTTAATAGTTTCAATTTCCTTGGTAATATATTCTTTGTGTTCATTGAGTTGTTTTCTGATCTCCCTATATTGCCTTTCTGTGTTTTCTTGTATATCTCTGAGTATTTTTAAGATTTCTATTTTAAATTCTCTGTCATTTAGCTCCAAGGCTTCCAATATGTTAAGTCTTTTCTCCATAGATTTTTCCACATCTATTTGTGTTACCTCTCTTTCTTTTGTATCCATAATATTCGATTTCCTCTTTCTTATTGGCATCTGAGGGTGGTCTTGTTGATAGCACTAATTGGAATTAATAAAGAGTAAAAAGTAAAAAAAAAAAAAGGTAAAACACCCCACAAAAAAAAACAGTAATAATTTATTATTTCCCCTTTTTTCTTTCTTCTCTTTCCCTCCTCTCCCCTCCTCAGGGAAATATCGTGCCTATAATGGAGGGCCTGATTTGGGGTGAAGAGTTCAAGGGGCAAAAAAAGGGAGTAGGGACCTACTAAATGAAAAAAAAAAAGGAAGAAAATCTTATACAAGCATAAGATGATTTGTTTGTAAGTGATGGTCAACTAAGAGATATAATGAGAGGGATAAGAGGGAACCAGAAAAAAGGACAAAAAAAAAGAATAATAAAGAAGAAAAAAATAAAAATAATAAGTAAAAATCTGTTGTATTAAGTGGAGCAAAGACTAAATACAATGGAGACCTTGGGTTGGGAGGACCCAAAATGCCACAAAAATAAACAAACAAACAAGAAAAAAACAAAAACAAAAGCGAAAAAGAAAAATAAAGCCAAAAAAAGCCTTGAGTCCCAAATTAACTAATTTGTTCATGATTGAGGATTAAATGGGAGGAAAGTAAAACAAGAAAAGAAAAAACGAATAGAAAGGAAAAAATAAGAAAAAGAGAAAAACGAAGGAAGAAAAAAAAAGGAAGAGAAAAAAACAAAATAAAGCAAAACAAAAAAAAACAAAAGAGGAGAGAGTGAGAGTTAAGTGTTTTGGAGTATAACCTTAAAGGAGGGTGAGGATGAAGAAGAGAAATAAAATGTAACACTCATGGGTAGTGTAGTTCAAGAAAAGGGAAGCATAAGATGGGCAGAGAATAGAAGGACCGAGGTGGAGGAAATAAAGGCAATAAGATAGAAGAAACAAACAACAACAACAAAAAAAATTAGTGGAACAAGTTGTAAAGTCTGTGGATTTTTCTTGATTTTGAGAGGTTAACTTCTTCCTTTTTCTTTTCTCTCCCTCTTCCTGGTCGGTGACTCTGTACTCCAGGCTCTGCCCCTGTGTCACACTTAGGTAGGGATTTGCAGTTGATGGAATTCTATGGCAATGTCATATAATTGGCTTTAGTCTTGCTGGTAGTCAAGGCTTGTTGGCGTTTGCAGGGTCCAACGATGAGAGAGTTTGCTTTCCTGGAGTCTCTCTCCTAGTCCCCCCTTCCTGAATTAGCAGCCTGGTGATCCAGCTATAAGGCTGCAACTGCTTCTGCCTGGGGCATAAGAGGCTCAAAGAGCTGGGAAATCCCCACTCTATCACCACTCAGCGCAAGGCTTTGGGAAAGGCTCTGGCAGTCAGGGCCTCCAGTGTAATCAGGCAGGGGTGGGAGTCAATTGTTGTCAAGGTGACTGTTCAGCACCTAGCATTCAGTTGGACCTCTCAACCCAGGCTTTCCACACTTTGTAGCCTGTTTTGGCTGGGAAGAAGAGGCACTAGCCTCTGCTTGCGACTAGTGTAGTATAGATCTTATTATCTGCCAAGTCCCTCTTGTTAGCGTTTATCCCTGAATATGGAGGCTCTATCAATCAGAAGTTGCCCCCGCCCCTTTAGCGAGAGGCACTAAAAAATATCATGCCTCTTGTCTTGGATCGCTGAACTGAGAGAGATCTTATCAATTAGAACCCGTGGGTGCGCAGATTTCATGGGTTAAGCTAATTTCAGTGATTGGGTTGCAGCTGTGCTCCCGAAGGTATTTCAGGCTGCCTGCGCGCGCCCCTCCCCCAACGCTTGATTGTTAGCTTGAATGGCTGGGTGAGGTGCCCCGCCCATGGAGAGAATCTCCCAAGTAGGGAAGACCGCCCTGGCGCCTCTCCCGCTCCCTGCTGCTGGCGGCTGGGGCGCACCGGGCGCAGGATAATGGGGTACCCTGGGTGTGCGGGCCAGTAGGGCACTCTGGGCGCATGGAATGCCCAGGGCACGCGCGCGAATGGGGTGCTCCGGGCACCGGAGCTGGCGACTCTCACTCGCAGTGCGCGGGCCGCTGGGAATGTTAATGGTGCTCGCTCTGCAACCGGACCGGGCACGCGCCGCTGCTCCCGAGTGTGGGCTGACTCACCACAGGCGCACTCCCTCCGCGGCTTGAATGAACGTCCCTGCGGTAGCTTCCTCCACACCCTCGTCTCTCAGATTCAAGTGATAACAGTCCTTTCGCTTTCAGTTTGTGTGGAACTCCGGAATGCTCCGAGGATAAATTTTTTCTGCTTCTAGTTGATAAATTTGTTGTGATTTTGGGGAGATCTGTCGGATGCGCTGCTCACGGCGCCATTTCCGTGACGTCACTCCGCGGAGCATCTTTAACAAAGTGAGCATAATACATTTTATCTGCCCAACAGGGCGCATAAGGAAGTCTGTCTCTGCATCTCCCCTACCTTCACTTAAAAGAAGGAAAAGAAAGGAAGGGAGGGAGGGTGGGAGGGAGAAAGGAAGGAAGGAAGGAAGGAAGGAAGGAAGGAAGGAAGGAAGGAAGGAAGGAAGGAAGGAAGGAAGGAAGGAAGGAAGGAAGAAAGAAAGAGGGTTCTGGCCAGTTGGCTCAGTGGTAGAGTGTGGGTCTGATATGTGAATATCCCAGGTTTGATTCTGGGTCTGAACACACAGGAAAAGTGCCCATCTGCTTCTCCATCCCTCCCCCTCCCCCTTCACTTTTTTCCTTTTTCCCTCCTACCACCATGGCTCTGTTGGTTTGGAATGCAATGGCCCCAGGTGCTGAGGATGGTTCCGGGGAGCCTCTACCTCAGGTGCTAAAAATAGCTTGGTTGTGAGCATTGTACTAGATGGGGGTTGCCAAGTCAATCCTGGTTGAGGCACACATGGAGTCTGTCTCTCTAGCTCCCCTCCTCTCATTTGGAAAAAGAAGAAAATAAAAAAGTGAATAATTAGGGGAAAACAACCTTAATATTTAAGGACAGACTCAGGGTTTTGAAGGCCTAACATAGCTGAAGGGATCTTAAACAAGGCCATTAGTGCCAAACTGAGAGTTCTCAAATCTCCTGGGATCCAAGAATGACTCAAAGAAGATTTTTTAGTTATTGTAATTAAAAAAAAAAATGGAAACAGAATATTTATACCAAAAAAGGCCTCATTTGTTAATGAAAACATGGACTCAATAGGATTTACTACTGCTTTGTTTCTGTTTAGTCTTCCTATTATGGGCTTAATACTTATTGTTTGTGCTACATGCTCAGATATATATATATATATATCTTTGATTAATTAAGAATAGAAAAATAAATTAAATATTAATAAATGCAGTTTAAGTAGTAGATAAAGATTAAAAGAAGAATATTTAGTAATGCAACTATTGAGAACTAATTAAAACTTCTTTCATAGTTTTTTTTATTACTTTGGTCTTTGTAAGGTTTTATTTATTTATTTTTTGTATTACTTTTGCATTAAATTAGATCTATAAAAATTAAATAACTAAGCCTGACCGGGAGGTGGCGCAGTGGCTAGAGCATCAGACTGGGATGCGGAAAACCCAGGTTCGAGACCCCGAGGTCACCAGCTTGAGTGAGGGCTCATCTGGTTTGAGCAAAAAGCTCACCAGCTTGAGCCCAAACTCGCTGGCTCAAGCAAGGGGTTACTCAGTCTGCTGAAGGCCCGCAGTCAAGGCACATATGAGAAAGCAATCAATGAACAATTAAGGTGTTGCAACGTGCAACGAAAAACTAATGATTGATGCTTCTCATCTCTCCGTTCCTATTTGTCCCTGTCTATCCCTCTCTCTGACTCTCTCTCTGTAAAAAAATAAATAAATAAATAAAAATAAATAAAATAAAATAAAAATTAAAAATATTTAAAAATTAAGTAACTAAGAAAATAAAGGAACCAGAATCAGGGCTCAGATGTCCTGATTTTAAGATAACAATAATAGTTACTATCACAAACAGCCTACTGTGTGCCAAGCACCTCCATTAGTTATCACATGAAATCATCAAAATGACAAAGAGGAAAGTCACCTTATATCAGCATTTTCAAAACGAGGAATTTGGGATCAGAGACATGCAGTAACTTGCCCAGGAAAACACAGCAAGGAAACACTTATGTACACAGATGGAGCCTAAATCTTTCTGTTCCTCAGAGCCCATTCTTGTCATCGAAATCTACATTTCAATTCTCTCAAATTGCTATTAGGTTCCAGGATCTTTTCCTAATGAATTTGAACAATGAAGAGAAATTACTGGTTTATCTATTTGAATGAACCTGGACTCATTCCAGAAATGTCTGTGAGAATTAGAAAAATGTAAATTAAGAGCAGCCTTGATATCTATCCACAGCAGTGTTCCTTCCCCTCAGCAGCCTACCAGCGTGTTGCCGTTTCTCTTACAGATTCGGAAATTTCCACTCCTACAGATGCACGAAGCAGAAGGTCATGAGCCCCCAGAAAGATACTGGTGAGAATGCAAACCACATTCTCTATCGTTTGCCCATATGTTGGTGGAGAAACAGCACCGGGTGTTAGACCTTGGTTCAGCAACCTTGGTACTTGCGTTCTGGCTTAGAAAGACTTCAGAAGCAAGACTCAAACTGAAAGAGAAAGCTTATTTAGAAAGTCATAGAGGTAAAAGAAGTGAGCCGTTGGAAAAAAAATGGGCTAAGGAAACAAGTTACAGAGGCAAAGAAAGGGCCATTGCAGCTTGGGGGGGGGGGGGGAGAGAGAGAGAGAGAGAGAGAGAGAGAGAGATGCACCTTGAGAGACCAAAGAGGGGAAAAAAAAGCAAGGGCATGCTTCAGAAAAAGAGAGAAGAGCCAATCAATCCAGATGTAAATCCAACTCCCCATGTTCTGCTTATAACTATTGATGGATAACTGGCTGCTCTGGGCTATTTTTATCATCCCATAAAAGAGGAATAATACCACAAGCTTCATTGGATGACAGTAAGAATTAAATAACCTTGTGTAGGTAAAGCCCCTGGCACAGGTCAAGAACAGAGGGTCCTCAGGTTACAACAGTCTCAACATAAGACATTTCAAGGTTACAATGCTCACTCCCATAAAAGCTTTAAAAAATTGAGATGTGAGTATTTCAGGCTTACGCCGTTAGGATCATACTTATGGATTATGTGAGCGAACTACTTTGCTTGTGCGCAGCAGAAGAAGACGCAGTAATGTGAGTTATGAGTGAGGAAGTCCGCGTCCCCCGTATGCTTACCTATGCCATTTTGGACTATCAAAAGTGCAAGTGTTCCACTGGTGTTAGTCTAGGGTGTGTTTCAACTCACACCGAAATTAGGGTTATATCATTGTCGTAAGAATGGAACTGTGTCGTAATCCAATGACCCCATGTACTAAACAAACAAACAAAAAAAATCAGTAGTCCTCACCAGGTTGACAGCTACCACCTTGGAAGACAACTTACTTTTGTCATGTCTCAGCCAGGACCTGGGCTCCCAGCAGAGGCTATCCTTGTGGCTTTGGGTAATCAGGATGAAGAACCTGAGCATTTGTTTACCCCACCTTATTTCAGGCATATTTTAAAAGACTGAAACTGGTGACCATAGATTAATGACATTATCCATTCTGGAAATAAATGTCACCTCGACAAAGACAACTGATGTGGCCAGAGCAGAATCAATGTGACCAACCAGAGATGATGCCCATTTCTCAGAGGAAGCATCAGCCCTAATCGGGCTTCATTTTTGGTCTCTTTCCAGCAGGCGGAGAAGATGAATCTGGTAAAGTAACTTGTTTTTCTCTCCCACCACCACCGCACCACTTCTCTCTGGCCCAATCAATCATGGTTTGTTTTTTGTTTTTTCAGGGTTTTTTTATTCTCCCATTCTGAAAAAAAAATTTTTTTTTCCCAGATAGCACCCCAAAGGAAGAAAACACTAACGGAAGAGGCCTGCAGTACCAAACTGGTTACGCTGTGACATCTAGAAGCATCAAAGGGTGGGTGGCGGAAGAAAGCAACACACCCTTGTCCTTCCTGTCCTTAATTAGTGACAGAGAGCAACGTTTTGTTCAGGGAACTAGAAACCCTGGAGAGAAGAAGACCGGGGCTTTGAGTTTTAAAGATCCTCAATGCTCAGTGAGACCTGTTAGTGCTTCTGTTTCCTTTGGTCTATTCAGAATCCCCTTGGACAGCCAGCACCAGACCTCCTGTATTCAAACGCACTGACAAATATTGATTTGTAACACCGCCACTGAAGGACTGCTTAGTCGGCTCTCAGAGAACACATGTGTGCAGAATCAGTTTTGCAAGTTGACTCAAGTCAGCCCCCACTGGCTCCTTTTTTCCTGCTGAAAAGGCAAGCCCAAAGAGGCAGCCTGGATCCCAGCAAGGGGCAATCTGCCAAGAAGCCTTTGCTTTCTGAGAATCCCCTGTACTTCCTGAGACATGAGGTACTTTGCAGAGTCAGAAGGGGGACTAAAGAGCAAGCCCTAAGTAAAGATATTTGGGGTTAAATTGGATGAACAGCAGGGAGTTTAGGAATTCCTTCTCAAAGTTATAAAAACCTGCCAAGTCTATCGCAACTTGAGTTAGCTCACGTCTCTAGCCTCATGACTACACTTCCCTGGGGCTCCAGGCAAATAAATGACTTTATAGTTCCTTGAACTCACCTTACCTGCTCTCATCCTACAGCTGTGCTCAAACATTGCATCCTCCAAATACATTTCCTTTTAGTAGCGCATATCCCATAGTATTGTAGATGCCTGTTTACTTTCCATTGTTCTCCATTGTATGGTGAGCTCCCTGAGCATGGTGTACCCGACGTTTATTACTCTGCACCTTCAGTGCCTAATAATGGGCATTTACTAGAATTTCTGACTAAATACTGAATGCATGAATGACTAAAGGAAGAATGAGAAAAGGCAAGAGTCCATTACCAGTCTTGTCTATCTACAGTTGGCTATTGAGATTGTATTAAGCCCTACCATTTAATGAGGTCTCACTTTGTGTTAGTAACAAGCTAAGTGCTTTCTAGATAGTGTTCCTTTTTATCTTCACACTACCTCTGTGAGATAGTAAGAATTATGAGTCGCATTTTGGCAGGAAAAAAATACATAATTAGAGGCTGAAGAAATAGAAGAACGTACACAAGTTCACACATTTAGAAAGAAAGCATCAAGATTTGCCTGGTGACATGCTGTCTTCCTGTGATGCTCAAGATTTGAACAAATGCTAAGGACGCTTGGTATAGGGAATCTAAATTCCTCTCCTGGAGCCATTCACTTTATTCACTCATTCATTCATCTATCCATTTTTGCATCCAGTCAATATTTGTTTAAAACCCACTTTAAACAGAGCTCTTTGTTAGGCTCTAGGGAACACAACAATGAATTTCAAAGACCTCTCAGTGTGATTGAAAATATGGTAACACAAGGTAAGAGCTAGGGAATAGAATAGAAATTAAAAGAGAAGATAATCTCTATTATAGGAGTTTTTAAACAAACCCTTGTCTCTTTCCATCCCCCAAATAGTATGCCACCCCTCAACCAGCGGGAGTACCAAGAAATAGCCCATCTTTTAGTTAACTACTTAATGATGTATTTTGAATATGGTGTTGCCTGCTCAAAAACATTCAGTAACTGCTCAATAAGCAAAAACTCTTAATTTATTAACATGCTATAATCTAGTCCCATGTACATTTCCAGGTTTATCTTCTATATCTTTATTATTTGTTTATTTATTTATCTATTTATTTTTAGAGAGAGACAGGAACATCGAGCTGTTCTGGTATGTGCCCAGACCGGGGATCTAACCAGCAACCTCTGTGCTTCAGGACAACGCTCCCACCAATCTATATCTCTTTTTAAATCCCAGACTAGTTGTCACCACTGTCTAAATCTATTCTGTACCTTCCTGCTTGTGTTTCTCTGTTCAAGCCATATCCATTGGGATTAGATTTCTTCTTTCTATTTAGGCTTTCTTTTTTTCTTTGCCTACTATACTCCCTTTCTTTTCTGAACTCTTCTAAAAACAATTCGCTTCATATAGGTATCTCCACTTTTATAGAGCTTTGTCAGAAAATATTGAATTATTCTAGGTTGAAATTAACTGTTTATATGTCAGACTCCCGTTCCAGTGTATGAACATCTTAATAACCACAACAGTTTCTCATTCATCTTTGTACCTAGAAGTCTGGCCTAACACAATGGCATGTGCTATATTCTCAGTGAATGTCTGCTAAAATGAATAGACTGACCAGTCTTGTGTAACATTTACTTGGTCAAACATCCCATTTCCCATTTAGTTTGTAAGCTTTGTGAGAACTGTGACCAAATATATACCTTTTGTTTTCACCTTATCATGGTTCCCAGTACAGTTTTTGTATATAGTAGGAGCCCAGTAATTATTTGTTGATAAAGGGAAAATGTTGATTTCATAATAGAAGCAACCTTACCTAGTTTATTCATTGCTACATTTGTTGAGTCAATTCAGTAGCTATTAAATAAGTGACTGTCAATTTAATAGATAACATTCGCAACTATCTAGGCAGGGAATATCCTGGACATACTATTTCCCTAACCTGTCATGCTTTTCTGGCCCTTCCTCTACTTCCTACATAGTAATCACAGAAGTAGTACTTTATAAAATGTGTGACTTTGTCTCAGCTGGAGTTGATGGGTCTAAGGAAAAGAAACTATAACCCAACTGCTCATGGCTCTTTCCTTGGATTTTTAGTGTTGGCCATAGGGAATTAAGTTGATTAGCTTGAGCTAATAGATGAAGAAATTAAGGTAAAAAGAGAGTCATGATGACCTCAAAGTCTTTTAATGCTATTGTCCCTTAGGTTCAATTGCAAACTGTCCTTTCTATGACACAGTTGTTCTGTATGACATCTGGGTGAACATCTAATGCATATTTTTTTAAGCTTGTTCAAAATGGATTTGTGTTACTTGCTTACAAAAGAGTCTTAATGATTGCAGAGACCATTGTGATAAAAGGCAGGTGATGATGGAGAACAAGAGAAGATAAATTACACTAAATTACACAACAGAAATATAGATATTTACCTAAGACCTTTCCAAAGGCAAGAAAGGGAGACTCAAACAATAAGAAAAGCCATTGAAAAGTTGTCTGACGAAACAAGATGTTGCATCATAATTCCATAAGAAATCACTAGACAATTGAGGACGGAGAGTAAACCAGGTCATATCAATGGTATTGAAAGAGCAATGAGACTCAGCCCAACTGGATTTAGAGTGCAACAGAAGAGAGGACAACACTAGAAACCAGGATAACAGTCTACTGTGTCACAAAGAAATTCCTTCCTTTCTACTGTCTTTCTCGTGTGTACATGTGTGTGTATTCTATTATGTCCCAGACATCATACTACTTAATGTTAAAGTAATGGAAAATAAAGACTTTCTCTTTACCTCAAGAATCTCCTGACATTCTGGTGTAAGAGGCAGAGTACACTCTGTTTGGTACCATATCTAGAATTGTATTAGGGGCGTGTAGGCTAGGGGAACCAAGCCTGTAGGAAGATTCTGTGGAAAGTTGAACTAAAAACTAAGCAATGTTTGAGAAGCCCCAAAAGATGAATAGCATTTACTTGTGCCAAGAAGAGTGCTGCAGGTGGGAAAGGGCATTCTAGGAAGAGGATATGCATATGCAAAGGCATGGCAACTAGATAGAATATGACATATCCAGAGGGGTGATGATTCTTCCAAGTTTACATTTCAGTGGAATAGATAAACAAGTAAATCAACAATTGCAATGACAACATCTTTGACAGATATGAGCAGATGGTTCTATGTGTAAACAGATAAAGAAAAACCAACCCAATTTGTTGAGGTTTTTGAGATTATGGAAGACGTCCTGGAGGCGACAACAGCAGAGATGAGTTTGAATGATAGAGATATTCAAATAGAGAAGGAGTGGTAAAGGACACTTTTTATGCTAAACGAATAGTACCTGAACAGACATGGGAGAGCTTGACTTAATGGCAGACTGAGTGCCGCATTCTCTCAGCTTCAGAACAGGGAAAAGAAGGGCCTAACTTTCTTCAAAGTGCTAACTATTGTTTTCCAAGAAAAGCAACATTCTAAAGCAGAGGTAGTAGATTCAGTACAGGGAGCAGAATATCAATGTAAAGGGGGTAAATAGTGCAGATGGGAGGGGTAAAGTGGTTACATGGGAACTGACACTTGGCTACTGTGCTCAGAAGCAGTGGAGTGGTGAGGACTGTGGAAAGTGGGGTGGGGTGGGGCCTATCAACATGCATGGCACTCTTCAATTCTAGGCCATTGCTGTCATGCAGGAACATAGCCTAGAGCTCCTAGATCTTTCTTACTGCCAAGCAGATCCACATTGTGTGTGTGTGTGTGTAAGAAATTCCCTATACCAATGTCACATTCCATGGGATGTCACCCTTTGAGGTAAGCAAAACATTTTTGCAAGTCAGAAGCATATCAGAATCCAATAGCTTGTGATATTTGATGGCAGACACATTAAAAATGTAACTCAAAAATCTGTCATAAAAGTTTGCCTTCTAAGTTTAAATTAAACTTCAGAATCAGTTGGTGTTGGCGGATAAAATATATTATGCTCACTTTGTTAAAAATAGCGCTGCCCACGTGAGGCCGTCGTCGCCCAGGTGATATTAATGTGTGTTGAGAATCCTTGTAGCCTGGGGCTTGGTTTTGGGATTAAGCCTTTCCCACCCTTTTTGATGTGGGGTGGTACAATCCAATCATGCCTCAGAGAAGTGACTTTGTATTAGAGACTTCCCTACTTTGTATATTGGATTAGAGGTTGTGAAGCTACAGTATAAAGTGGGGGCAAAACGGAAGTTTGCCCCTCTTGGTTCCTGAGATTATCATTAGAAGAGAGAGCAGAGGAGAGCAGAGAAAGGCCACGTGGAGGAGGTCAGGAGAAGCAACCAAGATGGTGGAGTGCTGAGTGAGATGCCAGTTTGTATAGAGTTTGTATCTGGGATAAGGAAGGAGATGGGGAACAGAGGTGAATAAGTCTGGTGAGCTAGAAACATTTGATTCTAGGAAACTCGGATAAGTCAGTGGCTTTGTGAGCACTGAATGTGAGTTGGGTTTTGGAGCCCAGTGTGTATTTTTACTTGCCCGCCGGGTACAAGCTAGAATTAAAGTCTATGGCCCATCAGTTTTTGGCTCCGCTGTTTCTTTACCGACTGTCCGAATCCAATGCGAACCTGCATGGGCCGGGCTGCTGTGATGGTGGCCCTGGCCGTGCCTCCTGGCTTTACAGTTGGTATATGATATCTTAACTTATGTTTCCTTTTTTCAAAGGAAAAGACATAACCTGTTTTGTTTTGTTTTTCCATTTCTTTACGACTAATAGATCTGGCCTGAACTGAGAAGTACAACGAGATTGGACAGCGGTATCAATTAGCATGTGCGCTATCACTTCTCTATCTTTTTTGAAAAGAAAAGCCCATAAAAGCTGATTTTCCCCCTATTTCCTTAGGTCCTGAGACCTGGCTAATCCTGACTATTCTATCAGCCACTTGAGAAATGATGGGGTCACTCAGAATGCCACCTAGCAATTAGTGCTACCATGCCTGATTACAGAGCAGAAAAAAAAGTTAGTTGGAGGGAGTAGAGAAGAGGATGAGATAAGAGGAGAACCCTGACGTGCCTTCCTTTTGCTGCATCTTTCTACTGAGACTCACTTCTCATGCTCCCTGCTCTCTCTCCCACTTATTTCTGCTAAATACCACTCACATAGCAGGCAACATTAGATTGTTGCCACCATTTGCCTCCATGGAACTTATAAATGTTTCATTTTGCTGTGCTAAAAAATAGTGATTAACTGCAAGAAATGTTATAGCTATAAAAACTGGGGCTCAGAAAGATCAATAGTAATAGTATCTAGCATTTATATGATGCTTTTAGTCCTCCAGGTGCCTTTCTGTATCCTAACTCGTGTGACCCATGTGATTACATTTTGGCTAGATGGGACAGATTATCACCATCGTTATTATACAGAGGAAACTGAGGTTGGAACAAGTCACAGTTCCATCATATTAACTATGTGAGATTAGACAAGGTGTCTTGGCTTCAACTCTGAAATAAGAATACAGAATTTACAACGTTACTGTTTAGAGATTATAAGGGATTGTTCTCAGGGACCCAAAGCCTATCTTCACATAAGGGCTCTTGCTATAATCACTGCTATTAAGATGTTAACATTAACGATGGGACAGTTGAAACCTGGAACCTCAAACCTTTTGTATAAAGCTGAGGATGATGGGAATAGTAGGGTGATAGAAACAGGCTTTGTTGCACTCAGGAAACCTGACTCCTCCATCAGCCTCTAGAGCTTTTGGGTCCCTGGAAGGATACCACATTCTTAACCTATAAATAAGGAAAGGAGGAGGGAGTTAGGTGAGGATTTTTATAATCCAGGCCTGGAAGTAGCCCCCATTCCTTCCACCCACATCCCATTAACCAGAACTCTGACACATGGCCAAACCAATCACAAAAAGCCTGGGAAATACAGCCTAATGATGTGCTTAGGAAGAGTGGAGAATGGCTTTGCACAAACATAGAGCCCTTTCTCTGCCACATAAAGTGACTGTGCTCAGAATTCTGCAGTTGATAACTGTGAGAACTAGAACTTTAAAGCAAGTCATCAGACTCTGGGGCCAGAACTCTCCTCTATACAGTTGCCCAAGGTCTTACATGAAAACAGAAATCTGGTGTCTTGATTTTTGGATTTCAGGATCTTCTCTCTTACCCTTTATAGCTGGCAAAATCATGTCTATGAACTAACTATATATGGTTGGGTCCTTTCCGTCACTACATTGTGCTTTATTACAGGTGCTCTGACAGATAGCACATTCTCTAAAGTAGAAGGCCAATCTTTCCCTTCTTTGATGGCTGACACAGCACAGAATGATCTTATTCTATAGCTGTGTCATGACAGAGCTGATTATCCATTTCCCTTAGTTGAGACCAATTTAGAGCAATAACTAATTGCATAATGAGTGTTTATGGGTGTGGGATTTATAGTATGAGGTCACATCGCTGCATCATTTTTTTTTTCTGCACACTGAAATGGAGGATAATTGGGCTATTTTTTAAAGCCAATGGAGTGTGGCTTTACTGACAGCTATTGGCCACATTCAGATTCTTCTTTACTTGCTCTGAGTCCTGCTTTAGGTTATTTCTTCACCTTTGAATAACATCAGGCTTCTTGCCTGCTTAGAGGTCAATGTAGAGTGATTTAGAGAGAAGCCCTTCTGGAACCCTCAGAGTAAATCCAAAGCATTGATATGGGTCATGGCCCAGGCTAGAGAGTGTCAAGGCACAATCAGAGTGCATCTGGCCTATTGGGGTCATGCTTGTCCTCACTCAATAGTGCCAAACATGCAAGGCCTGAGAGACACAGCACATCCCCCTCCCACAGACACAAAGCCTCTAATTCAACAATCTGCCCCTGAGTGAGCTGTTGTACAAGTTCATGAGCTATGGACTCTCCTTAAGTGTGGAGATTGAAAACCAAGCAGGGTATAGTTGGGTCTCTTTCTAACCTTAAAACCTTCTAGGGAAAGAGTAGAGATTAGTGCAAAGTGTATAGGCTCTAAAGGCAGACAAAACTCATTGCACATTTCATTATAACTCATAATCATTGTAGGGCAAAGGTTGACACATTCCAGCCTATGGACCAAATCTATCCTACCATCTGTTTTTGAACATAAAGCTATATTGGAACATGGGCACACCCATTCATTTATATATTGTCCTATGGCTGTTTGCTCACAATTACAGAGCTGACTGTGTGGTCTCCAGTGCCATGAATATTTATTGTTTGGCTCCTTACAGAAAATATGGTGGACCATCAGTTTCTTAAGGTTAAGTAAAGGTACTTATGTCTAATGCAAAACTATGGTGAGAACTAAATAAATCAGTTATAAAAAGCATTTAGGGCAATTCCTTTCATGGAGTAGATGCTCACTAAGTAGAGGGTTTCTTCTCTTCAGTTATTTTGTGTTGGAGTGTATTTGGGCGAATGAAGTCCAGAGACTCAAGGACACACAGATTCAATGTGACATATAAAAGAGTAAAATTCTTAAGGAGTAACTTCACCCATGTGCAGCTCCCAGACCAAAAGAACAAAGGAAACATATGAGCCCTCACTAATATTATCAGTACTCTTGCAGAAGGTGGAGCCTTTCACTATCTTGATATCATCATTACCAGGTAAATTAGCCCTTCCTAATGCTTTTTAAACTCTACCTAAGAAAGAGCCAGCAATTTTGTATCTGTCTAGGGTACTGAAACTTTAAAACTCCCCTCCCCCCAAACAACCCATCTTACTCTGGAATATCTTATATGTGTCCTTATTTCCACAGAGAACCAAATATGTTCTGTAATTCAGAGGAAGGTCTAGTATTCTTATTGTTCTAAGACATTTATTAGTAGTCAGTGGGTGTGGCTCTAGATTAGGCAATTTGCCTCTATTATAAAAATCTCATCTGTTGGAAGCTGATCAACAGCTGCTGGTTGACATAGTCACAGCAAAGAAGATCAACAGCTGCTGGCTGACACAGTCACCGCAAAGAAGAGGCACAGCAATACTTCCACCTTTCTAACTTCTTGGATACAATTGGTTTTTCTCCCCCCCTCCTTTCTCTGGGGTGTGTGTGCTATCATTTATGGCAGAGGGAGAATAGCACCGTGCTTTCCCTGCAGATTTGCAGTTTTCTCTGGAAATGAGACAGAGTGTGTGAATTATATAGAAAAGCCTATAAACACCTTTGCCAAGGCCTATAGACCTAGGAGGCTGGCTATGATATCCCCCGAAAGGGGCTAGATCTATAGGAAAACTCTCCCCTAAAAATCATATTAGGAAAATATAGATTGTGATTTATGAATAGGTAGGAAACAAAGACTAAACACAAAAGCACCTTTCAGCCTTTATCCTTCTATTGCTTTACCCTCTTAACCTTTTCACATTATAGAAGAATAGAAAAACTTTCCATTCCTCTCACATACCTAGCCTTCAGGTAGTGGAACATTCTGGGAAAAACAGTTAGAACTTGACTAGTAGATGAAAATAATAGACAAATATAATTTTTACTAGACAATAGGCTGCTAAGTAAGATAGAATCAATAGAGTCTTTTTAGAACCTTGCGCCAATTTTGTTGTTACTGCTGCTCTAGTTATTGTATAACTGTATTTAATGGCTTACCACCTTATTCATAGCTTAAAGAAATGTACTAACCCTTTCCTAGAATATTTACTCATATTAAAGCAAAAAACAACTGTTAATCAATGTATTCTGCATACCATGTGATTATAACTTAGTGTATAAAAATAAAGCTATACTAGCCATTGGCAGAGATGCCTGGCAGATAAGCTAAAAGAATTCAGCTCTTTCACTCATTTCATGCTGATGCCATCCATTCCTGTGGGACCCCTGGATCCACCCTGGGGCAGGACCCCAGCATTCATCTTCTCAACAACTCCTCAAGACATATATTCTAAGCAGAAATAATATGTTGAAAGCATTCACTTTCTCTATTCAAAGCCTGAACAAACTGCTTCATTAAGCCAAGTTTGATGTAAAGTGGGGGAAAAATGATCCTGTCTCAATTAACTACAGGTTTATTTATAATATTTTGCATCCCTACTTCCAGAGCTTTACGTTTCAGCCACTCCTTCTGTGTCCAGTGTTTCTCCCAAGCTTGGCTGTCCCACAAACACAGAAAGCAAGGATACTTCATGAAACCTCTCTGTTGTCCTAGCAGAAATTTACCATTTTAAGATCCACACAAATGATCCAGTTATGCTCCTCATACTTCTGAAAGTCAAGGACAGTTTTTATGTCATTATAATCTTCTCACAGATGAGTTGAATAACTAATTGGAACTGCTGCATAAACATTACCATTGTATAGGAAAACACATTTCAGACTCCGTTTAGAGCTGTCAAGAAATAGCCACCATTCTGTTGGACTGTAAGTGGTAACACCTGGCTGACTGAGAAGACTACTGATATGACAGTAACCAAAGTGTTTTTCTTCAGAAAAAAAGTCCACAAAAATTTGTTCATGCTTCCTGAAATGGGATACTTAAGCTGACTGATGAAGTACATTCTTTTCTTGAAGCCTGGAAGCTAATAACTCAGCTGCTTTCTTTGATGGGCCCAAATCTCTTACTAAGTCATTCAATTTGGGTTGGCTGAACTGCTGAGGGGTTAATGACTGCTTGGCATCAGAAGAAGACCCTTCAGATTCTACAACCATTTCCTCATGCATCTTATCAAAATACACTTAATCACCACGTTCACTTTCTTCATCCTTAGAATAAATAAAACCATTGAAAACTGGAACGAGGAGTATCTCAGAGTGTGGGATAGGTCGTATTGCTGAAGGAATATTTGAATATGTGATCATATGCCATTTTTTCTTGCCAATGCCCTTTATATGAATCAGACAGAAATAACAGTCACTGCTGTGGTCCTTGGGTTCATGCCAAACCATGGGAATATCAAAAGGCATTCCTTTGCATTTCCTTTTTGTCCAGTCATGAAGCATTTCCTCACAATTATGACACACAATATGAGAAGCCCAATTCTTGTCTTGATAACCAAGGGGAACTTGAAAATAGGCAATATATGCACATTTCACAAATGATGAAATATTGCGCCTTTGACGTTGAAGTGTGTAACAGCCACATATATAACAGAAGTTGTCAGGACTATTTTTACCTTTACGCCTACTTGAAGAAGCCATGATTCAATCTTAAAACAAAATAAGAGGGTGTTTTTATCAGATAATAATTTTTTACATTTAAAAACAACTACAATTATGTAAAAGTGATATTTGTAAAACATTAATTGCCTTGTGGTTATGTTCAATCCAAGAGTCATTGCCCTTTAACTCCAATTTGAAAACCAATACATAGCATTAACTGTAACAAAAAGAAATTAAAACTGTATAAAAACAATAGCATGCACCAAAAAACAGATTTCAGATTTGCAATCAGCGATGCAGAGATATATAGAAACAGTTCTAAAACCTCATGCAACAGAAAATTAAAAATAATTGTTCCCCAGTGTTATCATTCTGAATTTACTGATGAGGAAAGTGGAGAACTAAATAGCCTTCCAAGTTTGTGCAACCAGTACTGGCATAGGTGCAATTCAAAAGCCAGTCTACCTCTGTTCTGACTCCACCTGATCTTTGACAAAGGTGACAATGTCAGCAACTGTAAAAGGGCTGGATTAAGCCAACTAGTATTGCCAGAAAGTCTGCACAGCTGGCAAAGGGGAGAGAAGAAAGAAATTTTACAAATATATTCTGAATAATCATCAATATTTTTTAAATCCTTTATATCTTTCACATGTCTCAAGAAAATTATGGAAAAATAAAAAGCCTGTGGTACTGAAGTAAAACATTTTGAGCTCTGTTCTTGAACAAGCCATTCACCTTCTTTCAATGTTTCTCTTTGTAAATGAGAAACGCGAATGGTCCTTCAGGTCACTGTGCCTGAATGTTTATGATTCTTCCCAGGATTTGGGTGAATCAGGCAGTGTCTACTGCAATGGTATCATCATCATCATCATCATCATCATTATCATTATTACCTATTATTATTATGAGAATGACATCATTCTTATTATTATGGAAATACCTCATTTACAGGAATACTTGGAAAAATCCATACACTCTCCTTGAGTTTAAGGTAGAAGTCAGGCCAAGGCCAGTAAGAGCCTATCCCTTGACAGGAAGATATACATTTCAGATGACAGTCAAAAATGGAAGCCTTAAACTGTAAGCTTTATCAGGCAACCTAAAGCATCTGTTTCAGACCCTGCTCACAGTCAGGGGAGCGGATCCTAGCCCTGTGATTTACTGGAGATGAGAAGCCCTGAAACAAGGCAGCAAACAGAACCGGGGAGAGACGACACTTTTATCACAGTAATAAATGTATGTTCCCAGAATCCTTGAAACCTTTTTATTGTTAAGTTCTCTACCCCTTACCTAATACAATTAAGTCCTGAATTAATTATACACTGAGTAAACAAAGAGATGTATGACTTTCCAGAGACTCAAACACAGACTTAGATTGCCTCCCTATACTAACACTACTTAACAAATAAGCCTCCAGCCCAGGTGTAAATTAGCATTAAACATTGCTCAAAAAATATTAATCTGCCCCCTAATTTTCTGATTCCAGTTGGTCTCCTTTAATAATTCTTATAAAAAATTGTTTCTCCTTGCTTCTGCTTCTCATTTTTCTTTGAGCAGGACACACTCACTATTATTAAAGTTGTGAGAATAAGTCATTGGGAGAAAGGTAAGTGGATGGACACGTGCAGATTTTTCCAAAGAAACGACTCAGAAGTCCTAATACATCATGATAAAAACACATCTGACCTTGGTTTAAGGAAATGAGAGTCCATGCTCTTGATTTTGGGACTTTAATCATGGCGATGGATTCTTCTAAATGTGGGAAGCCTAGATTGATGACAAATACAACTGGTTCTGGGGAAAAATATTTAAGAAGGTATATTTTAAAGCTGCACTGTCACTGGGAGAAACTAAATGCCAAAGCACTCTCACAGGAAAGAAGGAACATGTGCACTAAGCACAGATGTAGGCTTGAGTTTCAGATCTGAAGTTGATCAAGCTGGCTTATTTCTTACAAGTTCTTCAAAGTCTATAAATCTCCATTTCTTTATGTGTACAATGGGAAAAATGACATTAGGCATCTCATAGTTTTATTATGAGGATTAAAAGGGGTAATTGATGCAAGATATTCTGGGAAGCATGGCCCAGAAAAACCTCTCAGTACGCAGGAGGCATTATTCAGGTGTCAGGTACCATGTTGTATGACTCTGGGTCAGCCCAGAAGTCTTTGAGAAGCTTAACAATTCACCTGATGGACCAGACCACCATAGCAGTGGAATACCTGAGTGATGCTGAAAGATAAACTAGCTACAAAGGACTCACAATGTTGGCATGACATTAGTTGAAAAGGCAATTTTAGATAAACTGAGTTAACGATTATTTGGTTGGAATGTCTTTTAGTTTTCTATCACCACATAACAAATTATACAAATGTCGAAGCTGAGAATGACACACATATTTATTATCTCATGGTTTTTTGTGGGTCATAAGTCTGGGCACAGCTTAGCTGAGTCTTTTCTGCTCAGTGTCCCAAGACTATAATCAAGGTGTTGTTTGGACTGTGTGCTCATCTGAAGGCTTAACTGAGAAAGAATCTCTGTCCCTATTCATTTGGGTCATTGGAAGAATTCACTTCCTTGCAGTCAGAAAATTCAGGACCTGGCTTCTTGTTGGCCATGGGCTGGAGGCCACCATCAGGTTGTGAAGACCACCTGTAGCTCCGGGAGGCAACCGACAGTTTTTTGCCATGTGGGCTTCTCCAACCTGGTCAATTATTTTATCAAGCCTCCAAAGGCGATGCACTAAGAGGGGCTCTTATTCAATGTAACAGGATCACAGGAGAGATTTTTAAAAAGACCATCTATCACCCTTGTAATATTCTATTGGTTAGAAAGAAGTCATAGATCCCACTGGCACTTAAGGGAATAGAATTATAGGTCTGTGGGTACTAAAGAGTCTGACTACCTTTTTTTTTTCTGTTTGCTGACAGATTTTAAGCCTCACTCCTCCCTCTTTCCCTTCTGCCTTATATCTGAACAAGCTGATTAGAAAGTACAAATGCTCCCTCACTGGATACTGGAAGGAAGTCCAAATACATAAGACCCTGGCTGTGCATACAAACCCTTATTCCAGCCCCACACCCTAAATGCCATGAAAACCTCAAGCCACCTTACACCATCCTGGGAGCCACCTTGGCCTTCTCAGAAAACCTCATTATTTGACTAATAAACATGTTCATACTTTCTTGCGTGTGTGGGTAGTGTCATAACTCTTGATATCTGAACCAAATTTGGGGTGGGGTTTCATTCCATTCTGTGTGGTGGCTATGTTGTATAGTTATCTCATGGAGAAAGCATGGAGACACCCTAAAGTCTGAATCCAAACATGGCTATTGGTAAAATGAAGAGGGATCTGGAGCTTTTAAATGATGACTCTACAACTGTATCAATCAAATATTTCAAGCACCGAGCAACCTGAACTTAGTGGTCATGAGTGCAAAGGGTTTAAAACAGAGGTCGGGAAACTTTTTGGCTGAGAGAGCCATGAACGCCACATATTTTAAAATGTAATTCTGTGAGAGCCATACAACGACCCGTGTACATTATGCATTATCCAATAAAAATTTGGTGTTGTCCCGGAGGACAGCTGTGATTGGCTCCAGCCACCCGCAACCATGAACATGAGCGGTAGGAAATGAATGGATTGTAATACATGAGAACGTTTTATATTTTTAACGTTATTATTTTTTAAATAAAGATTTGTCTGTGCGCCAGATGCAGCCATCAAAAGAGCCACATCTGGCTCGCAAGCCATAGGTTCCCAACCCCTGGTTTAAAATGAACTCTTTAAGTGCTGAAAGGATTAATCTGCTTATTTGGTTCACTCATTCATGGCTTCATCCATCCATCCATACTAAAGGGATTTATTGAACCTCTGCTGTGTTCTAGCCCTATGTTAGATGCTAGAGATACAGTACTACACGTGGCATACAATCTTCCAACCTTCAGCTGTTTCCCACTTAATGGAAAATAGAGAGAAGTAAATAGACAATTTTGCATCACTAAATGATAAGCACTACAATGGCTTAAAATTATGCTGGGAACACTGAGGGGAAACACCTGCTCAATTTAAGTGTAGGGACCTGGAGTGAGAATTAAAGGTAGGAATTAATCAAAGAAATTGTGGAAGCATAAATATAGGGTGGGGGTTGTTATAGAAAAGCAATCATGGGCATGTGGAGTGGTCCAAAAAGAGAGAGACTGTGTGAAAAGGTCCAACAGCAAAGAAAGAATTGGACTATTTAAGGAGCTAAAACTATTTCAATAGTTTAATGTAATGACAGAATGTGTCTATTTTAGTCTCTAAAGAACTGCTCTAAAACAACACAAAAGCATAGCACATCCAATGTTATAATCAGAATCAGTAAACTTTATATTCAGAACAGTTATATTTTTTATTTTCTGGTATATAATAGTCAGATCTAGATGCACTGAATTACAGATTTTCTGCAATGTTTTCCATATTAAGGGAGTCCTAACACATGGCTATTCCTTCCTGTGCAACTGTTCAAACAGGTCTAATTCTCCAGTTTTCTCTGGAGTCATCACAGTGTATCGTGAGACAGCTATGTATCTGGTTATCATGCTGAATATGCTATATGTGCAGATTTATGGTTTAGTGCCAACACTTGAAAGCTGTGTAGTTTTGGGTTTCTCTGAGCCTCAGTTTCCTCATTTGCAAATAGGCATTAATAATATTTGCAAAAATATCATTTAAGAGAATATGGGATTTCTTTGATTACATGAACTTTTCCTGTGTTCCATTTCCAAGAGATGCCATTGGAATCCACTTAGAAATTGAAAAGAGATAGCAAATATCTTCAGAGGAAAAAAACCTCTGATCCAAACTTGGCTTCACAACAAAGGCCCCTCCAGTCCTTATAGTGTGGGCTGGCATTGTTGATTCATTCTGTGACAGTGCCTGAAACTTAATGAGTTGTACTGCTATTTATGGCGGCCTTCGGAATCTCAGGACGTATGGTTGAGATATGAAGAAAGAGAAGAGAAAACAGAACTCTTTAAAGCCAGAGCCTATGCCAGAGTTTGTCTCTTCACTTTGGGTTGACTTCTAAATAACTTTTAAGGTGTCTGTATGCTTTCACTAAGGCTGGGGGTGGGGGGAGGATGAGAGAGAAAGAACATTTAAAGGATTTAAAATATGTTCATATATAATTTCAACTAATATTCATTAAATATATATGTGAATATTGTTTACTTTTTTATTTTTCAACAATAGATTAGTAGAGAGTAAAAGAGGCAGGGGGTTCTGGGTCCTGACAAAGCTATGCTGCTATGAGAACCTAATTTGGAGGGTGATCTATGTCTCCTGAGATTGGCTAAGAAGCAGAGGCTAGCACCTAGGCTAGAGTGGTGAAGCCAATCAAAGCCCCATTCTCATCTTTCTCTTAAGACTCCAAACATGGCCTGCAGTGAACCCTTCTGTCTTCAACTTCAATCCAATGAGCGTGTACAGGTGCCAACACAATCTTTATGTACCTTGAACTTCTCCAAAGAGGGAAGCCAACAAAACCACCTGTTTACCACCTCTCGGGATTCTTCATTTCTTGATTGGCTTGTTAGTAAGGAAAGACTCTTCAGGTTAATGAGCACTGCAGTTATAAATATCATGCTTGTGTTTTACAACGCAAGCTTCTGGTTTAGGGGAAAAAAGAACTCACTCCTTCTGTGATCTTTTCCCTTATTCCAGATGTTGCTACTTATTGTGCAATATGGTAATTAGACATCACACACGCATCTGCAAAATGACTCTCTTGTGCACCAGTGATGACTCTGTCCCAAAGACTGACACTAACAGCCCCCAGAACAGAGCCCATGCTGCCATTTTATAAAAGAGCAAAGCAGTGACTCCTGAAAGATGACCCAAAAGACCCTGGAAATCGGTTAAAACGCTTTCAGAAAGTAAGGGCTGTCAACAGGGCTCATTTATAATAATGGAGTTGTAAAATCAAGCTAATTGTCTAAAAGCAGGGGATCAATTAAGTAAAGTATGCTATAACCTTAAAGCGAATTTCTGCATGGTCATTACAACTGAACAATAAAAGCATATTTGAAGGCACCAGAAACTGCTCCTGCAAAGTTAAGTTAAAAACAAAGTGCAACGGTGCGATTTTATTCTTGCAGTATGTTAATGTCTAGGATGTTCTCTCTCTTCTCTCTCTTTCTGTCTCCCTCTCTCTCCCTCGCTCTGTGTGTAGCATGTACTCACTGTCGTCTTTCAGATTTCACTCAATACTTTCTCATCCATGCCTTCCCTGCACACTTCACATAAAAGCACAAGTGCTTCTCAGACACTTCAGTCCCCATACCCTTGTTTATTATTCCTCTTTAGCATTTATACCTCTGTAACATACTGTATTTATCTGGCAAGGTCCTGAAAATAAACAGGTGGCCCTCAGAGTCTAGTAAGTAAAGAGAATTCAGTGTAGGTACTATTTACAAGGGTGTAAGCAAAATTAAGGAAAATTAGCAAGATACTACAATGCATCTCAGGATGCACAGCTTGAGGGGAGCCAATGGCATCCCTGGGAATGAAGGACAAGAGGAGAGAGCAGTTATCGGAACCTGGAGAGGAAGCAGGTACTATTTACAAGGGTGTAAGCAAATTAAGGAAAATTAGCGAGACGCTACAAAGCATCCCAGGATGCACAACAATGGGGGAGCCAGTGGCATCTCTGGGAACAAATGACAAGAGGAGAGAGCAGTTATCAGAACCCGGAGAGAAAGTGGTAGTAATTGCAGAAGAGGCAGCTGGCCAGGAACCATGGCCAGTGGGAAGGAACAAAGCCACTGCCCATCCAGGAATAATACGCTGGCCTCTCTTGCCTCTGCTTTCTGATCCCACCACTGGCTCCCACTTTCTGCAGCCAACCAGAATCAGAAGACAAAGGGGCTGGCTGATGTGGTCCTTAAGGTTCATTCTCTCACAGAGCAGTGTGGAAATGTCCAAGAGGAGACAATCCAATAATTGCAACGTTTATTTAGTAATTCATACATTGACTCACCTCACTAAAATGGAATTCCTAAAAGGATGGGGACTGTTGTCTGTTTTGGCCACTTACGTACTCCCAGCACCTGGAAGGCAGCCTATGTATCTGATGACTTACTAAATATTTGACGAAGAAATGAATGTTGTAGGTATAGTATTTTTGTATTTGGATAATAAGTCTATGAGTGATTTTAATTTCTTCACATGACTTCCTAAATTCTTCAAGTTTCTTTAATAAACATATTTACATGTTATTTTACAATGAGGGTATATGGGATGGAGAGAGAAGGAGAGAGAGGCTGAAGGTCTGGTAGGGAAGAAGAGAGAAGGAAGCCAATTCCTATTCAGCCATTCTGGAATTCATTAAGTAATCAAACTGGTGCTGTGTTCCCAGCTCCGGACCATGTCGACTCAGGCACGTCTAGCAAGCACTGATCCATGTTCCCTTTCCAGACATTACAAATATTCCAAACTAACTAATAATATTTAAGTAGTACATAATTATACAACAGCTAACTCCAAAGACACAATTAGTATATTGATCATGAAGGAATCCAGCTTTATTCTGACAAAAGTAAGACAAGCCATCCTTCAGGGTTTGACAACTACTTTTTAATAAAACCAGATAAGCAGCTTGGTGGTCTCTTCTCGTGGCAGAGGCCCCTAACCTTTAGCAATCCATGTCCCAAGTGAATACCATTACTTACCCTTTTATCTAGTTACCTATAAATAATAGTCACCTGCATTACAAACCCAATTCAATCATTGGTCCCTAAATACAAGGCCAGCACTGGTTTCTAGCAATGTGTCTCCCAAGACAGAAGTTATTGTGTCAGCAGCAGCAATAATGATTGGGTGACATATAATTGTATCTTATTAGTTGACTCAGAACACATATAGTAAAGTCCTGTTAAAAGTGCCTCGTTGTACCCAAGTTTCACCTGCCCCAGATACTAGGTGCTCCGTCATGCAGCTGTCATGACAACACCCAAAGCCTCTCCATAGAGCAGAGCTGTTATACGTTCACCAGCCTCGCAATAGGGGCTGCCAGCGTTCGGAATAGAATGCAACAGATATTGATTTGCACACCCGCATGTGAATGTCACACTTTCCTTTTACCACCTTCCAGCTCAGAAATAAATGAGCTTCTATTTCTGGTCACTGTTGCAACTTTCCACACGTCTTGCTTTTTAGCATTTTGATTGCACTTAGAAAACCTAAACACTCCTTGAATGATGAAAAACAAAAACAAAAACAAAACCCAACCTCACCAGAATGCACAAAAATGTCTTGTCAATCAATTGGAAAAAAAAATCTTAGATGCAGTTTATAAACAGCATTAAATCCAGGAAGGTTACAAGTTATTGTTTAATTTATGTTATTATTTAGTCAAATATTTATTTACATATTTATTTATTCATTTGTATGTTTATAAACTAGGCTTTTGTTTTTTTTTCTTGTAGTTAGCATGAAATGTCATGAAGAGTATCTTATCCTTCAAGAACAATTGACAATCAGGTCAATAACAATAAAAAAAATGTAAGACCAGGCATTTTGCTAAGAAGAGGGAGAAGATGCAACAGCTACTGCTTCCTGAATGCTGTCTGGCACAGCATTAATCCACCGAATCTCTGGGTCAAGACCTTCATTAACCAGTGTTCCAAGGTTCCCAGGCACCCTGGCTAGGACCAGGCTGGCTCACCAGGAGTGGCAGCAAGAGTGGCAGCATTGACACCTTTGACTAGAGTGATGAATTGATTAATAAATGATAACCAGGTTTAGACAGTGTAATGACAACTGATTGTACACCAATTCATCAGGGTTGTATCTTCACGCTGGGTCAGCAATGGCAGCCTCATGAAAGGGGAAAAGTCAGGGCTAAGAAGGGTACATAGCAACCCAAATGAGAGCACAAAAGCCTTTCCTAGAAATTGGAATGAGAAAGGAAAGAGACTTCTTTGGTAAATTCTTTGCTCTGTGGTGCAGCGTCATTTAAAAACTGATTCGTACGTTCATCTAACTCCCTTTCATAGTTAGCAAAAGCTTCTAAAAGACCAAAACAAATAAGGAATTAAACACTGAGGAGATACATATATATGTACATCTTAGATAGAGAAAGTAGATATAGATATATACATAAAATATGATATATGTATAATATATAAAATATAAATATATAATACATAAAATATGATATATAAAAATTTGTGTGTTATATTTAAAATACATATACTATCATATAAAATATATGTAAAATATAAAAGGGAACCCATATAAATGAAGGATTTGGGCACAGTTTTATAATTCACATCATTTAACTAACATTCCTAAATATCTGCTAGGTGTTAGGAATTCTGTCCAGCCCAGGAGTGTTAACCTAAAACATGCAGTCCTGTGCCTTTGAGAAGCTCAGAGTCTGATAGAAAACACCAACAAGAAATCAGTCTTGCACTAGAGGTAAGCCCAGTGTCCCCTGAGAGGGAACCTGACCTAAACGGTGGGCAAAGGGACAGCATCTAAGAAGAGGTGGTGTTTAACTGACCCTTGAGAACCAGTGCAATGTGGCCATCTGAACAAGGCAGGAGGCAAGCACAGATGGCAGACTGTAAGAGACAGAATGAGGTCGTTGAGGAGACGCAAATAATTCTCATAGCTGAAGTCAAGGGAGCTTTTGAGCTGGTGAGTGGTGGAGAGATCATATTCACTTTGCTTCATAAAAACATAGCACAGAAAACAGGGCCAGAGTCAGAGCTGAGTCCAAGTCTTCAATATGTCACCTAAATGCTCATAATTTGGGGCAAATTCCTTCATTTCTATGAGCCTTAGTTTTCTTAAATGGAGAATGTAGATAACACTAAACCCCTTCTCATAAGGCATACAGTAGACTAAAAAAATCAATAAATTTGGTAGATGTTATTCAACAATACTATTATTGGAATCCATTGATCCATAGTTCTTAGTCTGTCCCTTAAAGAAAAACTGCTTCCCTTTAGCCCGCTCTTGGTTCATTTATGGAAAGAAATTGGTCACATCTTAGGAAAAGTAAAGTTTGCTACAGACTACCACACAGACAGAAGGTTGGCAAATAGAGTCACATCATCTCAAGTCCAAGGTTGGTCAAGCATTATAACTGTCTATTGCCTCCTTGAGGCACCCCTGGTTCTGCAGAAGCTATTTGGATCTGCCAGTGCTGGATGTCCAATAACCATCTTCTCTCACCCCGCTGCTAGAGCTTTCTCCTCAGTACCATAGTGCAGGATCGTCAGTTAAGTTCCCACTGGTTCCAACAACACGGTGGTTTTTAAGTGCTCCAAACTCTACAGCCAGGGTTGGGAACCTTTTTGGCTGAGAGAGCCATGAACGCCACATATTTTAAAATGTAATTCTGTGAGAGCCATATAATGACCCGTGTACATTACACATTATCCAATAAAAATTTGGTGTTGTCCCGGAGGACAGCTGTGATTGGCTCTAGTCACCCGCAACCATGAATGTGAGTGGTAGGAAATGAATGGATTGTAATACATGAGAATGTTTTATATTTTTAACGTTATTATTTTTTTAATTAAAGATTTGTCTGCAAGCCAGATGCAGCCATCAAAAAGCCACATCTGGCTCGCGAGCCATACGTTCCCGATCCCTGCTCTACAGGAAAGGAAGCAAAGAAAAAGTGACTCCTCTTTGTGTTTCTAGACACAGACACTACTTTCCCCCCTTACCTGCTGCTGTGAGAATCAATGATTGAAAGCCAATAAGGCTTCTATGACTCAAGTAAAAGGGATTTGATTTATCCTGGAGCACGGGAGAAAACAAAAATAATACAGGTGTGACCTTGGCCATAAATACTGTAGGTTTATTCCCTGCAAATTTGATAATGTCAGTGATGCTGGAAACATACGGACTAAGTGTGTAGGGTAAAACTGTATCCCGGCAGTCAATTGTTTACAGGGTTGACATTTTTATAACACCTGTTTTAAGATTTTGAAGTTTAAAACTGCCGTTTTTCATTGACCACACTGACATTTCCACCAAGCTCTGTTTAGCTAAACTGGTACCTTTGCTTGTTTAATTCAGAAAAGCACGGGTATGGCTTCAAAGTCTCTGAGGACAGTGCAAAGAGCAACATACAAGACCCTGCCTCTCCCTGTCTTTTGAGAAGCAGAAAGCAAGTTGTTGCCCCTCCTGTGGGAAGACTGACTCCTAGAACTTGGGTCAAGGAGTTAGCCTGCAATGTTATTTTATTTCTACGAGTACTGCCCAGTCAGCATACTGTTCCTGTGAAAAGGAAAAATTCCCAAGTCCTTTGGTATCTGTGAAAAGAGTATGATATCGGGTTGGTTAAAGATTAGATTATAATTGAAACTATTGCTTTGTTTATTGTTGTACCCCTAGGCTGAGGAGCAAATAAGTTCTATAGTAAAAACACAGTGGACTATCCGGAAGGCATTTAGCAATTACTATTTTATTATCTTATTGTGAATAAAGTAGCAAAAGAAATGAGAGCCAGTTAATGAAGCTGGCCATTTCTGGAAGAAAAGAAAAAGTAGAGACAGGCCTTTGAACAACAAAATGGATTTCATGTGGAATGACCGCAAGACTCTAACAGTACTCACAGGGTTTAGCAAAATCTAAGAACATATCAAATGTCTGCCCAGTGATGAGTTCAAGGTCATTTCAGAGTGATTTCCTGAAGTCCTACAATAAGTCATAGAGATATAGACAGAGTGTGGGAAGCAGGGTTTAACTGTTATGTTAGGTCGGACCACATTTAGTTGCCTTTTCTAACTTGGCTAGACTGCCTCCCCACCCTGCCCCCTCCATAATTCTGTCAAATAAGAAATGTAGGTGCTGGAGTGGAGATATTTGGTATATGTGAATACAGTTCATAATCTGTTCATTTAAATCAGGGAGATTATCCAGATCTTTAGGGTGAGCCTCATTTAGTCAGTTGAAGGGACTTAAGAAAAGGGCTAAGGCTTCCCTAAAGAAAGAAATCTGCCTAGAAATAGCAGCTTTGACACCCCCTGACCCCCAGAGCTCTTTCCTGGCTGACGGCTCTATGATTGGAAACTTTCCTAGCCAGCTGCCACAATCGTATGTGCAGATGTTGGGCAGCAAATATCTTCACATATCTCTGCTACAGGTTCTCTTTTTCTGAATTCAACCCCAACAGGTGCACTCAAATATGGGCAAGGGCACATGGCTCAACCAGATAGGAGGTCATGTGACAAAAGGAAATATCACATAGGAGAGAAATGTAAATTAATTGAAAATGAGAAAATAAAATTTGAAATGACTCGAAGAAAGTGGCTATGTTGCAATTGAACACTGCTTTCTCTGTAGCTTGTGTTCTTAACCTGTTGCACTTCCTTATATTTGTTATTTTAATGTAAAGACATGAATATGTAAAACAAATATAAAACATCATTATAAGACATGATTTAATTATAATTTGGTGAGGTTTCCTCCATGTCACTACTTTCTAGATGATTAATAAAAAAAATTGGGCAAAAGTGATATAAATCTTGAGAAGAAGGTTAAGAAACAGTTTTCAAGTTTCAGAATTGCTCGGGAAAGAGAGACCTTATCAAAGAATTTTGGTGAGATGGATAATGGAAATGTGTTACCTTCCTTGCTGATAGAAGTGACATTCAGCTTTACCAAATGCATAGTTTTAATAAGAGGCTCTATTACTTGCCCAGTGTCCCTCCTTCTTTACATCAATGTTTTACCACCACAAGGCCAGTGGAAGACAGAAAATGTTAAATGTCTGAAGATGCATGACTTTTGTCAAACCTTGCACAAAATTATAGCTATGGCCGTCACCTGAAAACACTTTGGAGTCAACTACAGCTCTGGGGTGGAAGCCAAAAGACTGACCCTGACTGTAATGAAGGAAGTAAACTAGAGTCATAAACGATTTCGATGAAAATGATAAGCAGTGAGTAGCACAGGTAAATAAAGCTTTAAATGGATGTTCAGAATCTGAAAGACTCCCTTTAAATGAAAATGTATGGTTTTACAAACACAGGACATTTTGAAATGGACTTACATGCAGGGAAGAATAATGAAGAGAAATACGAAAGTTAAGGTGCAAAGACAGCAATGGCTTTTGCACAATTTCTCTAAAATCCATTACAACTGATCACCAACAGGTTCTATATTTAAAAGGCGGTTGTTCTGCAACACTATCAATCCAGCAGAACTATTTTAGTTACTTACCTAGTGATTAAACCCTAGTAATTGATTCTACCTTTATACCCATATTTCCTCCCCCCAGGATCCTAACAGATTTTACTGCTTCAAATAAAGCATTTCTACTCTAAATAACCAATATTGATTTAACTGTATCTTATTATTTTTTAGATTTATTTTCGTACTTTGCATGAAATTCTAACCTCCATACAGTTTCTAAGAAGATAAAGTATCTCTCGTCTAAGTACCTTTTCTGAGGCCGTTCGTCTATGCCTTTTCCAATGCTGGGTAATGACATTTGACAACACTCTTAATTGTGATATACTTTGTTGCTCTCAACAGACAACTTTTAAAGTAAAAACTGCATAAAAATGTAAAATCTCATGCTTCTGAATAATCATTTAAGGCAATATTGAGCTAATTAGCCAGCCTACCTGATAAAACAATGTTTCCCACCATGTATTCCTTATACCACTGGGCCGTGGAGGATTCGAGTCTGGAGAGGAGTCTGAAAGAAAAGTAGAAGAAACCACTAAATAAAGTTAACACAAAACTTTGGACAATAATTTTTACTCCAATATTTAGGGGAAATATTTTATATCAAACCAGTAAGAACCACTGGTATTTAAAATGTTAATGTATTCTATACAAATATATTATTAGTGACAAATATGAAAATTATATATTGCATTATATAGTTTAGCATTATATATCATAGAAGAGAAGGTTAAATTGTAGTGGAAATTTATAAAATATCAATTGCACCACCCTGGCTGGTTAACTCTGTGAAGAGTGTTGGACGTGCATAAAAGTTGCTATTTTTATTCCCAGTCAGGGCGCACACAGGAACAGCTCATTGTTCCTCTCTCTCTCTCTCTCTCTCTCTCTCTCTCTCTAATGCTCCCTTCCTCTCTCTCACTAAAATCAATAAATCTGGTGTAATTAATCAACATTAGACCTAACTGTTGTCAGATCTTCAAAAAAAATTTTAATAAAAATCAATTGCAACAATAATAAAAAAAAATCAGAGTTTGGGAAATATCTTCAGATATCATTAGCATCACCTGTTATGTTGGTCATCCAACTTCTTCTGTTTTTCTTTCCCCATTCTATTTAAAAATGTATGTTCATTCCCCTCTTTAAGAGTACTTTGGTGAAAAAAATGTTATCAGTGTTATGCTAGAAGTGTTGATCCCAGGGTAAGGTGTTTCTGCATTGTGATCAGGACAGGTCATGTTTACTGAGAATGAATCAGACAAGTTCTGGAGAACTAAGAGCTATAGTTCCTTGTGGGACAGTCTGAATAAATGTCCAAGTTGGCTAAGGGAGCCAAGAGGATGGAACAAAGTAAGCAGGCATGTTTCAAAGATCTTTGAATCCAGGAACTTCTAATGAAATATGAGACAGTAATTGCTACCAGCGTGTTTCTGTTGACATCTCATACAGAAACCTTAGACATAAACGAGCAAGCTGAAAGACTTCTGTTGGTCTCTAGCCAGTGTACTTTGTTTTCGTTGTCTTCAGACAGACCCACATCTTTAAGATCACAGGCTTGTCTGGAATAATACAGGGGACGTGGAGAATTGAAATCAAAGGTCTCTATTTCCCCCTTTATAACAGCTACAAAACTCTGACGATTAGACAGGGACCCTGATCAGATATAATCTGACATAGCTCAGTTCCAGCTTCAGCTCTTGTTCACTGAAAAACAATGAGGGGCCAGATAGGCTCTTTTTTCGTGAGACTACCATTCAGTCAGCAACGCTACTTGGAAACATCATACCGGAAAAAGGGATGTTGTTCAGCGTCAATGGAAGGCCACTGAGACCCGAGGGGTCCTAGTAGTCATCAGCTCAGGAATCCTTGTTTTATTCTTTCTTTGTGCCTGCTCCCCATTTGCTGAAATAGAGAGCATGACTCAACAGAGCCCCACTGAGATAGAAATGCCTGGTGCTTTTCAAAAGACAGTTTAAAAACAACATTTATAGGTTTATTTCATAATGTATTTATATATGTCTCCATCAAAATCAATGAAATTATGTATGAAACAAGTGAGGACATTTAGTATGGTCACTAGTTAGAGTCAAGTCAATAGATTTATTATACAAGTTAAAATTCTGTTTGTTAAATTAAAACCTTTAAACTATTTATAAAGAGTAATCTTTAAAGAGTATCAACTGAGACCAAATTCTCATGTTGTCAAGCCAGATGTCAAGTTGAAGAACACCTTTGGATAATGATGTGTTCAATTTACTCTGCTTATTAAAATTTGCTCTATTAAAAGTACAGACACCTTAATCCAAATAGGCATGTGGTTCCAGTTGTTTTAACAAGGCATACTTGTCCTTTAGCTCTGGTCTCTAACATCTCTCCAAAACTGGTATTCATAAGACAGAATCTGACTCCCTAGAAATGGTAACAGCTCATATTACATGTGATTTTTTTTCCGCCTTGTTACAAAATAAGAACATGCCTTAAATCAGGACTTTTCTGTGCATTTTTCATGGACAATTTTAGCAGAGTTCATAAACCTTGATATTTATTTGTTTTTTGGTTTCTTTTCTTAGCCCTACTTTAAGGTCCCCAGTTTAGTATAATAAATTAGATTCTAATTTAATAATTCTCTCCTTAGTGAACAAAGTATCACTTTTTGAGCTGAATTCCCCACCAGTGACATACTAGAATTTCTTACCATTTTGCAGAACAGGTCATTGAATTTCTCACCATTTTCACCAAAGAGTTCTGCACCTCCAGAAAGCTCATATTCTGAGCTTGAATAGTCCTGTCTCTCATACACACATACCCCATTTTATTTACAATATCACCCTTAAGTGTGTTCACAGACAAGGCTCTTTTCTTACCAACATTCTTTGAGTCATGACCAACAAAAGACATTTAGTGCTTGTGCCCTTACCTAATCCATATTTTCTGTGCAGATGTCAAAAATGATCTGACGAAAGAAAAAGGAGATATAGTTCTCTGTATTGTAAAAGAAAGACTTTATATTGGGCTCTAGATTTCCTATGTATGTATCTTTGAAATACACATGCGATCATGCTAACACAAAAAGACTTGGCTGCCTTTGCCAATAAACAGTAAGACTGTTAGCCCATTTCACAAGCACAGTATCTTATGGGTGGAATACGGTGTCTTGAAAAACACAACAATGATCTTACAGCTGTACTGTACCTTTCTCTAGAGACTCTTCAAACAGTTTGGAAATGATGGTCCAAATCCTGTGCTCAGCATATAACTTTTCACCTCTGATTCTCTCGGTGAGAAATCCAGGTACATCACAGTGGCTAAAAATGACCGTTCATCATTCTCTCATGAAATGCCATTATTTTGGACAGGTACATACAATTCAGAATACCAAAAGTGTACAAAAACTTAAGAGTTCCTTCCCAGGAGATCTGGACTTACAGGCCCCGAGGACTGAATCCAATTCATAGATATTGTTTGCTTGGCCTGCACGTGTTTGAAAGGTTAGAAAAATTCATGTAAGGTCTGGGTTTCCATATTCTCTTGAAAAAAGTGAGGGGTCTCGCAACACTGAGCCCACATCTCTCTTGGCAGTAATTGGCCGCATCTGAGTAGCAGTGACTCTCTCTTCCTTACTCGGCACGGGACACAGATAACCAATAACTTATTTTCCTACATTTGTCACACTCCCCCTCTTTTCTTTTGCTGTTCACCCTGAAGGTAATTAAGCTTGAAACCCTACTTGTAATCTGTGCAGACGCACGATCATCCTTAAATATGTTGTTGTTTCTCCAGGTACTACACAGTCACACTTTAAAATTTAGCTATCGAAATAACCACGAGGTGACAGTCCATATTGCCACCTGGATTTAAGTATTTCAAGATAATAATTGTCATATAGGTAAGGCAAAAAGCTGAGAACCAGAGAATAGATGGAAAGGGGTCAGACATGAATACTTTCCCTGGAGAGCCATTGGTCTGATAAGGAAGACAAAACACGCATAGACATTTCAAGGCAGAAATGTAGCAGCTCCATAAGAGGGGTATATCTGAAGGGGCTAGGGGATTTCAGAGAAAGGAAAAGCCAAGTGCACGGGGAGTGGGGGAGGGAGAGCTTTGTGAAGGAAGTGTCGTTAGTCTCCTTCTCTGGGAAACAGATTACAAAATGGAGGTTTACATGAAGGTGGCTTATTAAGGGTGAATTTTAGAAAGATCTAAGAGTAAACGCAAGAAAACTAGCTAGTTTGGAGCATTCCAGTAGAAAAAAGAATGGTGCCTTGGATGAAAATGGTCTCGGTGAGGGTGAAGAGATATGAATCGGTTTAGTGATCTAATGAATGCAGCCCTGGCCAGTGGGCTCAGTGGTAGAGCATCGGCCCCGCATGTGGAAGTCCCGGGTTTGAGTCCTGGCCAGGGCACACAGGAGTAGTGCCCATCTGCTTCTCTACCTTTCCCTCTCTCCTTTCTCTCTGTCTCTCTCTTCCCCTCCCACAGCCAAGGCTCCATTGGAGCAAAGTTGGCCAGGGTGCTGAGGATGGCTCCATGGCCTCCCCTTCAGGTGCTAGAATGGCTCTGGTTGCAGTGGAGCAAGGCCCTAGACGGGCAGAGTATCACCCCCTAGTGGGCATGCCGGGTGGATCCCGCTTAGGCGCATACGGGAGTCTGTCTCTCTGTCTCCCCGCTTCTCACTTCAGAAAAATATAAAAATACAAAATAATAATAATGAATGGTATGTCTGACAGAACACACTGATAGATTGAATGTGATAAGGAAGAGAGAGAAAGTATAAAAGATCGCCCATTCTTCCTCCTTTAATTTCTGGTTTAGAACAACCGAATGCATTTAGATAAAAGCCTGAGAATAGAGTGGACAGAAGGGGTTCAGAGCTAAGAGTTTTGTTTTGACTACTTTCAATCTGAGATGCCTATTAGACATTTTTGTGTGAGATATGCGGGAGATGTCAAAATTAGAGATAGCATTTAGGAGCATTAGCTTGGTTGTTAAATGATAATTAAGTCAGAGGTCTGGATTAATGTATCTATGGAGACTCAACTGAAAGATGAAATAAAAGGACCCACAATAGAACAGTGGACTCCCCAAAATCTAGAGTTGGAGCCTAAAATAGAGAGCAAATAAAGGAAGACAGTGAGCAAGAACCATCCATGAATACTGAGAGAGAAGAGCAGGCTGAAACAAACATTTCCTAGGATGATTAGGGACACCCTGAAACACACTACCAAACTTCAGAAGTTACAGAAGGAACTGTGCAGGCATATCTCTCCTCTTTGTAACAATTCTGCTTGAAGGGAACTATCAAATCTTTCATTTGAGAACAGAAACGAGGGGGAATCCTGTAGTGTGCTTGTAGCCTGCAATGTTTGTCAAACTGTTCAATATTATGGTTCCCGAACCTTAATATACATTAACAGAGCACTTAATGTGTGGGAGCATTTTGCTAAGTGCTTTTTAATCAACAGTCACTCTTTCAGTCCTCTCAACTAGCTTTTAAGAAAGCACTAATATATTAAGAATAAATGTGGATTCAGGGCTTCTTATGAGTCAAGCCCTGTTCTAAGCACTTTACATAAATTAATTTATGTAATCCTCACACCAAAACTATGGGATGGGAACTGTTCATATTATCCTCATTTTACCGGTGAGAAATTCAAGGCAATAAATCTGTAAATAGATTGTTCAGTCACATAGCTAGTAAGAGGTAGACCCAGGGTTTGAACCCAGCAATGTGTCTCCAGTGTGTGAATTTTCCACTGAACTAATAATATATTACTTCTGAACAGCACTGCTATAGGCATTTCCCAAGTGCTATTAATAATTACTTACACTAAGCCAATTTTACAGATGAGGAAACTGAACCTTGAAAGGCTTAGGTGATTTTCACCAAGATCACTTGGATAGTGGGTGGTGGATGGCACAAGAGAAAAAAATGATTCACTCATCATTTCTCTCTAAATTAATGGCAGAAAGAGGCAAAGAACCTGTCAAGGTGTTAGCTAAAAGACAGCTTGGCCTTGTGCTTACAGGCAAATGCCAATTCCTCTTTACTTCCCCTGCAGACAAGTTTCAGCATGGTACTATGTTTTCAGTTCTCCAGTATGCACACCCCTCTCCTCCATCAGAATTCTGGCTACCTACTTCTGAGGAGCTACCTGGAGTTGGGTGTAGGTCTCCACCATTCTTAGCACCTAATATCCTGCTTTTCTTCCAAGAAACCCATTTCAGTCTTGAAATGGACCACTCTCTGCTTCTTATTGGCTTCCCTTTTTGAAAAATCCAGCTTTGTAATAAAATATATACCTATCAGGTAATTTTTTAGAAGGTAGTATATGCTCAATAAATATCTCTTAAGTAAATAAATGAACGCTAGAGCTATTGAATAGATCTAATTAGATAATGTTTACAAAGCACTCAGCTCTGTCCCTGGAACATTGTGACTGCCCGAAAATTGGCAGCTCTTGCTATATTTTTGTTTTCATCACCTTTGTTTTTATTGATATTTATTAAAGGAGGGAAAGAAATATATAGATGCATAGTAAACCTCAAATATAAGGCTGGTTACTGGAAAGAATTCATATAGGGAAGATTATTTTTCTTCAGAGACTTCAGAGGGATGATTACAACCCAGTATGGCATACCTTCAATTCAGCATCTCCTAGGTGTGGTCTAGATTGATCATCAGATTTAGATTGCTTTTATATATAAAAATCAACTGAGAAAAAATGATGACTTACTTCAACTAATAGTTTAATAACACTGTTACTTAGTTTATTTCAACTATATAGTTCTTTTTTTAACTAAAAAAAAATTTTTTTTAGGTGAGAGAATGGAAAATAGTGAGGGAAACTCCCACATTCACCCCAACCAGGATTCACCTGGTAACCTCATCTGAGGCTGATGCTCAAGTACCAAGCTATTTTTAGCACCTGAGGCTGATGTGCTTGGACCAACACAGCTATCCTCAGCACCTGGGACCATGCTCAAACCAATTGAGCCACTGGCTGTGGGAGTGAAAGAGTAGGGGGGGACAGGGAAGAGAAGTAGATAGCTGCTTTTCCTGTGTACCCGGAATGGGAATCAAACCCTGGATGTTCATATACCAGGCCAACACTCTATCCACTGAGCCACTGGCTAGGGCCTCAACTACATAATTATAAAATACCTAGTTATTATTTTAATTATAATAGCTGATAATAGAAAGTTTAGAAAATCAAGATATATAAAATGAAAAGCAAAATAAAATCATTTAATATTTAATAATTTTATGACTTACATATGAATAATACTTTCATATATGTGTGCATACATATATTTTAGTGTTATATTTAGTATTACTAAAATATTTGGTATTTGGTTACTACTTAGTATTACTAAACTATAATTTAAATCATTTGGGCAGATAGATGATATATTAAGAATTTTCTTATTAAATATATTTGCATATTTCTCTCTTCCCCCTTTGTGCATATATACATGTACACACAAACATATTTACATACTCTGTTTTTAGAGTTGCAAGTTTTTGTGGTTCTTAATAACTTTGTTTCTGTGTATAAAGAGGTTTTCAGATTTCCTTGCTATAGCAAGCATCTGATCCGGAATAAAAGTAGCAAGGCCTACAGAACACTGTAGAGTAGACATTGATATTTTTTTAATTTTTAAAGTTTATTAATTTTAGAGAGGAGCAGAGAGAAAGAAGGAGAAACATGATTGTTTCACTCATTTATGTATTCATTGGTTGATTCTTGTATGTGCCCTGACCAGAGATAGAATCCACAACCTTGGTATATTGGGACAGCACTCTAACCAACTGAGCTGCCTGGTCAGGGCAACATTGATTTTTTGACTACCCACTAACCTTTCCGCATTCTTAGTTTGTGAACGTTATGTGGACCATCACTCCTCTTTCCAGGCAGGGAGCACATCACCCAGTCCCAGCCATTAGCAAAAGGAATTTCCTTGCCACTTTAAGAGGTCTAGAATCAGTGGACCAACCAGAATGCATCTCAAGACAAGCGTGAGAGTTCCCTCTTTCCTGTGAGACCCTAGGCCAGCATATGAAGCCTTTAAGTGAAGTGAACACTGGGACCAGTTTTGATGAGAGACAGTAAAAATGTCAAGAATGGATGGTAATTTCTGAGCCCCTAGATCAGTGGTTCTCAAACTTTTTGAAGTCGGGATGCATTTAAAATCCCACAAATAATTGTAGGCATACTATATACAAATTTCTGAGAAATATGTTATAATAATTAAGTCAAATATATTAAAGAAAAAATATGTAAAGTCCAAGTGTGCTTTTATGGTAATTAAATGAAATAAATACAACAAAATTAAATTTATTCTGACATTAAAAAACATTTTTATGTTACAGTTTTGAGTTATGCTTTTTAGAATCTGTAAAAAAGAGGGGTTAAAAATAAAAAAACAACAAAAAAATTATCTTTTTATATATATAGATACATTCTTAGTAAGGTTTAGTAAATTCGGCAGGTCCTGGCACGAATATGTTAAGTTTTTTCATTCTTGTGTTTATGAGAAACATGAGCCTGATGTGTCCTAGTGATTTCTTTAATGTTTGGGCATATATTTGAAAGACAAACTCTCATTTCCTCATCAATATATTAAAGAATTCCTTTCTTTTTATTCTTAATTGTGTTGAGGATAGAAAATCCTAATTCACACAAATAAGATATTGAAAATTGTAGTAAAATGTTCAAAGCTTTTTTAGATATTGCCACATATTCTTCTTTTATAGAAATCCAAAAGGCTTCAAGAGACAATTCCTTATGTTTAATCATCAATCCACCATCAGTGGATATAGCTGCCAGTTCTTCTTCTGTTAATGTTAAACCAAAATCACTTGAAGCTTTCATGAATGGGTTTCTAATCCAATCGTATTGTTCAGTATTAAGTGATGAAAAATGCTATAAATTAAATTCTTCCCATCAGCCTTCAAGTCCTATTTTATTTACATTTACCTTTTGCTCACTTTCAGAATTGTATTCTTCAATATCACGCTTCTTTTTGAGAAATCTATCTATTTTGTTTGGGTATATTTATCTAAAAATAATATAATGATGTGTTAATAATAAATATAATAATGATGTGTTAACAAAAAGAGCAATATTTCCATAATGAAATGATATAATAGAGTAACTATATTTATTTTTATATCTGGGCACATGCTACAAACGAGTGCAGCTAGTAATCCCAGGTCCCAAGTGGGAATTGTGCAGATTAAGAAAATATGTAGAATTAAGAAAATACAAGGTCGGGAGGGCCCTGTAATTGCTGCTGGCAAAAACAAAGAGAGCCCAAAAACTGCATCTTGCTATATTTATAGGGCAAAGCGGGCCATTAGCAAATCAATGAGATCTTTGATCATGTTTCCAAAGCAACCCAAGAATTTTACCAAATGCAGGAAACCCCCACCATACATATCATCTTAACTTTACACCAAACAAAGGATAGAAGAAACTTGCCTCCAGTCTTTCCGGGGGAACATGGGGGGTAGTGTAAACAATCCAGCACCACAGCTTAACAGCCTTTTGCAACCTAATCAGACAAGTGAGGTGGGGGGTTGGCAGACTTTCAGCTTACAGCCAATTCCCCACACCTCTGTCCCCCAAATATCTAAACCCCCAAAACCCTGTTGGTTTTTTGGTCTCCAACAGGCATATATTTCTCTGGAATACCATAAGGTGCACCTGGAAATCTTCTAGGGCACACCAGTGTGCCCTGGCGCATACTTTGAGAACCACTGCCCTAGATCAACATCTGAGTAAGTTTGAACTCTGGCCTTCTCAATTATATAAACAAATAAATTTCTGTTCCTAATTTAGCTGATTTGAGCAAAGTTTTACTTATATCCAATATAAATAATCGTAACTGTTACAATCACAAATTAGAGAAGTCAAACTTAAGTTTTAGTCCCAATGACTCCTTTCTGTGCTTTTGTTTGATAAGAAATTCCTTTTCAGTGTAAACTAATGGGTAAAGGGGGTTAGCATACTTGAACTCAGGACAGCCAAGAACACATGCCCCATTAGAACAAGTCATCTCAGCTGTCTCCTGTTGAAAAGGTCTTTCTTTATGTTTCAAATACCCTTCTGGATTATGAGGCTCTAAATTTCTAAAGTTATTCTAATTCCTCAAGCTAAACAAGCCAATGGAAACAACAGAATTTTGATGAACGTAACCAGGAAAGAAAGTCTTAAACCAGATTATAAAAGTTCCCTCAGGAGGTGGAAAAAAGATTTGTGGTTCAAAATAACAAAAAGTTATTTCCTTGTCTGTTCTTATCAAGCTTATTGAATATGTTAAAAAATTATAATCTTTTTCATTACAGAATTCTACTTCCTGGGAGGGATCAGACTCCCCCAGCACATCAAAATGAACCCTCACCCCTGGCAGAAAGCAATAATATCTCCAGGCATCATTGCCATGGGCCAATATGGAAGAACCTTTCTCAAATTAAAATACAAACTTTGTATCAAAGAAAGGCATCAGAAGACCATCTTTGCAAACTAGAGCGAAAACAAAAATAATGTAGCCAGATATATTCAAGAGGCATGCTGTACAAATATGCACACTGTTTTACAGTATTTACATTTTGAAGGGAACACTTTATATCTATTTTAAAACCTTGTTATGTTCTGTAATCTCCCTAGCTTCTCCCATTCATAGTAATTTATCTGCACCACTCCTGTGGAATTTATCATTTGCTACTTTTATTATCATTATATGTGTATGTCTTATCTTTCCTACAAGAATGTGGACTCCTTGAGGATGGCTCTTGTTTATACTGTATCTCAGATATGACCTAACACAGTAGCTTGTAGATATTGGGCCTTTCATAAATATTAAAGAAATGAAAAAAAAAATGTTTTAGTGTGTTTTTTTTAAAGTGGAGTAAACCAGAATGAAAGCAGAAAGCATTTTTTGCCTATTAAAAAAGGCCACCTTAGAAGAAAGTTGTAAAAGTTGATAGAGTTGTAGTTCAAAATTTGGTGAGGAAATTGGTTCTCTGTGGAAACTCAATCATTCATTCATACATGTAAACTCATTCATTAACTGAACTAATATCCTTAAAAGCTATTGATAAAATTAAGAATAGAAGGAAAATTAGGGTTAGTTAGTTCTGTGGATAGATGAAAAAATTCTCCATTTTCCAGTTCTTAGTATTTTATACAGTTAGCAACATCATAAAAATCATTTTACCGTTCTTCTTGTTTAATTGATAAAAGAAAGGTAAGATGATAAGAGTAAAAAATTTTCAAATAAAACACGTTTTTGCGATATCAAGTTACTAAAAGAAAATTAAATCATTTCTTGTTTGTTTTTTGTGTTAGGAAAACTGATTTGATTATAAAGAAGAGAAAACAAGACAGTGAGAAAGAGATTATGCACAACTGCTCTAGATCTCCAAAGAAAACAGAATTATGAGTAAGTCTTGAAAAGGCTTCTGAGCTGAGAGAAAAAAGATACCATGTTGATTGACAAAGTCTTCCTTTCAAGCCTAGTAGCTTATTCTAAATACAAAAAATCTGGATTAAGAACTGTCTAAATTGGCCCTGGCCAGTTGGCTCAGTGGTAGAGCATCAGCCCAGTGTATGGATGTCTTGGGTTTGATTCCCAGTCAGGGCACACAGGAGAAGCAATCATCTACTTCTCCTCACACCCTCTTCTCTCTCTTTCTGTCTCTCTCTTCTTCTCCCACAGCCATGGCTCGATTGGTTCAAGTGAATTGCCCCCATGCACTGAGGATGGCTCTATGGAGCCTCCACCTTGGGTGCTAAAAATAACTCGATTATGAGCATGGCCCCAGTGGGCAGAGCAACCCCCTTAGGGGAATTGCCAGGTAGATCCCAGTGGAGGAACATGGGGGAGACTTAAAAACAGACTTCCATGTTTTTAAGTCTCTCCTCCTCTCACTTAAAAAAATAAATCAAGAAAAAAAAAAAGAGTTCGAATTAGTGAGATATGAGTAACAAGTTGTACCTTGTTCATCAGTTTTATTTAAACCTAGCTCTAAAATACACAAATAATTTAATATATTGAGATCTTGAAATCTATAGCTTTACACTAAAAAATGTGGTAATATCATTTATTATTTAACATTCTTTTACATTCAGAAAAAAATTTGATTCACATATAATGAAATCGTTAAAATAAAGTATAAAATAAAAGGCCAGTAATGGTGATATGCAAATAAGAAATACTAAAATGTTTGTCATAAAGAAAAATTTCCTGTTAATTCTGTTGGAAAAAGAATACTATGTAAAACTTTCTGGAGTTCTTTTTTTTTTTTTTTACTACAATTACTTTATAAAGAAAAAAATTTACCTTTAAGTTTTGTTGGTCAAATAAGTTTGTAAATATGATATATATGTTTGCTCACTTATAGTTTGCATTGGGTGTGGGGGCAGGCTATAAGCAGGCAGGATCCTTATAGCTTAAAGCTTAGTTTTAAAACTAAGCATTTCCCCACACCCTGGACTGTTGCATGATAGGGAGTGGTGCACCCTATCATGCCTCAGATAAGTGACTTTGTATCAGAGACTTCCTTGTTTGTATATTGGATTAAAGGTTTTGATTTCTATACTATAAAATGGGGCAGACCAGGAGCTTGCTCTTTCTCGGTTCCTGACATTAGCATTAGAGAAGAGAGCAGAGAAAGGCCATGTGGAGGAGAGGAGAAGCAGCCAAGATGGCCGAGTGCTGAAGGAGAAGCCAGTTTGTGCAGGAGAAGGAGATGGGAAACAGAGGTGATAAGGCTGGTGAGGTAGAAACTTTGATTCTAGGAAACTCGAATAAGTCAGTGGTTTTGGGAGCCCTGAGTGGAAAGGGAAGTGTTTTCCCACTGAATGTATTTCTTGCCCTCTGGGTGTGTGAAGCCAGTAGCCACGGCCACCATCATAGCCGCCTGGCCCATGCAGGTTCGCATTTGATTCGGACAGATGGTAATAAAACAACGGAGCCAAGAACTGGTAGGCCATTAGCTTTAATCCTAGCTTGCACCTGGCGGGCAAGAAATACACACAGTGGGAAAACACTTCCCTTTCCATTCAGGGCTCCCAAAGCCACTGACTTATTTGAGTTTCCTAGAATCAAAGGTGTCTACCTCACCAGCCTTATTCACTTCTGTTCCCCATCTCCTTCTCTCTGCACAAACTCTGTGCAAACTGGCTTCTCCTTCAGCACTCCGCCATCCTTGGCTGCTTCTCCTCTGCAATGCTAATAACGGGAACTGAGAGAGAGAGAGCCCCAGTGTGCCTCATTTTATAGTGTAGAAATCAAAACTTTTTAGCTAGTATACAAATAACAAAGTCTCTGATACAGAGTCACTTATCTGAGGCATAAATGGGATTCCTCATAGGAGTGCACCACCCCCTATCATGCAACAGTCAAGGATGTGGGGAAAAGCTTAGTCTTAAAACTAAGCCTTAGGCTATAACAACCCTGTCTGCTTACAGCCTATCCCCCACACCCAATGCAAACTATAAGTGAGAAAACATATCTATCATAGTTACAAACTTATTTGACTAACAGGGTGCAAGCTAGGATTAAAGCTAATGGACCACCAGTTCTTGGCTTCGTTGTTTCATTGCCATCTTTTCAAATCAAATGTGAACCTGCACTGGTCAGGTGGCTGTGATGGTGACCATGGATACTGGCTTTACAAGTTTGTTTCCATTCATACAAAAAACATTACAAAATCACATACTCCCCGGTAAAATATAAAGAGTAAGAAAAATAATCATTATTATCTGAGTAGAATCCTAATTTTATAAATGGCAAGTAAAGTGTTCAACAAAATAACTGTATTTGAAATACAACAGTACGTTTTCTTCTAATTCTCTGAGTAGGTGGCATCCCAGTCCACAGTTCAAGCATACAAAGGGACCTCTATATTTTTCCTACAGAAGCATAATTTATCTTTCAAGATCTGAATAATTTTCTGAAATCTCAGTCCATTTATGCTTCCCTTTGCTTCCCCTTGGGGAAGCTTCCAAGTTCCTTATGGGTTTGTGTAGGTTGCAGGAGGCAAGGTGGGCATTCTCCTCCTTGAGGGGATTTCTCCATGGAGGCATGAGTTGGTAAATCCATCATCCTGGTTTGTCTTTGGTATAGGTCCACAGGGCTAGCTACAGAGATATGCCTAATTCCCATTCACATGAACCAAACAGGTACAAAGTCTTTGCTGCTTCTGTGAAATGCTTGATACTGGAGCAGCCAATCAGTTCCTAGGTCACTCTGGGACACTCTGTGAAGCTTTGAGAAGACCCCATGGGGTTCAACTTGACAAGCAGCAGCCATTCTGAGGATACTGCTGCTTCCTAGAGTTCAGTTTAGGTGAATCTATTCTAGGGAAGATGGTCACTGTAATGGTAATCTGAAGGGATGGGATTGTGGAATGTGCAGAGGGGGTAGGGGGGTTGGAACACTTTTCCTGTGTCTCATTATGTTTCTCCAAACATTTTGTCTGGGCTTGGAGCTCTCTCAATTCTCTTAAGTGCTGCAGGCTGTAAACCAGAACTAGGGAGAGATTGGCAGGCTGTTTTTTTTCTTCTTTCTGGCTTGCCACATCCCTTTCCTGAGGCAATGGCCCAGGATGCCCTCACTGTTTGAATAAGAAGAAAGTTCAGAAGGATGGAATTATCAGAGGGGGTGAAAAAAATTGTTTAATATTTCAAAACTTTCCCAGGAAATAAGAAAAATGTCTATGAGGTTATATAGAAGAAAATTAGCATAAAGTTGAGGTTAGGTGAAGAAATTAGCATAAATTAGAATAAAGTACTCTGATTTTGCAGATATCTTTGCCTCCAAGCAATCCTATAGAAAAGAATTTTGAATCTCTTTTAAATAGAAAAACTTGGAACAAAGGTACATATTCTATTATATATTCTTCTATAGATTTTGTAGTACACTCTGAAACATCTCTAGGGATAAAGTTTTGTTTTCTTCAGTAGAGCTCACTATTAGTAGTTAAACTTTTCCCTCTATAAAATATATCCAATACCAATAACTGGTCATCTCGCCTTGCCCTTGAATGTATTTCTAATTCATGCAGATAAATTCCTTTCCAAACTCCTTAACAAATTAATCCTTTCCAAACCAATGTAATCTATTCAACTATTTTCCTTGAGAGTTTATAAATTCCTTCACAAAGAAAGTGTCACTAAAAGTCAGACAATGTCTAAAAGGTGTCTCTGACATCATGCAATACCAGAAATTTCTTATTGATGAGGTCATTTTGTTCTACATTCACTACAAAAAAAAAATCCAAACATGCAGTAATCTGGGAGGACTCTAAATAGCTTGACAAAGGTATAATTTATGAATTAATGAATGTTCCTTTTTATTTGAAAACAGTTCATACATTTCAAAAGCTCATAAGCCTCTGATACTGTGTACAAATTGTCTACCTGCCTCTGTGCAGTGAACACGCACCATTTGTGGCTTCTCAACATACCTGAACATCCACCTTCTATTCTGGTCATTTTCTACTTTTAGGAATTATACCACTTCAAGGTAGAGCCAGAGAAGTTGCATCATCAGAGATCTTTGCTACTAGGGTACCAAAATGTGAAATATGCCCATGTACCTGAGCACATTTAGGCCTTCAAGAAGGTGATAGACACACACTTCTGTGCATTTGCAATTGGGGTTCTGGCAATGGTGGTGAGGGAGGTACCTGATTCCTTGTGAGGAGCAGTGGCAAAACTTCTGGCATCCAGACCCACATATCATAGAGTGTCAGAAGAGGCCAAGCAGTGATGGGGTGATGTTTTCCCATAGAGGCCCCTTTAGTAGATTTAAGAATTGTCCCTGACTTTGTGGCTCAAGAATCTGGTTCTCACACCCTCCTGGAGAATACAGTAAGTCCTCACTTCGTGTCGTCAATAGGTTCTTGGAACTTCAGCAGAATGACCAAAATATAAGAATACCAATTTTACCATAGCCTAATTAATATAAACAAGAGTTAAGTTCCTAGGCATCATTGAATGAATAGACATTGTTTGAGGTTCTGCTGTAACCTTTTATAAGTTCCTTTTCTGGTTAAACTAGATGTTGTTTTGCAATACAAAACACTTTTATAGTTCCTGAACAAATAAAAAGTTAACGTTTAGATGTTTAACAAAAAAACAAATCTTATTCATGTTGACATATCTATTAACACTGTTACTGACATTCTAAGGGGAAAAAACACAAATATTTAAAACACTAGTCCAAGGAACATGATGACCTAATCTTAGTTTGTTAACAGACTTTTCACTTCATTTTTTTAAACATGTATTTTTGAATTGTTAAAAGGAAAGAGTGATCAGAACTATAGTTTTTATTACTGGCGATTCATCTATGGAAGATGAAACTGGGCTGCCCAATGCAATTACTCTAAGCATGATGACATTCATTCTGTGAGCAAGTACTACTTTCTGTGTACAGTAAGTAGCAAAGACAAAATGCACCAAATTAATAATTATCTAAGTATCCCCCACTATTATAATTTCCTTGGAATAAGAATTGCTCCAAAAAAGAAAAGTTCTCATTATACTTCCCTAATTTTCATTCATTTCTCAAATCAATTGTTCTTCCCCAGGAAATTATTTATTACTGACTATTCATGAAAATAATCTATTCTGTACTTGTAGGTTTCATGGGTCCTCTTGAGAGCCACTGTGTTATATTAAAGAATAATCTGATTGTAAGTCTCCCATGGGCCACATATATATAACGAATATCCTTTGGGAAAACAACCAGATGAATCACTGATGTATCTCCAACAATGACCATGTGTCTTGTGAGAATGCCAGAGCAGGCTGCCCATCCTACTCTCATCCTCACAAAGCCCTGCTTTGTGATATCAATAACTAATTACATTACAGTCCTGCCTCAGTAACATAGATTGATGGTTTCATTATACCATTTAATTAGAACTGTTTTTAATTTATCAAGAAGAAATGGTGTAATTGGTGAAAGAACAGCTGTTGCAGGTTGCATGGAAAGAATATGATTGAGTAACAGAAAATGGTAAACTTTGCTGGAAAACCAAGTGGCATTTAAATCTTTTGGAATTCATTAACATGGAGGGAAAGGAAGTCTGCCATCTGTCAGATTTCAACAACATCTCTGAACTTGATCACTCATGTTGCTAGTCCAGAAAGCCTGGGCAACAGTACAAAGAACTTGCAAAACCACTCTAGCTCAATAACTTCTATTTTCCCACAACATGGGTCCACTTTGGCTTCAGGGGATATGAAGGAAAACTTTAGTTCCTGAACATAGCTGTTTCTTGGATAGTAAACACTAAACTTCTTGTGTTGTTCAAACCAGCAGTTGTAACTATTTCTTTTATTAAAGGAATAGCCAGAATTAGATTTATCAGACACTAGCTTGATTTACTCTTTAAGAATGAACCTCGCCCCCCCCCCAATTTTATCATTAACATTGCCTTGTGCAATTTTGGGGAATGGCAAGTTTGAAATGTGCTGGCCGGCTGAAAATTCAGTTGATGTTATAAGTCTTGAGTCTAAAATTGGTGCTTCAGGCCTCAAAACCGGAAATTCAGGCAGAATTTCTATGTTAAATTTTAACACAAAATTTCTTCCCTTAGGAACCCCAGGTTTTGCTCTTGAAGCCTTCAACTGATTAGATGAGAAATTACCCACATTATGGCCAGTAAATTTCTATTAAAGCCAACTGATTCCAGATGTTAATGACAGCTACACAATTCCTTCACAGCAATATGTAGGCAAGGTTTTCACTAAAAACCTGGACATCATAGCTTCTCCAAGTGGACATAAAATTTAACCATCACACCTGTTAACAGAAAAACCTGCCAAGGTTCTGTGTTTTCATATATCTACCCTTAGCTCTCTGGGACAAGAATGGCATATCTCTGCATGAATGTAATCATTCTGGGTTTAGGTATACAAGAAACACATTGTTAGTCAATTATAATACTTTTTTTTCCCACTAAGTCCAGAAATACTTCTTAACCCAGCACTACAAAATGCCACTTTCATTTTACGAGAGCTAGCATGCAAAAGAAAATGTATTGACTTTCCTTTCCTAAGCAATTTAGTCACCTTCTGCTTTTAGCTTTTGTTTCTCCACTGATTGTCACAATACTGTTGGGAACTGGCTCTCAAATATATATGAATCATTCAAACAAGAGGCTGTAGTCAAAGATAAATGCAAGAAAGAAAATAGTGCATCTGAAAAATCTAGCAGTGGCACAGTAGGACAAGAGGACTTAAATGATAATGTATCAGTCAGGTAATACTTAGGGCACTTATACATGAGCACAAAATAGCTTCCCATTTATTTATGTCTTCAATTTCTTTTATTAATGTCTTATAGTTTCAACATACTGTATACCTAATTTTGCATTACAGATTTTTCACTATATTGTGGGATTTTGCAGTATAGAGGTATTTTAGATATTTATTATTTTATTTTTGTGGCAAAATAAGTATTTTCTAGCCTAAAAAATTCAAAACAATATAAAAATATTTATTAAAACATATTAAAAGAATATTAAATTGAAATATTAATTAGAATTAATATGAGTACCCATATAGAATTTTATATGTTGTTAAAATTACATAGGTTTAAGAGTACAGAAAGTGTTTGAGCATAGGAAGTGTTTATAAGAGTGTGGGAAAGAACAGCAAGATGGCGATGGAGTAGGCAGATGTACCAACTTCCACCTCCCAGAACCAAAGTGGATTACAACTTAATTTTAAGAACCATCATCTGGAAAAACCAATTTTGGACTAAACTAAGAGGACTCTTTAACCAAGGAACACCAAAGAAGCTACACTTAGACTGGTAGGAAAAGTGGAAATGCAGAGAGGGCTACCCAGCTCCACGGAATGAACGGCAGCTGGGAGAGACTTGTGTGGCGTGAAGTGAGTTTAGCAGAGAGGAGAGGGTCCTGAGCCCCAGGAACAAAGCCTTAGCCTGCAGGCCCAGAGCCTAGAAGAGGTGTATGAACAGTATTTAGCTGCGAAAAAAGTCAGGATACTGTTTGTGAGAAACAGACAGATTTCTCAGACCCAGGATTCTTCTTAAATGAACTGCACAAAAAACCTCTCTCACAACCACCCACCCAGGGCTCTGGGGGACGGGGAGAGAGTAGATGACTGGAGCATTGGGAAGAGAGTGTGATCTAGGAGGTACAGGGAGAAACACTTTGAGGGACAGCCACCCTAACCCCTGGGCTGAGTCACTCCCCAAAACTGAAGCGAATATTTCCCCCTGGAAACAGCAATACCAGCAAAGGGAAACAGGACCCCAGCCAAACAAGCTCTCCCACAGCACTCAGAGCAGAGTCGCTTAGAAGGAGGGAGCTTTTGAGACTACAGTATGGAGTGTTAGGGTCTGAGCTGCAGTGCCACCACCCACACAGTTGAGGGCTCTCCAGTGGGCGGGTGGCAGTGGGATGCAGAAGCAAGGTTCCATCAGCAAGGGCAGAAGCCAGCCGGCTACGACTGAGGTGTGAGCTCAGTCTTGCCCAGTGGGGGCAGAGGGGACAAGTGAAAGTGCTCAGGCCCAGCTGTGGGCCCGCCTGCAATCCTGCCTGCGGGGGAAGAGTGGGAGCCCTGGAAGGGGTGGAGACCTGCCGCTGAGCAAGGGTGCACGGGCACACAGCCTCACCTGGCCTGCAGAACCAAGGCTTGTGGCCCAATGCACGAGCCAGCTCCTCCCACGGGGGGTGAGGTGAAAGCCCAGAAAAGGCAGAGTCCCGTGACTGAGCACAGGTGCACAGCCCCACTGGCCCACTGGAGCCAAGGATTATAGCTGACCAGCAAGAAGGCTCCTCCCACAAGAGTGGGGTGAAAGCCCAGAAACAGGCAGAGACACACAGCTGAGCAAAGGTGCTCACCCTTGCCTGTGGTGCCAAGGCTTGTGACCCGGAATGATGCATAACCCCACCCTTGGGGGAGGGACGAAGACCAAGGCCACCGAGACTTGGAGACCCAGGCACATGATCACAGCACCTACCATGGAGGAGAGGCGGAAACCACAGCAACAGCCTGAGTGGGCTAGCACCGGCAATGCCCATACCTGAATGCCCTAGGCAGCAGTGGCAGAAGGGGTGGTGGAACTGCAGACAGACCACACCTAGGGAACACAGAGGCAATACCCATTGGAATACAGTGGCCAAAACCTTTTTATACACAAACAAAATGAGAAGGCAGAGAAATGCAATACAAATGAATCAAGAGAAATCCCCAGAAAAGAATTCTGAATGAGTCAGATATAACCAAATTACCAGAAGCAGAGTTTAAAATAACAATTGTTAGGATGCTCAAAGATCTTAGAACAACAATAGATAGTCATTACGAACACCTAAATAAAGAAGTAGCAAATATAAAAAAGGACATTGAAATAATAAAAAAGAATCAGTCAGAGATGACAAATACAATATCAGAAATGAAGACCACAATGGAAGGAATTAAAAGCAGGATGGATGAAGCTGAGGATCAAATCAACGAGATAGAGGACAAGATAAATAAAGGTAAGAAAGCAGAGCAGAAAAAAGAAAAGAGACTCAAAAACTCTGAGGAAACTCTAAGAGAGCTCTGTGACAACATGAAGAGAAATAACATCTGCATCATAGGGGTTCCTGAAGAAGAAGAGAAAGAATAAGGGATAGAGACATTGTTCAATAATATCATAGCTGAAAACTTCCCTAAATTAATGCATAAAAAGTTTCACAAGTTCAAGAAGCACAGAGAAGTCCATTAAAGAGAAACCCAAAGAAATCTGCACCAAAACAAATCATAACTAAAATAGCAAAGCTAAGTGATAAAGAGTAAATATTAAAAGCTGCTAGAGAAAAAAAGGCTATGACCTACAAAGGAGCCCCCATAAGGATGACATCCAACTTCTTAACAGAAACACTTGAGGCCAGAAGGGAATGGCAAGAAATATTCAAAGTAATGTAAAACAAGAGCCTACAACAAAGACTACTTTATCCAGCAAGGCTATCATTTAAAATTGAAGGAGAAATAAAAAGCTTCCCAGACAAAAAAACAAAAACAACAACAAAAAACTCAAGGAATTCACTACAACAACCAAACCAATGCTGCAAGAAATGCTAAGGTGCCTGTTGTAAACAGATCAAAGGGGAAAAGGAATATAGCAAAAGAAGAATACAGCTTTAAAAAATAAAATGGCAATAAACAACTACATATCAATAATAACCTTAAATGTAAATGGATTAAATGATTCGATCAAAAGACATAGGGTAGCTGCACAGATAAGAAAACAGGACCTTTACATATGCTGTCTACAAGAGACACATCTAAAAACAAAATATGTATACAGACTAAAGGTAAAAGGATGGAAAAAATATTTCAAGCAAATGGAAATATAAAAAAGCTGGGGTATCAATACTTATATCAGACAAAATGAACTTTAAAACAAAGCCTATGTATACTCTTGTTTCTCTTCATATCATATAAATCTTTCTCCTTTTAAAACAAAGGCTATAGTAAGAGATAAAGAAGGTCACTACATAATGATAAAGGGAGCAATCCAACAGGAAGATATAACCATTATAAATATCTATGCACCTAATACAAGAGCCCCTAAATATATAAAGCAGACTTTGATGAATATAAAGGGCAAGATCAACAGCAATATTATAATAGTAGGGGATTTCAATACCCCACTAACATCACTAGATATATTCTCAAGAAAGAAAATTAACAAAGAAACAACAGACTGAAAGGACACACTAGATCAGTGGTTCTCAACCTTTCTAATGCTGTGACCCTGCAATACAGTTCCTCATGTTGCGGTGACCCCAAACCAAAAAATAATTTTGGTGGCTACTTCATAACTGTAATTTTGCTACAGTTATGATTTGGAATGTAAATACCTGATATGCATTTTCCGATGGCTTTAGGCGACCCCACCGGGGTCGCGACCCACAGGTTGAGAACTGCTGCACTAGATCAACTTGATTTAACAGATATCTTCAGGACATTTTACCCTAAAGCAGCAGAATACACATTCTTTTCTATTGCTTATGGTACATTCTCTAGGATAGACCACATGTTAGGGCACAAAAGCAGCCTCAACAAATTTAAGAAGAATGAAACTATATCGAGCACTTTCTCTGATCACAATGGCATGAAACAAGAAATCAACCACAACAGAAAAACTGAAAAATACTCAAACACTTGGAAACTAAAAGCATGTTATTAAATAATGAATGGGTTAACAATGAGATCATAGAAGAAATTAAAAAATCCCTAGAAAAGAATGATAATGAGCATACATCAACTCAAAATTTATGGGACACAACAAAAGCAGTTCTGAGAGGGAAGTTTATAGCATGACAGGCATACCTTAAGAAGCTAGATGATGCTCAAATAAACAACTTGACCCTGCATCTAAAAGAACTAGAAAAAGAACAACAAGTAAAGCCCAGAGCTAGTAGAAGGAAGGAAATAATAAAGATCAGAGCAGAAATAAATGACATAGAGGCTAAAGAAACAATACAGAAGATCAATGAAACCAGGAGCTGGTTCTTTGAAAAGGTAAACAAGATTGATGAACCTTTAACCAGACTCACCAAGAAAAAAAGAGAGAAGACTCAAATAAATAAAATTAGAAAGAAGAGTGGAGAAATAACAACTGACACAACAGAAATACAAAGGATTGTAAGAAAATACTATGAAGAACTGTATGCCAAAAAACTAGACAACCTAGTTGAAATGGACAAATTTCTGAAACATATAATCTTCCAAAATTAATCTGGAAGAATCAGAAAACCTAAAAAAGACTGATTACAACAAATGAGATTGAAACAGTTATCAAAAAACTCCCAACAAACAAAAGTCCTGGGCCTGATGGCTTCACAAGTGAATTCTACCAAATATTCAAAGAAGAACTAACTCATATCCTTCTTAAGCTATTTCAAAAAATTCAAGAGGAAGGAAGACTTCCAAGCTCCTTTTATGAGGCAAGCATAATTCTAATTCCAAAACCAGGCAAAGACAACACAAAGAAAGAAAATTATAGGCCAATATCCCTGATGAAATAGATGCTAAAATGCTCAACAAAATATTAGCAAACTGGACCCGACAATATATGAAAAAATCATACACAATGATCAAGTGAGATTTATTCTTGGGAGGCAAAGTTGGTACAATATTTGCAAATCAATCAATATGATTCATCACATAAACAAAAGGAAGGAAAAAAACCACATGATAATTTCAATAGATGCAGAAAAAGCATTTGATAAAATCCTGCACTCATTCATGATCAAAACTCTCAGCAAAGTGGGAATACAGGGAACATACCTCAACATGATAAAGGCCATCTATGACAGACAGACAGCCAACATCATACTCAATGGGCAAAAATTAAAAGCAATCCTCTTAAGACCAGGAAAAACACAGGGTTGCCTCCTTCACCACTCTTATTCAACATAATTCTGGAAGTCCTAGCCACAGCAATCAGACAAGAAGAAGAAATAAAAGGTATGCAAATGGAAAAGAAGAAGTAAAACTATCATTATTTGCAGATGATATTATATTGTATATAGAAAACCCTAAGTCTCAGTCAAAAAACTACTGAACCTGATACATGAATTCAGCAAGGTGGCAGGATAAAAAATTAATACTCAGAAATCAGAGGCATTCTTATACGCCAACAATGAACAGTCAGAAAGAGAAATTAAGGAAACAATCCCCTTCACTATTTCAACTAAAAAAATAATGTACCTAGGAGTAAAATTTAACCAAGGAGATTAAAGACTTGTACTCGGAAAATTATAAAACATTGATAAAAAAAATCAAGGAAGATACTAACAAGAGGAAGCATATACCGTGCTCATGGTTAGGAAGAATAAACATCATTAAAATGTCTATATTACCCAAAGCAATTTATAAATTCAATGCAATACTAATTAAAATACCAATGACACATTTCAAAGATATAGAAAAAAATATTTCAAAAATTTATATGGAACCAAATAAGAACATGAATAGCCTCAGCAATCTTGAAAAGGAAGAATAAAGTGGGTGGTATCACACTTCCTGATATTAGTTATACTACAAGGCCACTGTACTCAAAACAGCCTGGTACTGGCATAAGAACAGGCATATAGATCAATGGAATAGAACAGAGAACCCAGATATAATCCCATACCTTTATGGACAACTGATATTTGACAAAGGAGGTAAGAGCATACAATGGAGTAAAGACAGCCTCTTCAACAAATGGTGTTGGGAAAATTGGACATATACCTGCAAAAAAATGAAACTAGACTACCAACTTACACCATTCACAAATATAAATGGATAAAAGACTTAAATGTAAGCCATGAAACCATAAGCATCTTAAAAGAAAACATAGGCAGTAAGCTCTCTGACATCTCTCGCAGCAATATATTTGCCAACTTATCTCCACGGGCAAGTGAAATAAAAGACAGGATAAACAAATGGGACTTTATCAAACTAAAAAGCTTTTGCACAGCTAAAGACAATAGAAAAGAATAAAAAGACAAACTACACAATGGGAAAATATATTTGACAATGTTTGATAAGGGGTTAATAACCAAATTTTATGAAGAACTTGTAAAACTCATCACCAGGAAGACAGACAATCCAATCAAAAAATGGGCCAAAGAAATGAATAGACACTTCTTCAAAGAGGACATACAGATCCCAATAAGCATATAAAAAAATGCTCAACATCACTCATTAGAGAAATGTAAATTAAAACCACAATGAGATATCACCCCACACCAGTCAGAATGGCGCTCATCAACAAAACAACACAGAATAAGTGCTGGCGAGGATGTGGCGAAAAGGGGACCCTCCTGCATTGCTGGTGGGAATGCAGACTGGTGCAGCCACTATGGAAAACAGTATGGAGATTCCTCAAAAAATTAAAAATCAAACTGCCTTTTGACCCAGCTATCCCACTTTTAGGAATATACCCCAAGAACACCATAGCACTGTTTCAAAAGGAGAAATGCACCCCCATGTTTATGGCAGCATTGTTCACAATAGTGAAGATCTGGAAACAGCCCAAGTGTCCACTAGAGGACGAGTGGATTAAAAAGCTTCGGTACATATATACTATGGAATACTATTCAGCCATAAGAAATGATGACATCAGATTATTTACAACAATACTCATGGACTTTGATAACATTATACTGAGTGAAATAAGTAAATCAGAAAAAACTAAGAACTATATGAATTCCATACATAGGTGGGACATAAAAATGAGACTCAGAGACATGGACAAGAGGGTAGTGGTTACGGGGGGGGGGGGGGAGTGAGGGGCACAAAGAAGACCAGATAGTAGATGACAGATGACGAAAGACAATTTGAATAAGCAGAAAAAAAAAAGAAGAACAAGTGTGGGAAAGGTTAATAACAGTGTTGGAAAGGTTAATAACAGTGTGGGAAAGGTTTATAAGAGTGTGGGGAGGGTTTATAAAGCTTTAAAATATATATAAATAATAAAATAAATATAAGGTTACTACTTCGTATAACCTTATATTCGATAGGCTTTTCACCTATCGCTGGGGGTTTTTGGAACCTAACTGCAAGGGACCACTATATAGGTCTTTCACATCTGTAGATAAATTTATTCTTTAGTATTTTATTTATTTTTGATGCAATTTTAAATGGGATTGTTTTCTTAATTTCTATTTCTGACTATTTCTGATAGTTCATTATTTGTGAATAGAAATGCAACAAATTTTTGTATATTGATTTTGTATCCAGCAAATTTACTGAACTTATTAATTCTAACATTTTTAATAGAGTTCTTAGAGTTGTCTATATATAAAATTATGTCATCTGCAGACACTGAGTTTTATTTTTCCCTTTACAATTTGGATGAGTTTTATGTTTTGTTGTTTTTTTTTTAGAGAGGATGGGGGCAACAGGAACAGACATGAACAGATAATAGGAAGAGAGAGATGAGAAGCATCAACTCATAGTTGTGGCACTTTAGTTGTTCATTGATTGTTTTCTCATATATATCTTGACCGGGGGGCTCCATCTGAGCCATTGACCTTGGACTTCAAATCAGTAACTATGGGAACATGTCTATGATCCCACACTCAAGCCATCAACCCCATGCTCAAGCTGACAATCTTAGGATTTTGAACCTGGGTCTTCAGCATCCCAGGTCAATGCTCTGTTCACTGTGCCACCACCTGGTCAAGCCTTTTATGTCTTATTGCTTAATATTTCTGGCTAGAACTTCCAATACTATGTTGACTAAAAGTGGGGAGAGTGGGCATCTTAGTCTTGTTCCTGATATTAGAGAAATGGCCTTTATTACATTAAGGTCCATTCCCTCTATACCTGCTTTGTTGAAAATTTAATTATAAATAAATGTTGAATTTTGTCAAATGCTTTTGCTGCATCTATTGACATGATCATATAATATTTATTTTTCATTTTGTTACTATGGTGTATCATATTGACTGATTTACAGTTGTTGAACTATCATTGCATCCCTGGAATAAATCCCACTTGACCATGGTGTATGGTCATTTAATATATTGTTGAATTCTGTTTGCTAATACTTTGTTGTGGTTGGGTGCATAAATATTTATACATGTTATATCTTCTTGTTGGGTTGATCCCTTTATCATGGCATAACACCCTTTTCCCTTCTTATTACAGTCTTTATTTTAAAACCTATTTTGTCTGATATAAGTATAGCTACTTCAGCTTTCTTTGTGTTTCCATTTGCATGAAATGTTATTTTCCATTCTTTCACTTTTAGTCTATGCATCCTTACATCTAGAGTTTTTTCGAGGCAGCATATAAATGGGTCATGTTTCTTTGTTCATTCAGCTACCCATTGTCTTTTGATTAGAGAATTTAGTGCATTTACATTTAAGGTAATTATTGGTAGGTAAATGCTTACTGCCATTTTGTTTATTATTTTCTAGTTGTTCTTTTAGTTTCTCTCTGTTCCTCATTTCTTCTCTTATTTTTCCCTTTCTAGTTTGATGACTTTCTTTAGTGGTATGCTTAAATTCCTTTCTCTTTATCTTTCATGTATTTACTATAGGTTTTTGCTTTGTGGTTATCACGTGTTGACTTTTTTTTTTTAACCTGTGTCTGCATCACCTAAGCAGAAATCAAAGTGAAGCAGGCCCCTCAAAAGGTAGAGATTTTATCTTTAGGTTCTTTTGTTTGTCTATTTTCCATCAAGCCAATCGTAGCTAGAGTTTGAAATTCCTAGTTTGGGCCAAACTGACACAAGACATTCCAGTAGAGCCTGAAAGATATGCAAAAGAAACTCCAGGTCTTCCATAAAATCCAGGTTCACAAATAGTTTCTTTTGGTGAAATGAGACAGCACAGAATAGTATGCATGGTCAAGGCAGAGAAAATGTTAAAAGCAGAATTCTTTCCCCTAGATTCACCAACATGTAGATGAGCATTAGGCCTCTACAGACCAGAGAAGACATAAGCCAATGCAACTTGCTCCTGACAAACAAAGAGGCTCCCCTCTGACATAATAATGTATCAAATTCTATAATTCAAGGTTTTAGAGAGAGACTCAAGATGATTATAAGCAATCATAATATTAAATCTCCGGAAAGACTATTTTTCTCAATCACACCCCCTCATTTATTTTCATCTCTTTTACTTATTTCTTTTTGCTTTAATTGATACAAAAACACATTTAAGTATTTCTTTATTCTTTGAGTCAATCTGTTAGTTTAGCTTCAAACTCTCAGAACGTTGAATTAGTTCCTTTCTGGGATTCCCAGGCCAATCCTGTCCTTTACTCCTAATAGAAAACACTATTTTGACAAAAAGTCAGATAAGATTATCAATTCCTAGTGTCTCCATTATAATTCATGCTTCTGGAAGCAGCCCCAGGGAGTGTGCTAACAAGTCCACGCATGATTAATATTCTTGAGGACGCATGTCCCAGACCCCTAAAGTCCACGCAAACTCTCGTAGGGGCCTGGTGGTCTTCAGGTCTCAAGGACACCTAGAGAAATCACCTCATGTGTAAAAGAGTCAGATTCTACCAGTGAACGCAGACCCTGATCTGGGCTCTGTAAGTCTGATATCATTAATAGTAGTAACGTGAACAACCCTACCTTATAATATTAGTAAAAAATATAGATGTCACTCACTTAGCAAATAGTATTTTACAAAGTGCTTTTGCAAACAATTGTGCTTTATAACAGTCCTTTCAGGTAGAGAGGGTAAAAAAAATGTTATCTCTATATTGATGTTAAGCAAACTGGGCAAAGAGAAATTAAGACTCTTTCCTAAAATAGCACAGCCAATGGGTATCAGGAAGACCTCAAATGCTTTTCACTCTATATATCTGAATGGACATATTTATCATTTCAAGAGTTGAAAAGAAATTCTCAAGAAATATACCACATTCAACTTTGCAGCATCGTTGAGAGAGAAAAGAGGAAGAAGATACTTCTCTTTCACTACAAACAGAAAAACCAAGTCCCATAGAGGTTAAGTACCCAAAGATGCCTAGCCAGCCAGATTTGGAGTGGTGAGATCCCAGAACTTAGCATCTGAGTCCCTTTCAGACCCTTATTCCTAACCACACAATAGGGAAAACAATAGGGGGCTGTGAAAAGCAAAAAGACATTTCCTTCTAAGTTAGCAGCCCTTATACCCTACCTTTGGGGAATAATTTCATCATCTTAGCTTATACTTTGTAACTTTAAAAGCCTAGTCAGCCAAATGACACCGGTTTTATTACATTCTCCAAGATATACCTATTATGATGATAATTAATCTCCCAGAAAACAATACAGCCTGTTGTATCTCTAGAGAAGGAGGTAAGTTGGTCCTTGGTGAATTACACCTAACGGGTGCCACTAACCTTCAAATATGCTATCATATTATTTAACTCCTAGATGTTTTCATCAATTCCTGATTATTAATATGATTTTAATATCCAATAGTGCAAAAGGGTAATAATGTTGTAGAGCTAAGACAGAAGGGAAAGGTAAAATTATTATCACTATTAGTGATTCACTGCTGGTAGGCGATGCTAAAATATGCTTTATTACTTGTTTCTAACTTAACAGTTCAGAAGAAAAAGGGAGCCAATCAATCAAAGAGCCAGAAAAGAGGGAGTGGCCAAATTCTTTCTTTGTATATAATTCAGCAAAATTGAGATTTGAAGGTATTCCAATCATCCAGGGGAACAGGTGTTTATTCACTAAATAGTTGACGGGCACTATCTATGTGCAGAGCCTGGGACTAGGCAACCAGGCTCTAAAACTTCCTCTTCTCAAGTGTGCAGAGATTAACTGGGGAGTCAGGTAGAAAAAGAATAAATCACACTGCATGTGCTACATTAGAGAAATGTACCAAGCAGCCGAGGCTCAGAGGAAAGAATGACGTTTTCTTCCTGGATAAAGCCAGGGAATCTCAAAGAAAAAGGTGAAATGAAGTAAAAGACAACAGTTCCTTTACCTGGAAAAGAAAGAAAGAAGGAAGAGGAAAGGCCATGTACAGGAGCCTCTGGTAGATGATGCTCACAAGCAGGGATTTTTCGGTCTTGTTCACTGTCAGATCCACCGCCTGGCCTGTTGCTGCTGTCACTCAGCAAATATTTATTGGATAGAGAGATAAACTCTGGTACAAGGATGACAAGGATATGAATTTTGTTATCTTGACTTGTATCTGACCGTAATTTTCCTATCTTGTCTGCTTTCCGACTCAGGTTCACAGTTCATGCTTAGCAATGCCAAAAACTTCTGAAAACCGAAAGTACTGTCCTAATTCATTTAGTGTCAAAAATGTAACCTGACTTGACCTCATTCGTGGAAAAATCTGACCTGAACTGACATAAAGCTATTTTTAATCTTTATTTACTCTAACTAGGGCAAATACGTATCTGCTCTTCTGAGAAAGGAATACACATTGTGTTTGATAATGGGGTACTGCCCCAGCCCTTGCCGGGGGGTGTTGTACAATGTGAATTATTTGTACTGCAGCACCTTCCCAGAATCTGAGAAATTCTGAATTCCAAAGCATGTTTGCCTTCAAGAGTTTTAAATAAAATATTGCAGACCTGTAAAACAGTACAATGACCTTGATGAAATTCACGAATGCTATCATGTTTGCTTCTCCCTCCTTCCGGCTTATTGTTCAGAGTTTGTCTTATGTGAAAGTCAGTGCAGGTTGCTGTGCTGTCTTACTGTGGTCCTGCATTATTGGTACACCATGTCTGTGATCGATCTAGTCTATCCCCACTTGAGGCTGACCTGGCCAGCAGCCCAGTATTGGCCCCAAATGGTCCAAGGGGCCTCTGATACCTGACCCTGATACACATATTATCACTGTTTCAGTAACCATAAACTATATATATATACCTCTTTAATAGTAACAAAGGCAGGCTTCACCCTCTATATGCCAAATGGAAAGAGACAACAAAAGTAAGAAATTACCTCACCTTAATAAGCACAGGCTATTGTTGGGTGCCTTGGAGACTAAAAAATTCAATACAGTGAAAGAGAAAAGTGCAGAGAAGCAAGGAAATCAAGTCAAAGACAAATGTTGTCTATTGCAAATCTCACCAAGGACAAACAGGGAACAGGAAGATAAAGAAAATCTACATATTCTGAGTAACTAATATGTATTAGATGCTGCCAATGATGATTTGTCACTTTTAACCTTGCAATTACCCAGAGAAATCTGTTTGGATCCTTCATTGTGTGAGGAAAGGAATTTTAAGACTGAAAAGCTCCCTTCAAAGACATAGAATTGGGAAGAGGCAGACCGAGGATAGAGTGAGGTTTCTCCTGCTTACCATGCCACATGGCCTGACACAGTGCTGAGCTTAAAGTCACATGCAAAATGATACTGGCTAGATAAAATGGCCAGCATTGTAGGTGCATGCAGAACACCTAGCTTAGCTTCCACCGATTAGCAGCAATCAATTGTGAATAGGCAGTAGGACATGTTTTGTGCAAAGAGTTACTGGTTATTGTTATTATTATTGTCATCAATAGCAATGGAAAATTAAGCAATTGCCATAGCCTGGACCTTGTGCTGGACTCCTCATTTATAGTGAATCATCTTTCCTGCACCCTGCAAGACAAGCATCACTCTTTGTGAGATTCAGCAAACTTGCTAGAAAGAGATAGATAAGGGATTTAAATATACAATTATCTAACACTAAAACACATGCTCTTCCTGATGCAACACTTTTAAATACAAAGCAATTGTTGAGGTTGAATTATAAGGACCATCTCTTACTCACAGCACTTACCCTGGAGCTATTATTGAAGGACAAAAAGGCTCATTGCATCACCACACTCATCCTTTCCCAATGAACAAAAGATACAAAAGCACAAAAGGAATTTGGAACACCCTAGAACAGCCACCTGTGACTCATCTAACTCTGAGTGAGATCTCCTTTCAGAAATTTGAAACACAAAATATTTAAGTCTACATATTGTAGTTCAGTCACACTTCACACACACTGAGAAAGCCATCTGTAGATTCCAGGTGGTTCTCCCAACTGTACACCACTGGGGCCACGCTAGACTGAGCCACAATGGACAAGCTCACCGGGCACTTGAATTTTCAAATCCTGCTCACCTAGTGTATATCAGCGTGGATGACAGGGCACACAGACATGAGAAAACCGACCCTCTGCTTCCCCTGAGGAAGACTGCAGCAATGATGTCTTCTAGCTGTAGAATGGGATGGGAGAAGGGGAATAAGTTATGAGCACAGAGCTCTGCATCCACCATCCCCAAGCCTCCTCCCTGAAGCCATAATCTCAATGATCTGTGAGTGGTTCTCAATCACAGAGAATACTGCCTACCTCCTGACCCCCAGGTAGTAGTGCATAGTGATGCGATCTGCAAACGTATATAAGGTGTGAGAGGTGTTGCTATTGTCATGTGGACTGGAGAGTTGGCCTGTCCTTTAGTGGGTGGGAACCAGAAATCTAAAGGAGATAAATGAAATTGTCTCACAAAATGTCAAGATACCAATTTATTTGCTGGAAATACTGCCACAGAACTGGCATTTGATTCCAAGGCTGTGGTTGAACTCTGATGTCAAAATACCTCCCTGCTTCTCAGTCCCACAGATCATCATACTGCTGCCACACAAAAGGGGTGACTAAAAGACCAGATCATCTCAGATGTTGGAATGAATATTAGTTAGGTAGTTTCTAAAAGTTTAGCCAGAAACAATAAATAATGAACAAATGGGAGAAATAAAACAAAAATTCTTAATCAAAGTTGCAGATAATACATTTCTTGATTTTTAAACCCAATATATAAATGGTAAATTTTTCTTGTATAATTTTATCAAAATTAACAACAAAAGAACATGAAAAAAAAAAGAAAGGAAGGAAGAAAGGGAAAAAGGAAGGGGAGAAAAAAGGAAGGAAAGAAGGAAGAAAGGAAGGAAAGAAGGAAGGAAGGCAGGGAGGAAGGAAGAGAGGGAGGGAGGGAGGGAGGGAGGGAGGGAGGGAGGGAGGGAGGGAGGGAGGAAAGAAGGAAGAGAAGAAGGAAGGAAAGAAAGGAGGGATGAAGGAAGGAAGAATCATCATACAAAAAATATTGTTCATCATTGTTCTAGAGTTATCTCTCCTGCACTCCCCTAATTCTACATTGTGCTTTTTTTTTTTTTTTTTTTTTAAGAGAGAGCCAGGGAGAAAGAGACAGAAGGACAGGAGCATGAGCAGATCCTGTATGTACCCTGACTGGGGATCAAACCAGTAGCTCCTGTGCTTCAAGACAATACTCCAACCAACCAAGCTATCTAGCCAGGGCTTAATTTAGAGAAACAGAAAGATGAAGGGAGAGAGAGAGGAGGGAAAGGGAAGCAATTGTTTGTTGTTCCACTTAGTTTTGTATTCATTGGTTGCTTTCCATGTGTGTCCTCACCAGGGACCAACCTGCATGCAATCTTGTCATTTCAGGACGACACTCTAACTGACTGAGCTAACTGGCCAGGACTTTGACTCCAAATTTAATCCTTGAGAGGATTAGATGGATAAGATATCACTGTTTGATTATCTGGTTCCATACTGATAGAGGTATATTTTGGCTGGGTATATGAGTATATAATGTATTGCAAGGTCAGCACGTTCTGGCCTGCAGGTCACATTCAACCATGCCCTGTTTTTGTATGACCTGAAAGTTAAGAATGTTACTTTTTTTTTTGTATTTTTCTGAAACTGGAAACGGGGAGAGACAGTCAGACAGACTCCCGCATGCGCCCGACCGGGATCCACCCGGCACACCCACCAGGGGTGATGCTCTGCCCACCAGGGGGCAATGCTCTGCCCCTCTGGGGTGTCGCTCTGCCACGACCAGAGCCACTCTAGCGCCTGGGGCAGAGGCCAAGGAGCCATCCCCAGCGCCCGGGCCATCTTTGCTCCAATGGAGCCTTGGCTGCGGGAGGGGAAGAGAGAGACAGAGAGGAAGGAGGGGGGGGTGGAGAAGCAAATGGACGCTTCTTCTATGTGCCCTGGCCGGGAATCGAACCTGGGTCCCCCACACGCCAGGCCAACGCTCTACCGCTGAGCCAACCGGCCAGGGCCAAGAATGTTACATTTTTTAAAGTGTTGTTAAAAAGAAGAAATGAGAAAAGGAAGAGGAGGTAGATGAGAGGAAGGAGGAGGGCATGTGACAAAGCTTGTCTGTAGCCTCCCAAAGCATAAACTATTTACTACCTGCATCTTTACAGAAAGTTTGCTGAGATCTCTGTCTTAATAATCTGTACTTCAAGTGTTTTGAGATCAGGGATGCAACTCTCCTTGGAAAGCATTGGTTAGTCACAGCACCATTCCAAAAAGCCTCCAGCCTAGAATATATTTTAATATGAAGGTGACTGAACAGCTCCTGTCATGCCACACCTGCATGTGGTCTGGAAGCCGCCATCAAATACAAAGCCCCATGCAATAAATCTCACTGCTTATTCAGAAGAACACCCTTCTTTTGTCCTAAGGTTACCAATAGCCCTCTTCTCCAAGTTTTTATCTCTGTGTTAATGATTCAGGAGCTCAAACAGTCATCCGGAGCTCTTCACTCCTACCTCAGTTTCCATGAATTCTTTGCTATTGAGTTGCAATAAACTAGGCAAATATTGACAAGAAGGGAATTATGAAGATCATAATTAACAAGGGAGACAGTTGGAGGATTTATAATGAAGGCTGATCCTGGTCTAATTTCACTGGGAAAGAGCATCGTCTCAATCTCATTTGCCAGTAATTAGCTCTGCCTTTATTGCCTTGTAAATACGGCTTTAATTACCATGCTCCTGAGTTCAGAAGATGGAACTCAGTATCCTTATTGGATTTCAGATTCTGGCAATCCCTCCTCCTTACTCTCTGAGCCTCTGCTGCGCACAATAGAAGTATGTAAATGTAACTGGCAGGCAGCTGAGGGGATTATAAGAGAGTAGAGCCAAGCAATAGGGGAGATGTGCAGTTCTGGAGAAGGAACTGCCTGCCTGTCCCTAATTATCATCCTGATCCCTCTTATCCTGAAGTCTCAAGAGGAATTAGCCAGCATGGATAAGGCAACCCTGTTGGGATAACTTCTGAAAAGGCTCAATGAAGTCAGTGGTGATAACAATCTTCAGCACGCCCAGGCTACAAAGAAGGAAGCAGTCATTAATTAGGCATTAATCAGCATCAACTAGAAAGTGAGCCAAGAGGTCTACTTTCAGAGTTCAGGGAACGTGAACTTGAGATTTAGTTTGTTCACTAATTCACTGTGGGAGTTGGACAAATCATTTCTCTTTTAGGACCTAATGGAGTTGGATTAAATGGTTACATATAATCCCAGATCAAAAATTGTATGGATTTATAAATTTTATATTGAAAGACATTTTAAAGAGCGTCTATCCCAATGCTGTGTGGCAGACTTCACATTCCCACCTCTGACTTCAGCTGCAATTATTACGGACAGTTCCATGAACGGCTCTGCTTCCTTCACATGGTCTGTTTCCCACCTCAAGCACGTGCCCTCTCCTTTCCACTTTCTGCTCCAGGGTCAGCTCACTGAGCATCATGCAAGTACCGCCCTTGAGTTTGACCCTCAATGAGAAGGCACAGGAGTGGGTAGATAAGTGCTCTAGTCACTCGTTTTTCAAGTGGATGATTGTGGTCCACATTTGGTAGGCTGCTCGGGAATCTCTGAAAAATTGAACCCCGTTGCCAATAGCAGTGACCTCAGTGGTGTTCCCTCACACTGGCTTTTCTTCCTTCCTTGCTTCTTCATATCTGCTTCCTAGGTCCACTTCCTAAAAAACTGCTTCCATCCAAGTACTTATCTTGGGCTCTGCTCTCAGGAAACATGAACTAAGTCACCTATTTTAGTTTAAAGACAAAGAAGTTAAGGTGAGAAAAAAACAATGATATCAGACCAAGAACAGTGTTCTTGCCACTGTCCTATTTACAGATGGCCATACGATTATCAAACATCTAGAAGAGACCTACTGTTCTTCATTCTTGGCATCTCACCCAAAATGATACAATCTAGTTAAAGAGAAACATTAATAAACTCTCTTGTATAAAGGTGAGGAAATTTATCAACAAAAATAAAATTAGAACACATGCCCTGATAGCAAATGGACCAAGATTTGAACCCTAGCTCTGCCATTTTATAGTTGTGTGACCTTTTTACATAAGTTTTATACACCTTATTATTTTTCACCTGTGAGGATTTCAGAAATAACGATATCTAAAATACAGTAACCTCCCCAAAAATTAGTGTAATCTTATTATTTTTTTCTTGTTATATATAATAATTTTGTGACTGCCATCCAAACTAAAAAGAAAAGTATCAATGTGGCAAATGGTAATCTTACTCAAACCTTGAGGTTTTAACTACCCTGTGTCTTTAAAAACACCACCGAGCGAGTATTGTTTCTTCTCTTCTAATTTTTATAACACAGAGACACTGGAAAACACAAATGGGAAGGAACACTGTGAACTGCATCCCCTTTCTCCCTTTGTCTAGGGCTCCGACAGAGGCCCATTGATGATACTTGGCGCTGGAGTGCTTCCTTCCTTTGGGTTACGGACTGGCACTCCCGAGGTTGATGAAGGCTGAGACAGAGATCTACCCTTCCTGGCTCTCCATATTTCCAAGCCATTTGTGCCAACTGTTAGCTGGGACACATCCCAAATTCTGCAGAACTAGCGGGCAAGCATCCAGTGATGAATACGCAAGAATGCAAAGCCATGTCAGAAAATCATCCAATCTCAAGGACCTTAAATGTCATCAGATCCCAACTACAGCCACCTTGCCAAGTGGTTGCCCTGTTTCTCCTAACATTGCCATATTCCAAGACAGCTGATTCCATATTTAGACAGCTCTGACTTTTAGACAGCTTGTTTTTATATTCATCTAAAATATTTCCTGTGTAGCTTACATTCATCATTTGTCATAATTCTAATCTATTAAGTCATTTAGAACAAAAGTGAATTCTTTCTCCATCTGGCAACCCTTGAAAAAATTTGGAAACCTCAGTCATGTCTTCTCTTGGTTGCCTCTTCTTTTGGCTGGACACCTCCATACCCTTCTTCAGTTCATCTCTTATCTACCACCACTCAGGGAGATCAGAGAAATGACTTGAAAGTGTCTAAATAGCCCTGACCAGTTGGCTCAGTGGTAGAGCATCAGCCCAGCTTGTGGATATCCCAGATTTGATTCCCAATCAGGGCACACAGGAGAAGCAAGCATCTTCCTCTCTACTCCTCACTCCCTTCTCTCTTTCTCTTCTCCTCCCACAGCCATGGCTCAATTGGTTTGAGCACATCAGCCCCAGGCACTTAGGATGGCTCTGTGGAGCCTCTCCTTGAGGTGCTAAAAATAGCTCAGTTGTGGGCACCACCCTAGATGGCCATAGCATCAGTCCCAGACAGGGGTGCTTCGTGAATCCTGGTCAGGGCAAATGCAGGAGTCTATCTCTCCTACTATCACTTAGAAAAAAAGAAAAAGATTAAAAAAATAAATAAAGTGTATAAATAGGTAACTGTCTTTGAAATTAAAAATAATAGTACAGTTTAATTCCTAAACAAATAATTGAGAGTTAGCAGTATGATCAAATGGAGTCTAAAAACATATGCAACATAAATAGCAAATGATCATGTAGAAAGAACATGGACTTCGGAATCAGGCCAGCTTGAATTTAAACTTTGACCCTTCCGCTTACTTGCTGAGTGACAGTGCACAGAGATTACTTAAAATCTCTGAGTCTCAATTTTCTTATCTGTAAAATAGGCTTAAACTACCTGTCCCAGACGGTTACTGTGAAGATTAAATGAAAGCAATTATGTGAATGTATTCAGCAGGAAGAACATGAGTTTTGAAGCTAAAGGAAGGAGTTGGAATCCTGGCTGTGCTACAACTTGTCTATGAAAATTTGTACTAGTAACACAGGTGTCCTAAGCCTCATTTTCCTCACTTGTCAAATACCAAAGAACACTGAATTTGAAAACATATTGCAAAGATTAGAAATATTGTTTGTAAAGCGCCTAGCACAAAGCCTGTTTCTTTAGTTATCTTTACTTTTACAAACTCATAAAAAAATTATTCTTCCTTTCACTTCCATGGAACTTTATTAGAAAGTGTAAAACAGTATAATCTGCTATTTTTCAATCTTTATAACAAGGTGGTAGTGAGAAAAATAGGTGTTATAAAAAGAGGATGGCCTGACCAGGCAGTGACACAGTGAATAGAGCATCAGACTGGGACGCAGAGGACCCAGGTTCAAAATCCCAAGGTTGCCAGCTTGAGCATGGGCTCATCCGGCTTGAGTACAGACACACCAGCTTGAGTGTGGGGTCGCTGACTTGAGTGTGGGATCATAGACATGACCCCATGGTTGCTGGCTTGAGCAAGGGGTCACTTACTCTGCTGTAGCTCCCTGGTCAAGGCATATATGAGAAAGCAATCAACGAACAACTAAGGTGCAGCAACAAAGAATTGATGCTTCTAATCTCTTTCCCTTCCTGTCTCTCTGTCCCTATATCTCCCTCTCTCTGTCTCTCTGCCTCTGTAAAAGTAAAAAATTAGATGCCTCACATGAATTTATAAAATACAAAGAAAAATCCAGAAGATCCTCTTATAAAAAACAGAATTCTAAAAAAACAGTAATTAAAACAATGCCAACATAATAAACATTCCAATTTTTTTTACATGCTAATGTTCAATAAAAGACCAGGAGAGACATAACTGAGATAAACCAGTTTAAAATGTCAAAAGAAAAATTTACAGGAATGAAGTCAGATCGTAACTGTTTGGACCATTTGGGAAAGATGTCAAATATTCTGAAGGAGCCAAAGGAGATGAAATGAGCCCATGGACTCTTTACCTAGGGACACACTTTTCAAGAGGCAAGAGGCACGGCCCTGCTCAACAGATGTAATGAAAAGATTATAGTGAGCTCGGTGCCAGTCAACACTGCCCTTGGGAAAATATGCCCCAGACACACACCCTTTGCAGAAGGACTGTTTCAGTGTATGAAAGGCAAATCAGAAGTGACAACCTATAGGGTAAGGACACCATGACTTCCAAGCCTGAAATTAAATGCAACTTGAACATGTACAGTGGAAGCGATACTGGAAGATTTCCCTTCTGACCCACTGTCCACTCTGCTTTGTTCCTTGAACAAACCGCTTCTCCCCCTCTCTGTGCCTCAGCAGAGCATGGAAGATGGAGTGGGGGTGTGCTGGGTAATTGCTGACGTCCCTTTCACACCAACACATGCTGTGTTTCTTTGCTGTCAAAAGTATTCAAGAGTGCTTTAGCATCAAGAAGTCAGCAAACTGCCAGGCAGCTCCTAGCATAGAGTCTGGACAAGTAGAAGTTGAACAGAAAAATATGCCTAGAAGTGAACGGCTTCAACCTTAATATCAGTGAATGTCTAGTTAATGCTTAAAGTGGTTATTAACATCCTGTTAATTGAAATATAAGATCACTTTAAGGACAGTGGCTTTTATTACATTGGAACCAGTATAGACCGAAATCCAGACCCTGAAATTCTTGCGTTGAAATATAACTTTTTCAAGAACGTAAGAGTTTCCCTCAATTCTTTTAAACAGAGTCCTTGTTGAGAGTCTGAAAAGTGGTAACAGGAGCTACTGTCTTCTAAACCAAGAGGCAATTCTCCAGCTCCTCTTTCCCACACACATCCCTGCAACTTTTCTCCTACTTTCAGCGCCTGTCACTTCCCTATCATGAGGCACAGGCTCGGCACATTCACGTCTGTGTCCTGTGGAGAAAGCAAAGATGATTCTGGGAGAAGGGATGGTGCCTGAAGGCTTTGAGGACGTGAATGTAAAACCAGCCACTCACCATTTCCTCATTTGCTATCTGGATCTACAGGAAAAGAAAAACTAGGGCCCCCAGATGCAATATTTTAGAAGGGCATGCCTCCTACAGATATAGCCTAAGTGTTCAATATCAATGACATAATTATGTAATCATTACATGAGATGCTAAATATGATGTAATTATTTTGACCTACTGGAATGCAAGCACCCTCATTTAGCCAATACACTTATCATGCTGTCATTATGGAGGTTATACGTTGCTTCTTCGAGGGTTCAATCCTCACAGGAAGGGGAATGCTCCAATGCCTTGTCTCTCTTGGCCATCTCTAGGGAAGCCATTTCCCCTGATGAGTTGCTAAAGAGACCACTTCTGAGCCCCTCCCCTCAGGATAAAGGAAAGGCAAAATACATCTTGGGCCACCCACTCTCTACCTTACTCCTTGTCCTCTTTATTAAATGCCTTTGCCATTCCATTCCAGCAACAGAAGGCTGGGGTGGGCCAACCGGATGGCACGGTGCTGAAATTGTTCCCCATAAAAACGTGCCTGCAATGTTACAACAGCTTTGATGCTGGTATAATGCACCCATAAAATCAAGAAACATATGTAGAGGCAGCTGCTGGTGGCAGGGAAGGAATGTAAAAAATATGGGGCTGTTGAGAAACTTTGATAGATTTTACTGCCAGCCGTGTGTGTGTGTGTGTGTGTGTGTGTGTGTGTATTTAATGGTCTGCTATATGAACTTACCAAAAAAAATCATGCTTTTCTTTAGTGTGTTTATTCATTGCATTGTTTTTATAACAAATTTCTAAGACCAACTAGGAGACTGGATGGATAGTTTTTAAACCAGTGGTTTCTGTTTAGCCTTAAGAAACTCAGAGAGAAAGGGAAAGACGTGTGTGTGTGTGTGTGTGTGTGCACTTTTCTTTCTTTTTTTAAATAATCTTTTTTTAATTTTAATGGGGTGACATCAATAACTCAGGGTACATATGTTCAAAGAAAACATCTCCAGGTGATCTTGTCATTCAATTATGTTGCATACCCATCACCCAAAGTCAGATTGTTCTCTGTCACCTTCTATCTGGTTTTCTTTGTGCCCCTCCCCTTCTGCATACCTCTCCTCCCCCCTCCCATAACCACCACACTCTTGTCCATGTCTCTTACTCTCATTTTTATGTCCTACCTATGTATGGAATTATGCAGTTCTTAGTTTTTTCTGATTTACTTATTTCACTCCGTATAATGTTATCAAGATTCATGCATTTTGTTGTAAATGATCCGATGTCATCATTTCTTATGGCTGAGTAGTATTCCATAGAGTATATTTACCACATCTTCTTTATCCAGTCATCTATTGAAGGGCTTTTTGGTTGTTTCCACAGTCTTGGCCACTGTGAACAATGCTGCAATGAACATGGTGCTACATGCGTCTTTATGTATCAATGTCTTTGAGTTTTGGGGGTATATACCCAGTAGAGGGATTGCTGGGTCATATGATAGTTACATTTTCAGTTTTTGGAGGAACAACCATACTTCCTTCCATAATGGTTGTATTACTTTACATTCCCACCAACAGTGGATAAGAGTTCCTTTTTCTCCGTAACCTTTCCAACATTTACTATTACCTGTCTTGTTGATAATAGCTAATCTAACAGGTGTGAAGTGTTATCTCATTGTAGTTTTTATTTGCATTTCTCTAATAACTAAGGAAGATGAGCATCTTTTCATATATCTGTTGGCCATTTGTATTTCTTCCTGGGAGAAGTGTCTGTTCTCGTCCTCTTCCCATTTATTTGTTGGATTGTTTGTTTGTTGTTGAGTTTCATGAGTTCTTTGTATATTTTGGATATTAGGCTCTTATCTGAGCTGTTGTTTGAAAATATCATCTCCCCTTTAGTTGGCTGTCTATTTACTTAGTTGTCAGTTTCTCTTGCTGAGCAAAAACTTCTTAGTCTGATGTAGTCCCATTTATTTATCTTTGCCTTCACTTCTCTTGCCTTTGGAGTCAAATTTATAAAATGCTCTTTAAAACCAAGGTCCATGAGTTTAGTACCTATGTCTTCTTCTACGTACTTTATTGTTTCAGGTCTTATATTTAGGTCTTTGATCCATTTTGAATTAATTTTAGTACAAGAAGACAAACTGTAGTCAAGTTTCACTCTTTCGCATGTGGCTTTCCAGTTTTCCCAGCACCATTTGTTAAAGAGGCTTTCTTTTCTCCATTGTGTGTTGTTGGCCCCTTTATCGAAAATTATTTGACCATATACATGTGGTTTTATTTCTGGACTTTCTATCCTGTTTCATTGGTCTGAGTGCCTATTTTTCTGCCAATACTGTTAATCCAAATTTGGAAGGACCCGAATTATGGAAGACAGAAGCAAGGTCCGTCGTTTACACATTAAAGCTTTATTGTCTAGCTTGACCAAGCGGCGGGAACTCCGACAGAAATCTGACGGAGAGCACGCCGGCCCTTTGTTCTACTTAGTTTTTATAGTTTTGTAAGTGGGAAGTATAGAAGCAAAAATTGCAATTAGGAGCCCCTTACCGCTATTGGTTATAGTCATATGTCCTTTAACATGATAGGACCACATTCAATTTGCAAACCATACATCATTTTGGAGAAAACAAAATTTACAAGTCAACACAATGGTAGAAAGATATCTCTTTACATATTAAAAGGCCTTCCTATATTTTCTAGTGTTCATCCGCCATCTCTCTGTCCAGAGTCAGATGTATTAACCACATGCATTTACATAAGAGAGGTAGTTTCCATGGGGACAAATGCCCGCAAATGGCTCATTGCTATAAGAAAAGGTTTATTTTGGCTTTTCCCTTCCTGCACCTGGCTAGCCATTCACTCCTTTCCCCACAGGTGTGGTGGAATGTCAGGGAATCTATGCTTCCTTCCCTTTTCGTTTACAATACAATGGCAAGAGCCATCCTAGTTATGCTAATCACATAGCACAGAGACCATTCTCACAATTTCTCTTAACCCAAATTAATAAAATGTTCTCCAAGCCTCCTAAAATATTAATATTAATTCTGTAGCCTTTGGTACTTTACAACACCTGAGGGGGAAATGGCTCAGTGGCTCCTCAAATACAATGCTGTTTTGATTGTCGTGGCTCTATAATATAATTTGAAGTCAGGTATTATATTGACCCCAGCTTCGTTCTTTTTCCTTAGGATTGCTTTGGCTATTTGAGGTGTTTTATAGTTTCATATAAATCTGATGATTTTTTGTTCCATTGCTTTAAAAAATGTTATTGGAATTTTGATGGGAATTGCATTAAATTTGTATATTGCTTTGGGTTATATGGTCATTTTGATTATATTTATTCTTCCTGTCCAAGAACAAGAAATATTTTTTCATTTCATTGTATCTTTTTCGATTTCCCTTAACAATACTTTGTAGTATTCATCATATAGGTCCTTTACATTCTTTGTTATGTTTATTCCAAGGTAATTTTTTGTTGTTGTTGTTGTTGTTGCAACCGTGAAGGGGATTATTTTCTTGAGTTTGTTTTCTAATGTTTTGTTGTTGGCATATAGAAAGGCTATGGACTTTTGCATATCAATTTTGTATCCTGTGACCTTACTGTATTGATTTATTGTTTCTAGTCATCTTTTTGTGGAGTCTTTGGGTTTTCAATGTATAGGATCATATCATCTGCAAAAAGTGAAACCTTTACTTCTTTTTTTCTGATATGGATGCCTTTTATTTCTTTATCTTGTCTAATTGCTCGGGCTAGAACTTCTAGCACCATATTAAATAAGAGTGGAGAGAGTGGACAACCCTGTCTTGTTCCTGACTTAAAGGGGAAAGTCCTCAGTTTTATGCCATTTAATATGATGTTTGCTGATGGTTTATCATATATGGCCTTTATCATGTTGAGATATTTTCCTTCTATACCCATTTTGTTGAGTGTTTTAAACATAAAGTTGTGTTGTATTTTATCAAATGCCTTTTCTGCATCTATTGATAAGATCATGTAGGTTTTGTTCTTTGTTTTGTTGATATGGTGTATTAAATTAACAGTTTTACATATTTTGAACCATCCTTGAGATTCTGGGATGAATCCCACTTAATCATGATGTATTATTTTTTTAATATGTTGCTGTATTTGATTTGCTAGTATTTTGTTTAGTATTTTAGCATCTGTATTCATTAGAGATATTGGTCTGTAGTTTTCTTTTCTTGTGCTGTCCTTTTTTGTTGTCACAGTTTAAATTTGGTTTCATTGTGTTCTTGGTGGAGGTTTTATTTGTGGTCTTGTTTTGTTTTGTTCTTTGTATCTGGTTGGAAAACCCTCTTTACAATTTCCTGAAGTGGGGGTTTTCTGACGATAAATTCCCTCATCTTTTCTGTATCTGTGAATGTTTTTATTTCTCCTTCATATTTGAAGGATAGCTTTGATGGGTATAGTATTCTTGGCTGGAAGTTCCTCTCTTTCAGGACTTTAAATATTGGGGTCCACTCTCTTCTAGCTGTAGAGTTTCTGCTGAGAAATCCAATGATAATCTAATAGGTTTTCCTTTATATGTTGTATTCTTCTTTTCCCTGGCTGCCTTGAGAACTTTTTCTTTGTTGTTGGTTTGTGCCCATTTTATTATGATGTGCCTTGGAGTAGGTTTTTTGGGGTTAAGAAAACTCGGTGTTCTGTTTGTTTCTTGAATTTGAGGCTTTAGTTCTTTCCATAGGCTAGGGAAGTTCTCATCTATTATTTGTTTGAATATGTCCTCCATTCCATTTTCTCTCTCTTCTCTTTCTGATATACCTATTATTCTTATGTTACTCTTTTTGATGGAGTCAGACAATTCCTGTAGAGCTTTCTCATTTTTTTAAAATTTTGAGTCTCTCTCTCTTCTTCTCTCTGTTGTGCCTCAAGTTGCTTGTCTTCTATGTCACTAATCCTACCTTCTATCTGGCCTGTTCTATTAGCTAAGCTTGTTACCTTGTTTTTCAGTTTATGAATTGAGTTTTTTGTCTCTGTTTGATTTGTTTTATAGTTTTAATTTCCTTGGTAATATATTATTTGTGTTCATTGAGTTGTTTTTTGAGCTCCCTAATTTGCCTTTCTGTGTTTTCTTGTATATCTCTGAGTATTTTTAGGATTTCTATTTAAAATTCTCTGTCACTTAACTCCAAGTTTTTCAATCTATTAAATTTTTTCTCCATAGATTTTTCCTCATCTATTTGTGCTACCTCTATGTCTTTTGTATCCATGATATTCAATTTCCTTTTCCTTAATGACATCTGAGAGTGGTTTTGTTAAGAACACTAATGAGAATTAAAAAAGAATAAAAAGTAAAAAAAAATAAAATAAAAAAAATAAAAAGTAAAAAAAATTATTATTTCTTTTCTTCCTTCTTTCTCTTCCTCTTTGAGAAAATGCCATGAAAAACTGTAAATTATATTGTGCTAAATGGAACAAAAACTACCTATAATGGAAAGCTTGAGTTGGGGAGAAGTGATAACAGGGTAAAAAAGGATGTAGGGACCCACAAAATGCAAAAAAGGAAAAGGTTTGGATCAAAAATAAAATGATTTACTTGTAAATGAAGGTTGACTGAGAGATATAATGAAAGGGATAAGAGGGAAACAAGAAAAAGAAAAAAAATACTATTGTATTAAGTGGAACAAAAACTAGATAAAATGGAGAGCTGTGGTTGATGGGAATGCTAATGAGTTAAAGAGTGAAGTAAAAAGCACCCAAAATACTACAAAGAAAAAATGTGAGTCCCCAAAAATAATTTGTTCATGAGTGAGGATCAAATGAGAGGAAAAGTAAAGACAAATGAAGAAACTTAAGAGAGAGGGAGAAAAAGAAAAGAAGAAAAAAGAGAAATAAAAAGAAAAGTGGAGTTAAGGGTTTTGGAGTGTAACCCTCATAGAGAGAAAGAAGAAAAAAAATGGGAAATGTAACACTTATGGGTAATGTAGTTCAAGATGAAGAGAAAAGAATAAGATGAGCAGAGAATATAAGGACCAAGGTGGAAGAAGAAAAAAAAATAAAGACAAGATGAAACAAAAAAAGTGGTAAAAGTTATAAAGTCTGTGGATTTTTTTTTTTATTTTAAGAGGTTATCTTCTTCCTTTTTCTTTCTTCTCCCTCTTCCTGGTTGGTGGTTCTGTACCCCAGGCTCTGCCCCTGTGGCATGCTTAGGTAGAGATTTGCAGTTGATGAGTCTCTATGGTGATGTCATATACTAGGCTTCAGTCTCATTGGTAGTCAAGGCTTGTAAGCATTTGCAGGCTCCAACAATGGGAGAGTTCATTTTCCCAGAGCCTCTCTCCTAGTCTCTCCTTCCTGGATTAGCAGCCTGATGATCCAGCTATGAAGTTGCCGCTGCCTCTGCCTGGAGAGTGAGAGGCTCAAAGAGCTGGCAATTCCCTACTCTATCCCCACTCAGCACAGGGCTCTGGATAAGGCTCTGTCAGTCAGAGCCGCCAGCATAATCAGGCAGGGCTGGGAGCCAATTGCTCTCAAGGTGCCTTTCTATGAGCCTCCAGGCATGTCCAGTATGCCTCAGCACTTTGTGGGACCACTCTTCCCAGGTTTTTTGCACTTTGTAACCTGTTTTGGCTGGGAAGAAGATGCCCTAGTTGCTGCTTGCAGAACAGGAGGTCTTAAAAGCTGCCAAGACCCTCTTTTTAATGTACAGTCTTTTGAGTATGAAAGCTCTGCCAACCAGAGCCACTAGCTTAAGCAGGTAGGGGGGCATGTTGACTTCTGTTCAGTTCCACAGGTATATCTAGTTAAATTTGCCTTAGCACTCTGTGGGATTGTTTCCTGCAGGCTTCTTCCTTGTTAAAAAGCCTACAGCCTATCCTGTCTAACTTCTGCAGTGTTCTCTGAGGTTTCGTAGAAATGTGTTTTTCACCCTGTATCAGCTGACAGGAAGTTTTCCCCACCCCTACATGCATAGCAAGAGGCACTAAAAAATATCATGTCTCCTGTCTTACATTGCTGATCTGAGAAAGACCTTGTCAATTAGAGCTGTGTAACTCAGTTGGGAGGTGAGCAGACTGTGGGTTAAGCTAATTTCAGCTATTGGATCTGCAGATCTGCTCCAGAGACAGACTGCAAGCTGCTTGCACATCCCTCCCCCTAGCGCTTCCGTATTTTTTCTTCCCCAGGAATGTCCTTTGTTAGCCTGGTGGAGGTGCTCCGCCCACCTGGAGAAGTTTGGGTGTAGGGAAGTTCATTTTTGTGCACTCCCCGCGTGCTGTTGGGGGAGCAGGGACCACACCGAGACTCTGGTCACAGCCCACGCAGAGGCCTCTGACCCTGCCCCTCTGTCCAGGAACACAGGCACCCACTCCCAGGGTGCTAGGAGGAACCTCTCGCACACTATCCGTGCTCGCCAACCAGGACATGGGGGGGGGTGTAATAGAGGTCGCCGCTCACCAGCCTTTGCTGGGGTCCAGCGCTGTCATTAGCTCGTGTGGGCTGAGTCACCATGGGCACACTCTTTCCTCGGCTTGGACGTCTCTGCCCCAGCCCGGTTCCCTCCATGCTCCCAGCCCCCACTCTCTCTCAGTTCCCATTAAAAGCAGCCCTTGCTCAGGTTAGTAAGGAAGGCGGAGTGTTCCTTTCTCCATCTTATTTCCTACAGGGTTGATTATATATTTAGTCAATTTTTCACTCGATCATAACTTTGTGTTGAGTGTGTGGGACTTCCAGATGCTCCAAGGATAGATTTTTCTGTCACTGGTTATAGAACTTGTTGAAATTTTGGGGAGAGGTATCGGGAGTGCTCCTCATGGCGCCATTTCTCTAACATCACTGGGAAAGGCTTTTAATAACTGGTCCTTGGAAGGCACTGGGGAAGCCCTTTGTCACTCTATATAAACCATTTCCCTACATCACAGCCCCTGGATGCATCAGGACCCTCAGAGAACAGCTGGCATGGATTTTGCCACTACTGAATGAGGGTCAGGCAGAGATATGATAGTAAGCAGAAGAAAATCAGATAATCTAAGCCAAAGGGTAGCATTAGCACACAAACCACATATGAGTGCACAAGGTAATCAAAAGGATGTTTGGGAAGAAAACCTTAAAACTACTATTATACCTATTGGTATGTAAAATAACAGAGGATATGGTATGTTTTACTAATATTTACTATGCATTCAATGGGTGTGCTCCTGTCACTAAGAGGTCAATGCAGGTGAGGACTTGAACCAAAATTTATATTCTGTGTGTGCACATATGGACATAAATGCTCCAAAATCCCCTACTATAAACATGTGCTCAAAAAGTTTAGAGATTGCTGACTTAATAGTACAAAAACCTTTACTTAACTGCAAGAGAGAACGCATATAATCAATAAATAGCTCATTCTTATATAATATGTTTCAGAGCATGAAAACCATGGCAAGTTTCCAAATTATTTCATTTGGCTGGAACATGTGTTCTGCATTTGGCTGGTTGGCATTTGCTTGTTTGTTTTTGCTTTGAATGTAAACCTTCTGTGACTCCCATGTTGATACAAGTTTTCTTTTTCTTATAGTTTTTATTCCACTGACATCTTAATGAAGATACAGGAGAACTAGAATGCATATATCTACAGTGTCCCATTATCCTGTTCCATCTAGTATGCCAGTGATTCTCCTTGCTGCGAGCCAAATCAGGTTCAAAAGATTAAAAGGATACTGAGAGTTGTCCATGGCTAGAGCAATAGCTATAACTATGAATTTTAATAACAGAACATGGCTTTTTTTTTTAACCCTGCGTGTTTAAGAATGGAACAGGGTTCCTATTCTGAATCTGCCACATATATAGCTGTGCATTAACTGGGCCAGTTACTTTGTCTTAAACACAATTATGACCTATAAAATGGAGGTACTTTACATGCATCTCTACAGGATTGATGGTCCTCGATAAATGGAAACTATCATTATAAATATTGTAACACGGTATTTTCTTTTAACACCTGTCCCACTAAAGAGCAAGTAACCCAAAAGATTTAACATTATCCTGGTGAAAATGGGGTTAGGAAAGGAGGAAATAGTAGAGGAAAATAAGAGAAGCTTGAACAAAGAACGAGAATTAAGAAATTTAGAATATGGTGCAATGAATCTCTTTCAGAGTCCTGCTGAGCAATACAAGACAAGCGAGTTAACATAATCCCAAGAAGCCAGAAACTGCTGTCTTCAGGAAAGACGCTACTCATGTTAAATCTTTCCAGCCTTCTTCAATGATTTATCTCTTGGCAACACAGGAACCAATGAAACAAGCACATTTCTATTCTTGACTTTCAGGACTGGGGTGAAAATCTATTAATAGGCAGGAAAGGCCAGATGGACTGGCCAAGGCCTGGAGCACAAATGTTGGTTTCACAGGAACCATCTGGGCCTTGTTCTTATGCCTTAGTGAAAAAGCCAGTGAGAGCCCAGCACACAGCACAATTAGGGAGGCAGGAGTTGCAAGCCTGCTGGTTTTGTCAGCCTTGCACGGCTACAGTAGCATGCTGGTTTGGACAAGGAAAAAACTTACCAGTTAATAATTCTTTCTTCTTCTTCTTCTTCTTCTTCTTCTTCTTCTTCTTCTTCTTCTTCTTCTTCTTCTTCTTCTTTTAATTTTCAAAAACAAGTGAACATGTTTGGGTAGTAAAAATAAATAAATAATTAATAAGCAGAGAAATTAAAACTCATCTAGGTACCAATTTCCAAGTTTCACAAGAGACGTTTCCAGAACACTCTCCCACCATCTGATGTGTTGTTCCCGTAATGGGTGGGAGGGACACGTGGCTCTGGGCAGTTGCCGGCCTAAAATCAATATCACCCACCTTCTTGAAGAGTGCTTGTAGAACTTTCAGAAATATTGAGTTTCTGATATAAACATAAATACCTCAATGATTATAATAATGGGATAGAATGGTTTTAAGCGTCAGCCCTTTACTTATTGAACTATTCAGCGCTGCAGTTTCTTCGTGCTAAATAATTACAGTAGAATTTCTTCATGTTAAAGAATGATTAAAGAAAAAAAAATATGTAAAAAAAAAAACAACCTAGTACAACTACAGACCAATATCTTGTTTTCACACTGAAGGCACAGCACTGAAAAGATCCACAGAATCCTAGCTCATAGCACTTACATTTTTCTAAAAAAAATTGCAGAAGTATAGGAAATGGAAAAAAAAAAGTGGATTTTAAAACCTGTAACCCTACTGGCCATCTATAACCAAATGTAATATTTTTTGTAAATTTCTTATTTTTATTTTTTTTGAAAAATAATAATTTAGATAAAGCTAAAAAAGTGTAAATCAACTATAAATGGTGGGCTTTCTAGTAGACTATGTTATAAACAATATTTAGAAAACACTTTCTTAATTTTAGGTTTTTCTATTGTGCATAACCAAGTTCTTAAAATTAGGAGGATATTTTAAACTTGAGGATAAATGAGGCAAAAATAGGATGATTTGGAGCAGAGAAATCTCATCTTGAATCTAGGCTGTGCCTCTAACTGGCTGCATAACCTTGGGAGAATTTAGTTTTTCTAAAATTCAGTTTTCTCATCTTTAAATTTAGTTAAGATTTTTTTATATACTATATATGATATACTCTTACCAATTTTTAAAAGAACATGAACATTTTCTATTTTATAATATTAATAAATGCCTGTCTCAAATTCTTTGGTGAGTTTATAACAATTCTATAAATAGAATTTTTAAGTGTATGTTTGACCTAAGAAGTCAATGAGAAAAATAAATGTATTTTGAATAACTATCAAAAAAAGAATGACAGCACAGAACATGTTAAATCATGTTAAATTTAAATGTTACAGAACTTTCACATCCTCTCCTAATACATACTTTCAGGTATAACAAACTTAACCAATCAGTAATTAAGTCTTTTAAAAAAATGATACTATTTTTGTGACTTTTGATGATACAAGGGATTCAAGTTATAAAGTGAGAGGTTAAAATTTTATGTTCATTTGTTGTTTGGTTGGTGTTATTAATTAAGGTAATTGTCAGAAATTCTCAACCTCTATCATAGCCCAAAACAAAACATAAAATAGAGGTTGGGTTGTAGGTAACTGGGTAAGTATGCTGAGTGACTCATTTGAGGGATAATGTTCAGCCATAGAGAGAAGCAACTCCTAACTTAAGAAGTCCTGGAAGTTCTATTTTTAATTTTTTGAGGTACCACCATACTTTCTTCCATAATGGCTGTACTACTTCCCACCAACAGTGGATGAGGGTTCCTTTTTCTCCACAGCCTCTCCAACACTTGTTATTATCTGTATTGTTGATAATAGCTAATCTAACAGGTGTGAGGTGGTATCTCATTGTAGTTTTGATTTGCATTTCTCTAAAAGCTAATGAAGATGAGCATCTTTTCATATATCTGTTGGCCATTTGTATTTCTTCCTGGGAGAAGTGTCTGTTCATGTCCTCTTTCCATTTTTTTATTGGATTGTTTGCTTGTTTGTTGTTGAGTTTTATGAGTTTTTTGTATATTTTGGATATTAGGCCCTTATCTATGCTGTTGTTTGAAAATATCATCTCCTATTTTGTTGGCTGTCTGTTTGTTTTGCTGTCAGTTTCTCTTGCTGTGCAAAAGCTTCCCAAAACTCAAAAATACTGGTATGTAAAGACACATGCAGCCCCATGTTCATTGCAGCATTGTTCACAGTGGCCAAGACATGGAAACAACCAAAAGTCCTTCAATAAATGATTGGATAAAGAAGATATGGTACATATATACTATGGAATACTACTCAGCCATAAGAAATGATGGCATCAGATCATTTACAACAACATGGATGAACCTTGATAACATTATACTCAGTGAAATAAGTAAATCAGAAAAAACTAAGAACTATATGATTCCATATATAGATGGGACATAAAAAAGACTCAGGGACATGGACAAGAGTGTGGTAGTTATGGGGGGGAGGAGAAGGAGGAGTAGCGGGGAGGGGAGGGGCACAAAGAAAACCAGATAGAAGGTGACAGAAGACAATTGGACTTTGGGTAATGGGAATGCAGCATAATCAAATGTCAAAATAACCTAGAGATGTTTTCTCTGAATCTATGTACCCTAATTAATCAATGTCATCTCATTAAAATTAATAATAAAGGGAAAAATAAAAAATAAAAAAATAAATTGAAGAAAACAAACAAACAAAAAAAGAAGTCCTAGAATGAGTCTGCACCCTGCCTTCTCTTTCTCCCACTAAAGACAACTATAAAGATAATAAAAGAGAAGACAGAGACAGAGGCAATAATGCCTACCTACTCTGTCTATCCAAACTTCCCTTTCTCCCCTTGCTGAGAAATTTGCAATGTTCAGCTCTATGACAGAAGATAAGACATCTGCCATGTTAGGCTCCTTCCAGTTCTACATTAGTAGGAATTCTAGAATTTTAAAAGCCTACATTTTCTTCTACCTAGAGCATGAAGCTGACCCTCAGAATCCTAACCATCACCTCTTCTAGCCTACCTCTGTGTCCCCAGAATATACTATTTGCAATTGACTTCAAATCATTGTGATTTACTGGCCTAATTCATGTCTTAGCACCTAAAGTGTTCACACTTTAAGGGTAGGGCTGCAAGTCATACTACTTCTCTTCTGTGCCCCATGACACCCAGCACTGAGCAGCTTTGAAGATTTGACAGAGATTCTCCAGTAGTTTGGGGGCCAGGTGTGTGTAGTATCTGTGTACACTATACAAAAAGAAAGACGGCACCACCCTATCTGCAGTTCTTACTAGGGAAACACACACACACACAAACCTTATGTTGACAATTTTAATGTCTCTTGGTAAAGGTATTTTAGAAAGCAATGAAGTGATTCTCAAAGTAAGACTCATTTCTTACTGGAAGAGTGACCAACTGATCCAAAAATCCTATTGCTTTCCTAAATTCCTACAAGTGAGTATTGCACAATCCTATAGACTTTCATTCTTCCATTCTTTCAAGGCTCTTCACTAGCAAACATCTAAGTCAGGCATTAAGAACTATGAAAAGTTCCATAAACTAAAATTAATGTTTTACTGGACTATACTAAATAATTTAATTAAAAAGCCTACAAAAACAGAAAAGGAATAACACTATCCTTCAATTGAAAAATCACTTCCTATGGATACATGCATCGGTGGGCACACTGACAGGATTATTGGAATCCTGATTAAAGTGGCCCAGGTGGATTATGTATCTAAAGCAGGGGAAAGGTTAAAATGAAAAAATAAGATGCTAAGACCTATTTATTCTGGTTTAGATTAGAGCCTTTGTAAAAATGTCTATCCCACCACTACCCACTGAAATGTCTATGAACCAGACCATAATAGTCAGTGATGGCATACAGAAATCGACACCATCTTATACTGCTGGTGGGAATGTAAAATGGTGCCACCACTTTGGAAAACCACTCGGCAGTTCCTAAAAAACTTAAATACAAAGTTACCATGTGAGACAGGAATTCTACTCCTAAAAGAAATAAGAATCCATGTCTATACAAAGATCTGTACACAAACATTCACAGCAGCATTGTTCACAATAGCTAAAACCTGGAATAACTCAAATGTCCATGAATTGGTGAGTGAATAAAGAAAGTGCATGTCCTTCCAATGGAATACTATTCAGCAAGAAAAAGGAATGGGAATACCGATACGCACTAAAACATGATGGACTTCGAACACCTTGTGCTCAGCAAAAAAGCAAGGCATAAAAGAATGCGTGTCATATGATCTGTGTATATGAAATATCCAGACAAGACAAACCTATAGAGAAAGAAATAATGATTGTCTAGGGCTAGGGATGGAAATGGGAGTAAAGGTAAATGGACACGAGGTTTCTCTCTAAGTTCATAAAATGTTCTAAAGTTAGACTGTAGTGATGGTCGTGCAACTCCAAATATACTAAATCCATTGGACTGTGTAAGTAAACAAGGAGATGGGTGATTTTTTTTTTTTGGTATCTAAACTGTATCTTAATAAAGCTGTTTAAGAAAAAAAAAAAGCTTCCTAGACTCAGCTTTGAGAAAAAGGCAAGTACAATAGAATAGGGTACATTGGCTGCTCAATGCGACTAAATGAGGAAAAGATTCTCCTTTCAGAGGTCTGACCATCTGCAAAGGACATTCAAAATGGAAGTGACAGGAAGCATTCTCAAACTGGATTAGGACATTCCCAGACAAAGTGGCCTAAGACTCCCTCATGAATGAGAAATCAGATCTGTATTTAAAGTGGAGCTAAGTAGTTAGAAATGCAGTTTGTTGCAATGATAAAAAGACAAAAAGCAGGACTTGGAATTAGGTGGCCTAAGTTCACACAGCCCTGCCTCTCTGAGCCTCAACTTCCTCATTTGTTAGTATTCATAGCTGTAGCCCATTCATGAAGCATCTTCCACCAGAGGGTACTCTTTCAAGTTGCCTTTTATGTGTTAACTTACTTAGTCCTCAAAACAATAGAAGATGTTATGATTATTCCCAAACCTACACACAGGGAGGTTAGTTAATTTACCAAAACCCACATAGCTACTGAATAGATGCGCTGAATAATACTTAAATCAAGTAGAATAAGTCTAGGGCCTGAGAGTTTTTCCATTTGACTATGCATACTATATTTTCAGTATTCTCGCCCAGGTGGAAAATTTGAGCGACATTTCAGAAGAAAGGTTTATAGGTGTTCAAAAAGAAAGGTAGCCTCCAACGAACATAAGGGTAAACAGCCCCAGGTTTGGGCCTTTTAGTAGTAAATAATGACCTGGAATAAAATGCCTAATTCTCAAACCTTTAATTTTTCTAATATGTAAATTAGAAATAATAACAAAATATAATCCCAAGCATTTATATATACACAGTAATGCCAAGCAAGTGTAAAATCTAGTGCTTGGCTCTTAGTCATAAATGTTTATAATTATTCTTGTCATTTTGCATGTATAAGAATAGCATCTGGGTCAATAAATGCTGGCTGAATCTAAATCTGAACTTGTCATATGACTTTGCTTGAGTACCTTTGTCACTCTGGGCATCAGCTTTAAAGAAAACTCAGAGAAATGAACCATATGAGCTTTCAGGTTCTGCTCAGATCTAACAATTAGTGATATAAATTCATCCTTTTATTAACAATCATTGTAACAATTACAACCACATTATTATATTATTAATTTGCTTTGTTAAAAACTCACAGAATACCATAAAACCCTGAAGTCTACCACTTATCAAGCACCACCTATTTAGAATATGATATTTTTGTTGTTTGTCTCTGAGCATCCTTTTAAATTAAATTTATTGGGGTAATATTGGTAATAAAATTTAATAGGTTTCAAGTGTCCAATTCTCTAACACATCATGTGTATATTTCATTGTGTGTTCACCACCCAATGGCGCCTTCTGGCGCCATATATTTGACCCTCTTTACCCTTTTCTACATATCCCCATACCCCTCCCCTCTGGAAACACCACACTGTGTCTGTGTCTATGCATTTTTGTTTGCTTGTATTGTTTCATTATTAGCTGCTTTCAGTTTTATATCCTATATGTGAGGGAAATCACATGGTTCTTGACTTTTTTCATCTGACTTATTTTGCTTAGCATGATATTCTCAAGATCTATCCATGTTGTCACAAATGACAGTATTTTATCTTTTCTTATGACTGAGTTGTTCTTATCAACCTGCACAGTTTTCTTAGATATATATTACATCCCCTTATGGATAAGAACAGTGAGAGCCAGTTGTCTTCATATTAGAAGGAGGTTAGCCCCTAAATTTACCTAGCTAATAAGGAATAGAAAAGGAATTCATACCCGAGTCTTTCTGGCTCAGAAATACTCACTATAGTCCATTATATCATTTGTCTCTCCAGACTTTATTTGAAAGCCAAGATAATGCTTGTAACTCACTCTGGAAAAGTCAAGGTGGAGACAAGATGACTTGATATTTTTGAGACAATGTTCTCAAAAAGAAAAAGCCAACTCTATCTACACACTCCTGATAAATCATAGCTTACATCCAGATTTACAAATACTGCATGGCATCACATATATAGTATGTGGAACCCATGACCCCCAAAATAAGCCAAAGTCATAGAAACAGTGGAAAAGTGGTTGCCAAGGGCTTGGGGATGAGGAAAATAGGAAGAGGTTGGTAAAAGGTTATCAACATGCAATTAGAAGATGAATTAAGTTCTGGGGAATCTAAGGCTTAGCCTTGTGATTATAGTTAACAATATTATATATTACATATACTTGAAAGTTGTTAAGAGACAAATTGCATTTTAACAATTTTTAAAATAATTTGCAAATATTATATGCTTATTTTGGAAAATTGAAAAAATAAAAACCTTAAGACAAAAAATTAAAATGACCCCTAGGACACCTTTCAGAGATTAATCATGGTTGTTTTATTTCTTTTTAATCTTTATATGTATGCCTATGTTCTACAAAGGTTACAAAATATGTTCTACCATCTCTCATTAACAGGTTTATGGTAGTAGAAAATTGAAAACAACCTAATTATATAATAGAATATATAATTTAAAAAATTTATGGCTGCATCATAAAATAGAATATGATGCAGCCATTAGAAAGAATATTTTAGCAAATAAAGTGATATATGAAAATTTCAATGAAAATATAGTAAAAAATAAGCAACTCTTGATTAATATTACCAAATTATGCTCCAGGAAAGCATTGATTGTTACTCATGTCAGCAAGATATGAATGTCCATTTTTATGGAGACTTACTAGGAGGAAATATTATTAATTTTCAGTGTAAATATAAGTACTAGTTAAATTTCTGTTTACCACTTTGGAGGTAGGTCCTGTAATCATCCTTGATTCATTGCTACACCTGTCACATGTCAGAACCAAGTCTGGCTGTCATACTGTGCATTTCCTGGCTTTGGGTCCAGACTTACCTCCACCACACTCTGTGACCTTTACAATCTTTCCTAACCTCACTTAAGTTTTAAACAGCAGAGTATTTTCATGCTAGAGCTTTTTAAAATATCTATTTTCAATCGGTATTAGCAGCACACTTTGCTGCTTCATTTTGGGTCACTTTTTATATTGGATGAGATGGGCAAACGTGAGTCAGTACACATCCAAATATAGCAGCCTGTGCCAGACTGAGAACCTGTGCCGAAAGGATGCTGATATTTACTATGTTTTAGATTCTGTGGTAATTAATACTCAGCGAATACACATACACGACTACAAGATGGGATGACAAATATTCAGATTGAATGTATGGACATTTGAACCTGAGTTATCAGGTCGTGTCTATACAGAACAAATATACTGCTCACAACACTTAGGACATATTTCAAAATGAATACGAAGCTATAAAACATGCCCTCATTTTTGTGAGCAGCATATATGGAATGTGGATTGTGGGATTCTTCCCATGTCCCTCTCTCTCCAGTGTTCATTCTGAACTTGACATTTAAGTCTTTAATGCTGGATGTTGTGAGAGCTGAGATGGGAATTGTTTCTTCTCCCCCACCATGACATATGATGGACCAAGAGGAGGTATAAATAAACTCCACTGGAGGATGAAACTGTGCCATTTAAGAAAGAAGAGACCTATTTCCATGATGGATATTATAAAGATGAGATTATCATACCATCTTCGTTCTGATTGGTGGGTTCAAGATAAAATATGGCTTGGTTTGAGAAGACAAATCATTCCAATTCTCTCAGCTCCCCACAATGAAATTAACTTACTTGACTAATTCAGACCAGCTATTTCTCATACACTGCTTCCCTGGCACAAAGGAATCAAATCTCTGACTCTAACAGCAGAGTGGTAAGTACACTACCTCTGGAGTCAGCAGGTTCACATCCTGCCTTATTAGCTAAATAATTCTGGGCAAAGTTCATATTGTGTGTTAGTTTTAACATCTATAAAATGGGGATAATGACATCTCATATCTCATCATGCTGTGCAGGATTAAACAAGATAGTGTTCACCAAAACATATGAACCTCATCTACAGTTATTGGGGAGGAGAAAGTCTAATGTTTTCAGGACTTCAAGCTTGGTTTGGAGGGTTATTATAGCAATTTTATTTTATGGCTAGGCAACAGCCTGATCGTGTAACTCTATCATAGGACAGGGCTGAATTATTATACCAAACTACTACTGAACGTTTCAATGTGACCAGTGTTTGATCCTGACAGAAGGAAGTTGCTAAGCACTCTGCTGCAAAACCAAAGGGTCTAAGGAGCCATACTGATGGGAGAACTGAGGACCAAAACAAACCATCTCTATGCTTGGCACTGCTCCCACTTTACACTGCTCCAGTGCCCTTTCACCACTCTTTCCCTTGTCCCTGTATCATTGAATCAAAGAGGTACTAAGTCTTATAAATTGTAAAGCCCTATGGAAGTAGGAATAATTTAAGATGCTTACCCATTTACTTTCATTGTACACATTAAAAACAAACAAACAAACAAACAAAAAACAGTTGCCTGGACATGAGTTCAGCATTTGCATTCTTCTCTCTCTGACAATTTCTGACTTTTCAAACCTATTCTACTTACTCTCTATCATTCTACTATGGGAAGAGAAAGGGACAATATTATAAAGATATCTATTCATAAGAGAGTCAAGACCATCAAAATGGAAAGAAAAAATTATTTACTTCAAACTAAAGAAAAACACCAAGGATGTATTTTGATACTATTGTGTGTGAGAGTATGTGTCTATGCACACAGGACATGTGTGTGCATCTATCTCTCTTTATTCCTGGGAAAAATATGAGAAAAATATTGAAAGGTGAACTTTTTTCTTCCTACTTTTTTTCTTATTAAACTTTAAGCAGTCCTCAACAAAATATAAGTGAAATAAGCCCAGCAACATACAAAAATGATTACACAAGTGACCAATTGGGATTTATATCAAGAATGCAAGGTTGTTTTAACATCTGAAAATTAAATAATATAATGTTTTAATAGAATACAGGACAAAACATACATAATCATCTCAATTAATGCAGAAAAAGCATTTGAAAAAATCCTATATCCTTCATGATAAAACCATTAGTAAGCAAGGAATATAGAACACTTGTAAAACCAAATAAAGGGCATCTATGAGAAATTCACAACTAACAACACATTTAATGGTGAAAGACTAAATACTTTCCCCTTAAGATATGACCAAGACAAAGATGTCTGTTCTCACCATCTTTATTCAACATGGTACTGGAGGTCCTAGAAAGTACAATTTAAAAAAATAATAATAAAAGACATCCATATTGGAAAGAAAAAAATAAAATAATCTTTGTTTGCAAAAGTTTGATTTTGAATGTAGATAATATATACTAAGAAATCCACTAAAAGTTTTTTAGAACTAATAAAAACACTCAGCAAGGCGGTTGGTACAAGATCAGTAACTGAAAGAAGAAGTCCTTTCATAGGATATACATGCAGCCAATTGTATATGGATATACAATTTATACTTTAAATATCTTATAATTCTATTTTTCAATTACTCCTCAATAAAGTTGAAATTTAAAAGAAACAAAAAAGTCAATTGTATATCTATAAACTAGCAGTGAACAATCCCAAAATGAACTAACAATTTTATTTATAGTAATATCAAAAAGAATAAAATATTTAGGAAAAATACTAAAGAAGCATAAAATTTATATTCTGAAAATTCCAAAACATTGTTGAAAGACATTAAACATTTAAGTAAATAAATAGAAACACATCTGCATTTGTGAGCCTAAAGACAATATTGTTAAGATGGCAACAGTCCCATATTGACCTACAGAGTCAATGCAATATCTTCCAAATCTCAGCTGATATTTTTCAGAAATTGACACTGATCCTAAAATTCTATAGAAATTCAAGGAACATTTTTTTCCAAATTGTCTTACTATTCTTGGTTTCTTGAATTTAAGGATATTAAGAATAGTAAGACAATTTGGAAAAAAATAAGTGTGGGAGTCACACACTTTCCAATTTCAAAACTTACTAGACATCTATAGTAAACAAGTCGAGATGGTCTTGTCAAAAGGTAGACATTTAGATCAACAGAATAGAACTGAGATCCCAGAAATATACCCTCATAATTATGATCAACTGAATTCAACAAAGGTGTCAAGATAATTCAATGGTGAAAAAAAAGTCATCACAAAAAAATATCATGCTGCAATAACTATATATCCCTATGAAAAATAATAAAGCTGGACTTTTACTTTTGCAAAAAAAAAAAATTCACTCAAAATGGATGAGAGACCTAACAGTTACAGTTAAACTATAAAACTCTTTAAAAAAATATAAGACTAATTCTTCTGACCTTGAGTTAGTCAACATCTTTGTAATGACAAGACTAAAAGCACAAATGACACACAAAAAAGTAAATTGGACTCTTGAAATTAGAAATAGTTATGCTTCAAAGATACCTCCAATAAATGCATGAAAGTAAAAAAAAGTGAAAAGATAATTCAGAAAATGGGAAAAATATTTGCAACTCACAGATAGGGTGGGGTATAAGTAGGTTTACAGTTGTTTGTATGGAAAAATAATATAATAATTTATATGAAACAAGAATAAACTCTGTGTTTGCCTATTCAAAAATATAAACCAACTTTTGCCTAACCTTGTATAGCTAAGAAACTCTTTTTTACAACTCAGCAATAAAAGACAAAGAACCTAATTTAAAAGTGGACTAAGTATCTGAATGGACTTTTTTCCAAAGATGATACACCAACTTCCAATAAGCACAAGAAAAGATGCTCAGCATCATTAGCTAGCAGGTTAATTTAAATAAAAACCACAATAATGTATCAGTTTATACCTACCAGGATGGCTATAATCGAATAGAGAAATAGTAACAAGAGTTGGTGAGAATGTAGAGAAACTTGAATGTTCATTCATTGGTGGTGATATTGTAAAAATGGTTTTCAGCCACTTTGGAAAACAGTCTAGAAGTTCCTCAAAAAATTATACATAGAGTTACCATATGACCATTAATTTAACTCCTAGGTATATATCTAACATAATTGAAAACAGACATCCACACTAATACATGTACATCAATCTTTATATCAGTATTGTTCACAATAGCCAAAAATTAGAAACAACTCAATGTTCATAAACTGATGACTGGATAAATAAATCATGGACTATCCATATAATAATATATTATTCAGAAATTTAAAAAGAATGAAGTATTAGTATATACTACAACATGGATAAACCTTGAAAATATATTTAAAGTAATAGAAGACAGTTATAAAAGATCACACATTGCATGGTTCCATTTATATGAATGTCAAAAAATAGGCAAATCAGTACAGACAGAAAATAGATCAGGGTGTGGGAAAGTAAGCCTAGGGTTTGGGAAAGGGAGGAAATGAGAAGTGACACTAATGAGTAAGAGGATTCTTTAGGGGTGGTAAAGATATTCCAAAATTAATTATAGTGATAGTTGCACAATTCTGTGAATATACTAAAAACCATTAAGCTATATGGGATATGAGTTATTTTTTAATAAAGCTCGGGGGAAAAATAATTCAGTCATATGTCTTTGACTTATGAACTTCCAGGACAAGACACTGTGCCATTTTCTCTCCTACATTATTTTACTACATTTGTTTCAGGCTTCTGAAGACACAAGTCATATTTCCCTGTGGGCAAATATATTCCTTCCATAAATTATTCACCTAGTGTGAAAACAATATTCTTAACTGTCCTATTCTTTAAAGATGAATGAGGCTGAAGACTATGTGGAATCAACCCCTTTGCTCTAGAAGATGGAGGAGATAGCAATAACACACAAGAGCTATTTTATTCTGCAGAAGTGTTCTTTTATTTTTCCTGTTGTGGCCGCTAAAGCATGGTAAATGCAGCAGGATAGGAAAGATCCACTTATATTCTGACATGAAAACTCCAAAGTTATGCTTGTCTGTGACTCATTATAGGATACCATTAGATACAGTCTTTTGAAGAAGACCACCTTCTCCAGGATAAAATGAAAATACTCCCTGCTCTCAGAAAATAGAAAGGTAGTCAGACAGTCATTGTGTTTATTTCAAAACTGACCCTGATGTTAAGGGGAAGCATTTACTCTGTGGTTGATAGCTTGAGCTCAGTAATGATTTGAATTCAGACACTTCTTTGTTGATCACTATGAGCTGCTGCCAGAGAGAAAAAGAGTGTGTTTGTATAAGAGACTGAGAGAAGGTGGGGGGAAGCGTTTGGTGCGGAGGGATAAAGGAAGCACAGATGGGGAGCTAAGAGTTTGAAGGAGGCAGGATGCAAATAACAATTCCAGTAGACCAGGGCTGGAAAAGCGATACAACAGGGGAAAATCTGATAAGCATTTGTTAGTGGGGGGCCAAGAAAGGGCTTTTTTGTGAGTACCCCAGCTCTCCTTACTGTTATTGAAGGCCAACCAGATAAGACTGCTCTCGTGTCCAGACATCAGGTGGACAAGGACTTTCCTCTGGCCACACTCAAGCCCTCACTATGAGCAAGGGTAGAACTGGAGACAGCTCTGCCACTCTCTGAGGATCCCTTGGGGGTGCCTGCCTGCAGGGCTCCAAGGACTAGTGTAAGACCAAAGAGTATTTGAAAAGAGGGCCCCTGAGGCAAGGTGGGGCCAAAAGGGAAAGCTTCAACACCCACATCTGAAAGGACTGCAGTCAACAACTTGCCCACTAAGTAGTTACATAAGTGAGAGTGTTACACAGACCAGGCGTTTATGGCTCATATTTCTTTTAATAGGATTGCTTGTAAGAGAAACCTTTTGAAAGAGGATTTTATTTTGTAGAAAATATTGATTATGATTTACAGCTGAGTCTGGTACTTGAGGTAGGATTAAGAATAAATATTTTAAGGGATAATCTTACCATTTATTTAAACTGTCTACTGGTCTGACCTGCAGTGGTGCAGTGGGTAAAAGCATCGACCTGGAATGCTGAGGTCGCCAGTTCGAAACTCCAGGCTTGCCTGGTCAAGGCACATATGGGAGTTGATGCTTTCTGCTCCTCCCCCCTTCTTTCTCTCTGTCTGTCTGTCTGTCTCTCTCTCTCTTTCTCTCTCCTCTCTCTAAAAAATAGATAAATAAAATCTAAAAAAATAATAATAATAAATAAATAAAATGTCTACTGACTCCCAAGCACTGTTCACTCACTTTATGGGAGGAAAAAATCTTTTCCACTTTATGAACAAGCTGAGTCTCTGAAAGAATGAATGTCTAACTCAGAGACACAATTCCATGGCCGAGAAAATGGCAGAGAAAAATCTCACTTTCACCTTCAAACATATTACCTTGGGTTTGTGAAATATTTTGTGATATTATTCTTACTTGACTGATACATAGCTTCTAAAGAGTGAATGAGCAGTAGAGGCAGCAGTAGGAAAAAGGGCGCGGTGATGTGTCTGTAGACAGCAAGGTAATATTGTTCTACGTAGGGGCAAAACATGCAGTTTTTCATAATTTTTTATTGAGATATAATTGTATTGATTGAAAAGGACACGGAGCTGTTCAGAAAACTGATCGGCCTGTATGTTATAATCAGAGTCTTTTGTAGCACCACTAATATCTTAGAATCTCCATCCCTTTGCTAATAATATGATTACCCCCTTCTGCCCTGGTGTCTGATCCCAGCGACACCCCCACAGACAACCCAATTCCAGAGAACACCCAAGGTGAAATTCTATGTCTGGTTTCACTAATAATGAAAGCCATATCTCATCGCTGCGAATTGCCAGGGACCCTGGGGTAGGCTGAGAAGAGACATTTTAATGGCTTTAGGTAATTACTAGGCACAGACATTTACCATAAGAGGAAGTGGAAGAAGCTATATCTCAGGTATAATCCAGACAGTTAGAGCGCTGACCCTTCTTTTCTCCAGGCACCCCCCGCAATTTAGATAGTATCACAGGAAGCATTATAAGATCCTAGCATCTTCGTCAAAAAAATTCCAAGTTCTAAGGATGAATGAAGCTGAATATGCAGAACACACTGAAGTTTAAGATTGCCCCAGAGGAAAACAAAATAAACAACTATAGCTTTCTTCACTCACTAATTCATTTTATAAACATAATTACCAAGGCAGCAGTTGGATGCTATGAGTTCTAAAAAGAATTGCGTCCAGAAGATGTAAGAGAGGCATCTTACGGCCTTAAATGAGACTCAGAAGCACCCTATATAGAATTACACATATAGGCCATACCTTTAAATAAAAGAATGTGAATAGTTATTTTAAAAAAAATCCCTCAGTATCAGCCAAGTGTGAAGTGAGCTTATTTTTAGCTGTCATTGCCTCTCCAGATGTGATATGGAATGCAATATGAGCACTCGGTTCTCCTAGACCCCATTCATCAGTGAGATCTCCTGGGAAAATTTCTCATTACTTTGCCCAATATGTCTGGGTACTGCTTCTGATGCCATGTCCTATTTCTCTCCCTGTCCACACATTTAGTTCAATGTGTCCACCTGGACTTCTATCACCGAACAGGGGCAAGCTCAGCTTAATTTCCAAATCGTATCAGCTTCCTATTCACTTAGTGTCAAAAGCGCCATCGGTTTTCATGTTTTTAAATCCAGTGGACAGTTCCTGGTCCTTAACACATATTTGTCATTTGACATCCAGGATCCCAAACTCCCTCAGTTTTCCTCCCACATCTTTGGCTCTCAGGACCCTTTACAGATTCTTCCTCATCAACCTTCCCTTTAAATTTGGGAGTATTTTAGGTCTCATCTGTTAAGCTTCCGTTTTCTATCTCCATTCGTTCCCCGGATGGTCTCATCTAATCTTATGGTTTTAACTGTCATGTATATACATTCACAAGTATATTTCTCTAGTCCTGACCAACTAATTCCCTGGACTCCAGAGTCAGCTAGCCTAGAGCCTACTCGTGTTCACTTGGACATCATCTGAAATTTAGTACATATCCATTTCTATCTATATTTACAAGCATGTGGTCTTCCACTCTTAGTACGCTCCTCCTCATATCTCCATCACAGTAAATGGCAGCTAACTCCTCATCACTCAGTGCTCACAGCAAATACCCTGGTGCCGCCTTAGTTTCATCACTTTCCCTCACACTCCAGATGCAACCCAGCAACAAATCTTGATGCATTGCCCTTTAAAGTCTACCCCAAAACCTAACACTTTCTAACACACCCACCACAACTATCCTGACCTAAGCAACTAACATACTAACCTGGGTTAGCCTAACCCATCCACTCCCCTAGATTCTGTTCTCAGTACAGCTAAAGTGATACCTTTCTAAAGTAAGTCAAATTGTGTTACCCTTCTATTCAAAACCTGCTTACATCTCACTCAGAGTAAAAGTCAAAGTCCTTACAATGGCTTAGGAGACTTTAAATTATGGGCCCCCCCAACCCAAACCCCTCTCCAATCTCATCCATTGCGAGTGTCTCGTAGGCTCCCTTCACTGTAGCACAATGGCTCCTGCTTACTCTTCACTGAACACAACAGTCAAGTCCTATTTAAAGCTTTGCTCTTGCTCTTTCCTCTGCCCAGACTGTTTCTTCCTACACTTCTCATTTCTTTCAGTTCTTTGATTAAAATGCCACCTTCTCTGTGAGACCTTCCTTGAGTATTCTATTTTAAATTGCAACACTCTTTCAGAATTACCTATCACTCTTCTATGCTCTGTTTTTTATTTTCTTCCTAACATTTGTCACTACCTGACACACTATATATTTTATCTGTTTGCTATATTTTCTGTCTCCTCCCATGTATGCAAATTCCATAAAGTTGGGAATTTTTACCTGTTTAACTCAAGGCTGGGGTCCAGTTCCTAAAACAATGTGTGTCAGATTTGGCATAGGCACCAAATATATTTTGAGTAAATAAATGAATTCCTTCTATACTTATCCATTTCATATTTAATAACATGAAATTTTTGCTAAATGATAGAGCAAACAATGTAGCACATCACCATCTTCAAAAACATCCCCTCCATTACCTCTCCCTCTACTGATATAAAGACTAAGGTCTGAGGCAAACTCAAATCCCTGTTTCTCACTCCGGGGGCTTCACATGAAAGGGTCTACATGGACCCTGTACACAGCTCTTTTATAACATGCAGTTCCATCAGAGCTACAGGGACCTCTCATTTCCTTCAAGACAGTTTCCTGCTCTTTTGTGCCAATACTAAGAATGACAATGATGATGACGATGTGATATGCCAGCTAACACTGACTAAGCATTTACTATCCATGAGTCATTGTACTAAGAGTTTGTCATGCCTCATCTCATTTAATTCCTAAATCTATCAGGTAGTTTCTATTACAGATGACACAAGACTTAGCAAGATTAAGCAATATGAAAGCGTTCATACCACTGATTACTACCAGAGTCGGGTTATGAGCTGAGATCTGACTCCAGAACCCAAGGCCTTAGCCTCTACCCTACACTGCTTCACTCAAGTCCCTGCCTCAGCTGTACCCAGCCCCAAAGGATGGGTTCTCCTGTGAAGGTCCCGATGATGATCACCAGGAAGAAGAGGAGTCGTTAATGAAGCACCCAAATCTTTAATGGTTTAAAGTTCTTTTCATTATGAGGACAAGGCCTCTCTGTATAAATGATTAAAACTAAAATGACTAAAATTGTTCATTTGAAGTCATACATCTGGGTCTAAGCAAAGCAAAATGAAATGTTATGAAACTTTCAATCGCAGCTTCTATTTCAGTTCCCAAACCCACCCAACACGTTAGCAGGAAAATTGGGATTCACTGAAACTCTGGATGTAAATGTATATTCTCTTCTAGTTCATAAACAAAAAATGACTAAATGTAAGACTTTAAAAGCCCTTGCCAGCTTGCAATTAGGGTCTCTTTAAAAAAGTGCGTTAATTGACAAAGTACAATGGCATATGATCATTTGTTAGAGTTTCAAGAGAATTTCTGAAAGGATTTTATTAACTTTTCCATTTCAGAGGCAGCAAGTCTTGCTATTGTGGGATTTCATTGATCTTTTCATTGAGCTTAGAAGGAAGATTGTGAAGCCCTGAATGGCGAAGTTACCTACATATCATTATGGAAAACTGAAAACAATTCTCTGTGCTTTGACTCTGTGAATATGTGTGTGGTTGCCAACCCCAGCATGTGGTCTTAGAACAAATGACAAAGTCAGAGAGTTTCATAAAGTGGAGTGTTCTCAAAGAGAAAGAAACACATGATTATTTTTTATAATGAATACATGATCATTCTTTATAATAAATGCATTTATTATAAGGAATAGGCTGATATGATGATGGAGGCTGAGAGGCCCTATGATCTGCAGTTGGCAAGCTGGAGCCCCAGGGGATCAATGTGGATGTGTATATAGAAATTTCTCCTCAGGGCTCTGCTTCTCTGATTGAAGCCTAACTGATACATATTATTATCAAAACTGAAGCTTAGATAGCGAGAACCCCCCTAAGAGTTGACTACATCTTTTTTCCAGAAAACCACTTAGAGAGCCTGAGGCCATACAAGACAATAGAAAGTTGATTTATCTGTCAATATGTAATAGCTTTAAACATGTTCACACACGTCAAAAGCCATGAGACTGAGGTGTCAGTAAAATTATATGATGACAGTATTTCATCAGAGGAACAAGAATGTTGAAATCATACCCTTAGCCATAATCACCTTTTCAAGCAAGGTAAAGTAAGAGGATACATAGATGGGTATATGTGTGGTGCTGGTGAAAAGTGGTGTAAAAGATCATTCAATCTAATTTTCATAGAGTATATTTGATGGACCATGCCCAAAATTTAAGAATTAACAAGTGCCAGTATAAGCAAATTAACTAAAAATATAGAAATAAATATCAAAAAAATATACAATAATAGAAAATAGATGCTTCTAGGGAGAAAAAACTTGTGGTGATGACAGAGAGGGGTATAATATAGTGTTTGTTTTTTAATGTGCCTCGTACAAGAACTTGATCTTTTAAATACATGTATGTATAGCTTTGATGAAAAGTTTAAAATCGATGCAAAAGATTTATATACAAAGATGCTAATCACAGGGTTGTTTATGAAAATTAAAAAATAACTCTAATAATGCATATTCACAAAATGAATAGCTAAATTACTATCTGCTATATAATGGATTGTACTACAAATAAAATCATCTCCCAAATGTTTTTGGTAGACAACTGTTTATAAAAAGTCAATAAGAGATCAGCAGGTTTTAAAACTTCACAATCAGCATTGCTTCAAATAGGAGAAAAATTAACTGTAGTATGTGAGAAATTAACTGAAATAATGGAAATATCTAGATGTCTAAATGATGAAGTAAAATGAGTTTTTCCTGGATGTATTTTGTATGTGTATTTGTGTTTTCCAAAACTGGTAAAGTGGACATAAAAGGATGGAGGTAAAGAAGCCCAGGGAAGGCAGAAGAGAAAGGAGAAAGAGAAGGGAAGGAGCAGGGGAAGGGAACAGCAATGGAGAAGGAGGAGGTGGCGGACATCACTATGACCCCCTGAGCACCTGTTTGGCTCCAAACCCTGCTTTCTGTACCTTCATGTCGAGTAGAGAGAATCATGGATAATAGAAAATATTTGCATTTGGCACTACTTCAAAGACTCTCCCAGACCATTCTAAGGAAAGTAAATTTTATTTTTTAAAGAAATTTCCCTGAAAATTGTATAATGACATGTTTTCCTCTGCATCCCCTTTTCTCCCTTTTAAAGTATAGCTTACCAATAATAAAAATACACCCATGAAAGGCAATGCTGATGAGTTTTGACAAGTGTTTATACCTGCATAAACTTCACTCTAATTGAAATGTAAAGCATTTCCATCATTCCAGAAAGTTCCACGTGTCCCTTTCACACAATCCAACACTTACTAGGAAACCACTGCAGTTACCATCTATCATCTTACTTTATTTCTGTCTGTTAAAGATCTTTTTATAAATGGAAGTGTATTCTCTTTTTGTCTGGATTCTTTTGTCCAGCATATTTTTGAAGTTTATCTGTCTTCGTATGTATTAATAGTGTCCTATTTTTGTTGCTGATTATACTCCATGGCATAAATATGTCATAATTTATCCATCAGTTGCTGGCTATTTGGAGAGTTTCTAGTTTGACCTATTATGAAAAAAAATTGCTATGAAAAAGTTTGTACATGTCCTTTTGTACAAATATATCTTCAATTCTTTTCAGTAAATAGTTATAGAGATAAAATTGCTGTGTCATAGAGTTGGTGAATGTTGAACATTTTAACAATTGCCAAACTGTTTTCCAAGGTCAGATTACTACCTGGTAGTCCCTACAGAGATGTAAAAGAATTCAGCTGGCTCCACATCTGCACATACACTAGGCATTGTCAGTGCTCTGAATTTGAGCCGTGATACCAGGTGAAAGTAAAATCCTATAATATTGCATGCGTTTGCTTTTTAGCCATTTGTATATATTTCCTTTAGTGAAATGTTTGTTTAAGTTTTTGTCTTTGTATTTTGCCTACTTTTATTAGGTTGTCTTTTTATTTGAGGGATTATTTTTTTTAATGTTCTAGATATAAACTACTTGTCAGAAATATGCATTGCAAGCATCTTCTTCAGACAGTGGCTTGCCCTATTTTGAATGTTGTCCCGTGATAATCAGGGGTTGTTGGTATTTTTATATTTAGGAGATCCAGCATATCATATTTTTAAATTTTATTTAGTGCCTTTTGAGTTTTAAGAGATCTTTGTGTGCCCCAAGGTTATAAACATATTAGTCTATGTTTTTCCTTAGGTATCATATTCATCTCAAATTAATTTTTGTGTCTGGTATAAGGACAGGATTGAGTTTAATATTTTGTTATGCTTTCCCCTATGGCTATCCAGTGCTTCCACCTGGTTTGTTAAAAATATTTTACTTTCTCAGTTGAGTTACTTTTCTGCTTTTGTAAAAAAATAAATTTGTTTTAGGGTCCTATAGGCATAGCTTCTTTCAGATCAGGGGTGGCTTGGAGTTTATATGTTTACCAACTACAAGAGCAAAGGTATTTCATCTTTAATTTTTGGAGGAACCTCCATCTTGTTTTCCATTGTGGTATGGGGTCCAGTAGGTACTGAAACTAGCAGGGGGAACACCCCGTGAAGTATATGATTGTCTGATCACTATGCTGTGCATCTCAAACTAACATAGAATAAAATTCAATATAAACTGTAATTGAAAAATAAACAAAGAACAAGCAAGAATAAAGACAAAATTATTGTGAAATCCTGCCCCTCTCCTCAGTTGTTCCCTGATGACCATTAAGCACTTCATCTAAGAAAGGAAGCATTTCAAAGAAGCTACATGATGACTACAGAAGTCTAAATATTTGTCCATGCCTCATTCCTCTCTGATGCAAATCTTGGTGTTTTCAAGTTAAGCAAAAGCAATCAACATTTGCCTAAGTGTTTATATTTTGCAGGTACTTCAGCAAATGCTTTAAGAAGATTATCTCAATGAATGCTTCTATTAATACTACAAAGTGCCTATTTGAATCCTGTTAGGTGGATAAGAAAACTAAGTGCCCTAGCCGCTTGGCCAGCTGGTGATAGAAGCAAGGTTTGAATCCATGTCCTCCTAAATCCAAAACCACAATTCTTTCTGATATTTCAGGTGATCGTTCACAGAAGATATCTGAAGGACATCCCATTGAGAGCCAAGTAAATAAGTGGAGACTATTTTCAGTTATTCTTGACCTACCAGATCATTGATTCTCTTTCAAAATCCAGAAGTTTTCTTATCTTCTTTTCATCCTTCAGCTAAGTTTCAAATAATACAATATCCTTAAAGTCACTGTGCTATGAGCAGATCCCCTGACTATTTCCAGGGACATGTGTTGGTAACTCAATTACAAGAGAAAAGATAGCTTTGATACATTTCCAGTCGAATTTTAAAAACAAATATGTTTACCCTAAAGCAAATTTATTGGATAACAACATGCAAATTTACTTATAATTACTTCCTTCCCCGTTTGTGTGCATGTGCACCTTTGAAACTAATTATTACAGGATTTTTTTGATAACATTTTACTTCCCGTGCTGTAAGTAATCATCGTCGGCTATAAATAATAATAAAAAGGCCAGCTTTTACATTGCATAATCGAGTTAAGGTGGTTGTACTAATGTAAAGAAATATGGAAAACAGACACTCTCCCTAACAATCACAGGAATTTATGGTAGTCAGGTAAAGGTCTATTCTGTTAATTTGAGAAAGTCAGTTATCAAATCCTATATCTTTCTCATTACACTGTAGAGCACCATTGGTTTTTATTTGGGGAATGTTATAAGTAATGAGACACATATTTATTAAAATACATTTGTATTTTTAAATAGACTGATGGCATACGGTATTTAAAGCTACTAGTATACTTATGAAATTATACTTTATCATAATGTGAAGGGTAAGGCATAGGGACCATATAATGATTTTTACCTGTCCAGCAGGTCTTTGGGTTTCCATCGCACCAGTTCGAAGGGTGAAAACAAAACCAATCACTTAGATCATAATGGGTTCAGTCTGGGCTACCTTCCAGCCTAGTTGCTGGAAATGTGAGGAAGACATACACTCCTGAAATAATGGCACCGAAGACAGGCGAGCTTGGTGCTACCATGAGCTCTCTTTACTCTCTCAGGCCACGAGCGTATTCACGTTTCAGGCTAATGAAGAGAAAACAGAGCTGAGAAACGAGTGAGAGCAAATGAGATAAACTTTGGATTCATCCACACCTAAGTCAGATTAGGTTGCTGTATCTAGCAACAAAACTGTCCCTGAAAATGCTCAAGATAAGTCCATGGGGCAAACCCACCAAGCATGTTGCCAGCATGAATTGATGCACAAGCATCAGAAAATTCAAAGTGGACATGTAAACAGGTTTGAGGGACCCAAAAAAGGAAACTTTTTTCAAGCTGGCTTCTACTGACAGATGTTTTCTAAAGACGATTTTATTAGGGTTGGACCTAATACCAAAGGACAAACAGAATAGAACAGATTCCACTTGGTGGACAAGAGACAGGTGCATCCTGATATACATCTGCCCTACTTACTTGGCACTTAGTCATGTTCTGACTGATGACACTGTTCATGGCTTGTGCTGTTATTTAGCCATTTATGTGAACTTGCCTTGAACCTCCTTACTACATTTTAAGCAACTAAAGAAAGTATCATGTTTGATGCTTAAAATTCCTGACAGTGTCTTGCACAGACCTTTAAATGTAGGAGATTCTTAATAAATACTAAATAAACAGAAGAATAAAACATCAAATAAAAGAACAAATACCATATAATTATTATTTAAGAAAGTCATTGAATACATAGCATTTTATCGAATCCAATCTGTATGCTTGATTCTGTTTTCTCCTTCCTTGTCACTGTTCAAAATAACTCTCTCATATGTCTTAAGTCTCCAAAGTGTCACCTGTATAAGAAGTTCATATACATCTGGTCAAAACTCAAGGAACCTTCTCCAACCCTCTTCTCTTGGTTCACATTTTTATCTTTTTAATGTTGGATGATTTTTTTCTTTGTAACTTTTTTTTTAATGTATAGCCTATTGTTCTATTGCTTTCCAAAGCAGGAATATTAGTGAGTAGACACAACATTGAGAGGTAATTCAGGGGGTAGAAATTTTCCCCATTCTAATTACAAGCTGTGTTCATTGCCAAAATAGAATTAACTGTGCATAGGATTGCTGTTAAAATGCTGACAACCCCTTAGCCACATCCTGGATCTAAATTCACCAACTCATAATTGCTGGCAGTGGATGTCAGAAATTCATTCATATTCTCCTCCTCCCCCCCCCCCCCCCCGCCCCATGCTCACTAAGAATAAGGATCACTGTGAATTTCTTTAATTAGACGGACAGAGGCAAGTTCTACTTCTAAATGGCTCAGTATGGTCACAGAGATAAAGTTAATTGTTTATAAGCACCTGCTTGTGCTAGAACAGGAAAATTCTTAAACAAAAGAGGTTATTTTGGACAGTCAAAGGCATCACAAAGAAACATTCTACTCTAGAGCTGGGGAAGTCAGAAGCTATTTAATATCTCAACATCAGGTCTGGGAATCTCTTCCAAATTATTTTCAGGACAATAAAGGAAACTCAGTTTTAATTATAGGCTCAAGAAATAGGTTATTTTTGGACATTTATCTCCTCTTTGTTTAGGACACAATCTGTACTTGTGGGTTTATACTTAGTAATTCACTGGAATGTTGGTAAGACTAACCTGTCAGAAACCCTCAAACTCTGTGTGATTGGAAACCCTGGGGAAATCTCCCTTTAGGAGGCCCGAGACTTCTAGAAGTACCAAGTAATGATTTCTTCCTTCTTCCCAGAGAGATGTCCTAAATAACTGTAGTTGTTTTTTATATAACATATACTGTTTTCTTTGAACTCTTTCTAAAATATAAACTACATATCTACGATACTTAGAAAAACATGAGATCCAAAATTTTCCTTCCTTAAACTTATCCTGTGTTAAGAAGTCATGCTTGCCTGACTTGTATGTTTCTATGAAAGATTGGGGAAATTTTGGCCCATGGTATCGTAGGTAAGGTAGAGAGTAACATGATTTAAATGCACGTGACCCATAACATCTGCTCTGGAAGAGAAAAGGAAAAGGACCAGAATCCCTCAGCATAGTCCACAGAGTGATACAAAGAGTAGAGATAATATCTGAACATACCTTGGAAATACAGCGGTTTGGTTCTACATTTGCTAATGTGGGAGGCTGCACATTCCTGTATAATGTCAACCTCACTGTGACTTAGAAAACTAAATAATAAATGATCGAAACTAGGTTGGTCCAGAAAAAAAAGTCAGCTCCTAAAACATCCTAGCTGGATAAGATATAAGTGAAGTATAACAAGTTTTCAATAACTTTAAATAATTAGACCATGAAATTGTGATGCTAGAAAATCCCCGAGATAATTCAGTTCATTTGTCCTCAACCCTGGCTGACCAAACAAATTACCCCAGACTTTACTGAATCAGATTTTTCAAGGGCATGTGCCAGGAATCCGTATTAATCTTTAAGTCACTGAATGCCTCTGAGAGCATTCGGATAGATGAGGAAACTGAGGGATTAAATGAGTTGTTGAAAGTTGCCTATCCTGTCAACAGCAAAAGCAGTTCTAGAACCTAAGTCTCAAATTCTCACATTTTAATGTATTTAGAAAGTCATCCTAGCATAACTAAGAGCAGTCCTTGGAGTGTAAGAGATTTTCTGAGGGAACTTGGCTCCCAGCCCCCAGCGGAAGACATTCTCAAATGCTGAATCTGATTTAAGCCCAGTGATGTGTACTTTGAACAAGCCATTGAGTTGATTGGGCACCTTTTAGAAAATTCTGCCTGTCAGTTGTTTGAGTTCTTCCTATGAAATTTCCTCATGTTTGTTTAAACTCATTCCAATTAGACGCTTAATACCATTGTGATACCGTCCCTTTATTGTAGGTCAATTAGGAACAGCCTCATAATTTTTCCTAGAAACCTGCCCCTAAAATTCTCCCCCACAGGACTTTCCCGGGCCATCCAAAAGGTTTGTTCCCAAGGCCATATTTAGCCTTTTGAGCATTTGTATTCTTGCCAAGACTCTTCTTTCCAGGAAAGAATAGAGATTGAAAATTCTTTTAGATCCTCTCTCACTTTTGTCACTTTGTGGCTTCTCTCACTTGTAGCCAAAACCGTTCTCCTACTAAAAAAAATAAAATAAAATTAATAATAATAATATTTAAAATCATTGACTGAAGCGGCTTCTCGCTGCCTTAATGCACACGGCCATAAGGCTTATGCAAAACAGCTGGCTCTGGGAACTAGAAAGGGCCGGCTGCACGGGAACAGGGCCAGACCTGTTTTCCAATAATTAACTTTTCTCAGCCACAGTCATTCTCTGGAATCCAGTCAAAGGCAGAGTGACTTCCTCCCCACAGCTTCCCCAGCCTGAAGGGTGACAGCACAGCACAAGTGGACGCCCGTGGGAAAGCGAGTCTGAAATGATCAAGTTGCAGGTGCGCCTCGTTACTGCCTCTGCTCCGCTCTCGCTGGGCAGACAGGTCTCCTGGCTCCAGGCTCAGCTAAGCAGCTGTCTTTGTTCCCTGCCTCCTCACGGCTCTCTCTTTTTGTTTGCTGTTTGTTTAGAACAAAGTGTCTTCTTCCATGAAAGGGATGGAAGCCGACAGACTTCTCAGGAACTACAGAGAGGGAGAGAGACGGAGGACATATTTAAAGTTGAAAATCATTCAAGGGCATGTGTAAAATGCCCTGCAGTGTGCAGAGAAAACTAGAACTATGCTTAATTTTTTAAAGGGTTTGAAGTATTTTGAAGGCACAGGCTCAGAATAAAGACGGGAATACAGGAGAAAAGAAAAACAGGAACCTCTGAAGACGAAGTGAAAAGAGTCCCAAAGGCAGCAGACTTGGCTGTGCAAACATGCAGACCCTTCCTCAAAAGCAGCGGATCCTCGAGCTGACACCTTCCCCCTTTGCCTGCTTCCACTGGGGCGTAAGTGCAGTGATGTAGATTCTCAGTGCAGGCTCTGAAGCCAGGCGGCCAGGGATGTGCTGCATCCCTGCTCTGTCAATTACCAGCAGTCACTTCCCTAGTCTAGTCCACCTCTCAATTTCCTTCTTTTCTTTCTTTCTTTTTCTTTTTTAAATCAGTGAGAGGAGGGGAGGCAAATTCAGACTCTTGCATGTGTGTCCATCGGGATCCAACCAGTAAGCCCACTATGGGGCAATGCTCTGACTATCTGGGGCATTGCTCTGTTGCTCAGCAACTGAGCTATTTTTTTAGTACCTGAGACAGAGTCCACGGAGCCATCCTCTGCTCTCTAGGCCAACTCACTGGCACCAATAGAGCCATGGCTCTGGGAGAAGAGAGAGAGAGACAGAGAGAGAGAGAGAGGATGGAGAGGGATGGAGAAGCAGATGGTCGCTTCTTCTTCTTCTGTGTGCCCTGACCCGGGACATCCACATGCTAGGCCGATGCTGTACCACTGAGCCAACCAGCCAGGGCCTCTACCTCTCAATTTAATCAGCTAAATATGAAGGCAATAATCCCCAAGTATATTAGCTCAGGCTGGGTTCAACAATAATCCTACAGGTTCAGGGGGTGCATCTTCCAAAAGTTTATTTGCCACTCAAGCTGTATGTCCCACACCAGCCAGCAAGGGGCTCTACCATCTGCAATAACTTCCCATTTCAGCAGCCAGGAAGCCAGGGCCTTGTCATTGCCACAGGGAACAAGAGAAGGACAGAACCCAAGGGACAGCACCGGGCTTCACACAGCCTCAGCCTGGAAGTCAAGTTTTTGTCCCTTCCACTCGTGTGTCACATTCATGTGAACTAGCTTGTGACCTCACCACCACTTCCACCATGGGGCTGAAAATACAGTCTTCTTTATGCCTGGGGGTAAAAATAGATCATCTGACAAACCTTAACATTTACCAAAGGAAGGCACAGGGCTATTGTAAGAATAAGTGACACAATGTCAATTTCATGGTCAGTGAGGTACCTGGCCTGCCACTATGACAATGTTCAAAAATAGCAGCTGTTCTGCCCTGGCCCAGTAGCTTGGCTGGCGAGAGCATTGTCCCGAAGCACAGAAGTTGCCAGTTCAATCCCCAGCCAGGACCAAGACAGGGACAGATAAATGTTCCTTTGTCTCTCTCTCTCTCTCTCCACCTTCTTCTCTCTCCCCCTTCCTCTCTAAAATTGATAAAAATTTCAATTTAAAAAAATAGCAGCTGTTATTACTCCAAAGCCCTGTCATCAACCTTGCCCCCTTGCCTTAAGAGACACTTAGAGCTCATTATTTCCCTAATACATGGGAAACACCTCACCTGGTGCTGGAACACCTTTGTGAAGTAGAGGACAGGAAAGAGTCTACTACAGCTTAGAGCCGGTGGCCCTTGGCAAGTCACTAACAAAATGGAACCAGTGTACGGGGGGTCACTACTTAATGGAAAAAAATGTGATAAACTTAAAAAGTAGTGATTTGAATTCCAGTTCCAACCCTGTGATTTATTGGCAGTAGGACCTTGGACAAGTCATCTTGTCTCCCTGGAAATTGGTTTCCTTATCAGTAAAGTGAGTAGATTACGTTGGATTATCTAAAGCTCCATAAACTAAGAATATCTGTGATTACAAATAATGCTTTGGCAAGAATGGCCCTATATCCATTGAAGATTGGAGTTTTCAATTACCTAGTCAATCCTAGAGCCCCAGGTCCTGGCTTCTATCTACTTAGGCCTTCCCAGAACCTTGAATAACTTAACCCATGCCACACCGGTTGGGTCACAGTAAAGCAAAAATGACTCCTAGTTGCTCTAGCAAAAAGGAGAATGTATTAGGGTAGTGGTCAGCAAACTCATTAGTCAACAGAGCCAAATATCAATAGTACAAGAATTGAAATTTCTTTTGAGAGCCAAAATTTTTAAACTTAAACTATATAGGTAGGTACATTCCTTATTGAGGTAGCGCCTGCATGTGGAAGAGCCACACTCAAGGGGCCAAAGAGCCACATGTGGCTCGCAAGCTGCAGTTTGCCGACCACTGTATTAGAGTTACAAAGGAAAGTTATGAGTGTTCTTAGTTTTGCCCACGTGAATTTTAATTTTAGCTCACTCCCCATCAAAAAGTCTCTTTTCCCCCTAATAAATGATATATAACCTCTAGTAGATTATAAGAAGACAACAGAGAATGATAAAAGAGAGAGAGCTTTGAATCAAGGTGCAGAGATAAACAGGTAGAAGTTCCAGACAACAGCAAGTTCAACTATCTCTCCATGTAGTGGGCAGAATAATGAGCCCTGTCCCCTCCCAAGATATTCACGTCCTGATCCCCGGAACATATGAAAATGTTACAGTGCAAGGCAAGGGAGATTTAAGATGGCAAATAGAATTAAGGTTGCTTATCAGCTCATTTCAAGATAAGGAGATTATCTTGAATTATTCAGGAGAGCCCAGTGTAATTACAGGAGGCCTTTAAAGTGGAAGAGGGAAGCAGAAAGGTTAGTGTCAGAGTGATGCAGCACTAGAAAGGCTTGGCCAGTCATTGCTGATGGAAGAAGAGATCATGAGCCAAAAACTGTGGGAGCCTGTAGAACCTGGACAAGGCAAGAAAGTGGATTGTTCTCTTAAAGCCTCCAGAGGGAAGACAGCCCTGTTAACAGCCTGATGTTAGCCCAGTGAGACCCACTTCAGACTTCTGACATTCAGAACTGCAAGATAATAACCATGTGTTGTTTTAAATCACTATGTTTGCAGAAATTTGTTATAGCAGCAATAGGAAACTAATATACTCCATGATGAGTAATTAGCAGCAGACGTTTAGCAGAGGCAGGAACGTGAAAATCAGTTGATAAGGATTATATGATAGGTAAAAGAGCAAATGTATGTGCAACAATTACAATGTTCTGGAAACTATAAAAAGTGCCCTAAAATATATACCAGTAATTTTGATGCAGTTAAAGACAAAAATATGGGTATCTCTTTCTAGAAGTGAAAAGCAACTCACAGTTTAAAATCCAAACTGCACTGAATGTCATCTACAGGTTATACACATATTCTGAGGCAGTAAAATCTCCTGATTAAGAGCATGGGTGCTGACACGAGAATATTTAACTCTGTCAGTTGTTTATTCTGTTGACCTTGGGCATAAATACTGAAAGCTTGCATTTTTTTTATACATAATATGAAAGATAATAACATTACCTTATGGAGTGATGAAAATTAAATAGGTTAATTCAACATAAGACATTTAGCACAGTACCTGTATCAGTTCAATAAATGTTATTTATTTGTATTATATTTAGATTCTTATATTGATAGAATTCTCATCCCATATGTTGGCACCTTAAACTAATTATTTTGTTGCTTTCATAAAGACCCAATTAAATGATTGCTCCCTGGGTAATACACTGTGAGGATTGGGTGGGCCCATTTGAAGAATCACAGTCTATATTCAGGTACCACACAGTAGGAAAAGCCAGGTAAGCATCTCTGCTGGCGAAATTTTGTCTTAATGAGGGGTATTTCTGCCTGGGTGAACTACACATTATGGCAGCATCTGAAGTTAATGTCCGTACCCAGCAGGTGTTTGTGGACACCAATAACTCCCATTCCTGCTAAGAGAGAGGAGTGAAGAGTTGAACTCAACTGGAAAGGAAGCTAGCAGACATACCTGTGGTTCTTAGCATTACTAAGCCTACAGAATTTCTGAACTGTTTCCCTGTGCAGCAACACAGATGCTAGTAACTTGCACCTGTACATAGGTGTAAAAAAGACAAAAGAGTGGAGAGAGGAAAAAGGAAGAGAAACAGCAACATCATGGGCAAAAGAGACCCATTGTCAGCAGTATTCACATAGACTATCACTCACAGTTTTAGAATAAATAGCCTTTTGGGGACCAATGCTCCTCACCAAATTATGAGTTCTTCAACTGCAGAAAATGTCTTCCTCATTGTTGCATCTCACAGAGTACATGCTCAACAAATATTTTATTCAATATTACTTCCAAGAGTTAACTACTATAAAATACAAAATAATGAAACATGTGGCAGATTAATTTATTAATTATGATGCATTTTTCCTACTGCAGAAGAATCAGAAAGCTTTAGATATAAAATATTCATTCCTAGGGAGAAGACATAAGTCTTTTTTTTTTTTTTTTTTTTGTATTTTTCTGAAGCTGGAAACGAGGAGAGACAGTCAGACAGACTCCCGCATGCGCCCGACCGGGATCCACCCGGCACGCCCATCAGGGGGGGTGCTCTGCCCCTCCGGGGCTTCGCTCTGCCGAGACCAGAGCCACTCTAGCGCCTGAGGCAGAGGCCAAGGAGCCATCCCCAGTGCCCGGGCCATCTTTGCTCCAATGGAGCCTTGGCTGCGGGAGGGGAAGAGAGAGACAGAGAGGAAGGAGGGGGGGTGTGGAGAAGCAAATGGGCGCTTCTCCTATGTGCCCTGGCCGGGAATCGAACCCGGGTCCCCCGCACGCCAGGCCGACGCTCTACCGCTGAGCCAACCGGCCAGGGCCGACATAAGTCTTTGTATTATGAAATCCAGAGATCCCCACAAGAGAACTAAGTTGATTTGTTGTTAAGAGCTAAGACTTACAGAGGACAGAAGAACTACAGTCTATGTTCAGGCTGGAGGATACATGAATGGAAGAAGCAGCTAAAAGGAAATGGCCTTAGGCAGATGAAGGGAACTAGGAACTGGAGGGAGATTTATGAGTGGAGGATGCCCAAGGGACAAGACCCTTTGACCAAGTGGCTTATAGATGTTGGAAACCTCAGCTCTAAGAGTCATGATGTTGAGAGCTATAGTTTTCAAGGCCTTGGATAAAGCTGCCTGGTGCAGTGGGATAGAGAAGGTGAATCAAGAGAGCCTAGCCAGTGAGCATCTCAGTTTGGATTGCATTGGATTAAAGACTAGTGGTCCATCATTTTAGGGGTACCACATGAACCCCCAAAATTCCTGTGGGACGCGATGCAGGGAAAATAGCAAATAGAATGCAGAGACTCATTTAATTTGATTTGGAGAAATAAGAATGTGTTGTGCTTCTGCTCACAGTGTTGTTGGGCTAAATTCATGCACAAGATAGGACTATACTGAGGCATTAAAGTAGTCATTGTTGTATGGTGCTATTATAAATAATATTTAGTTTTTCCTCATAATTTCATGTATATTTATATATAAAATTATTTTCATAAATGAAAGCTTCAAAAAGCCCACCTTTCTCCCCATGACTCTGCAAATGATAATGCAATGATTTTTCCTGGAAACAATGGACCCAGCCCTGCTGTGGAACAAAGTCAAAACTAGCACTGGCCTTGAGAAACTGAAGAAACTGTGACGTTCAGAGAAATACTCTGCTTCTTCAAGAACCAGAGTGGTCGGCCCTGGCCGGTTGGCTCAGTGATAGAGCATCGGCCTGGCGTGCAGGAGTCCCGGGTTTGATTCCCAGCCAGGGGACACAGGAGAGGCACCCATCTGCTTCTCCACCCTTCCCCCTCTTCTTCCTCTCTGTCTCTCTCTTCCCCTCCTGCAGCCAGGGCTCCATTGGAGCAAAGTTGACCCGGGCGCTGAGGATGGCTCTGTGGCCTCTGCCTCAGGTGCTAGAATGGCTCTGGTTGCAACAGAGCGATGCCCCAGATGGGCAGAGCATTGCCCCCTGGTGGGCGTGCCGGTTGAATCCCAGTCAGGCGCATGCGGGAGTCTGTCTGACTGCCTCCCGTTTCCAACTTCAGAAAAATACAAAAAAAAAAAAGAACCAGAGTGGTCTATTCTGGCACACATATCATTTTGTTGACATTGAAAAAGAATACAAAGTTCTCCAAGCAAAAAATAAATAAAAACAAAACAACTATTCCCTCCATTGGCAACATCAAGTCACTGAAGTTACTGAACTTAGAAATGTCTATGAGATTCCATGTGACAGTAATGTGTGCATGTGGATGTGGGTGTGTTTTAATAGATATTATTTCCAGTGCACATTATTTCTTTACATAGATACACATTTCCAGTTGGTATTATCTGCCTTCTGCCCAAAGGACTTCCTACGAGAACACCCTTTTCTATAACCACAGTGCCATCATCAAAATCAGCATACAACCACTGATACACACTGCCATCTAATCCTCACATCACATTCAAGGCAGTTATCACAATACATTCCTTCAGAGCAAAAGAATAAAGTTGCAAAATCATCATGGCTTTTTTGCCCCTTTCAGTTTGAAACATTTTCTCAGCCTTCCCTCGCCTTTCACACTTTTGAAGATAACATGCAAATTATATATTATTTTATTGTTGTAAAAAAGAATGTAACATCTCATCTACCATATGGGAAAGTTCTTTTAATGAGATTACCAGATTCCTAAACTGAAATCTTCTTGATTTGAGATATAGTCTTATTTCTGTATGACCAACAAGATGCCTATAATATGATGGGTTCTTAGTAAAAACTTGTTGAATAAATAAATGAATGACAGAAATCAATGGAGGTTGCTTAATGGGCACAGATGAAGAGCACCATTCTGTGTTCTAGATTCATTCTTTTACTCATCCCTCAAAAAATATTATGACCATCTGCTCTATGATGACTGTCAAAAATATGGCTCTTAATTGGAGGGGACAGCTATAAGAAAACCATAACAATGCAATGATTAGGGGCTCTAAGAGACAGCCAGGGGAGAGCTTAGGACCAAATAAATTGCTGTCCAGCTTGAAAAAGCTCTGTCCACTCTGCCTAAAGAAGTCAAGGACAGTGTCCTAGAGGAAGCCACATTACATATGATTCTTAAGGGATGAGTAAGATTTTTGAAACCAACGGGAAGGACAGAGCACTTGAAAAGCATTATCTTGTATTTAGCAGAGTCCTATGCTGTGAATTGTAACTCAATATTATTGACTGATGAATAAGACTGAAATGACTAACCAATAACTTCATTGAATGGAAGTGAATCCCAACTCTAACCTAGTCTACTGATCCAGTTAATTTGAGGACCTACAGGTCTTCTCCTGCATAAGGACACATATATTTCTTGAAGTGATATCCTCACAAAGCATTAAAGCTGCCTCTTGCATGATTTGCTTGGTCTTAACATTTCTAGTTTTGTTTAATTCTACTGTAATCTTCCAAGCTGAGATTCTTTGTAATGATCAGGGAGTCTGCACAATGCTTGAATAGACTTGTCGCCTTAAGAGTAGGTTTGATTTTATTGATTTTCTTATAATGCCTGTAATTGTTCCAGTGTGTTAGAGTATTTTTTCTTCCTTTCTTTTATATTCTTAATTGCTTTATCTTTCACACACACACAAAAAAAGATCTTTTTTGTAGCTTGTTGATCTTTTCCTTCATGAAGAATTTATGCTGCAAGATAGGCTTGGTGAAGAAAGGCAAAATTCTATTATCAAAAACTTCATTATGCCAGCACTCTTATGTATGTTGCTCTTTCATAAAAAGACTGCAAAATGGCTTCGTCCTTCACTTTATGAGTAACTATGCTCTTTGGAGAATGAAAAATAATTTGTTATGTTCAGTACTTTTATTACAGTGTTGTGTTAATAAAAACATTTTAACTAGGTTATTTGATCCTTATTAGTGCCTCTGCATTATAACCTGTGTTTTAACAAATGAAAAAAGAAGCCATCCAAGGTCAGTGCAAAAAGCCTGAGGAGGAGCGTCCCTTCCTATGAATACATTCACTCAGCAAACACTGAGCACAAACAAAATGCCAGGTAGCTTATCAATTACTGGGAATAAAGAGAATACAATTCAGATTTCCTGACACTAAATAAAGCAGGGTGAACGTACAAAGAAGATTGAGGCCCATCAAAACCTTCAGTTATGATGCTGCACAGCATTTAGGTTTGGACCAGGGACTCCAGAATCACGCTAGTATAAGTTCAAGTCCTAGTTTCGCTATAAGGTCAGTGACCTCGGGAAAATTACCTGAGCTGCATTGCAGCTCTTATAGCTATAAAATGTGGATACTAGAAGTACCTGCCTCAAAATTTTTGTAAATATTAAATAAAATATGGTAGGTAAAGTGCTAATCAGAGTATCAGGTACAGCCTGACCAGGAGGTGGAGCAGTGGATAGAGCGTCAGTCTGGGATGCAGAGGACCCAGGTGCAAAACCCCAAGGTCCCTGGCTTGAGCTTGGGCTCATCTGGTTTAAGCACAGTTCACTAGCTTGAACTCAAGGTCACTGGCTTGAGCAAGAGATCACTCAGTCTGCTGTAGCCCCTCAGTCAAGGCACATATGAGAAAGCAATCAATGAACAACTAAGGTGCCAGTACAAAGAGTTGATGCTTCTCATCTCTCTCCTTCCTGTCTATCTGTCCCTAGCTGTTCTTCTCTCTGTCTCTCTCTATCTTTGTCACACACACACACACACACACACACGCACACTAAAATAGTGTTAGGTACATAGTAAATACTCAATACATTTTAGCTCAGTTATATACTGACCCTGCCTCATTTATGTTAACCTAAGTTAAAAAGAGCTGTAAAAATTAATGAACAGAAACCTCATTTAAAATTAAGTCAGTAGGCCAGAAGGAGGAGCTCTCACACCCTCCATTGATCTGAACTCAACAGGAAAAACTCTGAAATAGCCCTCCCAACTTTCTCTTCTCTATCAGTTTTCTCTCCTTTGTTTCTTAGACTTACACGTGATTAGTCATTAGATTGCATGTCCCAAATTGCAATATTTTGTTGTTCCTAAACAAACCCATTTTGCTAGAGAAATAGTTATTTGTTTATGGTCAACAGAAGGCTCCCAATAAATGTTTGTTGACTAAGCCAGTCCAAATATTCCACCATCAGAGCAATGAACTGATGCAACATCAGACCTTAAATTGAGGATTTCAACTTAAATTGGGAGAGTTAAAGGGCTATTTGGACATCAGCAGAGAGGTGTGGTGAGTGTATAACTTGTCTATTGCAGTCCAAATCTCCCACGTTCACACTACCTCCAATAACCTGTGTTCATATGAAGTTAAGATGATCAGTGAGCAGTCTGAAAATCTACTGATGCTTCGCAATCTAAATTTCTGATTAAAGAAAATACTTTAAAGTATTTATCACGCAGACAATGAATTAGAATATACTTCTTTGTTCAAGAATCAGATTACATTTCCCATTATTTAGACCCAGCTTTGGTCCCTTTGCTTACGGTAAATGAGCAAGGTATGTGTCCATCAGATGTCTCCTCCATGCTGTATGGAAGAATAAAATAATGATAGCTCCAGGAGAAGAGAGGACCATATATATCTGCAATGAAGACTTCCCAGAAAATTAGCAACATAATAAAAATCATCATTTGAAAAAGTAAGTCAATAGTTCTTGAGGAAGGAGAATAGCCAGTTTGAAAAGCAGTCGGTAGTTAACTATTCAGTACTTACTTTTATGCATCCAGCATTTTCCAGATTTGGAATTGAAAATTCTCTGACCATGTGGATAAGCACATAAACAGGTATTAGGTATAAGAAATAAAATGAAATAAATTCTACTGAACTAATAAAATAAATTACCAAAAAAAATGTAGTTAATTTTACATAAAAATAAGGTTTTAACAAAAGACACAGAGAGGTATTGTAGGCAAAATCTCTGTGGAAGTCTAGAATAAATTTGTTTAAGGAGATATGTTTAAGGCAGATCCTATAAAAAGTAGCACATAAAAAATTTAGGTACTGACTATGGCTTATAGAATTCTCCTTTTCTGAGGGTTGATATTTACTATCATCATGATAAATGCCTCTTTATAGTCAACTCATTCTTTGCTGGCCCATACTCCCACCTCTAACATTTATTGTATAAAAGAATGTTTCTGAGACTATTCAGAGATAAATTTCTTCATTGATGGAAGGTTTTCCCACTGCCTATTATGTGCCTATCTAGCCTCAGCCAACAATTTATTACCAGTTGAAAAAGGAGGCAATGAGGTAACAGACTGAATTGTTTTTATGACCATGTCTATATTTCTTGAAGAGTAAGAACTTTTATAGAAGAAATTCATCCTGGAACTACATGAACCACCATTCATTTGGAATAACGTGAACTTGTTATAAAATATTGAAAACAGAATCAAATTCTATAAGGCTGTCACTCTGTTATACTACCAGGAGCTATTAAAATACCCACCCAGTTACTTTCTGCCTTTTGCCAACTAAAATATTGTTGTGAGCCTATACCCATGAGTTCCTTTGACCACCACAGATATTGGCTAGAATCAACTCACAGCATTAGAATACAGGGCCCTAGCACCACCTTCATTTAAGGGAAGTCTCTTCTGCTAAATATGAAATTTAAATTCTTATTAGCCTTGAGGTATATAGTGTGGCCTAATGGTAAAAATAATAGAATACGAGTCTAAAAACATCAGTTTTAGTTCTACACGTATCACTAGCATAATTTGTTACCTTCAACAAGTCATTTGTCTTTTCTGTGCCTCACTTTCCTAATGTAAATAATTAGAGTTTAGACCAAATCACTTCTGAGACCTTTTATTTTAGGTTCAATTTTATTTGAGTCTTATTTACCAACCAATACAAACCTCCAGGTATGAGCCTGCCTTCTCAACACCACATCCGCTATCCAGTGACACATTTTAGGTTTTGCCTGCACAAGCACTTTAGAGAGCATTATCCAAAGCAAAATATATCAATTGAGCAACATCTATTGCCGGATAAAATAACCAGACCTTAGGCACAAATCAACAGATTTCTCTTTTTTATCCACAGTACAAGTGTTAAGATGTACTCACTACCCTGAATCTCAAAATACATATTCTAATGTGGCAACACTGCCAAAACCTAAATAAGTAGACTTAAGTATCAAGTAGATGTTGTGCAAAAAAAAAAAAAAAAAAGCAAAGAAAGAGACGATAGTGTCAATTGATAAATATGTTTATACTTGACTCAGAAAAAAAAAAAGCGAGGAACGGCCAGGGAAGGCAAAGCAAGGAAGACAACATATCATTTTCCTGCTGTTCTGGCCGTCACAATCCCTGGCCTTACTTGTTATCTGAGAGGTCTACCCTCAAGCACTAGTTGACTTTCTCTGGCACTAAGAGCACCAGAGGACTGCAGTCCATTTTGATCGAATATTCCTACAGTTAGACACATGTGGCCCAAACACAAGCCTCAAGGAAGAGGAATATCCTGATTAACACAGATCTCTTTGGGTAAGAGGCAGCTTGTGTACCTATACAACCATGGGGATGTGCATTAATATCATTAGGCCTCTTTTCATACATTTAAGAACAAGAATGTTCTAACAGCAATATTTCCTGGTATGCTGAGACCTGAAGAAGGCACGTAAAGGACTTTGGATCCTCTGGTCCCATGGCAGAAAATAACTTTATCAACTTAAATATATTATTCAGCTTTATTAAACTATAAACCATAAAGTTGGCCAATTATAAGCATGCAGTTTGATGAGTATTGATAAATGTATACAATAATGCAACTACCACCTCAATCAAGTATAAAAACACTTCCATCACCCCAAAAAGTTTCCTTTTTTTTCTTTTTTTTTTTCAGAGACAGAGAGAGAGTCAGAGAGAGGGATAGATAGGGACAGACAGACAAGAACAGAGAGAGATGAGAAGCATCAATCATCAGTTTTTCGTTGTGGCACTTTAGTTGTTCATTGACTGCTTTCTCATATATTCCTTGACTGTGGGGCTACTGCAGACTGAGTAACCCCTCGCTCAAGCCTGAGACCTTGGGTCCAAGCTGGTGAGCTTTGCTCAGACCAGATGAGCCCATGCTCAAGCTGGCAACCTCAGGATCTCAAACCTGGGTCCTCTGCATCCTGGTCCGATGCTCTATCCACTGTGCCACGGCCTGGTCAGGCTCCTTATAGCCCTTTGCAGACAGTACCTATCTTCCACCCCCAGAAAACCAATGATCTTCTGTCACCATGGATTTTCCCTTTCTAGAATTCCATATAAATGGAAGCAACATACAATATTTAATGTTATATCAATAATATTTTATATAGGATGTTTTGAGATTGATCCCAGTATTATAAGTATTAATATTTTGATCTCTGTTATTACTATGTAAAATTCCACAGTATGTCTATCCCAGATTTTTCTTATCTATTAAAAAACATGATCTTTTGGCACTAAATGACTTCTGCACCTGTAATTAAGAGTTTGACTTCATGTTTGATCAAAAGTGCTGACAACTTTCAAGCTACACTGTCCTCTTCCCATTTTGCCCCACCTCTACATGGGTACCAGCAAGAAATTTAAACTTTCCCAAGCCCCAGCCAGCATTTAGACACTTTTCCCAGTGCTACTACAAAGTCCCAGCTTACTCTCACTGCCTCACTCAAGCCAGCTGGAACCAGCTTGTGCTTGACCTGCACTCCCCAGGAGTGCCTTGTGTGACTAGTACATCGTCTGTCAAATCCCCTTGGTGTATGGGGTATCATCATCTCACCTATTCTTTGGAAGGTGGTCCATCTACCTCTGGCTTTGGGACCACAAAATATCTTTGTCAGAAATCAGGAAGGAAGGAAGGAGGGAAGGAAAGAAAGAAAGAAAGAAAGAAAGAAAGAAAGAAAGAAAGAAAGAAAGAAAGAAAGAAAGAAAGAAGAAGGGAAGGGAAGGGAAGGGAAGGGAAGGGAAGGGAAGGGAAGGGAAGGGAAGGGAAGAAAAAAGAAAGAAAGAAAGAAAGAAAGAAAGAAAGAAAGAAAGAAAGAAAGAAAGAAAGAAAGAAAGAAAGAAAGAAAGAAGAAAGAAAGAAAAAGAAATTGATTCACCATATGAGTGCAGGCCTATTTTTGAATTCTCAGATTAATCTATGTCTATTTTTTCTGTCAAAATTGTATGGTCCTTATTACTCTAGCTTTACAATTAGTTTTAAAATCATAAAGATTAGTTTTTAAAAAAGATATATAGATAAATTGGTTTTAAAATCAGACAAGCAGGTAGACAAACAGAGAGATGAGAGATCTATTTTTCTCTCAAAACCGTATGTAAGGGGTATCATCATCCCACTTATTCTTTGGTTTTTGTAGCTTTATAATTAGTTTTAAAATCAGACAGTATAAGTCTCCCAACTTTAGTCTTTTTCTCAGAGTTGTTTTGTATATTTCTTTTTTTTTTTTTTTTTTTGGTATTTTTCCAAAGTTGGAAACGGGGAGGCAGTCAGACAGACTGGGATCCACCCAGCATGCCCACCAGGGGGCGAAGCTCTGCCCATCTTGGGGCATCGCTCTGCTGCAATCAGAGCCATTCTAGCGCCTGAGGCAGAGGCCACAGAGCCATCCTCAGCGCCCTGGCAAACTTTGCTCCAATGGAGCCTTGGCTGCAAGAGGGGAAGAGAGAGACAGAGAGGAAGAAGGGTGGAGAAGCAGATGGGCGCTTCTCCTGTGTGCCCTGGCCGGGAATCAAACCCCGGACTCCTGCATGCCAGGCTGACACTCTACCACTGAGCCAACCAGCCAGGGCCATGTTTTGTATATTTCAAGTGTCTTGCTATTCCATATAAATTTTCAGATCAATTTGTCAAATTATTTAAAAATTTTACTGAGATTTTGATTTAGGTTACATTAAACATAGAGATATATTTTGAGGAAATTGCTATCTTAAAAATATTGAGGCTTTTTTTTCAATCCAAGGACATTATGTAACTCTCTAGTTCCGTCTTCTTTAATTATTCTCAGCCATATCTTGTCCTTTGGAATGAGAAGGCCTTACATATTAAAATTTATTTCTATTTGTTGCTTAATTTCATATTCAAATTTCAGTTGCTAGCACTATAAATACAATACATTTTTTTTGTATATTAATCTGGTACCCTGTGACCTTGCTAAATCCACTTATCAGTTCTAATATTTTTAGTATACTCCTTAGAGTTTTCTATAAATTTGACCCTGTCATCTTGAAAAAAGACCAAAAATCCTTATTTCTTTCCAATATTTATGTCTTTTTTTCCTTAGTTTATTGCACTAATACAGTTCTACAGGGCAATGTTAAATAGAAGTGATCAGAGTGAAAATTTTTTCTTGTTCCCTGACATTAGACAGGAAGCATTCAGGTTTATTGTAGTCTTATTCGATTCTTCACCTTTCAACCTATAACCTTTCTAATATAACCTTATGGTTCTCTACCACTCAGCCTCTGGATCTGCCCATGTGACTTACTTTGGCCAATGAAGTTTAAATGGATATGATTCGAGAAGAGGTAGGAACAAGTGGATATACATTTCTACTCACTCTCTTGCCCTTTTGTTTCAATAAAACTATGCCTGAGCTAGCCTTCTAGAAATAAAGGACACATGCAGCAGAGCCAAGTTGTTCCAATCATCCATGCGGAGTCCATCACAGATCAAACTCATCATCCAGTGACTTCCAGGCATATGTGCAAGCCCAGCCTGAAACTGCCAAACCACCTCGTCAAGCTGCAGCTGACTGCAGGTCCGTGAGCAAGCCCATGTGAGATTGCCTGAGCCAGGGCAGAGCAGAAGCTTGCAAACACATTCATTGCTCTATGCCACTAAAATTTTTATGACTGTTTGTTGCACAGCACTATTGTGACACTAGATAACTGATACAGTAGATTAGAATCAGCCTGTGTAAATACCGTTTGCTTCATCCAAGAATACCAATTAGTCATCTGAAATTCTTCCATATTGTCAAAGCATCAAATATGGCCCTAGTCTGCAACTGTTTCAAAGAAAAGGGGCATGGGCTATTAACATCACGGTTTAAACAAATTTTTCATATTCAGAGGCTTCCTGCAATAATATTTACAGTGTCCTTGACAACAGCATTTATATGCACGTGGGGAAAGGGAGTGTGTGGTTGGAGAGAACCAGGATTTGATAAATTGGACCTATTGTTACATGCCAAGAGTGCTTATCACCTGCCACATTTCTTTCTCCAGCTCCAAAAGCAGCTCCCCTTCCTTGTGCTCCATCATGAGGGGAGTCTTGGCAACGAAAATGCAACATTCCTCTTGCGATTCCAATTTCACAGTTGAATGAGGAACAAGCATGAGCAGAGAGTATCCTAAGACAGGCTAGACTAACATGGCAGATGGGGAGCCTCGTCATTTATTCTGCATTCCTCCTACTTCCCATGACCCTTTCACTTTGTACAACAAAAAAATTAAAAGTGGGCTTCAAGTCTTGAGGGGATAGTTACCAGTTACAAACTTTTACTTTCCCAAATGACTAAATTCCGAACAGGCAGAAACATGAGGTTGGTGTTCCTCCACAAATATCAATTTTGTTTCTGTGTTAAGTTTATTTAAAAAAATAAATTCTCCTTCAGGTCTGTGCCACTGGAAGAGACAGGGAAGTGAGGACAGTGAAAGTGACATCTGTCAGCTAGCAGCAATTAAGCAGAGATGTGTGGAGTTTCCATGCTCTAAATGGTCCTGTTAAAGTGTTGATGAGGAGTGAAATGTTTGATTAAATTTTAAGCAGGGATAAATGGGCCAGCCCCACCATAGGATAAGGCTAATGGAGTATTAGACTGAACAAATTAAATGAACAATGTGTCAGTTCTAGGGAAGAAACAAGCTGACACAAATATGCCTCCTCTAGAGTCTGAACATAGCTTCTTCTGTCTTGTTACAATGAATAGATCTGCAAGTACTCCCTATGCTTCAGAATGGGTCACTGTAGTGGCAAACACATCAGTTTAGATATTAGAAGACGAGATATATTGAGTCAGGAAGACCAGGAGTATCATATAGCTTCTAATAACAAGACTTCAGAATTTGCAAAGGAGCATGAGATGTCATTATAAAATAATGGAACTGCTGAAGATGCTTTTTTTCTTCTTTCCCAGTGAGAGCAGGGGAGATAGAGAGACAGACTCCCACATGCACCCCAATCAGGATCCACCCAGAAACTCCCATCTAGGGCCAATGCTCTGCCCACCTGGGGCCATGCTCACAACCAAGCTATTTTTAACCCCTGAGGTAGAGGCTCCATGGAGCCATACTCAGCACCCGGGGCCAATACGCTCAAACCAATTAAGCCATGGCTGCAGGAGGGAGAGAGAGAGAAGAGGAAGAGAGGGGTGAAAAAAACATATGATCATTTCTCCTGTGTGCTCTGACTTGGAATCAAACCTGGGACACCCACACTCCAGGCTGACCCTCTACCACTCAGCCAACCAGCCAGGGCTCTGAAGATGCTTTTGCTTCAACTCTTGTTGATCGGAAAATCACTCCATAAGTTCAATGAATCAGTAAAAGAATTACAAGGGTCTAGAACTCAACAGGATCCTAAAGATCACCAAATCCAGGTCTTGTATTTGGTATTTCTCTTACCTTCTTATTATCTGCAATTATGAGTTAATGCCTTCTCCATCCTCCACATTTACCATCTCTTTCAATTCTCTCTTTCATGTTAATGATCGTACTTCATCCTTCATGGGAAAGTAGGAGCTTTAGGCATGAACTGCCACACATCTCACTACAGAATCTACAAATGTGCCACCACCTTCACCTTTCTTGTTTTTAACAACAGAAGTCACCCAACCTCCTATCAGACGCCTTATTTCTTCTTCTTCCTTGACTCCTCAGTAATTTAACTTCTTAAATTATTCTTTCTTCTCACTTTTGTTTTTTATTTTTATTTATTATTGGTTAATAAAATTACATAGGCTTCAGGTGTGCAATTCTAAAATATATCATCAGTATATTGCACTGTGTACTCACCACCTCAAGTTAAGTCTCCTTTCATTACCATTTATCACCCCTTTACCTTCTTCTACCTCCCGCCACCTCTTTGGTCTCTGTTAATAACCATACTTTGTCTGTGTATATGAGTTTTGTTTTATTTATCATTTTTGTTTTTCCTTAATCCCTTCACCTTCTTTGAGGTAACTCTATACTGTTTTCCACAGGGGATGCACCAATCTACATTCCCACCAGCAGTGCATGAGGGTTTCCTTTTCTTCACATCTTCAAAAACACTTGATGTTTGTTATTTATAGATGATTCAACATAGTACTGGAAGTCCTAGACACAGCAATAAGGCAAGAATAAGAAATAAAAGGCACCCCAACTGGAAAGAAAGATTTAAAACTATCATTAATTGCAGGTGGCATGGTGCTATATATAGAGAACCCTAGAGATTCCACCAAAAAACTACTAGAACTGATAAATTAATTCAGTAAAGTAGCAGCATACAAAGTAAATATCCAGAAATGAGTTTCATATTTTTATATCAATAATGATCTGTCAGAAAGGGAAAGTAAGAAAACAATCCCACTTTACAAATGCATCACACAATAGTTATAAAGTTCTCTAGTTTCAAGATTATTTCAGACACTGGGGAGCAATATGGTTTTTTGCACATGAGTAAGTCTCCAAAAGATTCTTTTGATAGTAGAAAGACAAAATCCAAGAAAGAAACAGACTTCATGTTAATTGAATGTGTGGGGTTTGAGTTTTATGTTTGGGGCACTACTCTGAGACACTAGTACATTATAAAACCTTTATGATGACACATCCTGATTCCATATCTGTAAGCTTTTATAGGAAATCCTGGCATGGCTCTTGCATGTGTCCTATGCCCTGCCTTACTTCATCTATGTAGTGAACCTAAAGCTCTATACTTACTTTTTGAGATTTTTTTTCACCTGACTTGGTGCTGACTTAGAACCACTGCATCACAGCTTAAAGATTCCATTTCCCTCTTACAAAGGAGAGATAATTAATTGTTACTCCTTCCCTTCTCATAAGAACATTAAAAGAAACAATGAGTACATCACATCAAACAGCCTAAATAACCACAATTTTCCAAGCGCTTGTCAGGAATTCAGTGCTGCACTAAGGATTCCATATATATCTGTATTATCCTGCTTTGTTCATTCTTTACAAAACCTCTGTGAAAGAGATATTATTATCTCCAGGTCACAGACAAGGGAACTGAAGCTCAAAGAGGTTATGTAATTGTCCCAAAGACCAGAGCTAGGGTTCAAGCTATACCTCTCTGAAAGTAAAGATAATTACCCAAACCCCTACCTATCTGGAGTTCCCAGGTAAAGAAAAGAAAATAAAGCCACCATCACTATTTTTTATCTTTCAGTATGTCCATGCTCAGGATCCTCTAAATTTCCCAGATGCCCCCCACAAGAAAAGTTTAGCCACATGTATTACCTTTGTGAAACGTCAATGTTTGAGGTAATTAGACATCATCTTTAAATCAGTTTTTTAAAAAATATTTAAAATATTTAATCCCTGAGAGTTTGAGGATTAAATTATAAGAAAATATTTGCTCAAAGACCGCAATCCTCACACAGTTAGCTTTATGGGCTTTTCTTCATATGCAGACAGCCATATGGTTATAATAACCATGTACAAGCAACCACTTTGCTAACTAGTCATATTAACATTTTTTTAAATGGCTTCATAATATTATTGTTTTGGCTTATCATGCCAGAAGTTATTTAGCCAACCTCATAATGAAAGGGTTTTTTTTTATTTATTTCAAACTGTTAATTATAAATAATTTTTAATGAACAACTTATATCTTAAATATATTTCTGATTTTGTGCTTAGCATGCTAAATATTGTCAGTTCATTATAAGCAAAGTGAATATATAGTTTGCAAGATATTTATTTTCTCACCCATATACAAAAATAGTCTCTTTTATCAGTCAGCATTTATGCATGAATACCTATTATTTAAGGTTCTGATTCTATTTTCATAGTGTCAGTTATTATGCTAGGATCTATAGCATATATTCCATTTGGTTACATGAATAGCCCAATTTCATCAATATCCTACAAGCAAATACCCTCAGGGTTTCCCTAATCATGAATTACCATAAAAATCATACAAGAAGGGAATGTAAAATAAGAAGCATGACTTTCAGCCCTGCCATCTACTCTCCTTAACGTACCTCGAGTTTAATGAGCTGCTAGGCACATGGGCTGGTACCTGGAAATGGGACCAATTTCTAGGTCGCATCTTTACTTTTCCATTTCAGCTATCTTATCAGCGAACTCAAGCAAGTGTGCTAGAAACTGTGTGACCCTCTCATGTGGTGACAAGCAGTGCCATGGGTAACAAAGAAGCCTATTACTGCTTTATAGTAGAGGAGAGAGGGTAATCCTTTGTCAGATTCCTGTATGGTGTCTTCTTCCTTGTTCCAGTTACCCAGAAAGTGATGGCATTTTCTCATCCACAGCCTTTCAACACCTGCTGACATGTATTTAGACATGACTGGGTCGGTGAGTCTTAACCACACTATGCTCAGAAATTCTCATGGAAAATAAAAATGACAAGGGCACACAGGTGATTGAGACCCAATATATTCTAGACAATAGACAACACATTTAAAAACTAGAGGAAAAACGAAGACAGAGAAAGATTCTTTTTTAATCAAAATATTTATTTAAGTCCAGAAATAACATAAAAGCTGAAATAAAGCTGGTCATAGAATACAGAATATTACCATTAACCAATATCTTGATTTTACTAATGAGAAAACTAATTCCCAAGAAAATGTAATGGCTTGCCTAAGCTAAACTACGACATAATCCCTAAGGAAGATGTGCCCTGAGACATCGTTTGCCTTTTTTTCATCATTAGCAATTCAGATTTCATCATTTTTTAATAGCTTTTTACTCATTCAACAAATAAGTTTTAAGTGTCTTCCATAAAATTACCACACGAGGCACTAGGGATCCATCCAAGGTTGACAAGTAGTGATGCTGGAATATAAAATAAAAAGCCAAAGTCTGGCAAGGAGATGGGTTTGTAGACTGATAATTAAAATGCAATGTGATGAGCAAAATTAAAACAAATAAAACCATAAGAAAGTGTGCTCCAAGGACTGCCTGTGGAGAACTCACAGAGAACCTCCCAAAACATTGGTCCTTGAACTGACTTGAAAGAGTACCAGTAGTCTACAACAGATGGAATAGGGAAGAGTATAGGGAGGCAGCCAGAATTTCACTTAAATGGGATAGGGTATGTGAGAAACTACATAGAATTTGCCCTATTTCTTGAACTCTGATGAAACACTACCTTATTGACAACTTCTTTGTTTTTGGTCTCCATGGCATCTTGTTAGTGTCCTCTTTCTCTATTAATGATTGGTGTTCCTAAAGGTCCCTAAAGACTCTGTCCTCCGCCTTTGTTCTTACTCTACACATTATGTCTTGTCTTCTCTCTCTCTTTGTGTGTGTGAGTGTGTGTGTGTGTGTAATAGTATATAAATAACTTCCCAGATCTCTCTCCTGAGCTCCAGATTAATAAAGACAATAGTATAATGAAAGTATTCAATAAATATAACATAAACACCTCAAACACTATATATTTTAAAATATTTTCAACATTTTTCTTCAAAAACACTGCTCCTACCCCTGTGTTACCTTAAGAAATGGCATCATCACCAACATAATTATATAAGAAAATAACATCAGCATCATTCCTGATTGTTTTCTTTTCTTCATTATTCACACTGTTTGTCACCAAATAAGCCAAAATTCTCTTTTTGACATCTATTTCACTAGCCTGACCTAACCCAGTCACATAGCTCATGAGTATATAGTAGAAAATTTAACTGGCTGTCATGACCCTAGTCATACCCTCAACCAAACCTATATCTAAACATCATCTTCATTTCTGAGAAACAAAACTAATCATGTCACCCACCCCAAATTACTTAAAATTCTTTGGTAGGTTTCCAAACAGTAGATAATCATCTTAATCTGACTTCTTTCATTCAGCATGATATTTTGAAATTTTTACATACATTTTTCTAGCATCCATACACTGATACCAAGAAATAGAATCAAGAGGGAAAAAAACACACAATGAAAATAAACTCTCAGATGATCCAATATCGGAACTAATAAGAAACTGACTTTGAAAATTTTAAATTAACATATGTAAAAAAAAAGAATAGAGATTTTCCCTATAGAAGTAAAGTGTTTCTTGGTAGAGGACTAGATAAAAAAGATGTGATACATATATACACCAGAATACTACTCAAATATAAGAAATGATGAAATATTGCCATTTATGACAATATGAATGGACTTTGAGAATATTACACTAAGTGAAATAAATAAATCAGAAAAGGCAAAGAAATATATGATTTCACACATAGATGGGATATAAAAATAAGACTCATGGACATAGAGAAAAGTGAAGTGGTCACCAGGGAAAGGGTAGAAAAGAGGGACAGATATACAGTGACAGAAAATGATTTGACTTTGGGTGATGAGCACACAAGGTTATTGACAGTTCAGATGTTATAGAGATGTTTACCTGAAACCTATGCACTTTAACTAATCAATGTCATGCCATTAAATTAAATTTCTAAATAAAAAATATATGATGAGAAAAAAAACAAGTGAAGTACATAGAAATAAAATCTGTATAATAAAAATCAGAAGCTCAGAATAGTTTGGAATGGAATTTTAAAAGGAATCACAAGGAAAATCAGAAATATTTTAACTGAATAACATAATTATGACATGTCAAAAATGTGAAACTTGAGAAATGAGGGGAAAGTGTTTTCCCTATCAATCATCTTACCACAGAAAACTAGAAATGTCATGAGAAACTTGACCAAAGCAAACCACATATTAGCCTACTGTAGAGTTTAACTGATGAGTAATGTGTAGGGCTTCGGGGCTACCCAAACCAGGACTAGAATCTTGACTCTCCCTCTTACCAGCTGTGAGACCTGGAGCAAGTCTGTCACAGCACCTGACACTTATGGCTCAATGAACTGTAACAAAATTTAGAATATATGTAGAATAGTCTGATATGTAACAGACACACATAAAATCACATGGGTATAGTTCAAGTGGGATAATCATTTATTTTCCATAGTAACTGACATAAAAACAGGAGAAGGAAGGATTCAGGTACAGCCTGGCCTCAGCCTGATCCTGCAGAGCTATGTGAAGCATGAATGTTACTGAGTTGTCTCACTTTGAGGAAAGGGGGCCAGGGTATTATATCACTGTATCAATAACTCTGTGGACACAGGCACCCCCTGGAGGAGAGTAAATGAGGACCAGGACTACAGTGAGGCAATCAAGGGACCTAGGATACAATATTTAAGGAGGCGCTCACTCTTTGGAGCTGACTCAATGTGTATACTATCCTGAGAATGACTGTGTCCTTAAATATTGTTCTCTAGGTGCCTTGCTTACATTACCACAGTCCAGGCTCTGGATACACTTTCCTAGGTATCTATAGGCAATGTGATTCCGTCACAAAGGGATGTTCTTAAAAGAGGGATCCCTGCTTTAGCCATTAGCAGTCAATATTTCAATAGCTGGGAGATGGCCATACCGGTTGAGTAAAGGGGATTTGGGTAAGACACCAAGAATACCTGTTCTCCTCTGTATCTCGTACTACTCAAAGCCACTTTTGTTTTAGATTGTTTATGCCTTCTAGATACAGATCCCTTAGGATTCTAGTTGATTAGTCTCTGAGGAAATTAACAAGCAGAGGATCAGTAGGATGAACTCCAGCTCTAGCTCCTAGATTTGGTTTTGAGGTGGTAACCAATATTCATCATCATCTACTACACAGAGATCTTCCTCACCTCTGCTGGTGGCTTGCCCAGAAAGAAGACCCAGATCCTTATCTCCAAGGGATCTGAGCGTTTGCATATCATGCCCTTATCAGACCATGATTGCTATACTTGCCACTTACTGATAAAACTTGGCATGCTAGTGCCAAGAATATGTCCAATATATTCTTCCCCGCTCCAGTGATATAGCAGCAGCCTTACCGCCTGATGGTAATCAGGATCAATTACCCCTTCCAGTTTGGTTATTCTGCTCTGTGCCTGCCTATCTATTGGCATGAGAAGCCCAAGGTGCCATAAACTTAATGCCATAGCACTAAGGTTAGTGACAAGGAGAAGTTATACAAAATCCCATGTTAAAAGTGCTCTCAGACACTGGTGTTGACTGAGCACTGGAACCAAAAAAAGCAAAGTATCCCTAGAATATATGTCAGTACAAGTCTAGGTAAATTGTTACCTTTTCCAGAATGCTAACAGGGGGTCTCATGTAATCAACTTTACACTAACAAATGGATGGTCTTCTCCAGGAAAGGTATATAGTATTGAAGGCTCAGTCTTGGTCTCTGTTACTGGAAAGTTGACATTCAAAAATGGCAGTAACCAGATCAGCTTTAGGAAGAGGAAACCCAGTCTATTATTTCCATTTATGGAAATGGAAATTCCTGGAAATCCAGGTATAGCCTCCAATTATATCACTGTTTATTTTTCCTTCATTTGTCCACTGGTAATCAAGGAATGACTGAGGACAGATACTGGCTACCATCTACTAGCCAAGTCATTCTATACACTAGGTGTCTTTTTTTAATCCTCTAGAATAAATATTCCCTGGTGAGCATTGTATGATACAAAAATCTCAAACTTTGTATCTGCTCTCATAGATCCACACACATGACCCACCCCTAGACCCTCTAGGCCAGTGGTTCTCAACCTTTCTAATTCCATGACCCTGCAATACAGTTCCTCATGTTGCAGTGACCCCAAACCAAAACATAATTTTGGTGGCTACTTCATAACTGTAATTTTGCTACAGTTATGATTCGGAATGTAAATACCTGATATGCATTATGTATTCTCATTGCTACAAATCAAACATAATTTAAACATAGTGATACATAATTAATAGTGAACATAATTTAATCACAAAAACAATATTTAATTATATATTGAGAAATATTTATTACTAATGGACCTCCTTACCTAGTGTATTGGGGCTACCATTCTGTAAATAGCTGCTTAACTAATGGATCTGTTTTTTCCAGATTAGTGGCAAGTTTTCTATATAGAACAGTGTGAACTACGTCATAGGATACACTGCAGTTTCTGCACAGCATGGTATCTTTCAGGGTTCTTTCACACTATAAAGCAGCGGTTTCTGCGGTGGAATCCACATCTCATTTACTTCAATGGGAGACCTGTGGATTCCGCAGAAGAGAGATCCCCTGTACGGCAGAAGTGCAGTTCCGACACATTTCTTCCTCTCCTATTCAAGTCAATGGGAGGCCGCAGCAGATTCCGCTCAAATATAGTGCATGTTGCTTAATTTTTTTCACTCTAGAACTTTTCCTAGAGCAGAAAAATTCCAAAGGTGGAATCCGCCACCCCCAATAGACTTCTATAGGAGGCAGATCTTTTACACTGCAGAATCCGCACAGCAGATTCCTCAGTGTGAGGCCTCTTTTAGTCTATTGGGAGGGGGGCGGATTCCACCTTTGGAATTTTTCTGCTCTAGGAAAAGTTCTACCATGGAAAAAATCAAGCAACACGCTCTATATTGGAGCAGAATCTGCTGCAGCCTCCCACTGACTTGAATAGGAGAGGAAGAAATGTGTCGGAAATTGTCATTTCTCTGCCTCTTATTGAAATCAAAAGGAGGCTGCGGCGGATTGTGTGGTAACCCGAGATTCTCGGGAGCTCTCTTCCACAAAATCCGCCGCACTCCCAATGAAATCAATAGGAGGCGGATTCAATGCCAGAAACCGCTGATTCCAGCAGTTTCCTCATTCAGAATATGGGGAAATAGTGGGAGATATGGGAGATAATTATACATTGGGGAACAGTGTGAACTACATCTTATAGTGGTCTCTTATAGTATAAGACCGATGTAGTTCACACTGTGTAAATGTATGGTGCTTTGTGTAAGTGTAAGCTGCTTTGTGTACTGTGTAATGATTATACACAAAGCACCTTACACTTACACAGTATTGTGTGTATGGTGTGTGTACTGTTTTTACATTATTAACCTTTTTTACATCAGCAGGCTCTCTTGGCTCTCCGCCTCTTGCCTCTCCGCCTCCTAGGCTTCTGTCTTCCAGTGCTTGCTGCACCCGCCAACTGATGATGTCAGCAAGCGCCGGACACACGTAATGCACTGCTATGGACTGTGGAGCATCCCCCCCCACTTCCCCCGCCCCTTAGGCCCGGATGGATGATGCAATCACATCTGCGCATGACCGCAGGCATTCAGTTTGGAACGCACGTCCTTAACGGCGTGCGTTCAAGCTGAATAGCGCTGCTGCAGACGGTAGCGCAGCTTCTCAGTGGCTAAAGCCATCAGAAATATGTATTTTCCGATGGCTTTAGGCGACCCCTGTGTTTTGGTCTTTCGAACCCCGCCGGGGTCGCGACCCACAGGTTGAGAACCGCTGCTCTAGGCATCTTCCAGTCTTGCTCCTTTCAGGCTCCTAACCAACCAGTAAAGCAGCTCATCACCACACATGAGTCTGTGTAACTCAGGCTACGTCTTTGTTCATAGAAAGTAGATAGATGACCAAGCAAAGCCTTTTCACTCTTCCCATTTGGAGGATTTGCACTCACCACTCACCATTTTAGAGGACCATTCATGAGGAGGGCTATTGTGAAACCACACTCTGTTTTTGGTTTGCAGTAATATATGAGAACTGACTTCTGCATAAATCAAGCAGTTTGTTTGTTTCCTCCTCAATTAGCTGATCATAAGGAATTCCCCATGACACCACAAGTTTGAGTGGAGAAAGTGTCATCAGTGCAACAACAGTGATTGACAGGGCCACCTGCTCATGCAGATTACCAGTGACCTCTAAACCTTTTTTATTAGAAAAGTACTAAAACATCTTGCAGTAGATAGGGGCTGGGTCCACTAAACCTTAGAGTTGGTAAATCTAAGAACATGTACTTCATGATAAACACTGCTGGCTCCAAACTCACTCGATACCCCATAGTCCTGCAACTGGTTTCTACCAGGACCCCGTATGATTCTAGCATCTACTTTTTGAATTGTGTATCAAAATATTTTGCAGATGGCATGGCCTTGCTCCAGCACCTGAGGGGCCTTTACTATAACTCCTACTGGGTCTTGTCAGAGATACCACATGGCATCTTTGCTCAGTACAAATACCTCTAGGAACATGGGATCAGCTGAACCATATGGCTCAAGTGACAGAGCAACAGCCTAGATCCGCAGCAAAGGATTTTCTTGCTTGAAGCCTCACTTGGAGCACATAGCCTTCAGCATCATATGATAAATGGATTAAAGCGGGATTCACAATTACAGAACATGCTACTTTAAAACCCAAAGAATCCTTGCCATCGGCTCAGATGGCCCTCCAGATTCAGGAGATTATATCTCTTAGAAAGTGCCAAGTAAGTCCATTAAATTTCACATTTTGCTTCAAATTAGTGATTACTAGGTGCAAAGCTGAAATTTTCTCTTTTCAGTACATTAGTGATATTTTGCACCACCGCCAAGCCCACTAGCCATTTAGTTAATATTTCAATAAAATTCCACTGAGGTTTCATAAGCCAATGTATCCACTTGCACTTCTATTTCATCCCAGGTGAAAACCTAACTGACTTCACTGATGCAGGACCAAGCCAGGGATCATCAGTCCTCTACCAGCCACCGGTGAGAGGTTCCTCATCACCGCTCAGCCAGCGAATGACCCAACTCCAAAATCTCATTCTTCAAAGACAACTTTCTTAGATCACTCCTGATCTTAAGTCAGACTCCCTAGAAGTAGAGTAGAAGATAGGAGTTTTGTGCAACTGACCTATTGAGAGAATGTTTTTAAGAGAAAATTGTAAGAAAGACAGAAATTTAGAATAGAGCAGGGGAAGAAGCTAAGCAAATGTGTAATTTTGCTGAAATCTAGCATTAGACTGATCTCTTGGAGAGCTCTAGAACATATATAGACCTACAACATTGCCCTGTTTTGAGGCAAAATGTCAGACTTTTGAATCCCTACAGTTAGTTGTCAGTTACTGGCTGTGTACAACACCATGAGTGTGGGCATAATCTTCCAAACATTTGTACATAAAGAGGCTCATGTCAGCTAAGAAAAGTTCTTAGGAAATAGATGTAGGTGTGAGCTTTTACCAGCCAACATTTTTAGCAACTGGGAGACGAATGCACCAGCCTAGCAGAGAGTATCTGGATGGGCCAGCAAAAGAGCCTGCTGTAGGAAACATGACTTCCCAGGCACTCATCACTGTACTCTACCCACGAGTCAAGTCATCAACTACCTTGCTGTCTACCTTCCTAGATTGCTACGTGTCACCTTTACCATAAACTTCCCAAAGACCAACCACTAACTGTGTTCTTGGGTACTGCCTGGTATCAGATATCTTTATCACCTGCCCCAAACAGAGAACTTGTCTCTTCAACCAGCATGGTGCATATGGATGAGTCAAGGAAGTAATCAAAAAGCGATTTTATTTTGTAGCTCTCTCTCCCCTTTTTTTTATTAAAATACATGATTGTTTTATTTTAGTCATATGTTAAATTGTTATTGAAAGCATTACACATACATTTTAAAATATTTTATGATCAGATGTTAGGACCTTGTAGCAACCTAAAGAATAAGTCTGATTCAAAACTTTTTTTTAAATTTTGTATTAATTTTAATGTATTGTGTTTACATGGATTCAAGTGTTCCCCTGAATATAACTCCCTCACTCCACTCCTACCCCCGTGTCCCCCTTTATACCCCCCTTGTCCTCCTCCTCTCAACACCCTCCCCCCTTCCCTCTAGGATTTGCTGTCCTGCTCTCTATATCTCTGTGTTATGTATATATAATTTCATGAATCCCTTTACCTTCTCTGATTTCATCCCCTCATCCCCCTTCCCTCTGAATGCTGTTCCTCTGGCCCCTGTCTCTCCCTTTTAAATGTGCTTTAAAAGTAGGGAGGTCTTTTCAATTCCTTCCAGGTACAAACTCAAGTGGACCCTCCCTTGGACTTTTCTCACATTTTATAAGCAGACTAGAAATTAAAATATCTAAACCAGTGATCAAAATTACATATTTTCTATAAAGTTCAAGACTCTCCCCTTCCTTGGTTTGGCTCCCTAAACTTGGAGAATGGAAGTGTGGTTGATTGCTCTTCCTCAGCTGGTTCTAAGGAGGGAGGAGAGATGAAGAGGGCAGAGGTAGAGAGGTCAGAGGCTAAAATGTTCTTATTCAGCAGGCATTCTCATGGGGTCCCTTATTATCTCTGTGCTCAGTACATATAAGACCTGACTTTCTCTGGAAGACACTTTCAAGTCTTTCAAAACCATGCCATTCACCATTGAAATTTTCTTATCTATAATGATGTTGATTTTGACCAGTAAATTTATTTTTTGGCCACTTACTCTTTTGTCAGTCCCTAGAAATCTGATGGTAAAGTCAGTTCCTGTTGGATGGAGAATGTTTAGCCCACTCTGCAGCCCTAATATGAAACAATTTCAGCTTTCTATCCCACATTTGGACCATGGGAAACACTCACTAAATCTTTCCCCCAAAACCCTGGGAATGTAAGACGTCCCTTGTGCTATAGTAAACATCCTTTGCTATACCCCAAAGCAGGTAGCTAATCAGGTCTTGCCCTTTCTATTTTTCAAGTAGCTTTTAGAAAGAAGATACTGTATTCTGCAAGCCAAAGAGGACACCTATAAAGCCCTGGCCATTGAAGGCAGTCATAAAATTTGAGTTACAAGTTAGGGAGCTGCCCCATCTTGCTTGGGGCGACTGATGGGATTCACAGCACACCAATAGCTATCTCCAGAATTCCCCTACAAACCTTATTGTCATTTTCACTTTTTCTGACTTGTTTTATAAGTTCTAATATAGATAAGGGTTCTAAGAGTTTTATAATCAGTTTTATGGCTAAACTTTCTCAAAGGGCATCTGCTTCTTGCACTTCACTTTGAGCATGGTGGTTTCAGTATGTGAGCACTCCTGCCAACACTTTCACTTTAACGTACTGTCACACCCAGTTTTCTGTCTAGGTCTGACCTCATCAGCTCCCTCTCAGAGCTGAGATTTTAAATTGTGCCCTTCTCCAGTTCTCAACCAGACTTTCCCATTCAATCATTTCACGTTTCATAAGCCCAATCCTACACGGACTTATTCAATATTCAGCTATGCTGAGAAGATAATGGACTTGCCCACATTCAGAGCCAGTGATATAAGATCAATTCCAGGCTCTGTCAATTATTGATTGTGTGATCTTAAGTAAATGTCTTTGCCTCACTAACCCTTATCTATAAAATACTTGACTCGGAAAATCATAGTAATGGTTAAATGACCTAATAGTTATAAAATGTCAGGTACATAATAAAGGCTCAACAAATATTAAGCCTCCTACATTTACCTACAAATTTTTTTGGTTATGAATTGAGATTTTTGTCACATAGAATCCAGTCAACTCTCAGCATTGTTTTCCTTACTATCTCCCATAGGACTATTGGAAATCAACATCCTTTTTTCAGGATCGATGACACCAATATGGAAAAGTGGAGACTCAGCTTACATCCCTCCACAAAGATCAACCACTTGACAGCTATCTTTGAGCAAAACCAGCTCTAAGAGAGCTGAGGAGCCCATTTAAGATGCTTCATCAACACAGTAGAACAAAAAAGGAAGAAACAACAGCTTCAGGTTGCCTGCTTCATCCCATTGTGAAGGCTGACACTGCTCAGTGCCAAGAGGGAGTTCCCCGGCTAAAAAGAGTTTCCCTCACCAGAAAAAGGAAGAGAAGAGTAAGCAATCAGCTTCCCCAGCATTTGGGGGCACCGCTAGAAGGACCCGCTTTGGTTTATCCCACTCAGAGACCAGCAAAACTGAGATGAATGGAAATGGTTAGGAACAAGGGAGAAGGGCAGGAGCAGCTGATATCAGCCACACAGTGGGAAGAACAGCAGCTCCCAGTAATTCACCAAGAAAACAAGAGAGAGGACCCAAAGAAATAAAGTTAGAAATCAAATATGAGAAATAACTGATACCAGAGAAATACAAAGATCCTTAAAAGACTATGAACAATTATATACCAAGAAATTAGAAAATATGAATAAGTTTCTGAAAGCATGAACCTATCAAGACTGAACCATGATGAAATAGCAAATCTCAAGAGACTGATCACAAGTAAGGAGATTGAATCGGCAACCAAAAACCTCCCAACAAAGAAAAGTTCAGGGTCATATGGCTTCACTAATAAATTCTACCAAACACTTAAAGAAGAACTGATGCCAATGCTGCTCAAACTCTTCTGAAAATTTAAAGAGGAGGAGCAAACACTTTCAAACATTATTTAACCAAAATTACCCAGATACCAAAGCCAGATAAGGATATTACATGTATAGACATACAGACACAAACTATAGGTTAACACAGATGCAAAAATCCTCAACAAAACAGCAAGCCAAAGTTAACATCACATTTAAAAGGATCATGCACTATGATCATCTGAGATTTTCCCAAAACAGTCTTTGAAAAGAACAAAACTGAAGGCATCATACTTCCTGATTTCAAATAATATTACAAAGCTGTAGTAATGAGAAAGGTAATAATGCTGGCATCAAAACAGACATATAGGGAATATAATTGAATAAAGAACCCAGAAATAAATCCATGCATATATAGTCAACAACAAAATATGGTAGTTATGTGAGTTGAAGGATGTGTTAACTATTATCATTGTTAGAAACATTTCACAATATATACATGTATCAGATCATCACATTGTACACCTTAAATTTACACAATGTTGTTTCTCAACTATATCTCAATAAAGCTTGAAGCAAAAAATTAAAACCTATCACATTTTCAAGAAGAGAGTGATGTTCCTCAAATTTGAAACTATAGGGGGTCCTTGGGTTACAACACAGTTCTGTTCCTCTGACAGTGATGTAACCCGAATTTTGGTAAAACAGCCTAGTCTAAGTCACTTACCTATCCTAACACAGTTATAAAATCATAATCTAGAACATAAAAACACAAACAGGCCACGTTACTACATATTCTTCCACCACACGCAAACAAACTGGTTCCCCCACATAGTCCACAAGCACGACGGGAATGGCATAAGCTGAAACACTCATGTCTCAATTTTTTTAAGTTTTTGTGGGAGTGAGTGTAGTCAAGTTGAAACATTGTATGTTGAGACTGTCATAACCCAAGGACCCCCTGTACATGCAAAAAGCTCTAAATCCAGGAAAATGAATGATTCAGGGTCCCTGAAATGAGACCAGCTATATAATTTTCAGGACATATTATAATGCAAAATGAAAATAGGGGGCCCTTTAGTCAAATCTCATTAAGAATTATAAGATAATAGCAGAGTGCTAAACCAGGCACAGGATTCTACCTCATTGCCAGGCCCTGTCAAGTTGGCCCTTCACAGAAGTCTGAACTCTGTGATTGAATCCTGCCTCTTGTTTCTACTCTGCTGTTATAGCAAAAGTCACACAGACAAATGAAATAAACTTGTCCAGCTTCAACTTAATTGAAGCTGATCAGGCAAAACTAAAGAGCAAGATAATGACCTTTCCGATTCTCTTTCACAGATAAAGGGAGTTTTACATGGTTACCTCCTAGGCCCAATCACAGCTGACAGACACTGTCAGAAGGCAATGTCTTTGCAGAATTGCTACTGTTTAAATGTCTCTATCGATACCAGGGAGCTCATGACCAGAGCAACTTAAGGTCTCTGTTGTTAAAAGAAAAGGAAAGGAAGGAAGGGAGGGAGAGAGGGGGGGAGGGAGGGAGAGAAGGAGGGAGGGAGGGAGGGAGGGAGGAAGGAAGGAAGGAAGGAAGGAAGGAAGGAAGGAAGGAAGGAAGGAAGGAAGGAAGGAAGGAAAAGAGAGAGAGAGAGAAAGAAACAAAGAAAAGGAGAAAGAGAAATGGAGAAAAAGACACAGAGGAGGAGGCAGACAGCCAACTGTAGGCCTCACCAAAACAGTGGCTGGTGTTCCTAAAAGATTCATGTCTTAGCCACACAAAAGGAAATCCTGACTTTCATCAGCTTGGTGTCAAAGCATTAGAGACTCCTAGATCCTTCCAACTTGGCCACCACCAGAGAATATGTGACATCAGTTAATAGTTTTGTTCACTCTGGATAAAGGCAAGAAAGTGTGATAAACACTGAGACCCCATGCTTTCAATTTGTACTAGTTACAAGAAGTTTTATTAAAAGTATGATCTAGAATGTATAATAAACTCTTGCGATAGAAAAAAAACAGGCCACCAGATTTTGTATTTCCAGGCTAGACCAGGTCTTTGAGGTCCTCTGGTGTGAGGTTAATCTTTTTTTGTGGGAGAGGGTCATGAACCATACACCCATTCCACAAACCTCCCAGTCTGAGACAAGAGAGGGATAGTAACCCAACCTTCCATACTGGTGTTGGGCCTTGGCATTCCTATGGTCTGAAAGCCCTCAGACGACAGCTGTCTTAAGCAAAATTTTAAACTATTTCTAAAAGGATTCTCAATGTTTCTTGGGAAGGTACGTCAAAGCTGTGAAACTGAGAAGACATACATTTGAGAATGCACAGCCACCTCTCAAAAAGGGCTCAGACTATGAAGATGTCTTTTTCCAGAGTACTCAATGTTCCCTAGTGAATATGATGGCTAGAAAAGTGAAAAAGGGAGGAATAGAAAAAGGGAGAAAAGAGGGGAAAAGGAAAGGAAAGGAAAAAGAAAGAAAGACAGGGAAGGGAAGGGAAGGGAAGGGAAGGGGAAGGGAAGGGAGGAAAGAACAAAGGAAGGAAGGAAGGAGGGAAGGAAGGAAGGAAGGAAGGAAGGAAGGAAGGAAGGAAGGAAGGAAGGAAGGAAGGAAGGAAGGAAACACTTACACTATTAGGGTGCCAAGCATTAAGCTGGGCGTTTCACATACCCTGCTTTGTTTAAATAGGATTAAGCCCAGAATGTAGTATCAAACTTGCCACCCCATATCAGTATACTCCACCAGCTGCTTGTTTTCTGATTTTCTATTTGAAATGATGCATTCTAGAACATGGGGTTGATACTTCCTCTAAGAGAAGACCCACATTTTTTTAGCCATTAAACTTGGCTTTACTGTTTCATTGAGTTCTTTTTCAAGTGTTCAGCCAGTCTTCTCTGTTAGTTGGAACAAAACTGAGCAGACTGGTAACAAAGACTCATTGTTCCACAGTCCTAGAACAACTCCTAATGGCCTCATGACTTTTCATGTAATTCCTATCTGATGGATGTAGTGCAGGGAATGGAGCAAAGTGAAGAAGGGGAGGGAGAGGCAGCCCTACAGATGACCTTGGAACAGTGTGAATGATGTCTAATGTTCAGCAGTTATAGGCTATCAGACACTAATATACTCTCTGGGCTGAACCGAATAGGCCCATTACTCTCAACCGCAATTCACCATCTGTGAAGTGAACTGGTGGCTTCCGACAAGACTACAAATTGCACCTGTTACCAAAGAAGACAGGGAGGGGATTATGATATAAAACCAAGGGAAGAGCAGACAGAGACCCAGACTGACCAAAGGCCATGCCAGGATAAGAGGAAATGAACCTTAGCCTTCGGAAGAGCCCCAAAATGAACCTGACCATTCACAAGATTGAATTTCAGGCTCTTAACTGACTCTATGGAAGTTCTGGGATCAGACGTTCAGTGTCATTAGGAGACCTGGGCACAGCTGGAGCCCGCAGAACCCTCCCACTATCGGACAGCTCCTTTCAGTCTGCTGTCACAATTCATTAGCTCCTTCTGACATTCATTTGACATCATTTCAGAAAACGGATCTAACCACAACCCAAAGAAAAGAAAGAGACTGGAAAAAATAAAAATGATGGCTGCAGACACAGAGCAGCTCATCAGTTTTGAATAAAGATGAGGATGATAATGATAAGCCATGATGCTGACCAATGGCATGCTTTTATTCCCATTATGAGCAATGCCACCTGACAGATGTGGCTTTAAAATTCTACATGACACTGTGTTTCAATCCGGACTCTACCATTTAGGAGCTGTCATGGGCTAAATTGTGTTCCTCCAAAATTCATATTTTGAATGCCTAGCCTCCCCCTTCAATGTGACTGTACTTAGAGATTGGGACTTTTAGGAGGTATTTAAGGTCAAATGAGGTCATTAGAGTGGGTCACTAATCTGACATACTTGTGTCATCATAAAAGAAGAAAGATGCACTGGAAATCTCTCTTTCTACATGTACAAGCCAGAAAAAAAGAGGCCTCTCCAAAAATCAACCATGCTGGCACTTAGATCTTGGACTTCCAGACTCCAGACCGGTGAGAAAATAAATGTCCGTTATTTAAGCTACCCAACTGATGGTATCCTGTTATGGCAGCCTGAGCAGGCTCATACAGGAGCAATGTTAGCTCGGGCAAGGTATAATAATATCTTAGATAGTTCGAGGGCATATTCAATATTTATAGAATATCAGGAACTTAGCATGGTGGCATGCATTTCTAAGTACCTTCCCAGGGACATTCTAAGCAAAGGGACTGTGCTGAGGATGCATAAACCCTGATCTTCAGCCTAAAGTCACCAGCTACCAGAATCTGGATCTCTGGGAAATAGCAGAGACCTTTCAGTCTAATTTAAGAAGTGGGAAAGAGAGTCCTCATTCACTGAGGACTTTCTGTGGGAACCACCGTGCTCACTGTCTCATTCTTACAACTTTGTGATGGAGATAACTGCTGCTTACAAAGTAAGGGGTTTGCCTAAGAATACAATGATTAAGCAGTGGGGATGAGAACCCAGATATCATGGACTACAGGTTCATCTAGATTGATCCACATGGCCCCTCTTAGGTAAGCCTAAATGCGGAGGACAATTAGCCTGGCACAGTGAGCCTGCTCACCGTAAGCATACATAAGACTAGCAAGCGAGTGGTCTGATAAAATAAAGTATGACAAGTCAAGTATTATGGAGAACTTAAAACAATCTCTTATGGAACTACCTAATGCCATGTAGAAGTATTATGATAAATAAGTGAAACAGCATACACAACAATTATAAAGAATGGTTCAGCCCTGGCCAGGTAGCTAAGTTGGTTAGAGCATTGCCCCAGTATACCAAGTTTGTGGGTTCAATCCCCAGTCAGGGAACATATAAGAATCAACTAATGAATGCACAAATAAGTGGAATATCAAATTGATATTTTTCTCTCTCTCTCCTTCTTCTCTCTAAAATCAATCAATAAATAAAAATTAAAAAAAGAAAAAAGTATGATTTTTTTGTGTGTGTGTGTATGTATGTATTCAACAGTCATTTGACAATAATTTCAGGGAAAAACTCATCTTATGGTATGCATATACAGTACATATGTAAATATTTACAGATATAAAATGAAATATATACATATAAAAAGTTTATTTTGTAGGAAAATTTTCTTCTTCATATTTTCAGTGTTTCCTATCATTTTAAATAGTTCTGCATTGTCTTTTTTTATTCACTGAAACTCATATTAGTTAGATTTCTTTTATTTTAACCTAACACCTTTTTTTTGGTCTTGAATCCCATCCAGGATATCACATTATATTTAATGATCATGTGTCCTTAGGACTCTCTTGGCTGAGACAGTTTCTCAGACTTTACATGTTTTTAATGAGATTAATTATTTTGAATATTACTCAAGTTTTTTATATAACATCTCCCAGTGAAGATTTGCCTGATGGTTTTTCATGATTAGACTGGGATTATGTGTTTTGGAGAGAAAGACCACTGACAAAAAGTGCCATTTTTATCACATCATATCAAGGATACAGACCATCAATAGAACTTATCAGTGTTGATTTGAGATAGTGTTGATCAGATTTCCCCCCTATGTATGTGCTCCTTTTGCTCTCTGTTCGTACAGTGTTCTTAGAAGGAAGTCATTCTGAGCAGCCTGCATGTAAAGAATGGGCAGTTACATTCTACCTTCTTGAAGAAGAGTGCATACAAAAACGATTTGGAATTCTGCATGAGAAATTTGTCTAATTTCCACCATTTGTTTGTTTGTTGACTGCATCATTTGTTTATATCAGTATGCACTCTTGAATATGTATATATTTCATACTTTGGGATCTAATCAAACACTGTTCTGTTTCTGAAATTGTTCTAGATTTGTCCATTGGGAGCTCTTCAGTTGACTGCTGTGTCCCTTTGGCCATGGGTATTTTGTTTTGTCCTTTAACTCAGTTCTTTACTTTCTGGTACTGAAAGATATTTCAAACTCAGTATTTCCTGCCCCAGTCCCAGCATCAGCCATTTTATCCACTCTAACAGTCTCTGTCTTTTAATTAGCATAGTTAGGTCATTCATAGTTAAACATATTATTAATACAGTTGGTTTAATATTCTCCATGTTCGTAACTGTTTTCTATGTATTACTGTATTTGTTCTTTCTTCCCCCAAACCCCCTTCTTTTGCCTCATCCGAATTTAAGACAGCACTTCCTATGATTCTACTTTGCCTCTCCTCTTAGTAGATCATTTATACTTCTCCAAGTTTTTAGTGGTTGCTACAGAGTTCCCAATATACATTTCTAACTAATATACACTACATCTGATTACACTTTGAAATAAAACTATACTACTTCATGTATAGTGCGAGTATCTTAAAACAGTATTCCTAATTCTTCCCTCTCGTTCTTTATGATAATGCTATCATTTACTTCACTTATCCAGATGCCACAATTACTCAATTCATTGTTACTATGATTACAATGGTTTAACCACTTGGTTTAACCAAAGAGTCTCATCATAACTACTCTTTGGAGAGAAAATTTAACTTTTTTTTTTCTTCATAATAAATACTTGAAAGTAGGGGTACTATCTTCTATGGCTTATGTAGTTGCCTAGTTCAGACCATACAAGGTGGGAAAAAGTAGCATTACAATCATTAAGTATGCAAAACACAGAATTTATTCTTATATTATTATTTAATTATTGGATTACTTTTTATACAAATAACTGTAAACCTACTTTTGCCTCATCTTATATATAAATGTTCAATTGTAGCGACATTGCTAAAGCATGATGTTTGCCTGAAAATAGATTCAAGCCACATTTCTGTCACCTACCACCAGCTGGGCCAGGCCAATTAACCTTCAATCTCCTCATTTGTAAATCTGGGATAACATTTATGCCGTAGAGATGTTATTGGAATCAAATAACATCATCTACATGGAAAGCACTGTATAAACTGTGGACTTCTATTTCTATGCAAATATATTGATCAGAAGCCTTTTACAAGAATGAATTCTCTCTGTTTCACACACACACACACACACACACACACACACACACACTTCCCGAAACTATGACAGATCCATCTCATCAAAATGAAAATGCTATTTATCTTTCCAATAAACCATTATAAGATGCTAATCTAGCATCCTTTTAGACTATTTTTTTGGCCCTTCCTTAGGTAGGATTTTCTTTTATGAATCCAAAGGCAACTATTTGTTAATTCCCAACTATTACACCCATGGATATGAAAGCAAGAGAGAGAAAAAATTAAAAAGACACTGTGTCGACTAAAAATGAGTCATTGGTATGTCTCATGGCAGTCACCAAATCTCACAGCAGTCATGGCACCAAATCAAGAGATGATAGACCTAGAGGATTTTGTCACCAACCTTTTCTGGCACCTTCCTCCACCCCTCCTGCCATCTCTCCAAATGTTTCCTTAATGCTGCCAGTGAAATCGTTTCTAGCAGTCTTCAATTCTAATTCCTCATGCATCGTAAGCTGAGCCTTCAAAATAAACAAGAAATTAAGAAGTTCCAAGTTAATCAGTGCATTGATTAGGAAGTCATCAGTGCATTGATAATTGTGTGAAAAGTTCAGTGCTTCAGAAGCAATGCATGTGGACTTTTCTCGTAGAAATGAGCCCCCAAGATTTTAGTTATAATCCAGTGGCTGAGAAAGAAAATAATGTGAGGAAACAGATCCCTTATTACTCTGTGTTTATGGCTCTTGTTACATGCATACTGTAATTGTTGTGTTGTAGAGAGGAATTGGAATAGCATTAAGTGGAAAGTCACAACCTTGTAGTCAAGGACTGGGTCAACGAGAATGTTGATTATCTGAAAATGATCTTTTAGATAAAACTCCCAAACTAGCTACACATCATCTGGAGAGTTTCGTAAAAGTCCTCATTCAACAGGAGCAGGATTTAGTGAACACATTCCTGATTTTACATTATCCTAATCTACATTATTCTGGACACTGTAAGTTTCACACTCATCAGTCTTGCTCCAATGAACCTAATTTTTTACGCACAAAAACTCTCAACCTCTAGTGCCTATTTGGTTCATTCTGCCACACACTAGTTCTCCAGGGTTTAGAATCCTGCTCCTTCCTTCCCTTTGAGTCTCTAATTAATCTGCAATAAATGAAGGCTCCAAGTGTTTTATAGCATTTCAATTTCCCATTCTCCTCTGACATTTGGAGGGAAAATGGAACACACAGCAAGACCTTTGAACAAGAAGTAACAGCCGTTAAATTGAAACACGGTGCGAGGTTTTTCTAATCATGAGTTCATAATATGTGTGTTCATGGAAAGTGATGTGCTTGTTGCCTGCAGCAAAACCAGATGCTCTCTGATTTTAGTTGATCAATGTTGCTTTGAGGTGGTAGCTCCATATCTGAATTCAAGAAAGAGAATTAAAGAGACAGTGTGATAATTCAGTCTCCACAGGTTATATTACAATAATGGTAATGATTTAAAAAGCAATTAGTTTTAGATTCTATTCAGCCAACTAAGCATAGAATTGTAGAGAAAATAATTATACATGTAAACTGATACTTAAAATTGGGACCCAACTTTGCTACTTCCTGGTTATTTGGCTGAAGGAAGGAAGAATATCTCATAGCAAAACAGTGACATTTCCATAAAATAGTAAATATAGAAATACTACTTAAAACCTGCTCAGAAGAGGATGTTTGCTGAAGAGGAATGTAAAACAGACATTGTAACATTATGTCTGAATATCATATTTATGTTTTTCATATAGAAGTTATATTAGTTTGCTAGAACTATCATAACAAAATACCACACTTGGAGGCTTAAAAAACAGAAACTGATTTTCACACAATCTGGAGGCTGGAAGTTCAAGATCAGCATATCAGCAGGTTGGGTTTCTCCTGAGGCCTCTTCCTTAAATTGTAGATGGCTGCTTTCTTGATGTGTCCTCACACAGCCTTTCCTTACTGTATGCACATCCCTAGTGTCTTTCCTATTATAAAGATACCAGTCTTATTGAATTAGGGCTCTATTCTTATAACTTCATTTAACTATAATCACCTCCTTAAAGGCCCTGTCTCCAAATACAGGCATGTCGGGGGTTAGACCCTCACCAGATGAATTTTGAGAGGTACAATGCAGCCATAAGAGAGGTATTATAGATACCATTTTGTATAATGATATTATAAATAACAATTCAATTTTTTAAGAACTCTATTTACCCTTCTGAGAAATTCACTAGAAAACATAAAACATTAATTTTAGCTTGTCTCTGAATAATATTTAGCATTTTCCCCTTGCCCTACCTCTATTTCTGCAAAGTAAACATCAGTTTTAGTTTCTAATGCATTTAAATATGTTTCTTTGATTGGTCCAGATTCTGAACCACTTTAGAAATAGTTGATTAGATAGACATCCTCCTTCTGGAGCTAGGATTCTAATCATTTCCTTTTGTAACATCCTTCCACTGAAGTAAATATTGAAGGACAGAGAAATAATCAGTGATAAATTCAGATGTTGGAAATATGAGCAAAATTATCAAAACAAAATTTTGTTCTCCTCCTGGTCCAATTAACCCCGTTCTCTCCCTTATCTAATCAATTGCACTTAGCGCAGCTGAAGTAAGCATTCTCCACTACCATTTTGATCATCCCACTCATCCTTATAAAAAAAAAATCAAGAGCCTGTTAGGGTTCCCTCTTACTTTTTCTACTAAATTTTCTTCAGATTTCTCAGGATAACCTTTGAAATTTTTCCCCAAATGTTTCCACCCAGATCACCACCATCATTTTTTATTCTCCCGCTCAATACCCGCCTTCCCTCCCCCGACCCACTGCCAGATGAGAGCAGATTTTCAGGCATTCTCTGCAGAGCACAAAGTTCTGGCATGTGCATGCAGTTGGCTGGAGCCCCAACTGCTCTCAGACCTTGTCTTTTCACCTTTGATCCTCCCGCAATTGTACCAGGATAAGGTACATAACTTGGTATATAAAAAAAGGAAAATAAAAGATAAGTAATGAAAAGAGGGAATGCTTTCTTGTTTCTGTCTATTTAAAATCTAGTTCTAAATTTTCCAGAAACTCCTCTAAAGATTAATCCACCTGACTGATCACCTTTTGACTCTGTGACCCCCATTCTCGTTCTTCGGTTAGATGTTGATGACAAGCACTTGTTGACAAGTTGCTTTGAGGGTGACATTTCATTAAAAAGCCATTTAATAGGAAAGTTCTGTGTCACCCAGGTGGTAGAATGAGCCTTTTTGTACAATACACTCAAATGTTATTTTTGATCAACAACTGAAACCAATATTTCATTCACTTTTATAGCCCATACTGCCACTTACTTCTGAATTTAAACACAGATGATAGATAAAGAAATGTATTATTAAACAAAGCTTCTTCTAATATTTTCCATTGATCTGAGAGAAAGAGAGAAGCATCAACTCATTGTTCACTTACTTATGTCCTCATTAATTGCTTCTCATATGTGCCTTGACCGGGGATTGTGCACGTGATCTCAGAGCACTGGGATGATACTTGATCTATTGAATCATCCGGCCAGGACCTACTAAACAAAGTTTTAAAAGGCTGACTTTGTGGCAGGAACTGGCCTGAGGATGAAATATACATACATGATTTCTCATGATCCTTATTTCCTAAGGAAACTGAGATTAATCCAGTTTCCCCACTAAACCAAAGTCAGAATAAATGTTAATGGGTCAGAATCACAATGCAAACTCTTCTTCCAGAGCCCCACCTTCCTGCCATTATGTTTTGGTACCTTTAGACTAGATTGTCTACTTATTTCTATGCCAAAGACAGACTTCACAAAATATTTCTCCTTCACACATTCTGTAAGGAATAAAATCAATAGGCAGAGATAGACTTACATCCTTGCTCCCTAAACACAGATAACTTTGGAGAAAGAGAATCCTATTTCATGAAGTCAACTTGGTTTGGAGTAAATTGGAAAAGATGCAAAGAGGTCATCTAGGTAAGTCCCTGCCACCAAATAAAAGCATATCTTAAATATCCAAGATTAATTATTGATCATCTTAGGCCATCTTGACTATGTAAGCAGTGCCAGGAGAGCCATTTAAATACCAATAAGCAGGCATCCATATCCTTTATATGAGTCAGTGTGGGACTGCCTCAGTGTCTTAGCAATTTTTGCAGAATCCTCTAGCATTCCTTCAACTAAAAGAAACATGTATTTACGTGAAGCTTTTTACTGTTTGGGTCTTTTTCTTTAAATCCAGCTAAATAATTTTCAAGTTATTAATTACAAATTGCTCCCATCTTTGCCCTGGTGAAAGGAAAAGATTAAAAACTGCATGCGCACACCAGAGGAAATGCTTTCAAGAAAATGCAAAGTTTATTCTTCAAGAAAGATCAAGAAAATGAAAGGAAATATCTTTTAAATACATCTGAAACCAAGGGGTTTTCATATGCCCGAGCTCTGACTGAAGTCCTGTTAGATGAAATTATAGGGAGTTCCTCATTCCACAGATGAGTTTTAATTCCATTGGCCAAGGAAGACAGGAACATACATTTTGCTAGCTGATTGTGCATGTAAATCATCTCACTGCTTGCAATTTTATTTAAAAGATGCAGGATAAGATATTTCCTTCTTGGAATGAGTTGAAGTTGGAGGGAAGCAAAGATATTCTGTGCTTTGGGATCCTTTGTTAATAGCACCAGAGGATACCTAAGAGCTGGAAAACTGAATCGGCATTGCAAGAAGTGGAAATGTCTCCTTATGGATCATGTGTGCATGTGTGTGTGTGTGTGTGCGCGCGCGCGTGTGTGTGTGTGTGTGTGTGTATTGGTTTTATTGAATTTTTGTTTCTTTGAGATCTAACTACAAACTATCAGAATGAAGCATAAAATTATCAGGGCTAAAACCTTTCATCCTAGCAAGTCCTATGGTTACAAGCTGAATGAAGCTCCTTTAGAAAGATAAATCCTCAGGATTTCACATTAGTCCCCATCAAGCCACATCCAGTGACCAAGACATTAGCTGATGAAGATCTCAAGTTCAAAGCCCAGGTAGGAGATGCTGAATGAGAGAAACTGGTATATTCATTCTACATAATAATACCAACTGACGTGTTTTTTTTTTTTTTTTGGTAGTGCAAGTTTGGAGAGGGAAATTTAAAAAATCAGAAATAAACAAGATATTAGTATGCCTTGTGACTTTAGCAGGGCCTTTTGCCATGTGGCTTTGCAGTGCCTTCGACTTAGAGGTACTCTGAACCTCTCCACTCCTTGTCTTTGGGATCTGTCATGTGATTTGCTTTGACCAATTGAAGGTCAGCAGACGTTACACAAGCAGAAGATTGAAATGTGATTGTAGGGCTGGGTTTTCATCTATTTCTTCTGCCACCACCATGAAAACCACATATACCAAGTGGCTCACTACATTTGGAAGGATGAGTGACACAGGGAAATATCTGACCCAAACACATGTCCTGAAGCAGAGTCCAGCCCGATCCACTGAGATCATCAGAATGACCCAGGCTGGCAAAGAAGCATGTAAGTGATAGTAAAAGATTGTAGTTTAAGTCACTGAGTTTTGGAATGTTTTGTTACATAGCATTTTCAGGGATAATGAAGAATAGAAGTTTTTAATCTGGTCTTGTTTAATGACTTTTAAAATTATGATGAAAACTGGGTTTTCCTACTAAAGTAGATACACACATTTAAAAGCTTGCATAGTTTCAGAGGACTCGTTGACTTAAATTTTCCAAGGAGATCTGGTTATAAAAAATACTTTCTGTATTAATTATCTAAATAAAGTGTCTGAGCAAAATGGTAGGTTAACTTACAATAATATTCAGAGGGACAAAAATGTATCTGTTTCATTTTACAAATCATTTTAACACTATTTTAACAATTTCTTTAAGTATGTTCTCTTTTTCCTCAGCATCTGCATTCAATCCATAAAGAAGTCCTATCGGTAGCACTTCAAAAGCATACTTTGAAACTATCCATTGTTATCAAACCTTCAATGCTAGCATCCTATATCCATCCACCATCATTTCTCACCAATCCGAATACAATCACCTCCTACCTGTACTTCATGCCTCTTCTCTTGCCTCTCCATAATTCATTCTTTTCCCAACAATCAAAGTTCTTTTCAAAAATTTCCCTCAGTAATATATTGTTATTCTAATTCAAAGGGCAGTAAGCACTTATGTCAAGAAACAATTTTAAAACTCAGTTAAAACCCAGCATGCAGTATAGGAAAAAGGCATAATGCTTTTAAAATAGATTACTCATCTATTCATTTATGTGCCTACCATAGTTCATAGAGCAATAAATAAGAAATTTAGTTAGTAAAGAATCTAACAGGGTGGTAAGCAGAATGCTTTGTAGACCCACTTGTATGCATGTGAAAAAATATTTTTGCTATAAGTCAAGAGGAAATTCTGAATAATATATAAAATAAATTCTGAATATATAAAATAAATGTGCAATCTAATTTAAATTGGGCAAAGACACTAATGTTTGCTAGTTGAGAAAACTCAAACCTACAAAGACACTGCATGCATCTAGGGTTCTCAACAAATTTGCAAAGTTTGGTTACTAAGAGAGACCTAGAAAATAATTTGTATAACATATTTGTGTGCATTTCTGATAACAGAGATTTTGCCAATGGGAACAACCTGCAAAAGTATAAAAGAAAATAATCAATTCTGCTAACATCTGCAAGTCTAATTCTCCTAGAAGCAGGACACTGATAAATGTTTCTCTTTTTTTTAATTTATTATTTTTCAATTACAGTTCCCATTCAGTATTATCCTATATTAGTCTCAGATGTACAGCAAAGTGGTTAGAAAATTATGTACATTATAGAGTGGCTCCCCCACTGCTTGAAGGACCCATCTGGCCCCAAACCTATTGCTCACGATATCATTGACCATTTTCTCTGTGGCTACTCTATAATTCCCTTCTTTGTTGGCCATTTCAGCTTTGGGAGATCAGAGGAGGTAGTAAAACCATCTGGACTGAATTGTGGGGAAACCATTGGGGATATTGAAATCACAGGAATTCACCGAGATAGTGGGTCCTATGGAATTTTGTAAGTTAAATGATCCTATCAACAAACAAATGAAAGTGATAATATTTAGTAATAATATTATTAGGTTGTTAACCTATAATTTAGGAAGGTATATTTTTGAAATTTTAAGAAAAAAAAAAAACTATGAGTCTAGAGTCAGAAACTCTCAAGAGAAAATTTACTCATAAAAGATAAGAGAATGTATAAAATGAGCATACAGCTATGCAGCAGTTATGAGTGCACAGGAGACTCTCCGATACTCTCAGAGAAACAGTGATTCTGGTGATGTCAATCTAAGTGTCACTTATTCAAGTCAAACCCAAGAATTGTCCTTACATTTTCTATTTTCCTCGACATAGCATGTATTGTACTTCAGTCTTCAACATATTCTTATACCTTTATACCAATCTTTTTTAGCTCATTGATAACAGCACCATTCTATCATCTTTGTACATAGCTTTCAAAATTCTGAGCCTATTAAAAATGCTAAAGACAACAGACAGTACTTTCAATTTATAATAATTATTAATTTGTATTTATATTTATTTTATTTACATTTATCTAAACAAAATAGGATGTTATGATGATAACAGACAATATCAAAAGCACATATAACAGATGCTCATTGTACACCTACTTTGTGCCAGGCATTTTGCTAGGCCCTGGGGATATAGAAACAGGGGATACAGAAACAACTGAAGTGGGTCACAATCTAGCAAAAGAAGCTGCTTTCTTTTGGTGGTCCAGGCAGACCTTTCTAATGAGGCTTAAAATGCTGCCTGAAAGGCAAGAGAAGCAAATCAAATAAAGACATGTGATTAGCAAGTCCAAAGCCTGGGAAAGTAATCAGCTGGGAGTGTATCAGAAATAGTTGAATATCACAGATAGCTGGAGCATGGTAAGTAAAGGGTAGAAATAAATTGAACGAAGTCAGAGAGGTAGGGCAGGGCTTGTCCCTATAGAACTGACCAGGGTAAAATATTTATATTTTATTCCAAGGACAATGGGAAGTCACAAAGGGATTTTGAGCAAAGAAGTGGATGTGGGTGGGGGTGGGGGAGGAGTATAAAGGGACAAATGCAAGGTGACAGAAAATGATTTGACTTTGGGTGATGGATATACAACATAATCAACAGTTCAAATGCTATAGAAATGTTTACTTAAAATTTATGCACTCTTTTTTTTTTTTTTTTTTGTATTTTTTCTGAAGCTGGAAACGGGGAGGCAGTCCCCGCATGCACCCAACCAGGATCCACTGGGCATGCCCACCAGGGGGTGATGCTCCGCCCATCTTGGGGCATCGCTCTGCTGCAATCAGAGCCATTCTAGCGCCTGAGGCAGAGGCCACAGAGCCATCCTCAGCACCCGGGCAAACTTTGCTTCATTGGAGCCTTGGCTGTGGGAGGGGAAGAGAGAGACAGAGAGGAAGGAGAGGGGGAGGGGTGGAGAAGCAAATGGGCGCTTCTCCTGTGTGCCCTGGCTGGGAATCGAACCCGGGACTCCTGCACACCAGGCTGATACTCTACCACTGAGCCAACAGGCCAGGGCCAAAACTTATGTACTCTCATTGATTAATTTCACCCCATTAAATTTAATTTTTTAAACAAAATTTTAAAAAAAGAAAAGAAAATCATCATCTGGCCACCATCATAATCATAATTTAACAACAACAGAAAAAAACAGATGCTATGATTTATGGGTAAAATTTGGATGCAGAGGGGATATTTACATAGTCTTACAGTACTTCCAAAAATACTTATCAATACAAATATGAGTCACTTTAGAGTGATGTAAACATTAACAATTAGACAAACTGAAATTGCATGCTACCTAATAGGGTGCAATGAATAGGTCACACTGATTACCTGAACCCAAACTGCATAACCTCAATCTAATCATGAGGAAGTATCAGAAAAATCCAAATTGAGAAACATACAAAATCAATGGCTTGTCATCTTTAAAAATATTGTTGTAGTAATGTAATGTTATAGTGGTTAAATATATAGAAGTGTAGAAAGTGTGAAAGATGTGTAAAAGTAATTAAAATATAATATTAAAAATAATTAAGGAAATTAAAGTTATGCCATCTGGATAGGAAATAATATAGTGGGTGCAGATGTGATAAACAGACTCTGACTTTCAAGCAGGGCCCAGTTAGTGTGTGTATGAAGTTATACATAGATAAGAAGTGGCTTAGTGTCATAACTTTGTAAATTAACGTAAATAAGAACATCTTAAAAAGCAGTTTGACCTAGCCTGACCAGGTGGTGGCGCAGTGGATAGAGCATCGGACTGGGACTCGGAGGACCCAGGTTCGAGACCCTGAGTTCGCCAGCTTGAGTGCAGGCTCATCTGGTTTGAGCACAGCTCACCAGCTTGGACCCAAGGTCGCTGTCTCGAGCAAGGGGTCACTAGGTCTGCTGTAGCCCCCTGGTCAAGGCACATATGAGAAAGCAATCAATGAACAACTAAGGTGCCATAACGAAGAAATGGTACTTTTCTTCTCTCTCTCTTCCTGTCTGTCTGTCCCTCTCTCTGTCTCTTTCTCTGTCTCTGTCACAAAAAAAAGAGTGGTTTGACATAAACATTTCAGTAGCTTAACATAAAAGGGGTTCCCTGTGAGGAACTCCCAAAAAGGTGGTTTGAGGTGATAATCCTGTAGATTGACACCTGTTAGAAGGCATTGGCCAGAAAAGGTACTAAAGCTGAGTGACCCCATGCTGCAGTAGTCGCCCAGACTCCAATGTTGATGTGGACTGTCTCCACGCTGCACTGAGTTCTGACCAAAGACAGCCAAGAAGAACACACCAACGGGGGCCCCCTTAAGCTGTACCCAAGCACGCCAAAAGGATTTGTGAGTAATAAATTGCCCGTGTGATTACTGCAACTAACTCTGTGTCGGTCGTGTCTTTCCTCCGGTGGCAGTTAGTGTTGGCACTTCTCATTAGTATCCTCATAGCTGCCTCAAGAGTAGTCTCGAAGAGGCTGCCAGCTCTGCTGATAAGCAGGAGTGTCCCACTGCATGGGGTAGTCGAATCAGGGATGCCTGATTGACGTAGAGCTTGGGCTCTACTGGGACAAATATCAAAGTGATAAAAGCCAAGAAAAAAAATTGAGAAATTTTTCCCCAAATTAAAAGAGACTATTAAAGGAACTACAACAAATAAATAAAACATGATTATGATTAGATCCTAAAGAACATTTGGGGATAACTGGCAAGACTTGAACAAGTTCTGTGGAGTAGCAAATTACCCATATGAATTTCCTTATTGGGACAGTTGCATTGAAGTTTATAGGTCTAAGATAATGTAAGATAATGTACTTTGCAGAAATTAGATACTGAGCTTTTCAAGGGTGTTGAGGCATCATGAGTGCAACCTCCTCTCAAATGGTTCAGGAAAAAATATTTCTTTGAACAATTTTTGCAACTTTTCTGAAAGTTGAATCACATTTTTAAAGAAATAGAAAAATAGCTGAATTATTGCACTATTATAATTTTATTTTGTTTTGTTTTTGTTTTTGTAAAGATTAATTGCCTTTAAACTGAATTGAGAAATAGAGGCTAAGATAGATTTTTTAAAAAAAGATAGTAAGAGTCTTTGAGCCAGAATGAATTAGACAACAGAATACTGAAACCCAGATATATTCATGTAATCATGGTCTGACATTTCTTTTAACATTCATAGTGAATTGGAGTAATGCCAGAAGACTACAGATAGGAAAATTCCTCTCCCACCTAACAGTGGCTTTTAGAACTACAAATCAACAAACCTGATCATTATCCAAAGCTTCATCTTAGAACAGGTAATTAAAGATGTGGCTTGAATCAGTTACAAATGAATAGCAATCATTTGGAGCAATTGAACTACAGTAACTGAAAATGAAAGGTCATGGTTTCCTTCCTTCTTTTCTTCTTTAGACAGGTGGTTTGAGGTTGACAAAGCATGGTATTGTTGCAGTGTTTCTCCTCACTGAGGACATGAATGATGTCTTTTCCTTCATGTACTACGGACGAATAATAATCTGCAGGGATAAAGTGGGTGCTCAAGAAATGAGCATGATTTGAGAGAAGGGGAAAGGGACAAGAAGGGTGAGAAGGAGGGAAGATAGAAATGCATGAGCATGGAATTTTAAAAATATTCAATAGTTTGTTTAGGTAAATGAATAAATGACCAGATAACCATACTAAAAACATGTCATTCAGGGAAAAAAGCCAATGTGTTCAAGAATGAGCAGATGTATCTTCCATTTCCTCCAAGATCCTCCTGTCAACACTAATCCTGCAATGTCTGCTCTATTAAATAGACTGAAAATATATTCTACCATCCCTCTCTGCTTCTACTTCCACTGGACAAAAACTGTTCCATCATTCTACAAAAACTGTTCTCTCAATAAACACCAATGACACTCTAGTTTCCTAAGGCAAAAGCATTTTTTTAACTCAATCCCATAAAAACCATCCTTCTAAGATTGTTTCTAAATAAAATGTTATGACTTTAAGCTCTTTTCATTGTGTGTGTGCCCATCTTTAAGGTAGATGTCTTTACAGCATAGAGACACTGTTATTAATAGTGTTTATGCCAATTTTAAAACTGAGAGCAATTTAGCCTTTCAAAGAACTTATGTTCAAAATAAAATACATTCTGCATGTGGCATATGATTTAAGAGCTGCTTTAAGTGAAAATACTAAAAAGAAATTAGATAAAGATATATTTAAAAATGAGCGTGAAATAAAAGAAATAATGGCATGGATCCAATTAACCTTGTCCCGTAATATAAGACCATGACAGTGTTTAGATCAAAGGAAAATGATCTTTACATAATATAGAATTAATCCAGGGAGCTCTGAATCAAGGGGTATTATTGAGGTAAATTGCAGAGCAAGTTTAAAGGTACGAATGAGTAACCTTTCAGATCAGGAGAAATTGTATAGTCCATTCCAGAGGCTGGGAGTTTTTTAATGGTCTCTGTTTCCAGATGCAAGGGAGAGGCAATCACCATCTTAATCCAGTGTAGCTAAAACTCTCAGCATACAAAATAGAAATTCTTTGTTTAGGTAGAACCTGATTAGAACATACATATGTGTGCTGTACATAAATGTTTGTGCACATATACAATCATACACACAAGTGAACTTGGTTAAGAAGAAATAAAAATATAACCAAAATAAAGCAAATATGAAAGAACTAGGATTATATTATCTAATATTTTCATTGATAGAAAAGAAATATGCCTGATCATTTGAGTAACATCCTTTGTATAATATTGTGTTGAAAAAAAATAACGGTATAATACAACTCTAATTCTTTTTCTAATGATTAATTTCATAATATTTACTATATCTAGAGTTTCTGGTAAAAAAAATATCTTATTCACTAGATTACCAGTTTAAAAAAGGGTCAAGAGTCCAAGATACTATGTGTCCTTGAGTGCTGATGAAATCTCAAGTAGAAAGATGTAATGGAGAGAATAAGAGCTTTGAAGCCACACAACCCTGGTTAGAATTACCAGTTTAGAAAGTCTTCACCAATTGTATAACTTTATCTAGTTATTTAAATTATGAGTCTCTATTTTGTATCTTTAAGAGGGGAAACTGTAATAGAGAGTAAAACTTCTCTTTCCATGGTAAGAGCCCAATAAATATAATTTTTCTTTCTTCACTAACAAACCAAGAGTCTTAGTTTCTATATCTAAAAAAATAATGATAACATATCTTAAAGGGTTTTTGAGAAGATAAAATGAGATTACATATGTGAAAATACTTTGAAAAGTGAACATTAACCACAAAGATTGGGGTAGTATGCTATTCTATCATTCATTATTGATTTGTGTACAAATTGTCAACAATGGATGATATACCAAAAGTAGATGAGAACCAAAAAACTAAAAATAATTTGTAATTTTATTATTTTTACAATTATCACCTTTATTTATGAGCATTACACAATAGTAATACCTACCGTTTTTTAAAAAATCTGTGTGATAAACGATGTGTTAAATCTCTACACTGCCATTTACTGGCAACATGACCTTAGATTAGGTCACTTGCATGTCAGTTCTGCATTAAGCAATATTCTAGGTGTATAAAAGAAAACTCATTTAAATCTTAACCCCCCAAAATGTATTATTGCTTTGTATCTTCATTCTTTCTGGGTGACTGACTATCTGGATAAGAATTAATGTACAGAACTCACTGGACATGATACATGATAAGTATTTTAAACAAACACTGTAGTTATTGCCAGAGGACCATAGGAGGAGGATTTCATTGCTTCCATAGATGGGGAGCTCCAGATCAAAGAGGATAAATGGTTACTCACAGTTACAAGACCAGTCAGGCTCATGCACATTCTAATGATCCTTTAGACTCAGACCATCCATTTATTATTTGCTCTTTTGAAAACCATCAAAATCTTGAAAACCAGAAAATCTTGATTCCACCTGAAGATTAATTGGTACATGTTAAAACCTATTTTTATTTTTATCTACAACCATGAGATCTAAAAAAAAACCCAAATAGTCAAATTGAGGAGTGGCCATCAGAACTGAATTTTTTTTTTTTAGTAGTTCCAATTCAAAATGATATTCCCACAGAAAGCCCTGGTCTATTGCTAAATTGTGTGCGCCTCTATCCCTTTCGGGTGCTGCCCAAAATCCCTTTACTGTATGGTTTCAAGCCAGGATTTGACAATAAAAGGAACTCAAAGGAAAGTGCAAATGAAGCTGAGTTCACAAATTCTAAGAGGTCATAAAGGTCAGACAAGGCAGCTTCTCCTGACCTGATAGCTTTTCATAGTTCCCCAGCAGCTCCCCACTCTGCAAGCCCGCAGCTTAGCAGGTCTTGCCATAGACTCCCTCTTTGTACCACCCATACTCAGGTGATGTCTCTAACTTCCTCGAAAGCCCCCACGACTGTACCCATGCCAATGCTTTGGATTAAAGTAGACAGTGACTTTTTCACAGTCCTCTTGCTAGAGCCTCCACTTCCCAGCTTCTTCCACATTTGCCTGCCTGATTAGTCCCCAAGTTACTAACAAGATAGATTCTGTAGGTTTGTTCTTAAGTTGAATTTGTAAGTAAGTTGGAACAGGTATATATATATATATATATATATATATATATATATATATATATATTAAATGCAACTTAGACAGATGTTTCTCTTAACATAGTATTTATTTTTACCCTTCTGTGCATATAAACACTTCAACATTTCCAAACCTACAGAACCTATCTCATCCATAACCCCAGGACTGCCTGCATTTAATCCTAAAAGCAGTGAAAAGTCACAGAACATTTTTTTAGGAAGGATACTTAATCAGATATACATAATTTAAAGACTACCTTGCCTAAAAATTAATGAGTAAATTAAAAAGGGGGCAGAATAAAAGATGGGACTTTAGGAAACTATTGCAATAGCTGGGGAGAGGGAGATAATTATTCACATACAGGAAGGCTCAGAGATGGTAGGTAGTAGAGTAGTCGTGGATAAAACAAAGAGAAGATGATGAACTCAAGACACATTTACAAGGTCAAATCAACATGACGTAGTGTTGTCTGTATTGAATGTGTGGAGAAAGGGGGGGATAAGGATTCACCCCAGATTTCTGGGTTGTACAACTGGATAGATGGTGGTACTATTCACTAAAATAAGAAACAGTGGTCTAGGACCAGACTATGAGGGAGGACATGGGCTGATTGTGGACCTTTTCAGTTTGAAGTACCTTTGAGATATCCAAGAGAAGTCAAGTAAGCCACTGGATATCTGTGTAGTGGGGTCAAAACTATATACTCTGTATTTCAGAGGTACTGCCTTTTAAAAACATATTTTCTAAGGCTTGTTTTATCATATTCTTAGCCTTAATTTCAACTGTCCAGGTAACACATTATCTGGAAGCCCTGATCATCTGAAGTTGCCTAAGGCAAAAAGGGAAGACAATCATAATTGAATTTGTCATGAGAATCTCACGCAGAAAAACAATTATAGTCCAAAATATTTGAACGGAAAGTACAGGACCAGTGACAAAATCTTCAAACCCAGAGTTGTTAGAGTGAATAAAGAATGGATAAGAGCCACCTCAAATGAGAGTGACTATAAATAGTTAATTGAATGGTTAAGTGTGGGACTTTATCTCATTCCCCAGATAAGCTCCCTGGAGTAAGATCCTGATGGTCAAAGTAAGACAAGCTAGCGACTCACTCATAGGAGAAGCAGGTGATATGAAATTCCCACTGTAAAATCTAGCCTCAAAGACTTTAAAGAGCCAGGCACACAAGAAACTACTGGGAACATGCTGATTATACCCAATGAAAACAAAACTTGGGGGAAAATGTAGTAGAAAGTTATCTCAAAAAATTATTTGATGAAAAAACTTCCCTAAATATTACATTTGCTTGAATTTTGGATAAGACATAAAATTTTATTTTATGCACACTAGCATATTTTGCTCAAAAAGATGTTTTGGAGGACCTAAATAGATACATTTTTGTTCTCTAGATGAAAGTAGATCTCATTGAGGTAAAAATTATGTCATGATGCATGTAATTGAGATTCTGAATTCTTTTCACACAAGATATTTTCAGCGAAACTTACTTAATATTTTAAATTTTACATTAGAATCATAGTTACACAATGAGAAATATTGAGAAATATTAATTTGTCTTCTCCCCATCCAACTGCCCACCATCTATCCCCTCTTTATCTCTATACCAAAAACAGTGAATATACATATACCACTTCAGGCTAATGTTAAGTCAATTTTTAATACAATTGATCCTTATCAGTAAAGAGTATCATTTAGCTCTATATGTACTTATTTTAATGGTCTCTTTGAAGAAACAGATGGATATTGTGACACTATGTACCTTAACTGTATCTTCAAAAATCAAATTAAAAATCTCTTCAATGTAAGAAACCACATGCTCCTTCAGGGCATTCCCAGTCTGGCAGGAACCAGAGAAATTCACATATGATTGGATTTAGACATGCTGTGGTTCATTTAATCATTTAGTATATTTGCTGACCATCTATAATGTTCCTGTTGCTGGAGTAAACAGTCTGGAAAGGAAAGGGGTTGTAGGGAGGCAGAATTTACAGTCTTTTGATGCCCGGTTCAAGTTCAGAGGGGAAAAGAAGAAATACAGAAAACACTTTTTACAAGTGTTTCAGAGCCTATACCCATATGCTGAAGTAAAAACAGCTGTAAGCTGGATGCAGATAAAAAGCTACAGGGATTCATTGTGGTGATCATGCTAATTGTGGAGTGTGGATGGAGACATTCGGAAGGAAAATGTTGGGTAGATAGCGGAGTAGTGAGAGCTGAATTACAAATAAAAGTAAGGAGAAAAGGCAGTGAGGTAGAAAAGAGAGGGTGAGCAGAGAGAGCAGGAAGTCGGTCAGCTCAAACTCCGCTAATTCTCACTTTCGAAGTCTTTGCACATGGTGCTTATCCCCACTTCTCATCACACAGCCACACCCTTATAGTTTATACCTGTCTTGAACAAAGCTCCAAGGAGCCATCCCTAAATCTAGATGAGATTAAGAGACCTTCTTTTGTCCTGTACTTCCCTGATCATGGCATTCACCTCTCTCTGCGATAATTGCCTATCAAACCAAAATTGCCTATCAAATCTACTAGTCTATGGATGGCCTAAGAGCAAGGACTCTGGGCGGCTGAATTAATTACCCTCCAAAAGATGTCTGTGTCCTAATCCTATGAGTATGTTAAAGAACAAAAAGGGATTTCACAGGTGTGATTAAGTTAAGGACTTTGAGATTGGGAGATTATTCTGGAATAGATGGATGGCCCCAGCATTCTCCCAAGAGTATTTATAAGAGGGTGATAGGAGGGTGAGAGTCAGAGACATGTAATGACGGAAGCAGAGGTCAGAGAGGAGATGCTAAACTGTTGGCTTTGAAAATAGAGAAAGAGCCATGAGCCAAAGAATGCAGGTGGCCTGTTGAAGATGGGAAAGGCAAGAAAAACACTCACTGCCTTGAGTTTAGCCCAGTAAAACTGATTCTGGACTTCTGACTTCCAACACTGTAAAATAATAAATTTGTGTTATTTTAACCACCAAGTTTATGGTAATTTTTTTGTAGCAGCAGCAGCAGCAGCAATAGGAATCTAATACAGACAATATCATACTTTTTTCTCCCCTAACCTGAGTCTAAAACACGCATTCAATAATATAATTATTATATAAAAGGAGAAATGCTGTCAAGAATCATGGACATCGGAAACCAAAGATAGGAGGCATAGAGGTGTGAGTTGCTTGAGTCATACGGGGTTCTGAACGGCGCTGAGCTGGCACCTTGCACGAGCTGGTGAGGTATCAGTACAGGTACAGGGAAAGTGACCATCTTTCTGGAAAAGCATAGACAGAAAGAAAAGAGAAAAATGACCAGAAACTTACTGCTGGAAAAGGTTAGAATGTACCTGGAATGAGCTTGGAAAAAATTTAGAAATGCTATGAGCGATACCTTCTGGTTGTCCTGGGGTTTTCAGGAGGACAGTTTTGACTTGAAAGAGTTCAACTGTGAGTTAATGCTCCAAACAGTCTGATTTATAGAGATGGGTGGGAATGCCGTGTTCTCTTATTCATTTAACTTGGCATGACTTCACGTACATATTAAATGACTTTGATTAGATACTTTTAATCTCATTTCAGAGGTTAATGCCTTCTATCTTCTACACCATCATGAGTGGTTTACATACAATTTCTTTCAATGTCTTATTTATTTTCATTTATCCCAAATATTTAAATATATTTTGTAAGGACCCCTTTTATTTGTAGGGGTCCTTACAGACATGTATAATATTATTTATTTTCTCTGCATGTGTTTTTGTACATAGTGTTGTTATAAATCTGATTATGTCTTACTTTTAAAAAAAATAATCTAGTATTGCATTTTTAAGATTTACATATGTTTTTCTTTGTACATCTATTCTGCTGCTTCTAAATGTTACATAAAGCTCCTTAATGGAACCTACTACATTTTACCTATTTATTTCTCCAGTGATGAATATCCAGATCATTCAGGTTGCTCCCAAATCTTTAGGAACAACGCTACAACTAATATCCCCATACACGTCTCCTTACAGCTTTGAAGGTGCACTCGGAGGATGACTTGCTGCGTCATAAGGCACATGTGTATATGTTTGATTAAATACCACCAAATTTCTACCCTGAATATCTGTCTGCACCATCGGGAATCTATCAGGGTCCCTACACTTCTCCACAATAGAGGTGGGCCCAACAGGTGAATCACTCAGGTATGCAATAGCAGAGGTAGCATCTGAGACTTCCCTAAGCCGGAACCAATAGTATTCCTGAAGCTAAGGTTTCCATGCTTAGATGAAAGCTTTTCGTCCCCCAAAGAGTCAATGACAGAACATACAAACAAATTAAAAACACCTACAAAAAAAACAATAAAAATCAGTGACCAGGCAGTAGCGCAGTGGATAGAGCATCAGCCTGGGATGCTGAGGACCAAGGTTCAAAACCCTAGGTCACCAGCTTGAGCACAAGGTCATGGCTTGAGCATGAGATCATAGACATAGCCCCATGGTCACTGGCTTGAGTCCAAGGTTGCAGGTTGCTGGCTTGAGCCCATGCTTGCTGGCTTGAACAAAGGGTCCTTGGTATGGCTAGAGGCCCACAGTCAAGGCACGTATGGGAAAGCAATTAATGAACAACTAAGGTGCCACAACTATAAGTTGATGCTTCTCATTGCTCTCCCTTCCTGGCTGTCTGTCCCTGCCTGTACACACGCACACACACACACACACACACACACACACACACATCACTCAACAAAAAGATGCTTTCACTCTTTTCTGCATTTATAGCCACTGCCCTTACTCTCTCCTTCATCTGTGAGGAGTAGAAGACAGAAGATTCTTGGGCTGCGAGGCCCAGGGGGGAGGGAGGAGTGAGAGCTGAGAAATTCCGAGGACAACTCTGTCTACACTGGTCTTCTCTCCCCCTGTGGTGACAGCTCTGGTCCCATGACCAGTTGAGATACTGTCTCCTTTCAGATGTGTCTTCCACCAAGTCAGGACTTAGTCCTTAGCACTGACACCAAGGTGAAGTCCCTCTCCAAGTGAGGAAAGGAAGGGGTAGGAGCCACCCAGCCAGAGGCCTGTTTATTTATTTAGGCTCCATACCAAATAGCTAAAAAAATAAATGTTTACTGCCTCCTAGTCCCCTTCTAAGCAGCAGGCTGGCGGTGCCCTTTCATATGTGCCCTTCCAAGAGCTCAGTCAGGTGTCACCCACCTGGCAAGACTTCAAAATGCCACGTCAGGGGGTCTGGATGCTCAGGGTCTTGCACAGTGAGACTAGCTAAGGCCAGGAGACGACTCCCCAACTCTGCATGTGAGCTTGCCAGCCTGCGCTGCCACCAGAGCTGCAGACCACCTCTGCCCTGATTACAGCAGGCAGAGCACACAGGACTGCGAGGGATGGAAAGGAAGCCACTAGGTCACTCACAGGAGGATTCCTGGGGTGAACTGGGCCCCAGGTGCCTGAAAATGCAGAGCCTGGAGGAAATGGTGTGGCAGACCAGGAAAGGCCCTTGAGCTTTGCTGTCCCAGAGGATAGTGCTGAAACCAACATGGCGAGACCTTCCTGGCAGACTCTGCATACCGCCCAACTCATGCTCTTCGCTACGTGAGGCAAGAGGCAGGTAGAGTCAGACCATGCTGGAAAGAATTTCCCAGAACAGGCAGGTGGGCTAAATCAGGTGGCATCTTCTGCACAAATCTCATTCCTGCCTGCTCTGTGCTGGCTCAGGAATAATAACAGCCAGCATCTCTAACCTTCCCTGTAGCATTACTCTGTTTTCCTCATGATTAAATCAGGCCCAGCAAGTCTGTCGCTTGTCTAAGCTCCTGCTAGTAGCACAGCCAGGATTCAAACCCACATCTCGGACCCTGGAAATTACTCTTAACAAATATTAAACTGCTTCTCACCTGCATTCTTTTATAAACCTACTTCTTACTCTGAACCATTATAATTTTCTTATATTAGTCTATGATTTTGGAGGCAGGGAGATGCCTTACTCCTTTTTGCACCCCTCCCACCACACATAGTACTAAGCTCAATATACTAACAAACATGTACAGAGCACCTACCATGTGCTCAGACTGTTTCCAGAACTTTGCATGGATTAACTCATTTGGTCTTTCCAACAACTCTATGACACAGGCACTATAATTTGCCCTGTTTTATGAAGAAGAACATTAAAACATACAAAGTTAATCAACAAGTCCAGAGTCACATAGTTGATAATTGGGGGCTCTGGAAAGTCTAGGTCCAGAGTCTTCGCTTTTCAACCCTGTATTACTCAATCTTTGATATAAAAAATGTCTGTAGGCTGCATTTTTTACCTTTTCAGCTCAGCACTACATCACATTTCTGCTTTCAAAAAACAGGTCCCCTGCCGTAGCCAGTTGGCTCAGCAGTAGAGTGTTGGCCCGGCATGTGGAAGTTCCGGGTTCGATTCCTGGTCAGGGCACACAGGAAAAGCACCCATCTGCTTCTTCACCCTTCACCCCTCTCCTTTCTCTCTATGTCTCACTCTTCCCCTCCTGCAGCCAAAGCTCCATGGGAGCAAAGTTGGCCTAGGTGCTGAAGATGGCTCCACGGCCTCCGCCTCAGATGCTAGAATGGCTCGTTGCAGCGGAGCAATGTCCCAGATGAGCCAATCATCGCCCCCTTGTGGGCATGCCAAGTGGATCCCAGTCGGGCGCATGTGGGAATCTGTCTGTCTGCCACCCCCCACTTCTCACTCCAGAAAAAACAAACAAACATACAAACAGGTCCCCTATCCAGGGTACAAAGGGCCAAGGCATATACTTGGTCCAGAGTGGGTAGGCCAGGAAACAAAACCCAGGCCTCAGAGTCTGTGCCTCTTCTCCATCCCCATCAAATCAACATTCCTTATTGTCATCAACACTCAAGATTTTGTCATGAAGGCTTTATATTATCGCAGGCATTTCTGTTAAGAGTGGCGTTAGATTCAATTATTCAGAATATCATCTGGTCTGTTTCCTAGGTGCCAGAGAGTTCAGTGTTACCTAAGAACTTAGAATTATTGATATTAAATAAGCAAGAGATTCAATGCAAGGGAGAGCTTGAGTATCTGGCATTTACGTTAATATTTTAATTATAAATGTAGTCATGTAAGGCAGAAAGTCCCGCATTATCTGATATACTGGTTCTTCAGAATTTAATAAATATTACACATACATAAGAAATCCTTTGCTCTGATAAGTTTGAGAAATTCTGAGTTAAGAAGCAAAGCCAGGTTCTTTCCTGTGGGACTTTGCAGCGCCTTTAGCATGTTGTACTGTGATTCTCTTAGACTAACCTACAGAATACAGCTTTTCACAAACTGATCAGAAAGAAATGTACACACTGGGTTATAAATAAGACTTGCAAGTTTAGTCTCCTCCAGCATAGGGGAGATATCAGGTTATACTATTGCAGAGAAGAAAGGATTGTTCACTGCACATTTGGGCCTTATCCTGAATTAGGGGACCCAATCAGCACTTACAATGAGTAAAGCGACAAAAGTAGATATATGAGTAGTTAAAAAGAAGGGATATCAGGACCGAATAGGTCAGGAAGTTAAAGATATTAGACTTCACATTTAAATTATCTCGATTATCTTGCCTGCGATGGGTGCACGGGACTTCATCTGCAAAGGCAAGCAAATTACTTGCCAGGTCACCCGATAAGTGCTACAGAGTGTGCATGATAGTTTGATAACAGATTCTGATTACTACAATTCTAACCCACATAGTTATCTCAGCTTCAGATCTACCCTCCTTTATTACATCTTAACTCATAACAAAATTAGATGCCTGAAACAAGAATGCAGGGATATTACCCTTTTATACAATCTTTTTGTCGTTCCTCACTGCATCTTGTCTAAAATCCGAAACTTCTAAGCGTGGCATTCAAGGTCTCCTGCCTGTTGATGTGAACTTTTCCTATGTCACTGAACCTCTCTCCCCAGAGGTACCAAATTGCCTGCAGCCCCCCAGGTCTCGCCGTTATTCTTTCTCACCCATGGACTTTCTGCCTAGAAACAACCCCAGGCCCCTCCCCTCCTGTTAGGAATTATTCAATAGTTTTGACAGTTCTATTCCAGGAAGCCCTTCTCAACCATGTTTCAAAATCATGGGCTTATCGTATCCATTCTCATTGCATACTTAAATAAGCCTATCGTGACTCGCCTTGCATGTCTAGTTCACTTCAGAGCCCTCAAAGGCTAGCATAGCATTGAATGGCACAAAACAATGGCTTGATACAATCAGACTGTCCCACTTTACAAATGGGGTGGAAACAATGGTTGACAAATATGGCTTCAACTCATGTTCCCCACCTAACCACATAAGCAATAAACCTAGTGTTTCCCTATATAGAACCTCTCCCCCTGCTTGTCCCAGATTACCAAATCTCAAAAAAGCCAGCTAATTTCTTTTGCCAAGTACGAAAGTAACTGCTCAGTGGTGTCCCCATGTGGCTGGCACATCCCACAAAAACTAGAGGAAATTGGTTGCTTGGGAAAGAGCCATGAGCATATTGCTCTGGCTGCCTATCTCATTTGAAGCAAAGAAGTTAGGCCAGAACTCCTGCTCTATTCCCTGATATTCATACAACTCCTTGCCAAGAATTCAAATGGTCTTCAACATATAAGAAAATAAAGTTTTATGACTTGTAAAAGAGTCAATTCTGATCCACCCCCAAATGGACCTGGTTTCCAGTATCACAGCTCTTAAAGAGGTCTCTCTCTCTCTCTCTCTCTATTTCCTCGGGGCATAAATGTGCTGTAGGAAGATGCACAGGGATGGGGAAGGACCTGGACCATCATTTCATCAGACACAGACTGACCCATAACTCTGCCACTTTCAATGGCTTCAGAGCAGGAGACTTTGCTTACCCCATCTCTCCCCACCTAGTGGAGATTTTATAGCAAAAGTCATAAGACCAACACAATGCCTGCCCTGGGGATGTGGTCTGAGTTTACCTGGTCCACTTACCCCATGGGATTCCAAAGTGGAGATTTAGGATCTCTGTCCCTTCTCCCAATCCCTTATTGTCTATAAATAAGTCTATATTTCTTGAACAAACATTCTGCATAATAGCAGTTTTTGTCTCTCACACACGTTTATATATTTTAAGCGAGAAAGAAATCCAACAGATATAAACATCAAACCCTACAGAAAGAGAGGGCTGGGTTGACAGAAAGAAAATCTGTAAACACTCCCCCTTCACACACACAGACACACCAACTGCTGCCTGGGAAAGATGTTTTTACCCCATAACTATCTCTTTCCGGGGGGATCAAGACTTGACCCAGGCTTCTATGCTTAGAGCCCAGTCAATCCTTACAGAATCAAGGCTCAGGTGTTCCCACTGGGCCCCAACACCTCATCCGTGTTTTACCTTAATGGCTCATTGACGTTTCTATTTCTCATTAATCAGCTTTAACATAGTTTACAAATTGTTGTGGTAGCACGTTCGCCAATCTTCTGGATTTGTAAAATTCACCTCACTTCCTAAATACCACATTTGACAGAATATGTGTCATTTTCCATAAATATTGAAAAATCAATCATTTCTGCCAGTAATCCTGTATTTGTTCAAATTCCAGGTAAGATGAATAATGAATAGAAATACCATTCCCAACTGGAAAGCCACATGCAAAAGAATGAAACTCGACTACAGCCTGTCCCCGTGTACTAAAATTAATTCAAAATGGATCAAAGACCTAAATATAAGATCTGAAACAATAAAGTACATAGAAGAAGACATAGGTACTAAACTCATGGACCTGGGTTTTAAAGAACATTTTATGAACTTGACTCCAATGGCAAGAGAAGTGAAGGCAAAGATAAATGAATGGGACTACATCAGAATAAAAAGTTTTTGCTCAGCAAGAGAAACCGATACCAAAATAAACAGACAGCCAACTAAATGGGAACTGATATTTTCAAACAATAGCTCAGATAAGGGCCTAATATCCAAAATTTACAAAGAACTCATAAAACTCAACAACAAACAAACAAACAATCCAATAAAAAAATGGGAAGAGGACATGAACAGACACTTCTCCCAGGAAGAAATACAAATGGCCAACAGATATATGAAAAGATGCTCAGCTTCATTAGTTATTAGAGAAATGCAAATCAAAACTACAATGAGATACCACCTCACCCCTGTTCGATTAGCTATTATCAACAAGACGGGTAATAGCAAGTGTTGGAGAGGCTGCGGAGAAAAAGGAACCCTCATACACTGTTGGTGGGAATGTAAAGTAGTACAACCATTATGGAGGAAAGTATGGTGGTTCCTCAAAAAACTGCAAATAGAACTACCTTATGACCCAGCAATCCCTCTACTGGGTATATACCCCAAAACCTCAGAATCATTGATACGTAAAGACACATGTAGCCCTATGTTCATTGCAGCACTGTTCACAGTGGCCAAGACATGGAAACAACCAAAAAAGCCCTTCAATAGAAGACTGGATAAAGAAGATGTGGCACATATACACTATGGAATACTACTCAGCCATAAGAAATGATGACATCAGATCATTTACAGCAAAATGGTGGGATCTTGATAACATCATACGGAGTGAAATAAGTAAATCAGAAAAAAACAAGAACTACATGATTCCATACATTGGTGGAATATAAAAACGAGACTAAGAGACATGGACAAGAGAGTGGTGGTTACCAGGGGTGGGGGGAGGGAGGACGCAGGAGGGAGGGAAGGAGAGAGTTAGGGGGAGGGGGAGGGGCACAGAGAAAACTAGACAGAGGGTGACGGAGGACAATCTGACTCTGGGTGAGGGGTATGCAACATAATTTAATGACAAGATAACCTAGACATGTTTTCTTTGAATATATGTACCCTGAAATATTAATGTCATCCCATTAACATTAATAAAAATTTCTTAAAAAAATAATAATAATAATTATGAAATAAATCTAAATATAACAATGGCCAGAAAAGAAACAAAGAGAATGAAAATGTTCTTTTATTTATGCCTGCAGAAATAGAAAATAATAAAAATACATTAAAGTATAAAAAAAAAAAAAAAGAAAGAAATACCATTCCCTTTTAGAGTTCAGAAATAAAACCGATCTGGTTGTTTATTCTTTTGATGTTTCTGTATTGTGTCTGGCTTCAATAATCAGGGGCCCCAGCTTGCCTCCCTTGCTCTTTCTTCTGCTATTGTTTTATTATTTCACATCTATCTCTAAATGAACATTTAGATTTAGCTCACAATCCTCCTCATGCATGGGTGGGAGACACAGGTCTAGGCTAGGAGCAGATGCATACAGCTGGCTGGGGTGGAAAGGAGAGGTGATTCAAACGTAGGCACATTGTCCTAAAGTGATGCACTAGCAGTACAAACTCCTGAGTTGAGTTCTCTTTCAATAGATGGATAAATAGCTACAGATACAAATATATACATAGATATGAAATTTATTTATATATTTATATTTTCTATACTACTTTAAATATAAAGTATATATATGTATTATATTAAGTAAATATGCCTTAGTTACATACATTCACCGAATACTGTCAAAAGGTACAGTAAATATTAGAAAAGTTTACCCTTTAAATGTTTTAGAAAAAATGAGATAAAGATGTGGTATACACACACACATCATGTAATATTATTCAGCCATGAAGAAAAAAAAAAATCCTGCCATTTCTGACAACATGGATGGACTTGGATGGCGTTATGCTAAGCGAAATAAGCCAGACGGAGTAAGACAAATACTGCACAGTATCATTTATGCGGAGTCAAAAAACAAAAAAAGTCAAACTCATAGAAACAGCAAGATAAAAAGTGGTTGCAAGGGACTGGGGTGCGGGAATAGGGAGAGGTTGGGAAAGGGTTCAAATTTTCAGTTATAAGATAAATAGGTCTGAGGATTTAGTGTAAAAACATGGTGACTACAGTTGGTAACACTAAATTGCACATAACTGATATATGCTAAGAGAGTAGGACATACATGTTCTCACCAAAAAAAAAAAAAAAAGAAAGAAAAAAGATAAACATATGAGGTGATGGATGTGTTAATTAACTAGATGAGGGGAATCTTTGCATAATGTGTGGTGTGGTGTGGTGTGTGTGTGTGTGTGTGCGTTTGTCTGTGTGTATAATCATAATGTACACTTTAAATATTTTACAATTTTATAGGTCAATGATACTTCAATAAATTTGAAGTTTTGAAAATCTGAAATTAAAAAGAAAACAAGAAAAAATACAAACTGAAATACATTTTTCTGTTTCTCCAATTTGTTGTTTTGCATATCACCTAGTAAACAAGTCCCTCCAAAACCCACTAGTTTAAACCTTCTTTTGTAAACAGCCAGAGAGTAAACATTATAATCAGTGTTTATCAATGGCCGCTCAGCAGCACCATTCCTGTGTGAAAGCAGCCACAGACAATACATAATGAGCAACTGTGGTTGTATTCCAGTAAAGCTCTCCTTAAAAACACAGGCAGCAGGCCAGGGAGGGCTACACCGGCTGGCCAGAGTTGGCCAATGCCTGGCTTAAAATAAGATGAAAAGATATTCAGGGAGGTTAGTGTGAAAGTAAACCCATGTGAATTATTGAAAAAAGTCATTAAAGCTGCCATTTTTTCTGTATTTATTCTACCCAAAACTTTTACTTCCTCATGACCCCAGATCTTTTGCCCCTGATTTAGGACCAGGATCTAAAAAGAAGAGATTGAGACCAACACACATCAATACAAACAACAGAAAGAGAATCCTGACATCATTTGTGAGCCTGGAGCCAGCTATTCCTGACATTCGCAAAACCACGGCTGGCTCTGCTTCCCAGGTGAGCCTGCAGAGGACGAAAGTGTGTGTTCTCTACCCATCTTAGGTCCTCTACTGGGTTTCTGCAACAAAAGACAAATTAACAAAAGAAAAACATACACATTTATTTAGCGTAAGTTTCATGTGACCTGGGGGCCTTCACAAGGAAATGAAGACCTAAAGAAACAACTAAACCTGAGTGTATTGATGCAAGATTTGGTGAGGCGTGGAGAGTCATGGAGAAAATGTAATAAGAGAAGGGAATATGAGCTGAGAGTAGTCAATTAGGAGAAATTAAGTAAAACTTCATTTAAATTCCAGTCAGCAAGTCTTTATCTCGAGATAAGGATGCCCCTTTCCTTCAGGTATAAGGGAGGCACCTCTCGGAGAAGGGTCACATGTCCTGCTTCAGAAGACCATCGGAAAGCCCTTTCTGAGCTTGCTGTTTCTCAAATTCTTTCTGATTAAAATACTGAATGTGCCATTGGTTTACTATGTCCTGAAACCCATCAAGCTTCTAAGTTCCCTTTTAACAACTTCTGTTAGTTTTGGTTAGATTTTCGCCACTTGCCACTACGAGTGACTATTGCA